>NC_087549.1:79554535-80999513 GCF_036250125.1 Pseudopipra pipra | reverse complement strand
TCATTCATTTATTCTTTTTTCTTTTCCTTAAAAATTTTCCTTAAAAATTTGTAGTGACTGGGCTGTGGGGTCCCCAGACCAGCAGGAGGGCGGGTGGGGCAGTCCTGCTTGGAGGGTCGTGGGTGGGCAAATCTCCCTGGGAATATCCCTGGGTTTCTGTGTAGGTGGCTCAGGAAAAGTAAGGAGTGAAAAGCTTGCCCTAATCATTTCTGTGGGGGTGCCCTTATGAGGTTGCGAGCTATGCTGGCGGAGATATATGCCTCTGGCAGGGTCTCTCATGCCAGACAGGTTAAAACTGAAGGGTCAGAGAAAATGTGTCCGTGGGCAGGATGAGCTCACTAGCCTTCCAGCAGTCATCCTAGAAGGACAACTCGAATTCCAAACTCGGGCAGATGGAGCTGGCTTAGCCCTGTAAGGCCATCCATCTAAGAGAAGGACACTCTAATCAAACCTACGTCCTAAGGACCTTGCTGTCAGCGTCCAAGCTCGCTCGGCCCTGACAGATGAACCTCAGGATTAAAGGGTGGGTCCAGTTCTGCACATGCTGCGTCTCATCTAAAAAATCCGTTGCGCAGGCTTGAAGGCTTTACCCACATTCACAAAGCCCTGTAGTGACAGGTGAGGGTTGAAACGGCAGGTGAAACGTCCACTGGAAGCCGCAGTCCCAGCCCTGCATGCAGGCAGTTCAGGATATTGGTCGCTAGAGACAGACACCAGAGATGACAGACTCTTTCGGCAGCATCCTGAATGACCAAGCAGCCTTTTTCGAGGAGAGTACTGCTTGCTCCACATGGAGAGGGGCCTAACCAAAGCTCATCTCCCCTTCACCCAGTTGGTTAACCACAACCAACAGGTATCTTCTTCTAATGCGGTCACACAAAGATCAAAAGACAAAGGCATACACCTGCCTTCAATGGTGTACCCAAATTGACTCTCACATGCTGGAACATTGGAACCATGCTTGATACTGCAGATAGTGGACGTCCTGAGCGTCGCTCTGCCCTAATTGCCCACGAACTATCACGTCTACAAGTATTGAGGCCATGTTGCTGAGAACACAGCTGCATTGGGCAGGACATGTCTCCAGGATGAAAGATCACTGCCTCCCTAAGATCTTGCTTTATGATGAACTTGCCACCAGCTGCCACAAGAGAGGAGCCCCAAAGAGAAGATACAAGGACTCCCTGAAACAACATCTCAGCCTTGGCCATATTGATTAACATAACTGGTCTACTCTGGCCTCCAATCGGGAGGTCTGGAGACACACCATCTTTAATGCTGCTCCTTCTTTTGAGGAAGCACACAGGATCACTCTTGAGGATAAAAGACAATGCAGAAAGAATCGTGTCTTGCAGAATATACCACTTAAGGAGTCCTTCTGCTGTGCCTTTTGCAACCGGACATGTCTATCTCGTATTGACCTTTTTAGCCACCAGCTTGCTTGTAACAAACGTGGCTAGAGCCCTCCCCAAATCTTTGTTTGCGAAGCCTAGCCATGATGATTGACTAATCCAAAAGGAATGAAATTTCTCCTGATTGTAAAACATCTGACCAAAAGCTAGGGCAAGGATTAAACTTTATTAATATTTAGACTGTAAATGTCACATCTACTAAAAGAACCCACACAACTTTTTTCTTTTTTTTATATGCCACAGTAAGCTTTCATGTTGTTCCCATGCTAGAATTTGATTCTTTAATGAATGACAAATAGTTACTTCTATGTTATATACTGTAGGTTTATAAAACATTAAGTTTTAATGGTACAATCTATGAACACTACCACTGGCAACCCACAAAGCAATGTCTTCAGGAATGTACCTCTTTTGCCTTACCACAAACTTTTCTTTGATTTTTCTTCTAGAATTCATACTTCTAAAATTCAGGAAGTGCATTACCACAAATCAAATTTTAAAATAACCATCACCTTTTCACATATTCCCTTTAGCATGCAAGTCTTAAAAAAAAGTGCTTAATTTATTTTTTTTTTTAATACCCTAAAAGGTGCAAAGTCTTTATAATCAACTCTCACCATCTAGCTCTGTGCTAGCTAGCAATACATCACAGGAATGATGTTGTTAAGATAATGTATTACACTAATATATCATCAGTGTGACAATACTATATGATGGATGAGTAATACATCTTTCAGACAAAGATGTCAAATACAGATCTGCTTCAAAAAGGAACAACTTCCCTCCTTGTGTTTTTTTATTACCTTAAAACTTTATAAAATGCTTTTAAAATTCTATTCAAATTATTCATTTGGGCAGCCAACACATTCCCACATAGACAGGGAGGTTTGTCACAGCTCTGAGATCTGTTGATTCGACAGAACTTTTCTTCACTTTCAGTGTGAGAGATGATAGAAAGTAGCTTCCTTTACATGCAACATATGGTGTTGCATAAGGTAATAAATGTCACCCTATAGAAACTCATTACTAGATAAGAAAATGCATTCGCTGTTTAGGCAGTCTGCAATTTCTTCTTCTTCTTCTTCTTCTTCAACTCAATTTTTATCTTCTTTATGATAAATAGAATTGAAGTAGTGCTTTCATATAAGACAATAGACATTGAATGAATTTTACCTTTGACTTGTCTCTTCTCCTAAATTGCATTGGGAAAGATATGATTTAACTGAGACAATCTATACCTTTTCAATGTAATTCTGGTACATTTAATTTCTAGACTACCATAACAACATGTCTGTTGAAAGATATATCTTTGCTCTTTTTCAACTTTGGTAAAGAATGAAGAGTCTGTACAAAATGAAGACATATGATTACATCAGGAAACATGCTGCCATTATGTTTTAAGCAAACAACCTGACTGACAGTAAACCTTACTTCTGCTAAAATAATGGTGACATCTAGACTTCAGAAATGTTGGATTTGTCATAGGCTGTAATATTAATAAAGCAAACTCTTCTGAAAAGCCCAAACTTTCCCTGCTTGTTGGTTCATCAAGATCAGAGACAAAAAACTGTGTAAATGAGTTGTATCAGATATTAAATAATACTATATATAAAAGTATTCTGAAGAGAAAATTAATTTGCAATTGGATATAGTCCTCTGTGAGTATTCAGGACATTGGTATTCAATAGCTAATTTTGCTACATATTCCTTTATAATGGTACATAAAAAACTTTTTAATAAGGGACTCAAATAGAACAATGATGATCATGATAGAAAAATATATACAAAACATAAGACAACCAAGATATCAAACTACCATCTTTGAGAATCCAGATAATATGGGACCAAGAGCCAAGAAGTTAGGAGATTACATTCTGTAGAGTCAAGTAAGAAACAGCATCCAAGAGGGAACATATGAGAATACCTAAATTACTTGCATTCCCTACCTTAACAACAAAAATTTCCTTCTCACTATTTTAAATTCTTCCTTATTTCTCAGAAGTGCAGTTGTTGTTGTTGTTATCAATATGAGGTAAACATATGATTCAATATATACTAAGAAAATTTGATTATAGTATATCTGAGAAGGCAAATAGTAATGGCTGGTGAAAAGAGAAATTGTTTATTATGTTCTTTGTGTCCATATCATGCATGTCATACGAATGTATGGGGGTACCCCCTTTTTATATTCTTAGAGTAAAGGAATGAATCCCAATTATTTTGGTCTACTTTGTCTTTTCATATTGAAAATCAAAAGGAATTGTCTTATATAAAACATTTGGTACATTAAATCATACTGAAAATAAAACAATAAGTAAAACAGAACTGAGAAAGCTATTATTTTTCAAAGTTTAGTAAGCTACTTACTGTAGAAATATATTTAAAAATAAGTTCTTATTTCAGATTATAGATATAGAAATGAAAACTATTAATTAGTTTTAGAGATAATATATATTTATTAGTGCATAGTCTCTCAGAAGAATAGAATTTTAGCAGAACCTAAAGGAAAAGTTACACCATATGAGTGTAAGATAGTCCTTGCTAATTTTCTTAACTAAAAAAAATAAAAAAATTAATCTATAATTCTATTCTCTTATGTTATCCAGTGGTATTATATACTAGACTTATTAAATTTGTATGATTGCAGCAAGCTTAAATTATTTAAGAGAATCTATATTTCATTTAGTTTAGCATCATTATTAAATTTAAAATCTCTTTGGCAAAACTGAGATCAGATGTAAAAACTCTCAAAGGAAAAGTGACACCTCATTTGAGAAATCCTTTTTAGAGATTGTCATGAATAAGGACAATTAATTTGCTCTTTTAAAATGAACTCAGATCTTAACTTTGTATCAAAGCACCAAAATTTGCATCACATTTCAAATTTTATAATATCTGGATATCTGGTGTCAGCATAAGGGTTTAATTACACTTTATTTATATACTGTTGATCTTGCAAGATGATGAGTGTCTACAAGAAATATTGAACAAATTCTACTCTCATTAGAAGTTGATGAAATCAGTGCTTTTTTCTCAATAATTTCAGAGTCAGACTCAGAATGTCAGAATTTTATTTTCTTACACCAGTCTATTAAAAATTTCATATTGAAATTTAGTTGAAATATACATTTAAAGAAATGGACTCTCATCTGAGTGATTTAGGCTTGCCTAGGTGGTCTATTTTGATTTGCAAAATTGTAAAATTAAAGATGGTTATGAAATTCCCTATATTTACCCGTGACTTCTGTAAAGTTCAATTCATCTGGATTCTATGCCCAAAGGAGGAAAAAACCCAAAACAACAGAACAAAGCTAACAAGCAGTTCACCCTCCATCCCACTAAAAAACCAAACCCCAATCAATGATCTAAGTTTTCAAAAATTTACTTCTATATTTTAGATTATAGTAATTTAAAGGTGTGAATACTGGATACAGGTGTAGAGATTTTCTCTGAATCCATTTCAGAATTCCTGCCATATTTTTGTCCATTAGTTTCAAAGAATTTCTGTATAATACATGAAGAACTCTTAAAATTATTTCATCTTAGGATACCCTCATTCATCACTATGTGTTTTCAATCTGTTAAGATAAATCAATGCTACTGAAAAAAAGAAAATATACAATCATTATGAATCCATTCTTTCAGAACTAAAAGACAGAAAAGCCTCATTCTATATCTAAGAAAAGTTTTCAATGTCAAAATCTTTTCTGCCTAATGGAATTCTGAAGAATCTTGACCAATTAAATTTAGGAAAATGTGAACATATTTTCATAAATAATTCTAAAATAGAGAGAATATTCTGCCCTTAAAATCTAGAATTATTTATTTTTAAAACTACTTCTTCCACAAATAGATAACATTAAATCAACTTGAGATAAGTCAAAGCACTGTTTAATTGTAAAAACAGTAGTTTGTTTTACTTTAAGTTTTAAAGCAATTAAAGCAATTCTGTTATTCTTTTAAATCTCTCTTCTACCCATAAAAACCCTCCTTTTATTTCAAAGGGTGTAAATCCCCATCCTTTTGCTTTCTAAGTGTTTATATGTCCTTTTTAAGAAACTGTACAGTTAAAAGTTCCTAATGCATAATCACTTTAATCACATACAGTACAAATAAAGCATTGCTATACCCTAATTTGAAGCAGGTGACTTATAAAAAGAACATTCCCTGTGGGAAATAACATAAAATAGAATAATTATATATAACATGTATATAAATAACATTTGTGTTAAATATTACACAAGAATATAGATCTCATAATAAAACAAAAAATTATAATTGTGGAAGATTAAAATACAGATTAAAATCACATATAACAGCAAAAAAAAATAGGTTTGAAGTTCCCCAAGAACATAGGTAACATTCAGAGTTAGTTTGTGGGCCCTAGATTGGAATATACAGAGAAGGGTTAATGTAGTAACAGAGTATTCGGCAGTTTCATCTTTGACCTATCACCTGAGCAAGAGCTTAGGTGCCCATTTTTTATCATGTAGATAACTGTAAGGATTTCAATGTATGATTAAAAGGTGGTAGTTGGGTGGTAAGATGTGACTGAAACTGTCATTGCTCTAATGATTTCACTTTTGGAGACCAAAAACCACTCATGTAGATGATATATTAGAATTTATAACGCAAGTTAGATCACACAGTTACTTGTGGAGCATAAATTAGAACAAAAATCTTCAGGTCTAGAGTACAGCAAACTTTTTTATAATAGAAAGCATTCTGTATACAGTCTTGGAAATTGCATAGAGAATGTAAAAATGCATAGGAGTCTTTATGTGTATATCGACACTGGTTTCCATGTACCAAAACATGAACTATAATGGCACAAAGCAAAAAGTTCAGTGACAGAGAAATAAGAATCTTACTACTTCTGAAAATACAAAAAACTTTTTTTCTTAATAGCACTGATATTTTTAAAAAAATAAATCTGAATGTAGGATTGCTGATAAATAGACTGATTAATTAATCAAATTTTTTTTTAGAATGTTATGTATTTTGAATACATTTTCAAACTTATGCTAGGCAGAAATATTTTATACTTCACAAGATATTTAAGGTTACCGTCTTCACTTACATGCTTGCTTGGTGTTTATTCTCAACATAACTAAATGCAAAGACCTCCCCCTTGAGTAAGAGTTGCAGGATGTACTTAGCAAAGTTTAAGTTATTTATTGGAAAACAGGCAAGGGGACCGTCCCAAAGGACAAAGCAATTATCTTTTGTTACATGTGAGGTCTGAATGGTTGAAGAGATCTACACAAGACCTCAGTGATAGGAAATGCAAAAAATATACATATATAGATACATGTATATGTTATTTTTATATATTTACATTTATTAAGAATAGCAAGGAGTAGTAGAAGAATTGAAAGAAATAGGATTTGATAGCTTCTAATCTTACTGGTGAAATAATATTTAGACAGTCTGAACCGTTTCACCATTTTTAGTTTTCTAAAATTTAATTGGGGTAAAAAAATAAAAAGAGAGATTGCAGAAAAGAAAGAAAAGAAGAGCCATGGATTGTAACCAATCAATGAAGAAAAAGATCCCTTAGTATTATCGTATGAAATAAATAATAGAACCTCTTGACATCATTCTCTGATAAGACTAGCTAAACCTCTGCTATTAAAAAGTACACAGAAAGATTTGTGATATAATTTAATGTCCTCATATCACTGCTTATAAATGCCTTAATCTTCAAAATTACAGCCAGATCAAACAATTTGATTCATTTTACAGTGTAATGATATTGATGGCTGTAATTTACATGAAGGAACTATTTAACAGATTCATGTTTTCCCCCTCCTGCATATCTCTAATCTTCCTTTTAAAAACGTGTATCTTAAGAAAAGCAAATATAAATGCTTACATTTATCCTTACTTACTTTTTAGCTTGCAAAAGAAAGCCACGGAGGTTTTCTGCTACATACAGTAATTCTCTAAGTTAGAAACAAAATGTTCCTCATGCACCAAATCCTGAACAAATGCAGTAGTAAAGTTACTTCATGTAATGCTGCAACATATCAGCTGTCAGGCAAAATGTACTTATTTGGAATTTTTTTACTGGAAAAAAGGTCACAACTCAGACATAGTTAGATAGAGGCCTACTAAGTCTAACACAACCAAACAGGAAACACCTCTAGACATGCCTCTATTACCCAGTTCCTCGTGTAGTCTCACCATGTGTATGACCCTGTGCACATCTAAGAACTAGATGTGTGCCACAGGACATCTGATTAGAAGTAATAGAAGTTTAAGGAAGTTCACGTCTCTCCTTCATCTCTTCAAAGGTTCCTTATCATCCCACTTCTTTAACATAGGATCCATCCCACACACTAGCTCTCTATTCCAGTAAAGCTACCAAGGAAGAACACAAGGAGATGCAAGGAGACAGGCAAACTGTCCCCTCCAGCCCTAACAACACTCAAATGATTAAAAATCATGCCATATAGAAGTACTAGATGGTAGAAAATGACCCACAAGGCCAAACATTTAACAGATAGTAGCATACCATCATAAAAGAAATCACTATCACCAGCTGTACCATATTTCCAGCATTTTAGATTTATAATGACTTCATTGGAGATTTGGATGATTAATGCAGAGAAGGCAAAATTCACTCTACAAGAGAATACAGGGCATGACTTTAGACTTCATTCTTGTCATTCTTGTTTGGGGTCACAGAATTTTTTATCTGCTCTAGCATGTTGTCATGACCTTTTACCAGATAAACAGCCCAGAGAGCCACCACCAGCAGATAAGAAGCTTGTATAGTTCTTACACCAGAAAAGGATTGTGGATCTTATCCAACAGGACAAGAGGAAATAACACTAAGCTGTGCCAAGGGAGGTTCAGATTGGACATCAGGAAGAACTTATTCACTCAAAGGATGGTTAAGCAATGGAACAGCCTTCCCAGGGAAGTGGTGGAGTAACCATCCCTGGAAACGTTCAAGAAATGACTGGATGTGGGACTTAGTGTTATAGTTCAATTGACACGGTGGTGATCAGTCAAAGATTGGACTCGATGATCTTTGAGGTTTTTTCCGACCTTAATGATTTTATGCTTCTATGAAGGGAGGAGGACAGGGAGGGAAACGATAGCATTTATTTATGACTTTGCAAAATAACTCAAAACTAATATTCTAACTTAAGTTTCAGTATCCCAAGTTCAGTTCAGCATTTTTACTCCTCATACCTACAATACCATGCTCACAGTCTGAAGAACAAAAGCGGACATTATTCATTCAGTAGGTAAAAACTAGAAAATTTTTCTGGAGAAAATGATTTTGCTTGGTTTTCCATCAGATAAAGCAGAAGACTTGATGCATTTTGTAAGGCTTGTCTCTCCTGTACCACAATACAGCCAAAGTAATTTTGTTCTCTCTAAATAAAAATGACTCTATAAATTTAATAGATTTTTGGTTGATCTGATTTGGGGCAAAAGGTTACCATGTGCTTCTGGCTGGCAAGCTAAACTCTTGTTTTCGCTTCACTGCAATCTTGTTCAGAGGACGTGGTTCCATTGAACTGAACTAAAGGGTTATGATCATGCATAATACAGGCACAGTTCCTGATAGTAACACAGAGGTGATCTGAAACTGTTTCTTCTGCAACTTTGACCTTAATATTGTGCAATAGCATTCTGAATTTCTGTAAATCTCAAAAATTAATTATCATTCATACAAGACCTTCACATGGACTTTGAATCATTCAGTGTCTTTTAATATTAGCTCATTGTTTTAATTAAGATATGCATGATATATGAAATTTCAGTAAGTGTCTTTCAAGAAGGTTTGATGATAATGCAAAATGATGCAATGGAAAGTCTTTCCTTTTAATAACTCCAAAATTGTATTATTCTGGGAAATATTTCTAAGGTCTTATTCAGAGAGAGAGAGGAAGGAGGAAAAACGTCTTTTAGTATTGTTAATTAATATGAAGATTCTCTTTAACTGAAGCAAATGTTAAATGGCCCACGGGAATGCATAAATAATAGACTTACTAATAAACTCTAGTATATTGAAGCTGAGTAAAATAACTTTAACAACACTTTTGCAAATTTACTAATTACAATAGCTTCCAGCAGTGCCAGATCAACCTGCAAAGAACTTAAACTATCACTTGTTCTGTTTCCAGAAGTGCTTCAGAATAATTAAACTATTTTGAATCCAAGCTGTTCAACCTGCTTATCAAAATAAAAATAGGTAAAATAGTTGTTACAAAATTGTAGACTCCTGGTGACTATATATTCCATAATTGAAATAGCTCTTTCCTAAAAGGACAATATTTCTGGAATAGAAATATAATAATACTCTTACATTTTATTCTAGTTAACTGTAGTGGTTAATAAGTGCTTTATTGTTGCCATTATGAAAGCTATCATGGGAAACAGTGGTACTCATGAGTAGTTCTAGTCTTTTCAAAATGTCAGCTCTATAAAAAGTCAATGTTATGCATGGATCTCCTTTACACAAGAAACTAAAGGGTGGTGTGTGTTTCACAGTTTTTTTTCTGTAATGTAAAAATAAATCCTTATTGTGGGCTAACCCAGTAGGCATCTGAGCCCCACACAGCCACTTTCTCACTCCCTCCACCCGCAATGGGAAGGAGGAGAGAATCAGAAGGGGAATAGTGAGAAAACTTGTGGGTTGAGATAAAGACAGCTTCATAGGTAAAGCAAATGCGATGCATGCCAGTAAAGGAAAACAAGGAAATAATTCATCACTTCCCATCATCAGGCAGGTCTTCAACCATCTCCAGGGAAACAGGATTTCAGCATGTGTAATGGTCTCTTGGAAAGACAGATGTCCTAATTCCAAATGTCTTGCCTTCATACTTCTTTCACCCAGATTGTCATTGCTGAGCATGACACCATATGGTCTGGAATATCCCTTTGGTCATCCGGCGTCAGCTGTCCCAGCTGTGTCCCCTCCCAACTTGTGAACTCCCCAGCCTATTCACTGGCAGGACAGTATGAGAAGCAGAAAAGTTCTTGGCACTATGTAAGTAGTGTTCAGCAATAACAAAAACATTCCTGTCTTATCCTCACTGCTTTCATCACAAAAACAGGACCCTATGTACTTCTGTCAAGAAAATTAACCCCATACCAGCCAAAAGCTGGTACTGGGTATTCCCACTCGAACCTGAGTGGGAATAAAAAAATCATTTAGCATTGAGAAGTTAACCAAGATCCAACAGACTCAGGAACAGAGAAAATGGTAGAATCACAGTATAATTTTGTTTGAAAATATCTCTGTGGAGATTTTTGGTTTAATCCTTTGCTCAAAGCAGAGTCAGATCAGAGTCAGATCAGGTTCCTCTAGGTTTTTATGCAGGTGAGTTTTGAAAACCTCCACAGACAAGAATTTTCAGATTGATTCAGTGTTTATCACTCTCATCATGAACATTGCTTAAGCATATCCAGATGGATTTTCCCTTTTTCACAACTTATGACTATAACCTCTTTTGTACTGCCATTGACTTTTGCAAAGAGTCTTTTCTATAAATCACCATTATGGAGTTAAAACCAGCAATTAGATCCCCCATATCCTTCTCATCTCCTGGCTAAAGAAATACCACATCTCTCAGTTTCTTCTCATGTATCACATTTTCGAGGCCCCTAACCACTTTAGTGCCACTCTTTGACTCTTTCTGGATTTATCAATATGCCTCCGGTTCTGGCAAAGTACCAGAGGTCCATTTGCATTTCTTTCCTTCCTTCTGCCTTCCTGTCTTCCTTACTAGCTTGTAACTATGCATTGATTGTTTATGTCTTGTCGAGAGTACAAGAACAAGTTCCTCTTCATATGAGGCAGCGGAATAACAAAGGGAGAGAAATTCCTTCTTTACTTATTTTCCTTATGCTGTTTTGAAACACAATCATTCATAATCATCAGCTAACTAACCTGCTTTTTTCAGCTTCCTATTAGCAAATTAATAATCCAATTGTGTCTACCCATGTGTCTTTCCAAAAACTTTTAAAAAAATCTGTTGCTGCAAGCATTTGGATATCTACTTACAAGATTA
This sequence comes from Pseudopipra pipra, assembly GCF_036250125.1. Classification (NCBI taxonomy): domain Eukaryota; kingdom Metazoa; phylum Chordata; class Aves; order Passeriformes; family Pipridae; genus Pseudopipra; species Pseudopipra pipra. The sequence goes on along the minus strand of NC_087549.1, from coordinate 80,988,067 downwards.
GCAAGAGAGAGCAAAAAGAATACAAAAGTTTTTATTCTTTCTCTTTCCATATGATTAGAGCCATCTTTGACACTGTCTTTTACAAACATGAAATGATTTTCAGTATTTTTTTGTATTTGATTTTTCTCATACACTGAGTAAGAACTACCTAAAACATGTCATTAGTCTACTGTTCCTTAGGTAGCTCAATCTGTGTCTTAAATTTTGTGCTGGTTTAAAGGTAAACCGGCAGGAGAAAAGAACCCAACTCAAAAGAGATTACAAGGCAGAATTACAATTTAATAAAAAATAATATAATAATACAATTATATAGAAAAATAATTGGTTTTAACCCACAAAACCCAGACGTATAACCCAGCACCCTGGGACACAAACAGAATGGTGTTCTTTGGCCCCCGTGCTGAGCCTCACGTGGTCCCCCTGAGTCCAAAGTAAAAGGGGAGGAAAACCTGTTGGTAAGAGTGCTGGTCGCAGTCTGGTCGAGGGTGACGATTGCAATCTGGTTGAGAGTGGTGGTCACAGTCCGATTGAGAGTGGTCGTTGCAATCTAGTTGAGGTTCTGGTCCTCCTCTGGATCCAACGAGTGGTACCAGAAGTCCCAAGACCCCAAGATTATGTACACTCAGGTTCGAGTGGGAATGCCCAGTACCTCTCCCAGGGCGGGGAATTCCACCATGGGTGATTGCGAGTCATGAGATATTTTTGGAATCCTTGGTTGTCCATTAGCAGACATGACCCCTCAGACTGGGTGTGGAGGTGCTAACGACTCCCCAGAGGGGAGTTGTCACACCTGAGTCATTGGTGTGAGGATAGGAATATCTTCCTATCTCACAGGCTTCTTAACACCCAGTTTATAGCCTGAGGGGTCAGGTGTGCTCTGGGCAGCTGCTGCAGATGGTCTATTGTTAACAGTTCCTGGGAAATGACACAGAGAGTGTAGAATACACAGTTTGGGTTACACCCACACAGTGATGAACTGGTCCCGGCTGCTCTGACTAGGACACATTTTCAGCATCAACAGACCATAAGTAATCATGAACAGACATACTATCAAAATAATGACCCTCTCAGAACTGGCTTTGGTTCTCAAACACAAGTGCTCCTTTAATTTGTTATGACACTCTTCTGATGGAGTCCATTCTCTTGTAATTGATAACAGTTGTACAAGCAAAGACCTTGAAATACAAGTAATTGAAAAAAACTTCTCATTTAGTTGCATATTTGAGTATAATCTCTAAACATCTGACTATGCAAAACTTAAGATAAACTTCAGAATGATGATGAAACTTAAACTGAAATTTTGATAAAACATCTGACATAACGTTTTCAGGAGCACATGAAATTTTTCTACTACCACTTCCATTACATGAACAGATTCTTTTCAGCACAAAACTAGTATGGAAAAGAGCCAGGAACACTATTGATAGCTTTTAAGTAAGATTGCTTTTTATTAAATGTTTAATACTGTGTAAATAGTTTGGTTATCAACAGCTTCATTGTGTAAAAAATTGCTTTAAAGTTATTTAATAAATAATTTGAAAACTGCAGAAGGGGAGATCAGAACTGGTTTGTAAACATTATGCTAAAATGAGGTCTCTTCAATGCAGGAATATTTCTTTAACTTATATTCCTTGTGGAATTCTATGTCCACTGGAAAATTGGAAACACCACCATGAAGAATGTGAAGTGACCAGTTTTGTCTTTTTTTCTAGAGAAAAAAAAGTCCAACAATACTTAGGCCACCAGCTGACTCTCTATTGCCCTCTACACCTCCCATATCGCTGGCAAAACCTTTAGGTTAACGGGGAAGATTATGTAGAAGGAGAGTATAAACTTATAAATGGTTTCTTTCCTACTATAGGAAATAATTGAATAGTCATAATTCAAGTGCTTGTTTAAAAACAATCATAAACCTCACTACACACACCTTTGGATACCCTTAAACAGGCACTCAATCAGGCACTATTTTGAGAAATAGAGAATAACAAACCTTAATTTAGACAAAGATGTCCATTAAAGAGCATATCTATCTCCATCTATTTGAATTTCAAATACATGGTTGTATCTCTGAGGTCAGTAAAGAGAAACACACATATAGGGAAAGCACATGGTTAAATACCTTCTTTAATAAATCTCTGTATTAGATGATCTCTCAAGGATCTATAAGAAAAGACATCTTATTTCATTTTTACTTTTTTAAAAGTAAAAAGTCACTTCAGATAATTAGTTTGTTTATACTGCTTCAGTTGTCATTTGTCTTTGTTGTTTTGTTTATTATGTTTAGTGAAGGGAGTGTAGAAACAGGATGAACATGTAAAACCTCGTCATGTGTGCATACCCACATACTGAGTCATGCTGCATAATATTTAGCCAGTGAGTATAACAGGATTCAAATTTGGAGCACCTCCTCAATATCAGGGTAAAACAGAAACAAACCAGAAAGTCAAATTCAAAGAAACTAAACATGTTTTTTGGAACTATGTAAATTGCATATTAGCAATCATTTTGCAACTATCATCTCAAGTAAGTATCTGTAAGCCCCATTTTGTTAGTAAAATATGTTATAGCTAGTTTAATTGCATCTGTGTGCTAACTTCATAACTATATATAAATGGTCTGTCTGCACTTGAATCAATAGCTGTCTGATCTTTTCCACTGAACCTGGTCTTTTCCACTTTCTTAATTGGGAGGAAATACTGATCTACAAACCTCTAGCTTTGCCTACCCAGTCGGTGTGTTTTTCAGCATGGGATCTGAATCAGGCACTCAGGTCTGTCCCAGCCCTTTTTCTGAGCTCCAAAACCACACACGTCAGCAGTCACTGGCATCCTGGATAAATAAGATTCACTTAGAACCCATTGTGGCAATACAAGATAATTGTAAAATATCGTGTGTTGCTGACTCTTGAAGCAGCAAAAAAAACCAACTAAGGTAAACTAAGTTGAAGAAGCACCTGTTGTATGTGTTTTGAGAGTGGTCTTTTCCAGGCAAATAATTCAATTACCCAAAATGTAAATATGTGAAGAAGTAAGCATAGCAGCATACGAAACCACTTTCAGTTCACACAGCTACTTTTTCTGCCAAATTTTGAACATGCTGAGGTGCATTCCAGCTGGTGTAAACTATATCTACTTCACTGACTTCAGCTAATAGTTTTCCCCATTCAATATGTGGCTAATTTGCTTTTTCAACATAGGGTGCAAGTCAGAATAAAGAAACACAAATGTATGTATATTCCTATTAATGTAAATTTGTGTTTATTTCTGCCTATAAGAAACATAAATATGAGCTGAGATTTTTACCAAACCTATATCTTTGCTACCTTTTTCTAACCACAAAAAAACCAAGGTACGATGATGTTATTATGTCTGAAACAACATTGCTTTTTCAAAATATCAATTTCCTTTGTTTGTCCAATAATCAAGCTTACGTAGGTGACTTAAAATAACCATCACCCACCCAAGAGGGTGTCCTGAGACACCACTAATACAGAGATGTATTTTCAGATCTGCCCACTGAGTTACATGTACTACAAGAGCAATGTTTGCTTTGCAATTAAAATGGCACAAATACAGACTAAGATGTTAGAAACAAAAAACAAAGTCCTAGGGGAGCAATTGAAAACAAGCTTAAATAACCTTTAATACCAGTTCTTGGCCAAAGAACATTTCAATTTGTTTTGCATCTCAGCTCTCCAAACTGCCCTTTACTAAGCATACAAGAGGGATTCAAGGAGCCTTTTTAGCCTCAGATTCAAGAGGAAAAAATCTCTCTTTTAAATAGCTTTTTGATATTTGATAATTTATTTCTCAACTGCCACTTTTAGTTTCGTTCCTTCCCTGAAATTTTCTTGCTGCAAATATTATACTTACGCAAAGTAGACTGTATAATGAATTTAAAAAATTATATTTTCAACAAATTGTTGTGTAGGGAAGAATCAAAATTTCTTTAGTTTTGGTAATATTCAGGAAGACACAATGGTATAGATTTAGATAAGAATATCTCAGTCTGTTCAACACACAGCTAACAGTTTGCAACATAACAGAAAAAGTTTGCAGGTGGATGTCATCGACAGGATGTTCTAGGTTAGAATGAGATAGACTCAGAAGTTCCCATCAACAGCTGAAAAGCTTTTATCACATATGCTGACTTAGAGAAAGATACTGAACAGGAGTTATATGAGATATCTTTATGATCTGATTCTTTCTTCCTCTTTTCCGTACGATTTAAAACCATTAATGATGTCTTTTCAGTATCTGTAATCCATCTAAAGCTGTTCCTTGATCTCTCTTGCTGCCTAGATAATTCAGACTTTCTGTGTTTTTCATAAACAAATTTCTGAAAGCTATCCTCATGGGGAATTGTCTGATCACTAATTTCTCCACTCCCTTTGAAGCTACCAGTAGGACTCTAAACAAGATGAAATGTAGACAATGGTGCTGTGGTCTTAGACTTTTTTTATTCCAAAGCTTGCTGGTAAGAACAAACCTTTTGTGTTCAAAGGAGCTGAAATCTACATTTACTGTCTTTCAGGACACTGTCTTACCTACCAGACTCTAGGTTCTTTCAAATATTTCTGTCTCACTTGTTTTATCCTTTTACTTTTTCACAGTAGAGTTAAATACTCTTTAAACAGAGAATGGATGTTTATATAGCAGAAATGTCTTTGAAGATAAATGGATGGACACTTATCTTCTGATAATTTTGAAGTATAATATAACTGTATTAAGTGGAGTCTTTCTCCACGCAGTTTAACTGTATGACAGCATTAACCTTCTCTTGAATTCATCATGTTTAAGCAAACAACACAGTGGGAGAACTCTGTTGCTAATCTGTTGCATTGAAGTTCATAACGGGTTTAGTTACCAATTTTTTTAACAGCAAATGATAAATGAACATGCAGCACTGGTACAAAACAACCTTAAATTGCATGTAATAACAATAACAACAACAACAACAATAAAAATAATAATAATAGATATTGTTATTCTTAATAGTAATAGTAGTAGTAGTAGTAGTAGTAATAGTAGTATTTTTATACTTCATACTTTCTTCTAAACCTGAGACACCTGTATTAAAGTGCATAACCAGAAAACAGAAGGCCAATATTGGCCTTTGTTAGCAGTGTGATTCAGTTACTCTCTACCTTTACTGTCTATTCCCAGAGGTAGAAAATTTGCAAACCCAGCAAATTAGGACAAGTATAGAAATTCACAGCAGAGAATATACCAGAAAGTACTTCACTACTTAGCTACCTACCAATCATCATGTGCAACATCACAAACGATGAAAGCATTGAAACTGCCAGCAATTTATTATTTCCTTTGTTTTTAAAACAGAACTATCATTTTCAAAGGTTGTGCAAATATGAAAACCAGCCTGTAGGGTTGACTGGGATCTTTCAGTTCCCCGTGAGTGCATAATCGTGGGCAATGAGAATCAGATTATCATGGATTCCAGCTATGCCCAAAGGAGTGTTCAGTGCTGGGAGCAATTAAAAATAACTTTTCTGTTCCTCAGTACTGTCATCCCACACATTGACAAGTCTTTGAAAGCAAAAACTAAAACTCCTCACACATAATTAGCTAGAACAAACTGATGAAAGAATTAAATATAAAGTTTTCTGCTCAAAGACATGATCATCAATCTACAGTTCATTCCATCATCACTGATTTGAAAATGCAGAAAGATAGGCAAAGTATACCACTCTCCCACAAAGCCCTTAAGGGGCATAGAAAATGGTCTCAGACCCTTCTTAATCCTTTTTCTTTCTTTTTTTTTTTTCTATTTTATTTTTAATCTGGTTATTTTAGCTTGATGAGTGCAGTCCCAAGTAGAATATACAGAAATAAAAGGACTTCAAAGGCTTAATGAAATTGTTCTGAAAAATAAAATAAAGCATTTAACCAATCATTTAAAATGTACTGACCTTTCATATGACAAACAATTTTAGGGGTCCAAACATTCCAATTTGTTCTCTGACCTACAAAAATCGATATTGGAAAACTTCTTATGGGATAACTGGCTTACAAAACTTGTTTCTTACTTCTCTTAATAAAGTAAGATTGTTAGTTCAGCAGTGTAGTTGAATGTTTAGATGTAACCTCTGCCCAGTTTTTTTCAATGTGCTGTTTGCCACGTTCTTCAATGAAGTGAGAATTTTGCCTCTCTGCTTTAGCTTATCAGCTAAAGATTTCTGACACAAACAGTTGAAACAGAAGCTGAATGTGAATAAAGCTTTAGTTTTTAACTGTAAATCTTTTGCAATTTTGCCTCACACCAAACATAACGAGACTGGACCATATTCTGTTCACTATTTCATCAATAAAGCTAAACTACCAAATTCAGGAGACTGCAGAAGGGTAACTGGAGGTACATTTTCCCCCTAAATGTGTCTGTAGCTAATCTGTCAGTAGAAACCTGCATAATTTTCCAATAAATATGCAAGATGAGCAGCATTGGCTGGATGAATTAAAAAAACAGAAGTGCCATACTCCACAATCAGTTTGTTTTCACCTGCTGCACATGTGTTGCAAGAATATTTATAATGTAGGTGGTGCATTTTGGTGAAGTGAAAAAAAATCAGTTGCTAATTTCTGATCCTGAAAGCACGTTTACTGTTTCCCGGGTATATATCCAGTTTCTAGAAGTTTGTAATTATTTTAGCATGAAATATTTCTCTTTCATTTGAAATAAAAACTCTTAGATAGCTAAAAAAAAAATATGATAAAACCCCACAGGATCAAGCCCATAACTCATGCTTTTGGGGAAGGTTACCTTACCAAACATATCTGTGTAAACATACATTACTCGTCTCCATAGACTGCACAGGGAGGCAGGGTCTTTAGCTCTTGTTAGTCAATTTTAGACTGGAATCTGATAGACAGATACTGCCACATGCATTTCAACTTCTGTATTTTTGTCTGGTATCCATAGAAATATAAGAATATTTGTCTTTTCCCGATCCCACAAAGGATTTCCCATTGCCTCTCAGAAAACCAAGTTTGTCTACATATTTCTCTTCTTCTTTATAAAAAATCAGTTAAATTCTTAAGTTTCCACAGAAACAGCTACCATCTTCAGTTGTCCCTCAGATGTGGCACCTGTTTCCACCATTGAAACGCTATTTATACTTTCAGGGAAAAAATAGTCCCATGAGCAGATTTCTGGAATTAGGAAGACACTTCAGTCACAGGCTAGAAACACACTTAGAGACAGGATAACTATTCATACATGTATGAATTTCACAGAGGATGTTTGTTTCCTCATCAAGACAGGGCTCAGTACTACGCAGAGTAGAGGCTCACTGGGCTGCAGCAAGAAATCAGCTTGATTTTCCATTGTTAAGATATTGTGGTGACAGCCATTCTGCAAAAATCCATTTAAAAAAATTGAAGGAAAATGGAATACATGATTACTCCCTTTTCTGAATAGAAACATACTGTATGTACCTCAGCCTGCTACTTCCATTTGGCTGGCACTCTTAACAGAATAATCCACAGATTACTTTCTGTAGCAATCTAGCAGAGTTTAGTAGGTTATTCAGCATGATATTTTTTTCAGTTTTTTTGCTTAGGGAAAGATCCTAGCCATTCAATCTTGTTAAACAAAGGATCCCTTTTCCCTTAAAAAAAAAATCCGTCAGTCCAGCCCAAGTAAGAACACAATTCCTTTGATATAACTACCAAAACTGCAATGATGAAAATGTATCAAACATTTTGATAACTCGGTTCTATCAAACTCTGTCCTAGAAGAGAGATATTTGGTAAAGAGTCTCCTTGAGGTTGCAGCCGCACATTTTGATTAAAACCCTAAAGAAATAATGTTCTATCATATTATGTTAGACTGAAAGTTACAATATGTGCCAATTATAAAAAGTTAATTGCAATTTCAAAATTAAATCAAGTATATTAAATTTTATTGACAAAAAACCAAATATAGCTACTTGTTTATGGTTTTTTAGATAATTATTTCTTTATAGGGGAACCAGTGGCCTGTTCAAGAATTCTGAAATAACAAAGCTATCAGAGATATTTTGAAATCACGTAAATAAAATTGTAATGACATCGGGTCATGCAAGGAATTGATTAGCACTCAAGATAGAAGGTCCATTGTAGTTATACTAAGACTTTGTTTTGGAGACTATATAAACATACAATAGTTTGGTTTGGAAGGCAACTTTGACTATTATCTAGTTCCAATCCTCCCCAATCCTGGGCAAGGACAGCTTCCACTAGACCAGATTGCTCAAAGCCCCATCCAACCTGGGCTTCAAAATTCTCAGGGGTGGGGCACCCACAGCTTCTCTGGATAACCTGTGCCACTCTCTCAACATCCTTACAGAGAAGAATTTCTTCCTAATATCTAACCTAAACCTACTCTCTTTCAGTTTAATACCATTCTGCCTTGTCCTGTCACTACATGTCCCTTTCTAGCTTCCCTGTAGACCCCCTTCAGATATTGGAAGGTTGCTATTAGGTGACCCCAAAGCCTTCTCTTCTCCAGGATGAACAACCCTATCTCTCTCAGCCTGTCTTTATAGACGAGGTGCTCCAGCCCTCTGATCATCTTCTCAGTCCTACTCTGGACTTGGTCCAACAGGTCCATTTCTTTCCTGTGCTGAGGACCGCAGACTGGACGCAGTACTCCAGGTAGGATCTCATAAGGGTGGAGTAGAAGGACAGAATCACCTCCCTCAATCTGCTGCCCATGCTTCTTTGGATACAGCACAGGATATGGCTGGCTTTCTGGGCTGCAAGTACACACTGCTGGCTCATATTCAGCTTCTTGCCCACCAACACACCCAAGTCCATATCCTCAGGGCTGCTCTGAATTAATTTTCTGTCCAACCTGTATTTGTGATTGGAATTGCCTTGACTCAGGTGCAGGACCTTGCACTAGGCCTTACTGAACTTCATGAGGTTCGCATAGCCCCACCTTTTAAGCCTGTCAAGGTCCCTCTGGCATCCCTTCCCTCTGGCGTGTCAACTACACCTCACAGCTTTGTGCCATCAGCAAACTTGCTGAGGGTGCCTTTAATACCACTGTTCATGTCACCAACAAAATTGGTAAATAGCACTAGACTGGCTTCGTTTCCTCTTTTTCAGTAAGTGGGAACTTCAGTGGACTGTCACAGCTTCCCAGACATGATAGTGGCTTAACAGCTTCCTCTGACAGGACCTGTGGATACATCTCATCAGGTCTCATGTACATGTACACCTTCAGGTTTCTTAGATCAGAACCTGATCTTGAACCTGCTCTTCAACCCTGGATCAAGGGTTGGACTCGATGATCTTGGAGGTCTTTTCCAAACCAGTTGGTTGATTCCAGGATTCTAGGATTCTACAGCAGGCAGTTTTTCATTCTACTGCCTTTGCCTTTCCCTTCTGCAACTCAGATGGTGTGTCTGGAGCACTTGCCAGTGAAGAATTAGGCAAAAAATCTGTTGAGTACCTCAGTCTTCTTTATGTCCGAGGTACCATGTTTCCCATTTCCATCAGTTTATTTGCCAGATTCAACTGTCCCTTTCTTTCAAACCTCTTTCTTTTGACCAGAAGGATTGATGAAAAACTACCTGCACTCCAGAGACCCTTACCACCACTCTCAGGGTTCTGCAATCCTTCTTGATGCTCCTCGGACTACTCCTGGTTGTATCACTGATGTACTAATGAAACAACAGCAGAGAATAATAATCAGTGAACTATATGATGCTTGGTAGTTTCTCAGTGATATCCCCAATATAAGATCCCTGTAAACAGCACACTTCTCTAGAGAGTGCCTTAGGTCAGAAACTGACCTAAGAGTCAGAAGAGCTTCACCTACTACTTTCACCTTTATTTGGTTGCAGTGGCTGTTACACGGAGAGCAGATTGGACTGTCTTACTCAACTCCAGCGTCTCTCCTGATGTGATGGATCTTTCCTCTTCAGTCTACAGAATAGTGAAGCAGTTCTGCAAGGGCCCCTCAGGCTTTTGGGGGAAGTCTCTTCCTCCTGCAGCTCCTTGCCATTGCAAGCTTCTATTCTTCTGCATTATTGCCCCCTCCCTTCCGTGTGCCTGTGGGGGAGTTTTTGGCAATGGGTTGTGGGTCCACTGCAGACTGCACTTGGAACCAGCTATCCAACTCCTCAGCCTCCTTAATGTTACCCAACTCTCTCATCACCTCCCACAGCACAGCTACCTACTGCAGGAGGTCCTCCACTTGGGCATACCTTTGCATCTATTGTGGGCAGTGCTACTGCCTGTCCCTGCTCCAGGGGAAAGGTTCAGGCACTTCCTGCAGTCTGAGCTCTACGCTGCAGCCTCTCTCTTCAGCAACTCCCTCTGGGTTTAGTCACTGGCCACCACTGGGGTAGTTGATGCTGACTCCATAGCTGGAGCTGGAGATTTGGCTCTCATATGAGCACCCATCATCCTGCCTTGAGGGTCAGTTGAGTGCCCTTGACCAGTGCAGGTCATCATAGAGTGGTGCTGTCTTGTTGGGTTTTGTGGACTTCAAGTGTCTTCACTTGGCCAGTGGAATGTCTATCCTTTGAAGAGGAGCCCTCTCTGTGGGAACTGCCATGCAATCGGCAACATCACACCCTGGCCTGTTTGCCCCACAGTCACTGGCACTCCTAGGGCTGCATCTTGTGGAATTGGCTGCTCTTATTCCTGTACCATACTTTGTCAGCCACTCTGGTGGGAGCTGATAGTTCCTGGTGGGTCTCAACACTCTCTTGGTGTTTCCCCAGCTCTGGAATACCAGACACTGTACACCACAACATCCTGTTCTGCTGTGGAACACACTTGCACTGGAGCTGATCTCTTCAATGAGTGACAGCCAATATGGCTTCACTAAGAGCAATAAACTTGCTTGTTGTGGAGCTTAATGATTGACAAGCAGAGCATATGTTGCAGGAAATATCCAAGAGAGACAATGGCTTGATTGTCCTTTGTTAAATGGAATGCAAAGAAAATAGAAAAGAAATTATTTTGAGTCCAGTGGGATGAAATAAAGGAAACACTTTTTTAAAAATAGGTTAGAGTAGAGTAGTGTAAGAGTAAGAGAAAAGAAAATTAAAAAAAAAAAAAAATTAAAATGAACTACCCTTTACTGAAGAAACCATGAAAGAGATTGAGTATCCTTGGAAATCTCAACCACTGAGCACTAAATAAACCATTAACCCCTCACTTAACTCAGTGAAAAGGCAATGTTGTCCTAAGCTTTCTACACAAGTGACTAATAAAGTTGTTATTGTCCAATGTTCATCCAATCCCTCATATTTAAAAACAGAAATAGAAAGCCATTTTTTCTGGTCTAACCCCAACAGTCAGCTTAAGCACTTCACTGCTGCTCACTCAATCCCCTGCAATGGGATGGGGAAGAGAACTGGAAGGACAAAACTGAGAAAACTCATGGGTTGAGATAAAGACAATTTAATAGCGTACCAAGAGGATAACAGGGTACCCAGTAAAAATATGATACTAAAAACCCACAAACAAACAAACAAACAAATCAAAACAAAAAAAATCCCACAAAACTGAGAAAAACCTCATCAAATTTTTCCCCACAGTTTTTATCACTGAGCATGACACCATATGATATGCAATATCCCTTTGGTGAGTTGGGTTCAACTATCCTAACTACATTCCCTACTAAATTCTTGTGCACCTACACCCTACTTGCTGGCAGGGCAGTGTGAGGAGAAGAAAAGATTTTGACACTGTGTAAGCAGTGCTCATCAACGGCTAAAACATTGGTAAGTTATTAAAACTGTCTTCATCACAAATCTGAAACATAGAACGATTCAAGGTACTATAAAGAAAATTAACACTAGCCCAATCAAAGCCAACAGACTACTGTAGTGAAAAAAAAAAAAAAGACTTCGTAATTCTATTGATGAGTACAAGTTCTTCTGCTTTTTAAGTGGAGTTTTATTCCTTTACTCCAAATCTACCTCTTCAGTTAGGATGCATATAAATTGTACAGTATGGCTGTAAATTTCAGACATTTTAGCATTAGAGACACCTTTCTGCCTATCAATCAACACCTTTGCTTTAACCCCATGACTCTAGCAGATGCACGGTAGGACAGCTGTCCTGCTGCGGTGTTAACCAGACGAGAAGGATCCCACTGGGAGTTGTGGTAATTACAGTGGGATAGCTCATGTCTTCCTGTACTGTCTCCATGCCTTCATTTTTCTTAATAGCAATAGTGATACTAATTAAAAACAAGTGTTAATTATGTCAGTTCATCATGTCTCTCCTTCTTGACAAATTAGTTTAATGGTAACTATCAATGGCAAGAATTCCACTGGCACTGGAGTTCCCTCCTTTCTCTGATGTCAGCTACCTTAATATTTTTTTCTGATAAGACAATGGTGAAAACAAGCACAAAATTTTCCCATGTGTCTTGTTTGCTGATATTCAGAGAGTACTTGTTCTCTACTGACCTTACTGTGCCTTTTACAAACTCTCTCCTAGCATTTATAATTTCTTAATACTTTTAGAGACCAGCAGTGAGGTTTTAGGAAGTGCGTCAGAAACTCAGATACTCACATATTGTCTTAGATCTCTACCTAGGTGAAGAAGTTGATGCAATTTGCACATCAAGGTAGAAGAGAAATTTTAATTTAGGGTAGGACCAAATTGGTGTAACCTATTCATTCAAGTCTTTTTTAACAGCTTGCAATTTAATTTACTCAGATTCCCTAACAAGCGTGTTGCATAAATGTGTGATAGTATAAATTATTCTCATTTGCATCTTATTAATAATCACTTGTGATACAGCTATACATTTCTAATAATAATGAATCATTATCTCTCCTATTTAATTTAGATTTCCAGATTTTTAGTTCTTAGACTAGAAATTTGATAATCAAAACTCTTCAGTGATATTAATTTTTCTAAATAAAATTAATGCTGATGTTCCACTCAGTTTTTTCAGAATGTCTGTTTACACTAGCAGCGCTAAAGTAACTGAGCTTATGAAAATATCTGTTCAAATATCTGAAGTAATTAGCCCTTATGTAATAAACACAAGATCTTTTATTTTTATCACTCTGCATGTTAGTTCTTACAGTGGTACAAGTGATGATACTTATGAGGTAAGAGGTATAAGGATGGATTGTGACCTTTGTCTGCATTTGTGTGATACTTGATAGAAAAGGATGAACTTTTTCATAAGCAAAGATCCTGGATCATTGTTTCACTGCTATAGCTAAAAAAAAACAACAAGGAAAGCAAACCCAAAAGCTTGTAAAACATAATTTTGGTTATTGTAGCTGGAAACATCTTCATCACAACAGATTCCAGTAATCCTGCCTATTTCATCTATCTTTTCGCCTATGCATTTAATATAAAGATTTTATCAGTGTACCCATCAACATGGTAAATATATTTGCCAGAGTAAACACATATCAAACTGAAATGAAAGTCTGTTGTAGGCAGTCTTAGTTACCAAAACTGAAATCCAGCTAAAGAATGTTTATCTTCAAAGGCTTCAAAATTATTATACCTTGTTATACCCTTAAAAATGTTATTCAAAATAATATTAGTGTACCTTTCTATATCTCTCAAAATTATTATACCTTTCACACTATATAATGGCAGTGCATTTTGAAGTGTTTTCAATTCTGTAATTATAAGTCTAGAAATATATTTATATTTATTTAAAATGTGAAACAATGGTACACAATATGTTTACGATATAAAAACAACAGATTTATCTTTCTAGAAATTCTAGGATTAAATTTTCTTGAACTTGGTGACTAAAGTTAACACCATTAGAATCATAGAATCATAGAATCAATCAGGTTGGAAAAGACCTCAGAGATCATCAAGTCAAACCCTTGATCCAACACCGCCATGGTGCCACATCCGGTCTCATCTTAAAAACCTCCAGGGATGGTGAATCCACCTCCTGGGCAGCCCATTCCGGCGTCTAATTACTCTCTGTGTAAAAAATTTCTTTCTAACATCTAATCTAAACCTCCCCTGTCAGAGCTTAAGACTGTGCCCTCTTGTCCTACTGCTGGTTGCCTGGGAGAAGAGACCAACCCCCACCTGATGGCAAGCTCCTTTCAGGGAGTTGGAGAGAGTGATCTGACATCTCCCCTGAGTCTCCTCCAGGCTAAAAAACCCCAGCTCCCTCAGCCTCTCCTCAAGGACTTGTGCTCCAGTCCCTTCACCAGCCTTGTTGCTCTTCTCTGGACCTGCTCCAGCACCTCAATATCCTTCCTGAACTGAGGGGCCCAGAACTGGACACAGCACTCCAGGTGTGGCCTCACCAGCGTCGAGTACAGGGGAAGAATCACTTCTCTTGTCCTGTTGGCCACACTGTTCCTGATCCAGGCCAGGATGCCATTGACCTTCTTGGCCACCTGGGCACACTGCTGGTTCATGTTCAGCTTCCTGTCAATCCAAACTCCCAGGTCCCTTTCTGCCAGGCTGCTCTCCAGCCACTCTGTCCCCAGCCTGTAGCACTGCATGAGGTTGTTGTGGCCAAAGTGGACAGCCTGACCCTTGGCCTTGTTGAACCCCATCCCATTGCAATCAGACCATCTCTCCAGCTTGTCCTGGTCCCTCTGCAGAGCCCTCCTGCCTTCCAGTAGATCAACACTCTCCCCCAGCTTGGTGTCATCTGCAAATTTGCTTGATGATCCCCTCATCCAGATCATCAATAAAGATACTAAACAGAACTGTGATAGACAGATGGACATTTGTGTCTTTACGTAGGAAGATAATGTATAAATATTGCTTCTTGACACACAAAACTAATTAATAAATTTTTAGAAATCAGTGATTATCTACTCTTTCATTGTAACTTAGCAAGTAGATTTTCTAAAAAATGTAAATATAGAAGATAGAAAGTAATTCAACTTCCAATCAAACAGATTTATATGACAGATCAACTTTCAATCCTTTTCAGATTAATTTAAATTTGTTGTCAGATTGTTTTAACTTTTTTCCTCAAATTAGGTAATATTTAACTGCACAGATGAGCTCAGTCCATAGAAAAACATACTTTAGTCATTGAAGAAAACAATCTGAAAACACCAAGCATTACTTCCAATGCATTATAGATCAAACAAGTTTCAAAACATCCAAATGGTTTAAAACTAAGCGTCACTTTCCAAACAATCTGAAATTCTTTGAAAGCAAATAGGATTTGGCTCCTTACTGATGGGCACTTTTGAAAATAGAGCTTCCTGCAAGCATTTTGATAGAATTTCTATGACATCTTTGTCACAGTGAAATTTCATGCTTGAGGTTTAACCTTCATTATTACACTGTCATGTCAGCATGATACTGCTCATATAAAAGACATTATATAAGTCTAAAACTAGTATGTTGAATTAAGCATTTGGTCTCCAACTGCGTGCACATTTTTTTGTTCCTTGCTTTTTAACATAGAATTTATTTGCATACCAGTCAGGGTATTCACATCTTCAATCTTAGGCTATTTTGGTTTATTGTTCTTTTTTGAACATCTGCCTTTTCCACTGGCCCTAGACAGGCAGCTCTCTAGTGACAGACTTGACCTAGTAATAGGGTTGTTGTAGTGGGTTGACCTTGTCTGGATGCCAGGTGCCCACTTGGCCACTCTATCACTCCTCCTCAATAGGACAGGGGAAGAAAAATTTCAACAAAAGGCTCATGGGTTGACACAAGGACAGGGAGATCATTCACCGATTATTACCATGGGTAAAACAGACTAAACTTGTCAAAATTAATTTAATTTTTTACCAATCAAATCAAAGTATGATAAAGAGAAAAAACCCCAAATCTTAAAATACTTGTCCCCCACCTCTCCCTTCTTCCTGGACTCAACTTAAAGCTCTTTTTCTCTGCCCACTCTCCCTGAGCAGCACAAGGGGATGGGCAGTGAGGACTGTGGTCAGATCATCACAAGTTGCCTCTGCTGCTCTACCTCATCACTCTTCCCATGCTCCAGAGTGGGGTCCCTCCCACAGGAGACAGTCCTCCATGAATTTCTCCAATGTGGGTCCTTCCTGTAGACTGCAATTCTTCACAAACTGCTCCAATGTGGGTCTTTTCCATGAAATGCAGTCCTCCAGGAACAGATTGATCGACAGAGGTTCCCACATGGACTCACATGTTCTGCCAGGAGCCTGCTCCAGCACAAGTTCTCCATAGGGTTACAACCACATTCAGACATATTCACTTGCTTTGGCATGGAGTCCTCCATGGTCTCCAGTGTAAATGTCTACTTCACCCTGCTGCTCTATGGGCTGGAGGGGGACAGTCTGCCTCACCATGGTCTTCACAACAGTCTGTAGGGAAATCTCTGCATTGACACCTGGAGCTCCTCCTGACCCTCTTTCTTCATTGACATTGGTCTCTGAATAACTGTTTGTCTCACATATTCTCACTCCTCTCTGCCAGCTTTTTTCCCCTCTTAAATATGCTGTCACAGAAGTCCTACCACCATTACCACTGTTTCTCAGATACTGGAATGGGCTGCCTAGGGAGGTGGTGGATTCACCATCCCTGGAGGTTTTTAAGATGAGACTGGATGTGGCACTTAGTGCCATGGTCTAATAACCACTGTGGTGTTGGATCAAGGGTTTGACTTGATGATCTCGGAGGTCTTTTCCAACCCGATTGATTCTATGATTCTACGTTTCTAATTGACTATGCTCTCCTGTAATTCTTGACCGGATAATTTATAGTTCACCCTATGTGCAGAGATTCCTTAAAGCTTTTTTTGCTGCCCATGGCAAATTAAGAAGATGCTTCTGTAATCAGTGGGAGGAACTCCTTTTTAATATTGGAGAGCCTCTAAGCCAACTGGCCAGCTAATTTTTCAAATGAAGATATGAGATGGTGACCAATGTATTTGACTTAAGGTAGAAATAAATCCAGAACAATTTGAAGAGTATGATAAGCAGGAGGGAATGTGATGTGGTAGACATAGTGAAAGACCTTGGCTAAATGGAAATAATTATTTCAGAATAACATTTAGGAATTTATAAAGACTGCTGGGGTAGGAAATCATAGGGAAGAAAACTACTGAGTAAAAGGTCTTACCCTAATACCTTCAGTGAGTAACATAACAACAAGCAAAACCATCACAGCTCCAAAAGCTCCACAAGAACCTAGAGTCCATTTGGGAAAGCTCCCTTTGCCTTCTCCTTGCCTATTCACAGTACACATTGAGTTAGTATGCCCTGCAGCTCTTGATAATGAAGTTGACCTTTAGGTGACTGATGACATAGTTTTTGACTCTTATTTGTGCTTTGAAGTGTTGTGGTGAGTCAAAAGGGTTATTCACCTTCACTGTATGGATTCTCATGTTCCCATCTTTTAACAACTATCTAGTGAGCGGAACAAAATTATTCCTTCTATCAGATGTCCTGATTGGTGAGTTGCAGCAATCCTCAGCTAGTGTGTAATATAATTTGATTTTCCTTGACTGATCAGTATCAGCATTACCTAACATTATTATAAGATAGTGATGAAAATTTATAACTCTTTTTATCTGAATGGTGATGGTGAGAGACATGCTAAGTCTTCAGTTAATATGGAAACCTAAACTCTTCTTACTTTAGTGGAAGACATTTACGGTAATTTTATGATAGCTTTCCATAATAGTGACCTTGACTAGACCTCCACACAACTGAATAAAAGTATGCATACACAGGACCTCAAGTTTTCTGGAGTAGCTGTTTCATAAGATCTGGAAATGCATTATGTATTATATATATATGTAATATATATGTATTATATATTATGTATTACATATCTATTTTAGAACCTCATATCAGGTTTTAATTTCTGATGATTGCTATGCAAAAGCACCAGGTCCTTACCTGAAACCCCGATCCCATAAATCCAAAGTCCTTAAACTCACATCTACACTACTGAAGTACAGAACACTGGCCCCCAATCATCTACATTTTTAATTTTCTGTCTGAGTCAGCTGTAAGTCATCCTCTAAGACAAAATATGGGCAGAG
This sequence comes from Pseudopipra pipra, assembly GCF_036250125.1. NCBI lineage: Eukaryota > Metazoa > Chordata > Aves > Passeriformes > Pipridae > Pseudopipra > Pseudopipra pipra. Next base: position 80,970,106 of record NC_087549.1, on the reverse strand, counting down.
TTTGGAGTGTAGGAGAAAGCCCTAATTACAAAACGTGGACAGAACACCTTTGGGAATGGGATCACTGTGACAGCAACCCTCTGGAATCAGACAAATTAGAGCCACTTACAGTTTAAGCTTAGGACTTGCAGTTGTTATTGTACAGTTTCACTTTAAGCTTTGTTATTCCCCCCCACGTGACAATCACGCAGTTTCCCTGCCACTGAGCCAGCCCCACCTCTGTCCTAACCCCCTTGGTCGTCTCACCCTTCTCTCCCTAATCCCTGGGTTCCTATTGGGTTTTGATCCTCCCGTTTCCCCTATTGGCTAGTCGAGTACCCAAGCCACTTCCTTCCACCCAAGCCTTTATCCAATCACATCTCACTTCCTGAGCCTTCCCCCAGAAGCCTTAAAAACCCTCTGTCGCTTTGAATAAATGCTTTTCACCACTGGACCCTCAGAGTGTGCATGTTGTGGTTTTTGCCACCCGGCATAGGGGCTAACATCATCCAGCCCCGTCTCTGAGAGTCTTGAGTGGGGAGCTGGTCCCTTGGTCAACCCCTGTCATTGGAGTATAGTATATTTTGGACAGTCTTTCTACAAAAGGTCAGCATGAAAGGATGGTATCAGTTTTGGATTCCTTCATGTTAATTTCCTTCAAGTCTTTTGTCACTTTTCTGGCACCATCCCTCTGCACCATCACCCTCACCCTCCCTTAAAACATACCCTTTATAGGATGAAACTTTCAGGTTCATCCTATAAAACACCATTCTTATGGACTAAACATAGTCCTTAAATTATTTCAGACAACTCAAAAAGAAAAATATAAAGAAGAAAAAGCCACAAAATGTGTGATAATTATGTGTCAATGCTACAGGAATCCCCTATAAAAACTGTTGAGGTTCATAGCTAAAGATATCTACTGAGGAAGTAGCTGTCTATTCTCGAAGGAGTCAGGTGGATGTTACCCTGTCTCTGCCACTTGGCCTTGCTGTGTGTTCAGTATGGGGGGGTGGAGGGAGTGTTGCAGGCTTCTGTCTGGGCCTTCTGTCTGGGTCTTAGTAAGAAAGACACAGAAGCAAATAAAACAGCTGTTTTAGAAAGACAGTATAATGCCAGGAATATAAATAGTGAGAAAAATCTTACTTTCCTTCAGATGTTGAGTACCCTGTGTTCATGCAGCATTAGATATCAGACAGAGCCTGGATGGATCTTCCAATTGTATACTGGTCAGATTCTGCCCATGGAAAAATTCAATTTCCTTCCCATACCATAGTTGTCTTTTATTCTATATAAGAAAACCACATATCTTCTCATGACAGGTTGGGATGTTATACCACCCACCAGTGCAGCACAGGCTGGTATGGGGTGTGCCACCAGATTCCCCTGCAGAGGCTGCTCATGCTGCATATGGCCTGCTCCATCCTGGAGTACAAGGCTGTAGAGTGGATGTGGACTGTTCAAGGTCACCAGCTCCTCAGTACAGTATGTTCCTTGAGATCCCCAATACACTGTTTCTCATTACTGCTGTTAATCGATGTATCTATTTATCTAGAATAACAAACACAAAAAGTTAAAACCTTGGTGTAATATCTTGTTCTTTTCTATATATTTTGGGTAAAATAAACCAATTAAAAAAAGTTTCAAGATGATTTTTTTAAGACATATATTTTTTAAACTGTCCTCCAAAGTATAGAATTATTATTAATACTTATAAAAGTTCCTAGTTATTATGTATGCATGCTTGAAGTAACCAATACTGACTGTCAGAATGTTTAGTTATTTGATGTATTCCTCTTGACTGCTTTGCTTTTATTATTATCTAACTGCAGAAAGATTTGATGTCATTGCAATAGCAGATAGCAGCTACAGCTAATTATGATTCTGTTTCATTAAGCTTACAACTCTGTTTTGTCATTTTCAACTGCTGTGATAAAAAAGTTAAGACAGAAATTAAAACACAGCAACTATATTGCTAATAGAACTGCTCTAGAAAGTTGGCCAATACTGTGAAAGTGTGTCCTATTTGGCAAGATATTTCCTTGTTAAACCTAGCTTCCCTCTGAAGTACACACACATGAACCCTACACTAATATGAGAGGATTTTAGTACCTTATGAAACAAAGCCATTCAGAATTAATGGAGCAACTCCTTCTGTCTGGGTACAGATATTCAGTTGTACATATTACAGTCCTGTAATTCAAAGGTAGGTCATGCTGCCAAAAAGACAATCACCAGTGAACTGGTAATACTTTAATTAGAATACAAATTCTTTTCAGCTCCCATTTTTGTGTTCAGAAGTATACATGTCCTGTTATTTCCATCAAAATACATTGAACTGTCTTTTTTATTATTATCATTAGTGAGAATATAAACATTTAAAAAAAATATATAATTTACAAGTTGTTACAATGTAGAAAGAACACTAGGTCTAACACCAAAACCATTTTCACTCTAATTAAACACAGTAGGTAAGGCAAGTAAAATATTCTCTGAGTTGTATGTAGCCAAAGAGCTTGTCAACAAAATGTTTGATTTACTGATATCCAACTTTTCTCACTATCCACTTCAGCAGAAATTTTTTCTAAGACTCCTGCAGTGCAGACACAGTTGGATTCAGAGCTATAGTGGTAGCAACCAGTTCGTTGCTTATGTCCATCATGTAATAGTCTCCAAGCTATGGTCTTATGGCAGCTGCCATATGCTATCATTGCTAAGTCAATTTATCTATTTTTCAGCTTTTTCCTCCAGAGCTGGAGAGGCAGATGACAAGTGAGAATAGGCATGGTGTCTGTATGTGTTCTTCCTGCTGAACTATACACAAAGCAAGGCTCAAGGTTGAATATCATAGCCTTAAGACATGGAGCACAACAGAGCATACAGAATTTCCATGGAATTTTCTCTTTCAAATATTTCTCATGTGCTATCAAATGAAAAATTTGCTCAACTTATTGAGATAATAAGCACAAGGGGAAAATTCCAAATAACTCTTTGGATTCACAAGGCATATCAAAAAATGTAACTTCAGTTTCTGTAAATTATTAATTCATACCAGTGAAGGATTCGGTGCTAAATGTTTTTCTTAAACTTGCACAATTCGCATAAATATATTAATTATCTAAAACGGGCATCCTGCAGGGGAAATGTGAAGAAAGAAATTATACTTATAAAAAAAAACCCTTTAAGTTTTTCAGAATTTCATAGAAGGTATCTAATTTTAAAAATTCTCCACTGAAGAGAGACACCTGTTCAGTTCTGCCTAGATTTTGTTTGACTTAGAACGAGTTGGTTTTGAATTAGGAAGTAAGGATTCAAGAGCAACTTTTGCCCATAAATCCATGAGAAACTGGCTGCTTTTAATTTCTAACCAATTGCAGTGAGCCTTGCATGGATTTCTGAATGGATAATAAACAATGGACATGATGTTCAGCTAGGGCACACCTCCTAAGGCAAATTTCCCCAGTGCAGGTAGTGGAGGAACAAATTGGCTGTGACGGTTTCATGGACTATAGTTCAACTGTCCATATGGCCATAGCCAGGTCAACCTACAAGGTTATGACCTCCAGTTCTTCTGTTCCAGATAGGAACAGTCAGGAACATTCAATAAGCTGGGAGGTAGAAACCAGGAGTTGACTTATCATAAGGGTGCACTTCTATTTTTAAACTAAGCGGCACCTATTGTGGTACTCCTGTTCATCCCTTAGAAAGCTCTATCTTTTAATAGCAATGTATTCACCTCAGATAAAAGAGGTCAATTCACTTGGGAGACTTTCAGTAGAAATGTTAGCTGCCAGAATTCATTTGTGGTTCCTCAACAACTCTGCAAAAAGTGGAGAAGGAGAGTGTCTGTGTTCAAATAGAACCGTTAGTTCTTCTGGTATCCCATTGCTGGAGGGCTTCCAGACCCAAGTCAGGGAGACTCAAAAAGGCTATCTGAGACATGATCAGAATTCTTACAAGGATAAACTCAGGATGTAAGGATTTGACCTATGAGTTGGACAGAAGAATATGAATACTCCCAGGAGCATGAAGCAGGAAGGCACAGCATCTCACTCATAATAACTTTTGTCACTTCTAAAGGTGTATTGTCATTCATTTAAAGATCTGTTCCTAAAGCTCTTCTTTCTAATTCCAGTGTCATAAATGCAGTGACTGAACTATTCACAAGGGAGCACCATTAAAACCAATGTTAAGTATGCTAATTCTCATGATTGTATTGGTCTAGATGTTGAAAAATGGCATTAGAGACAACTTTTCCTTGAATTATTTTTATCGTAACATCACAGGACAAAGAAAGTATAAAAACAACTAGAACACAAAAATAAAATTTTTCACTGACTGTAGAATTACACAATTTAATCTAGAGAAAGGGGAGTAAGTACTTGTACAGGATCCAGTGCCTGATGAATTGTTTGATCAAATCTATATTTCATCATATATCATTATATCATATACTTCATCAAATAGAAGAAAATAGATCATATTTTTATTTTGATCAATGAGTGATTAATCACTTCTGAACTCTGAACATATTGTTTGTCAATACATGTGTCCCCCAACTAAATCTCTCAGTACCCAAACTTCTTCTCATTAACGTTTTCAGACAACGGACATCTTAATCGGAAACTTATCATCAGGACGAAAACTTCACAAACCACACATAGCAGCTAATCGCATGACATTAGAGGTTGGAGCCTTACTGCTGTGAGTACTTTAAAAGATATCACTCAGAAAACCCAGCAATATTTCACGAATTTCTGAGGCAATCTGAAAACTGTTTCACAAACTGGTACAATTTATTAATTCAAACATATCTTAAGATAGCTTCTGAAGAAATGAAGCATATCTTTATCAACAACTTTAAGTTAGACAGAATCCAACTTTTTATTATTATTTCAAAGAAAAAAATATTTGCAAGAGTACTTTTCTTTTGCAACTAGCACCACAGAATTGTACATGTCACTGACCATTTCCCTTTGGATTATTCAGGCTTTGTTCTGCTCCCTGTCCCTGTCTTCCAGCTCATGGTGTTAAGCACCCAGAGAAAAACTGGTCTTGCTATTAAGACCTGAGAAAAAGAAGGCATTAAGTACCCCAACCTTTTCTTCATTCTTTGTCACTATATTTCCCCCTCCATCCAATAAAGGAGGAAGATTCTACTTAGCACTCCTTTGTTTGTTAATGTATTTGTAAAAACTTTTTTTTGTCTCTCACAGCAATAGCCAGATTAAGTTCTAGCTTGGCCTTGTCCCTTCTAATTTTCTCTCTACATAACCTCACAACATCCTTGTAGTCCGCCTGAGTGACCTGCTCCTTCTTTGAAAGGTCGTAAACTCTCCTTTATTGCTGAGTCCCAGCCAAAGCTCTCTGATAAGCTAGGTCAGTCTTCTTCTCTACTGGCTCATCTTTTGGCACACAGGGACAGTCTGCTTCTGTACCTTTAAGATTCCCTTCTTGAAGAACATCCAGCCTTCCTGGACTCCTTTACCCTTCAGGACTACCTCCGAATGGACTCTGTAAACCAGTCTCCTAAACTGGCCAAAGTCTTCCCCCTGGAAGTTCAAGTTAGCAGTACTGCTGACCCCCCTCCTTACCTCCTCAACAATCAAAAATATCATTTCATGATTGCCATGTTCAAGGCAGCCTCCAACCATCACACCACCCACCAGTCCTTCTCTGTTCACAAACAACATGTGTCCAGTGGTGTGCTTTCCCTAGTTTTCTTCCTCACCAGCTTTGTCAGGAAGTTATTTTCCGTACACTTCTAGATTTCTAGTCTAGGAACCTCCTAGACTCATCTCTGCTGTGTTGTATTTCTAACAGACATCTGGTAAGTTGAAGTCTTCCATGAGAACAAGGGCTGGCAATCATGAGACTTCTTCCAGATGCTTATAGAGTATTTAATTTGTCTTTTCATCTTATTTGGGTGATCTGTTACAGACTCCCACCAGGATGTCTGCCTTGTTGGCCTGCCCTATGATTCTTACCCTTAAACACTCAACTTTCACCACTATTATTAAACTCTAGACAATCAAAACCCTCCCTAACACACAGGGCTACCCTACTGCCTCTCCTACCTGGCCTATCCCTTCTGAAGAGTTTATAGGCATCCGTTGCAGCACTCCAGTTTTGAAAGACATCCCATCATGTCTCCGCGATGACAACTGTGTAATAATTTTCTTACTGTGCAATATTTTCCAGCTCCTCCCTTTTGTTGCCTGTCCTATGTGCATTGGTGTTCATGCCAGGGAGTCAGAGGTCAGAAAATGCTCAGTATGACTTGTCTTTGTTGTAGCAATACAATTAGTTACATTTTTCTGAGTTACCTGTAAGATTTGATATGATTGGCTTAACATGCAGAAGGTGTATTTTTTCAGCCCTTTTTATTGACAGCAATTAAAGTTTTGGCTGGATGTTTAAGTCGGTAGATATGGTACTTCATTGCAATAAGTGGAAGCTGATATAGTGAAATGACCTGAGCAGCGTCTAAATCTAAATTTCTAAAGAAACTATTATAATCAGGTACTCATCTCTACTATGTCAGTATCTGTCCACTGTTAAAAGTTAATATTGATTCTCCTTAATCATATGTGAAGAGAACTTTTGAGGCAGAACCATAATCGCTGTGAAATACTGAGTGACCTCTACATGAAGTGCAGTGACAACCAGCTAGTTTCCTACAGCCAGAGATTTCATACAAAATGATTACTGATTTTGTTAATAGGATAACTTAAAGTTGATCTAGAAGTGATCTTGTTGTCTCACTGCCACAAAATAGGATTTCTGCGGATTATGTAACTTCCTGACAGAAGTTTGTCCAGCCAGCTCTCAGTTTACCTCTGGCAAGGATCACAAAATATTCTAGAAAATCTACGCTAGTGTTGACTGTCTTCACCTATATGAAGAGATTTCACATTTAAACTTATTGGTTTTGAGGGTCTTAGATGTAAGCATAGTCTGTAAGTGGTTCTAACACTGGCAGTTTTGCACATTTTTTTGCAGTATATAGTTCTAGATAAGCATCCTCCACACTGTCCGCATTGTGAGTATTAGGCTATAGATATTTACCAGCTCTTGAGTGTGCAAGTTTCAAGCTGGCTTCCCGCCAAGTCTCCCAAACTCAATGACAGAGCCAGCTTCCCAGAGAGGGAAGAAAAAAAACCCAAACAGCCAAAGCTATATATATATATATATTTTACATGTAAGCAGATATATACAGTGAGAATACTATATACATATAACACCAGAAACCCCAAATAGCTTCCTAAAAAGGAAGAGGGGAAGGGAGAAGGGAAAAAAGGACAAAAAAAAGGACAAAAAGGGACAGAAACAAAACAGGTATGCACAATCTAAAAGCCTGGTAACCAGCAAACTAAAGAACTGGCAAAATCTCACCACTTCCCTTGAGAAAAGCAGGACAGCCAGACCGCGGCCCAGCACTCTCCCCTCCCGCAGCAGCAGACAACTGCAGTCGATACAGGCCTCAACTTCAGATAAGCAAGACCATGTAGGGATCTACTGTTCTCGAACCTCGCTGGAAAAGAAGAGAGCAAGATCTCTCCGGTCGGCTTTATTTATAACCTCAGGTTATGTAAAGGAATAGCATGGAATACTTCCTTGGTCACTACCCTAGTTCCTTCCTGGTTACAAGCTGGTCTCCAGAAAGGCCTGAAGTGAAAACTATCACATTGGGTCATTTCCTGTAGTAAAACCTGTAGACTTTAATATATAATTTTACAATAATCTTGAGTGAAAAAAAAAATTGAATTCATTAAATAATGTAATGTTTATGACTTTTAAACAAATATTTGTCCTAGGATTTTTTAGGATAAAAATCAGTTCAAAGACATGAAACGTCATTGTGAAAATCTGTCTAAATCATATAAAAATTAATTTTGTCTTTTAAAATGTATTCTCAATATTTGCCTTCTAAATTAAATATTTGTGTGGCATCCATTCTAGATTCTGAAAAATACTCTCATGCAACTGCCAAAATTCTGATAGCTCCTCTCACTTAAACAGATGTAGTAATTGCTAGAAATTTCCTGAAAGAGTCAATCCTCCTGAGATTTCCTCCGCATGTGCCAATTAATATGGATAGTTGGAGAAGTGGCCAAATTTTTGTGATGTTTATCTGAAACAAATCACTGAGCCTGTCGTGGTTCATCCATTGCTAATGAGAGAATTAAATTTAAGCTTGTGTATTTATACTGTTGAGAATATTATTGGCAAAATCTGTATCACTCAGAAGCCAGGGTATATTTTATCATTAATTTCAATGGGGCCAGACTTTAATCCATTGTGAAAAAGCATAGTATAAAGCAGGCAGTTCTAAATGAAGCTACAGAGCGTTGCCTGTGATAGAATTTTGCAATCTTGCAAGAAGGTAAAGCACATAAACAGAACACAGCAGTGAAAATTTTCAAATTCTCTATTACCTTACACATTGAGGAAGTTGGATATAACACATATATTTAACAACTGCGAAGAAATTCTGTTCTACTCAAATTATGTCAATAGAAGTAAAACCAAGATTTGGACTTAGCAAGTAGTAAATTATAAATCGAGGGGGTCTTTTATTTTTCTCACATCAGTAATTTTTTATAATTTGTCATAAAGATACAGGCCCCTTTGACGTTTTGATCCACTTGTCCTTATTTAGCTTCCCAGTGTTAATTAATGAAATCAGCTGCTCTCCAGGTTTTCCTAAACATCCCAAAATTTTATCTTGTGCATTCGAGCTATTTCGCTAACTTCACCTTGGAGACTTTTTTGTCCTCTTTTTGGACATATAAATTTATATTCACTGTAATGCAAATTCATACAGCCTATTCTCATTATGTAGTGATAATGTTGCTTCATCTTCAAATCTCTTCCTCCTAATCAGATTGATTCCACTAGTTCAAAGACTTCACTGCATGGTTTTGCAATGCCCTTCCATATGAGATCACGAACAGTGGGTTGACTGTATTTTCTAGTCAAAATTAAACACCCATTCGTTCAACTTGATTTATGCTTAGTGACAGCTCTATGTATTTCTCATTGTGATGTGAATACATGAAGGGCACAGTATAAAGATGTGCTGAATTATATTGCATTGTGTGGAAAATGTGATTGGAATAATTACCAGTGTCCAAGTTTTTATCCCTTTTTTCATTAAAGTAGCTATTATGTCAATGGCAGAGACAAATAATAGAATTGTTTTATTAGTGTCTGTCTTGCCTAAAATGTGAATGACTAAAAAAGCAATAAAGACAACAAAAATATAACATAAAAAAAGAAAAGCACTTTTTAACAGGGTAGATGTAAATGTCACCAATGATGTAAGACCACATACGTTGTATTAATTATTCTGGCTTACATAAGTGCAAGTCAGAATATAAAAAGTGAGGGATTCTCGTAAAAAAGAAAATCAGATAAGATAACCACTATATTGTATCGTGCTTTCTGTTGAACAATATATTCAATTTCCTCTACAGTGTAGCACTTTAGAGCATGTTGTGCTGCATGAGCCAATGTTGACTAAATGTTCCAAATATATGTGGGATTTTTTCTATTTCTATAGTGTTTACAGAAATTTTGGATTGAAAAAAACCTGTCTGAACCAGTTCCAGACAAACTATGTGTCCTCTTAGGCTGTATATCACATTGCTACAATTATTATTATTCAGCATTAGTTACTAATATTTTTAGTAATGTTAACATTTTTTTCACAGTCATATATTATTGGCATGACATTATTATGGGTTTACTGCTTGCATCTCTGGCGAAACTATAACATTATGTACTTGTCATTGTCCATAGTACTTCTCCAGCTGTTGGGTAAATCTCAAAGTTTGGGCTATAATTTCAACTATAGACTCATTATTCCAGTCTGACAATGTACTGTTCTTTTCTGGGGGATGAAACTATAGTTCATAATCAAGCACAGATCACAAAGCTTCACTAAATGCTCTGTCCACAGATGGGTTGTGTAGTGTGGTCACCTTGTTTTTTATGAATGCACTTATTTCGACATCTTCTACGTGTTCTGTTTGAAAAATGACAATTCCTGAAGGGGTTTTTTCCTTGCATGGGAGTCATGATTCAGTAGTTTGCTCCAATTCAACAGAGTGTTTAAATGTGTTCTTTCAGACTATTCCAATTTGAAGCTAGTGTGAAATTTAAATTAGTTTTTAGCTGATCTATTTCTATGAAGCTAGGATAATTTACACCAGCTCAGAATATGTCGATAATACTTATGGTTTCATTCACAAAATTACCATCATAACAAGATGATTTTGCAGACTGATTAAAATTACAAGTTAATAAATTTTGACAAGAAAGGATGAAAAATTTTTGAAAGTTTGAAGTCAGCATTTTGTTTTAAAACAAGTCAGCAAGGACCAACTGCTGCAAGAAAGCACCAAGAGCAACTCTTATAATAAAAATTCCTTCCTGAGATGTGCTAAAGAATCAATATTTAAAGTCTCTTGCTCATTAATGTCATTGTTTAATGAAGATGGCAATTAGGAGTCGTGTGCTGTGCCCTTCACACTGAATGGCAGTAGTGAGAGTCACAGCACAAAATACTAATACTATCAAAACAATCACGTTCTTATGTAAATTGAAGTAACACTAGCAGAAATATAATTTAAAATTATAGTCTGGAAGGGCTATATTTGGAAATAACCATTTCTTAGATGACTATCACAGCATAATTCATTCAGTATCTAAAATCGGTTTTAAAATAATTGTCAAATTAAGCACTGGTCATACGGAACTACAAGACATTGAAAGCGAAGTGTCATAATAGTCAGAATTTACTTGTCCATGCTCCAAATGTTCTAAAAATAACATCACAGCTGTTTAAATTGTAAAATACCTATAACATTTTTCCATTAATATTTTTAATTTTTTTAATGAGGACACACTCATGAAAACAACAAAAAAAAAGATGTTGCTTTTTTTTATTTTATACAAAATGCATGAAAAAGTAAAACCCCATAATTCTCAGAAATAGAGAACAAAGTAGAATATTATTTTAAATATAACAAAACTATACTAGAGGATAAAAGAAAAAGTAAATTCTTTATAAACATTACAATGAATGATTTGAATATTGTGACTCATAAGCTTTAATCCCTGGAATCTATGAAAATTTCATAGCCTTTTAGGTATTTAAATCACATTTTAAAACTTCTCTTAACCTTAAGTCTGTTAGTGAAAGTTGATTTAATTTCTAAATCATTTAGACATGTCTGAAAATTTTACTTCTGGCTAAAGAAATTACTGAAGCTGTTTCATTACAAAGATTTCTACTTTGACTGCTTCTATTTTACAGTGTTCTCATGCAATAATAAAAGAGCAGAGGGAAGATGTAGGTCCCCAAGTTAATTTCAAAGTTAACAGGTGGATTTTCTGTTCCTTGTCAGCTGGATATAAAAATCTGTGCTGATCTTTGACAATGTGAATCTGTGAAGTATATTGGCTGTTATTTTCTTCATCCACAGTAAAACCAGAAAAGTATATTGACTGGTGCTTTCATTTTTAGTATGTGATTCCAAGTGCTGAATGCAGTCTTGTTACAATCTGTAGTTGCTGATAAGAATTAACAGTGTGAAAGATACGCTTGGCCTAGAGTTATGCAGCCTTTTATATTTCATGTAAGACATAGACAAGAATACTGCATGTTCACTCAAGTATTTGATTATGAGGCTGAAAAGCTGTTACATTAGTATGGCAGATAAATTATAAGATTCAGACCTTTGCAGTGAACAAAGGAAGAGGATGAATCAAAACAAACAGCAGTCTGCACATCTCTCCTAACCAAACCAAGAGAAAAAAAAGCCACAACAGTGTTAATCCAAATACAATGTAGACTGATAAACATATAATCTCAGTAGATAAAATATAACCTTTCTTTTAGAGTTAAGGATGCAGAGGAGGAAAGAAAAGAACAATAGCACAGATTATGTGGTGTTTATCATCTTTAGATATACATAGCTGAAGTTAAGCAAAGAAAAACTGCATAAAGGCTATTCCTTTTGTGACAGACTGAAATCTTTGCTGATTTCAGACAAGGGAACCTTGTACTATCTGAAACTGCAAATCCTACTCCAGAAATTCAATTCATCAGAGCATAGAGGATTAAGTAGGACTGAAGTGTGAACACTAAAAGGAAATGCTGATTAGTTGATTCCTCTCTCCTTTTTCCAGAAAATACCCCAACCTTTGCTCTGTTCAAACATTGTAAAATCTTTCTTTAGTGATGCAATCTTTTGAATGTTAGAACCGATTTTCTTTCCCACTGACCTGCATGGCACACCACTTTTAAATGATAGTTAATCACAGAGCAAACTTCTCGTAGGCCAGTACACATGGTGATGTACTGTTCAGCTCTTAGCTCTTTCCCAGACAATGCTTCACACTGCTGCACTGAACAAATCGCTATGGTGAAAGCCTTAATTTGATATAATTTCCTATTTTCTGAAAGCCCAGGCTGTGCCATCAGAAAGTAAACACAGTGTAATTCCTGTAGTTGAACAATTTAGGTAGCAGAAAGAGAAGGTTCATATATATATATATATAAAATTGTCTTGAATAGTTAAAGAAAAGAAGAAGCTGATGTTGTGGAGAAAATCTGCATTCTTTCTCAGATCCTTCTTTTCTGGTGGAGCCTAACTGATCAGAAATTTTTGACTGTTAGAAAAAGGACAACAGTGGAAGGCAATTTACTCATATCTGGACACATACTCACAGGGGTATAGTTTTCTTATTTGAAAAAACATCAAACAAAGGACTGAAGGAAAGATAAAAGTTCGAGATATGTAAGGAAGTCCTACATTATTCTGTGCATTAATATCTTACGTTTTTCTTAAGGATTTCTTTCCCTATTTCCATATACCTCAAAGCACTTTAAAAATCACATTTTCAGCAGGTGATAAGTATTCTCTCTTAAAATCTAAGACCTCTCTTTCCTTTCCTTTAAATGAGAAAACCAGAAAGAGAGACATCATAAATCATTGTCTTAAGTTTGTGAGAGGTTAAGTTTGTTAAGTAGAGGTGAAAGCTTTGTGGTGGGGTATAACTGAAAGAATTTTATTTCTATATTATGACATAAAATGTCGTGTCTACATTACAAAATGAAGCTCAGCCAGGAAAAGTATCTAACCAAAATAAGGAACCTGTTGATTAAATAGATTGCTAATGCCTTCACCACTCCATCGGCTTTAAACATTATATTATGTTACTTTTATGGCTAAGGCAAAAGCAATGAGATTGTTAAGTATTGAAAAAGTATAAGTCAGCAGTTCATAATTGTTTATGATTGCTACAACTGGAAAAAAAAAAAAATCCCAGTTATACTTCTGATTCATTTTCATGATCCATTGACCAGATGGTATGAGAAGCACCATTAATGAAGTATGAGTTTTCATGCAGTTTGGCCACCCAGCAAGAGATATGCTTTACCTTCTGCTGATTCTCTTTTTTAGTAAGCTCCCACAGCCAGGAAAGTCAATGTGTTAGGGACACATTAAAAAAAAATATGTATATATAATTTATAATTCAGTCGTCTTTGGATATCACTGACAACTACCATACTGCTTTTTAGAGTGACAGATTTCAACAGAGCATTGCCCTGTGAAATAGAGTACAGAGCCACACACTGTGAAAGGAAAAATGTAAAATCAAAGGAGTTTTGTAACAGCTACTATTCAGTGAGGTTTTAGATATTCTTAACAAAAGCAATCCAGGACTTTTTCTTTCTCATAAGAAGTTTGAAAACAAAATATATTTTATATATATTAACTCCGTAACAACATTAAAAACAAAAGGAAGTGGTTTTAAAAAAAGGCTTTCACATTTACACAAACATGAATGCATGGGCATATATGATAGAATTTTTTAGCTGTGCCATTCTATGTATTACCTGTATTTTCTTCATAAACCAATCTCATTATAGAAAAAATTCCTTTTGACATTTTTGCGCAACAGGTATAAAATAATGACCAAAATCCTAGTTCTAGTTTGGACCCCAAGACTCTTTTTAAAGTATTTCACTACTGCCCTTTGCATATCCTGGTAACTTAAGATGAAGGATGAACTGAAGGGTTTTGTTGAACTGTATATGGAAATTAACAAATGGTATCAAAGTACATTCTTACTTAGTTTTTGTATTCATTTCTGTTTTAACATCTCAAACTTGAATTTTCAAAATACTGCTGAATTAATGTACATAAACTGTAGTAGAAAAATTGACAAAGGAAATCACTAAGGTGGGACCAGGCATCTGAGGGGTGTGTGACATCAGTTATAATTCCCCAAGCCTACATATCAGATTTCAAAGTCAAGAAGGCAACATTTAGTACTCTGTTCATTACACTGGGAGGAGACGTTGTTGACCACTTTGTAGGAGAGTTTTTTAGTGGTTCAAAGAGCAATAGAAAGATATAATTTCATTACAGTAAGAGGTTATTACCTATGCTATTATAGACATTATTTTAAATAACTTTCATTATTACAGAGATTCATATTTGGGTCAAAAGCAATGCGAAGAGCAAGCAGCAAGAAATTTTGTAAAATGGCATTTATAAATAATATGGGAAGATATATACGGCCTAGTAATAAGTAAGTGTGCTCTTCGTGCTACTGTATGGATACCCATATATCGTGGTTTGAGAAGGCCCCCTTCCCTGGGTCTGAAAGTGGTTTGCTCCAGAGTGGCTCTTCTGATGCAGAGCCAATCAAAAGCTGTAGTTACACCTCTGTGAAATGACATATTTTGATGCACTGGAAGAGAAGCTTGGTGGCGCAGCAGGAATTAGAGACCACGAGTTAGAGAGAGAGAGGGGGCTGTACGGCCCATGGGGACCGGCAGCTTTCCCCCGGCTCCGGCCTGGGGCCAGGCACGGCACTGAACGTGAACGCAGAAAGAATTAGCTCCAGGGGTGACCGAGGGGGGATGGCTGAATTCGGGGGGGACCCCTGGGCCCCCGCAGCTTGGCTTGGCCGGGGGTGTGACAGTTTCCCCTCCATTTCCCCTCAGCAATCGTGAAGCAGAGCAGAAAGATACTCCTCAGGAGTTCTCTGGTCGGCCTCATTGACTTCCCTCACCATGAAGCAGGGGTGGTGATAGGCTGGCTGGACCCTGCCAGCCTTGGCAGGGAGGACGCTGGGCTGGTACCATGACTCTGAGCCAACAGCAGCTCAGAGTAGAGAAGCCCCTGCAAAGAAGCAGCAGAAGCAGCAATGAAACAGATGAACAAAGAGAGAAGCCTGTGTCCGGGACCTGAAACCAAGCTGGAACCTTCTTGGGGTATGGACTGAGCCAAAACCCCAAGAAGCCTTTGTCCCGGGGAGGGGTGGATCCTATTTAGGGGGACCCCGAAACTCTCGTGGAAGGAAACCTCCACGTGTCAGGGAAAAAACTTAAAGCTTTAGGTCCCTGTAACCCATGGTGAAGACATGGTGATGACACGTGTTTCCCTTGAAGCCCATGGTGAACTCTCAGTGGAAGCCGAGTGGTTAGAGGTGGGGTACTGAGGCCCCACACCCTATAGAAGACAGAGAGAGAAGATTTTCCAGCTACAGCAAATCGGAATGTGGCCCTGAGAGTGAAGGAGAGACTTCTTTCTCCTCCTGGACTTCTCTCCTGGGGGTAGAAGGCGTGATTTTTGTAAATACATGGGTTTATCATCATAGGAGGATTAGTTAGGATTGGTGTATATATTATCCTATAGTTTCTATTCTGTTAACCATAAATTTTGGTATTATTTCCCCATGCTGAGTTTGTTTGCCTGTCTGGAAACTTCTCTTACCTTTGAGCAACTTTGTGGGGGTTTGAAAAATTGGCACCTGGGTCAAACCATGACACTACATTCTCTGACCTCCATTGTTCATTTTATACCCAAAATTATACCCAATCTATTCCTACAAGAACTGTCACTACTGTAGATAATTTATGCATATCTAAAGGCTAAGGAAGAAAAAAAGACTAAAATTCAAAACAAGTCCTGTTGTTCTTTAAGAAGACAAAACTGTGTATATTGGCTTCACCCCTTTCAGCTCTGCTGTGAAATATTGAAGAAGATTTAGACAAAAGAAAAAGCTGGAAAAAATTGACATCCCAAATTGTGGCTAGACGAAACAGAGAGAGAAATTCAGAACAACAAAATCAAACTAACCTCAGAAAAACCTACAAAGTTTAATTCTCTGAGTAACTGAAAACAGAGAAAGTTAAATTGTTGCATGCGGCTTCTAAAGAATGTAGCATACTTGAAGTGTATGGACTAAACGTTTCAATAAACCACAGAGGGGTCATATGGAAATTATGAGGTCGTATTTAACTAAGTAGAATCACAAATGTACATTACAAAACCACAGAAAAATACAATGGTGATTTATGTCATAATCTCAGCTGAAGATTTCTGAACAATTTAATATTAGTTACAGTACTTCTGCACTGATGTGGTTTTGCATTTCTCCCAGTCTCCCTTCCTAAAAAGACAATGGTGCCAGAAGACTTCCAAGTTAATTATCTGCTGAGCACACTCATAGGCTGGCTACAGCTATTTGTAGGTGTCACTCACTACTCCAAGGTGTTGAACAAACTATTGGATCAGAAAGTACAAAAAGAAAAACAATAACTTCCTTTTTCCACACTGAAATACCAGGGGAAACAAAATGTTGCTTAGAATCTACAAGTGAAATTGGAATTTGCCAGTGTTAGGCCACTTGAATACTCTTATTTTCCTAAAAACTGTCCCAAGACTGTAAATTACCACAGTAATCGGTACCTCCATTTTCTCACTACTAAAATATGCAAAAGATAATTATTATCTACTCTATATTAGACATAGCACATGAACTGGTGTATAGTGATTATTGAGGTTGTTTCAAAATTATTCAGTGAGCCAAAGAAGGTTCATCACAGCTGTTAGGGATAAGAAACATCTGTCAGAAATTATATTTTAAATAAATTGAAATAGTTTTATAATGAGAAGACATCAATAGTGTGCTATGAAAGAATTCTCTTGGAATTCTGACATTTGTTGCAATAGAAAAAGCCAAAAAATAAATGAATAAAGCAATTATTAATATGAAATGAAATAATGATGAGATGTCACTTGCTTCATTTGAGATATTAATTGGGTGATAAGACAGAAATGATACAGATTAAAGCATATAAAAAGTAATTAATTTTCAAAAAAAAGTTAAAAAATATGAACATAGCATTAATGAATGCAGAGGCTTTCTTTGGGAGAGCAAGGAATGAATCTATCTTCTGCAGTGCTGAAGAGAAGAAATAGCTTTACACGTGTGCAAAAAGATACAAATAAACTGGACACCTGCAAAACCCTCTTATTTTAAATATTTAATCCTTAGAAATCTACTTCAGTACTGTTTTCAGAGCATCTGGCATAAAGCCAGGCATATCAAGTTTAGTGCCATACTGAAGATTATCAAAATTCAGAACTCAATTAACATGAAGATCTTTTAAACATAAGTTTCAGAACAGTGCTGCTTAGATAACAAAGGCAGGTGTAACAGTTCTGTAAGGTGATGAAATGAGCCTCGGAAGTGAATTGTGAGTCCGCAAACATAATAAAGAAGTAGTTCTGTGCATTATGAAATACCCCAGGCAACTCCCTGGAGCCTTGAAGAATATTTTTGTCTGTCCTTTTAATTTCAAATGTGGTGTTTGTTTTTTTCTGCAGAGAGAATAGAGTTTCACAAATTAATTTTTTTGTGAAACACTCTTTATCTGAAAAAAATTATCAAACAATTCAGTTAATATCTTCATGCAAGGCTACCTCAAAAGACATCTCTTGGTGAATCTTGTAAAGAGGAATGAAGGTTACCCAGTCTGTTACTTATTCAGACACAAATGAAATAATAATGAGACAAACAGTGGAAAGTGTTCCCATTCTTTCTTCTGTAAATACAGGAAACAAAGAAAAGGAATTTTAGTCTGGTTATTATTTGGAAGAATAAATTATTGGGGTGCAAACAGAAGACAGAAGAGATTCGCGTTGCTGTTGAAGAGTGACAGGCAAATACTCCTAATGATATCTAGACTGACCTTACCATGGAAACCAAAAAAGGGGAAAGAAATTAACAGGAGATAAAAGTAGCCAATTATCCTTCTGCAAGAACTTATGCTCTTACAATCATGACAGACCCTGGAGGAATCTAAATTTTTGAGACTGCCTTTTCTCACATGCTTTCATGTAGTGACAGAATGTATTCCACAGCAGCAGTGAGAAGTTAGCCAATAAGAAATAAGAGTTTTATTGTCTATTTTTATAAAATATTCACTGCCATTGAGCTGCAGAACGTGGAAAGATGTTATGAAATACCCATGTTCCAAATACCTCTAAAATTTTGCGTGTGTAAACTAATAATTTGTGCCTCTTTAGTGAAACTGCTTTGGCTGCTGATAGGAAACACTCTTGCTTACATTTGAACACACCTTTGTGTTTTAATGATGCAACAAAGGGCTCTTAGCTCTACTTGTATTGCAAAAGCTGGTCAAAATCTTGGGCTCCTGGTTCATGACAAATGCAATTTTTATGTAGAGGGTAATAATTTCTCCCTTTGGTGCCCTGTCTTTGCCTCTATGAATACCTCCCAAGGTGCAAGGACAGTAGCCTAATGCTCAGTTTGTGTCTGCCAAGGCCCCCAGATCCCTCCTTGAAGAGCTACTACCAATCAGGCAGCACCCAGACTGTGTCTGTACATCAGTGTTTCCTGCCCCAGAGCAGTGCTTGGCTTTGTCCTCATTGAAATACATGAGGTTCCTGTTGGCCTCTTCCTCCAGCCTGTCTACTTTTCTCTGGGTGGCAAGACTGTCCTTGAGTGCACCCTGTGGCACTGCCCCCCCCTTCCCTCCCCTCACCTCTGACTTTGATGCCACCTCTAAGATTTATCAGAATGCTCTCCCTCACCTTCTTCTTCAGGTCATTTAGATAGAGATGCTAAACAAAATGTGTCCTAGACAGACCCTTGCAATAGATGCTTGCCATAGATCTCCACGTAGAATAAGAACAATTAACAGCTACTCACTGATCCTGATCATCAAATCTGTTATTTAGGCATCTAGTTCTCTACTGATCCAAAACAGAAGTCCTAATTTTGATACAAATGTTGCTTTTCAGCTATCCACAGATGGAGACCATTTTATGCTGTTTACCTTGACTTTAGTAAAACTTTCAAAGCTGTATCATGCTCTGGATTTAGGGAATTTTGAAGTTAACTAATTAGAAATTCAACCTTTTCAAACAATACTCCTTAATCTCTTTGAAAACAAGACTTCAAAGCATGGTTGTGCTGTATGTACCTCAGTGGCACCTCAGTTTAGGAGCAAAGATCTTATCAGAGATTTCAAGATCCTTATTTAAAATGTAGCAATTAGTAAGAACAGTTTTTGTAGCAGTTACTAAATTTCCTAGAATTTTTTGGTTTCAAATACTTGAAGTTTAGTGACTTTAAATGAAAAAACCTTATTCACTCTCTTTTTGTCTATGCATTGCTTTATGATGCAATTTTTAAGACTGAAGCACCCTGTGATTCTTCAAATGTATAATCTACACTGCACAGATGAAAACAGAGAGGGTTTTTTATGGTGACTTCCATTTACCTGTTCTCCAAGATGTTTTTTTTTTTTCTTCTCATCTTTAAACTCATTCAACATGTATCTTACATATTAAAAATGCGCAAATCAGTGGCCTCATTAAAAGGGTCCATTTGTGTAGTAATATCACATATGAGCTGTCTGGACTCTGTCTGGTTTTAGTTTTCTCTGCTTACCAATATTATTTCACCTCTCCTGCTACAGGGCCTGATCACGTTTGTCTCACAAACTTCTCTTCCTCTTTTTACAGTTTCCCCTGGCTTAAGATGATTTTTTTTTACCCTGGTAACTTGTGTCATTGCCCACTCAGCTCATACCTGGTCCCTTTTCTTAATCCATATTTCATTACTCAGTCACAACCATAGTGTGTTTTAAAACTTTTACGGATAGTTACAATACTTTCTTCCCTTCTCACAAGTCTGCACTTAACAGAATTTATTTTTATCTCCTCAGGTTTTTTTATGGCAACATATTTCAATTTTGCCCGTACTCTTCTAAGATTGCTCTTTTTCATTCATTTGTTCAAGTGCTGGTGCATTCAGCTACAGGAAATAAAATTTTCCTGGTATCACTGCCAGCCTACATCCCAGCAGACAAGCAATACTGAGACACAGATGCCAAGGAGAACAGCTTGTCTATTGAAAGTGTTGGTTGTGGTAATACCTCAGATATATTTCCTCCACCTCTTAAAGAGAATATTATGCCCCTGAAGGAAGAAGGTGATCCAGAAGCCATAGACAGCTGGTCAACAGAAGGCCAGACTATTTGTCAAATTATTAAAGTGGGACAGTCAGTTGTGTTTCAGAATTGCTTTCTTATCTGGACTAGTTTTACAGGAAAATCTAAGTGACTACTCTGGCAACATTTACCTGAGAGATGAATCTCCCCTGTAAGGTAACTCTTACTTCTGGAGAAATGTCTGTATGACTATATTAGTGTGAGGTTATATTGCTCATAACCCAGGGAGGACACGGCATAATCAAACCTTACTTTGTTTCTTACGCTTTGAGAAGATTTATTTAGAAGATGTGAGACATCTTAAATATTTTAAATGGTGACATACTGATAGCAACATATGCTACGGTGACCTTAAAGATTGTTTATTAATATTCTTTTTCATTTAATTATTAGCAAGACTAATCTACTGCTTGCAGCACATTTAGAGTATAGTATTATGAGTGCCTATGAGCTTGAAACACTGATAATATCCTCTTCAACCTTGAAGCAAGTAGTTTTATGAACTACATATCTAATGCATATCATAGAATCATAGAATATGCTGATTTGGAAGGGACCCATCAGGATCATCCAGTCCAACCCCTGGCCCTACACAGAACATCCCAAGAATCATACCATGTGTCTGAGAGCATTATCCAAATGCTCTTTGAACTCAGAGAGGCTTGGTGTTGTCACCATTTCCCTGGGGAGCCTGGGAAAATCGTATTCTAATATACCCTTTTTGAATCTTTGACTGTGTCAGCTGCACTGTCTCTCTGCTTAATTTCCTCAAGGATTCACATGTCTGAAATTTCTTTCCTTCAAAGATGTGATCGGGTGCTTCATTTGTTTTGAGAGTACTGTGACACTTAATTATGAAATAATTTAAGGTTTCCTAAATGCTTATGCTTATAGTTTCTTTCCTCCAGACTTGTATTCATGATAATAAGAACAGCACTATTTTAGAAGCAAAAGAAAACAAACAAAAGAACCTTATCTCTAAACAATGAATTTTAAATTTTTTATTTATTTGGGTGCTTGTTTGTTTGTTATATGGGGTCTGTGTCCTGGGTCTGCTTGGAAAAGAAAACTTTTTTCAGGACCGCTATGGTCCTGTGTTTTAGATCTGTGTGGAAAAGAGTGTTGATAACATACCTGTGTTTTAATTATTTCTGAACAGTACTTGCACAGCATCAAGGCCTTCTCTGTTTATCACTAGCCTCCCCTAGGAAGTAGGCTGTGGATCAGAGTTTAGGAGGAGAAACAGCTGGAACAGTGGACCCAAACCGAGTAGAGGGATATACCATTCCATATAACATCATGCTCACTAATATAACTTGGGGGTGAGGGTGGGGGTTTCAAGGTAACTATTACTCAGAGACTGGTTGGCACCAGTTGGTAGTTGTGTTTGCATCACTTTTGGGGTTTTGGGTGTCTTTTTTAATTCACTTATTAAAATGTCTTTATCTCAATCCATGAGTTTTTCTTACATTTGCCCTTCAATTCTCTCTCCCATGATCCTGGGAGTGGGGAGTGAACAATTGGCTGGTGGGTGCTTAGTTGCTAGCTGGGATCAATCCACCACTCTCTGGGACTGAACAAGTTCTGTTTCTGTAAGATAAGATGCATATGGAAAACAGAAGATGTTATCATTCCACACACAAATATTTTTATGATGCTGTTAGCTTGACTTGTTCTGGATAATTTTGAACGTTGCTCATTTTTCAGATATAGTCTCATTTTTTTCGTAGTCATAAAGAATATTTTTATGGTTATTCCTAATGTTTCTATGTACCTGTGTATTCTTGATCTCCCAAGTACCATAGCACTTCCTGTAAACAGGAATTACAATTCAATATCTTGTAGCCATTTTCAAAAGTACTCCAAATTAGTCAATATATCTAAGTCTTTATTAAGAACTTCTTTTAAACTTCTGGAGAATGGAATTAACATTCAAAGATAAGACAGACTTGAAGCCAGAGATGTTTTATAGTTTTGGGGTCATTTGAATTGGAAATGAGAAATATTTATTTTCTAGCCTGAAAAGGGTGTCTCATGAGGACATATGTATTTATAAGTGTCCTTAACTTTAGAGGTTTGAAATGTCATGAAAGTAATGGCTCTTGGAATATTTCCACTGGTGGAGAAAATAAGCCTCTTGTTAGGTATTGACATGGGATCTAGCTGTTTGGTAGAGTTAAGTCAGGAACAATTTTCCACATCTAATTTTTAATCTTGATTTGAGTTCAAATTCTCTCTGAAGTTTCACATCCCCGAGCAGTGTCATGACTGAAATTTAGTGACAGGTCACATCACAGAGTTTTCAAAATGAGGTTTAAAAAATCTCACAGAACAGTCAAAACACTTTTTGAATGTTTTCCAACGCTATTAATTACATAAAAGGTGGCAGACTCTTCTAACATGTTTTCAGATCAACCAAATTTTGTAAGATATTTTGGCCTTTGCTTCAGTAATAAGAACAGAAGTTACATGGTAATCTTGCCCATCTTTCTTACCAGTGGAATACCCATTTGATCTAAATGCATGATGATTTATTTCTCTGTAAACTCAATCTTCCAATAAATCATATTTGTCTCCAGACTAGGTTCTTCCCTGTTTTAATTTTTGTTTACGCTGCTTTTTGATGTAATTTGCACAAATTTTGGCAATTCACTGACTCATCCTGTCTACTTAGCACCATAGTTCAGAGATGTTTCGTAGGAAGAGGAATTTCCTTGAAACTCATACTTTAACATTTAACAACTTCAGATATGAAAGAATATGTTTGTTTATCATGAAAATATGTAGCTTTATTAATTGAACAATAACTGAAATTGCACTCACAATTTGTTTTCTGGTTGATACCACCTAACAGAGATATAATGTTTGTCCAAATGAGAAGTATTACAGAATAAACCACCATATTTGTCAGCACCAGACTTTTAGCACGATATTCAAAAGTCTTCTCTTGTGAAAGAGGACATTTTCATAATAACAAAAGCAGGGTAAAGGAGACATCCTGTGCTGAAGGGACTATATCAGAAGCTTCACCTGCTAGTAGGTGTTACAGGTTTCAGAGAGGACTAGTCCTCCTGAAGATAGCCAGGGAAGTGCCTGAAAATAATCCTCAGTGGCATCTGGAATTCAAAAGATAAAACTGTGCAGCAGTAACAAGCTGGCGCATGGGAAAAATTCCCACTGATTAAAAGAAATGCATACTGCAGTGGAGTGATACAACTTGTGCAACATAGTGTCACATGTTAGGGCTGTTCTCTGGTTCTTATTCTAGGAAATAAAATCACTGGGGTTTTGACTTCTCAACAGGTTGGCTATTATGAAGGTCCACAAAGGCTATTGGTGACTATAGTTTTTGTATATTTTTCCTGCAGAAAAAGAATTTTTTGTTTGTGTTGATAGTGTATAATTGATCATGGTACTTAACTGTCACAGTTCTGAAACATCATCATAGGAGGCAATGCCAAACTGCTGTAAAATAATTAAAAACTTCTGTACCACAGAGCTCACATTCCAGTCATAAAAAAAGAAGTATGAGAAGAATAAGGTAAAAATTATGGATATGTGCTGCCCTGGAAGTCAGTAATTTTGAAACATTAAGAGCCTAAATACTGTCAAATTTCCTGGGGAAATTTTTGACAAAGGGTTTTGACAAGTGACAATGAAACACATATACTTAAGTTAGAGGACTAGCATTATAAATAATATTGAAGCTGTTTATTTCAATGTTTAGAAAAACAACAATGGTGTAGAGAATATTGAATACTGGTAGAGAATAAAGAACGATAAGTAGAGTTGCGATTGATGCCCTTAAAAGTAGTGCTTTTTTAGATAAGATATAGAGAGGTAAGTCAGAGAAAGAAGATGAAAACAAGGAAGTATTTATGGCTTTGATAACAGACAACATAAATAAACTTTGCAGCAGGATTTTATATGAATCCTAGAAAAAAAAATTATTTGTTTATTTATCAAGTCTAGGTGGTATAATGTTGCAGTACCTGAGACAGGACCTCAGCTTTGTGGGCAGTCATCAAAGGAAATGTCTTACAGATATATAGAACAAATTGAAAGATTAGTAAATTTCCAAATTAATAATGATATCCAGAGGGAATTGAATGTCATTTAGGATGATGATGTCAACAGGAAAAAAAAATATTCTTGGTGGATAAGAGAAGTTCAGGGCAATCTTCTGGATAAAAAGGAATGTGAGAAGAAAACCTACAAAATATAATGCATCCACTGATTTTAATGGTGGAAGAGCAAAGGAAGATTAGATGGTTATAAGAAGAGCAAAACAGAATTGTCATGAGAGAGGTCAGGGGAAGAAAGAGGATGAGGCAGAAGAAGGTATTAGAGGGAAAAAAAGATGAGTAGAAATGGATGGATAAATGAGGTGTGAGCATTGCAGTATGAGATAAAGGCATAAGCCCTAAACAAACAAAAAAAAGGTGAAAAAAACCCCATGAAACATGTAAGACAGTGACTCACCTAATGAATTAGCATTTTTAAGTGAAAATCTTTCCCAAAACACCTTGCAATTAATTCAATACAAATATGTTACAAATAAACCCCTATTCAGTTTTGAAGTCTTATAAAATTTTCTGACTTCTGATCTGGTTGTGTGAAGGGCATTGCTGCCCATTAAATCACTTCCCACAGTAAAAAAACACTTCTTTTATGACTCTGTCTGCATTGGCAACCAAACCCTAACTTTTAAGATCATTTTAATAGAGTGACATTGCTGCTGAATAGAAGTAAAGTGAAAATGCTGGAGGGCAAAGTGCAGGTACAATGGGACTTTAATCACGTTTCTGACCAAGGTATACTTCAGTTTTCATTGAAGTCAAGAGAAGACTGCTACTACTAACAGAGGATTTGGATCAAAAATACATGACAAGATGAAAATTCCATGGGATTATTTGTCCTTCCTTCTTTTTAATAGAGAAGGCAAACTCATAATTTTTCTTTTAGGGTTCTAATAATGTTTGGACTTATTTTCACATATTTAATGAAGAAAAAAATAAGATGAAAAATTATTTGTTTTGTTTCCTCTGCTTTGTCAGTTTTTTTTCCTTCCTAGACTAAAAAAATCAGAAGGAAAACAATTTAGAAGAGTCTTCAGAAAAGTGATACTTAGATGCCATTTTTAAAAAATGTTTCCCTTACCCCCATATATTTCTCTCTCTCCAACAAATATTTTTATATTATCTGGTTGGTTTAAATAGTTGCAGTAC
This sequence comes from Pseudopipra pipra, assembly GCF_036250125.1. NCBI lineage: Eukaryota > Metazoa > Chordata > Aves > Passeriformes > Pipridae > Pseudopipra > Pseudopipra pipra. The sequence continues at coordinate 80,944,546 of NC_087549.1, read as the reverse complement.
ATTCCCTGCATGTGAAAAAACATACATGTTTTGACCTCCCTGCCCTCCTTGTTGGGTTAAGGTAAATGAAAACTCCTCTATTCTTTGCCTTTCACTGTTTCCTGAAAGAGCCTGCCTCTGTAGGTAATTAGGTATAAATGAGAGCAAGCTTTTCAATAAGATAGTGTTAATCAGAAAAGGAACAGTTACTTGGCAATGTCAGAACTGGTGGACAGAAAATTTACCATTTAGTTAGATATACTTGGATTATTCCTTTTTGTCAAGCCATGGTGATCAAGAATTATATAAAATACTATCTTTCAATAATATTTCCTTATGACTTTTTTCAGGCAGAAATGCCCTCTGGGCTTCTAATTCGATTAATGGAAACTGAATTCTAAAGAAATAAATCCATAAATAAAATATATGAATACTGAAGGTGCCTGTGGTCTAAAGCAATTAATATATGGATTTTTGGAAATCATCAAGATAAACTATTTAAACTGAAGTTTCTTGCTTATTCTTTAGCTATATAAGCACATTCTCCTTGCAAGCTACAGATACAACTATAGAAGAAATGTCAGTTAGAAAAGCAGTAGTCATTTTGCTACAGTCACTTCTTTTAGCTCAAAAATAGGAAAAAATAATCACAAATCTACTAAATATGGGGAGACTCAGACGCTGTAGGATGAATTGAGCATAACTGGAGAAGCCTAGGTATCTCAAAAAAACAAACTAAAAAATCCTCAATTTCCCTCCATTACATTTTCTATTGTCTCCATCATTCTTTCTACATCTCACAATAAATTTTTTTAGCAAAACCTCCACTGGTTTCTTTAAATAATTTTCAAATTAGAATAAGGTATAATATGAGGAATTGTTGTATCTTTATTATATCCCTGCTTGCCTTGCAGCAATTGCTATGTGGCTTCACTGCAGGGTTCAACTAATGTGAGGACAAGACAAGGTAACATGTAATTTTCACATGGGTAAACATGTCAAAGTAAACTCTTCACCTTAAAGACTTTAACTTGCACTAGTAACTCATATTAAAGCAACAAGCACCTTTGCTTTCACTGATTTTTTTTGTTGTATCCTGATTCCTTTGAGCTAAAAAAGGAATTCTGGGTACAAGAAAGTCAGATTCATTTTGAGATAAGAGCTTCAGCCCCATCTGAAAGAGAAGAAAGTATTTCTGTGTCACCTATTTCTTGACATTTCTTATACTTCCAACCTTTATTTATCTCCTTCTTTCAAAAAAAATTGGTGTCATTTACTGTCACCCAAACAATCATAACCCTTAGCTAAGCACTATGGCTTTGCTCAAATAACAGCCAAAATGAGCTGAAAATACTACTATAAAACAAGGGTTGTCAGTTTTGTCCCTTAGTCACATTTGAATTTGAAGAGAACTCAAGTAGAAGAAGAATTGAGAAGGATAAGGGGAAAGTAGGTTAAGATAGTAACAAATACAATGCAGTCTGGGATTACCAAGTAATTTCTATGCAAGCAAGGATTTTTTTTTCCTACTATATATAAAATAATTTGGCAGAGAAGAGTAATTTTTAAAGCCTTTTTGTCAAGTGACAGTAAAGTCTTAAACCCTGGCAGTACAGATAATAATAATGCCCCATAGTTATTTAAATAAATAGGATTCTTTCTCTAATCATCCTGACCTGAGACAATTAATAGCTGTAAACCCTTCTAATTGCTTCCTAGAATGGGATTACTTTCACCTGACTGAGTAAACTGACATTTTAAATTCCTTTTTACAGTATAACAGGATGTGTTCTGTTCAATGCTGCATTTCTAATGCTCCAGTGTTTGGAAGAAGGATATTTTGAATTTCATTCAAAATACCGAGGCAGGTGTTTACATAGATATCCCAAACTCAAAGAAAACACAACAAAAGCTAGCATTTAACTTTCAATAAGGAAGGACAGGCAATGAAACATGTCAAGTTCTGCAATCCTTAATAAACAGAATAACACAGTAGCTACTTAAACTTGTATCAAATTCATCTACCTGGTATGCAAACCTTGTCCCAAAGTAATTTTATTTCTTTAGAGTTACACTTTGTATGAAAAAATCACATGCTGACTTCAGAGGTTGTCTCTGCTGAATGAAAATGAATTGCACGTATTCTCAACAATGCAACTCAATTATAATAATTGAAACTGCCCTTGAAATTTAGAATTTGGTCTCTGATTACTCAAATATGCAAAAATATTACTTTTCCCCACCAAATTCTTACTGAAGAAGGAATGAATCTTATTGAAGATTTTGAAATATAAGGTAGACAAAAAGACTAAGGATATCAGTTTGGCAAGGATACACAAAACATTGTAACAAGTGAGTCATCTCACAAAGTCAAAGGAACAGCTTATCTTAGAAGCCTAACATATATGTTGAGGGAAAATAAAGGTTCACTTCAGATGAAAAAAGGCTATACTTAATGTATTCCTAAATCCAGAGAACGTGTCCTGTGGCAACATATGGTCTACATATTTAAAGGGTGTTAAAATGAGTTGAAAGTACTGATCAGTAACCTGGGATTCAAATGAAAGAAACCCTAAAATATCCTTAAAAACTGGACATTGTTGTAGCAGAGAAAGGTGAAAGTTTGGCTCCATAGCAATCATTATATGATTTTTTATGAACTCCAACAGATGTAGAATTCCAGTCAGATAGTTTAAATGTCCTTCAGAAGATTTTCAGAATTAAAAGTGATCTTAAAAAAATTAAATTCATTATTACATTAAAATATATAGTCAAGGCCACTAAAACCATTTTTTTTAATTATACAACACAAAATACAATTAGGAGAAATTAAAAAGTTTTTCAGGTCTCTTCATGAGGCATGCGTTACAATTTTTTCTCTCTAACATCATAGCAATGAGAGTTTTGACAGTTTAGAGTCGACTTAAATATTTTAACATAAGTTTTTATTTCTTTTAATATAAATATTAGCACTACATTTTCTGAATGTGTAGTACTTGGCCTTATAATAATTATATTAGCATACTCATTTCTTCTCTGGAAGTATAAATACGCACTTCTAACTTTTCCAAGTTTCTGAGAATCTCCCATGAAAATATTTTAATCATAGACAAATACAGATCAAAGGCATTCTGGAAGAAAATGTTGTTATGAAATATTTCTGACAATTTATGGATTTGTATTATGAAACTGTAAGCTAAACTGAACATTAAAAAAAACCCCAAATCTACTGCTTTTGGTTTACTTGTGTTACGTGGATCTTTTGTTTAATTTAGAGTAATGAAGGGATGTTGTCCAAATTGAAATGCTTCTACATCAGATTTAGATTTCCAAGTATATCTCTTAGTTCAAGGCTGAAAATTCTATTATACTGCACTAGAACAACAAGGTATATTTCTTCAAACAATGTAGATTGCACATTTTTGCTTTCGCAAGGTGATTTACATTGTAGCCACAGGTAGCAGGAGAACGCCTCCTTCTGTTATCTAATATTTGTGATGTTAAATGCAATTTAGGCAAAGAGACAGACACAGTCAGTTTTGTGTGTTCAGCAATACCATCCTAATCATGAGCAATTGTATTGTGAAGCAGACAGAATTTTCCATGGAGAAAGCATCAGCTGATTTCCAAACTGATTATAGGGCAGCTGGGCCAGTGAAATGGTTGCTGAAGGCAGTGCCACAGATGCTGTGAGAGGAGCAGAAGAGTAAAAATGGTTTGCTAGTGAGATGGGAACATACATGCATCTAGTGGATTAATCAGAGCTCTATTGCCAGTAGAGCCCCATATTCCTATCTCTTGATTCATCTGTCAAAAACATTGGTAAATAGTGGCCTGTGAGTATGTCACACCAGAAGGAAGAGCAGCATTGCTGCAATGACATCATGGCATTTGATAGCATGTTAGGGAATCTGACATCTTCTTAAAAATGGTACTTCTATATTTCTATATTTGTGAAGAGGTTAATCACTGATTTGTTTAGCTCATATAATCAAAACTTTCAAACATTGTGAAGGTAAATGGTTCATATTAGTTTTGTGTGAAATAAAAAATTTACTTTGAATCAAAAGCAATTTCCACAGACAGTATGTGTCTTCTGGATTTTTATTTTAGTTTTAATTTAAAGAAATTAGAACTCTAGGAAACAAAAAGGATCTTCAGAAAAATAGCAGAATTTTTATGTTAAATCATTTTCAAATTTGAATTTAAAGGAAAAAAATCCTTGTTTGGCTTGTCACTTAAATTTACTATCAAAATAAGCAATTTTTACATTATTTTTTGATGGTGTTGTTTTTCACCCAAAAAGTACTTATTTGAAAATCTTTTTGGTAGCAAAGCAAAGTATAAGTTCTCCTACCTAAATGAATTAACCTCCCATACTTTTGCTCATGATTTGAAAACCCCACTGTCTAATGCACGTGCTTTGCATGCAGCTCTTGTGGACTTAGTGCAACTGATGCACGTGACACATACCATTCATATTCAGATGTGCAATTCACCACACAACAGTAGTTTGGCTGTGTCTGGAAAGCCTTGGAACTACTATACACATACTGTACTTCTGATCTGTTTGTAAAGAATAAGACTGAAACCTCCAACCAAGCTGTAGCAGACATGACTGCTGGCATCAGGATGCCAAAAAACCATTGACAAGGGACTAAAACTGTTGAATGTTGCATGTTTTCGAAGGCCAGAAACACAGACAATCATTGATACATGGTTGTTCTGTATGCAATTCTTCTGATGTAACCATAAAATAAAACATACATCAACTTAGTTTATTTCAGAAAGCAAAAGCTAGCAAAGTTAAATAAAAGAAACATAGATGTCTGTTTCTCTCCTACAAAGAGGAACCAAGTTTCCTATCATCACAAAAATCATGCACTCTAGATCAGTTATTGACATTTCAACAGTTGTTATTATGGCTTATCAGGCCTCACATTCCTAACATTAGGAACATTATAGATGAGGTGCTCCAGTGTTGGGTAAAAAGATGGGGTGGTATGAGGAAGGATTTAGTGCAGGAATGTGATCACAGGTGGAAAGGAGGAGGGTGCAACACTAGTATTTCAAGGAATCTGGACCTGCTCTGCATATTGCACTCACAGTGCACATCAAAGCATTAGAGAAAGTTTCCAACTTTTTTATTGTGGAATGCATTTATTTTATCACCTTATAATACACGGCAATGCTACAAGGTGCTAATGTGCTTAAGTGATAAAGCATTAGCTGGTGAGTATTCAAGAAAGAACTGAGTGTTGAGTTACCTCTTTAAAGTTTAATGTGTAGGCATCAAGTTTTCCCTAATTCATAAATAAATTACGGTTCTTGAATTAACTGTTTTGTTTGCCCAGGAAGAAAATTTGCCTCTTCTGGCAGGCCTCTGCTCATTCTGTTTGCTGTATTTGCATCATGATTTTGTTCATTTATTTGGTTTCCTTCCTTTCTTTATACAGGTTTGCATCCTCGGGTGGTGTTCTTCTGAAAGCCAAATAGCCAAATCATGTAGTATACATCACCACATATCCTCAGATGCCTCCCCAGATGCTGTTTTAACCATGCCACCTAATTTACTGTAGTATTAGAACACTGAAAAAACATCACAGGAAAACAATCATACACACATCCTAAACCCTCTGAAATTTCTCACTGAGAGATCTGAAAGCATGATGTGCTTACTCACCACACAGAACATTACTCAATCTATCTTCACTAGCATCCATCATCTCCTCTTTTGAAGCTCATGCTGAGTTAAAGGCTGCTTTGTGTGTAAAAAGGCAATAATTAATAACATATTTGTATGTGAGAAGAGAGTTTTAATATTATCTTAAACAAGCAATTAGATGGAAAACAATGACACACTGACAACATTAGTACGTATAAAAAGGAGAATGAGTTAATCTTTTCATGTCAAAGAAAAACCTATTATTTTAATGCCTTGTCCAGTACACTTACATAATAGCACTATCATGATGTGTAGTTTATGTTCAATTTTAAACATATACTTATCCTAACAGTTCATATTCATTTAGTATGAACATACTTATTCTTTTTCCATGCTACTTTGAAAAATATTCTATAATATCATGCCATACATCAATTTCAGTGTTGAAAGGATAACTTAATTTATAGCCTGAAGCTATACAAACTTGATCTTATCAGTACAGCTGTCAAGAAATAATTTACTTGTCCTTTGAGAATTTTTGACCTATGAAATTTTTCCTATTTAAAATGAGACCAGAAAAGTCAAAATCCCTAAAACAAAATAGTGAGAGCTGATTAATCCTTCAGTCCATATCCAGTTTAATCACACATATTGTGTTTTTCATAGGCAACAACAGCCAAAAAATCTCACCACTGACTGGTTGCTTTAAAACATTTTTTTTTCTCTTTTTCACTTTGATAATTTTCATTTACACCATTCACCCCTAAAATTAGAAATATTAGTTAGCACTACTAGAATCTGCTCTATTTACAAGATCCCCAAATCTACACAGAGAAGAGCCATGGAAAACTGATTTTTTTGTCAATAAGTATACGACAGTTATGGATCTGTCTATGTGCTTAAAGGCAATTGTTAAACTTGAGAAACATCACACACACACATAGAAGACCAAAAATCAGAAAATGAGTAATTCTTGTCTACTTATTAAAAATCTGCAGTGACTCTACACTTTTTTGAAGCCCAACTCACACCTTTGGATTTGTAATTCTAAAAGTACACTCATTATTAAAAAGATGGGAGAATCAATACTATATATTCAGCACCTGATTAGCAGACACTAATCATGGTAATAATAAATCCTAAACAAATATTTTTTAAGTGTGTTTTAGACAAAAAACCCTCATGTTATTTTCTAAAAAATTGTGGACATCTATTGGTAGTTGTGTGATTATTTACACTTTGGGCGTTAAAAGTCTGATTATTAAAAATGAATTAGTGAAATCAAACCTTATGGCAACAGAGGAACACAACACAATGAAATGGAAACTGTCAGAATAAAGCAAATCTGCCCTGAAGTCCTATTAATCTGAGGCTTTATGATTGCCTACTGCTTGTACTAAGATGTGAACAACTGAAGTGTTGTAGGTTTGGGATATTTTTAATCTCTAAATGCAACAGCCATCAGTCAGAGGAGAAATTACATTTGACTAAATGAGTGTAGCTCTCCTTTGGGGTAAAAGGAACGTGTCATAATTATCACAATGAGGCTGGCATGGTGTCTGGGCTGCATTAATTTGTCTTGGAGGTCTTTAATGTCTCCAGAACGGTAGTTCACACAGACTGCATGCTTTTCCTGACACATCGAGCAATTTCCCAGGAGACCTTGTTTTGCTCTACAGTTTTAGGCAGCTTGACACAGACTGAGTTTCAGCAGTGCTCTGATTTCCCTAGGATTTATATTCTCCTTAATGCCAACAACAGTTTTTGTCCTTGGGGAAAGTTGCACATAGATGGATTTTTTTTTTTCATTTTTCATTAGGATTACGAATAAAACTGTGGTTCGAACTAGTAATAATACATAGTTTAAAACTAATCAGTGACATGTAGAATATTATCAAATTCTGTTCTCACTCTCACTGCATCCCTAACTTAAAAGGGGAGCAAATTCAATTTAATCTTTTAAGAAGCTTGGCAGAAGGTATATAAACTGAAAGGCAACAAGACAACTAATGTAGAACTTAGAGAAGGGAGTCTTGAAATAAATCCCAGAGGGTAGTTTTAAAAGAATGAAACCTACACTAGAGGAAATCTAGCAGCCACTGGTAAGCTAGTCCCTGCATTGATTCTGACCACAGGTCTGAAGAATGAAAGATCATTGCATTTTCCCTGACATGAAGGACCCTTTGACTTCACTAGTTTTGCAACTTAGCAGGAGTGAACTAATTTTGCAATACAAGCTTTTCAGAGTCATGTAGAGGAAATTCTTCTAATTCAGAGCCCCATTTTTAACAGTCCTTCAGCTCTTTTTGTATGTGTAAAACATACATTTGCAAGCTAAAGAGCAGCAGAGTGGTGCTTAGGGCTTAGACACTGGAGAAGAGTGTGTGAAAGTCCCCTCATACCTTATCAGATGCAGAAGGAAAAGAGCAGTGCAGTAACAGGAGAGCAAGTCTTGAGGCAGGATCATACCAGGCATCTGGTTGAAGTGATCAACAAAAGAGTGGCTGCTCCTTTTTAGTCTTTCCAGCAGGGCCCATATCAGTGCCTGAGGAGAAGAATTGTGACTGGTGATATGGTAAGATCAGGTCAGTGTTTGCTATTTGTTAATCTATTTGATCAGCTATGAGGGCCTCTAACATGCAGATTTCCTTATTACAGTGCCCTCAGCTCTCTGCTTGGCTTGAGAGGACAGAAGAGAATTCACTGTATTAACACCACATACACTAAATAGATAAGTTTGTCATCAAGGCAATGGAGTAACTTTTATGCATATAATGAAGATGATTTCTTGGTGGCAACTAGACAACATTGTCATTGAAGATTTAAAATTTGAGCAATAATAAAACTTACACAAGTCTTAATATTTTAATTTGCTACTATATATTTCAACAATCAAAATTACAGACTCAATACCCAGAAATAACTGAGGTAATTGGAAATGGTTGTACTCTTATTTACAAAAGAAATAAACTCTTTACTAACAAAACAGAAAAAGTGTTACTGGCAACATAATTATTGCAACACATTACTTAGGACTTGTATTGCTTATTCCCATACTTTAACTCTTTCAAGAATTGTGGTTTGCTTTGATTTGAGTCTTTTAATTTTTTTTTTCTTACTGCTACAGCTGATGCAACTTTAATTTTAAGTTTTCATCTTTATTTGTTTGTTATAGGTTAGAAATCCAAGAGGGGGAATTTTTTCTTCCCCCTGCCCCCACTGTAGGAAAGACGGAGTTTGAATGGAAAGGGGGAAGGGAGTCAATTATCCTTACAAAAGAACTAGCTGGCCAGGCCACATTCCTAGCTGATGGCCCATCAGAGGCTGGGGGGAGAGGGGAGGAGTTTTGGGGGGACGGGCTCTGCTCAGAGGGGAGAGAACAGACTGTGGAGTTTGCTCTCTAGAAGGGAGACAGAGTCTGCGTGTGGGCAGTTTTGGGAGAGGAGAGCCTTGAGGTCGGTTTTCTTTTGCTGGCCTCAGCTTCCTCGTAGGCTGCCTTTGCCTCCGGCCCGAGGTGTGTTTTCATCGGAGAGACCTTTGTGCTCACTGGGAGAAAAAGGAGGAGCCCTGAGACACCGTCATCTGAGGACCACAGTGAGTTCCATGGGGGTGGACTGTTTTCCCTTTCCCCCTTCTTCCATTGGGGGAAGGGTCCCCATATTCTTTTCGGCTTCTCCGGCGATCCAAGACCACCCCCTCAGACCCCCTTTCCCGCGTGATGACCACCAGAGCCCAACAGAGCCTCCTGCAGGTAAACTCAGAGAACTGAAGGCCCTGCACCTCCAGTGATCCAACAGTGCCCCCCGCCAACTGTGATTAGAACTGCTCTAGAAGACAGAGAATTATTCAGACTTTTGTTTGAAGGGAACTTCTGGGTACAGGACTATTGTTACTACAGTTATTGTTACTGTTCTTACCAATATAAATACTTCTTTTAATAAAGGGTTGTTATTTCTTCTTTTTTTTTTTCCCCACACTTCCTCGATTAAAGCCCCTTAATTTTTGAATTTACAATTGCTGAGAGAGAGGAGTTCGGTTTGTGTCATAATTCATCCTCTTTAGCAAACATTCCAGTCTCTTCAAACTGAGACATTGTTCCAAAACAAAATTTTAAAAGCGATGTGCACAACAGCTAAGATCAGAAACAGTAACACTTACTTTTTCCAGCTCATCTTTTCAGAGCAATGTCTTTGGACATGTTTTGGTTTAATTCCAGTAACTGGCTTCACAGGTTTTGATCTTTGGTTGCACAAATTCTTCTGGCCACTCTTTTAATCAAATAATAAATAATTTTCTAAAGACAGAGGACTCTAAAAAGAAAGAAATGGGAAACTGGCAGGATTCACATGAATATATTCATGTGAATGCTGTGATTTGCAACTGGATAAAATGTGCAAGCAAATGGAGCTCTGTTATCGCTACTTTAGCTTCCTGAACAATGTGTGTAACAGTCATTTGGCCACTGAATGCAGTGGTTAAAGCTGAGAAACACTGAATGTCTCCTGACAAGATAGAAGACAGCTCAACATTGCCAAAGGTAAGCTACATTTTTGCCGATGATAGTCTAATGCTGTATGAGCTTTAGAGGAAAAAATCCTCATCTAGGCACAGGTGGTATGTTGAACTGTACTGGAGAAAGACATACCTGTCCCCTCTCCCATCCCCAAACAACAGCAACAACAACAAAAACAAACAAGCAAACAAAAACTAGCAAAAAAACCACAATAAAAACTCCAATACAACCACCACCAAAACAAAACAAAACAAAACAAAACAACCCATCCTAAACAACCTCCCAAAAAGTCCCACAGACAGACAGAAAATTCTAAAACATCTCCATGCCAAAAACTGCTGCTGCTCAACTGGCAGGCAGCACACTGCTGAAGTTCTTACTGTTGTGTTAGAGAGCAGAAGCTGCATATTCTCTATCCGCTAACCAGGGCAATGTGGTGACAATTAAGTTTCCACAGGTTCAACTAAAGTGGTTTGAAATCAGCATTATCAGGGGAAGACGCAGTGCACAAGGGGAAATGCCTTAAGGTACTTTATGACTGAGAGGAGTAATCTCAGAAGTTTTATATGTGCTGTTACTTTGCATCCTTTACACTCACATTAAAATATCTTTGTCTATTTAAATTGTACCTTAGAATTACAGAATTGTTTAGTTTGGAAAAGACCGCTAAGATCATCAAGTCTAACTGTTAACCCAGCACTGCCAAATCCATCACTAAATTATGTCCCGAAGCACCACAACTACATGTCTTTTAAATACCTCCAAGGATGGTGAATCATTTATTTCCTTAGGCAGCCTGTTCCAGTGCTTGACAATCCTTTCCACGATGGAGTTTTTCTCAATATCTAGTCTAAACTTACACTCCATAATGTAAAATCAGTGTCTTGCCACATGCTTTCAAAACACTTTGCATAATATGTTGTCAAGTCCTTCAAAAGCCCTCTATTCTCCACAATAATAGAAATAGGTAATAGTAAAGACTGACTGTCACAACATAGAGACCCATTCAAACACAAGTTTATAAAGCCAGCTACGTCTAAACCACTTCTAGTCTGTCTGCTAAAGTAACTTGAATGTTTTGCTGTTTGGGGGGACTCAGAAACAAAGCACTCCAACACTCCATTTGGCCTTCATCCTAAGAGGGTGCCTATTCATTCCAGGACATTATTTTGAAGCTTGAGTTGTTCTGTACCTCTTAGAATAATGCTTTTTTGAGCACTGTATAGTGTTGTTCATAACATGCAAATATATTTTGGACTTTGAATAAATTCTGAATCTGAATAATTTCTGGATGCTTTATTAGAAAAGAAGATAACCAGATAATCAGGTCTCGTATTTGGATGCATTTATCTAATATATTTTCTGCTCATCCATCTCTTCTTTTTATTCTTATTGTGAGCTATGGTGCCTCCTGTTTTCTTTTTTTCTCCCCATTTCCATACCTAATTTAAGGTGCTTGGAAAACAACAGTTACTGATTTCAGGTCATGTAAAGACAATAGGTAAATAAAAAGTATAGCATTTTCATGTTAACCTCTATAAGTTCAAGTGTTGCTGTGTACATACTTACAGAATATGATAATGGGGTTTCCATTACCCTCCTGATAATATCCAGGATTTCAATATAACCTAGACAATATTGCCTCTGATATTTGTAAATAACTTACACAGCCCCCACAAGGGGCTCTCCTTTAAAAATTATGCTACTGTGACTAGAGTAACATTTATCAAAAATGCCTGTATTTTAGAGAAAACTGATTATATGAGACTTGGAGCCACATAAGTTTTCTAGTTAAGATAATTCACATTAAAACAATCACAGTTTTATGAAAATAAAGGCCAGGAAAACAAGAACTGTGTAGTTTACAATTCTGAAAAAGAAGGCATAGGGTTTTCATAATAAAAGGGTAGGCATATAAACATGAAAGCACAATATTAGTTCTCTTTCTCCTCTCCTCCTATCAGAGAGCACTGCTATTAGAGTTGACTGAAACAGAAATTTTTGTAAGTAGTCGAGAGTGGCTTTTATATTTTCAAACCAAAATTAAAGGGAAAAAAGCTAATAATTGAAACAAAAATCAAGAGTAATAAATATGATGTTGTTCTTTGCTTGTTTTTCTACTTTAAAATATTTAAATTAGAAAAATCTGAATCATCTGCTAATGCATGCCCAACCAGTAGAATCTATGAATCATTAAACACAACTGGTGTGACCACGTCAAACCACTTGCTTAACCTCTCAGTACTGCTATGTTTGTATGATCTACATAGATACCTTCTTGTAATTCAGCAGTATGACAAAGCCAAGCTCTGAGATAACATTGACCATCATACTTTTTTACAAATAACAATATGTCAAAATCTTCTTTCTTGCCCTTTTTTTCTGGTTGCCCTTTCATTCTTTCCTTCCAACCATGATGACTAGGAACATACTTAAATAAGAAATTGGGGAAAAATATGAATCTCAAATAATCAACATCATGAATTATAGACATTTCAGAACTCTGAGAGCTGGAACTGGAGGACAGGACTCATCTCACCTATCAGGAGTAGTTGAAAGTTAGGCAAAGAGCTGAGTTCCTCAGCAGGGTTCCCTCCATAGACAGCAGAGAGAAAGAAAAAAAAAATCCAGATGAGGTTGCTTAGCAACTTCAATTTTCTTCAAATATCTTAGACAGATATCTTAAAATGGGATGAATCTTCCTCTGGAGACCTCTTTTACCTTCCAATCATTATACATGAAATAACTTGAGGTGGCTGCCTAACTTCTGGATTAGTAAAAGACGTGAAATTAATTCCATCTCAAGATCCAATTACAGCAAAATTAGAGATTTTGGCAGTGCTCCAAGGACTGTAGTGGAAGGAAACTTGAATATTGCCACACAGAAGGTAAAGAATTCCATCCAAATAACCTGATGTTAAAAGAATAGATATTTCCCAAACTGGTGGAGTACAGCAATGGCGCGTGCTGAGAAGATTATGCATTTATGCGTTGTTTTACATCCATAAGCACAGAGCAACATGGGAGAGGTCTGGGAATATTTTGCACCAACAGACTAAGATCACTGTTAATAGACTTATTTATGCATGCACATTTATCCCAGTTTAAAAAGAGTGAAAGCTAATTTATTCAGTTTTGGGTTCATGCTTTACCTTTGTCATATCAAGGGGCAAAACATCATCTGACAGAGCTTTGTTTCATTTTAAAAAAAGATCATGCTTCTGCTATTTCCTTTATTCTAAACCAGCTTCTTCTCCAATATTAGAGGAAAAGAACTCTCCTCCCACGATTTTTTTCAGAAACTCTTCACAACTGTCATATATCACACACTCTAAGCAAAGAATCTCGGCATCAAGTTTATGAAGAAATGACAGCTGAACAGTTAGCTGTTTGCCTTGATTAATTTTTGAATGCACATACAAAGCTCCTAAGGACTCTTGCTGTGGAATTAAGAATGGAAATTTCACGTGGAGTTAACATACTTTCTGGTTGTGCCTTAGCAATCAGAAATACCACAGTATTTATTTTTATTTTCAGAAATTTTAACTGTGTCTATAGTTAACTGGTGACATTTACAATCCAGAGCACTTTACTTATGTCTCTTCTGAACTACAAGTATTTCTATTGTGCCCTGATTTTTTTTGTGTGTGTGTATAAACCTGAATGAGAGTGGGAGCAGTCTGAGATCAGTGTGCCTGATCTAAGATGAGTGCTTTGCTGTGGACCATTAAAATTGTGTTTCTATAATATGAAAGTGAGGGTGAGTAATGTTTGCCCATGGAAGTGGCACTGTTTCTAAAAGGTACTACATGTTTTGTTTATCTGCTTATTTTCTCTAGAAGATACTTAAACACTATTGTAGATTTAGTCTTCTGTTCTGTAAGTGGTATATGTGGAGGTTTATCCTGTACTGGGGCATATGTTCCATTGGAGTCTTGCATATTTTTATTAATATTTAATATTTAAGAAACCTTATTTTCTTAATGTTTGGAGATCAGTGTGATTTTTGTTTTTGAGTAGAAAGTGGATTCAGATTATCCAGATCAAATTATTGCCTTAACTTTATTTCCTGTACCAGAAGAATATTTAACTTCATTATTTCACCTCTGCAGGTAAACTAATTTGCTTCACAAGTACATCTTGTAAAAGTGTATTGCTATTGCAATTAATTGGATAGTTACTGTAGAGAGGTCAATAAATTTTCCACTCAGTGTGATTTTTCAAATTTCTGGGAAATGAGAGGCTTTATTCCCAAGCAAAATAATTTCAAAACATTTGCAGACTAAGATGCAAATGAAAGCTATTAGGATTAGGTCAATCAAATCAGTGCATTTAAATAATTTTATGAAGTTGCATTTCATGCATGAATCATATGCTCACAATTTTGTTCCCAAAAGAATTGATACAGGAAAAAAACAAGGAGCAACCAATATTTGTCAATACTTTCAGTGAATCAGTATTTCCAAGAAAAAATCTGTGTTAAAGATTGTTACCAGGTCTACAAATTCATGCAAAAAATGTTTATATAAGAATAAAAAATAAAGTTCTAAGCAAGTCAGTTTATAAAGCAGTTGTGACTTGAAACTCAACTTGACACACTTTCATGTAGATGACTATTTTCACTTTCTCTTCAAGTGTCAGTACCATCCATCCAATATTTGTCATTTTTACTTTAGTATACTTTAGTACTTTACTTTTTGTGTATGCAATAAATCATACTCTATGACAACTTTGGTAAATTGATTGAAAATCTGAACATTTCAGTTCTTATACATAGTTCCATTGGTTATTATGTACTTTCAAAATCTTAACCAGCTTTGAACTGATTAAAGGTGTGGAAATCATTAAGGCCTTGCTGCTGTAAAATCTGGTCTGATGTTTTAAAACTTCAGTCAGTTCAGCAGAACCTAACCCAGATTTATCTTATCGTAATATTTCAAAACAGTACATCTGCAGACCGAGGAAAGAAAGCAAGATAGCAGTGGTCAATACCATTGATTTATGGATGATGAAAAAAACAATTCAAAATAAATTAATAAATTTGAAACTACTAGGTTTTTCTAAAACTATTTTTCTACATATTTAACCCATAAAATCAAGTTAAATATGATATTGAATTCAAGTTTTGAATCTTGACTTACTAAGATAAATAAGCTTTCTCATTGAAATAAATGGATAAAGGGTGCATGTATGTAAATATGCATATGCACATGTACATATGCAAAAAACTCCAATAATTTTGCACCAACTATCTAAATAATCACTAGGTTTTTACCAAGCCAGGAAATATTTAAATTTAGGGAATTAATTTACTTTAAAAATACTGTATACAGACTAAGCTATGAAATGGATTATCACATATATTCTTATCTAAATATTTTACTCCTGTATTTCTCAAACCAGAAATATAAATAAGTCTGGAAATGTTAGCCTAATTCAATGATCTGTGTTACACCAGATTGCTTTATACATGTGTTTTAACTTTGAGCTGTTTAAAACAAAACAAAGTTTAGCAATGTCTAATTGTTCTTATCACGTTTTGATCTTGATGTATGTTGCTTCCCACATACATGTCTTCCATCCTCTCATGTCTTTTTTGGGAATTTGGAGCCATATAAAAAAATATATTTCTCCTTCAAACAAGACAGAGTGGCTGTTCCTTGCATAATTGTATCAAAGGAAGAGGTTCAGAAGTGGGAAAGAAGTAGGAGATTTTTTATTCTCTCTCTTATGACCCATCCTCTGTGTAGGATACACGTAGGCTGGGGCCAGCCAAAATCTAGTGCTTGCCAGGTCTGATTTAGCAATTCTTGGGAAGAAAGGGTTAAAACTGGAAGAATGGTAAGGAGGATGGTAGATTCACTCAAGTGACCTTGCAGCTGGGATTGCTGAGGCCTGGACAATAACAGTGTGGGAAATCGCCTATATTACACCTGCCGCTGTTTATCTTCTATCTGTTTTGAGAAGCAGAATTTCTGTGTAGAGATAACGTAGGTGTTTTGAGAGACTGGGAGGCACTCTCACTGATATTCTTGAGCTTCCTGTTTTGGGAGAGAGAAGATCAAAACTTAGAGATCATGAAAAAGCACAGAGATGACAGCATAGTGGTAAACTACACATGCATGGGCCCTTGATAAATGGGTTCAAATAGCAGACCTGCCTCCCGCCAGAATGGACTGAGCCTTACAATGCCTGTGGTCCTACTTGTGTGTGTCTGCCCAGGTGTTGCTTCGTGATCCTCCAGTTAGTGAGGTAATGAAATAAATTTACTCTTTGCATTGCAGTAGTGGTTTTGTGGTGTTCTGACTGCCTGCCTGTGGCTATTCACACAATGATGTTCCAACAGTCTTTCAAAGTTATGCACTTTATCATATTCTTTGACAAATGGATCATACAAATTCTTTCACAGAAAGAGAGAAGAAAGCTAGGAGAAAAGCTGGAAAAGAAGCTAATGGCAATCTTTTGAAATTATTAACTAAGCAAAAATATAGGTATGTTTCAGATTAGTTTTTCAACTAGTGGTAATTATTTGATCCTGTTTCTTTATGTGTCAGAATCTTAAAGGCTCTGGTGAAAACAAGCAGAGCTGAAGCTATCCAACTGTTAGCTTTGTTCATGTGTATCTCAGGGAGCTTTTCTTATTTATATGTTTCTTGATTGTTCCATTCTGTTCAGCACTGTTCTTTTTTGGCATCACACAGGGTCTCTTATTTAAGAAAGATTAAATACATATTTAAGATTTCTGACTATGGAAAAAACTCGAAGTGGCATAATGAAGGGAAGTTGTTACTACTAAACCCCAGACTAAGATTTCTTTACAGACCCTAGGAGATTTGTGGAAACATAGATTTGTGAAAATTCAGCTCTGCCTTGGCTTATAGGAAGCATGAGAAGGGATCACATAAGATATCAGTTCCACTGGCAGATTTCTGGATATCATCTGCTGACTACATATAGGTAGAAAAACCTAAGGATAAAAATAGATTATTCCTTTCCTCTTCTGAAGTTTTATTTGCTTTTAGTTTTGCTTAAACTGGTTAAGTACAAACATGTCAGGAAACGAAAAACCGATGGGAAACCGTGATTGAACTCCAAATGATTTAACATGGCAACCAGCCCAACTCTGTGCACTGCTGAGTGATCTTAGCCTCCGTGAAACAAGCAAATGTTTGGAATTTCAACGAAGAGTGGATATGTAATCGCTGTTTCCCATGAATGCTAGCAGACAAATCTTTATAAATGTAAAAAAAGAAAGATGAATATAATATTTATATGAAATATGAAACACAAGTACAGCCTGTCTTGCAATAAAAGCAATCCTGCCTTATCCTTTTGGTGCACTTTCTGTTTTTCCATATCTTTCCACTGCCCACGCTTTTTCAGAAGAAGCATTTTGTATTCCTCCCCTATATGGAGTAGCCTTTTGCGTGTTAGAGCACAGGCTTAGATTTCCACCCATCTCTCCCTATTTGCTGTCACACCTACGCTTTTTTCCTTTTTGGCCTACTTTTGATGTATATTCCATTTACAGTGTATGTTACAAAACTTTTTACCCCCATCATGCAACACCATTTGCATTAAAAAATGCTTCTTTTTTTTGGTGAACGCACGTAATTTCAATATTTTTTCTCTGTAGTAGTCACTGTGCCATATTTACAACACAATGAAAAATATATGTTAGAGAGTAGGCATTACACTGTCTAATATAAATAAAGTTGCTTGTTTTACTGCAAACCTGTAGATGGCATTAAGAAAAATGGGGCCACTCCCATTTATCTGAGTGTCCTATGACTGTTATGAACAGATCTATGACAGTCTTTAATCAGGGGTCCATTCCTCAGATGCCACTGAATAAACTCAAGACAGTATTGTGAAAAGATACTTTGTTCCTCTCACATTTCAGGGATTCCTCTGTGCCTGGATGATCTTGTATTATTGATTAGAGTAGCCACAATGTTCCCAGACAGAAGCCAAAAGAGCAAAAAAAAGCCAATACAATGAAAAAAGTAGAGCAATTACTCATGCCTTCTTATCATCCAGACATCTTCCTATTAGGAAAATACATTTTAGGATCCACAAGATTTAAGGCTACACTGGGACCTTGGGACATCAGAGATATACACTTGTCTGTAACTTTTCTTTTTGCTCTCTCATAGAACTACTGAAACAGAAGTTATGCTAAGTACTTTTTTTTCAGTAGTTCCACTGCTAAAGTGGACCAACTTTGGGATGAAACTACTAATTAAAACTTTGCTTCATGTGTTTTACCCAAAGTACATTAATTGATTTTTTTTCTGGCTCTAGATTTGGTTTTTAATTTTAGAAATATTAGACCAAATTCTGCAGTCCGTTATGGATACACAAATATTGTTTTCATGGATGTGTAGCATTCACAGAGAAGACCTAGTTCATTCAGAGCCAAATTTGACTCCCATCTAAATCGATGAAAGGCTCTGACTTATGTCTATGTGAATTGCATTAGTCACTTAATAATTTCAGAGGAGATCTAATGGTGAATTGGTTCTCGCTAAGAACAGTATACAGTGAATATTAGTCTGTTGAGCTCCTAAATGGTAGTATTAAAGCAATAATAAGAGCCTAAAGAAAAAATAAATAGTTTGCTTAGGTTTCCCACTTGTCTATTTGATGTAAACCTTCCTTTTGTTACAGTACAGTTTCTCCACAAGAATAAACTGGTATCTTCTTTCACTCCAACTACTGAAAGCACAGCCCTAATAACATTTCATAACTACAAATTAGACTCATGATTCATCTAAGAGGAAATTTTGGTCCTAAATTAATTATGCAACAAGACTGGAAAACTACACTTTGCAGCATTTCGTGTTATTCTATTGATGCCCGCAATGGACTTTTGATGAAAACTATCTTCAGGGCTTGTCAGTACAGCAACCAGCTCCTGAGAGTCCCATTTCAAATGTTTGTCTTATGTTGTTGACTGAAATAGTCATTAGTACCCAGAAACCCACAAAAAAATGAACAAATACATATATATATATATACATATGTATATCCAAATCCAGAACTTACAATACTTTAGTTCTCTCATTTTATTAGGAGACATGTTATGCTTCACTTGAAATGCTAGTTCAAGCAAACCACAATATTCTGTGATATTGAACATCTATAGTAGTACGGAGCAGTGATTACTTGTACCCAAACAGGCTGCACCAGAAAGCAGGAAACTCATTACTGTCCTGGTAAAACTGTGTATTTCAGACAATGACTTGAACAATATTAGTCACAATTCCCAAAACATCCCTTGCAACTTTATATTATGTCCACTTTCAGGTACAATGACAAGTTCATCATTATCAATAGCTGTAAGTGATGCTAGAGCTGTAAACCTACTGAGTTCAGGGGGAAATCTCACACACCTTGCCTTCTTTCACCTTAAAATCATTTGTCACTGTAGTAGTGTTAGATGATAATTTTGCATTATCCAATGTGTATTGCACACAAATAACACTGTATTGCTAGAGTAGATATTTAAAGTGATTTTTTTCTCCACATAATGCACAGGTTATGGGTATGCCTTTACTCCTATTATCAAAACACACCAAACTGAGGTGATAGCATGAGTCTCTGTATTTAAGCCTCATTTAATAAGAGGGTCCTTAACAAAGCCCTCCTCTTTGAACCCTCCCACTGCATTCAGTTGCAAATCACTGTTTGGCTGACAAAGCCGTCGTCCTGTCCCCCACAGCCCCAAACCTTCTCACGCTGAGCACTGCGGCTCTATCAGCAGTAACATCTCTGTGAGGGGCAGCAACACCTCTTCCTGTGAGGGACTGTTCTTATTAATCAGGGGCACTGAATGGAAACCAATCAGATAGAGAGTCCCTTTTGCTTCTGCTCGCTGCCTGCCTGACTTAAAAGTGATGCTGGGAGAGAGAGAGCCCTAGAGAGATGCAAGTGCATTCAGCGCTGGAGATACGGTAACATGCAGAAGGGAGGAAGCAGGTAGAGAAGCAGCAATGAACGGACAGAGCTAGGCTCACGCTGACAGACTCGGTGAGTAGATTAACTTTCTTTAGCACCGGAATTCCTGACAGCAGAAGAGCAGATGCTTTCTTTAAGAGTGTGTTAAAGATGTCTTACAGACACTTTTTAGGGAGGGTGTGTGTGGAGGGGCAGAATCAGCAGAACACTTTGGGGGTATTTCTCTTATACAATTCAGAAACACCTCCCTGCACACTAAATTGCTGAAATCTAAACATTTGTTGCTGTATATATGACAACTGATGTGCATATTAGAAAACTAGCAATGCATATGCTATTTGGCAATACTATTTGACGTTACTCAGTTTTTATTGCCATATAGCAGTAATGATACAGCCTAACTTTTGTGCAGGATGCTTTTTCACCTGTCCAGATAGAAGCTATCCTCTTTTTCTTTCTTTCATATTTGTTTTTCTGATAAACATCTAGGATGAAAAAATAGAGGTCTTTACTACTACTAAGAATGAAGTACCAATGCTTTAGCTTGTTTTTCTTTCGTGGGAGTAGCAAAATTAGCGGGGTTTTTTAATGTGTTGTAGGGAGAAGTGGCAACTCAGGGTTCAGAAAGACTGAGATCTGAGGGAGATGTCCCTTTGGATATCCATAGCAGTAAGTCAACAGGCTTAAAGTGCAAGGATGCTTTCCAGAAGTGCTTCCAAACAACCTTGTCAGCCCAATATATATAATCAGAGATTCACACAAGAAAGCAAGACAGAAAGCACAAAAGGTCACACTGACCACTTGATTCTGAAGTAACCAGCAGAAAACAATTGCCCGATGAATGACATTTTGCCTTTTCTTCTCACATGCAAGAAACACGCTGTCACATCCACTCAATTTCACTCTATAAGCTTAAAAAACAGAATGATGCTTATGAATTAAAAGGAAATTTATATACTTTGCTGTTGTAAGGCGATGTGCATACAGTAGCTACTCACCTTGTCACAGAATTAAGTCATAGGTCAGAAAATAGAATGGTATTTTCTTAAGATAATTTCCATTTTCAGTAGACAAATTTACAACCAATGTGTCAGTCTTGCTTTTATTAAAGTCAGTGTTAAAACTTGTATTTTACTGAAATTACAGCAAGATTATATTTCATTGCTGAATGTTACACTAGCTACTCATGGTAAGGATAAGTATGGATAAAAACACAAGTGTGATACTTGTAATAGTTTCAGTGATATGATCAAAAGGTTTGTTTAATAAATAATGTTGGCTGTAGCGATAGGAATTGTTAATGACAGATCTTTAAAAATTGTTGTTTCCAAGTCATTTTCCCTATTTGAAATGTTAATTTCTATTCCAAAAATTGAGTGGACTAATTAAATATTAATAAGCCTTGTGTTATTATTTTTCTATGATTTTTAAGAACTCTATTTAAAGAACTATGTTAGTTTTAAAAAAAAGTATTTTGCTATCTGTATGTCAATTTGACAGGTAAAATACGTTACCCTGTCATTTGTACTTCACTATGTAATAATGTAAATTCAAGACAGAATTAAATATGTTTATAGCTAATGTGATTTTTTTATTAAAAAACATAAAACTTTTACAAGGTCACATAATAAAGTCAAATATCTATGAAAGAAATGATTCTTTTTTAAAGTTAGATAAACAAGATTAATTTTAAATGGAGAAATGTAACTGTATTAGTATTACTAATACGTACTAATCTTGTACCTAAAATTGTTGCCAAGTCTTTTTAAACTTGATGAGGTGATTTCAGCAATCAAATTTTTTCATGTTTATCCTGTGAATGAAGTAGAGTATTTAATTTCAGAG
This sequence comes from Pseudopipra pipra, assembly GCF_036250125.1. NCBI lineage: Eukaryota > Metazoa > Chordata > Aves > Passeriformes > Pipridae > Pseudopipra > Pseudopipra pipra. Next base: position 80,922,584 of record NC_087549.1, on the reverse strand, counting down.
GTTGTCTTGCAGCCATTATTGTGGAAAATTATGTTTTGTATGCAACCAATACCTCTCACCTAAACATGAAAAGCAGTTTGGTGATGCAGTTTGTAGAGAAAATGTGGAGAGAAACAGCTCTGTCATATGTTTTGGACAGCTCCACAGTAAAAGTGCTTCAAGCTTTCAGCATTTGCATGCTTTTCAGCAGAATTGACCATTTTGAAAAGGCTTTCCTTCCCTTCAGGCAGCAGCCCATGTGCAGGGATCTGTGCTCTACCCTCACCTAGCTGTTGCTCCACAAGGATGCTGATCCCAGCAGCAGTTGCATGGTGCTGGCAGAGACGCCCTCTCATCATGAGATTAGCCAAAAAGGATGACTGCATTCCCCAATTTATGCACCAAAAAAATGTAATAACTCAAATCCACTAGTTTAAATGTCATCACCCACAATGCTGCAGAAAGAACTTAATTCTGACAGTCATTTATACCCTGGCATCAGGACATGGTTTCTGAATTTGTAAAATATGGGTTGCAAGTAATCTACTGGCAGAAGCATTTGAGAAGTAGAGCCAGAAAGTAACAGGACTGACAATTTCCTCTGAAGACAAGATTGTTTGGGAGATAAAACAAGGTAGACTAATGTCTCCTGTTGACTGATGATAACCGGACACGTGAAGGAACAACCATTACCTCAGAATTTTCATTTATTATAGGATGCCACAAACACACAGATTCTTACAACTGTTTTCAGAGAGAAACAGAAGCACAGAACTGTTCTCCTTTTCTTTCTCCTTCCCCATCTTTTCCCAGTTTTGAAAACTGTTCTGCAGTCATGGGAGGACCTTACTGAAAATCAGAATTCAGTAATGATCACTGACTAAAAATTCTCCCAATTTCTGCACAAACCTCATGCTTATAAAAAACCTGGATTATATAGACTGGGATATAAGACAGTAAGACACTATAGATATATAATGTTATGTGTTTCTTCTATGAAGTCAGAGCTATTTAACTGCAGAAGGCAACTGGAGCAAAAGCCTAGAGAAAAATGCATCTCCCACTCATATCAGAACGTCTTCTGAATTTCTAAGGCTTGCAGCAGGTGTTACATGCAAATGTTATCTGTAGAAGCACTAATGTTTGAACATGAATAGGGATGCCTGAAAGCTAACTGCATTCCACATGTGAGAGAGTTTATGAAAAGTCATTTGTAGGAATAAATCCAAAATTTTGCTAAAGGGGGTGGGAAGAGAAGGAAAATAAAGCAAGGAAATGAATAAAAAGGATTTTTATAAAAGCAGTCATTGTCATTTTAACAACCTTCTCATTTTGCCTTTTAAACACATGTGAAATTTCTGAATGGCAAAAGATGACTTATTTTCCTGACTCTCAGTGACTGATCATGATAAAAACCCCAGTGGCATCAAGGACTACTTGCTGAGCGTGATTGGAGAAGCATATCTTAAGCAGATCATATCACGTGTTTGCAGTACAAAATCCCAGCAAAACTGAGCCTTGGTTACTCCCAGGAAAATGTTGTTACTAACTTCAGGAGAAAGAAAAAATACTGGATGTATGGTGCAGCTCAAAAGAAAGCTCTAAAATGAGTATGTTTTGGAAAGAAAATAATTCTTTAATGCCTAGTATGTAAAGTTATTATAGAAAAGATAGGAAATTAAGTATACTACTTATAATCTCTGATCCACAATCTTGGAAAGATAACAAAAGGACGTGGGTGGCACTGTTTTCATCCCACACACAGGTATTATTGCACAGAAGGTTGACTTGATCTCAGTTATGGAGTAGCTCTGTGTCAGAGCCAGGGGTAGAATGGGGTCTCCCCTTTCACAATCCTTCAATTTCTCTGTATGAGTACATCAATATTCATATATCCTTGAATACTTAAATTTGATACCATAAACAACCACAGATGTTTCTCTGGAAATATATTTCTGCCACTGCAAAATAGAATGCTTAAAGTGATGGCTAATGTATTCCATTGTTAGTAAAATGCAAAAGTCTATAATTAAGTTTCACACTTTTTAACAGTAAGAGTAATAGCAACATGAAGACAGAATCATTTTAGATTCTGTTTCCCTATCTCATACAAACATAGCTTTCATATTCGCTAACTCCTGATACGAAAATGCAAATACTAGAGAGGTTTATGTAAGTAAAAATTTTGTGTGTGCTGGACAATATTCAAGTTGCTTTGTCCTCAAAAACCCTATTTGAGGGAAAAAAAACCCCAGCTTCATGAAAATTCTGCCTGGAAGGATATTACAGTTTTAGACCATGCATGTTGATACTTAGAGATTCCAATTTCCAAAAAATACTAACAGCATTTTCCTGTTGTATATAAGGATGTTAAGAAAAGCTTCTAAACCAATTGCCCAAATTCAAAACATGATCTTTGTAAATAACACTCAAGAAAGACTCTGTGAAATAAAGAAAACTGGGAATAAAGAAAACTGGGAATAGTATTTTTATGTTTGGGGATGGAAACAGTAGGCCTTTCCATCCTTTTAGACAAACTACACAACAACTTTCATAAGGAGATTATCTCAATTTACATATTTTTAATAGTTCAGTTGAAGTCAATTAATAATGCATACAGGTCTATTGGCAATACATACATGAATAATTAGATTTAGCCATTACTTTCAAAAAATTATGACCTATAATACTGATAATCAGTGGTGTAGAATTTGACATTTATATTTTGGCACCTCTTAAAAAAGAATTCAATAAAACATCGAGTTGTAAAAGACTGTTCAATAAAGGAAATGTAAAAAATATAGTGATCTAACAACCTCAGTTAAAGATCTTACCAAAATAATTGTTCTTTATTTCCTCTGTATTCCATCATTCAATATTTGCTCCTAGGGAGATGATGAAGAGGTAAAGTGAAAAAGATGTGAGTTGGGGATAAAGGAGAAGTTAATCCCATTACTTCTGTTTGAAAGAAAAGTAGGTTCAGTAGAAATTAAAATTAGTATTTTGAAATCCAGCAGTGATAAGTTCTGTATGACTGGAAAGTATCAGTAAACTATTCAAAGCTGGTTTTAACAAATACAAATAACCTCAGTTTATGAACAGAACTTTTATATATGTATATATATACATATATATACATTTATACATATATACATACAAATAGAAATGTAAACCCAAGCATAACTTATGCAAATTCTAAGAGGAATGATAAAATATTTTTAAAAAGAATATATTAAAATGGGTTTGTTTAAGTTTGCAGTGCTGTTTTCTGGATGAATTTGCCTGCTTACTTTGTTGTTTATCAAAATACTTTTACATGGTTTGAATTATTCTTTGTAATTTTTTTTTATATTAATAGATTTAAATATCAAGCTTTGCAGTGAGAAGCTATTGCAAAAAAGTTCTTTCTTCTGATTCTTAAGACATAGGTGCTGGTTGTGGGTAATCTCCTGGAACTCATTTTGCCTGTGTAGTAAAAGAAAAACAATCAGGAAAACATACTTATTTCAAAAGGAAACTCTTGTAGTTGTTTAAACTACATGTCAGGAGAGCTGTTTGTACTTGTGCCACATTCCGGAACCCGTATTTAGAATGACTAACATTTTGCAATAAGACTAGTCCCACTGAAGCCAGTGAAATTGCTTTTGTGCATTTCCCTTACCCAGAGTAAAAATAAGTGCTGAATCTGTGTTCTTATAACAATTCTATCTGATGAAAATTTCTATTTCCCTCAGAGTAAACATAAAAATATTATGTTACAGAAAATATTTTCCCATTTCCTGAAAGATTTGCAATAATCCTTACATTTGCTTCCCAAATGTAAAAGGTAATTTCACTCTTAATGAGAATTCAGACTTGCTGAAAAAATGGAAATATATTTAAAAAATAATGTAGACTCTTCATTCCTTTCTGTTAATAGCATCCCATGGATTACCAGAAACTAAGCCAGATCTTGCTCTTAGTGGTTTTAAATTTTTGTTATACATGACTTCTGTCCTTACTAAGACAGCTTTCCGGATTGTATTTATACCTTTTCTAGGGGTAAGATAATAAGTAAAACTTGTATTCTAAATAAAATTAACTAATCTCTTCAATTTCCTTAATGGAAATAGAACTACTTTATCTATAGCACTGAAGATATTGTTCTTTGCTTAGTAGTAGTAGTAGTAGTAGTAGTAGTAATAGCAGCAGCAGCAAGGCTGAGAACTCATGTATCACTTGAAGTAATGATTTTGTAACGTTTTAATAGCATTTGTCACATTTTGATAAAATCCAAGCTTCTGGTAGTGCCTGCTGTTCCCATTATTGTCCTTCTGAAAAATCTACCCATGATGGTGAACCATCCATGCGGCAAACAAAAGGACTTTCAAATAAGAAAAGTATATAATGCCTTTAATGTACTTCTAACCACTTTTTAAGGCAATTAAAGACGAGAAACTCTCAAAGAGGTTGGTACAGCTACAAGTGGCCAAAAAAACCCTACTGGTTAAGAACCTTTCCCTGAAGCTTTAATTCAAGAAAGGGGGAAATATCATCAGTGAAGTCAAAAGGGGGAGTAAATTAGGAAGTGGCTAGACTGCACCATAGTTTGATGGTTTTGTCCAAAAAAAAAAAAGAAACAAAAATTAAAATAAAAGATGTTCACCCATACTGAAAGGTTAAATTTAATAGATAATGCCTTAGGAATATACATAGTGTTGCACATTCAGAAATGTAACTCTTAGCACTGCTAGAATGAAAGATTTAGCACTTCTGACAATGGTGCTCATTATAATAATTTATTTGCCATTTGAACTTGTGCTCATGCAACTCACATTTACATTTCAGAGCAAATTTTCCTAACAGCTCCCTACAATGTAGATCCACAAAAAATAAACTTCTCAAATTCATAAGGGCCCTCTACGTTTTTTCTGTCCCAAATATGTTGAGACTCTAGTTCATAACGCTCCCAAAACTAGAAGCCTACAGGTTGAATAGATTTTTAACTACTTTAAAGATTATGTTTGCAAAGCATTTGTTTGATTAAATAGTGAACTGCAGTTATACACAGACACAGGACCATAGTTACCTTGATTACTCAAGAGATACACTCAGTAACGTCTAGTAATATATAAATGACGATTTCAAATAAATAGAAAAGATTTCCTAAAAATTGCATATGAGAACAAATGGTTCCTGTGTAGTTTGTGTCTAACACACTAGGAGAAGCATATATTCATAGTTTAAGTTTTGATTAGAACTAAAATGGGTCTTAAGGATTAACCAGTACAGGATTAAAGTTCCTGGTCTCATGACATAAAATGGATCTCAATTTCTATTTAAAAAGTATTTCACTACTTTTTAACTGGCAGATAAAGTGTATAAACTCAGGAGAAAGTGATACTTTTCTGAAAGTGCAGATAGTTAGAAACAGTAGCATTGTATGTCACTGAGAACTTTCATGAGATCTACATGTGGTGGTCCCAAACAATACAAAGCCAAGGCTTTGTATTTACATGCATTGACTAACCCCGTGTAATTGGTAAAGTGCTGAGAGCTATTAGAAGAAACCTTACCAACCTGGTACAAAGTATCACTAGCTGGAAGGAACGAAGGAAGGGAGAAAGGAAGGAGAGAAGGAAGGAAGGCAGGCTTCCTCTCCAAGAAGAGTAGATTAACAAAGTTGAAGCAGCATAAAGATGTATGCAAACAAGGAGAAGATTCTGGATTACTTGTTTTGAGGTAATTTAAAATGCAATAGTGTGGGTAGCTATAATAAAAATAGGACCAAAATGAATGCTATAATTTATCTATACCCTTTCTGTGCAAATAGCATCAGAATCAATAATTTGTACAGACTGAAAACCGAAATCTGAAAAAAATGCTTTAAGGAACATAAATAGGGGGACATTGCAGTAGAATTGAAAATAAATGAGTCACATTAATTTTCTGCTTCCTTCACCTCTAGTTAATTGGCACTAATTAAATTTCATGCTAGTCAGCCTGTGAGTTTAGTAGGTAATTAAAAAAAGCCCTGAAATTTCATTGCTTGTGGTGAAAATATACATGTATTAGTGTATACATATATCTATATCAGTATCTGTGTCACTACTGATATAATTTTAGAGGCAGAGGTGACATAGAGAGATTTAGAGATCTAGATATATCCACACGTATCTACATATATCTGTGTAAATATAGCTATACCTTTATATGTATAATTACATCAATAGAGATTTTTAAATTTTTGTTTTATTTTTTATTTGCTCAGCATCTGTGTCATGAAAGTCATGCATGTATTTGCACTGTAAGGTCTCCAGTGGCAAACTGAGTTCTAAACAGGAACTGGTAAGGTAAGATGCCTACATGCTCTGCGTTGAGGAGGACTCTGAAGGTCGTTTCAAGTTTCTATTCTATCACATCAAACCCAGAGAGGTAAATATCAGAGGAAAACACAGCAAAACATCTGTTCTGTCTACATTATCAATCCAGAATCATAGAATGGTTTGAGTTGGAAGGCAACTTTAAAGAACATCTAGTTCAACCCCTCTGCCGTGGACAGGGACACCTTGCACTAGATCAGGTTGCTCTAAGCCCCATTCAACCTAGTCTTGAACACTGTCAGTAACAGAACTTCTACAACTTCTCTGGGCAACCTGTTCCAGTGTCTCAACACCTTTGCTGTAAAATATTTCTTCCTTATGTCCAATCTAAACCTTTTCCTGTTTCAGTTTAAAGTCATTGTTTCGCATTGAGTTTTTTATCTACCAGTGCTCCCAAGTCCTTCTCAATGGGGCTGCTCTCAATTTTTTCATCCCAGTCTGTAATACTGGGAATTGCCCCAACCAAGGTGCAGGACCTTGGAATTGACCTTGCTGAACTTCATGAGATTTGCACAGGCAGAATCCTCAAGCCTGTCGAGGTCCCTCTGGATGATGTTCCTTCCCTCAAGTATATCAACTGCACCACTCATCTTAGTCTCATCTGAAAACTCTCTGAGTGTGCATTTAATCTCACTGTCTATATGGTTAATAAAGACATAAAATAGTATTGGTCCCATTAGAGAGCCTTAAGGAACACCACTGATTACTGGTTTCCACTTGGACATTGAGACATTGACAGTAAATTTTTGGATGAGGCCATCCAGCCAATTCCTTATCCATCCAACCTGTATGTCTCCAATTTAGCAGCAGGACTATTGTGGAGGCCTCAAAGGCCTTACAGAAGTCCAGGTACATGACCTTTGTAGGTCCTTGTCCACTGATGCAGTCAGTCCATCACTGAAGGCCACGAGATTAGTCAGGCAGGAGTCACCCTTGGTAAAGCCGTGTTGGCTGTCCCTAATTACCTCTTTGCCTTCCTTATGCTTTAACAGGAGGATCTGTTTCATAATCATACCAGGCACAGAGGTGAAGCTGACTGGCCAGCAGTTCCCAGGATCCTCTGTCAAATCAGCGTCATTTTATTCCTTCAAGATTATAGAAAAAAAATTCCAGTTCATTCAATAAATTTCTTTTTGAGGGAAAAATTCCATGAAAGAGGAACTTTTGACTATATCACATTAATACAATTACATGGCATGACTGGTTGGTAACTTTCAGTGAAGCACTTAAATAGCCATACACTGTCTACCTCATTACATGTATTGACAATTTTTGTACCTTCAGAAAATTCAAGCAATATTTTCAACATGGGCTTTTTAGCTTCTATCACTGTTTCTCATCTGAAAGAGTAAAGATTCAGGAAATCTGGAATCTTTTAGCTACAATGCAGTTTTTGGAATATCTTCAGCCTTACTGTGTGGTCATCTAAATGATCAGCCCCAAGGTAGACAAAGCAATATCTCTAATGACTTGAATTTAAATGTCCCTTTACAATGCAAATAAAAGTTGACTTCTTATTCCTACTTCACTTAATCTGTCCTGAAGTTTAGCTGTATCCTAATAACTGACAAGTCAAATGATGTGAGCATCTACTTTAAACAGAAATTTTCAACCCAGTAACCACTATCAAGTATCTGAAGGACAGCAAGGACAAGGAAGACATAGACATGTTCTTTGGGTTTTTGTAGGTAGTCAGTAGTCATTAATTCTAGGGCACACTGAACGAAGAATGAGATTTTCATCATTACCACAGAGCATCCAAGATTTTTTATACTATTTATAAAAAAAGACAATTGAAGATTTCAAGATTTAAATATGAAAGTAGTCATAGAACAAAGTTACCAAACAAGCAATTGCTTTCTCAGGTGTGGATGGCAAACAGCAGCACCAATCTCGTTTAAAAGATGGAGAACTGTTATTTGCCCTGAAATATAATGGTGTTCATATTTGAAGGCAGCATGTATTGTAGTGGTTTTTTTTTCTTCAAGACATGGAATGTTACCATATGATATGTTAAACAGTTGTAACTAGGAATTGATTTACCTTAATACTCTTCCGGTAATATTCATTACTGTATGTTAAAACTTGTAGGTTGCCTCACTGAGAATTTAATGAGTATTTGTCAATGTTCATTTGTTTTATTGACTACGGTCCTACAAAAGTACATGCAAAAGAAATTTAAACTCAGTGTAAAAAACTCAATATTAAATGCAAAAACTTACATATCCTATATTTTGGTGATATATATATATATTTATATTTATGTGCATTTATGAGCATAAATAAGTGTAATTAAAAAGTAGCAGCTGAAGTACTTAGTCATGAGAGTCATGTACATTATAATTTCTTAGAGTGCATTTGGTCGTGAGCGGGAGTACCACAATATCCCAGTAGAAACTTAATTTACATGAAGCCACTTACAAAAATTATTATCTGAAAGAATGGCAGCAGTATCGTAACATTTCCAACATTTATCTCTTTTCATACTCTGTACAACTCCCTTGGATCTAGCCTCACTGCCTTCTGGAGCAACCAGCCCCATTGTATTCCTGCTGTGGTTTGAGCCAGAAAACTATTGAGTTTTATGGGGACAGAGAGACCTGCTGATTTGAAGAGAGGAAAGTAGAGAGTTCAGAGGTATCCTTGAGTGATCCTCAACCTGAAGGAAGCGAGGAAAAAGAGGGTGGCAGCCTCCACTGTAGTGTGATGTATCAGCAAAAAAATCCTTTTCCCTTATTCTGGAGATGAAACTGGTGCAACAAGTGTAGGAAAAGATCTTTCTCCTTACTCCAAGTCTCACTGATCTGTTATCCAAAAGAATTAATGTCATCATCATGTTTATCTTAACAATTTATTGATATGACATATTGAGAAGGTTAAGATTAAGAATCGTTACTGTCTGTACTCCATCATTAGGAGAACTCCAGGAAAGGCCAAGAATTGGGCTAAAGCAACCCGGCCTAAGTACATGTACCCACAGCACTGGATATCCAGAGCTTATCATGCTCTTAGGGCAGCCATTGTTCAGATGAGTTATATACTCTTCTATCATATTTATGTCCCCTGATAGTCACTGCCTGGCAAAAAATTATAATAATTAAGTAATATAAAGGTTAATATTTCTGCATTCCCCCAACATGGAAAATACTACCTATTAGTTAAGTGAAAGTCAACTTATCCTTTGTAAATTAAAGATACTGAACCCAGTTCTTACAGAACAGCACAATACTACCTAGATCACTAGGGATACACTGGTTTAAGTGAATGTTTCTCACCCTATGAGACTGCAAATTTTTAAGGAATCCATTTCTAGGACACCTACACAAAAATATACAGGGCAATTACAAGCAGATTGAAATTTGTCATACAGAATCCCGCTTTCTTGATGGAAAATACTTATAGTGTCTGTAATCTGTACTAATCAAAAAGGAAAAAAAATAGAATAATATGTATCTACTGCATTTTCAATAGAAAATGGTTTATAAAAAAAGATATGTGGCCTAAGTAGCCTTGTTTGTGTTCATAGATTGAAAATACTGGAGGAAAACAAAGGCAGAGATTGTGAAAGAATAGGGAGTGGAGAATTTTTTATTCATGCTTTGTTTTGATTTTGATACCACTAAGAAATCTGAAGGACAAGACAATAATCAGGAAGGCACAGACAGTGAAGTTTTAAAAAAGAGATGTTTTAACCATTCTAGTTTTAATATGAAGCTATTAACAAGTTGCATAGATACAAGCCTGCATTTTTTAAGTTCAAGTTTTGCCTTTGACTTCACCTTAGATAAGAATAACCAATTAATTTTACTTCTGAATTTGAATCCTGTCAATTTCCTGGTACAACAGGATAGTGCAAACAGTCATAGTTTGTTGTTCAGTAAAAAAAATACATGAACTCGAATAATAGGCTTTTTCATTGAGCATAGAATAAAATACTGAAACCTTGAAGAAGAAACACTAGAACACAAGAAAATTATACAAATACTATTATCACATCATATGCAGTGTCTTTGCAAAGATATGATTCTATCTCACTGATCTGGAAGAAGATCACTGCTATATTAGAGACCAAGTAAATTAGTATTCCCATTGTGTCCCTCAGAAATTGCCAATTATCAGTCAGTAATTACAACAAAGTATTTCAAAGTGTTCTATGAGAGCAGTCAAGTATAAGCTTCAGGTAAACAACAGAAGTGCACATAGTCCTGATGTAAAAAGCTCATCATGGTCCAGCTGAATATTCCCATGGACATCAGTAACATTTAGATACAATCTTTATAAAGGGAGGAAATATTGTCACAGTCATTAACAGGCCAAGCAGAGGACTGGAGAGCTGCAAAGGGACAGAAAATGCACTGCACGCTTGAGCAGCAGCTTGTTCAGGAATGCCTGAAGTGCCTGACCCTCACCAGGGTCTGCAGGCTGGGCAGTAGTAATAGGGTGGAAATGGTCAACTGTTGTACAGTAAGGGCTAATGTTAAATTATTAGATATTTTTCTTTCCAGTCTCTTCATATCCTTCCTGCTGCACAGAGGTCAGTATGTGTGCAGAATCCATGTTAATTTGTATAATGTGCAAGTGTATATAAAGTGAGTAGACAGCATTACATTGCAAAGTCAATTATAATACAATATGTGAACAAAATTATTTGAATAACTTTTTTTTTAAATGCATTCTGTTCTGTGCAGAAGTCATCAGTATTCAAACAAATAAGTGGAATAAAATCCATGTTCCTTTTAAAGTAAATGTCAGAGGAAAGAGTATTGCAAAATGCCAACAGACTGATTACTGATACATCAGAAGATAAAGTTAGAGGAAAATACAGATAGTGTAAAGAGGCTTCTTTCTGCATAGGTTGGGAGAGAAAGTATAGGTTCTTCAGCTACCAAAATGAGATTGAAATATAATTTTAGTATAACTTAAAATTTTATAAATAGAATATTGTGAACTTATTGTTTATAAAAAATAAATTAATTTATTAGATAAAATAAATATTTATACATGAGTACTACATAATAAGAACAATAGCTAAACACACAGTACAGATTTATAAATTGTAGAGAGCGCTAAAAATCTTTGGTTAAAAAAATCAAAATCAAATATATACATATAAAATGTTGAAGAAGCCATGGCTTTAGAAGGCATTCAAATGTATATATCACTGAATAAAATTTCATTAAAATTAATGACAGACAAAATGGAAAAACCATAGAAATGCAGCAGAAACCTAACCGCAAGCCACTGCAGTTAGCAGAATATTTTTACTGACTTATATGACTTGGAAGAAAGTTCTATGTCCTGAAAATACTAAAACAGGGAAAAATATGAACAATGTTATGCATACCTAAGAAGAGAAAATGCAGTGCATGTAGGAAAGGGAAAAAAACCCAAAACATCCCTACAAAAATTAATTGCATATTGAAATAATGTCGTGTGTAAGTGATGAAGCAAAAAAGAATGGAAATAAGGAGTGCCTTACCACACTTAAGCTTTGAACGAATGCCAAAATAAAGACATACTGAAATAAACACATCAGAAAAATGCAGAATACATTGGCTTTCAGAAAGAAAATGTAAAATTATAATTTTATGAGTCATAGAGAAGTCACCAGAAATTGGGAATTCCAACTATGAAGTAACTACCTAAATTCTTAGTAAGGCCACTTTTTAGTGTAGGTGAAGATACAACCTGCATTAAAAACAGACAGTAATTAAGTAATCATAGTTCACTGTACAACAGAGGACTTACATGATTAAAACAAGACAAATTGAAATTATGAATGTTTTTGACTTTGTTATGGAGTATTCAAAGTCTGATGCCACGCAAAAAAACTTCATTGAATATAATTAGAGGAAACATGAACATATTTTCAAATGCCAACAGGGAAAACAGAAAGTAAAAACATGGCTAGAGTAAGCACTTTTATTTTTAATTACATTTGCAAGGATCATATCCAAATGACGAAAGTTTCACATGTAGCATATTTTTTGATGCATTGTCTTTTATAATTTCAAAACACACAAGCTGGTGTCAACAAATGTATTTTCTTACGTATTCATCAGGACAAAAAGGGGCAGCTATAGATCAAGAAAGTTCAACCTCAAGTTCATAATTTCTTTTCTGATGACTTAATAGCGGCTGATAATGTATTTTTTTATGGTATGAAATTAACTGCTCTGTAAGATTATTCACTTTCATTATGACAGAAATGGAAGGGGGGTTCAATCTGGAAATTAAGATAAAGGATTCCATTTTGTCTTAGATAACAAGGCCTTCAATAATTAAAGTGATGTTATTATTTCATCTAAACTACTAAAAAATTCCATGTCACAACAGAAATGGTGAAGTAGAAAGCTGTTTTGATATTGTAAGGCAATAAAATAAAAGATCATGAAATATCAATGGTAAAACTGAAAAGCACAAATTTTAAAAGATACCAACTAAAGAATGTCTCTTTTACAGGAAATTTGAAAAAAATGCTGGTAATGAGAGTAAATTAAAAAAGGTGAAATATTCTCAACAAATAAAAACTTGTTGAAGATAAATATCTGTAAATGAACTTCTCTTTTTTTGTAGATTTTGAGTTCAAATGTTGGATAATTTGAATGTTCGAATGTTGAATAATTTGCTGGAGCAAATTATTGGGAGGCCAAGTCACAAGCTGTTACAAGGTGCATCATAGGCTGGATTGACCATAGGTCATAAAGAGATATGAGATAAGAAAAAACTACTAAAGAATTTCAGACTGCAGAACAAACTTCCTAGATGCTTTTTTTCAGCTAAAGTCTTTTAAGGTGGAATGCTTATTCTGTTATGCTTTGTTTAGTTGTTTGCTTTACTCAAGAAAATCTGCAGTCCTTCTTGTCTACTTTGCAATGGAGTCACTCTTAAAACTTATCATAACCCAAATAACACAGAAATTTTCCTAAATCTTATCTATATATTTTATTGCAGTAGGAACTGTTAGGTGACTTCAGATACCACCGGAATAAATATTGATTTGTGTGAATGATGGTTACTCCCAGACATGTGTATCTTTAATGTTCCACTAAAAGTAGTAGAGACTCTTAAATACATGGAGAAAGTACTGTTATTAAGTATATTTCCAGTGAGAAAAAAATCTCAAAATAAATGAAACCATAGATCCAGTGTAACGTATCTGTTACAGAACTTCTGAACATTTATAAAACTAGTTTAATTTCTGGGCCCACTCATACTTAGCAGCTCTGAAAAAGTCAGATCCATGTTTCTTGAGACGTTTAACTGGAAAAAGTGATTCTAATGTACAGCCAAACTTTATCTAACAAATAGATGCTATGGATGGAATGTTTACATTTAACTTTATCCACTTCTCTGAAGAATACTTATTCTCCTATCCTGCAGCTTTGTTGTTCTCAAGTGTTTGTAACCTCTCTCCTTTTTCCTCATCTCCTTGATGCACTTACTTTTTCCTTCTTATTTACTCAGCATTCATTTCACCATGGTTTAGATTACATAGTTCAGGGTATGAAGTTTCATTTTACTTAAGAATAGGAATGAAAATACTAGAAGAAATCACATTCTATACAAGGAGGAGCATATTTTCATATATGCTTTCAGCCACAGACTTTGTATTTGGACTTGAATCTCTAGGATGTGGTCTGTCTTTTCTCAGTGACCAAATAGGTCTGTAATATCAACATTTATGTTTCTTTCTGCCAATTACATTGCTACAAAATAAATGAGATATAGTCACAGATAAACCATCAGGAGAGCTTTTTATCTATAAATCAACATGAAAATCAAATACTTTAATTAAAAAAAATATTACAAAGCAATTAAACAGCTGTGAATACTCCTCTGACCCTAAGAATACCACAAGTCCTTCCTCACATAGGTTGACTGGGCTGTGCCGGAAGCCCAGTGTGGCACAGAGAACTCTCAGGAAGAGGAAAAGAGAATGCTGAAAAGAAATTATGAAAGTAAAGCCCATATTATTCATCACTATGTGCTTTTCTATTCTACTCTTTCGGATACATTGTTGTCCACTGACCTTTCAGATACGAAGGCAATCCAGTCCATTTTTTCCAAAATATAGGGAATGTATTTCTGAATACTGTGTTCCTCCAAGCAAAGGTTTAATAACTGGATGTCTCATCGGTATTAAGAGTGATATTTTATGTCAATCTCACTTTTTACAGAGATAAGCACAGTATGTTTAGAAAATACCTCAGGCACTTTCCTTTGATAGTTGTGTATATATATATTCTATTTCAAAAGACGAAAAAAAGTAAAAGGACACTAATCTCTTTTCTCAAAATTGATAAAATGAACGCAGTGGAATTAAGAGCAAGAAAAATTATTCCAACCTTTTTTTTTTTTTATGACAAGATGTTTTGTTAAAGCATATTTGGGTTTAGTGTAACCATTTCACTCAGCTCCATCAAGATCATGAACATGTATTATCTAGTTTTGGGCTGTATTGCTTATCAATATAAAAAAACAAAAGAGTAAAAAGCCACCTCAGAGCAAGCATCATCTTTAAGAAAAAAGGAATAGAAGAATTTATGCAGTGGAAAGATATAGTATAATGTTATGGCTCCCTCTTTTGGATAGCAGATATCTAGTATTCAATAATAAGAAAACTCATTATGCCCTTAATGCAAAAAAAAATAACACAAGACTCTACTTTTCCCCCAGACCCAGTGTAACAGTAATTAATGCAGTCAATATAAACAAGATTTTTGTCAGTTTCTTGCAAAATGCAATAATATTGCAGGTCTCTACATTACATAAAAATAGACATGCACTTCCCAGACAGCACTGTAGTTAGAATATTTTTGAAATACGTTAAACATTAGTCTATCAAGTACCTATAAAAACTGGAACATGAAATTCTCTGATGGATTGCTCTTTATTTTAGCAGTGTTGTTGATACAGAATAAAGAACAATAAATGGAAGATTGATGAAAGCACTTAATCTAACTTACCCTCTGGACAAGTGACCAGAAAGGAACAAATTTTATTCCTAAAGTGTTATTACTTCATTTATAACTGTGAGTGAAAAATAAAATGAATGGTCATGTGGATTCTTTGCTTAAAATTTTCAGCATAAATACAGCTTAGTTGAAAAGCCACAGATTTATATGCATTGATTTGGGGAAATTTTTAAACATACCTTTGAAGAATAAAAAGAAGTATAGTATTTTTAGAATTAAAAAAAAATAAATCTGTAAAATAAAACATGCTTTATTAAATGGGAAAGTGAGAAAAGAGTAAAACTGTTAAAAGATGTAGATCAACACAAAATAGTGACTCCTAACAGAGCCTAAACTCCTATGGTTTAAGATTTTTCCTAATGTAAAAACTGGTAATCAATGCTAGCTTTATAGACATTGCTATTTAATTCTGAATTTGGATTTTGCTTTCACAAGTATTGGCAGCATACCATCATTCTTCTACATTAGTATCTAAGCATAATTTCATGTTACATAACAGGTTCAATTTTCTCCATATATCCATGTATGCTGCTGTGAGACAAGTAGGAATAAAATTTTTGGAAAAAAATGTCCCTGAATAATTCAGTAACACTATTCATGACTTCAGCTGTGTCAGCTAGAAGTCAGTTTATTTCACTCAAAACCCCTTCCTGTTGCTCTCTTATTACCTTTATGTAAAATATTGATGGGGCAGATATATAAAAATTAATTGGTTTACAGGTTTTGTGTAGCACTTTCTATTTCTAAAAATAGCCATTCGTGAACATTCATTAAGATGCTGAGCTATACAATTTTAAAATTATCTGGATTTATATCAACTAACTTAAAATTGTTATATCATGATGCTCATTTTTATTACACAATTGCAACACGTTTTCCCTTCACAGCACCCTGACTGCAATAAGAAAATTGCATTTGGCTATGTTGGATCATTATTATTCATTCTATTTATTTGTAACAGTTACTATAACATGTTTATTATATAATCAACACTGCGGCAATGAGATTTAGATGAAGGTACATCTCTTCCATGAAGAACTGCCTGTGGACAGTGCATATAATGGCAGTTTTTCAGAGTCAGGAAAAAAGGACAATTTAGCATGCCTTATTAAAAGTAGAAATTAAGCTGCTTCACTATCTGATACTTTGTACTCCAAGCCATACTACTAAAACATGACAAAAATATTGGCTATAATAATGATTGAAGAATCACAAAGGTAAAAAGAAGGAGGAAATTCACTTATAGAAAGCATAAGTTTGTTTCATATAAAATATCTATTCCTATTCAAACCAAGAAAAGATTAAAAAAGAGTGCCTGGCATACACATCCCTATGTTTAGATGAACTATACAATTTCTTTTTTCCTGTTAAGTGCTTAAGTTGTTTTCTATGAAGTCACATGTTCTTGATTTGTCTTAACAGTATGAAGCTCAGACAAAGTTATATCTCCTCATATAACCTTTTCCCTCATTTTTGTTTTGAATGCAAGAAGGAAGGGAGAAAGTCACAGGCATTTGAGTTTATTCAATAAAGTTTTGAAGTCTTTTCAGGCAAAGCTAGACAAAACACAAAGCAGAAATAGAGCAGGAAACATAAAGCAAATGTTTCACTATACCAACTTTTTTCAACTGTATTTCTAAATTTTTTTCACTCTGAAATTGAAACCGTATACAAGTTTTCATGCAGTTATATTTTTTGCTTCTTACTGACTTTTAACAAAAAGGACAAGAAAAATATAGGGGATAATTCTGGAATGATATATGAAAAGTACTCCGTGTGTTTGGAATTGATCCTAATAAATCACATTAAAATCTGCATGTTCTGGGAATTCATGCTAAGATATAGATTATTAAACTCTTACATCTGGTTCAGGTTTTACTGAAGGAAACATGCCACATGCCATTTTAAAGCTAACTGGTATTTTAAGAGAAATAAACTGGTTAATTCCTTTTCTGGTAGCTAGAAACAAAGGAACAAAATAACAAAAGACATAGCAAAACAGTTGGTGTCTGCAATAATAACTGCAGTGTCATTAGAGCACAATTAAATTATTAAATGCATATGCAGATGACATATTTCTCTACCATTAGACTCAGTTCCAGGTGGGTCTGAAGTCTTCTGAAGTTGCCTATCATGGGAGCAATAATAAACCAACATATAAAGTCTTCACTTGTGGTACAAATTTGAGGGCAAATTCAGGAAATACTACAGAAAATCTTGAAACCTCATTGGGGAAAAGATATAATCAAAACTTCAACACAAAATTGAACATTAACACCTGCAGTAGCTCAGAGTTCTTGGTGGGCTTCTCTGCAGGACTGTCAAGCACCAGAGGAAGTTTGACTGGCTGCATCTAGGCTACTAGATCTTGGGAGAGAGTATAAACCCTTGCGAAACAAATAGCAGAACAGGTCTTCACTAAAAAAACATATACACCCAACATCCAGGGCTATGTATCAGTGTGATACACCTTCTGTCATTTCCTCAGAGGCTGGGGAAACAAACTGCAGCGATTAAGAACTAAAAACTTGTTTTGGAAGTTCCATGAAAAACTTTACCATCAGTGCTGTGCTTGTTTCTACGCCGTGTTCTGTGGTTCATTTGTCACAGTTTTCAGGAAAATATAGGAGTTATAAACCTCTAAGGAATAAATGCCACATTGGTTTGTTTGTTTATTAATTTATTTGACCAGGGACTCAGCAGAAAATCTCATTTCAGTACAGTGGGATTTCAAGTTGTAGTAAATGGCAGGGACTTCATGCATACTATCAAGAATCTTAAAAATTTCAGTATTGAAACCAATGAAATATTCATTATTTTTTCTAAACTTTCACTTAAATTTCCTTGGTACTTGAGGGTCTCAAAAGCAATACAGAGTTTTAAAAACAGTTTCAGTTCTATGAGGAATAAGTTGCAGGAACAAAGTCTGAGACCCAAATGAATGAAACTGTTAACAAGTCCTCTGAAAGAGTCATCAAGCATAAGGATAGCTTAGATCACTTTGATAAGATCTAGTTTTGCGAGAAGGCTTTTGACAGGCCACTCACCAAAAGCTCTCAAGCACTCATGAAGTAGAAGTGAAGGTCCCTGCATATATCAGTAATTGATACAATAAAAATAATTTTAATTAATGTTATTTTAATTTAATTTAAATAAGTAATATTTAAATAAATTGATTTAATTTATTACATTGATTAAATGATTGAAATCAGCAGGAAGAAGTAAATACGAGTTTTCACATTGAAATGTATGTTGCAGTGTTCTGCAGGGATCTGTACTAGGGCCAGTACTATACATACTCATAAATGAAATGAGAACAGGCTTGAATACCATGTGATAAACTTTGCAAGTGACATTCAGCATGAGCTGGGATAAAGTTAATTTTCTTCATAGTGACTACTATGGGGCTGTGTTTTGGATTTATGGTGAAAACAGCACTGATAATGCAGAATAGTTTTCATTATTGCTGAGCAGTGCTTACACAGAGTCAAGGACTTTTCTGCTCCTCACAGCACCCCACCATCGAGCAGGCTGTGGGTGCACAAGAAGTTGAGAGAGGACACAGCTGGAACTGCTGACCCTAACTGATCCAAGGGATATTCCAGACCATATAGCACCATGCTCAGCATATAAAACTGTGGGGAGAAATATACTTCATCTGGCAAAGAAACTTTGTAATGTACTTGTCCATAACTTTTCAGCGTTATTATGTCAATTTAGCTTGTACCAACTGGCACTCTCCCAGAAAATTCCTGGGGTGATTTCTCGTAGGTGGTATTGACATGGTAACGCTACTTTGGACTGAGGCAGGGGAGAGAAGAAGAAGAGAGTTTAGCCATATGGATTTGAGCCTTGCCATGCCAACTGATTTCTACCTTACAGTGGTCTAGTAGTAAGTGGTTTGTCATATTTACATTTGAAATCTATGTAATAGAGTGAGCGGGCACCCAAATGATGCATGATTCAATTGTTATGAAATTATGTAAAGCCACACACATTTTAAACCCCAGATTATACATTTAGAATAACAAAGTCTGGCTACTGCCATGGGGAATAACAACATAATGTAACAATAGATAATAATAGGAAAACTTTAGCCCAGGGCTCTGCAGCGGTTAAAAAAAAAGCAAACGATGCCATATATCATGATGAAATTAAGTAGAAAAAGCAATTAAGATGCTGTTTATATATTCACAAAGCAACAAATTATGATTGCCAATCTCAAGAGACATACCAAAAAACCAGAAGAGATTCAAAAGAGAGTTGCAGGTGCAATCAAGTCTGGCACAGCTTTCACATAAGAAATGATTAAGCAAGCAGTCCCAGAACTTTCCATCTTGGAAAAGAGACAGCTGAAGGAGAAATTGATTTGTCTATACATTCATCAGTGGCAAAGAGAGCGGAGAAGGAATGACTATTTGTTGTGGCTTCCAACAACAGTACTAGTTGTCAAATGAAGATGTCAGTTACAATGTTCAAAAAGAGTTGATTCTTTTCACAAGTTCGTTAAAATATGTGTCTCCTTGCAGAATATTGTTTCTCTGAGAAGCATATGTGCTTCCAAAGCAAAAGCTGAGAAAGTCAAGGCGAAGAGAATCTACTGGGGACTATTAGATACCTAATATTTGGAGACTGAGAAAACATACTGAAGAAAAACCATTATATGTTTCTCCATGCTTATGCACTATCATGGGTGTCTGTTTGTTAAAGACAGTCACATTTTGTACTATCAGGATACTAACAGAATAAGCAATACTTTTATTACACTTATTTTGAATTTATTCATATTTTGCATTTATCTTTCGTTAATCAAGTCAAATGCCTTGCAAGTGAAAGATGCTTTTGTTGGAGGAATATTTTTAGTTATTTCAGACCCAGAAATAAGGAAAAGAAAGTAATTGTACTTTGTGTTTCTGAGACCCATATTATTCTTGCAAGTGATAGAATTATGATTTGTAGGTATTTTAAGGTGTTTGTTACGGAAATAAAGGATGAGGCCTCAGCTGCATCAAACTCCTTTCAGATTACCTTAGATAAACAAATAAAAAAAAATTATGTTAAGTTTATGCACTATTTCTGTGCACAAATTCTTGTGCTTCCAAGAGTCCTGCTCAGCTCTGAGAATGAGACTTTTCTTGATTTTGTGATCCCATTGGAGACAGCAGAAGGGCATAAAGGAGGTTGAACTCTAATAAATGACAGCATTCAGCAGCTGCTCAATTCCTTCAGGAAGGAAGCAGCAACAATGGGCTACAATTACCTTCCGAATTTGCTAAGTAACTTTAATTGGTCAGCAATTAAGTTTTTCCAGTCCAGAGAAGTGAATGTATACTCCCTTGCAGGCAGTAATTAAGTCCTTCTCCATAGGAACAAGATTTCTAATGACTCAGATGTACATGAGTACAATCCCCCAACAAAAACATAAAAGGATGGCAGAGATTAAAGTTTTTTTAAAAATCTTTGCGATACTAGCTTGAAGATATCTTTATTCTGGGAAATTCTGGCTTGTAACAAGCTCTTGGGCCATTATAAAAGCTGTAGACTCAGAAAGTTTAGCAAGCTCTCATCCTGGTACATACCATGCTTAGGAAATATGCAGAGATAGAAGGCACATGATGTAGACTCTTAGAATGCCTAGTTAGTTGCTGGTTGTGTGACCAGAGTAGATTGCTGTATAATGAAGCAATAAGAAAGAGGCATTTGGCAAAAGAATGTAGTCCTAGCTAACAGAACTGGTAAATCCAGTCATTAACAGTGCTGCCATAGGTGAATCTCATCTGCTTCATGCAGAGAGACTAATGACAATTGATGTGTCTGGAAAATAGGGGCCTACGCCTCCAGATATGGCTTGGGTTTGTATCTGGCAGACAGAAGGCTATGCTGTTTACAAAAAGTAAACCAACCAATCGACCAACCAACCAACCAAAAAAAAAAACAAACAAAAAATCTCGCAAAAATAAATGCCTTAATTTTGACACCTGCAGGGTATCAATATCAAAGTACAGACAATATGTTTATGAATGACAGAACATGAGACAATCTTAAAGGGGAAGCAAAGAGAGGAATTTTGCTTTTATTTTTCTTCATGTGTCTGAAGGCTATTCTTTAAAACCATGAATGTAATGAATGTGTTGCATTTGTAAATAAGGTGTGGCATAAAAACTTATTAATGCAGTTTCATTATATGATGAGTGAAATGTGTTCCCTGTAGAGAAAAATCAATACTAAAGATCAAAGGAATATCTTCAAAAGGCCTTGCTTTAAGGGTTTACAAGTGCTATATTTCCTAGTTTCCCTCATGCTGATGAAAAGCAGATCCTGTAAAAATGTTCATTATTAGAGAAAAAGAGTAATCTTTTTATTTTTCAGTGTGAAATTGTACATTTTACATTTGTAATCTAGTGACCTGCTGCCTCAGAAGTAGATGTTTTAAAACTCTCTTTTTAGCTTTATTGAATACCATTGCTAAGAATTGAAAGACCCATATATAGGATGGGTCAGAAGTGCTGCAGGCTTCATTCACTATCTGATAGGAGGGTGCTTGGAGGACGAACAGTTCAGAAACAGTTTCATTTGCTCTTCAGAAGATACTTGCTCCAGAGAAGGGCAGATGGCATTTTCACTGCCCAGGGACAGTTAATCACAGCTGTATCTCTGCACAATTCTGCCATCAGGGATTGCTCAAATATGAATCAACACATTCTCTTACCAGATCCACCCACCCTGGGCACTGGCGTTACTCACTGTATGTGCTATAGAGAAGGTGACTGAGGCCACAATGAGGTGAATTTGAACCTGTGTTTCCAATGTACATAACCAAGAGGCTGGTAAAGCTCTGAAATAACCCTCTTTTGTCACAGCAAGATAAATGTTTCTTATAATGCACCTACAAACCATAGGTTCATTTACCTAAAGACAGTAATTCAACAGACAAATTGCTATTATTTCACACTCCCTAAAACTTTATTTATATTAGTGTGACTCCTTGAGTGAGGTAGCTAAGGAAACCTGCACTGGTGTCCAAGACATAAAGAATTGCATTCAGCTGTTTCCTAGCAAAATTTTCAGATGAGCTTACCTCTACTGTATGTAGAACTGCTGAACAGATCAGCAACACAATGGCAAAAAGCAGTTCTGAAAATCTATTCTGAAAGGTTTGCAGTGGTAGCTGCTGAGTAGAGAAGTGTTTCTTTATTAGTGTGACCCCTACTTCTGTGCCTGAATTAGATTTGAGTACTTGTA
The DNA here is from genome assembly GCF_036250125.1 of Pseudopipra pipra. NCBI lineage: Eukaryota > Metazoa > Chordata > Aves > Passeriformes > Pipridae > Pseudopipra > Pseudopipra pipra. The sequence continues at coordinate 80,900,023 of NC_087549.1, read as the reverse complement.
CTCAAAGAATGGGTGTTCATCAGCCAAAAAACTATTCCTTAAGTTTTGGGGATCCCTCAAAAACTAATTCAGGTCTCACAGAAATAAATGAAAACACCTTTCCGGATTACCTCAGATTCAGTCTATATGCACATTGTTTCCTTTTAATCCTTTCAATCTCAGCCCCAAACCAATCTTTATCCATGAAGAAGAGAGAGAGAAGAAAAAAACTTTAGGAAGAAGATATATTCATGTCTATAGGATTACTGCTCTCAGAGGATGTGAATGTTGCAGCATGTGTATGCATACCTGGGCTATCTTTAGCGAGGGAAGTGATAAAAGTGAACCTACAGTGGCACAGATCCAGTCTCTACCTAAGTCTTGGTATTATCAGTGGCAGTGTGCTGTTTATAGCACAGCCTCTTGTTGCTATAGCTTCATCATTCTTAGTGTTCAGTCCAGGTGGATTAAAGCTACATTCAGATATTTTGTTTTCAAAAGAAAGACTGACAAAGCCAATGAGACTTCTTCCCAATGAGACTTCTTCCATTCATGTAGGCTACACAAGATTTATACTTGGTATACCCTGTTAAAATACATACTTTAGTTTTACAGATTCTTTGGATCATCCTGAACATTAGTTGCATCTTTGTTATTTAGAGATTAAAGCTCAATATCAAGTGCTGCTGCTGCAGTTAACTCTGTTATTTTTAGCTATACACGAGCACCACATCCTTTTTCTTTTAGAACAGAATTCTACTTCACTGTTAACAAATGAAACAAACTAATGTGGGATACATCATCAAGTTGCCGAAGGTTAGCTTTTCTTCATGTCATGCTTGTGAGTGGCTGCACTAATTAAAAACATTGCCATGGCAATTGCTATAGAAACATTTAAATTGGCATCATCAGTAACAAATCCCTGCTATTGATCCCAGCAAGGCTTATTTCACACTACACCTGAAGAATCTAAATAGAATATTTTGCATTCAAAAGGACTTTAAAAGATAATTTTTTCCAGTTGTTACTGTGCTCAGGAGGATAATATTTTTCATACAGAAGTAATTCATTTACCTGGAACTGTTGCAGGATTCTAATATCACTCCTTACTGCACGGAGACACTGCAATGGTTCTAGACTACACCATATATCCCTCAAACCACACAAAAGAAAAAATACTTATTACCTCCACTTAGATCTGCTGATTTGCAAAATGGGGAAGAAGTGCAGGTTCTCCAAAATTTTTGGCATTAACATGTTTAACACATGAACACCCCAACTGGAAGAGAAGTTTCCAATACAAATAGGAAGAAAACCATTTTCCACTGTTTGACAAGAACAATAAGTTGACATTGTACTGATTAAATGATGGAAGAGAAACAAAGTGGGAGAGAGTACATGTAGAATATTGATTGATTGCTTAGAAAAAAAATATTCTCCCTGTTTTCAGACTAAAGACCTTTGCTCCTTTTAGAAGAAATCAATTTAGATGTTTATCATAATGTTCAGCAGACCCTATTAGATTGAGACTAATAACCCTCTCTTTACACCTACTAGCACCAATTATTGTAAAAAAAAAAAAAAAAAAAACCAGGAAAAAATGGGCTGTAACTTCGTTTGTTTGTTTGCTTGTTTTTATTCTTCTTGACATTAAGGATTCTTTCTCTTCAGTACTAGTGAATTTCTTCTCCTAATTATCAAGGAAATCAGTAGAGGGCAGCGCTACACAGAAAACCACACGTTTTCAGCAATCTCAGTTTAACTTCTGCCCTGGCTGGGACAAACTGTCGGAACCTTGATTACTCTGAGAAAAAAACCTCCGTGAAAAATTGGTATTTGCAAAGAGATAATTTCTTACAGCAGGGTCAGAACATCTGTGTACAGTGCATTGAGTTCCTTTGAAAAGCTGGTCTTACTTTTCCATACTACACCAGAATCCTTTGTTTTAGTGTTAAACTACACCTTCTGAGTGTACCAAATGCAACTGCTGACCCACTTCGACAGCTGACTATAAGATAAATTGTAAAAGCCAATGGCCCCCTTGAAGAGTTTCTTTGAGTACAAAGAAAAGAGTAGTATAAACATCATATGGCAAATAGTGTTTGGACAGAAAGGAATTAGGGCAATTTCAGGAAATTAAAAATGTGTTGTTTTGAAAAATAAAAGTGAAGCATTTGAAATTTTATTTACATTTGAAATTATCATGAAACCGAACATGCAATCATACATCTCAAAATGGCCAAATGAAAATATATTGATATCACCTGTATCTCCCCTTGTTTCCAAAAAAAGAGTAAAAACAAAACAGACTGAATCATCTGAGTGTTAGGCTTGTCTAAGTTTTGATATGAAGACATTTTAAAGAGAAAATTTAAACTGTTTGGAATTTTTGCACAACTTGCCTTTGACAGCAGTCTTTTAAGGATAAGAGGTTTTGTAAAACATATTTTTATGATTTTTAGTAGTTTCATAGATTCATTATTTATTAAAATGTTGCCAAATTTGTACATAATTTTCAGAACTTTTTGTCTATTTTATGGTTTGTTATGTTTTAATCCAGAAAAGCTGATACGCTCCAAGAAATTCGAGAAATAAGTTAGTCATGACCTTAAATATATAAAAACATTTTTTATATGTATATATATAAAATAACATGTATTAGAATAGTTGAGAAGTAAAACAAAATTGGTATCAAAGCAAAATTAATCAAATCCAAAATTTAATCAGTACGAACATTTGAACATTAATATTCAGAATGTTGTGACGATGAATTCTTGAACGACAGTCCAACAAAAAGTGTTGTGATGGAGCTATGAAGGAGCACTATTTGAGGGCACACCAAGCAAGACCATCTCTAGAAGACAAGAGATTTAATAAGAGTTACAGAGTATGCCATTTTTTTGAAGGTGTCTCTCTTCAAATCAGAATCACATTCTAAAGCCAAAGTCTCAGCCTCAGACTTTATATATATTGTGTGCAAAATTGTGTGTATATATACTGTGTGTAAAATGCAGGCCCTGCATTTTACTTCATTGGACAAACTTGATAGCCTGCCTTTCGAATACTGTATTTCCAACATATCTACTTTCATTTTACAACACCTTAAGCAGAATCTAATTTACAAAGCATGAAGAGTCTCTGCAATTTGCCTCAGATGTTGCAGTGCGATGAATTTGAAACACATATGATAATGTTCTACATTGATAAATAGTTTTATTCAGTGAAAAAAACTGATTCAGTCTATATTTTACAGGGAATTCAAATCATCAAACTTAAACACGGATAAAAGATTGGCTGAGGGTTTTTTTTCTTTTGATCTGTGTCCAGTAAATTTCAATCACTAGGCAAGATCATCATGTACTCAAATGTTTTCCAGTTAACGTCAAAATTTACTGGTATTAAATTAACCACAGGAGAGTTGTACTTTGTCCCTCTGCCTGCAACAGGAACATACTGAGCATTACAAGGGAGAAAACAAGAATTCAAAGAAAATACATCCACAAATGTATGCCAAGATCTATGTACATTCATAATTTTATGCAAATAGAGTTAATTTACTTTACGCTTTGATTCTTCAATTAAAATAAAAAGCAAAAGAAGACAAGCTTTCCTGAACTATATACATGATCTTCTGCATAAATCTGACACCTATCGAATTGTTTTCTTTTCGTTTTGGAACATGATCTTAGAAAGTGATAAATATTCCAAGCCTTCACTTCTTTCTCTGCTAAAACTCTGTTTGAAGTTACTAAAACGTTGAGACTTTGATCCTCCTTCAGGATTGCTAGCTAAGATCCTGAGTCCATGCAGGATATAATCATTTTAAGAAAACTTCACACAAGGGCACAATTCTATTAATTTAATCATTAAGGTCTTTAGAGTACAATTCATTGAATGTTTTCCAATAAACAGACTCTCAACAGACTAATAATTTTCACAAAAAGCATCTTATTTCCAAAATATCTTTTTGTACAAAAAGAGACTGCCTTCCCTTCCACCAAAAAATAACACAACTAACAGCAGAGTGAAAGTAGCTGTTAGTAATATTGGGTTGCAGAAGAAAGAAGGATAGGTTTATATGTGTTTTTTTTAATTTAAAGATTTCATTATTCTAAAATTTCTGAGTGCTGTGACCCCATGCTACAATCACTGTTAATGGACTAGGACTCTAAAAGAAAATGTAGTTTTGCTGCTGAATTATTTTCCTATGATTTCTGTAATATACAATGACAGCTCAGCAAAAGATATCCTAATGCAAAAACAGATTTATCATGAAAAAGTTTATGGAAAAGACTGGGACATTAGGCACCTAAGCTGCACTGCCAGATAAAGAGTATGAATTTAATTTGGTTTGATTAAATATTGCTTACAAACTTCCACACAAACCATCAAAGCCATTTTCAGAGAAATAATAATTACAGTAAAGTTCTATATCATAAAAGTTTCCATTCATTCGTCCAGGATTCAGGGAAAAAAAAATACATTCCAAATGGAGAATTCTGTTCCAAATGCAGAGGTTTTTTTAACCCCAGAAGGATTCCTATGAACCCATACTTATCTAAAAAGTAATTTTCTTTCTTGTTTAAAGAACTCGTTAAAGACATTAGTAATACTTTATAAATTTCATTTTATGAGTTCTTTTCTGCAGAAATAGAAGAAGATACTCTGGACAACTGGGGGCTAACAAGGAGGAAGAATGGGTTATATTAATCACGAAGTAACAGACAATTCATATTTGCAGACCATTCTGAATAGATATTAAGGGAGGATAACATCAGACTGAGCTGGGAGAGATTAGATTGGAAGGCTTCTTATTATTTGGACTGTTTCCTTGTGTCAGGATGCTGGTGGTAGCTAAAGTTTTCAGATGAACTATTTTACTCAGATTGTGTTTTAAATCAATGTCTATATACCATGTGAGAGAGTGAACTAGAAAAAGATGAAAAAGACATTAAAGAACTTGATCTTAAACTCTCTGAGTAATTTTTATGATTATTTGTCACTGACATGAGGTATTGTTGTGATCACCAGATTGTGTTCCTGTTTCCTAAGGGAAAAAAAGTTGTTGCAACTTATCCAAATACTTTTCTCCATCCCCTAGGTTCTACTTACAAGAGGAATATAACATTTGAAAAAAATTTTTCTGGTGAATTATTAGAGGAGTGGAGGCTAACAGCATCTCTGTAAATGATGAGGACTTACTCCTTCCTGACAGTTTTGCTTTGGAGCTATATGTTTCATGTGATTCACATGATGCCATCCCAAAAAAGGACTAACAAGCACTCACACAGTGAAAAGATAACAGAATTGTCAGAGAATGATGGAAAAACACTGCACCGCACCAAGCGTGGTTGGATGTGGAATCAATTTTTCTTGCTGGAGGAATACACAGGTCCAGATACTCAATACGTGGGCAAGGTAAGCCTTGTGTTTAAAGGATTCTCTAAAGATGATGTATCTGACACCCTTGGTTATTTCACTCCTTCTTCACAGCTGTTTTGCTTTTTATACAGCAGTGGTCCCAATTTCTCATTAAGTCAAAGCACACCACAGACCCCCTGGGGTTTCCACGATTGTTAGAAGTTGTGAGAGACGTGAAGTAGTTCAGTGAAAAGAAAATAGGAAACTGTTCAGACTAAAACATTCCAATTTCTTATTACATATGCCTATGCAAGTTTTATCACTTTTTCAACTGTTAAACATAAATATTAGATAAGGGAATAGAAAAGTTATGCCTTCATTCATCTACCTTGAGGCATTTGCCAGTATGCTGGGCTGTGTACTTCTTCAAGCGAAATCTAGAATTCTGTTAATAATAAAATTGCTGTCTATCCACAATTCCAAGTATGGATGAAGTGTTGGAGGTGAAAAAAATCTAGTTTTCATCACTTCTGAAATAAACTGATATCTTTAATTAATGACTTGAAGGACTTTACATTCTTTGAAATCTATCTACATCCACTATTGCCAACAATGCCACCCCTGAATTACAGTTGTCTGCAGTCCTATCTTTTCTGATAACACAAGACTCAGATTTCCGGATATTTAGTCGTTTGTGGAGTCTCACCATCCATAGATATGACTTGTGGTCTGGTACAACCAAACAAACTTGGTAAATATCTAGAATATATCCAGAATTACTTAAAAATTAAGGAAATGTCTATCTTAATGGCTTAAGGTGAAAAATATCCTTTCTAGTTTCTGTCATTTATCCCCAGTGTTGTCACTGGCTGTTATTGTCAAGTAGCTCTCTCATTTTGGGGCGCCTAGATACAGAATTGATTGAGACATTTATAGTCAAAAGTTCCAAAATGTTTCTGACCATTAACTAGTGTCTCTGGTCATGGAAGACATGATCATCTGGAAAATGTGAAAATCATCTCTCTCTATTAAGAAACCAATGTCAAAGAAGCTAAACATGGTAACTATGAACTTGATTCTGACCTTGTTTCTAGCAACACTACACCATACAATTTTGGTTTTAGTGAAAGAAATTCTGACTTGCAGTAGCAGAAATGAGAGCAAATAATTGCTAGATCTGTTTATCAGTGTGTAAAATAAGAAGTTTTGTTGTAGAAAAAGGGGTCTTCAATAAAGAGTGAACTAACTGCATAGAGATATTTCTCAAAAAAATTGTTTGCAAGTATAATTTAGTATTGAGTAGACTTGCCAAGAAAACATACAAAAAGGTACACAATAATATAGAATTCCATAGATGTAAGTTCTACCTAGACTCACAGAATTACTTTTTTTAATAGAAAGCTGTCGTAGAGAGAAGTGTCAAACATAAGAGCTGATTCCATCTTAACGATTTTTCACGTCACTGCAAAATATTACACAAAGACCCTGAGAGAGGTCAACATCACTGATTCTCTAAAGAGATGGAAATCACCCCAAATATTACCCTGTGTTCCAAAGAGAAGGAGTTGCATTGAAGTGATGAACTCCATATGGTTGCATAAATTTTATAACAGTTTATAAGATGAGGAAATTATCATAGTTCTGTCCTCCGTGGTATAAAACCATGGTAAATATGTTTGAGTTAGTTCAAATTATCCTAGGTACATGTGACATACAGCACCAAGAGGAGCTGCTACAACAAGAAGTCAAATAGGGAATCTTTTTTAAAGAAAAAAAACCCCAACAACTTCTTTGAACAATATTATTCTGAGGAAGGCTTAAATCTCAGGTTTACTATTCTCCTGCTCAAAGTGATGATAATTAGCAAATTGGTATGTGTGAGGAAAGAACACTTTTATTCCAACCCATGGGAACTAGTTCATAGCAAGTATTCTTATTCAAGCCCTTTTTAAGATGGATATGCACAGGCAGATGGATTACTGGGGTAGAACAATAAATGTAGCACTAAAAATTAAATAAACTGAATTAAGAAAGTATCAGGAAATAAAATTCTAAGAGATCATAGCCATAATACTCAAAAATTATTTTTCCTACTCTAGTTCAATTTTCGTACAATTTTTATCTGTTAAGTCATTGAATGTGTTTTGTTACTAATGCCACTTTATTGAAGCTTTATTTTGTTATGAGTGCATTCTGTTATTGGCAGTGGGGGAGCATCACTCAGTATGACATAATGAGATAAAATTTGTTTCCTAAGAAGGATGAGTACATAGAATGGGGAGCTATTCTGTGAAATCCACACACCTCTCTTTCTTACTGCTCAGACACCAGCCCAGTTTAGACCAGAGCAGGGAAACTGGGTACTTGCTTTTACTGGTGGACTGTCCAAGTCCTGACTGGCAGTCTGGCTCCATGAGAGGACTTCCTCTGCTCAGGGTCCACTCAACATCAAATGTTCCTGGAGTGCAAAGTTTCTCCGTCATATCTAAGATATTATAATCTTAAATATTACTTTTTAATGTTAGATTGTTGTCAGCCAATGGCCTCACTAGCCAAGTAGCCCCAGGATCTCTTTCCCCATAACTAAGGCCAAGGAGCAGTTTTATTGGGACCACTCTCACCCTGTGGTCTCCTTCCCAAATATCCTCCAAGAATGGAAAGTTATCAACAGCTCCATGCCTGATTTTTTATTTTTTTCCTAAAAATGCCAAACTTAGAGCTGGTAAATGCAATCACGTCTCATTTATCTGAGTTGGTAGGTCTCACCCTGTGACAAGAAGTAAATAAAAAAAAGATCTCTGGTGTACTTGTAAGGTAGATGAAAAACCGAGCTCCATGCAAACCTGGTGCATGGCTCACAGATTGCTAACAGAGCTAATATAGTGTTAATGGACCCTGAAAAGCTAGAACAGAGCTTATTTTGCTAATTACAGTTAGATAGCTTTTAGGTAAAAACAGTGATAGTGTTGATAGGTGACATAAAATACAGGCCACTAAGTGCATCTGATATGCTTGGCAGAAATTGAAAATATTGTTTGATGAGCAAAGGAAGTTAGCATTCAACAGCTGCCAAAAGGCTTGATGGCTAGAGCAATTTTAGTAAGGAAATTTCTCAGAGAACAATCACCCTTCAAGAACAGGGGACATATGCAGAACAATTGTCTTGTGAACGTGATGGGAGTCAAGGTAAATCCAGACAACTTACAGTGTATCCCTCTCTCATCTTTCTTCTCTTCTCTCAATTCGGAGGATCCATCTCATATACAGGCAAATGCATAAAAAATAAGTGTGTAGGAAGTCTTTAAACTTATTGGATTCTACTACTCATACCTGCAAAAATGCAAGAACTGCTCATGGTATCCTTTATTCTCTTATCCTTTTAAATTATATTCATGAAATTATTAGAGAAACCAGTGGATCCATCATGCTAGATATTGTTTAAAAAATGCACAGGGAGATAAACTCTGGAGAGTTTGCAACTGCAATATTCAGTCAGACACAGGTAAGGTAAGCAGTATGACAGTCCTGCTTAAAAATTTAGTCAAGAAGAAAAAATAAATTCTAAAACATAAAAATGGCCATATTCTTTCAAGATACCTGTTACCTAGTGTGAATGCTGAATAATATTTCAATGAGATCATTAATGTGAGGAATTTTCAGAGGATATAGTGAGAGGAATTGTAACTCATTCTGCCTACTGAAGTGGATTCAATATAGCATTCAGAATTAAATTTATGAGATTAATTTCTTTTTAAAGGAAGAAAAAAACCTAATAAGTATTTTTGTGAAATATAAAGGTGTTGAGAAAATAAACACCTGGCGATATATCATACTGTGGCATTCTTTGGTTTCTGAAATTTCCTTTTTTTTCACTAGTGAGGATCAATAGATCCAACTTCTCAGCTGCTACTAACTTTAAGCCTCGTGTGGAACCTAAAAAATGAATGTTAAAACTGACTTTTTATGAGAAAGCATATCAAATGTACTCACTTACTAACAAACACTACAAAGAGACAATAATCTAAAAAAAAGGACATGCAATCCAGGAAGTATTAAAATGTTGATGAGGATGACGTTCATTAATTAAAGAAAAAACTAATCAAATACACAGAAGGCTCTTAGCAGGTAGCCCTTGAGGAACAATTGGTTTTATTTTACAAAGATAATATTGATTTTATGTATCTCTATTTCTTCATGACATACCTGACACCCACTGAATGGATATCACTTGTGCAAAATGAGAAATACCATTAACTCTGTCATTATGAAGTATCCCTAGACAAGAAGAAATAGGCCTAAGCAAAATCATCAGCCATTTTGGAAAACACAGTTCTTTACATTTTGCAACAATATACTGAAGTGATTTCAAGGGACAAGATTTTTCCTTCCTTAAGTCATTCAATTACATTTTTTACCTGAAAGTTAGTCTCTCCCTATATTAAAAAGGCACTTTGCTAATCAAAGGATGATAATCTTGATAGGCAGATAATGTGTGAAGTTCCATGCAATATATGTTGGACCCAATCATATACTTACAATCAAACACCTGCTGTATCCCAGAATTTTAAAATGAAGAAACAAACAAGAATAAAAACATTTTTGTAAACTACCTGCAACTGTTCTTTCTCATATTAAGGGGGGAAATACAAAAGCAAATAAAAAATAAATTACACTGCTCAAAATTAGTTCCTCCATAAATAGACTCCTTTTTAATTACTTCCATAAAAATAAATGAAGTGGGTTTTGCATGTTATGAGCATCATTTAGATTGGATGCAAACTGAAGAAAAATCTCTGTTCTACCTCCAGCTGACCAATGAATTTGATTCATGTCACCTTTCAATGCGTCTTCATAAGAAATATAAGGTGAAAATAAAAATAATCAGAGGGTGGGTTTTTTGGGGAGGAGTGTTTGTTTTGGGTTTTGGTGGGGTAGGGTATAACATATATTAAATACAACCATTTATTTCTTGTAACCTACATTTAAAAATATTCAAACATCTGCAAATGAGGTTGTATGCTATAGCAGTCTGCCTTACAGAAAAGAGAGACACAAAACCAAAAGAACTTCATATAACAACTAAAGAAGTCTCACTGCATTGCCAACAGATTTGCTGTTATTTAATACAGAACTTCACTCAATTTCCCTTTTGTACTGTACATTTTGGTTTTTTCTTATTTAATGGAATTGGAAAGTAGTTCCTTGTAAATATAGAATGAAAATGTACTAATGCCTGAAAATATTATTTCACAGTACTTTGCAGTTTGCCTTTGGTACACCACAGAATTCTAGAGCAGGCTCCTTCTTAATAAGCAAAGCAGCAGAAAAGTCATAAAATGGAATCAGTAAAGCCCTTCCTTCTTTAGTCTTATCCCCACTTATTAATGTCTTTTCAACTTGTTGCTGAGGCCTTGGCCATACTCAACCTCTTCTTTGAGCAGTTTGGGAAGAAGAAGCTTATGGCCCAAACAGGTGACCCACTGAGCTGACTCGACAGCACTACAGTGCCCAAATTGGCAGTAAACTTAATTGCTCCATCCCAAAGCATAATGTTCTCATCCATAATAGTTTTTATTAATTATATAATATTATTTTCTTTATGTAATGAAATCTTATCTTGATCTTACCTTTAGAGTATGGGAGAGAACTTTTCTGCTTGTGACTTTAATCAATTTATGTAATTTATCCATAGGGATTTCTTTACAGCATTTGTTATTTTCCCTCTGTAGAGTCATTTTAAGAATGACCTGTTCTTAGGATGAGAGAACATGCAGATGCACTATCTTTTCAGTCTTTCAAATGTGTTCTCTACTTTTTTATATCTGCATCCCACTTGTAAAACTGTTGCAATGAGTACAGCACATAAATGCTGCTAAAAACAGCGTGTTTTTTGATATCTTTTAACTTAGTAGTATGGTAAGTTTCAAGAAAACAATAGAATCATAAACAATCATATGCTACTGACCCACAATCATTTAGAAGTATAATTAAACTGGGTGCAGACTTCATCACAATCTTAGTATGTTCCATCTAGTATGCACTATATCCCAAAGCCATCTTATAAACTCCAAATTTTGAAGAAGATTAAATAATATCTATTGATTAGAATATTTACTATTAAAGTAAAATCAATATTTTGAGATTAAACAAAAGAAGAAAATTTAGTGGGGTCTCCTCTGTCTCCTCCTTTTGTCTTTACTTTCCTCTCTCAGACCTCAAGTTTTTCCTTGTATTTGAATAAATACAGGGAAATAATGATGTATTAAAAGAGAAAGGGAAAAAAAAGTAAGGACAGAAAATATCAAAGGAATGAGAAAAAGTCTGACCAATATTTTAAAAAATAAAGAACAGAAAACTTATTTGATTAATAAATTATTAAAGTATCTCCACTTACATTGCATTCTTCAGTTAGTACATTTCTTCAACAAATATTTGGTCTAGATTCAAGCAGATATATCTCTAGGCAGATGTATTTCCTAAATAAAATTGAAACAGGCAAACAAAAAAAAAAGATAAAAAAGTGCCATAACAAGTTCTTGTCTTAGACACATGCGCAACTTAACTGCAAACACCAATAAAGAGCCATAGGTTTACTTGTTTAAAAATAATTTATTTTCTGAAGGCCAACATAAACCTTATTGAAAAATTGCTTATTTTTGTCGAAAAAATAGTAAAAATCAAAGTTTTCAATAAAATTTCATTGCTAAAATGAAGGTTGAAGGGCCAGGGAAGAAAGAAGAAAATTGTGAAAGACAATTGTTACATCTTCCAAACACAATAGAACTGTTTTGTTTTGAAGGAAGGACAGCAGTTCATTTCTGATAACCTAAATACATTTTTAATTGAAGTTTCAAAAATAATGAAGAGATCTAGTCACATCATGCACAACCCAAGTATAAACAGTTTAAATACAAAAAAACTTGAATGTTACATTGCAATAATAGGCCTAAGCTAGAATTTTGCTGTCAAATTTGAACATCATATTTCACAAAGTAAAGAATTATTTCTGAAAACAACTGCAATGATCAGAGACTTCAAAGACATGAATAACAAGAGTGAGTTGGCATTGTTTGGTACAGATGGAGCAGCTGTCATGAGATCTGACAGCTTCTGTTTCTTCAACTACATAAAAGACTGCTAAAAAATCTGAAGTTCTTGTCATGTTCAGGGCAAGAAGTTGGGTTCATATTGTCACAAGATTGATTTACATTCACCATCAGAAAAAAGTTTTTGATAGTAAATACAGTCAATACAGTGAAGTACTAGGTAAAGAATGCTCAGAGAAGCAGAATTGTCTTCTTACTGTAGGTTTTCACGAAAAACTAAAAAAAACCACAGGCCAGAAAGTTGACATTGATCCTACCTGGAGGCAGGAGGATGGGTATCTCTTTTGGTCTGTGTCTGTTTTCCTCTCAAGGATTCTGTGTGTGTTTTTCAAGTTCAATTGCTAAATTAGCTGAATTGGTTGCGGGGAAAAAAAAAAAAACAAACAAAGAACAAAAAATAAATCCAAAGGATAAGAAATACAAAATAAGGAAATCCTCAAACCTTTTATTGTGAACTTTTCCCTTTCTCCTTTTCCTTGCTTTTTTCATTTCCTTGTCCCTTCTCCTCCCCTATCCTCTTCTAGGACAGAACATCCAGTATGCAATGATTTCCATTAAAAAAAAAAAAAAAGCTGCCAAATATGTGGCTTTTTAGGTGTTTTGCACTTAATGAAAAAAGGAGAATTTGCAAGATAATTTTCTAAAATTTTGCAACTCTAACTTAAAACTTCATCCGTGGCATAAATGCATCTAAAAAATTATTGAGCTATTTTTAAAGCCAAAGCCAATGCAAGACAATTCAACAAAGGCAAAACGACAATAATTTTACCATTCTTTTCCCTTTTTCCTCTCTCCCTCCATGCTTCTTTTTGGACAAAAATTATGATCACCCAGCCCCCAGTGTAGCAAAGGCTATTGTTTGGAGTTTAGTTTATAGTTCATTACAACACTTGCTTTTGGCTTAGTCACAGCTTCCCTTCCCCGGGTATCTCCTGAGTGTACTCAAAGCACAAGGGGGGTGAGACAGGAAAACAGTAATGGAGGTCAGGGGCTGTGCACAGTGGAGGCCCCCCAGTGGAGATTACCGGGATTGAGGGTGTTGACAAGCTAATAAAAAACAAGAGTTGAAGTAAAAACATCTGGTTTAAACACATAGTGAGCATGGAAAATGAAGTCCTCTTCTGTCTCCGGTGGTTATTTTCCAGTTGCCATTTAAAATATAGTTGTCATTTTAATAAAAAGCGGCTTTTCTGAGCTTAAAAGGCTCTTGTTCTTGTCAAGCTCCTCATGTGAAAAGGCCTAAGAAGGTCTGCCTCCAAGACCTGGCTGGCTCAGGAACCTGGCTCTACAAGTAATCGTTATTCGTAGAATAGCCCTATCTTTTTACAACTTCATGGGCTGATATTTCTCAGCTTTGCAGCTTTAAGCCTGGAAAGAGAAGATTAGACTTCTGGCAATCTGCAGACCTATCATTGTCTGTTATCAGGCAATCATTTAGGGTGCATAAAAAGGTGAAAGGGTGAGGAAAATTGCATTTCACAAGATATTATTCATTATCTTGTTTATTTATTCCATTGATTACATTAGGGGAGCAATTCTGAAAAGGGGAAGTGTTTTGACTAAATTGTAGTTTACTGATACCTGCCAGCCTGTTGATAAAAACTGCTCAAAACTCGTCAGAACAAAACAATATTATGACTACCTAAAAAGATCAATTTGACTGCTTCGGAGGATGGTATGGTGCAATGCCTTGTCTCTCGGACATGTGTTTATGAATAGTCACCTTGATGACAAATAGGGAGACTGTCAACAAACAACTGCCAAGAAGAGCAAGTCTTTTATCTCTGTATGTGCCTGATACATCAACTCCTGTCTATTGCAGGATTCATCACATATTTCAGTCTTCTGAAAACTGAGAAAAAATGTTAGTCTAGTCCATGTAATTAGTCAATTTAGCACTATGCCAGGCATCAATCAAAAGAGGAACTTGTAATCTCTCATCAGTTACAGAAATACATAATTACGGACATATCATTGCTGTATGTATTGCTGTAGCAGTACAAACACACTGGGGTAACTTCTGCTCACTCTTACATAACTCTAAGGTCAAGGTGTGGCATGAAATCTCTCTTTTCTGTTTTTACACAGCAGAATTTAATAAAAATTATGAGAAAGCATTACAGCCTCCATGAACATTTTAAAAGTTACCAATTTCTCCCTGTCTTGTTTCACATTTTAGGGAAGTATCCCCATTTCAGATGTCAAATTGTGAGTGTGAAGAAATGACAACCAGGATGATAATATTAAATGAGTTCTTTAACTGAAGAGAAATTTTTGTTATGTGTTCTCCATTTCTGTAGAAGGAGCCTAAGGAAAAATTCTCCTTTTTTTTAGTTGTAAAACTTAACAAAATCTCAAAGAGGTCTTTGGAATGGCTAATTCAGCTACAGGTGTAAATTTTTAGCCTAGATCTTCCCATAAAAAAATAATAATTGGTATAATAAATACTTGATAATGCTGAAAATAATTATTAATAAAATTTGATTAAATATTTGCTTTGTATAAATTTTGCTTTTTTTTTCCATCTGTAAAATGTAATTGCCAACACTTCTCTAACAACGCTTTTCCTCTTAACATGTCTATGTATGAGGTGTTTCCACACAATATTACAAAAAAAGCTCTAGAATATAATGAAAACAGCCATGAAGTATTGGGTCGAACAATATATCAGGACACACTATGAAAAGGAGGAAAATACAGAACCAAATATTTAATATCTGCTTACTTTGTGAACAGTGCTTGAATGTTTGAATTTGTGATACAAATGACAGCTTTAACTTTGCCTATTGTATAACAATAACAAAGATAGAAATACTAAGTGAGATATTGTTATACTTCTAGTCAAGCATTCATAAAATGCATTTACTTAACTTAAAATTTGTGATTGTTGTCAATGCCTGTAGCTATTTTTGCCCCTTGAACTTTCAGCTGTTGCTACATATTTCTGGTTAAGAGTTGAAATAAATTAAGTTTCCAAATATTGAGAATAAATATGGTTCTCATAAAAAAGTTCTGGTTTACAACTTCTACGCAGCTTAAGTGGAATTAACACTAATATATCAAGCTGATAAAAATGTTGCAAGTATTGATGCAACTTTTAAAAATGGTGCTTTTCTGATAGTTCAGTCTTACAGGGATTGTGGAAGTAAACATATTTTTCTTTCTAATAAGCATTTGTGATGAATAAACACTGTCAAATACCAGGAGGTAACAGAGCATTAAATCTTCATATGTAACTGGGTCAGGTAGCTGACTGATAGGACCAAAGTAACAAATGAAAAACAAAATATTGAAAGTGTTTGCTTACCTTGTCTCTCTAGCACTGTAACATTTGCATTTAAAATGGTAAGACTAAAGTCCCACAATAATTTTAAAAAAATGGAAAAAATAATGTAGGTTCTGTGTAAAACAAGTGACTAAAAGAAATAATCATGTATATTTACCTTTTATTTTAAACCTATATTATATATAAACAAGTGGTGTGGACAATAAAATGAATTTAAAGAGAAATTTGGCATGGGAGCAAGTATTTCTGTATCTATTGTCACTGAAGTAAATGGAAGTAGGGTTGTGGCAAAAAAGCAAAATCAATTATTAAAATGTTTTTTTTTTTTACTATCATTCTAAGTTTCACTGAACATTCAAATACACTAATCTCTGTAAAGCCTAGCAATTATGAAGTCAAAGAGGTAACAGTTTGATTCTCACCCACTCCATATGAAAAATGTAGAATCACATGCAGAAAGGCGTGAAGGGCAAAATGCGAATCTATAGCAGAAGGAATTCTTTAGTCCTTCAAAAGTACTGATAGAAACAGGAATCGGTCATTCTGTTTTTATCTGCACTTAATTTTCTTTGTACTTGAGGTGGCTAAATCTGGTCTAACTTGAAAATATGTAAAAGAAAAAGAAATAACAAAAAAGAGTTTAAAGTCATTCTATGCTTCTAAAATACTATGAGAAAATATGTGTGTGTATCTCTATAACACTGTTTTATCTTCAGGATAAAGAAAGGATTTATGTTGATCCCTTTGATGAGGATAAAAGAGAACAGGATAAGTAAAATGCTATAATAATGATGCTGGGATTATTTTTAATAATTTCCACTTGCATAAGTATCATTCAATAAAATATATCAAAGTATTTTCCATTAAATGAACAGTACCTGTTGTGAGACAGGCAATTCCATATCTCTTCTTCTGAGGAGAAAACTGCAGCAAAATTGCTGAAACAGTGATTTGAGGTCAGAGAGTGAGTCAATGACAACAGTTAGATGCAGAACTGAATAGCCACTGTATAGGGACAAATTTAGCATAATGGCAGGGCTTATGTATTTGTAGAGGTCCAGACAAGAAAGGACAGTTCTCATAAAGAGTAAAAACTAGTTGAAAAAAAAAAAAAAAAGAAAAAAAGAGCACTTTTAATACCTTATTTCGAATATTAGCAAAATCTCAAGTTCTGTCTTAAAACCTATCTCCAAATGATTAACAAGACATGTGACTCTAGACAAAGTCATAGGATAATTAGTAAAACAATAAGGTTTTATTTTATGTGCTGTGTGCTTTTCCAAAGTACAGAGCAATTCTTTAGACAAAAAATGGTTTCACCAAAGAATGAAGACTGTCAGCATTGAAGACTCCAGTTCCCCAAAAATCCCCAAAAGTCTTTTTTTTTCATAAATTTAATAGAAAGTTAGTATCAATAGATTCAGATTTTTTTTCTGGTCTAATTACGTGCAAAAGCCTTGACTATCCTTGCTGTTAAACTAACAATAATTTAACTATTCCCTTATGCTCCTCCTCCTGGGCTTCTTTTTCATTAATATTTGCATTATGAATTTAAAAAAAAAAAAAAAAAAAAAAAAGGCAGCAAACCTCTTCAATAACTCCTGAATTTTTTAATGTCTCCATATTAATATCACTTCATATGATCAGCTTGCAGATTCAGCTATTAAATTAAACATTCTTTTGATGAAGCAACCTGTTCATCTGCAGGGCTTTATGCTTGCTTTAGGGCCTTATGCTTTGATTTGTCTAGGCAATACTTCTCTTTCATGGAGTTTTTATCTGAAGCCTCAGGCAGCCTTATCCTGGCTGTCCTCTAAGTCAAAGTCTTCATAGTCTTCATGTTTATTCAGACAGGTACAATCAGCCTCTGGTTTATGCAGAACCTGAAGCCCATCTCAGGCCCCCTTCAAATAGAGTTACACTTATCAGTTTCTGTTTTGCCATGAAAATTATTAAGTAGTTTTGTTAACTATTCCAGCCACCACCTTGTCTTTGCCGCCATTACAGTTATGATCTTCCAAAGATGGTATTTTGAAACAAGATTTAAAAGAACCATACAAGTAAGCAATGAAAATTTCAGTAAGTACAAAATCAATGACAAATAAGAAAAAGAAAAAGATGTTACCCTAAATATTCCATTCCTAACTACTGGTTTTCATCATGCTCTTCTTGGAAAAATAGCTTCACTTAGAAAGCTACATTATCACAAGACAAATTCAAGGCTTGATGCTTATTAAGTTCTGTCCTGATTACAAACCTTTTTCTTTGATACACCTTCCTTTGAGAATCTGCTTCCCAGATTTTACCAGGAGTTGGGCATGTGCCTATGTACCTTGGAGCAGGCATGGGGCAGGAGAATTGCACTCAGGCTGATGAAGGCATGACATAGATACCTCTACAGTGTACCTTCACTGAGTACTCTTCAGTTGGCATGGCAGCTTACATTTGCAATACAGTCAGCAGGATAGAGAAACAGTATAATACTTTAATATGTCTGTTTCTTTTTTTGTTTGCTTGATGCTTTAAGTTAAGCAATGACCTTACCTACTTTCTACCACTGTTCATTTGAAAATTCAGTTGTAGATAAACATTTAAAATATCTAAAGTGTCACCACTTAACAACAGCGTTCTGAAATGAATATTGAGGAATGAACAAAAATCTTTTTGTGAGCTGTGTACAGTGTCCACAAAATATTTAGTTTATCAGTTTGCAAAACAGGATCATAGGAAAAATGTGTCATTTTAAAGTGAAGCTTTGTGATAGAGATCATTATGGATCAATAGTTCAACGTAATAATTTTTTAGGTTTGAAATGCATTCATGTAAAAGCAAATTTGGTTTAGGAATAGTAAATGACTTCAAATATTTTTAATATTTCTGGAAACTACATATAGTTGAACAGCTTAAGAAAAATGCGTATTCTGGGATCTGCTTCCTTTTAGTCAGCAGGACAACAGTCTGGTTTTGTTTGTTTGGTGCTGCAAACCTAGAAGTCTGTTTACATTTTTAAAGCCAAAAAAGACGCTTATCATATTGGCTTACATCTCAACATCTTACTATTCCATTATACTGTATGAATTTCTAAAAATCATGCAGTTCTGATCTATAAATATTTGCCTGCATATATATCTATATACACATATATATACATAAAATTATGACTAGAAGTGGTAAACTACTCCTGTTATTGATGTATCCTTCAGGTCATTGTGGATGACCCATCCCTAGAAACAGTATGACATTCAGGATATTCAGCCAATGCAGTACTTGTCCAGAGGTAGGGCAATGAGTAACCATATAAGTTCAAGGACATCAGATTCATAAAACAAAACAAAACATAACACAACACAAACCCACACACAGGTCTATTCTAATCTGAAAGTTCTAGATGCTGAGGCCAGGGAGGCAGGGACTGTAAAATAATTAAAAATTATAGTGGCCATACTGAGTACTCTCTCAAACCAGCATCTCCTATTGCTTCTGAAATAAAGCATTTGGCTAGAAGAACAATTGGTCTCCCCTATTAAAGTATTTCTTATAAGGGTATTGGTGTAGACCTGAACTCAGATCAATTAGTTTTGTAAGGGGTAAGGGATAATCCTTATCCATGTGACAAATTCATGTTGCTTCCATGGCCAGAGCTTTTATTCCTGTCTATCTCTGTGCACATCTTTTGGAACTACAGTGCACTTTGAGTGCCTCTAAAACAGCAAGAGATATTGCACACACAGACAGATTTCACTCAGGAGCTTCTAGTGAGAGAAATCCATGAAAAAGATATCCTTTGTTATTGTGAAGTCTTTAAAATAATGATAGATATAACATCCATTCCAGGGATTGATTAAAGTGACACTGTTTGATGTTATGATGTGATCATTTCTGACCTGTGGACACAACTGATAACTACAGTCACTTCCTGTAAATCTGTATCTCATGTTATGGAACAGACAAATGACAGTGTATGGCAAACCATAAAAAAAAAAAAAAAAGTTTGCTCTTTTTGTCAGGCTGAAAACCTGTTACCCAGCCAGTGATTTTGAGAGTAGAGAGAGAAAAAATTTTATGTGCTCTGAAATCCAGTTCTTTGTACAGAAGTAAGAATGTAACCACTTTTGCAGATTTGACTACAGCTTAGCATTTAGGGCAAAGGAGATACAAAAGGTATGCAGGGAAAGGAGATGCTTGAGAATATAGCTCTCATTTCCAGGACTTCCCCCTTAAGTATAAGGGGGAAGGGATATATATGGAATTTTCCTATATTGTCTTTGTATCACCAGAACCAAAACACTACTAAAAATTCTGCTGAACCCTTCCGGAATGGAAACCAGATTTACGCTTACTTACTAAGTCAAAATCAGCACCTGCAGCTAATGTCAGCAGTGTTTTTCACTATATCATTCTCTAGAGAATTCCTAACAATAGACAGCTGAACACAAGAACCAGATGCTGGAAAACAGAAGATAAGAAAAGTAAATGTCATTTGCCTTGTTTAATATACAGTCACTTAGGTTACCATCACACACAGAGTTTGGCTGTTTAATTAAGAAGTTTGTGCTGATGTCACAAATTAAGTCAGGTAAATACATTGCCATTTAGCATATACATAAAACTTTTGATTAAACATATATAAATAGAAAATTCAAGCAATGCTTATACTGCTACTTCAATCTACACTAAAGAACTACTGCAGCTATTAAGACAACTTCAGAGCTTTTAATTACTTAAAATGATAATGAAGGAGAATATTGGCTGAGCTGCTGTTGATGATGTATCCTAGCTGTTGTGAATCTCACAAAGGTCTGAAATCATAGAGTAGGGGTAGTGGTCAATATTCTGCCTGTCACTAGCCCTCAATGAGAGATTTTATGTCTGGGATGCTACAAGTTCTTATTTCAAGTACATCACTTTCATTTTTTGATAAGAATTAATCTATTTTATTTTAAGTAATATTCATCCATCCTCTTTCACAAATACTGTCTCTTTCCCACCTCTACATAAATAACCTTTTTTACTTGGAGTAAGCTTAGAGCAATAGCTACAGTCAAGTTTCCTGGGGTCAAATCAATTTGTGGCTTAATACATATTGGGACTTGGAAAACTCAATTTCTTTGTGTTTCACATCTTCAGAATAAATAGCATAGTATAATCACCATATATGAATAGAAATTTGATGTAAATAGACACATGACTTTTTAGAAGAAACATACGCATGTTTTCCAGTACTTAGCATGTTTCTTCACTCAGGCCAGGAGCTTTAGCTAAAAACTGTGATTAAAAGATGTTTGAGGAAACCTAAAAATTAAGAAATTTTCTTTATTTTCCACTAGTTTCAGAAAGGGTCCCTTTGGACACTTATGAATAGCTTATGCTTTCCTGTTCCTTCCCATTGCTAACTATTTATGCTTATTGCTTTCAAATTTAAAAAGATATAAGCATAGTTGAAAGGATCATACTAAATCTGACAGTTCGTGACACTTTCTCAGGTTCAGATTTCAAGCTATGTACAGTCTATTATTGTTTCTCTATACATTTTCCAGAGTCAGTAGGTCTGGATATATTACAGCCAAAACTCAACATTTTGTAGCTGTCAAGTTATTAATGTAATGCTTCATTATGTTAATTTCATGAAAAATACTTTCAAATTGAAGTTATATATGGCTTGAAGCCTTTGCCTTAAGCTATGCTATGAAAGATAAAGTCAAGGAAAAGACTTTGCAGCCAAGGTTAAGTTATGACTGCCCATGACATGTGGGATGGAACTAAATGATCTTTAAGGTCCCTTACAATCTATGATTCTATGTGAAAGCACCTTAGCTGCACCAGGAACTAAATATACAGTGGTTTTGTGGTGGAGGAGGAATATTTTCCATCTGGAGCATAAATTCCACATGAAATAAAAAAAGAGCAGAGATATGTTTGGGCAGCTGAATTATGGCTTATCAAAACTTTAAACAGAAATACATTTGGCATAATAAGACACTACCAATGCAACTTTTTTCAATTTTCGTTTTCACAGGGAGGAAAAATCTTTGTCCTTTATAGCTTTCAGTTTTCTTCTGCTGATTTGTGATAATCTCAAAGCAAAATAACTAGCACCACTACACTTCATACTTTATTGTTATTCCTCCTGAAACTGGAAGAAAACAGCCCCAGCAAGTAAACCCTAATATACTCCTTTAAGAAAGGCCTTTGAATTATACATACTGAAATGAAACCCTATTCCAACCAAAATTAGTGAACAACATGCAATAAGCTATGCTCCAAATATCTGGAATTCATGTCCAGGTATTCACAAACTCACCATTAACATTTTCAGTGTTTCATGTAAATATAAATACAATCTAAATTTACTGGTGGAAGTGGAAAGAAATAACAGAAAAGACTGCTGTAGAGCAGATTCCTTAGAAATTGCATCACACAGATGTAATACAAAAATAAAATTAATCCCATTAAATTATCATAGCAAATTACAGATATTATGAAAATACTTCTTTACGAGATGTAGTTAACAAACACTGTGAGGACATTAAAATTGTCTAATGCAATTTGTAGGACTTTTGCTCAAAGAACTTTTTACTTCTACTAATACGCAACACTAAATAGCAAGTAAGGATGAACACCCAAGCACAGTATTGCACAATATACAATGCAACGTCTTTGACAGTGAATATAGGAAGAAAGGTAACACACTGTATCTAGTGTATCTATCCAGAATTGCTTTCCCATGCCAAGAAAAGACCCAGTTTTGCATCTTCTTCTCATTCCTCCCTGTCACGGTCTAAGAAGAGCAAATAAAAATAGCTAAGACAGATAGGAACCTCCAATTACTCTTCTGTGTGACCAGGATACTACAGTGTTTGGAGTTTCAGATGTTTGGGCCTGGGACTGGGCATACTCAAGAATTCACTTGTCCTCCAGATCATATTTCAATCACCTGCCTATCTATCTGGTAAATTTTTGACACATCTGAAAAAAACCACACAATACTTCTGACTTTAAAACTCTGTATTTGCACCATTTGACCCTTCAAGGCGCATCCACATTCTAACTATGACTGCTGCTCAGTGCAATCCTGACTCTTTGACATACCCTTGGAGAGGTTGACTTGTGTTCTGGTAGCAGTTTCGCCACAACCATGTGGAAATAAGCATGGTCTTCATCTCCCATTAAAATATGCAGATATGCCAATTTAGTGCCACTAAAAAGAGTTCATTTGACCACAACAACACCCCAGCATATCTTCTTCACTTTAAAATAAGGAAAGAAAATTTTTCACACTTACTAGAAGGTATTTACAGGAAAATAGAACATGGGGTATCAGGATTCCTCTGCTGGAGACAACTGTGTGGGTGGAGGCAGTGAAGGTAAGAGATCTGAAGTAATAAACCTTTTTCTGTACCATGATACAGAGGTAGGATGTAAACCACCTAAGTTGAAAACATTAGTAGAGGGTGTACCTTCTCCTGATGTGTTTATGTCTTTACCTTCCCCTCACTCCTCTCTACAAGAGAGATTATACCTCTTTTCTGAATTTAGGCAGCAAATAAATGTTTTCACTGTATTTATTCATAACAATCTTGCTAGTGATAAGTAGCTCTTCTTGCTCTTTTTTCTCCTTTTCTTCTGCAACAATAGTTGTACAGAAGCAAACTGCAAATAAAATGAAAGTTAAATGATGTCAGGCAATTTCTTGCTTCTAAATGCAGAAAAAGCATTCATATCACTATATAATTTGGTAACTATGTTCATTGATTCTCCCCTCTTCCATTGATTATATGTCTACCTAACTTGAAAAGACTTATTATTTACTAGAAAGAACTGAGAAAGATCAGCTGTAGAGTTTACAGGAATTTAAATTTAAAATTGAATTGATAAGAAACAGTCAAGTACTCTTAAACATTGACCTTTAAGAAACTCTTTTCTAAGGCAACAGTTTTTCTTTTTCCTTTATATTTTGTTTTGCCATTCCATACTAATTCCTGAACTTGATAATTTATGAACTATATTTTTGCTCTAAAGAATGATGATATCTCCTCTATGGTGTATAATAATAAGAGTTTTGAGAGAAGTCATGAATTAGGCTCAGACAGAATACATAGTCAAATGAAATA
The DNA here is from genome assembly GCF_036250125.1 of Pseudopipra pipra. NCBI lineage: Eukaryota > Metazoa > Chordata > Aves > Passeriformes > Pipridae > Pseudopipra > Pseudopipra pipra. Next base: position 80,876,180 of record NC_087549.1, on the reverse strand, counting down.
CTTCTGAAACCAAGAAGTTATGTGCTATAACCACCTTTTGTTGACAAATATTGAGTACTTCATAAGGGTGAAGTGTAAGCCAAAGGAGCAAGGTATTTGATTTAGGGAAAATAGCATTATGCTACAGAACTGTGAGATAATCTGCTGTTTCTTTACTCATTTATTTATTGGAAATTACAGTAACAGTGACCCATGTAAATTTATGTCAAGATTTTTGAGAACATCAATATTTCAGTTATCACATCACGTAAAAATTCAGTTTTGCAAAACTGAATAGACAGGCTAATTTGAGATGAACGTTTTTCCTATGTAAATAAAGAAAAAAGATTGAGAGAGCACTTATAAGTATGCCCATATTTATCAGACATATATTGTTACAGAAATAGCTAATCATCACTCCCATAAACATTAGCAATGTCTTTATCTCTGATGATCCACAGGAAAAGTATTGAGAACTGTTTAGCCAGCCACACAGAAGACTATAGAAAGAGAAATATGTGAAAAATAATAAAGAAATCCAGATATTCAGCAGTGCGTCTGGGTTATGTCTTCATTCCAGCATGTTTCAAATTAATTCATGGGGATGGCATTTGTTATCAGAGTGGTGACTATGTATTCAGTGTATTCATAATGTCTGATCCAATATATTACCCACTTTTGTTTGAGTTTGTTTGGTTTTTTCTTTGTCAGTTTGATTTGAGGTATTTTTGTTGTTTTGGTTTTTTTTCTTTATCATTTTTTAAAGTGCTTCATGCTTTCTCTGATCTGCAGAATGAACAATTTATGATATAAGAAAGGAAATATTTGACAAGTTGTTTTTTCCACCCATGTAGGGTTTTTGCTTGCTAACCTACCCCACCCCAAACAGAGAAAAAAAGGTCATGTAGAGTAAACCAAACCATTTCAACTTTCTGTTATGTTTCTATTAGTAAATTGGGAATAAGAGGTGGAACTCTTAATTCTTAGGAAATCACTATCTATTCACAATTTCATCATGCTTGAAAATCCTGTTTATCATTTCATAGAAACATGAGATAAGTAGGAAGCTTAAAATCCACATCACAGTTTGAACTAGCTGACATCTTTGTAGTTTGTTTAAAAAGACAGATAAAATAAATTAACCTAATCTCTGTGAGTCTATGAAAAGCAGGGTAAAGGAATGCCACTGGACAGATGTGATTTCTTTGTCAGAACCACTTGTTAGCACAGAAAAGATCATTGCTCCCATTACTTGCTTATTGTTGTCACTTTCAAGATGTTGTTGACCCTGGAATAGAAGCAGAGTTGCTCATCTGAGCAGTCAAAATGAGACTGCCAAGCTAACAGTATTTACATTCACAGCCTGATACTCATCTGCATCTGTATTCTTTTACTGTATAGGATCTCTTTTTAACAGATGACCAGCTCTGTGCTAACTGCAAGTTAAGTTATGTTCTCTGAAAGATTCTTTAGGCAGCAGAACTGCCTGGGAAAAACATTTAGAAGGTTTTCAAAAATGAAATACATTACTACCACACTTTACCATATTAAAATATAATTCCAGATATAATTTCCAATAAAATGCATATTATGTAATTATTATTTCTTATAAAATTTCATGTATACTGTATATGCCTATTTAAATAAAGAATTTAACTTTCTGTTCTAAATCAAGACAAATTTAAAAATCTCATTCTACTTCCTACCACATTCTTTTATTTTTCAGTTCAGAACTGTGCAATATTTTCCTTCAGTAATGAATGTACAACTACTTAACTTTTGAGAACTTATATAATGTAAGCATGTACATGACTAATGTTAGTGCTATAAACAGTTTAATAAATTGCTGATTAGTCAGTGATGACTCATAGTGTGAAAATCAAGAAGTGCTTCCTTATATTAAGTGTTGAGAAAGGATGTTATTTTCTCAGAGGCTCCAACTTCCCTAAACCTTATGTTAAATTATTTCCCTTCTTCTTACCCATGGGATTGATCCCTCATGGTGTCCCTAGGCACAGTTCTTACTCTGGCTGAACCCTTGGCTGGCTGAACATGTTAAGGAGGCACATAAAAAAAAAAGGCATTGTAACAAATAATTGGACATTTTAAAGACTCAAAAAAAAGCTGACTTGTCTTCATGAGAAAGCTGAGTTCAGGTGGTACTCATCAGTCCTAAAGATCTGATTCTTATTTGCACATTTTAAAAAATCTTCTAACTCAAGAAAGAAGATAAAACCATGTTTAGGTCACAAGGTGAGGAATATCTCAATAAGAAGGAAGGCGCACTGTTTCTGAGGAACAGGAAATTGTCCTGTGTGACACAAGACAAAATCATCTGACTGAAAAAAATATGCCATATTTTGTATTTGACATGTCTACCCTTTTTTGCTAAACCAGATATGAATATAAGAATCAAATATTTTTCATGAACTTTGAAACTGATTACTTAATGCTCTGTATTCTGTGTCAAGATTCCCATAAGGTATTGAAGTTTGTTTTCTCTGTATTGCCTGTAGAGCTGCAAGTTGATAGGAATATCTTTTTTTGAGTGCTAAAGGCATGTTGTGTATAACTGTTTCAACTGACTGTTTGCAATCCTTAATAATTTTCACAGCTATTTATTACATATATACTCTGATTATGCTAAGTGCTAAAACTGGATGGTCATCCCATCCAGCCTTACCTCTGGAAGCCCAAAATAACAACTACATAATATTTGGTGACTAGTGTTATGCTACAATGTTAAAATATAGGAAAAAATTAAAGTGAAGAATTTGAACAAAATCCATTGCAATCATTCTTCAGATAGGTAGAGTAATAAAAAATTTGCAATGGTTCATGAGGCAAACACTGGCACGAAGCCAGAAACACAGCAAAATGTGACAAAAATAACTTACTGCTCTAGTGACTATTTAGAGTCATACCTTTACTGATCCTGTATTTTCTGATACTGATAACTGATATTTTCTCAGGTTGATGATATACTATATTTTTTCTACTCATAGAAGTAAAAAAATGCTGGGATAATGCTCTGTCCCAATTGATAAACACTCAGGTCACTGATCTGTGGCCAGATGTGACTATAAGCATATATCTAAGGAAAGCATCCTGCAGAAGCTCAAAAAAGGGACTGTGTGTCCCTGCAAATGAAATTAGAAGAATAGACTTCTGAAGAAGAGCATTATGTGAGAATTTCTAGTACCTATGTCAGCTTCAGTGGCTTGTTTTGTCTTTGGTTTCAGACACTTTTTCATAATGGTGCTATATGGAAAAATAACCAGTGCCTGTAAGTTCACAGTGACAGTGTTTTGAACCCTTAACAAGAGATGGAGTAGAAAAAGGACTGTTAAACCCCTCCTTATCCTTTGAAAATTTACCTCCAAGTGTTCTGAACCCTTAACAAGAGATGGAGTAGAAAAAGGACTGTTAAACCCCTCCTTATCCTTTGAAAATTTACCTCCTAGTGTTCTCGAAAATTATTTCTCCTGTGTGGGGAGGACTAGAAGGAAAAAAATAATTAACTGAGGTAAGATGTTCCTAAAGGGAAAAAAAATGAAAGGAAGACAACTAGAAACATAAATTACTTAAATCAGAATGGTTATAAGTGATTTGTGGAAGTTCAGAAGCTCTAATCCTTAAAACCCATTTCTTCTATGTTGTTTCAAGTTAACTGGTTGCCTTATCAGCAACCAGTAAATGGCAAGGCAAGGATTATTTACCTGGGAGTTCTACACCCCCTGTCATCTTCAAAAAGGTGAGTTCTGGTCATTTCTGGTCAGATTGTTCAAAGAAATATAATTTTTTGTTTTAAGTTGGTCATTTTAAATACTATTCCAATATATTCTAATTAAATACTATTCCAACACATCCTCCTGTGTCCTTATGAGTTTGATAAGAGCTATTTTTTGTGTATTACTGAGTCTAAAATTTTCAATTTTTCCAACAGTGAAACAGAAGATAACCACTACTGACCCCAATTATAGTCAAGATTGTACAGACTTATTCATATATCCTGAATTATTTGGTCTGTAATAATAATACATATATTTATAGAATTCTTCTTTTCTACCTCTCTGAAGCTACACACTGACCAAGATAAAGGAGATGGAAATTTAAAATACATATTAACAGGAGATGGGGCTGGCAGTCTGTTCATTATAGATGAAAATACAGGAGATATTCATGCTGCAAAGAAATTGGACAGAGAAGAAAAGTCCCTGTATGTGCTACGTGCCAAGGCTATAGACAGAAAAACTGGAAGACAAGTGGAGCCAGAGTCTGAATTTATCATTAAAATCCATGATATCAATGACAATGAACCAAAATTCACCAAGGACATGTACACCGCCAGTGTTCCAGAGATGTCTGGAGTCGGTAGGTAAAAACTTATCCTTATGTCGAATACAAATGCATTTGAGCTGATTTGGAACTTATAAGTAATTTTATTTGAGACACTTACAATTAGCTTCTCTGAATATCCATGGAACAATTTCTGTTGCCAGTAACGTATCATAAATGATTAGTTTCTGCTTTTATTCATTTGTTTGATCTTCATCCACTTTTTAATCCTATTTCCATGCTATAAGCTACTCTTTGCTCTTTTAAGACCAGGAGAATCATCAAGGAAATGTAGCATATACGGTTGTCTTATCAGTTTTGTTGCACCTGAGAATATCACTTACATAAAATGTATCATCTTTGTATTTTGAAGTATAAGCTTTGAAAAACTTCTGTACCTTTAGACACAAACAACTTTAAACATCTAAGTATGTAAATCAATTAATATATCAAAATGATGCAAAATATATTCCTACAAATGTATTTTTTTAATTATTTTTTCTCTTTGGTATCAATATTGATTGTTGTGGTGGTAGTAGTGTTTGGTTTTTTTTAATGTGAATTTGTCTTTTTGGTCATGACTTTTTTGATACCATATGAACTCTGTCCCCAGAGAACAAACTAGTTTTGCCTCAAAAATATTTGTCTTCATGGGTAAAAACTTACAGCTACTTATAACTGCTGCACTGAAAAATAAAAATGTGGAGTTGCATTAGAAGTTCTTTGAAAAATATATCATAAAAGGAAATGCAATTACCTGAGTTTTGTTTAAATATAAAAAGTCATAGATAATATTCACCAGCACACATTCATCAGAAGTAATCATGATTGCCTAAGTGCTCCACTCTCTTGCAGCTGAGACAGTCTCTTTGAAAAGATGAGTAAGCATAAAACACATAGGCTAAGGAAAACAATTACAGATAAATTCTCAAGAGTTATTTATTTGTCATGAGTAATTGTAATGGTTTGCAAAATCAGTCCAGGTTGATGGCATTGTTAAGAGAGATAATAAAATACCCCTTGACTCTTGTGATTAATACGCATATTTGCAAAATAATTTCCAGAAGCTAATAATTATCTCTGAGAGCAGTAGAAGTAAAACAGAACAGGATTTTATTGTATAATTGTAACGCTATAAAATATTATTTTATAAAAATAAAATACTGTATATTTAGAAAATATTTTATAGTAATGAAATATTATTTTATAATAATGAGAAGGGAAGACCTACACTACTATGTGTAATGAGAAGAGTCTTAGTATGCTTCTTTTAAAGATACATAGAATATAGAGAAATTCTTTCCATTCAGAGTTTTCTCTGCTGATAATCACTGAAAGAAAAATTTTGTCAGTACACCTGTCATATGTAATTTGAAATATATTTTTAAGGAAGGAACTCTCTGGGAAGAGATTGGGCAGAAAAGATGATGGCTATGTTTAACATTATCACTTAATTTGAGTTCATTAGAGTAAATGGAGACACATGAATAAAAGAGAACCAAATAAAATCCAGTGCTTTGGCACTGCCTGAGAAATATAAAGTCTATGAAATGTCTATATTTGATGAGAAGGATGACAGTATATGTACTTTAAGTTGAGAAAGTGTCCACAAAAAACCCAAGTAAAGGTGAGTTATACTGTGAAGAAGAGTTTATATCCTTTTCCTCGGGAAAAAGGATATAAACAATAAAAAATGCCTTTTGGTTTCCAATATGAAGGCAAAAATAGAGATCTGAGTTATTCTTTCCTCAACATTTCCATTTAGGGATATAAAAACTACACTGGAATGGGAAGTCTTAGTGTGTGAATTTGAATGAGTAAAAGTAGTTTTATAATTTATTTAAGTGGAGAGAATAAGAACCAAAATCCAGACCAGTCCATTCTAGAAACAGACATTCTGTGTTGCTGAAGTCAGTCATAAGAATTCTAATTCAAGAGTCAGGATATACATATAAGTAAATAAGGATTATGCACGTATATATTCCTTCTTGGAGTCTCTTTATTCTGTTCTTCCAGATAAGGAAGTGAATGCTATAATTGGAGAAAGCAACTTAAATAGAAGCCTAAATTCTAGTTTTTTAAGGCAGACGGGCCAAACTTTTCGTTTGTTTGGTACTGTAGAATTTAAAATTGAATTTGACGTTGTAGAGTTGTGGTAATTAAGTCATAGAATGATAAAATTATAGAATATCCTGAGTTGGAAAGGAATCTCAGGGACATTGAAGTTCAACTCCTGGCCCTCCATGACACAGCCCCAAGAATCACAACATGTTCCTGAGAGCATTGTCCAAACACTTCTTGAACTCTGTCAGGCTTGGTACTGTGACCACTTCCCTGGGGAGCCTATTCCAGTGGCCAGCCATCCTTTGGGTGAAGAAATTTTTCCTAATATCCAACCTAAACCTCCCCTGACACAATTTCAGGCCATTCCCTCAGGTCCTGCCACTGATCACCACAGAGAAGGGATTGGTGTCTGCCCCTCCTCTTCCCCTCACAAGGAAGTTGAAGACTACAATGAGGTCTCCCCTCAATCTCCTCTCTTCCAGGCTGAACAGACCAGGTGATGTCAGCCATGCCTCATACGACTTCCCCTCAAGGCCCTTCACCATCTTCATAACCCTCCTTTCTATGCTTTGGACACCTCTCTAATGGTGTCCAAAGATGCTAATTTCTGTCTTTCTAATTTCTTTCTTATATTATGACACACAAAACTGCACATTATTTGAGATGAGACTGCAGAATACAGCAGGACAATCACCTCCTTTGACTGGCTGGCAGTGCTGTGCTTGATGCACCCTAGGACACGGTTGGCTCTCCTTGTTGCCAAGTCATGAAGTAAGAACAAAGTGAAAAATTATTGATTGAGCAATGCATATTAGGGCTGTTGCTGCTGTGAAAGTGCAACTGAAAGAAAAGGAGAGAAAATACAGTGAAAGATGAAAGAAAAGTAAAAGAAAGAAAGAAAGAAAGAGAAAGAAAAAGAAAGAAAAAGAAAGAGAAAGAAATTACTATATATATGTTATACACATTTTAAGAAATAGATATACTCAGGACAAACAAGTCAAAAATCTGTGGGAAAATCCCAGTTTATTCCAATTCTTTACCTCTTCCCAATTTTCTGTCTCAAAATGCAATTTTTTTCTTGACTATTATATTTATTATGTTTGCCAAGTCCAAAAAATACGACAGCAGATATTTATGAAAGCTCAGGGAAATGTCACTAAGATTGATAAATTGAAGAGGAATCTACACTAGCAATGTTTCCAGCTGCATGTATATCTGTTATTCAAATTACATATCATACTATGTACTTCTCAGTGTGTTACTGACTGTTTCTTGGAATAAGTATGTCTAAAGCACACAAGGGAAAATGGTAAATCAACACCTTTGACAGAATGTGTGATTTTCAGTACCAATGAGCAAATCTCAGTCATGTTTAACTAGTTTGGTTGTGAGAAGAGTGAAAGCATAACATGGATTTTCAGCACAACCTATTCAAGCCTGGGGGAAATACAAATGCTTATTTGCGCACTAGTTTGTGCAGCCATCAAGCTATAAATAAATTAGCCTTGCTATGTCTAAATGGGATCCAGTTCACCATTTACCTAAAATGATGTGTAGTAAATTTAGTACTGGAAACACTCAAAGCCACTGAACTGGGCTGACTGCAGTGGCATTTCAGATAAATGTTATGGAAATGATCACATTAAACGTTCACAGTGATATTAACTTAAAAAGTTAAATGAGAAAGTTAGTTTAAAAGATTCTAAAACTCAATCATATGGAATTCTCATTAAAAATATCTACTGTACTGAAGAACTGGAGGGTAATAACTGCTATAGATATATTTTTGAAGAATAGTGGATTTGACTGGAAGAATCCTGAGATTTATGTCAGACTTTGTAAATTAATTCAATAAAAAATAATTCCAAGAATGGAGAAAAAAAAGTCAAGAAAGACTCATTAATCAAAACATAATATAGAAAGTAAATTTACAAAAAACATTCACATTTTAAATTGATGGAATACTAATGTTGTAAAGTACAATCTTGATCACAGTGAAGAATACGTGGATTTGAAGCATGATCTATTCTGATTTGCCTATCAAAAAACCTGAAAACTTCAGAGAAGCTAAATACATATTTTGCATCATGAGAATAATCTTTTAATTTCCTCTTCATGTAGAAGTAAGAGTACAGCCTTGATCATTCTTAAAATCTACTAATTTCATCTTCAAGGCTTACATAAGTAACTTATGGTCCAAGTATTTTTCCAAGTGCAACATAATTGCTAAAAAAACCCAAATAAAATAAAATAAAAACTAACATCACACTTCATGTTGAAAAACACTTATTAAGAAATTTTTAAAAAGGGAGGTTAGCAATGAGGTGTCCTGTAGAATTCAATCCCTTTGGGCACCAGGATGAATATTACATCTTCTGTACCTTCTTTGTTAATTTTTATCTCATTAAGCATCTTTAACATGTAGCTGATGAGTACTTCACAACATATTTTTAATCTTTACATTTATCTTATTAAGAGAAGGGACAATGTCTAATTTAACTTAGCAGTCATTTCTTCAGACTTAACTTCTTCTTTCTAGATTTTATGGATCTAACCAAAGACATCTAACATAGTTCAGGATTTCTACATGACAAGATTTGTATAAGTATAGAGGAGCTTGTTTTAAATGGTTAAATTTAGAACATATAACTTTTGCATTATACTACTTTTATTGAAAATAGAATTCAAGAGGTTTTCATTAGCTGATCAATGAGATTTGATGCAAGAATGTTATATATGAAATATAAATATGGCCATTTTTATCTCAGGCATACAGGATTATAGCATGATTAAACAGGCCTTGTATTTAACATCTACTTTAAACAAAATATATATACATATATAAAAGACATATACATGAAGAAAAAGAGAGATGAAATTGCAGTAAAACACACAGGATAAAATGCATTAACATTACCATTTTTATTACTGCGCTATTGTCTGTGAGCACAGTAGTATATACAGAAACAACAATTATACAATTATTCTCTTAGAAGTTCTATTATCATTGTTCATTTTTTTCTATAGTATCTCGAGAATCTATAATCATCACAACTACTACTGCATTTAAGTAAGACTACACTGCATTCTGATATTATTTTTAGTTACATCATGTTTTCAGCATCACATAACCATAAACATATTCTTCAAGAACAGTTTGTTCCTTTGTATAGGAAGATCTTATAAGAACAAGTAGACCTTACCGTAAAAAAAAAAAAAAAAAAAAAGAAAGAAACTGAGCTAAATGCAGTAACCATCACATTTTCTATTTTTGAATTTGCTTATGTCAGTAACCATTAATCTACAGATGTGTATAAACAACTAAAGGGAGGCAGCTTTCATCTTTCATGTTTCAGCAGGAAATAATTATATTTTCTCCTCTGCATATTTTCCCTGGTTTCAGATGTTTATAAAAAGAAGCTATGAATGACTGTCTTTGACACAAGCTTATGAAAACTACTTTGCTAACTTGCAAAATTTCAAAATGCTAATTGTTAATCTGCACTCTATTTTAAAATGAATTATTGAGTTAGCTTTAAGATAAAGATATATTTCAAATAAATATTTTATTCAAACACTTCATATTCTACATTCTGCCACTAAAATATAAAATTAGAATTCCTTTTAGTCAAAATAGGCATGACAGCATAAATCCAGTAGCTAGAATACTTCCTATATTTGTTTTTTATTTGCCACTAGAATTAAAGAATTTCAAAACCTCTAAAGCTGTTAGAATCTGCATACAGTTAACCTTTTTATAAGCAGATTTTTTGTCTTAATTTATGCTCTTTATCATTTTCTTACAAGAAAAAAATTCCTTCAAAAAATAAAAAAAAAAAATATAAAATAAGAGTTCAATGCCCAGTAACATTCTCTTTAAACCACCAAGGTGAAAAAGTCATAAACCTCTTGTTGTTAAATAGCTAAAAATTTGCATGTTTCCAGGATGTTTTCCAAGAACTTTGGAGTATTTGTTTTTGTTTTTTTTTCTTTCAGTTTTGATCATGCATTCTGTTAAGGACACGTATAGAATTTTTATTTACAATAAGCTTGCACTACATTTTTATTAGGAAAATGTATAGAAGGATTTTACATTTGGCATGAGACAGAACTCTTTCATAGTAGTATCACGGGGTGCTCTAGAACTTCAGATGTCCAGGGAATAAAAGAAAACCATTGGAACACCAAAGAAATCTTATTTAGATCATGAGTATTTTTGCTTTAAATTATTCTATCATTTGTCTATACATTTATCTATGTATATAATACAGATAGCATTTTCTTAGCAAAAAGGATGTCTACTCAACAAGCAACTTATTGCATCTCTGATACTTTAAAGAGGTCATTTTGAATTTGTACATCTCTGCTGATTTCAAGCTGGATGTTACATAAGTGATAGGATCTCCCTGTATGGTCTTCATTTCATGATCAATGTATATACTCTCTGCAATATTCAAATATCCATTTACAACTACTATTATTTTTTGTTACCAACTGAAGGTAAAATAAACACCTAAAATATAATATAAGCAATCACATAAAAAACTAATATGTATATATTGTGTATATCATATAATCACAGAATGGTTTGGGTTGGAAGGGACCATAAAGATCATCTAGTTCCCCCTTCCCTGCCATGGGCAGGGGTACCTTCCACTAGGTTACTCAGAGCTCCATCCAGCCTGGCCTTGAATGCTCACAGGGACTGGTCCAGCTTCTCTGGTCAACTTGTTCCAGGTCCTCACCACCCTCACAGTAAAGAATTTCTTCCTAATATCTAGTCTAAACCTACACTTTTTTAGTTTAAAACCATTTCCCTTGTCACATAACTACATGCCCTTGTAAATATTCTCTCTCCCTCTTTCTCGTTGTCCTCCTTCTGGTACTGGAGGGTGGCAATTAGGTCACTCCGAAGCCGCCTTTTCTCTAGGCTGAACAATTCCAATTTTCTTAACCTTTCCTCAGAGAAGACATTCTCCATCATGCTAATCATTTGGTGGCCCACCTCTCAACTTGCTCCAACAGGTCAATGTCCTTCCTGTGCTGGGGGCCCCAGAGCTGGTTGCAGCACTGCAGTTATGGTTCTCACCAGAGCAGAGTAGAGGGACAGAATCACTTCACTCGCCCTGCTGGCCACACTGCTTTTAATGTAGCCCAGGACACTTTTGGTTTTCTGGGCTGCAAGTGCACGTTGCCAGCTCATGTCCAGCCTCTCATCCACCAGCAGCCCCAAGTCCTTCTTGGTTGCTTTTGATCTGTTCATTCTCCAGCCTGTATTGATACTACGGGTTGCCCCAACCCAGGTGCAGCACCTTGCGCTTGGAATGTTAATAGTCATGAGATTCCCATGACCTCACTTCTCAAGTTTGTCCACGTCCCTCTGGATGATATCCAGTCCTTCAGATGTGTCAACTGCAACACTCAGCTTGGTGTCATCTACAAGTGTGCTGAGGGTACACTCAATCCCTTTGTCTATGTCATCAAAGAAGAAACTAAATAACACTGGTCCCAGTACAGACCCCTGAGGGACACCACTTGTCACTGATGTCCATTGGGACTCTGATACATTGACCTCTGCCTTCTGGATGCGACCACCCAATGAATTCCTTATCCACCAAACAGTCCACCCATCAAATCCATCTCTTGCCAGTTTCAAGAGAAGGATGTTGTGGGGGACCGTGTCAAAGGCTTTACGGAAGTCCTGATAGATAACATCTGTAACCCTTCCCTTGTTCACCGATGCAGTCACTCCATCATAGAAGGCCACTAGCTTGGTCAGGCAGGACTTGCCCTTGATGAATTCATGCTGGTTGTCTTGAATCATCTCTCTGTCCTTCATATGCCTTAGCATAACTTCTAGGAGGATCTGTTCCATCATCTTCCCATGCACAGACACGAAGCTGACAGGCCAGTAGTTCCAAGGGTCTTCCTTTCTACCCCTTTTAAAGATGGGTGCAATGTTTCCCCTTTTTCAGTTACCTGGGACTTCATCTGACTGCCATGAATTTTCAAATATCATGGAGAGTGGCTTGGCAACTACATCAACCAATTCCCTCAGGACTCTGGTATGTATCTTATTGGGTCCCATAGGCATGTATATTTGGGTTCCTCAGTTGGTCAACCTGATCTTTATTTACAGTGAGAAGCACTTTGCTTCCCCAGTCCGCATCCTACTATCCATTATGTCGAGACATGTGGAAACAGTGGTTCTCCTTGAAGACTGAGGCAAAAAAGTTGTGTATGTCAACCTTTACCTCATCCATTGTTACTGACTAACCAGTGTTGTTTATCAGCGGGGGTAAACTTTCTTTGACCTTCTTTTTCTGGTTAACATATCTGTAGAAGCCCTACTTGTTATTCTTTGCGTCCCTTGCCAAGATCAGTTTCAGCTTCATCTTGGACTTCCACACCCCATCCCTGCACAGCTGTATTTCATCATTATCCTCTTCCCAGGTTACCTGTCCTTGTTTCTATTGCATGTGCATTTGCTTCTTTCCCCTTAGTTTGACCAGCCGTTCCCTACTCAGTCGTGCTGGTCACTTGCCTTCCTCGCTTGTTTCTTGCTCCTGGGAATTGCTAGCTCTTGTGCTCTACGGAATATTTCCATAAAGATCTGCCAGCTCTGTTCCACTCCCTTGTCCCTGAGGGCAGCCTTCCACAGGATCCCACTGGCTATCTTCCTGAAGAGCTGAAAAAATACTTTCCTAAATTCAGGGGCCTAACTTTACTCCTTACCTGACCTACATCCCTCAGGACTGCAAACTCTGCCAAGACACGATCACTGCAGCCCAGGTTGCCTTTGATTTTTATGTACCTAATTAGCTCACTTTCCTTGGTGTCCAACAGAGCCCATAACGCACCCCTTCTGGTAGACTTGTCTATTACCTGGCTCAAAACTCAAAGTTATCCTTCAAGCATTCGAGGAGTCTCCTGAATTGCCTACAGTTTACCATGCTAATTTCCCAGCAGATGCTGGGGTGGTTGAAGTCCTCCAGAAGGAAGACTCCTGTAGCTGGAGCGAGCAGACTTCATCAGTAGGCTCCCTTGATCAAGCAGCCTGCAATAGACGTAAGCCATAAGGTTCCGTTTGTTGCCTTGGTCTCTGATTCCTACCCACAGGCTTTCAACATGCTCATGGCTGTTCTTCTGAAACAGTTTTTCCCACTCAATCCACTTCTTTACGTAGGGGACAATACCTCCCCCTCTACTTCTTCCCCTGTCTCTTCTGTGCAGCCTGTAGCCATCAATAGTTGCACTCTAATAATGGAATTTATCCCACCAAGTTTCAGTAATAGCAACTAGGTTCTAGCAGGATGGTGGCTTTCAACTCCTCCTATTTCTCGCCCATGCTGCCTGCATTGCTCTAAAGGAACCTCATCTGGGCTGTCAAGCACGTTGCCTTCCTAGAGGAACACCACTGAATTCCTTTGAGATATTTCACTGGTGTTTCCGTCTTGGCTTCTGTTTACCTCCAGAGTCCATTTCTCATCTCTGTAGGAGTGCAAGTGTGCTCCAGTGTAGCTGGCACACTTCTGAGTCACCCTTGCTAGCACCCTGTCCCTTTAATCTTTGCATCTTATCCCACAGCTTGCTGGAGGCAAGCCTGATATCTGTGAAGGTAAAGAGGAAATTTAAGTAAATAAATCATGTTTATAAAATTTGGGAAATTTCTGATAAGTCATCAGAAATACCATCTTTTCTTTGAAGTTTATGCAGAATGTATTAATGTCACACTTGAAAAAATTGAGAGACACCGAAAATTCAGAAAAGTGAGGAACACAAGGTTCAATGTAGTGCTTCTGAAGAATTCAAATAATTTACAAATTTAAGGTTTACAGAACATTTTAATATTGCAGATAAGATCTCAAGCTAGAGACAAAAGAAATGGCTCTCTTTTTCTCCTTCTGGTCTCTCTGCTCCCAGGTGTTCTGTCTTATGCCTTTTCCACTGTCTCTGTGAACTCAAAAGAAGAAAGTTTAAGCAGCTAAATCATCATAAAAGTGTGTTGTTTAAGGTCAATGTTCCTTTTCTGCTACTCTTGTTCCCTGGTTCAGATCACATGAGGTTAAATGCCAGAGCTGATGCTAGGGAAGTGGCAAGAGTGTGCAATGTATAGCAGGTAAAAGCAGGAGACACTCTTTCATCCAACAGTATCAAACTTCAGCTAAAGGATCACTTGACATATCTATTTTTCTTCGGCTCCAAATCCCTCTAATCTTTTTATTTTTTTTTTGGGGGGGGGGGGGGGGGAAGGGAGGTGGAGAGAAGTTTGTTTTCTTATTAAAACACCACAATTCTGAGACAGCACAATGAGAAAACCAGAACCATTTACTCACTCATTGTGAGTAACAGCTCACTCATGGTGCTATAAGAAATTGGGGTTTTGTAGATGTGCTGTCAGCAAGTAAAAGTAGCTAGTGTTTGCTGTTAACATAGAAAAACATAAATATGTCTGTCCTGGGAGAACTGAGCCACTGTCAAATCATTGTCAGTGTGCGACCTACTGTGAGCATCCTTAGACCTCCACCTGCTGACCCTTCCTTATGTTCTGGTCTAAAGTATTTCTCATAGGAAGAAATAAGGTGACAGCAGTTCAAATGCAGCAATTAGTAAGCAGGATGGGTGACTTTTAAAGCACTCTATGGGACTTCAGGATTTGTCAGCTGGTTAACCTAAAGTTTGGAGATGCATCTTTAAACTGACCACAAACTCTTAAATTCCCACCAATTAGTAGAAGACTAGAAAAGTTCTACATCATAAATATGTCTTATTGTGTTCAGCTACTACAGCAATGGACATTGCAGTGCCTTGGAGTGACAGTTTCCTTGCCAAGTGGAATTTTCAGGCCTGGGCTATGTTAAATATGCCTCCCCTTTATATCACTCTGAAATGATTCAGTGCAATACTGTTTGCCTGGCTACTTTATTGCAAAAAATTTATAATTTTTCATTATCGGTGTACATTGAAAACAAAACAAAATGGGAAAAAAAATCCCAAAACCACATACCAAAAAACCTCCCAAAAACAAAATAACCAGAGACCTGCACCTCTCTAAATTAGAGCCTGGAATTAGCATTAAAAGTTCCTGTCCCATACTTACACTAAACATTTTTTGATGTATCAATTTTTCTTAATTTTATTTCATTAGATTTTCAGCTATAACACTATAATCTCTGAACAGAAGCATAGTGGACCTGGATTCTTTACATCAGCACTTTTGCTCATACTGCAGTGCAATACAATGGGATACATTTTGCATCATTAGAGATGCTGTCCCTCTGATACAATGATATTGTCCCTCTGATAAGGTCCTTTCATCTTTCATGGCTTCACATCTGAAAACTAAAAATCTCACTGACATTCCGAAGCTATTAAGGAACAGCCATGTTGCTGCAGCCAATATGTATACCTCTTGATATGAATATACACACTTTTACACACATACTTTGATATAAACATGTTACAATTCACAGCCATGTGCAACCTGTTTTCAGAGCCACAGTAAATAGAGTTCCTATGCATGATGCCAGTTTACAGATAGCTAATTTATTCCCTTGTGAGCTTTTGCAGCTACCAGCCACCAAATAATCTTCCTTGTTTTGAGAAAAAGTATACGAGTTGCAGTGAGCCCCTTCTGACATTTATGGGACCATACTGAAACCTGCAGCAATTGAACAGCTCATACTAAGGACTGGCACTAATTAACAGCACTGATATTAGGAACACTTGTGTCTTTATCAGAAGGAACATGTCAAATAGAGGCATACATATGTTATGTCCTTCTTTAAAACTAAAATATGGCAGACATTAAATTAAACAGGTTAGTAGTGGAGAGGAGTTAATCTGTTGTCTAAGGACAGATTTTTGCCTTAAAAGTGTTAATGTTAATGTCACGATTTATATCACGTTGATGCACAGGGTTCTTTCCTGACACCATGTAATTAAGTCCTTTGTGCAGTTTTGGCTGTTTGACAAAATTCTTGCTCTTCATTTAAATGATTTTTGAGAATGGGATTTCTCATTGTTGGTTCTGTAGTTGGCTGGGAAGGCTGTTCACACAGATTTAAGTCAAGAATTGTAATTAACTAGATATAAGGTAAACCTGTTTGAGAATTTTTTATATATAGCCATAAAAGATATTTACAAACTACATCAAGAAATATAATTTCTTTTTTATTATTATTTTTTGTTAAATAATTTTGTTAAATCAAATCATATCTGGGATGCTCACTTAGTCTAATCTACTGAACACAGAATATTTTCAGTTGTTTATAAAAGGAAAAACAGCTTTCTGAATGCTTGAATATACATTTTAGTTGCTAACATTATGCAACTAAGTGTAAAATTTCAGGGATTTACTTTTGTATTTTCTTTTTAATCCTACTAACACATATATGCATGTATTTTAAAAGTAAAACACAACGCTAGAGTTGTTTCTGTGTTTTTGGTTTGGTTTGATTTGGTTTGCTTTTGCATACCACATTTCTCTATAACTTCTAAGTATCTCTAAAATATATAAATAAGATACAATGCATCATATTTGAGTGCATGATAAAACATATTTTTTCTAACACACTATAAATTAAAGTAATTAATCATTAAACACAGAGTAAAATGTACAGAAAGATGCTTTGACATAATTTTCAATCTTCCAAAGAGGTAGTAGTCTCATCAAACAGATCAATCTGTAACAAAACAAAGGTCCAGACTCAACTCTTTGTTTATCCTGTACACCTCTTTTTGTGAGCTATCCCCCTCCAACCTAATTCTCAGTTTTAGTAGAGTCACTGAAAAATGAAACCTTTATCTCATGTGAATCTTAATTATTAGAACCACTTCTATTACAAATGATTTAGCCGCAGCATACCAGCAGCCTAAGAGTAGGAAGATCAGAAAAGAAACATTACCTGTCCCCAAGAAGTCAACTATTTGCCTTAACAGATATGATAAAATAGTTCTTTACAGACATAGAAGGACTATGAAATCTCTGCTCATAATGGATACAGTATTAATAAATAAGTAAATTTATCACTTAAAATGTGCTAATATGTATATATACAAAAAGATATGTATATATATATGTTACATAAACACGACATTTTTAAACTTAAATTGTTAAAGTAAGTATGAGAATTTATTACAATTTTTTAGCAACGTAGATGATGAATTATAGAAATGACAGTTACTGCATTTGTGGTTTCTTAGTCCAATTAATAATCAGCTTTAATTCTGTTATCCAACAGTATTTTTCTTTTTGCCAATCATATAGTAATTTTGGAAATTTTCTGGACTATACACACCCTTCACAGACTCAAGAAAATGAAGGAAAAAAAGCCTTATCCTGGATTAGCTTGTCTAAGTCCTGCCTATTTGAAAACTATTTTGTATTATTCCCACTGATACTCATCTGTTACTAAGTATGTGAACAAGATGGGTTAACGCATTTCTCTTGGAAATCACTGTATTTTTCTCAGTATCTTGCAAAATGCACATCTGCAAGTTTTCACAATGGCAGCAATCCTGATGTTCATATTTACCTTATTATCTACTATCTCACCAAGTGCCTGAGAACTGTTTCCAGAATAGCTTTTTCCTACAACCTCATAGATGTGTGACACTGTGAAATTAAGATCAAACATGTTTAAGATCTGTACAAGTATTAGTTTTATTTCTTATAGAAGTTGTTCGTATTTTCATTTTTAAAATATATTACTCACACAAATGAAAACCCCCATCAAACCAGAACAAAACAACTTAATGTCCTCTGAAGTATGCACACATGCATGAATATCTTGCATTTAACTGTCAGTAAACCCCAGATTCTCATCAAAGCTTCCTGTCAGAAAGCCAACTTAATAACAGTTATTTCATTCTGCTCTAAGGCAAATGATAAATAACCTGTGATAAATAAGGCTATGTACACAGTATACTGGAGGTGTAAACAAAAAATTGAAAGGTTTATTTCCTCATAAAGTCAAAATATGTGACAGTTGCGAAAAAAAAAAAAAAACAACACCTAAAGGAGAGACACATCTTTAGCACACAGAGATGGTTAAGAGAGAGGAAAGGAAAAAAAATAATCTTATATTTCATGGTCTAGAAGACTAATACTTACTGACTTCATGACTACGATTTTAAAAGACACCTTGACTATTGGGAACATGTGTCTACCTGAGGAAGATAAACAAACTGTTTAAATGCATATGTCAAATTAATTTTCGCTGAGATCTAATCAACCCAGTGTCTAAACCTTTTGAAATTGGCTCAGGTATTTTTAAGAATATTTCCCAACCAAGCAATTTGTAATCAACACCTTTAATTTTTCTCAACCAGAAGTTTTCAAATTTATATGTCCAAATGAGATTGTCCTCATGATGTGCATCATTTACTGTGACCGTAATCCTGCAGTTAATAGCCAACACACTTGTAATTGATTTGCCAACATTGTGAAAAGTCTTTAGCAGAACGATTCTGCCTGTGAATCATTTGACAGATTATTCTCAAGACCTTTAAACACTTTTGAAGATAAATAAAATATCTAGAAATAATAGCAGAAGAGTCCCATGAGTGACCTTAGTTAATATTCTATCTCTATACATGTACCTACACCCACACATATATATAAATACATCTGTATTTACTTTTTTATGCCTATGCAAGCTCTAGAAGTGTTTTGCTTTTGTCTAAAAATGATACTTTAACTGATGTAATTTTAAAAAACAAACGATGAAAATAACCCTGAAATTTGCTTCCTTTTCTTTGCTTTAGACTCCATGTCTCTTCAAAATCGTAGGTCTTTATTGTTATTTTCACAGATGACATCACAATATCTAAACATGACAGAAGCAAGAGATTTTCATGAATCACATATTACAAAATAATGCAAATTTGGGGTTACCATAATAACCTCATTAACTACATTTTTATGGAAAATTACTATTTTCCACAGCTGTATTAATGTTTAAAGAGACAATCTTTATCCAAGCAGGATTTCCCACAGATGATAAAGATGACTCCAAGTAAAATAAATATAGGATCAGCCTATAGTGTTAAAAATAATTATTTACATTCTCATGGTCATAATAGAGATTCACATGTGATTCTAAAATGCATCTGTTTGCAGAGCTTGCAAAAGGTAGAAGCTCCCTAAAGGTTTCTATTAATTCACATTACAGACAAATTTTGAAGACATAAATGAGAGTAAGCTTCTAGTTCCCTTTCATAAATAGAAATCCAAAGCTAATAGGTAAATGCAGAAGCTGAGCTCAGAAAAGGACAAAATGAAAAATAAGTGCAGAAAGTTAACTTGTTCCTTCTCAAAAAAAAAACAAACGTAAACTTCTATGTGATGTATTGCAAAATAAATAACAGTATAGGAATGTATTCTTTTAAGCTTGCTTTTTTTTTTGAATGAGAACTTTACAAATTGTATGGAGGACCACAAGTAACTTCTTTTGAGAAAAGGGCAAAGCAGAAAATGTCTTAAAGTTGTGCTACATGAACAAAGGGAGCTAATAAATAATATTCCTATGATTAATTAATTATTTTGTAAATTAAAAATTATAAATAGAACTAAAGCCTTCTCTGGAACTGTTGGCTAGGAATAGAGATTTCTAACCAACAGATAATCATGCTGCAACCTTTATGAACTACTGCTTCGTCTAATGGGATCAACAGGGACAAGTTCTTCCTATGTTTATCATAAAAGCAGCTGAAAGTTTTTTCTCTCTGTTGGAGTATTCCAGAAATTAAGATGGGGCAAAGGATGAAAAATATTAGCTCTCATCTTATAAAAGGAAGCAAGTAGTGGAGTTGTGATTGACCTGTCATGGAGAACAGTTGTCAGGTCCCACAGCTGGCCCATTTCCACATACTCTGTAAAAGCATTGTGGTCAGATTAGGAGTAACCAAGGTAATTAAGTGCCATATTATAGAATTACTTGTTGCTCCTTCAACATGTTGATTTCATTAGACACTATTTCTATTTGGAACAACTCTACCATATGCATAGCAGCTTCAGGCCCAGAAACATGCTACTGGTGACGTTCATCATTATTTTGAATAGAAATTTTGAGGATTATTCAGTGATTATTTTAATTTTGAGGTTTAGTTAATTTTTAAACATGGACTGTAGACATTTGTTCTGCTTAAAAGAAGTGTGTTTTCTAATTGTAAGTATATACAGAATATTGAACAAAATGAAGAGGACTTCTAAGATGTAGTTCATTTATTATGGACGGTAGATCACTTTATACTGTACCTCTTTATTCACTAGAAAACGCAATGTAAAAGCTAATCTACATTAACACTTAAAAGAGTCTGACTACTCTTTTCTCTGTTTCATCTCTGACATTTGATTGCACCAGTATTACTGTTTCAGGAAAGAGTAAAAGACTTTATGGTGAGAAGGAGGAGAAGGAGCTTCACAAAAGAATAAACTTAGAGTTGTTCACCCACCAATCCTTCAAATTATTCCTAATTTTTTACTGTTTCCCACTTGTTAATGCATATATAATGCTTTTCAAATTCTCATGCAGGGTATCTGATACACTTCACAGTTACAATTACTGTCAAAGGAAACCTAAGTTACTGTATCAAGGTATTGAACAGCAGGAGGATGAGGGCAGAATCTTTGTTGAGTTTTAGCAGTTCTTTTCTAGTTCAAATTTTGACATTATGTTACAGCAGTATATGTATTATATTCACTGGAAAATGCAGCATTTCAGGCAGATTATAGACAGGTCAGATTATAGTTTAGTCACATTGCACCTTTCTCACTACAGTGAGATAATCATTAGCAGGTAGTTACTTCTTTAATGCAAGTTTTGATAACATAGTTTAAAATGGGACTTCTTTGTCATCGAAAAGGAAACATCAAACAAACCCCAAAACCATCAAAATGCAGCACACACAAAAAACTATAAGCATTGTTTCCCCATAATGTTTACAAAATAAATGAGACTGTTTCTGAAGTAAAACTGCATAGAAATAGCATCTTGTATTTCTGAAATGAGTGGTAAGGTCCATCTGCTTTTAATGCTTGTCTTTCTTACATCTCTCACAATTTACTTTTGGTCAAATTAGCAGGGGTTGCAGTGACTGTTTGCGTACACCACAGTGGTGCAAAGTTTGTGATTCCTGCATGAGAGATCAGTGGACACTGAAATTCAAGGCACAGTACCCATTTGCAGTAGCTGGTATATCAGCTGACTTCTCAATCAGACATTTTCTGAGACAATATACACAAAAATAAGACAGCATGTTTTCAAGTGAACCTAAGTTTCACCTCATATCTATGCAGTAGACTAGTAAAAATAAAAATTAATTATTTATTACATGTCCTTTTTATGTCACCTTTTTGCATCAGCTCTTTTTTTTTCCTCCTTTTTTAGATTTTTCTTCTCAATATATATGGCTGAACTACATTCTAAGTTCCTTTCTAATTCCCCATTGTTGTTTTATTGCTTTTATTGAATCTGGTTCCTCAGATTCTTTATTTATTCTAAGTTGGCTTCATTTTTTTTTTCTCAGTAATGGCCATTTACTCCTCTTCTAGTGTTAGATCATTTATCTATTTACCTGTTGACATTTGCTCCTTTTCTGCTTTTACTCTTTCCTTTCCTTTGCTCTATGAAATCTTTCATGTTACCAACCTCCTGTCCTTTTCTGCATCGAAGGAAGAGCAGTCTTGTGAAAGCTCCACTAAATTATGGTCATGCACAAAAAGAGCAAAGTTCACTTTGCAGTGAAGTTGAAATTCCTTCAGCTTCCTAGGTAGATTTGTTTTACAATCAAAATATGAGAGTTGTAGCTTAACCTTATTTAGCCCTGCCTTTTGTATACAAAGTAGTCAGAAGTGAAGTCATCCAACTGATGTGGTAATGAGATCCTTGATGGTGAGTCCAATGTTTTTGGGCTTGGATGGTGCCATCTAGCTCCTATTGCATAATGTGTCCAGTTCATTGCCTAAGCACAGCCTACTATGGAGGCAACCATCTGTTCACAAAGAAAAAGGTAGTTTAACATCTCTCAGTTTCTGTAGCTCACTTAAAATTTTACTTATGTCTTCAGCAGGGGCATCTCCATAGTATGCCTGCATAATCATTGGAGCCTTATTGCCTGAGCAAACTACCTGTCCACTCATTTTTTTTAGGCTTCTAGCCATACAAAATTCCTTATTCCAGAGGTTTTCCAGAGCTCATCCAAATCTTTTTTGCTTGTAAAAGTAATCCTCTTCTAAAATCTTCCCTCTGTAAATAAACTTGACAAACAGCAGATTGTCATTGTGCTTGAAAACAGGAAGCAAGCACAAGAGTTTCTCCTTTAGGGAGATAAAGTCCTTCCTGCCTCTTCACTTGCCCCAGCTGGTCTTCTATTTCTGAAAATGAAACAGACTTTCTGCACATGCACAGACAAAACTTCTCTGTAAAAACCAGAACTTTTAAATAATTGCCAATTTTGACAGAAGTTGACTTGAAAAAAAAGAATAGAAATGAAGCTGTCTCATAATGTAAGAGACATCCTGTTCCAGTGTTTTCAGATTTTTTTATTTTCAAATTATTTTTGAATGCTTTCTATTAGAAGGCCAAAGTCTAAGCCTTTTTATTTTTCCTTAAAATGAGAATTTTTAATTGTTCTGAAATCCTACTTTTATAAAAATGTCAGAATCAAAATGCATTTTGAAGTTAGAGCATTGCCTTTTGTAAAAAAAATTGACATGGTTCTGAATGATATTTAAATCACTATCTGTCATTTTTTGATCCAATATTCATGGTGGAATCTTGAAACATACATTAGTAACAACATAATCTGCTCATTTTCTTCACCCAAGATTGAGAATACTGTTCAAAATGAAGGTTACAGAACAAGTTATCAGTAAAAATAGCATTTTCCAATAGAGGCATATATATTCTTCTGATTGGCAGGATTCATGTCAACCAAAGGAGCCAAGTAGGAACAAGAGTTGCATGCTGAACAGCATGACTTCATATGAAAATGTAGCAAAATGTGTTCCTCTCTTTTAGTGGAAGACCTCTTTTGCACTACAGCAATACTCTTCAGTGTTGCGATGCACTCCGGTGTCATGCTGGGAGACCTAATTATACCAGTGGGACTCTTTCAAACACAGCACAAAGGATAGAAAGCATTTTAAACATAATTTATAAAAACATTCTCATTTCAAATGTTGCGTTTTTTTTCAAATTTATGTCTCACTCCTCATAAGTTCTAGTAGTCTGTGTTAGCGACATTCAGTTCTGACATTTGAATTATATTGTCCTAGATATGGAGTGATGCTCTCTCTAACTCATTTTTCCTTTTTGGACTCTACATTCTGACATGAACATACATCAATACATATGAACAGACAAACACACACGCACCAACACTACTTTCACAGATTTAGCATAGATTTACCTTCTCTCAGGTTACCTTCACAATTATCCTTCTGCATTTTTCTGCCTTTACATTGGGACCCCATACATCACAGAAATGTTATCAAAGTGCTTGAGCTTCCAGACTCAAAGCAAAGAAAAAAAGGGGGGGAAATGCTGATGCTATAGCACTCATGAAGCTTGGTAAATCCAACATATACAGCAAACTCCTATTTCTTGCCTACTGTGTGTAGATAGAGAATCCTTGAGAGACAAAGCTACTAAAATGATCAGTAAGCTGTGTTAAAGAAGTATTGAGAATTTGTCAAAACAAATAAAAAAGAAAAAGAAAAAGAAAAAGAAAAAGAAAAAGAAAAAGAAAAAGAAAAAGAAAAAGAAAAAGAAAAAGAAAAAGAAAAAGAAAAAGAAAAAGAAAAAGAAAAAGAAAAAGAAAAAGAAAAAGAAAAAGAAAAAGAAAAAGAAAAAGAAAAAGAAAAAGAAAAAGAAAAAGAAAGAGAAAAAGAAAAAGAAAAAGCAAAGAAAAGAAAAAAAGAAAAGTACACATCTCTTGAGAACTCTGAGATTTATTTATCATCCTGAGATGGAATAGGCTGGCTGGTTTGGGTTGAGTTGAACTGGACTTTGTTTTGCAGAGGAGTGGTGTTATCACTGCTTAGACTGCTATTGTAGTCATTCTCACATTTTCTTGGTGATCTTTCACACCAATTTGCTCCTGTGATGTATTTGATCTTGACTGGCTGCCAAAAGCCCACCCAGCTATCTCCTGCTGAAAAAAAAACGGAGAGAAAAGAAGATGGAAAAGCTCATGGATTGAAATACAGACTGAGTGATTGCTTATCAATTACCATCATGTCCAAAACAGACTTCACTTGGGAAAATCAATTTAATTTATTGCCCACTAAAAATAGTTGGATGGTAAGAAAAAAGATAAACACTAAAATACATTCCTTCACTCCCAGTTCTTCCCAGACTCCACTTCCTCCCTTCATTCCTGCTGTATTCATCAATACAGGTGCTAAGAGGCTGCTTGTGAAGTAATCTAGACTATAAATGAACAAATGAATAAATAGATAATTCTATGGGTACCATTCAAATGGGGTAAAGAAAAGACATACTTTACTTAAAAAGTTCCAAACTGTTTTTGCTTCATTGCCAGTGATTTCATAATTAGTGTTGAGTTCCATTATTTCACCACCTTTTTTTCACTCCCACTTCAAACCCAAAAAACTGAGAGAAGTTTCTTTCCTCGTGAAAGAACCTTTCACAAGCATTACCTATCTTTTGTGAGTATCCTCCTTTATGACACAGCAGACTGTGTCAGAGAAGAAAGTTAACTGCAGGCTGACACTGAATTTTCTGAGGATATACTTTTGTTAATCATTTTTCACAGTTGTACAGTTAGTTTCTTAGAAAGAATGAGCTTTGTAACACTATTTATTCACCATCTCAAAAGTTTCTGTAGGGTTACATCTTCTGGACTGTCCTCAGCAACCATAATTATATGGCACTTGAGCCTCAGGAAAGAAAGATAGACATTCCAATGAGACAAAGACAGAAATTTCCTAAAGACTGCCCTGAGCTCTGTAATATACCTGCCTTAAAAAACAAAAACCAAACCAACCAAACAAAAAAACCCAACTCAAAAGAAATTCAAAGATTCAGCAACTTTTTTCATCAAAACAGTAGACTAGGAAAAGAAAGAAAGAACATTGATGTGCATGCATTGTTATAACCATGACAGTGTCTAGATCAGGAGACCACACCAATGACTTTTCCTGATGAAGGTATTTTAGTTGGTTTCTTTTTTGTTTATTTTGGAGGGGCAAGGTGGGAGGGTGGGATGGACATATATACCTACATTTCTCTTGATTCTTAACTTCTAGATGCCATAATGACAGACAGTATAAGCATTTGAGTCTACTGATTACCTTTATGGGTTCTTTTAGGCTAGCGAGGGATATTGACTCTCCCTGTTAGTCTTGAGGAGGCATGGGATTTAACTTACTTGCTTTTCTGAAAATAGATAAGACTAATGGAACTTTACCATTCTCAAAAAGCTGTCTTCATTTTTTGTCCAGATGAGCAGTTCTGCTGAACAGTTAGTGATAAAAATGTCCTTAAATATTAATTTCTTTGGGATTATCTTTGCAGCTAAGCTTGGCACACAGATGACCTCCAACTGTTTAACCAGGCAAAAAAGTAATCCAGATAGCTGATGGCAAAAATCCTCTTTAGAGTTTGATGACTTGTGACAGATCATTTTTACAGCTTTGTTCTGCTAGTTTGTTGCAGAGAAAGAAGTATTCCTCCTCTCTTGACATGGTTTTTAGATAACCTGAAATAGTGGAAATTGTTACTGTTATCTAGGTAAAATTATTATTTGTAAAGCTGTATTATGTACTATGAAAAAAATAGTTGCATCTAACAGGATTTCATATTAATATGAAACATGTTTTAATTACTCTGGATTTCTATTTTCCCCCATTCCCTGCATATGCTGAAAAGCGACAGTAGAGATGATTCATTTCAATTCCACTAGTCCCAGGCAAATGAGCATCTTCTAAATTTTTAGTCAAGTTGCAAGTTATCTGGGTAAACTTCAATCTAGAGAGGTGGAAGATCTAAAAAAAAGGAATAGGGAATGATGTTCACTTAAATGAACAGTGCTCAATAGACCTTTTTCTTTCAAGGAAAGTGAGATACATAAAAAATACCTAGCCAAAAATAGGGTAAAGAGCTTCTACTCAGTCAGCCTTCTTCCCCTGGCAAGGAGTGAAGGACCTTTACACTTCCAGCTATTGGACTGCCTGCATTTGTCTAGACATTTGTCAGCTCAAAATTTGGTTAACAAAATGCATTTTGACATCTTGAAAAGTACTAAGAAATAAAAGCTTGTGAAGAACAGCTTTGTCCTTTTATATATCTTATAAAAAAATCTTTACAGACTTTCATTTGCTTTTAATCCATAAACTATACCAAATTTATTGACTCACAGTACTCTTGATCCCATATAGCCTATAGTGTCTTCATTATGATCACAGGACATGGGTGAGCTATTATCACACAAAATAAGTGAATGCTGAAAAAAAAATAGTTATCATTTAATGACATTTATTTGCTGAATAGATGGATAACTTTGACAAAGAGAGAAAAAAACCCAACCAAACAAACACCAAAAACTCAATTTTTCATTGCAAATCCAAGCTATTTTTTAAGGGCATCTTTAAAATCAGTTAGGATGAGACAAAATTTTACATTCAGTCTGATTTCAGATATTTGGAGTTTGCCATCTAGGCAGAAAATGTGTATGGGAAAATTTGCTTTAGGTTTATTTATCGATTAAGGCAAACCTTTGAGTGAACAGTTTCAGCTGAGGTCATGTACCAGAGAACAATACTCAAATCTGTTTGATCACCAAAGAACCTAATGCTGTATTGGGTTTCAAAGATGTGTCAGTCCCTATGTGTTTACTTGTGTTTAATTGAAGCATGAATCATAAGTGATAATAAATTTAGGTTTAGTCACAAGGAAGATGAGATTTGATTTTATTTTAGTGTTTCTTGGATAGGGTAACTCTGGATTTGTCCACTGGATACTGTTTGACTTCTTTCTGAATTCAGCACTGCCACAATTGTAAGCGGTTTACAAGAACGATGCCTTGTTTACAAGAAATAGATGCCTTCTTAAAATCTGCTGATTCCTTGTTTTGTACCCATTTAGGTACATCTGTTATTCAGGTGACAGCCACAGACGCTGATGATGCCAACTATGGAAACAGTGCCAAAGTAGTGTACAGCATCCTCCAGGGGCAGCCATATTTCTCAGTGGATCCAGAAACAGGTTAGCAATTCATTCAGTCTTACTTCTTGCAATAACAGAGACAGGATGCAGGGACCAAGATACTTTTTGTTTCCATTTCAGTACTGGAACAGGTGTATGACATCATATGACTTGACACAAAGCTGATACCATTAAATGAAAACTGGAATCCCAATAAAAGTACAGCTTTTCTGTTAAAATGAAATTATTGAGGAAGAACTGTTTTAAACGCTATGAGTAAGATTTCCAGAAGATGACTGTTAATTGTAAAAGGTCAAAAAGAACTATCAAAATGAGTCACATGCCTATTTTACACCAATTTCTGGGATTTTCATGTGTTTGTCCTTAAGAAAAGGAAATAGCAGATGAACAAATTCACATTATAGGGTGAAAACAAAAGAAAAATCTCATAGGTAATTAATTATTTCTAAAAGTTTGGAATTGATTCCTGACCACTGACAATTTTTAACTGAAGATGCTTTTTGAAACTGTATTCTAATTCCAATTCTTATTAGAATGAAGCAAGAATGTCGTGGTTTGGAAAAAACCTTTCCCCCCCGGGACTGGTGATAGTCTGGCCCAGGGGTAGTGTTTTTAATACTAGGCCAATTAAAAAACTTGGTGCCCCCTGCAGAGAGGTGGTGGTGTGGTGCCCAATTGGCCAGCCAGAGGGCTGCAACCCGTGGGCAGACACAGCACTGGAGCGGAGCCAGTGCGAGCGGAGAAGTGGCTGGAGCATGAATCTTGTAAAGCACGAATGAAAGTCTTTTTCACTGTTATGTAGAAAATTGTATAAGAAAAACCCAAAAATTTAGAAAAATGTGTGAACTTCGGATATCTATAATTCAAAATTAGGGTTCAAAAAAGAAACATTCAACCACAGCCTCTCCTCTAGACGAGTCCTAAGGGACTCAAGACTTGGTAGGAATTGCATTAGCTTGTTCCTGCATGTTATCAAAATTGTTCTAGTTTGAGAACTGAGAATTTAAGAGCTACTTTGCCCAGAACCCCTGAAGTTCCTAATCCATTCAGCATAATCAGAAGATGGCTAAAATCCTTTTGAAACAATTTCCTTTTTAGAATACAGCAAGGGCATGGTATAAGAAAGAAAATGAGTCACAAGGCTACAGTTTTAAAAGGGAGCAAACCGATTTTGCCTTGGATAACAGTGTTTGGCTTTTTCCTACCTTTTTCAATTTCTCTCTTTTTTCTCTTTTTCCCCAGTCCCTTACACAAACATCTTTAACAAGCATGATCAGGGAAACAGGACCAGTATCATATGGACAATAACTGATGGTAGCAGGTGGTTAGGCAGGCATTTGTTTTGCGGCAGACCTGGGCTGTCACCTTTGGTTCAGGGATTATCTTTCATTTTAAACCAATTTACTGTTTAATGTTACATATACTAACAAGCCTAGGTATGGTAATCAGAATCTGGTAATCCTGGATCAGACATAAATACCATAACCACTAAACTACAAAGGGGTTTTTTCTCTCATTCTAGAAGCAGAAATTTTCCAGAGTTGTTTTCTCTTTGTTGGGTGATTTTTTGTATAATATCTAACATCCTATAAAAGAGCATTCTTCTGAGAAAGGAAGGGCAGGGGTGGGAATCCTCCAAGCAGAAAAGGACAAAATATTTAAATTTTTCCACTTCTCAAGAGAAAACTCTCATCACTCCAGCCCTGCAAAGCCACCACCCTTCTAAATAAAAATAAGAAAAAGGAAAACAAAACAACAAAACCAAACAAAAACAAACAAACAAACAAACAAAAAAAAAAAGGACAAACCAAAACAAACAAACAAACAAAAACCAAAAAAGCTCTGCTTGGTTTTCTAAAAAAAAATGTGTATGCCCACTTTAATGAAAAGGTCTTTTGGTTTTCTCACCTGAGGCCCCTATTCTTTTTGTGTGCCATACAAGACCTTGCTGTATTTAAATTACATTTATGAAATTTTTGAAACTGAACACCCAAAAACGAATTTTCCAACACTAATTTTACAATCTTGTCCAATTCTTTTGTTAGCTATAGCCCTAGCTGATTTACAGTGTCCATCACTGAGCATTACAATCTATGATCTATTGCGGCCCAGAATAATGAATGCAGGGCATGTTAGAGTTAGCCTTGTGTTATAATATAAAAACTTCACCAGAGCTGGACATAACACAATGTATTAAAATAATAACTGGGGTTAGTAAATGAAAAAATTCATTAATTCAACAGATATATTGATATTTTTGTCATTGAAAGAATAATTAAATTGATTTAGCACATCAAAAACAATGACTAATGTCTCTGTTACATTTATTTATCTTTCTCCTTAAGATCACAGTAAATCAGTTATAGATTGAAAGGCTTATTGCTGTATATCTTGTTGTGATTGCTATGGATTATCATCTGCACAGTATATCTTATATGAATCCATTTAAAAATTCTGAGTTCAAAGTGGGTGGTGCTTCTCCTTCACTGCTCTGTCTCTCCTTTTTCTCACTTCTTCAAGGCATAATCAAGACTGCTTTACCGGACATGAGCAGAGAAAACAGGGAACAGTATCAAGTGGTCATCCAGGCCAAAGACATGGGAGGCCAGATGGGAGGACTATCAGGGACCACCACCGTGAATATCACACTGACTGATGTCAACGACAATCCACCTCGCTTCCCCCAGAGTATGGAGCATCTAATAGTTCTGTTTTCCAAAGAACCTTTCTAGAATCACCTGGTTTGCTTTGTCCACCTGGAAACTTTTTTTCATTATTTTGGTAGTGTAAATACTGGCCCACTGCTGTGTCTGTTTACACTGCAGCATTATTAAGGGAAATGGGAATCTCTGCCTACATTTTTTTAATAGCAAATTATTTCTTGGAATGATAAAGTTGCTTCTCACTTTTACTCTGCTTACAGGTATATAAGATGTAACGATGACTTAGGCTAACTGAAGGGACTTGAAAGCCTTCAGAGAAATTTAATTACAAAATATAGGGTTCAGTTTTGGGAGTCATTTTTAGTTCCGTATGTTTAGGCAAGCAAATAGGTCAGCAAATTTTCTAATGTTCTGCCTTGCCCAAAGTTGATCAGGTGGTATGCTGTGCTTGCAGTCTAAACATTTGCTTTAGGTACTTGTAATTTCTGTTCAGTTCTTGATGTTGAGTGATTTTGAAAATCTAGGCCAGTCTGACACAATAAAGTTTTTTTTAATACATCTGTAGAATAAAAACTGGCAAATAACAGAAAGCTGCACAATACAAAAAGCTTTACAGTAGCACACTGCAGATCTTTTCATCCTAGGCCTCTGGTTTAAATCCAATCTCAAATTGTTATAGTCAGTGTCTGATAACTGTTTGATAGGCTGCAGATAGGAGAAATTTACAGCCTCAGTTCAGTGCCTGCTGGAAAAATGTCCACATTATAAATTTTGAATTGCTCGTTCATGCTGATGAGGGACCTGACTCTCTTTCAGATTCACTTAGGACTGAACAAACAGAGCTGATTTAGAAAATGTTCCTCCAGACTTGAAGAAACTTGAAAAACACTTCAGTACCATGACAATAAGTACAACCAGAGCAGTACAAACAGGTCAACCCAGAGCAGATTTAAAAAAAATAATGAAAAATTTTGGCAGGATGGAAGAATGAATTTCAAATAACTATTTTAATCTCTATCCATGATTACCGATAACTTTAAAAAAACGAGAGGAAGTACTGCAACACTCATAAAGAGAAGATAATTTGAATTCACATTCAGAGTGAATTCACTTCTTGAGAATTCACTTGCTGAAAATCAACTTCACATGGCAAACTCAAACAGCAATTTTTAGCTAAATTGCCTGTTTGACTTTATGAGGGGATACTTTTTAAACATGTATAGCATGACAGAGCCTGTTATATTTCGGCAAATAAGAATTCTTGAACCTAATTTAGTATAGTAGATTGCATTGCAAGTCTTGCTGTTGAATAAAATAAAATAAAATAAAAAATTAAAAATGTATAGAACTGCAAAATACCTTAAGGTTTCCAATCTCCTCAGCATGTGTTCCTTATGATGCTCCTCTTTCAGAATTAACTAAAGGCTCGGGTCTATGGAAGTTCTTATGATTATTTCAATAATCTTTGTGTTTGGTACTTTATAGAGAAATTTACACAATTTGATGCCTCATACAATATTCTCTGCAGCGTTTGACTTCAAACACCACTGAAACACATTGGATGGCATATAGAAGGCTTGCTGTGGAATCTGTTCAGTGGTGCAATTTTAATTTTGCTGATGACCCTTCCCTGTCATTTTCTTTCTCCTCAGCAGGGTGGTTTTCAATACTTCCTAGGAAATCAAACATAAAGAAACATCTGAAGGATTTGAGTTCTTCTTAGATAGCTATGAAGCAGGGCATACCTTCAAAGAACTATCTAGTTCTGGAAGTTTGCTTCTTACAAAAACGTTTGTCTTCCATTTTTTCCTGTGTGAGGCAACAATAAGTGAAAATGTTGCCAGAACAGAGGGTGAATGGCAATTGCAAGCAGCACCAGTTAATATCAAGGTATTTAAGAACTAAAGCTTAATTTTTTAGAGGGACAGAAGAAAATAAAATGGCACTGTGAAGTACTGGTTGTTCAGACTGCATTAAGACAAAACAGATTTTCTGTTTTGTTTTGTTTCCTGAAAGAAATCCTGGACATCCAGAAGACTTAGGTCTAAATGGAATTTAAATGGCACCATAATGGAAATCTTACACATTTTGAATTTTATTGTACTCTAACCCAAACATCCACCTCACATGCCAAAAATGTGTGACATTCACACAGGATCACAAAAATGAGGAATACTTTCAAATGAAAAAGCACTAAAGGGAGTTATTTGTCTGGAAGGAGTAATAAGTACCATGATTAAATCTGTTCTTATGGTATTTCTGGCTCACCTGCCAAACCCTTGAATTTGTCAAGGGTTCAAGCCTTCAAACTCTTGGTTTAGCTTTCAAGAATCCTACCTTTTTCCCATTTTCAGATTGGTTTAAGGAAACAAATGCACTTTGGTCTGTGTGGATTGTAGTCAAACAGGCTGCTCCAAGTTTTCACTTACAACCTTGAATTTGCAACAGTTTGGCATCAAGCATTAGATTCCATTTTGTTGCACATCTATATTAATATAAGGTATTTGCAGTGATTCTCTTTTGTGCTTTGTACAACTGGGGACAGAAACTCATCCAGTACTCAGATGTTTGGTATTTCCTTGTATTAAATGGAACACTGAGGATCCTTTAGGAGTCTTAAAAGACAGTAAAGAGCATGTAAATACAGGAAATATGGTAGTTGCAAGAAAGATAGTTGACTGTACTTCACTACAAGTCAACACAATTTATACGGGTTCTTACTGAACCCTTTCAATAAGGATTGTACATTTTATCAGGTGCTAATTTTGTCAGACTCTTAAGGTATTTTTCCAATGCTACTACCTCATTCAGTAAATTAATATGAATTTACATGGAAAAAAAAGATCAAAAGAAATACCAGATCCTGGCATCTCATGCAAAATCTGAACATATCAAATTTATTTTTTTTTACATTTTCTTGGTAGTAAATAACTGAAAATACTGATTTTGAATTTTTTTTTTTGTCTTGCTTGTGATGAAAAGTCTTCAATCCTTGTTCTGACTGGTCAGGAAATCCATCCAATTAATACTTCTGCAACAGCATGTCTTTAAAATTTGGTTTTTATTACAAATATTGTCAGAAAATACACATAAATTCACTTTTCATGTACATGGGCAAGATTAAAATGTCTTTGTAATCAGATTTCTTTTAGAAAACCCTGATTATAAAAACATTAAATGAAACCAACCATTAAAAGAGCACAAAAAGTATATGCAGAGTAAATTAAGGAAAATCTGAATGAATCTGCATTTCAATTAACTGTAGCAATTAACATGAACATATATCCAAATGAACATATATCCATGACTCTTTAGTAGGTTTTGCCAATAGTGGATGAATTAATTGCTTTCACACAGAACACCTATCTGAATACATATTTCAAAAGAATAAAAAAAGATCCTGATTTTATTTTAGTCTGTTTCCAAAATCCTCTGTGCTTTTTACAATGCTTATGCATTGAGAAAACAAAACTAAATCCCTTTCTATATCTAAATATATCTAGGAACATTTCTAGAAAACTGAGAGAATATATTTACATACATATAATTTTAGATAATCAAGATAAGAACTGATACCTTATTGTTTAGCTTCTCTGCACCTTACAGATGAAGAAAAAAAAGAAAAAAAAAAAACAACAAAACAAAGGTACAGTACTAAATGGCTTTGAAGAATAACTTGAAATTTTTGTAACAGTTTGTCAATCAACTCTGAACCCTGTTTTAAAGTTTAGTATGATGACTAAGAGCACTTTTCTTAGCGTGTTTGGAACTTCAAGTTACTTAAGTAAATTCATGTGAAATTGGAGGGGGTTTTTATTCAGAAGAAAAAGTTTCTCAAAACAATAAATACTTGAATTTGCTCTCCCAGGAACCTACCAATTCAGCTCTCCTGAATCCGCACCACCTGGGACTCCTCTTGGCAGAATTAAAGCCAATGACCCTGACGTGGGAGAAAATGCAGAGATTGAGTACAGCATCTCCAGTGGGGATGGATCAGACATGTTTGATATCGTCACTGACAAGGACACACAGGAAGGGATTATAACTGTCAAAAAGGTTTATTTTTTCCTCCCTCTCTTTTATATGTACTTAGCTCTCCAAGTGTTACAGTTATTTTTCTTTTTCCAGGGGAAGGGAGGGTAGATCTCACAAGGGGTCAGGCTGCCAAGGAGCTGTTGTATTAGTTTTGTTCTTCTCTTTCTTCAGCAGATATCTGTTATTTTCAAGTCTCAAGGGAAATTTACTGGCATGTCACTTCACATAAAGCAATATTTCAGTGTCTGCTGTCTGTTCAATATATATAGTCTCGCACACAGTACTTTCAAATTAGGATTGTGAAAAGCTAGAGGGGTTCAGTTTATAGTGGGATTTGTCAGCTGATTGCTGTGGTAAGACTTACCAGGTTGAGAGGCTCACCTGAAGTTTGATGAACTTACATGTCCAAGCCTAAACTCTCCCTCTCTAATTGTGCAACAGCCTCCAGGACCTGAAATCTGTCTCAGTTTAGGTCCAACCATGGTGAAACTTTGGTTGTTACATATTATGTCAGTGAAAATCCAAAGAGCAAAGTCATGGGTAGAAACCTAATTCAAAATACCATCTCTGACATATTTATTAGTTGTTTTTCAAAATTCAGCCTGTTAAACTCTGAACACTCTTTCCAGTTCTATTGTTATTGAATATATTGAAAATTAATTGATTTCTCTCTATATAATATAGATCTATAAACATATTTGGAAACATGTATATTTATGTATGTACATATGTGTAGATATGAATGTCTGTATATGTATGCATATATGGATATGAATAATGTAAGTGTCATATTGGAAATCAGATTTCACGGTTTTTCTTTTCACTGTGGAATATGGAGTTCAGGAACAAGTCTGGATTGCTCCTGATGCCAAACAGGCAAGGGTAGATGGTAATGGAGTAAAGAAAAGGTAAATATGACAGAACATTTAGTAACAGAGAAAATTACTCTTCTTCCTACCAATGAGATAAGACAAATAAGACTTTAAACAACTCCTACTTGTGGACTGAGTGACAGTTCTGTCTTTCTTTCTTTGTATTTTATATAGGTTGAACTCTTCTGGTTTTTATAAACCTAAACAAGTAGTAGGCAGAGGGATCATGTTTGCCTTACTCTCCTATACCAATTCTTATTTTTCTTCTGCCTAGAAAAAGACCTAATATACTCAATCTTCCCCAGGATGCATTAAAGTTTAGAGCTTTCACTTCTAAAAATGTTTCCATTTTTAATTCAGCATTATAAAACTCACATTTTTTGTAAAGTGACATAATTTTCTTTATTATTATTATTTGATCCTCAGCATCTGGATTTTGAAAACAAGGTGCTATATACCTTAAGAGTGGAAGCAACAAATGCTCATCCTGATCCTCGTTTTCTTCAGCTGGGGCCATTCAAAGACACGGCTTTGGTCAAAATTTCTATTGAAGACATTGATGAACCTCCAATGTTCAGCAGACCCTGGTATTTAATAGAGGTAGATGAAGATGCCAGGGAAGGAAGCATTATTGGGCAAGTTGTAGCCCAAGATCCAGATATAGCAAAGAATGCAATAAAGTAAGACTTTACACAATATAAAATGCTTTGGATGTGGGGCAATCTCATGCATGGAGAGTGTTGAGAGTGCAATGTATTAGGAGACTGAGTAATTAAGCACATGTGGTCTCTTGAAAAGTGTCAAACAGAGAGCTACGGAGCTTGTGAAAACAGATACAATTAACGCAATTAACAGTGTAGACAATGCTTTTGAAGAATAGCCTATAGGTATTATGTAAAAAGAAAGGAGAGGTCAGCATTTAACTGCTGGCATGTTCTAGTACTTTCACCAAACTCTTCATAAAGTTTTGGTTTATATCATGTAAAAACTCAAAATTATGTATTTCTATGTTCTGTGAAGCTTGATAGCAGTCAGCCTTCTGTACATAATATTGTCTACCATGTTCTATAGCTTAACAATTTAATGATCACAGTATATTGAATAAGAAGCAATTGCTAGAAAGTCATAACAATTAGAGGTGAGGGTTCAGCACTGTAAAATTTCTGTAATTCTGCTATTATTATCTGCAGTGACAAATACAGCACTTAAATTTGTGTATTTACCATGCAAGTGATTATGAAACCATATCTCTGCATTTCTGAACAAGCCTTTTATATCTTGCAGAAGAACACGTTGAGGTAGGAAGTGTGAGAGGAGGAAGAGAATAAAATATTTTTAAGTAAACTATGTATAACATCTCAATCTAACTTGATAGTGACTCAAAACTAGTAGGCTAATTAAAAAACACCTGTAAAATAAGTTTTCCTTTGCTGGGTAAGAACAAAGCAAAAGCAAGAATCATAAAATGAGATTTTAAGATATTTCATCTGAAACAGCAACTAACATGAAGATTTTTCTGGTGAGTTTGATTGTCCTTGTGACACCCCAAAAATATTATTTTAAAAGTTGATACTTACTTATATCTGCAATGTGTGTCCTTTGGTGACAGAGTTCTCTAAGAGACAATTAATTTGCATAAAATCTTATCTAAAAATATCTGGTTTTAGTTGTTATTTCAGAATTCACTTTATGAGCTGAAATGTAAGTTCCAATATCGATCTACAAACCGCCCACATAATAATTTGCTCTTCCTCCTGCTCATTAGTCTTAAAAACTTGTTTCTCACTATTTGTAGCATGTAGGCAGCTACAGGAAGGGTTAGGTTACTTGTTAAGAAAACATTCTTGATTAACCAGAGTTAAAATTAGAAAACTTTTAGAGATGGCTGTAAGCTAAACTGGAGACTGCAACAGGAGAAAGTAATGCTCAGTTCTACTGTATCTTGACAGATATTCTGTGGATCGACACACTGACCTTGACAGAATATTCAACATCTATTCAGGAAATGGATCCTTATTCATCTCAAAGCCACTTGACCGAGAAGAAACTCCCTGGCACAACATCACTGTCATAGCAACTGAAATGAGTAAGTTGAAGAAAATTTATCTCAGAGGAATATTAGAATTGAGAAAAGAACTAAATTCTGCAGTATCTATGACTTGTTTCATTAGTTTTGCTATTATTTGGATATTATCAATATACAGAGCAACTTTAAATGAACATCTAAAATTTCAATTTATTACTTTAAGATTGGTTTTGCACATTTTTGAAAAGATAATTTGTAATTCTCAGGCTCAACAAAACCATGTACTATATATACATATGACAAGTTAAGTGGTTCTCTGATAATTCACAGACAATAATTTGGTGCAGGTGTGATGCACTGGCTCTGACCCAAGTTAAGTCTTTGGGAAAATCATTGGGAAAAAAAAATAAAAAATTGTCCATGACATATCAATAATACATTGTCAGAATGGCCACGGTAAATGGGAAGAAGTTACGCTTTGCCTCAACTGCTTTAACTTATTTCGGAAACTGGCTTTGTTTGAAACCAAGGAAAATTCTTTCCCCCCACTTCTGAAGCAAACCTTAGGCCTTAGTCTTTCACTTGGATTCCTTACTATTCTGCTAGAAACTCATAGATATGGATGTCTCTTGCCTACTTTTTTTTCCAGGCAACAGTAATCAAAGGGGAAACAGAGACACTAATTTTAGTGAACAACTTTTCTCCCTTACCTCATTCTCTGTACAGATTCCCCAGGAGTCAGTGTGCTTAACAGCTTGGGATTTAGGTAATATGGAGAGATGAATCCTATCCCCATTTTCAGAAAGACTGATATCTTTTCCTCATAAATTCTTTTCTTTTTTTGTCAAACGTTCTCCATTTTTGATATGTGTAATGTGAGAACCTTTTCTGGCAACAGCTTGAGATTGGAGGTCAAATTCGTGAGGAGTGATTGATCACATCTTACCTACCTCCTTTTATTGTTTTGTTTTTTACGTTTTGGGGAGAAAGGACAACTTTGTTTTGTTGGGGTTTTTTTTGTGGTTTTATGTGTGTGGTTGTGTTGTCGTTGTTGACTGACACTGTTTTACTGCTTTATTGATTTGAAAAAGTAAATGTTCTTGACAGCTCGACCCCGTGAAACAACTTTTGCAATGAATCATTTGCTGTACTGATGTATGGAATACAAAGCAATAATAACTCCGTCACCTGTTTTTAATGCAAATCCATTTAAGTATACTTTATATTATTTCAAAACCTACATACCATAATAAAAAATTGTTTCAGATATAAATAGGGCTTTTATATAAACGGAATGTACATCAGTAGAAAATAAAACATAATTGTTTTAGTATAATAAAAATGAACATTTCTAATGTCTGTTGGAAAAAATGTATTGGACTATTTTCACAGACATACCTCCTTGTATTGTAATATAAATAATTTTCTTTTTCCAGATAATCCCAAACAAAGTAGCCAGATACCTGTCTTCATCCGGATTTTAGACATAAATGATCATGCACCAGAGTTTGCCAACTACTATGAAACATTTGTTTGTGAAAATGCAAAAGCAGGACAGGTAAACCAATACTTATGTTACTGAAGAACTTGCAATGAAACTATTCTGGAATGCCATCATGGATACTTCAACATATGTTAATTTGGGTAGCTGCAAAATAACCCAGCCTCTTTATTTCTTATCTTATACAGAAAATATCAGTTGATTCAAAAAAGGAGGAGATAAAAGATGAAGGATAATACCCTAGTATAATAACATTGAATATAATACAAAATGACAGTTTTAGGTGGCTTTCCTTTTCTAGTATAAGAACATATTTTTGGGAAAAAGTTGTGTATGACGCTACAAAATCCTTTACACTGTTTTATAATTCAATTTCTTTCTGGATTTTATCAAAGCCTTGGTTAATGTAGCCACAACTTCAAGTACACAAAACAGGAAATCTTTATTATACTTCAGAAGAGAAGAAGTGAAAAATGAACTCTTACAAAAATAAAAGGCAATGTAGCTGCTTCCACTGTAAGTTGAAACCCAGTTTGGTATTATGTTGAATCTGGTCAAAGCTCATATATATCCCTTTATAAACAATCTCAGAATTGGATTTGAGTAAGTAGACAGACCAATAGAACTCAGAGCCAGTATATTACAGAAATCTCTTAATATTACTGATGTTACAACATCATCTGCTTATGGTAATGTCAGTCAGTCTTTCAGTTTTAAATCCTGTGAAGAAATATATGTTATTATGACCTCGAGATTATCTTTCAGGAATAGGCCTAAGATCATACATGAGCTTCTTGTCTAGACTGATTCATTCTTGACAGGAAGAAAAATCTTGAGATCATTATTTTTGCCAGCACAAACGTGTGTGTGTTCCTACTCCAGCAAAGAAAGTCCAAGCTGGAACCCTAAGCTTGGTTTAGGTCTATCCTCATATCTCACTAATTTTATGCTGTCATCATCCAACCAAATCTGGCTGACTTCACAGACAGTATGTGTATAATATTTTGGTTTTAGAGCACAGTGACCATACAACATTCAAAGACTTTACAAAGATGATGGATATGGATACACATCAGGAAGCATAGCATGCTTATGTTTTACCTTGGTTGCTGCCCACTATTGTGTTTAACGTAGTTTCAGAGGCTCTACTGAAAGTAGCATAGATGGTACCTGAGATGAGTCTAGAATTTCAGGTACTGAGAACACTGTACAGAGAAAGAACATGTAATTTACCAGTCGCAATTCAAATGATGTTTTATGAATAGTTTAACAGATAGAAAAAGGGGAAAAAAGTAGAAAAAGAGGATACAATAGATTATTGTAGACTGCATTCAATTCTATTTATTATAGTTAGAATGACAGAGGATAGTTGGATTAAAATTACTTGGCTTTAATGGTACTTGACCATTATTTTAATTATTTTTTTAGAAAGTTTTACTATTTTTCATGCAAATGACATAAATAGATGAATATACATATCAAAAGCAGTGATGAATTAAATTAGAAAAGTGGAAGGAATTATAATATCAGAAAAATGAGCAAAGAGCACTTTTCAAAACAACTGAAGTTTATGATTATAACATTCTGTCCTAACCAGTAACTTAAATTGTCACTGCAAAAATATAGTTTAAGAATGTACAAAAATTCCCTAAACTTTTGGCTATTCTAACAATATTGTTTTGGTTTATGATTTATAAGTCTTTTTTTTCAGGTGGAATACATTCAGAGAACTCTATCCATTAATTTCAATCAGATATCATAGAACCTAAATTCTGTTTGTGCATCAGTGTCATTGCAGAAGATGAAACTGAAGCAAATAAATCTTAAATCTCGGTATAATGGCTGATAGAAAAGCGAGTCATGTATTTTAATTGCATAACAAAAAAATTTTTTTCTAAAGCTTACAAATGAAGATTTTATTGAAATTATTCTTGTGCAATTTTATCAAGCGGCAAACACAGGTTTTGTTATATATTTGAAGAAGTTCAACCCAGGCATATTGCCTGTCAGTTTCCTTAAGTCCATTTCCATCTAGTCTGGCATACTTGATGAAATATTAATGTATGAAATTTCATTTACCTTTCTGGTAAATTCTGTGCTTTCCTAAAAACAGAGATGACAGAGACCCATACAACAGGCATACTGTTGTTCAGACCTCCCAT
Source organism: Pseudopipra pipra (assembly GCF_036250125.1). Classification (NCBI taxonomy): domain Eukaryota; kingdom Metazoa; phylum Chordata; class Aves; order Passeriformes; family Pipridae; genus Pseudopipra; species Pseudopipra pipra. The sequence continues at coordinate 80,835,346 of NC_087549.1, read as the reverse complement.
ACATCTAGTTTACCAACATAATTCCAGCAATTATTTTCCTGGAAAACTGGAAAACTCCCCAAAACTACTAGAAAGACAGTATGCACTGAGTGTAGCTACAGAAAAATGACAGAGCCAGATTGTTCTTCTATTTATTAATAATTGGATTCTTCAAGACAGGCACCTTGAATACATGTATGGATATTTACAGATAGTTGACTACCTTTAGTACGTGAGACTACTTTTATTTTGGTGCTTAAAAATAACAAGTCTAGAGATAGAAACTTGAATATTTTGGCCAAGGATGCTAAGTTCCAGATAGCCTGTATTACTCGTGTCTAGCAGTCCCCTGTAATACAAGAAAGATATGGAATCATGTGTTCATTTAGTACTGCTCCACCTTATTTTGGAGATCACCTAAACCAGCTGTCTTATTAGAAACATTGCTGCTTCCTGACACATCACAGCACTGCTTCTACATCTGATGCACATAGCAAAAGAGACAGACTGAGAACTTAAATATATTTAGTTAATTTCTAATTTTTTTTTTTTTAACTACACTTTTTTATTAATCACACTGCTCTCTAAATCTCAGGTGCATCAGGAAGCAGTCAGACTGATCAAACATTGCTCTCTGCTAGCAAGTGACATTACTTATTTGCAACATCAGTAGATATTAGAGGCTGCACTTGTGTTTTTCAGGTAGCCTTAGGAGGGTCAGAGGAAAGAAATACCAGCAGAGTCTCTCCTCCTCTTTTGCCTCCAAATAACAATTATATGACTGGGGAGAAACATTATCACTAAAGGTTCATAAAAAACTGTGTTCACTAGGCTGGAACACATTTGTCACCATGTGAATCTCATTCCACCAGCTAGTACACTGGCTAAAGAAAAGTATGAAGCAGCCTTCCTCTCATTCAATTTAGAAATCCCTAATCCTTTAATGGCATGCTGGAGCCCCAGGGACTGTTGTGGGGAAGGCTCTGGTAAAAGTTCTCTCATGGCCTTGTCACAGGAATTAATTGGGTCTTTTTAGTTGGATTAGAGGATGAGTCCTCTCCATGGAAACCAAGAAGATTTACTTGAAAAGGAAAGTGATTTAACTGAACAATTTGTTGGTTAAAAAGTTGGCTAATTTCAACACCCACCCATAATAATATTGAAGAAAATAACCTGGGTCACTTTTTTTAAAAAAAATTTTTTATTTTTTTTCCAACTGGTGCTATATTTTTTCCTGCCATTCAGAGGCTCTCAGACATCAGAATGGAGAAAGTTTGTTTCCTCCTTCAGAGAGCTGGCTGATTTTTCATTTCGTTACTCTGCATAGCCTCCCTCTCTTCTAAAGATAGAGCAGATTTCTAAAGATAGAGATCACTTTTTCTCATGTGGCCACTGATAATTATGAGTCATGACTTGTTTATACATTGTAGCTGCTTCTCTAGGTAGACACCTATTGGATTGATTTAGTAAGAGACCCGTGTAACAATCTGTCTCTCTTTTGAAGTAAGAATTGAACTGCAAGAGAGAGTTTTCCAACTCCTGATAAGCATTCAGTCCTGCTTTAAAACTGCCAACAAATTTCTGGAACAGAGCCAAGATCTGATTACCAAACTGCTTTGCTTTACTAAACACGAACCTTTGTTGAGTGCCAGGCATGTATTCTAGCTTGTGCACATGTGATGGAGGCTGTTTCCTGCAGCTAGGAGCTTACAGGTGTATATCCTAGAGTTGTGCTTGTTCATGTGTGATCACTCAAGCCGCATAATGACAAGATGGACATCCTGTGACAGTTGGATTGATTTTGAAACACTTCTATGAATCATAACATTGCTTCACTCCTAGAGAAATGTAGCCACTTCAAAACATTCTACATAATCTTCATCCCTCACATTTACACTGTGCTGTTTGTTTACTAACTGTTACATTCAAGATTAGTTAGGGATTGGCCCTACTAGATCATAGAGGCAGGAAAAAGAAGCAAGGGAAAGAAAGGACAGGAGAAATATAAAGATGTTCTTCTGCCGTTCCCCAATAACATTTGCGCACTACTATGTTCTCATGGTTGTCTAAAACACAGTCTCTCTTACCACATTTTTCCCCATAGTTTATTGCAGACAAACTAGTGAGATCTTTTCAGATTCCTAGAAAAATACTTGCAGCTGAAAACAAGATTGATTACTTCAAAGAATGACAAAACCAGTGTGCTGAGGTCTAGAATTTGTTCTGTTCTCTCCTATACCACTTCTGAAAAATGTTAGACAAAAACAAATGTTAAAATTTCCCCAACATTCCTTCCTTAAATGCCTAGTAGTATTTTAAAGTCTAATCTCTGAAACAGCTGAAAGTAGATAAGTGACATTAGACAATATGTCTGTTGTATAATAACCAGATTTAACTAAGAGAATAATATAACAAGAATGAAAGCCCAAACGATTCAAGTGGATTAAAAGCCTAGACTCTACAACTCTACAGTTGCATACAGAAACAAAAAAATTCAGCAGCTGTTACTGTATATCTAGCTTAGCAACATCTGTCTCCAGTGGTCTTACTTCTTTGTGACTAGAAGTACAATTTTTATGTTATATGGTAATGATATTATTTTAATACTTCAGAAGGCACTGTCTACAACACTGACCATCTTTAAATTATTTTTCACTGTCTTATAGGGAATTTCAAAATAAGAAATTTTGAAAAAAAAAAAAGAAAAAAAGAAGGCTTAAATACCAGACAGCAACCACAAACATGCTGCTGTTTTGAAAAGGAGTAGCAGCAGATTTAGTTGTGTACATTCTATTTGTCTCAGATTTTATTTTATTAATTGAAATGTTTAACCTGAAAATACATCATATCTGTCCACCCATGGACTTCATCTTGTTCATCTTTCTTCAATGAACTTTTCAAGAATCTTTACGAAGCATGTGGCTGCAGGTTTAAGTGTATACCCTGGACCCAATGTGCAACTGTCATTTATTTGCATGACATGCCAAGCCAGCACAGGCTGAAAAGCTCATCTAAAATGTGACTAGCTGTTGCCAACCTCTGTACTGTTAAAAATGCACTATTATCTTAACATTTGCTTATGGTTCCTATATTCCTTTTAAAGGCATTCCCAAGGCTGAACTCATGACCCAAGTCTTCTACTTGTGCAGGTGTCTGCATCCACAAATGCAGCCTCAGGAGCACTAAAAGCATGCTCTGATGTGCAAAGTGAATCTTCCTATTTCAGAATTCCCCCACCTAGCTTTTACTTGCTTTCTCTCTTTTAAACAACTTGAAGAAAACTAGAGAGCAGCCTTTGTCTAAGGACATATCAAGTACACATAAGAAATCTGTTAGTAGGCTGTGTATTTAGCCCCAATCACTTTTTCAGACATGAGTATGAATAACTATAAACTAGACTGACTGTCACAATTTTGACTGTGATGTAAAGTCATGGCCTTAAAAACACAGCATCCAGGAGAAAAAAAAATCCAAACAAACAGTACAAAAGAGTATTATAATTGAACCTTTGCCATGTTTGGAAAAAGAAAAACAAAACAATGGGAAACAGGTCCAAACCCTTTAACAGAATCTCTGTCTTCATCATTAAAGAAATAAACAGAATAATGGAATCATAGAATCATGTAATGATTTGGATTGGATAGGACCTTAAAGATTATCTAGTTCCAACCCTCTTGGCCATGGTCAGGAATGTCACCCACTAGACTGGTTGGGTTGCTCAGGGCCTCATCCAACCTGGCTTGGAACTCTTCCAGGGATGGACCATTCACAATGTCTCTGAGCAATCTGTTTTAGTGCCTCGCTATTCTTTGAATAAAGAATTCTTTTCCAATGTCTAATCTAAATCTCTCCTGTTTTAGTTTAAAACCATTCCCTCTTGTCCTGTCACTGCCTGCCTGTGTAGAGAAGTCAGACTCCCTCTTTTTAATAAGACCCCTTTAGGTACTGGAGAACCACAATAATTTCGCTCCCGAGCCTTATCTTCTCCACGCTCAACAATTTTGCTATCTTATCCTATCTTCATAGGAGAGGTGCTCCAGACCCCTGATCATCTTCGTTTCCCTCCTCTTGACTCGCTTCAATAGACCCATATCTCTCTTGTGCTGAGGATGCCAGACATAGATGCAGTTCTCCAAGTGGAGTCTCTCAAGGGCAGAGTAGAGTGGTAGAATCAACTCCCTCGATCTGTTGACCACATGACTTTTGATGCAGCCCAGGACACACTTGGTCTTCTGTGCTGCGAGTGCACATTGCTGGGTCATATCCAGCTTTTTTCCATCAGAACCCTCAAGTCCTTCTCTGCAAGTCTGCTCTCAATGAGTTCTTCTCCCAGTCTGTACTCATATCTGGGATTGCCCTAGCCCAGGTGCAACACTTTACACTTGGACTTGTTGAACTTCATGAGATTCTTGTAGGTCCACTTCTCAAGTTTTCCAGGTCCCTCTGGATGGGATCTCTTCCTTCTGCTGTGTCAGCTGCACTACTCAGCTTCATGTCATCTGCAAACTTGCTGAAGATGCACTTTATCTCACTGTCTGTCATGACAAAGATATTAAAGAGCATCTGTCTCAAGACACTGGCCTTGTCAGAGCACCAGTAAAAATCACGACTAAACAGCACGAGTCCCAAGATCTTCGAGAAATGTTTCCATTGAGAATAATTCCTCATTCACAATACATTTTACATTGTCAAACTGCTACCAACACCTTGTTCTGAATGTAAAGAGAAAACTTTATGTCAATGCTTATGTTTAAATTTTCATTACCCTCAAAGAAAAGCGACCTCTAAAAACTTGAATCCATCGAATAAGAACCACTCAAGAGTATGACACTGTTTCTTAAAACATACAGGAGTGCATATGCACATGCACATGCATAGGCAGCTGTCAAAAAAATAGTGACAATAATGCTATATTTTCTAAAGTGTACTCATTTACATAGGAAAGTATGAAAGAAAGAAAAGAATGGGAATGCTTTTTATCTTCTCTAAGCCTGATACTCTTGAAATATATTCCGGTAAAAGTAATTTTCTTGAAATAAGTCTTCCCTCATAAATCTTACAGCATCAGAGATCTTTCTCTGAAGCCTTGGTGAAGAGCTATCATAATTCAATGTCCATAACTGCATCTAAATGGTAGAATATATTTCCGACAAGAAATTACAAAATGTACACAAAACACTAAATTTATTCATATAAATGTGATACTTAAAAATAGATTTGTTTCATTTCTGCAGAAATTATCATTGACATCATTCTCTGTTATTTACAGCTGTATAACTGAAAAAAAAATCCTTAATTAGATAAAATTTCTAATTTCCTTTCACCTATTCATCATTTAACACAATTCACCTGCAATCATCCATTCTCATTGTTCTTTTATTCTCCCGTCTTTTCTGGTAGAAGAACAGCTGGTTCTCAACTTATGAATCCAACAGTTAGAACAGGTAATAAGGTTGGGGGTTTTTTATTTCTTCTTCTGCCTTACCTTCAACAATAATTTTTCATTGTAATTAGGTTCCTCTATGCCTCATACAATTGTGCTTCTCCATGTGATTTGCACTTGAAGAGAATCAAATCCAGATCTTACAAATACCCCACTGATTGAATCTCAAAAAGCCCCAAGATACTAAATTGCAATTTTTAGTAGTTATTACATGAGGATATGGGTATTTTCTCCTTAGGTTTTTCAGCAGGTAACTCCACAAATAATGTCACTTATTCTCTCTTCTCTTTGGTATTTTTTTTTTTTTGGTAACACTATTATTAGACATTGTAAAACTAAAATTAAGTCCAATCCTTGTCCTGCTTGCTGTACTAATGGTTTCAGAGGGAGATTACAGCAAAGATCAAAGCAATGGGACATTGGAAAAATGTTGGCATAAACAGAGACTCAGAAACATACTGAACAAGGTACTTAACCATAAATGAGAGTTTGAGTAATCTTGGGAAAAAATAATGATTTAAAGAACAGTGCTTTAAGTGCTTTAAAAGTGATCTTAACATGTACTTATTATTCTAATTGCACTTAGAAACTGCCTAATCCTGCTTTCAATATAGTCAGATCCTTTTGTGCAAGGCTGATGCTCACAAATTACCTTTCAAGTTCCTCAATATGCCTCAAAAATAAAAGAAAATTATAAAAAAAGTATTGTAGCTGTTTTAGAAAGAGTTGCTAGGAGTTGAACAAGCTAAACTCAGACCTCTCTACTGTTTTTGTGTTATGTTTGTTTTAATTGGACCTTAATATTACTAGCTGTAATAAAATTATCCCAAAGTTAACTAGAAAAAAATGGTTTGAATACCCATGATGTAGTACAGCACCCTAGCAGCAGCATGTTTCTGAATGTTACAGTAATAAAAATGCTTTATTTTGTAACCCTATAAATATGTTTGCCTAAAACAGTGTTCCATTCTGTGAGATACTAAACGCCCTCCAAAATTTAACTGTATCCTCCAGTCCTACTCAAGCTGATGTTCAGAGAAAGTACATAAGTAAAAGTAATTCCTTATTTGATTCGTGCAAAGCCAAAGGTTGTATCAGTGCTACTTTTCAACTACCGTATTTCTTGAAGAAGTCATGCTGCACCTTCTGTGGAAATAAAAGAAAAACAAACAACAAAGTCTTTGATAAAAAGTTGTTTTGATGTCTGCAGGATTTCAAGACAACCTGTGCAATGGAAATACCTGAAAACTCAAGTCAGTCATTGGCTCTCTTGTAGCTTTGAAAGAAACAAACTCATTCTGCCTTTAAGTTTAGATGCCATAGGAATGCACCTCTACTGAGTTAAAGCGTCCTCAGTTGAGACTCACTCCTTGGTCTTATGCCAAGAAGTTTTGTCATCTTGTTATTGAACCCAAACATGTCCTTGCAAGCCAAGGTGGACTAGGGACTACTCTCTAGTGTGACACCCATCAGGAAGGGCAAAGGATAGAACAGTCATTTATACAGCTTACTGGCATTACTGTGACTCATGTAGTGTGGCATTTTAACTGTTGCAAGTCCATTCATAAACCACAGCTACTCCCAGGCAATTTCTCCTTCCTCAGTTCTGGAGCTGTTTCCCTTAGCCTCTATCTATCAGTCCAGACAGACAGAGAAAGCAGAAAAAGAGTCAAATTACTAGTGCATATGCATGCCTATACACACATGAGTAGAGTACACATATTTGCACATTTTGATGCAACAGAAAAGCTTGTGCAATCCAGAGGTACTGCTGAGGCTTCTTTTTTTTAGTCCTCTCTGCTCTCACCCTATACTGCTACGTTTATCACTCATTCCCAGCTGGGCTTGAGTGGCCTTGTTAGGGCAGCTATTAAGTTCCACAGTAAGAGCTTTCAATTTAGGAGGGAGTAAAGCATCTCATTTTATTACCTCAGGAGAATCAAGCATCCTGCCAGTGCAGTATTCCAATTTATCGCCAGGAGCAGATGAGGTGGATTGAGAATCAGACCCAGTCAACAACTGGTTTACACAATATCATTGCTACGATGAGGCCACAGGAGGTTTACAGCTTATACAGAAGGGGAATTGTTTGTGTAACACTGCAAGATTATGAGTACAAATCAAAGCACATGGCTGTTTTGCAGTGAGGACTGGATCCTTTTCCATCCTTTGTTATGTATTTAAATAATAAAACAAAGTATTTACCAAAACCTCTACTAGTTTATGTAGGAAACATTTGGTTTAAGACATCTGTTTATGTCTTCAGATAGAGATTCATTGGATTATTACTGGACATGAAAAGCAGAGGTTTGAAACACATGATTTCTAAAATAGCATAAAATACTCTTTTCCTTATAGCTGATACAGACTGTGAGCGCAATTGACAAAGATCAGCCTCCTCGAGGACACAAATTTTTCTTTGAGTTGGCGCCAGAATTTGCTGTTCACCCTAACTTCTCCATTGTAGACAACAAAGGTAATTGCTGACTGTACCACCCCCTCCCCAATATCACATAAAACTTAATCCAGAAACATTTATTGATTCTGCTTTTCCGTTCTAGATAACACAGCAGGAATTCTGACTAGAAGAAATGGATACAGCCGTAGTAAGATGAGTACCTATTTTCTGCCAATCATAATATTTGACAACGACTACCCGATCCAGAGCAGCACGGGCACGCTGACCATTCGAGTGTGTGCCTGCGACAGCCGGGGGAACATGCAGTCCTGCAGTGCTGAGGCCTTGCTCCTCCCTGCCGGCCTCAGCACAGGAGCACTGGTTGCCATTCTCCTCTGCATCATTATCCTCCTAGGCAAGTACCTGTGATGAGATCTTTACTTGACTAGGCAAAGGTCATTATTCACATGACCCACAGAACAATATTTCATACCTGATATGGTCTTTTTCTTGATTTTTTTTTTTTTTACCAACTGTTGTCTAAGAGGGAAAAGGGACAGGGAGAGGGGGAGAGGCAGGTACTATGGGCTGTTTGTCATCATCACTATTCAGAAGAATATGTAAAAGGAATGAGACTGCACTATTTAGATTAAATAAATTTGAAAATATAGGTCAGTTTTAGATACCGTGCTTATTTGAATAATGTTTTTACTATAATCAGATCTTCATTTAGATCCAGAACTTTAAAATCATATCCCTGAATCTGAGTGTTAAGTTTTGCAGTGACTAAATGATATAAATTATACTAGCTATTAAATGGTGAATGGTTTATATTCTTTTCTGCTCAGGAAATGTTTAGCTCAAAAACATAGAAATTTTTGATTGCTTGCAAGTAATAGCAAGAACAGCTGACTAAATAAAGTGTGATCGCAGAGTTAGGTGGGTGTTTGGAGAGTGGAAGCATTAGAAAAATGCATTGATACATGAGAAAACTAGAATAAATGCTACTCATACTCTGGTGTTAAGAACAAAAAAATTGCAACTTGCGTGTTTTGCTTACCAGAGAAGTGCCTCCTTAAAAGTGCCATCATCTTAACTTTCCAGTAAAAGTCTGCAGAAAACCTCTTCCACCTGCCGTAGCAAACACAGCTAGGCAAGGGGACAATGAGAAGCTACAGGTATTGGTTTATATAATTATAAGAAGATCACTTTTTTTCCCCCTAGTTTCTAGACTGGATTCAAGATACCTCCAGTAAATATTCAGAGGGTCACAGAGTTTATTAGGAGAGGGGCAATATCTAGGAACTATATTTGTAATTTTGGGCATAGGGAAGGGAGGATACTTGAGCTCTGACAAACTGATTTTCAATGGGCAACATTGCCCAGGCATAGTTTGAGCAGCAGAACTTGCAGGGAACCCCTGCCAGCAGACAATTATGCTTCAGTTCTGCCAGACCTAGCTGTTCACCTTGCAAAGTTCTTCACACCAGTCAACAGGCTCTGCATCTTCAAAACCATCCTTCATGCCCCAACATAGAGTATGAAAAGATGGAGCATGGAAGGTATGCCCTTACTCACTCACAGTGAAAATATTACTCTGATCAGCTGCAATCCTTTTAGTACAGAAGAATGCACTAAAAAAGAAAATCTAAATGTGCCTTAGGATCACATCAATAGCACATGAGACTCAGAACAGGATCAGGGACCATTGTCATGCAGAGCAAATATGACCACGTCCTGTCTCTAGCCCCAGGGTTAGAGGCCCTGCTCTACTTAGCGTTACAGACACATCTGAAATGAAAGAAGTATATGGCTGTAGAGCATCTAAACAGAACTGTTGGTCTACAGCTAGTGTGATACTCAGCATCTTATTTAATTTTTTAATGAGGTGCAGTGTTTTAGAATAGTAGACTGATGTCAACATGCCCAACATAGGAGAAACCTATTAAGTACCAGGCTGTGAAAGACACTTCTTCATAGTAACCTTTTAGTGATCTGCCCTTGTCTCATATATGGAGTTCTTAAACTTACTTAAGTGTGCTATTTCTTGTCTAGCATTATGAAAGCTTGAAAAAAAGTGGCTCCTGTATAGATAGAAAGAAAAAAAAGCTAACAAAACAGAACAGAACAGAACAGCCTTTATATTCACAACATTATACTATGGCATGTGGAAGATTTCTGTTCCCTTCTCCCTACCTGCAGCATGTCCAATCTTACCTTTTATTCATCAGTACTCAAATCACTCAGAGTAAAAACTTAGCTCCTAAGACTCAACAAAAGCATTGAGCACTGTTGTAATGTATGGTTTAGCAACCACTGTTGTACCTCATTGACAGGTAGTCTTTCTGACCTCTCCTATTTACTCCAGCTACTGCAGCTAGGGTCAGATTTTAAAATGCAATTAAGCATTGAATTCCTCCTAAAATCAATAGCATTACAATGTATTTAAAAACCTTAACTTCATTTTTTTCATCTGCTTTTGCAGAGGTTCATTTTTGTGTCAATCCTCACCTCTTCAGAAGAAAGTCATTCAACTAGCACTTAAACTAGGAGGATCATATTTTTCAAAAGAAACAGTAGCAAAGACTGGATTTCAATTCTTGCAGTCATTGAAGCCAAAAATGGTTTTGTCAATAATATTGATAGCTGAAGGTCTTCAGGTTCTTATTTTCAGAAGGACCTGTAGATCTCATATTTAAAAGTGAATTAGACACTTAGGAATACCTAAATCACAAGCTTTCAAGTGTGCAAATTACTTTTGCCAGGAGATTCAACTATACTCGAGGAAATCACCCTTAATGACTGCCAGAAATGTGGTACTTCACAAAACTAAAAATAAAGTCAAACTTTAGTAGGATCATATATTGTAAGGCATTGTCTGCTTTTTAACTTCAACTTAATTGTATATCTATTTAAAATATATAATATTTTGATCATTGCTCCCATAGGTTTTAAAAAAGCTTATTTTTTTTCACTGCTATAAAATCATTAATACTTTTTCTTATTACCTTCAACTTGGAGACAACTTTTATCAATATTTTCCTACTAAAAATCCCATTCCAGCCTAAAAACTTTTCTGGTTCAGCAGATGATATAAAATATTTGCTCATTTATTTCACTGCTAACTACATATTTCTTCATTTATCTTTTGTTTCCTTTTAGTATTAGTTGTCTTGTTTACGGCTCTCAAGAGACAGAGGAAGAAAGAACCCTTGATCATCTCCAAGGATGATGTTCGGGACAACATTGTGACCTACAATGATGAAGGAGGTGGGGAAGAAGATACCCAGGCTTTTGACATTGGTACACTGAGAAATCCAGAAGCGAGGGAGGAAAGTAAGATGAGAAGAGATGTCATCCCAGAAACAATATTTCAAATAAGGCGGACCGCACCTCTTTGGGAAAACATCGATGTCCAAGATTTTATTCACAGAAGGTTAAAGGAAAATGATTTAGACCCAGCTGCCCCTCCTTATGATTCACTAGCAACATATGCCTATGAAGGAAATGATTCCATAGCAAATTCACTCAGTTCCCTGGAGTCACTTACCACTGAAGGCAATCAAGACTATGAGTACCTCAGTGACTGGGGACCTCGGTTTAAAAAACTGGCAGATATGTATGGTGGAGAGGATAGTGATCGAGACTGAGAAAATAATCTGTGACCTGGTCAGTGTTAGTGGAATTCATGTCTATGTTACTAGATAAAGTGGCCTACTCTCTCTTACTTGGGAATAAAAAATTTACAAAAAATAAGTGTTGTCTTAGTAAGGGTTTGCTTAATCAATAAGTCAACGTGAATGAATATGAATGATTTAGATTTTTAAAAATCTATAATTCACCCTCTCTGCCTAGAAGCCTCAGATGAAAGGGTTTTATTTAGAATGAAAAGAAAAAAAAAAGGCTTTTTGTGCCTTTAATAATGACATGGAAACTCCATTTTTTTAAATTGCTTTGCATTACTTTTCCTACTGTCTTGGACAGTGTGAACCTGCATTGTAACATAATCTCAAAAATATACTTCAAACCGATTAATATTACTGCCATATTTCTTGAGTTAAAGAATTTCTGTGTGTTGATTCATCCCAATATTTTTATATATGTATATTTATATTTTTGTATTTTTATTAAATAAATTAGTATTTATAAAAACACTACCTACTCACGTACTTTGTTAATCGTGAAGAACTGTCCAATCTGTCTGAGCAAAGGAAACTGCATATTGTGCAATACTTCATTTTTTAATGCATCTTCTTATATTGGATTAGTGGTTAAAATGTACTGTGCAAGAATGATATAGACAGAGTGCTCTGTAATAGGAATGGAGTGTAGAAAAACTATTTTGAGAAAGTAATTATAAATAAACGCACTCTGATTTGCAATGTGTATTACTATATGACACAATAATATAGTTTCATGGTGAAACTCACTCCCACTTCTTATATGAACAGGTGACCAGTTAGCAGACTTAACAAGTATATGTCTAAGGATTTAAAGAAGTATAAAAGTTTAGTCTGGTATATATGAAAACAATTTTATAATATATCTTTTTAAAAATGGATAATTAAGCAAACATCAACAATGAAAGGAAGGCTTTTGTATTCTAATCTCATTGGAATAATAAGAGAAAATTGGAGGGCTTTGAGAAAATTAGACAAATCTAATGTTACTAATAGTTTCTTTTAAATAAAAGTGAGCCAAGCAATAAAACCAAAGTCCAACTAATATTTTATTAAAGATGTTAATCTTTTATCCCTCTAGAGAAGTGCATACATTTGCATATTTCCTAAAGTCTTAATAGCAGTCGTCAAGTATATATTTGTGTTTAAAATATATTTGCTGGAATAGCTTTTATGCAATGCACATTCTTTGTCACAATAAGAGGATAAGAGGAATTTAAATGTGTCACGTTATCTAACTGGGGGTTGAAGGGTTTGTCCACATTTGTTTAATAAAAAAGAAAAATAAAGACCCTCAAATGTATGGAAAAAAATGAAATATGTCAACAATGTATGATGTACACTATCCATAGAATTTCCATTTTTAGTATCAACTTTGGAGAAAACCAATTTCATACAGATTTTCAAAGTAACAATGTTTTAAGGTTTTCTCTATGTTACCTAGCTATTTTTCAGGTCCTTTCAGAAAGAAACTTAAGAAACAGATTGACAATGTAATATGGACTATTAAGGCACTCATCTCTTATCAAAAAGATCTCTTATCAAAAAGAAACTTAAGAAACAGATTGACAATGTAATATGGACTATTAAGGCACTCATCTCTTATCAAAAAGATTATAAAAAGGCTCCAGTAAAGGCCTTTCAGCCAGACATAGGAGCACACTCCTGCCTAATATTTTCCTCTCTATTATTTTGACCCTTAGATTATTTATCAAAAATATTTCTTTATTATTATTTATTTTATCCTTCTACTAGGCTCTTCTGTCAACCCCAAGACATCTCACTTCAAGTTTTCTCACACTGAACTCCTTTTTGTGGGGAGCAGAATGTGTGTGTTTGTAACTGTGATTCCGAGTAAGAACCTGAACATCTTGCTGTGAGCTGCATGTCAGGTCTGCAACATTATGTTGCAAACAAAATACTCTAGTGACACAAAAAAGTCAAAATAACATGCACGCATGTGTCAGCTATGTACATGGATGTGATGCAGTGGCAAGACATCAGTGTATAATTTGATGGCATAGGAATGCATGAATCTGGTTTTTGTCTTTTGGAGGTAAAAGCAAAAGATTTATGGAGTGTATGTCCTCAACATTGTTGCTGACAAAGTAAAGAACACAGAAATCCATTAGTCTTTGAATTCAATTCCCATAATTTTAAGGCACTGCCTTAAGATGAGATAGAAAAAATAAAAACAACAACAACAACAACAACAACAAAACACAAAAAACAACAGCAAAAAAACCAAACCAAAACAAACAAACAAAAAACCACACAAAAACCCCCCAACCCCCCCGAAAAAACCCAAAACACCAAAGAATAAAAGTTATGTCCCTGAAGAGAAATGACTGGGGGTGAGGGAAGCAAGAGGGAGTGTGGTGAAACTCAAAAAAAAACCAAAATAGAAATAGAATAGAGCATATAAACCTCTTTGACTTATAGAAATTGTACACCAGACATCATCTTACAAAGTAGATTGGACTAAGAGGAGTGTTTCAGCGATCAGAAGTCTGAATATCAAACAGTGAAGTAAAATGGCAGGAGAGAGGAAAATGAAAATATATCTGTCCTCAAGTAAGGACAGATACAGACAAGGTATATGTCCGTGGAGTTCACTAAGTTTTTAAGATGACAAGACTTGGTGCAGGACACATGAGAGTTCCAGTGGAATTTCAAAGAGGCTTCTAGTGAAAGCACGATGAAAGAAACGGGGTGTGAGAAATTCTTATTCCTTCAAGACATATAAAATTAATTAAGAAATTGTATTTTCCATAAAGAAATAATCTTATTTCTGTATTTTAGGATTTTAGTTTGCTTTTCTTCAATGACAGAAAGAAAAAGGGAGTATTGTGGAAGTCACCTCACAAAAGGCTCTGGTAGAGATATGTCCTCGATATCCTTATGTCATGGTACCACTGTTGTACTTTGGGAAGAGCAGAAAGTCCAGAAAATCAACAAATAAAAGTACCTCCTTGCCTTCTCTTACTGTAAGTTTTCTCATCCTGTGAGTCATTGTCACTAAAATAAAGAGAGGGATCTTTAACCTTTTTCTTCAGCAAGAGAATGAGACTTTCCCATGCTTAGGAAAATGAGTCGTGACTCTAAGAACCCTGCATTCCTTAAAGCAACATATGTTTAAAAGATGACCTACATGGATTTAAAGCTCACAGAATTTCACATAGTTGACATAGCAAAACAAGTAATTTCTCAAAATTGCTAAAGATTTCAAGCATTCTTACAATGAATAAAAGTAGTTGACACTTTATCACCTGACATGTCTAACTGGTAGTTCTTTGAGCTTGTTCATTCAAATGGACTACATAAACTATATATTTATTTTTTTTTTAAATTGCCTTTTTCTTTTTTTAATGGATCTTCTTTTGCTCTTGTGTTTGAAACAACACAGTAAACAGCACATCACAGATGGGGAATTTATATTCACAGTGGAAACTACTGTGAACAGGCAAAGGGTCAGGTAGAGGAACTAATAGGAAATTTCATAGCATTGACAGATCCAGAAATCTACATTTTCAGACTATAAAGGTGGCAGAAAAACTTCAGATCACCCTTTGACTAACTTCTATTTTCAATTAGCAAGTTCAAACTGATGGAGTTATGTACATAATTTTTTGATAATTTAAAAATATTTTTGTGAAACAAATACAAACATAGTTCATAATTCAATGAACAAACAGGAATTTTGATGGCGAAGGAAAGGAGATTGGATACTAAACATGTATCTGAACAACTCAATTTGAAGTCCAGTTACTAGTAAGTCATCTTTTAACCATCAGTGAAGCAATGGCTGTATGATTTCTCTAAGTCCTAAAGGCAGCATCACACTCAGACCTTGCTGCTACATTGTATTTGGATTCCAAAAGATACAGAGAAGGAAAAGAAGGTTATGAGAAACCTCTTGGAATTTGGTGGCTATTTTTGGTTTCACATATCTATATTTGGAGGATCTCGGTGAGATCCAGCGTGGATACTACGACTCTCATGTTATGGAAGGAGCCAACTGACACAGAAAATGTCTTTGACTTGTCCAGTCTGATAGTACTGATGAAGTTATTAGCTTCCTTTGGCATTTTAAGATGAGTGACATTGATGGATACAACTTACAAAAAGTCCAACAAAAAAGACCAGGATTCAGCTGAATAGGCAAAAAATATTGGTCCAATAATGGGCAGAAGTGCTAAATAACACAGTAGGATATGCCATACCAGTTAAACATTATGAAGTAAAGAGAGAGATAAGAAGTCAGAACTCCTTCCAGTGATGCTTCTGCAGATGTTCCTTCCTCTGTGAGAGAACAGAGGCACAGAAGTGCTGGGTATTTCATGTTTATATACTTCTTTATCCTCTGTGAAGTCAACAGTGCTTAGCAAAATTCTGGATCCATGGGATTGCCTAAAACTTCAGACATGTCTCTCTGGGGAGTTCAAGGTCATAAGACCTTAGAACAGGCTCAAGAGAAAGGAGAAAACTATTTTTTTTTTTGTGTTAATCTTACCAAGGATCTACTTTTCTGCCATTCAGATGTGTTGTGGTTCACTGCAAAGGAGAAGTAGTTGGAAACACTTAGAATTTACAAGACTAACTCAGGATCTTTTGCAGAAAAACTACTTGTGACTGCTAAGACCTAAGATAAATTTAGTAACTTCTGAGGAAATAATGTTATATGTAGTGATCATTCTGAATTGACTTAATTTTGAACAGACTCTTTCCAGGCTTAAGAAAAAATAAGCTGAGAAAAAAGAGTAAAAATGTACACAGAAAAATTTCAACTGAATGTTCAAAAAAACCCAACAAAACAACAAAAAACTAAAAACAAACAAACAAACAACCAAAACCAAAGCCTAACAGAAATCCATTCCACCTTGATGGAGGTCTTCTTTGTAATGTTTATGTATTTGCTATTTCTTTTCATTTAAACTGAATTTTTGTACCATTCACATAGAGTTACAAGCTTATTCTGGTAAATCGTCTTATCAGTAAAAAATAATTCTGGAGACAATCTCCTATAGAAAGTTACATCTTTCAATTAAATACTCAGACAGACTCCTCATTATGCCAGATTAAGCGTTCTAAGTACAACCACCACTGTACATAAACATTCCCAAAATTTTTAGTCCTTTGATTAAATGGCTGTTTTCAGAACAGCATAGTCACACAGAGAACAAAACAAAAAGATATATGAAACTTTCCCTTAGTGCTTTTCTTATGCATTGATGACAACAGATATTAACACCTTTTGTTCTGCCAAAGGCATTTCAACTGCTAATGGCCTAATTTACACTGAAAGTTGTATTTTAAAGTTATATTTATACACCATTCCTCACTTATGCTAAGCAGACAGCACACATAAGTGTTCAGGTCATTGCATATTGAAGTATTGTTACACTTTATGTTTTACAATTGAACTTTTAGAAAAACTTGAGCAGTTCCAGAAACAAAAGCAAACACAAAAGAAAAAAAAACAACGAACCAACCAAACAAAAGAAAGCAGATGAATTTTAGAAGCATTTTCAGGAACATGACATGGATATTATTTTATTTGTATGCATCTGTTTTTTCATTTTATATGTAGGGGTGAGTGAATATATATGCATATATTAAAAAAATCCCCACTTTATTATCTATAGGGTTAACCTTTAGGTACCACACTTATTCAAACAGAGATGCCCATCTAAAAGGAAAAAATCCATGGAAGAACATAAGACACATTCAACTAGGTGTAAACCAAAAGATATAAAACAATCTGATTTCATAGATTTATATTTTAGCATCCTGTTGTTAGAAGGTACATTTTACACTTCAGTTCAGTTTCAGTTCACAAATCAAACAAGAAGAGATTTGGCCTGAACTCTGTTTAAAAATCACTTCCAAATCTGGGATTTTTCATGTTCATTAAAATCTTATGGAAATGAAATGCAGAAAAAGAGTGTTGTGAATATCAATGTTCTTGTGTTCCAAAGAAATCATGTTGACGTTATTTCTGCAGGGGAAGTGAGTGCTTTTGCTTGGAATCAGCCCACTGGCTGTCACCGGGCTCCATGCAGCAGAGGAAATCCAGGAACACATATTTCTTTCCTTTTACTCCCTGCTGCTCCACCACCTCCATTCAAAGCAAAACACTCTGCAGCACCCTTCGCCCACTCCAGCAAAATTCATTAGAATACTTTTTAGCAAATTTCAATCACCAATAAATGCTGAAGAAATGACAATGTCTTGTCACCACTTCAATGTCTTTTTCTTGTGCTCTGTTTTAGCAGGAAATATGTTTTCATAAAAGTCCTGTAACTTAAAGTATGAGCATATTCCTGATTTGTTCATTTTATCATGGAATTTGACATAGCTCCTGTCATAACACTTATTAATATACCTTTATCAAACTTGGAATGAACTCTAATTTTAAAAGCATTTGCTTTTAGAGTCAGTGTGCCAAGCATTTCTCCCATCACTTCTCACAGGGGAGTGACAAAGTAAGCCTGCACAAACACAGGTTTTGACTTTTGGTGGGTGTTAAATGATAATAACATTGTTCACTGCTTGTAGTTCTGTCCTTCAATTTACCTTTTGAGTTACTGGTGGACATTTAGACATTTAGGATATCTTTGGAGCAACATAGGACCCCAAAACCAATCCTTGCAGCGTTTCTTTTGCTACAGCAGCCAGAGGTAGAAGGACCCTCCCAGGCACTACATCACATAAGTATATAACTGGCACATATTATTAGAAGAATAAGTGAAAGCTATAGTTTCACAAGTAAAAACGGTGAGAAGGAAATTAGGGCTGGGATTTTTGTCACTTGAGAATTGCTCTTGTGGCTGTCAGGAAGCAGGCTGCTAGTTGCTAGGGGCAACGATAATAATACTCACTCCTTATATAATGCTTTTTATCCCTAGTTTTTAAAGCTTTTTTACAAAGAAGGTCAGTGTCATTATCACCGTTTTACAGGTAGGAAAAGCACTTATTTGTGCACCAGTTTCCCCAAAGACACCCAGCAGGACAACAGTGAAGACAGAAGCAGAAAACTGCTCTTCTCTCCACAGGTCACACTGCCTTGAGGACAGCTAACCATTTAGGAGACATTAATTTATGTGTCTTCACTGTTTAAAATTATCAGAAATTTTGCTTTTAATTAGTTTTTGCTGTCCCTCAAGTGTCAGAAGAAAACCTTCCATGTGACACCATCCGTCAAAGATCCTTTCCAAACTACGGTTGTGTTTTGGACAGGTATGTGTTTTGGAGACAAGTTCAAGGTAGTTTCAAGAGGACATGCTGAGTTGCTTTCCTGGGCTTGCCTCCTGCAGGAAGTGAATGAAAGAAGTGATTGATTCCGGTTACAAAGGGAAAAGGACAGACGAAATGTGCAGTAAGCCCTAAAAACTGCAGGACTGTGCTGAGATTTCACAAAGAAGCAGCTTTAACTTAAAAGTTAATCATTCATTTAAAGCAGATAATGGTGGTACAGAAAGGGTGGACAGTGGAAGAATATCAGCTTGTAGTACCCAACAGCAGCTGATCTCCACTCCCTCAGAACTGATTGTTTTTTATTTCTAAGGACTCCTTCCATGCCTTTCCATTTGATTTCTTGATGAGACATTATCTTTTGATTGCTGAAGAAAAAAAAAAATTTTTCCCCAGCAATTCCAGATTTGTAATTTAATGACAAATCTCTAGGAACAAGCCTGAGCAGCCCTCAGCAGAGATGCAGAGAGAAAACAAGACATGAAGAGGCTTTTCAACGTCATCCCCTGTGTAAATGAAGGGCTTTGTTTCAACTAACACTCAAATTAGAATACAGAATGGACACTAAGCAGCACAGCAACATCTAACAGGATCCAGAGTGAGAGCCAAAGAGAGTAAACAGTTTCCCCACCTGCTAACACATATGCTGCCATCCGCAGCTTACTGACCAAGGGGGAAGTTTGATCTTTTCCAAAGCAATGACAGTGTGTTTTTTTCTGTGCCATGGCTGAGTGCCTTCAGCCATCCTGTACAATAGTGCCAGAATATTTGTTGTCACTGATGTTCAGCCAACCCTGAACTGTTTTACAGCCAGTTTTTGCACAGCACTACCAGTAAGGGCCAGATTTCACCCACTGCATTTTTCTTCCAGAGTCAGTGATGTGTTGATGCACTTACCAACACCAAAGTCATTGCAAAGTATTATGAACACTATAATATTTCAGAGGTAAAAAAATCCTCATGTTAATGGTCTTTCTCTTGATTTTATGAAAAGTCCTTAAAAATGTAATGAAAATGAGTGTTGCATTGCATTTTTCTACAAATGCATGCTTATAATAGTGATGTAATCTGATTCAATTCGCACATGAATTCAATGACATAATGGAGATCTCTTTCAGTATTTTAAGCCAGATTGTTGCAGGTATATTAAAAGCTTGATTCTAAAAACCCTACAAAACAGGTTTAAATAAATTTTAAGAGGTTAGACAGTATCGTATATTGTTCATATAATTTGCAGAAAGACAGTGTACAGAATTTTAAATAATCTTACAAAAACTGTGAACCTATACTATCTTAGATAAAGTAGAGAAAAAAATGGTGATATATTTCTACCTAGCAAATAGAGGTTCTCCTATAAAAAAGATTTATACACTTGCAATAGAATGAAATTCTGAGGAAAGCGGTAGTATCTTTTATCCAAGTATATTAGATGCTTTAATAAAACCAGACAAGCTTTTAGGCTTATGAATCCCTTCTCATCAGGACTGACAAAGACTAGAAAAATTTTCAGTGTCACTCTGCAATATAAGCTTTCAAAATCCAAATGTCAAATTAAATTTTAAATTGTTTATTAACAAAAGTTCTCCTTTATAAATTTCAAATTTGGGGTGCATTTGTATGGCAACATTTGCGACATAGATATGCTGATGTGCCCTATAGCTAAATTTAGGGACATTTTCTAATTAATACTTTTTTAATTCAGTTTTGCCATATGCACATAAATACAGCAAATCAGTTAATGAGAAAACATTCTTGTATTCTCACTTTTCAGTCAGTAGGGCAACACACTACCTGAATTTTGTAGGATATGACTGTCAACATACCCATAGAGGCAGACCAGCATAATCTCTAAGCAGCTAGTTCAAAATCATTAGATAAAGCAGTTGCAACAAAATAGTGCAACACTCTTTTCTATAATATGAATATATTCTAAATAGATTTTATTATGTAATTAAATAGAAATTCATCCTGGGGCTTTGTAATATATGGAGTTTTTTAAATTATTGCATGCTACTTCAGAAAAGTTAGTGGGTCACAGCAGCCAAATGTTAGATTTTAAGAAAATTCCTTCCATATCATGGTTGTCCTGCCAAAGGTGGAACTCTGAACTGTCAAGGTGCAGCTTTGGATGGCAAAAATCAAGAGTAAGAACATAACATTTGACTCCAAACATTCATAGTTCCAAAGTAAGTTACATTTCTGATTTGATAAAGGTGTCATCCAAGTCTTACTTCCCAGTAATGCCCAGATGTAGAGTACTTTCTCATGCAACTCCCTCAAGTTGCAACATTGTCATGGAATCAGGCCTGAATGATTTTGCGAACTCTTTCAGTTCCATTTAGTGATAGTATTATTATAAAAATCCTGGTCAAGGCCACTGCAGACATGGATGAACAGACCAATGAAAGTGAAAGTTCATTGTTTCAGTGGCTTCCAGTTTTGAAAAGAACATTGTAAAGCAATTATCACATTATACTTAGGAGCTACAGATTTAAGTTTCTGTTCCCCAAATAGCAAATTATTTGGATTTGGATAGCCATCTGTCTCATTGCATCATATCCTTTCCTTATAGAGTATGATGTAATTGAATGATGTCATGTTTACAAAGTTTCTGTAATAGAGACTATACACTACGTAAAGATATAAATCTAGGAGTATAAAATCTACGTAATACTTAAATCACTGAACATATGCAGTGCCTATCAGTAGGCCTGAACAACACTGTCATGCTCACTATTTTCAAGAACAAATCCATTTTTCCCCAAGTTTCTTTTTCTCCATTGTCCTCTCTACATCATTTACAAGAAACACCAGGATTTTTACCTGCAGCCTCTAAGTATATATAGGAAATTTTTTGCTGTTTTATAATATCTAGTGTGTCCATATACATCAGTGTAGTGCTGCCTTCTGATTCTGTAGTATTATTTTCCTTCCTATAAAACTACAAAAGCAAATGTGGATGTGGTTCTACTCTTCAGAATATTGTTGCTGCTGTTGATTTACTACTAATATTTTCCTCATGCAAGAATCCACAACTGCAGACTGAGAAAACTAGTGTTCTTTTGTTCTTTCTCCTGATACACAAAGAGATTTGTCCAGCAGTTCAACTCTTTCAAATTACTTAAGATATTGGAACATTATTATTTTTCCTCTGTGTTAAATCAGTAAATGCTAGGAAGCAGCCTCTAGAAACAAAAGAGGAGACTTTGGCTCAATATTCATCTTGCCCTGTTCTGGACCATTTTAATAGCTGCTTATAGATCTATCATAGAAGTTTCTTTTATGCTTTAAATTGTTTCTATTCAATTATTGACTAAGCTTGCACTTGCTTTAAACCTGTTACCTGATTTTCTGAAAAAAACTATGAGATCAAGTTTTAAATTTTTTCAGTTAACTTTTTAAAGTTTTTTTACTACCTTTCAATGCATAAATAGGTTTGAGTAGCTAATTAAAAAAAAATGAAAAAACCTAACCCAACTGGAGATTAAATGGCATTGGCACTTACCAAAGTTTAGGATATCATTTCATTTGCAATTAATTAATGTTGTTTCAGTTTTGTAAAAAAGATAAGTATGCTCTTTAGAGACTATATAGCCTTCTTGTGGCACTTATTTGCTTAAAATTAAAAGAAAATATTTTTTTTTTTACTTTCATACAATAATCATGTTTAGAGAAAGAGTGGGATAAAAGAGGACTATTTGCATATGAGTTCTTTGGAAAATATTATGGATCACAGATTTGAAATTACACTTTGGGAAACATCAAAATATATCATAGAAGAAAGATATATATATCAGAAAGATGGCATGAAAAAGGATAGATGTGTGGGAAGATGAAAGATAACCAAAACTTGGGAGCAAAAAGAAAAATCAAACATTTTAGTCACATATTACAAGAGTCACAGAATACAAACAGACTGACCAAGGGACAGGCAGCGGACTGCCAGAAATGTGGCTAGTGACCAAGAATAGAAATTGGCTAACCAAAAGTCAGGTTATGTGTCTGCATTAGGTTATTGGTTTTAGTAGTGAAGAGAAGAAAACTAGAAAAGGCTAAATTTGTGAAGTGGTTTTGTTGATCATTGGATCAACAGTGATAGCTTTCAAACCTCTTTCAGTCACCAATCCTACAAATATTGTATTATTTGTATTCAAAAGACGACTAATTCTCAAACTGGACTTTCATTTTTTTAAACTAGCTTGTTCTTATTTTAAGAACTTTGTGTAGTGTCTTCAAATTAATTTCAAGTACAATTTCTCCTCCGGAGATATGAGCTTACATATAATTTGTCATTGATAGTAGGCAATACAGTGCTAGCCTAGTAAACAGTTCAACAAAAATGGGGATTCCAAATTTATTAACTGCCAGTGTATTGAAGATCTTATTTGCTCATTCTCCTAGTAGAAATATTGTTTTCATTCTTAGTCATGCCTCAAGTGCAACGTGGAAGTAAGAAGACAAGCTATGTCCATTTTCTGCTCACGCATCACCCATACTTCTGCAGTTAGAACATACAGAGTGAAAAGTGAAGGGGAAGGAAAGAGAAAATTGTCAAAAGGTAAAGTTTCCTCTGATGTCACATAGGTTAAGAAATAACCTATGGTCAGTTCATGAACTATAGAATGTTTAAAGTAATTTAAATAAATGAAAGCAAAAAGTGTCCTTTAAACAAAGCAGTTTTCCACAGTAGAATTACACCATTCAAACTGGAGAAGACCAGGGTAAAAAAAGTCTAAATACCAGATGTGGTCTACAAGACACTTCTCTTCAGAACCATAGGGTATTCAATTTAGAATTCCAAATAAGGATATATAGTGGGACTATAAGGAAATTCAATATCAAAGCACTGATATTTGTTAAAGTAGAAAATTATCTCCTCGGGAAAAATGTAGATGCTCATTTACTTCTTACAATTTAAATTAGCTAAGAGAAGAACAAACAATAACCCAGTAGAGTATCATTGTGCTGAGACATAAGGGATGGAAACCGAATGATGGAGTAATTGCAAAGAAAATATTACTCTTCTACATAAGTATCATTGCATTATTAAATAATGGTACACAGACTCCTTTTCTTAATGCATAGTACTGAGATGCAGGACCTGATCTTTCAGTTTCTCCACTGATGAAGTTTTCTAGACCTGCAAAATACCCCTATGAAATTGTCTTTACAGACCAACATTTTACTTTTTTTTGGAAGAAGAATCTCATTTCCTAGCACTACTATATAAGCATAAACCCTCTGTGGCATGGAAATGCCAGACTTCCAATCCTGCTGTGATTTTTATGTGTGTGTTTTCAAAAAGGAATGTTTATGTTAATACAGAAAAATGCTTGAATCAGCCCAGTATGTGTCATTTATATGTTCTCTTGCACTCCTAAGGAATATTAAAAAAATATGATGTTTCATTGGCCTTAATTTCAGCATTATACTGAAGAAACCACAAGAAAATATTACATATTTTGATTATGTTTGAAAAACATTAAACATGACATTCAATGTATCAGCTCTTAACAGCATACATTTCTTATGCTGCTTCTCGGGATGTAATCAAAGAAAAACAAATCACCAATATGTCAGATATGGAAATTTAAATCTCAGTAGCATAAACACATTTTGTACGCTACATTCATATATAAATATTATCATTCCCATGTGGACCTTTTCTTTATTCTTTCCCATTTTTTGGTATAATACAACTCTGAAGCTATTTACTGTACTGCCATTATCATACTGAGATATATACAGAGCAAAAGAATGTAAAAAAAATAAAAAGGAAGAATACTTCCTTGTTTTCTGTAGTAAAAATCTATCAGGCACAGAGTTCTCTGGCTGGCTTCTGCTGTTTCTGTCCCACTTCCTCTACCACCTAGAAGGCTACCAGAAATATCACTCACAGATAAAACTGCTAACCCTCACAACAAGAAAGGATGGGCTTCTGCATTCAGAGAAATAGAGCCAGGCCTCAGCGCCCTAAATCACAGCCTGTGCCACTGGGGAGGATGGTGAGAAGGGTGAAAATAAAACAGAACATGGATTAGTTCTCCATCATGGAGCTTCCCACACAGAAATCTGGAGGAAAAATATTCACAATTTTGTGGCAGTTTGCTTATATTGAAATCTGAATATTTGAGGCCAAATCCTTGACCTCAAAGCCTATTTCAGGATGGGAGTCTCAACACTTTCTGGTTTCATATAAGAAAATTACTATTTGACACAAAGAACAGATCAATTTTCATTAAATTTTATTCTACCTAGAAAAAGATTTTATGAAACCAACATTTCAAATATATAAAATTAATCTAAATTATTACAACGAAATTTTACTTATTACATATACATTTACAATTATTCCTAGATTTTTTTCATATGAAACTTTCAAATGTACTTTTAATTATTATTTTCTTACTTAAAGGAATATCATCATTCCTTCTGGAACATAAACATACTATTGATGACTCTACTGTATTGGTATAACAAGTTGGAAACTTTTTCTATTGAAAAGATTAAAAAATCTTATAAAATACTTTCCTTCAAGAGTTTCTTGTAACAAAGAACAGGAAAATTCCACTAAAGATCAGTATTTTTAGGTCTTTATTGACAGCTCCTACCTTTTTATAATAAGTTTTAAATTATAATGAAGTAGATAAGGTTTCCTTAATACTATACTTTGTTAATGTGGCTCTCCATAAAATTCTTTGGACAAGTAAAAAAATTAGTTGAGCAGCAATATATATTTCTCAACTTAAGCCTTACTGGTACGGGACTTTTAATACTAGTTAAATGGTCCTGAGGAAAACGCTAAAGCAATTCTCTGCCATAGAACATCACTGAATAAAAATATGGTTTCTACAGACACTTGTGTTTAAAGAAAAACAAATGCTGCACAGTGCCCTGCATGCTTACAAACTTGCCTTTGTCAAATTCATCAATTGAACTACTATATGACATCTTGCTCAGCATATAAAGCTGGGTGAAAAAGAAGGAAGAGGAAGACTTTTGGAGTGATGGCCTTTGTCTTCCCAAATGACAATTACAAGTGGTGGAGCCCTGCTCTCCTGGAGATGGTGGAACATCTACCTGCCCATGGGAAGCAGTGAATGAATTCCTTGTTTACTTTGCCTTTGTACATGGCTTTTACTTTCTCTATTAAACTTTGTCTCAGCCCACGAGTTTTCTAGCTTTTACCATTTGGATTCTCTCCCCCATCCGGAGAAGAGGTGATGTAGTGAGTGAGTGGCTGTGTGGGGCTAAACTGACAGGTAGGGTTAACCCACAACACCAAAAAAACACAAACAAGACCTCAGACAGCAACTTTGAGCTAAATTGAATATATTTAGGTTAGTACAATAAGTTTCTGTTTTTTAACCTAGTCTCAAGTTAACACTGTTACTTTCTCTACCCTTCTTCATTATTTCTGAAATTTTTTTGACATATGCTTCTTACCAGAATCCATACTCAAATCTGTGGTATTGTATCCCAATACAGTTTTCCAGTTGAATGAACATTTAGATAAGCAGACAGCTTCAGAAACACACTGCAGAACCCAGTGTGACTGCTGTGCTCCTCAGAGACATTTGGCAGAATATGACTTTCTACTCTGCCAGCTCCCCAGCTTCATGGAGAAGGATGTAGTTGCCCTTGGCAGGGCTGTTCTGCCCACCTGGAGCAGCTTGTCTGAAAATGAGGATACTAGCCAAAGACACTGCTAGACAACACCATGCAACTTAGGCAGAAAATACACATGACCCATTTACAGTGTGGTTACATTGCGGTCAGAAGTTAGAATATGTCAAAACCCATATTTTGTTTGCATTAGAATTGGCAATCTGAAATGAGCATCTTTTTTCCTTCCTTTCAAGCATCATGTCTTCATGTTTCCAATGAAACTGGAAATTTTCATTGTTGATCAACCCTTCTATTTCCTGTCTCTGTATTAAAATGCTTAATATTGTAACGAGAATTCTATCTAATTAATCAGTTATGCTCACTAAATTGATATATTTTATTTATATTTTAATAATTTTTATTTATATATTTTAATGTATTTTAAGTTAATATTAAAAACAATATCAAAGGATATTGATATGCAAATATAAATATGTCAAATGTAGGCATGCATTGAATCTTTACTAAACCTTAGTTAGCATTTTTTAAAACTCAGCAATAATTATTTCTGCTACATAACTTGTTGACTCTTCTGAAATACAAAAACCAAAACAAAATGAAAAGAAATAGAAAGTCTGCATTCTTAAGTGAAGACAGATACTAGATCTTGTCCTTCTGCATATCCATTATGTGGACAATGCCCTTCAAATATTTATTCACTATAGGTTTTGACAAACTTTCTTATTAGAGAAAATTAAAAATTAATTATCTGAGTATACTGAGGATGCACCTTCTGTTAGTCCTTTGTGGTTCACCAAGAATTCCTTCAGCCTCCCTGGTGATTTTGTACTACTACTAGGATTTATTCAGTCAATGACTAAAATTATTGACCCTATGTTATCATAAATCTTACTGCCAGGAAGTCTATTCTAAAAAGCCATATGACCACTCATTATATCCTATCATAGCAAATCGATGCACCTAGATAAAAATAAAAAGCAATGTCTTGGTTTGCAACCATCATACAAATATAGTTATGCTAAAATGATTGTTTTTCTTTTATTTCTTAAAAAAAAGTTAAGTAACTGCCTTTTATATAGCTATTTTACATTATTTGTGTATTATTTCACAAATATGACTTTTTTTTTTGTGAACCCATGTCTTAGTAATAATTCTAATGCCAATAATTTAATTCATAACCTGGTATTTCTCTTCTTAAAACATGTAACAAACCACTCAGAATTTATTATTGTAAAACAAGGTTGGGAATCTACCAAATGTAGACAAGGAAACAGAGGAAGACTGTACGGAAGATTGTGAGTCCAATCCTGTTATTTTATAAGCAGAAGGCTTTTCAACACAAAAATCAATTTTGAAGGACAAAAACAGGTTAGATTGGTAGGATAACTAGGATTTCTATGGAGAGAATTCAGGAAGATGGGATTATCAACAATGTTAAATACTTAAATCAGATTGAGGGCTCTTCATTAGCAGAGAATAAGAGGACATTAACTACTCCAGGGAGAGTGGTTTCTATGGAAGCCACAGCAGAACCCGTACTGAATTTGGACAAATAAATTGCCTCAGGGTAAGAAAACACTTCTAAGAGCTATGCTAAACAACAATAGACTTCTTACCCCTATAAAAACCAAACAAAAAAAACCCCAAAAAATCCCCAAAATGAAACAAATTCAGTGTTAGAGAAATTCATAGTGCTATTACAGACACAAATCACCCCAAGCACTATGAGCAAGAGTGAGAGAGGATGACAGAGAGTTTACTTCCATGTTGCTTCTCTTTCTTCTTGACCTTTCTTGTCTTGTCCAGAATCAAGAGTATATGTAAGATATTATAAGTTAACAGACAAATCAAGGGGAAAAAAAAAGTAAGAGTAAAAGAGGTAAGAAAGAGAAATGGAGTGGAGAGAAAAATGATGCAAGCTCTTTGTATCTTTCTGGGAGATGTAGTTACGGAGGAAAGGTGGGGCAGATATAAGTCACAGGAAGACAGGCTATTTCATTTGTCTTTTTCAACGACTTGTAAACTAGATTTTGTAGTTCACAAGATTTGCCTGTCGATGATTCTGATAAAAAACTCTCACATTACTCTCTGAAACCAGTCTTTTATGTCAATATGAAAAGCTAAAGGTCACAAAAGTCATACACATTAAATACATTAAATGTTAACTACTCATTTGTGAAACACAATACAAAACACAAGGAGAATAATTCCCACCTGAGCTCATAATTACAGTGAAGTTACAGAATTTCTATATACAGTTTAATATTTACTTTTAGAAGTCTGGGAAAATTTAGAACTGATAAGTCAAAAAATGCCTCCAGTTTCAGCCTTAAGCATGATTTTTCATGCACTAAGCAAGAGAGTAGCATAAAGGAAATTCTGGTTTGTTGGCAAAACACCATGGGAATGTTCTCAGATACTGTGAAAACTTCAATTACTTCTTGCAGTTGAGGGGCACAGTCTGTATTTACTGAGATCAATCCCAACACTAAGTTTTTTTGATTATCATTAATTTTATTATTGGCTAGAAGAAAAGAAAAAAAAGGAAAAAGATGAAATAAAACCTGCTACACTTCTGAAACCATGGATAAAAGACTTACTATGTTGTTTCTTTCTCTGTTAAGTAGCACATTAAAATGGACTAACATAAATAAACACAGCAAAACAGGATCCAATTTTCTGGGCTAGTTAGTTAAATGGGAGCAACTTTACTGATATTTTGATCAAACTATGACCAGTATTGCTGATGGCTGTATAACTAGATAAGGACATAATTGTTACACTTTATTTTTAGGTGCTTTTAATGAATTAAGATGTTCTGTTCTAACAATAAAGTTAAAAATGCAAATAGGAAACCAGTTTTGTATTCCACCATTATACTGATAACAGTCAGTAGGTTCGTGTTTCACAGAACTTGACATCTAGCTGTTTTTAGAAACCTATCAATATCTGGGAGCATTTTTATCATAATCAATACACAGTTTTGATCATTCCTTTGAAATAAGGTCCTCCCATGTTTTGTGTAAAACTATTAATCTGGTAGAAATTTGTTGTTCATGTTTAACCAAATTAATGATTTTGCTAAATAACAGTCATCGGTAACACATTTCTCAGCAGTGTGCTCTTTCCCATTACGTATAAAGCTAACAAATGTAGACTTTTTTTTTTTTTTGCTTTTATTAAAAGATATTTAAAAGTTATTCTGAAGCTGCTCTGGAAAAAACCCATGAATATACAAACATCTGTACTAGCCTTATACTACATATACTAAAGATGATAATAAAAAAATAACAGTACTATTACCTTCTCTTCAGAGGCAACTGCTACTAATACAAAGATAACACAGATCCCTAATGCTTAATTGGAAACAGTTTATTATACCTTCCTTAATAAAATTTAGGTAAATCTATTAATGTAAAAAAGAGAACTATTTTGGATTGCTCAATTTTATATGTATTTACTGTGAGGGTGATGAGGCAATGGGACATGTTGCCCAGAGAAGTTGTGGATGTCCCATCCCTGGAAGTATTCAAAGTCAGGTTGCATGGGGATTTGAGCAACCTGCTCATGGAAAGGATGTTGGAACTAGAGAAACTCTAAGGTCCCTTTCAACCAAAATCACTCTATGATTATAGAAATTGCTTATTGGTCTGAAAGAAAGCAAGATTCATGGAGAGCTAGAAGGTACTACAAAGAAGAATGCCTACAGAATTGATAACTTATCTCTTAGTATATATTCATTACAATACAATATTTAATATATTATTTACATAGTAACTTCCCAAAGGACCCTCTCTACCCTCCCATTTCATATACAGCATACCTGGCTTCATAAAGGAAGAACTACTGCATATTTTCCTATTCTGTTATTACTTAATGTTTGCCACATAAATTATCTACTGCACACTGCAGATAAAGCATTGAACACAGAGTTTTAAATTTTCTCACTATTTACTGTATGAGATGGATCTGTCATATCCATCAGATACTTTCATTCAAGAATTCTTCCAGAGTAGAAAACAATTCTTTAGGCTACAGTTGACAAATGGTATACTGTGTATATTATACACTTCTCTATCTATAGCATACTAATTGCAGTCTACCTCAGGCATAAGAATCATCTTTCCAAACTGTTTGCATAAGCACTAAAAAATACAAGAATGAAGATGCATTACCCTAGGATGCTGCTGTGAATTGATATGACGTGACAGGAAGTTACTAGATATTTAGTCATTCAGGGATATAAAAACAAGAGCCTTGCAAAAAAAACCCAAAACCAAAACCAAAACAAATAAAAACCTTAAGCATATATTAGGCATTTCCTCCCAATGTATGAGACATTCGAACTACAAAAATATTAAAGTCTATGATCATAACTTGCATTCCTTAATTTTCTGTGACTTACTTGAAAAACTGTTTGAAAAAATATAGAAATGGTTCTGAGAAAAGAAAGGAATCTGAGCTTGCTTTTTTTCAAATAGATGCTCTAAAAAAATAGGTTTGTTCAGCCTTATTTCCTTCAAATTACTCTCTCCATCTCAGGAAACTTAGTTGTTTGTTTTTTGGGGTTTTTTGGTTGTTTTTTTTTTTTTTTTCACCAGTACTGACAGAGTTTCAAAGTTATTCAAAGAAACATTTCCATTCAACTTATTGTCTCCAGTTTGTCTCATGTCCCCTCCTCACCCCTGCAAAGATTTTTTGGTTAGCAGGAGGTAGAAGCAGCTATGGTTCACTACAGACAATTCTCAAAAGTGGAAACATGCCCTGACATTGGAAAATTCCCTATCACCTTTTAAAATTATTTCATATATGTTTTATATTTTTTTTACATGTATAGGTATATATGTGTGTGTATTTATAAGCACACACATATATAAAAGGTACCATTAGCTATCTTTTAAGAGAGAACTGAGATCACTATTGAGTTCTGTAAAAGGGCATTTAACACATGGCTACCTTGCCAGCAGAGCTGGAGGAATCTGAGACTTCCCAAAAATATATTTCCTGGAGCTCTACATCCTAGTGCTGTGAAAGGCTTCACACTGCATTCATCAGGCTCAGAGCTAGTCTGTCCTATTTCCTCTTCCCACTTGTCCCCTGCTCCAGGGTGGGGCCCCTCCTACAGGAGACAATCCTCTACAAACCTCTTCAATGTGAGTCCTTTCCACAGGTTGCAATTCTTCACAAACTGCTCCAGCATGGGTCCCTTCCACCAGGTGCAGTCCTTCAGGAATAGACTGTTTCAGGGTGGGACCCCACAGGGTCACAAGTCTTGCCAGCAAACCTACTCCAGTGTGGGCTCCTCCTCTCTTTCCGAAGAGAAAGAGATCCTTCTCCAGTGTGGACTTCCCATGGGGTCATAGCCTCCTTTGGGCATCCACCTGCCCCAATGTGGTGTCCTCGAAAAGCTGTAGGGGCGTATCTCCCCCATGGACCTCCATGGGCTGATGAGAAAATCTGCCTCACCATGATCCGCACCAGGGGCTGTGCAGAGGATTCTCTGCTCCAGCACCTGGAGCACCTCCTCTCTCTCCTTATTCCATGACCTCAATGTCTGTGGAGTTGTTTCTCCCACATATTTTCACTCCTCCCTTCTCTGTCTGCAATTGCTCCTGAACAGTGACTTTTCCCCATTCTTAAATATGTCATCCCAGAGGTGCTACCATCATCACTGATGGCCAGGAGTGGGTCCATCTTGGCTGGCTTTGGCTCTATTGGACATAGGGGAAAGCTTCTAACATCTTGCAGAAACCACCCTGTAGCCCCCACTGCTAACAAAATCTTGCCATCCAAGCCCAATATAAATCAATTTGTGTTGTATCAACATTAGGTAGTGTTATATAACTCTACTAAACGTCATACATATTGTGCTAATAGAATTAAGACATTGTACATTATCTTTCAGTCTCCACACACAGTTAAAGGATATTACTTACAGGAATTTGGCTTGATAATTTTTTCCTGAGCAAAAAAACAAGGGCTTTTTACCTTTCCTAAACACTAGACTGCCTTTTATGGAACAATATTTTGTTATTCTGGCTGTTACTGTTGGAAGGCTGCTAAACTGTTGTACCTCAGAGAGAAGTGCTAGAGAAATAGAAAAAAAGCCATTCAGGTTGTCTTCTTGCTACAACAGAGTTATGAACCTTTTGATTTGCCATATGTCAAGAGGAAAAGCTTTGAGCAGCTATTCAATACTTAGGAATGATTGTAATGATGTTTAATTCCTTCTTGCATAATGTTGTTACTAAGGCAACTAACAATTCTGATCTGGTAAAGCCAAAATTTCTTTCAAATACCAAAATATTTCAGTTGTGCTTTTGTGTGTGTGCTTTTTTTTTTCCTCAGTAATGCACTTTAACTTCACAAGTTTCAAAATATATGAATAATTAGAACACAATCCTATGTGGACATAGTAAATAAGCAAATGGTAACTTGAGAGAGAAGGAGCTCAAGAGACACTAATAAGAGTCTTTTTTGGTAATCAGGACATTCAGCAAGGAAAAGCATATGCCTAAACCAAACACAAGTAAGCACATCTAGTCTGTCATCTTTGTAAGACTGATTGAGCTAAGGAGCTAAATCCACACATTCACAGAGGCAGAATGCTATTTTGCTTCCCTTTTTTCTGCCTATTAGTTTACAAAAAACACTGTTTTGTTTGTTTGTTTTTTTGGGGGCCAGAAATCTTCATCATGTAGTCTGGTTAAGAGGAATTTGATGAGAAGGGAATTGGCTTGCTACCTATGCAGAGAAATACTATCCTAGTGTTCATTGCACACCCTCACTCTTCTCCAGTAATGCCATTGCTTAGAGGCTCAAAACTTTATTGTAACTTTTAAAGGCAAAACTAAGTATTCCCTCAGCATCCCCTGGCTTGGTCTATAACAAGAAATATTCACTTTGAGTAGGAGTCTACATTCCTTGTAAAAGTAACTTCCTTGATGGTTTCAGTGGGAGTCTTAGTAGCAAAAAGAATTCAAGAAAGAGCTTATAACTGTGATGTGCAGCATGTCTGTTTGCCTCACAGGGCAGACAGAAATACAGAACTCTGCTTGTACATACCTGTTTTCCAAGGCTACTTAATAAAATGACATTGAGTTGCAACAAATTCAAAGTGTTGCATTTGTAAAATATGTTTGGATCATTCTTGGGGGAAAACACTGTATTTTTATATAAGATAACATTAAGCACAAATAGAGAGAAAATGAAAGAGGAAATAAATGACATCATAAACCAATGCACCTCCCTTGGAAAAACTCAGTAGATCATGAAAAGCCTCATGGGCATGTTAAATGTATAAAGCATCTAAACACCTCGAGGAAGCATAGTTACTCATTTCTATGCTCTGATAATGTTAAAATCTCAAAACATGGCTCTTAAAGGTAAAATAATTTTGATATACTTGAGTTCGAAACAGACAGTGGAAGGAAATGGATTCCATTCCTTATTTGTTTCCTTATAGTTTCATGTCTAGCTTAGACAGTTATTTTCAAACAGCTCAAAAAGCGTTTTGGACTTTCCTGGCTCCTCATTACAAGGCACCAGAGAAGCCTGTCCCAAAAGCAGCTAACATAGGAAAATTAGAGGATATATCATCCTCACAGTGCAGTGTATGGTAAGAGCTACTATGAGACTTCAGGTGCAGTGAGAAAAGAGGTATCCCACCTATGGTCTCTGTATGTTTTGCAGGAAGACTCCAGACCTGAAAAGACAAAAACCAGCAAACAACTATAGAAGAGTTTAAAGTGGCAACAGAGAAAACACAAAGAAACAGGACTTGTAATAGTTTCTGAGCCAATAGTTATTTTAGCAGAACAGAGTAGCAGTAATTGGCACTGACTGTGAATGTTTGAGATAAATTCAATTCTGAACCAACAGAATTCATTCTCTCTCTGGAGAAGATAATCTGGAGAGAAAATAATTGTGACCTATCTGAGCACAAACAACCAATGGTTATGGAAAAATCCACGAAGAGCAACAAACAGAAAGCAAAAGAGTATACAGAAATAAGTTACAGTGAGAAGTTCACTGTGATTTTTTGGAGAGGGTTACTTGCATCCACCTGCTTGAACAATGAATGTGAATTATTTATTTCTTTTTAAAAATATTTTTCTTTCTAACACTTAAATGACAGTTTAGTATTTCAGTTCCAAACACACAAGGACTTCAACTCTAACTGTAAGGTTATAGCTTTGTTTCACATTGATTGGAGGTGGGGGTTGTGTAGCATTTTTTTTGTTTTCTTTTGTGTTTTTGTTTGTTTGTTTGTTTTGTATTTAAAAAAAAAAAGTCATAAACTTAAACTTGAACTAAATTTAACCTAACATGGTCTCTTAAATTAGGGTGAAAAAAACGAAAGAAGAGAGAAAAATATGTAAGCTTAATGAATATCCTCAAAGACATTGTAATTGCTCACAAGAAAGTGTACTGAAATCTCAAGTTTGGAAGTACACTCAACACAGTAAAACCAAAGGAACTCTGAACTGTCAAGTACCACAGTGTAAGCCTTTTGCAACGTATTCCATGCAACATTTATAAAGAGACCTTTAGAAAACACCTAAATTGCACATATAGTTTCAGCCTAAAGGCAACGGTTATTCTGTTGTTGCTTTTAGTGACACACTATATCATGTACAAGTTATAGGTACATATCAACATCTTGCATTGAATAAGCCTACCATACTTTGCTGAAATGTTAAGCTTTCAGCACTCTCGCCCACAATATGATAATTACAGCCATTCAAGCACTAAAACTGGCACATTTCTTTTCCACAGAATATCATGGGTTGTTCAGACATTTCACACTCCACCTCCTTCTTCAATTTTCTAAGTAGCACTAAGATAGATATAAAAAGTAAGATGGCAAACTCTGTGCCAGATAAGACTGTGAAAAGCAAACCTTTATCCTCAGTTCTGTTCTTCACCTGCAACACCAAACTCCAGACACTTGTTCTCTCTCTTCCTTCTCTTCTCCTTCCCCCATCATATGATAATGTAAGATATTCCTCTTTGATCTTTCCAAACATATTTCAAGCTCTTTTGAAGATTGTGCATATGTAGTTTTTATAAATCCTTTTAAATTTTTTATAGTTTTAAAGGCTTCCTGAAGTATAAGAAGCTTTTAAAATTTAATATCCACACAGCCCATCCTCTCGTGTCTATCTTCAAGAATGCTGCAAAAACCACACTGAGTGCCCTTGTTCTTGATGGTACCCTCCTAGAATTTTGTGACTCCCTGCGTGTAGTCATACAAATTTAGTTAGTAAGGAACAACTTGGATATTTTCAGCTAGGAAGTGTGCCTCTTTATCAGATAATCACCTTGATTTTAGGAAGCCTCAGGAAATGGGTGTGTTGTTTCTATTTTTATTACAGCAGTTAAATAGTTTTACAAAAATATTTTCTCCTTTTCTTAAAAAAAAAAAAAAACACTAAACCAAAACAACAACAAAAAACCCCACACCACTTTTACAAAAGTGTTCATGATTAGCTGTGTTCATGATTGAGAAAATTCCTGGAAGTACTAAAGGCTTAGACAAAATGTTAGAAAGAATAATTTTGCTAGTTCTACTCTTAGTTTAGCTATTCATTTGAATTTGAATTATATTTTTAAGTGCTTTTAGTTACACAAAACGATATATTCACAGAGATTCATAAAATCAATTAGGTTGGAAATTTTTTCAGAATTTGTGCAGATTTGTCAAATAAAAAAATTGTCATAAAATTAAAAAAAAAATTAAATATCAGAGATGAATCTGATAAAAGGAATTGTTTGCAACCTGACATTCACAACCCACGTAAGAGTACAGTGATGTTACTCCTCTGCTTTGTGACTAAGCGGACAGATGTAAATCAAAGTTGCAGTGATCACAAGAGAGGGGCTTTTTTTTTCTTTTTTTTTTTTTGCAGAAATATTGTTGTCTTCTGCAACATCCTTTCAGAAAATTGATTTAGATATTAATATTCACATGAATGCAATAGGATGTAATTCACTGATCTTGGACAGTAGTAGAGGACTGAACCACTGAAGTCTTTCATAAATCACATACTAGGTTTTTCTATTTCATTTTTCAGTAAGAAGTTTTTACTATGACACTTAACAGGAAACAAATTAGAAAGTTAGAAAAAATTACATAATGAAGAAAATAAAAGCTATTATAGAAGTATGGCATGTTGATTTCTTACTTCTCTTAAAAATATCCTATTAGGGTCATTTAGTTATTTTGTAGAACCACATAAAATGTTTGAAAAGACTCAACATAAAGGAAATTTATTCCTGAGAAGTGTCTCTTCTATGCATAAAATGACATATCATAGAGGTAAAGGGATTCAAACAGAGAATATTATGTACGTAAGCTCAGGCAGAAAGTTAGGCATTTAAAATAAACAAATTAAAAAATCTGCTGACATAAATGCAATTTAATATTCAGAACCAGCACAGGACAAAGTGCTTGGATATTCCTTTCTAGTTGTAAATGGAGCAGTTTTCAAGGGTGAACATAAATAATTGGTAGAGGAGTAACCAGGGGTGAGATAGCACTCCATTGTTTGAAACCACAATTATCGGTGAATACTTCTTTCTCCAAACAGCACTTCAGGTCATCTACAGATTATTTATGCTGACAACAACGCCCTTGTCGCCCACACAGAAGTAGCTCTGCAGCAAAGCATCCTGCTTTGCTGAGGCTGCTGACCTTTTTGGGCTGGAAGTCAGCTTAAAGAAGACAGAAATTTTCTGTCAACCTGCACCTCAGGAAGTCTTCCGTCATCCCCATATCACCACTGGCGAATCAGAGCTCAAATCAGTCCTGCAAATGAAAAAACCCAAGTGGTTTGTAAGACTGCGCTAATATTAATTTTGTAAACTGTCATCATATTTGCTACCAAAGTCAGGGGTGTTCTCTTGTTCTCCTAATCATCTGCTGTGAGCCCACTCATGACTTTACTCTGTCTCCTCTCCACGCTCAGTACTCTGTCTTCTCTCTCCAGTATCAGCTGGCTCTTTACCAGCAGCTTCTTCCTACTCCTACCCCATCAGCAGCTTTGGGAAGCTGCCTGCAAATGCAGTGCTGCTGGATTACAGTCCTGAGAGTCAGCAGCCAGTGTGGACATCTTTGCTTCCTCCCACTGCCTAATTTAGACAACACTGTTATTAGTACACTGCCCATATTGATTTAATGTGTAACAGATGAAGTAAATCATGACTTTACCTCTATCTAGCAACTGCTGTGATATTTGTTTCACTTTCTACTACTTAAAGAAATCCCCATATTCCTCATTTTAAGGGCCGAAACTCAGCTAATCATTATAAAGGAGCTTGATGGGTTTAAGCAGCAAGCCTTGGGCAACAGGGACTGAGAGAAATTCCATCATCTGAGGACCAGACAAGACCCATTGATATTCAGCCATGCTGATTGGCTTGTCTCCTGCAGCAGGATATGGAAAGACTTTGTGATGTCATCAGACCATGTTGAAACCCCTTTGTTTTCTTCCCTCACATGTAATCGTGGATACAGAAAATGTTAACCATCTTCCCCCCACATGTAATCCTTGTTATGGGAAATGTAAATCAATTGTGTAATCCCCTAGTTAACATAATCTCTCCTCTGGTTACCATAACCCATCCTCCTCATTGACATGTCCTGCCCCTGAGACCCTTAAATTGCATTTCACATGTTCAATAAATATTCCAGTTTTCATCCCCAAAATTGGGATCGTGTAGTTTTGGACCTTTACACTCATTAGTTTGAGAAACTCCTCCATACTGAACTAACAAATCAGAAGAGTCTTGATGCTGTTACCATAAGGGAATGCAAGTCAACAGTAATTTTTCATTTTCATGAGATTTGTCTGGAATGTTTCATACTGCAATGATTGCTTTTACTTTGTTGTTAGGGATTACTGTCTGTCTTTGTAAGCTGTGTCCTGATTTTTTCACCTCTGTACACAGAGATCTGCAATGTATCCAGTGCTTCATTACTTACAAGCCATACTGACACCAGCAATAAGGAAAGTGGAGGTGGTAGGATTTTCCTTTTCAAGCTTGGTAGCATCAGAATTGCAAGTATGAGCTCTGTCTATTAAAAGAGCTCTTTTCTTTTGTGCAGAGAAGCCAGCTAGCATTTGTCACTAGAGTAACACAGAAATAGGAGCTGCTTCTTTGTTGCTGAACATTCAAAGGTATCTATTTTCCTTCCAATAGGTCCAGCAATTCCCACTAAAAATCAATGAGGTTTAAGCAGAGCCCCAGGATTTCATTCAAAGACCAGCACCATTTCTTCACTGGCCCACAGGAGAATTGGTTTCCTTTGTGCTGATTTCTTTCAAAATTCTTAATAAATCCTTTGGGTTGAACATGATCAAAAATGCTGAAGTTACAAATTAATTTGTGTGAATGAGTAGAGTAAAAAAAAATAGGAACTAGCTATTTACAACATTACTTACTTCTTTTTGTTTCGATGCTTTCTCTACTAAACCGTATTAAAATGACTGGCATATATTTAAAAAAAAAACCCAAAAAATTACCTTTAAAACCAAAAAAAAAAAAAAAGGAAAATACATAACATGAAACAAAAACAAATTTTATTGAACCCTCAAACACTTACCTGTCCCATTTAGATTTGAAACATTCACTTAAAGAACCCTCATGGAGCAATTAGACAACATACCACAAGGACCTACACAGCACGGGAAATCAAAAGGAATCAGTGAGATGACAGGTCTTTTCTTCCTTGATAAAACTCCATATTTTACCTATTATTAATCCAGATTTCCTTTTTAGGTCTAATGAAGGTAAAGAGGGGTGACAAAAATGAAAGTAAATGTTTATTATTTTTAAATGGGTTTTAGACTGCTTTAATTTGACTTATTTCTCTAGTCCAACTCCTGTATTATTTTTTTATTTCCTTGTGGTCATTTCCAATGAGAATTAAAAAAAATTTGTGATTTTTTATATCTCTTTGCCACCAGAGGTGGAATACAACAAGGGAGATGAAAAATAGTTCACCGTAACAGGGGAAAATAGTAAGACATAAAAGAGAAAAGAATAAAGAGAAACAAATGAAAATTAATTCTGAACCTACTGCAGGATAAAATATGAAGAATATCAGTCAATGATCTGTAGAAGACAGTGAAACACGGGAAATAATCTCTTATGGTAAGAAAATTACCCTTTTTATGTGTAAATTCCTTAAAGGCAATATTTGCATACTGTGAGAATCATGCAGAATACTCTTTTGATCTGTTCTCAAAGTCCACACAAATACTTTGCAAGCCTGGAAGAAATTGTTAGTAAGGCTTCAGGTGATTCAATTGGTGAAAAAATTCAGGCATGTTCAAAACTTACTGGATTCAAGATTTCCAGCAAAAATACCTAAACATTTCCAATAAAGCTTGTAATGAGTTTTTGCTTAAAAAAACCCAACCCCAACCCCACCCCACCCCCCAAAAAAAAACAAAACAAAAAACTAGGGTGCATTTTAGGAATAGTTAGGGACATGATAAATTTACACAAGTTCATTGGTCAGACTGTACAATAAATACAATTTTGATTTTCACAACGTGACAGAAAAAATTGCCAGATACTGAATGGAAGTGGAGCTTCATGGAAACTCATGCAAAGTTGGCACAGATTGAGGCTGGAAATGGAGGGCTTTTGGAAGTAAAGACTATTAAAAAATAGAGCTCTAGAGGAAGGAAAGGATCTATAGAAAAAAAATATATATATAAAGAGTGGAAATGTTTGACAGAAATGACAAAAAAATTCATTTAACTGATGAAGCTTGTATATGCATACATATCCACTTAGTTTTCCTTCCTATTGGGTTAGCATTAATTTTTCATCCCCAAAGACAAGGAAGAACATTGCTGCCAGAGATAAGCATACCATGGCTTGTGGGAAGCATGGACTTTGTTGATCAGCATGCCAAAGAAGCTGAGTGTTTGGCAACACCTAATTGACAAAATTAATAGCTCCTTGCCTTTTCCTTACAAGCAGAGCTACTTGATGTGGTAAGAGAAAATCTTCCAATCACATCTAAAATTTAATTACCATTTAGGAAGGGTTCAGAATTACTGACAGATGAACTATAAGCAGAAAATCTTAGTACCAGAGGGAATCAAATTGAAAACCCTTTGGAGAAGAAAACAAAAATTTTTATCATGCAGAGACCTTAAACTGTGCAGTTGAAGCAATCAATGTGGCCTACATAGAATATTAACAAGTAAAATGCTTTGGAGTTTATAGTCAGTGTAGACTGGAGAAGGAAGGAAAAAAAACAACAAACCAAAAAAAAAGAACTGAATCTATACATGTCTGTCTTGCAGACCACAAAGAGAACTGAATAATTCAATAATGTCTGTGCTGTTACAGGTTACTTTGACCAAAAGACTTACCATATATGTACTAAAGCTTTTTTAAAAACAAGTAAATACATAAATAAAAATGTAACAAGA
Source organism: Pseudopipra pipra (assembly GCF_036250125.1). Classification (NCBI taxonomy): domain Eukaryota; kingdom Metazoa; phylum Chordata; class Aves; order Passeriformes; family Pipridae; genus Pseudopipra; species Pseudopipra pipra. The sequence goes on along the minus strand of NC_087549.1, from coordinate 80,794,507 downwards.
TATGTTACATCAATACAACAGTTAGAATAAGAACGTGAGTGGGAAAGAATTGATGAAGGAGAACAGATACATGTTCCAACATGGTATTATCCCCTTACAAAGGAGGGGAGCTGTTTTACCTTCAGCTCTCAGTCTCCTCAGCTCCCCTTCAGTAATAATTGGAATAATTAGCCTCTCCACAGCAGAACAAACACCATTTGAAAAACCCTGTCCCACTCCCTCTTGATCCCAAAAGACAACAGTTCCAAACAGGCAAAACCAAAAGGAAAAGGTAACCATGAAATTGCCTTTCATATTCCACTCAAGATCATGCTCCCTTGTACAATTAGTGCATCCCCTTTTGCAGTCAGTAGACCACTTCTGACATATTTATTAAGCCACTATGTACAAGGCAGTTTTTTGGGAATCTTGAGTTTCTCTTCGATGTCCTTTCCTGTAAAGATATCCAAGTGGGTATTGCCCTGGCAAAACAGAGAGCTGCCCTTGAACAGTTGCCTCAGTAAAACAGAAGAGATGTTTTACTGAGGCCAAACACAGTGGTCAAACATAGAGATTTCAAGTTCCCTTGTGAAAGAGAAGCTATATTAACAACACTCAGCAAGCAAATACACAATCTATCCTCAAACTCCTTTTTCAAGTATGGAAAAGTACTTCTCTTCAAACAGGAATGTGTCTGTTGCATAAAAAAAACTAATGCCACTGTTTATTAGAGCTGCTCTGAAAATTAAATTTTCATCTCTGGGAAAGACTAGAATCACAGGGTATTTGTTTTGTTTTTACTTTTCTTGAATCATGACTAAGCATTGTTGCTCAAGAATTTCTTATGGCATAGAAATTACAAAGCATTTAATTCAGAACTATCAAAATATATTGACTCAACTCTGTTGGAATGGGATCATAACAGAGCATAAATAGAATTAATTACTTAAAATAAATCATTAGCATTTCCTCTATTGATAGAGACATTTCCAGAAAAGCCATCACATATACAACTGATCAAAATTCTGACTATCTCAAAACCTGAGTTTAATACCTACTGACTGAATCTACATGGCAGTGTGTAAGCGATCTTGAGGTCAAGATTTATATTAAGTTACATACTATTTACCCTCAGACCCAATGTGACTTAGTTTGTATGTACTAAGGGCACACCCCACATTTAAAAGTGCATCCTGGTACCTGCCATCTAGGTAAGCTTCCAGAATGCACGACCATGTACTCCTATCACCTTCATGTGATCAATATCAAGCTAAAAATACAGTCTGACATCCTTCACATAAAGGCCCACCATCATTTGCTGTGAGGGCAAGTGGAATTTCAATCTTCTTGCAAGAGTAATACTGATAGCTGGAGCTGTGTCTTGGGACTACAATGGGACTTTCCAGCCTATAGACATAGAAATAGTCTATTTGTAAGCAAACAGTCCAATAACAGTATATTTTTTTACAACGACCAGCTGAAATTTACTTAATCATTACTTCTAGGATGATGATACTTCAAACAATGAGAATTAGGGCAAGGCAAAAAACCAAACATATTCTACCGTCCTGAGGTATGTCATAATCTGCACATGCACAAGAGTGAACAGGAATTGCACCACATTTCTGAAGGGAAGGAAGAAAGGACACCATAATTCTGCACAGCTGACATAAAAGTTTTGATAGGGATTTGAAAGAAAAAAGAGAATTGAGCCTCTCACCCTTAGCCGGTGGACAACCACAATAATTGCTGCCACTGACATTGGGAAAAATACTCAGCTTTCATCTTAGTTTTAGAAGTGAATCTTCAAGCACATTATTACACTTCAAATCAATGCTGCACAGCTGGTAACTCTTCATATAACTTAGCTTGAACTAGAGTTAAAGAGAGAGCAGCTTTAATAAGACTGAAATGGAATTGCAGTTGTTTTTAACGGTATCCTTTGAACTGAATACTTTTGCAGCTGCTCCTTGACAAACTGTCAGTTTGTTTCACAAGGTCTAAATACGAATCCAATGCACAAAAAGAGGAATAACAGATGTGTTGCAGACTGACACACCATACCCCCTGAGACCCACAGGCCACCCAATCACAGGAGCAAGTTCAGAGGGGAAACTGGAGGACCATCAAGTGTGACCTGAAATTATACAAATCGCTGGCCACAAACTCAGATCAATTGTCAGTGGTGCATAAACTGTGGTTTCAGTTACAGAATGGCTGCATATATGTCTGACTGTAGTGGGTGAACAGGACCATAAATAAATGAAATGGTTCAATTCTCTGTGCTAAGTGAAAAGCGTCTTGCAAGAATTATTTATTCCTCTAATTTATATAAAGGACAAGGGAATGTGACTAACTAAAAACCCAGAAATTTGATTCTGAAAAATGTATCCATAACTTGATATCTTTTTTATCTTTCTTTTCCTCATAAAACAAGGAAAAAAAATTTTAAAAATCCACACTAAACACAGTTTTAAGGATGTTTTGGAGCTGGAGGTTTGGGCATTTGGTTTTTTTTCAGGGGAGGGAGTTTTGGGGTTTTGATTGTGGTTCTTTTGGAGGAGGGGATCAGAAGAATGGAGGGTGAAAATGAAAAAAAAAAAAAGAGAGTGAGAGGGAGAGAGAGAAAACCTTTGATTCCCACATGAAAAATACTGAAATATATTATGGTACACAACTTAGTCCTTGTGATACTTACAAGAATTATTACAAGAGAGTGAGTGAATCCACATCCTTTCTGACAATATCTTTATTATGAATGACATTACCACAGATGGTGATATTTCTGTTTGTGGTCATATTTAACTAGAAAGCCGATAATGTTAGAATTAAAAGGCAAATGTTTGGTACAGAGTCAAAAATTTAACTCAAATAGAAGTTTCATGGCATTTGAAATGTGTTAAAGTTAGTTGAAAGAAGAAAGAGCGATGTCTCTTACTATCGTAATATAATGACTGATTCCCACAACACAATTTATTATTCTACCTTCTGTTCTGTCTCAGAACACCATCACTACCATTTCTTTTTAGCTTCTAAAATCTTGTACTGCCTTTTAAATTGCAAGTAAGAAGGATATATATGCTGCTGCTTTACATCTATTACAGGTCTTAAACGGGAACAGTAGAAAGGAAGTAGGGAGGAAACTCTTCTATGAGATAACAATTATTTTCAAATAATGTTATTTTCAATTGCAGACAATACCTCTCATTCTTTAACACAAAAGTGTATTGTGTGTACCATCATGACTGATTTAATGTATGTTATATACTTGCTGCATGCTTGAGAACAGCTGAGTGCCACATTTTGACCCAATAACAATATCAACAATTCTGATAATTATACTGTAAGACTCAAAATATTTGGTGTTCTTCCTAAAAACAACTCACTGAAAGAATATGTCAACATGAGAGGCTCATTTAAAACAATGATAAGTGTCCAGTCCTTATGTTTGCAGAGAAAAGTTTGAAATCATGTTTAGAATCTATTATAAGATTTCAAAATAAGTAAAAATAACTCTCAAACCCCAATATTAAAAAAGTACATTTTCTTTAAATGTACTTTGATATTTCATCATATCATGATTACTTTCAAGTAACTTGCTATGAGACTATTCTTCAAAGTTAGTGCAACAGAAGCAGTCATTAAAGATTACTAATCTAGATATTGCCTTACGCATTTTGATTTTTTGTTCTTTTTATAGGGTTTTTTTTTTATTTGTCAGGGTTTTTTTCTCACAAATATGTAGAAGTAAGTAATGTCAAAGGTGTTTTTGGCATTTTCATTGAAGAAGTTAGGGACCAGTAGAAGCAAAGAGCCTGAAAAATGTAATATATTATAATTTATCAGCCATTTAGAAGTTGGGGATGATGGGGTTGGTGGTGGAAACTCTTATAATTTCACAGGTACAGATCTTGCTTATGATAGGGGAAAATCTCCAATGCTGTGACCACTCTCTGGTAATGGAACTCTGACATTGCAAAAGATGGAGGAAAAGGTGCCATATTCTCAATTAGCAAAAGGCACTGATTTTTTAACATCATGAAAGATGCATTCTGTAAGACCGGACATAGTGCTTTGATCCATCACCTCCTTTTTATGGAGAGTCAGTAATGTGAAATCGGGATTATGTAGAAATCAAGGAGAATTAAGATACCTGAAATCTTACAGAATCACTGTCTAACAGTACAGATGATTTTACAGAAGCGTTTAATCAACAGAGGACTACTAGGACCTCTAAACATGGAAAGTGTCAGATATTCATTGCCAAGTCAGTTTTCTTGACTCACTCTTTATCAAGACAAAATGCATGATGCCATTTTGAATGACAAACTTCTTTGCTAATGGGAATTTATTGTGAAAGCAGCATAATGAATTGAACAATTCTGAAGTCAGTTGTAAGCACAAAGGCCAGTAATTAGTGCTTCCAACTTCTGACTCTAAGAAATTTACATAGTCATTGAGCTGGTATTCAAGCTTTTTTGACTGAATTAAAATTAAACATTTACAATGAGGTTGTTTTGCATGTAAGACAAAAATTATAGTTCCCTATAAAAATCTATTTACTTGTAAAATGAAAAAGATCATAACACAATTTGTTATAGACTATCACTTTGTATTTTTCATCAGCCATATACAATTGACTGTTGCCCTCTGGAGAAAAAGACCTTCAATAGTTACAAATTGCCAGAAAAATACAGTAGTGTCTTAACATCCCTAGTAAAACTAATATGCAAAACCTAGTGTACTAAACACTTTTTTACTTTTATAACATCTATTTAGGATTGCCATAATAAGCATGAACTGTAACAGCCTTCTTGACATCATCTTTATGAGAGCAAATGTTTAGACCAAAATATTTCAATATTATACTGTCAAGATATCAAGATAAATAAATAAAAAAGAAATTCACTCAGTCACAAGCTACGTTGAGCTAGTGAAGTATATTGATTCACCCAAAAGTTCAGATTGATTATTATTTTCACAGGATTTATTTGTAAGTGTGATGCATCAAGATTTTCTACAGAAGGAATAACAAAACCGGACTTGGGACAACAGCACTGAAAAACATTTATAAAATGTTGTCATAGAAGCAGTATCAACTTGATAGAAGTAACTAAAGAGCAGAACTGAGAATTCTGTCTGTTTTTTAGTACAGTTGTCAGACAGAGTAGCCCCCCAAGCATTACAATCTTTGACAACAGGAAGAGAGGAGACAATAGCCATCTTAGAGATGGATATCAGAACAAGAGGAGAAGAACTAAACATTTCCATGACAGACATTCTTCTCCTTTGCCTTGTCACCTGTATTCCACTACAGTAAGAAAAGAAATCCAAAAAGTTTTTTCAAAAGGGACTTAACACTTTATGACAAGTGAAAAGCTGTCAGCAATAAGACAACTGAGAAGGTTTTCACTGAACCCCAAGAGCAGCCAACTGCTTATGAGAACTTCTCATCAGTACTCCCCAGGATGCTTGTGACATCTGCCACTAACATGCAACTCCCACCTAGTTTGGAGCTAAAACCTAGAGGTATTTGGCTCTCTCGACAGAGTAGTTGATGCTACTCAGTAAACTGTATTACTTCTCCTGTCTCTAGGGCCACTGTGATCCTCAAAGGTGGATTTAGGAGGTTAAGAACACTTCAGTGCAGGAGTATCAAGATGCATTGAAGAATGAAACTTCATGTAGGAATGCAAGAATCCTATTCCATCAAGTCGATGATGCTTAGATTGTAACCAGTCCTCTTTCTTCACCTTCCACCCTTCCCCACACTAGTACCCTTGAGCTCCTCTTGCATTTCTTTCTTCTTGTTCTTCCGAATGTAAGGTATTTTATTTTTTCTTTAACAATCATCAAAGTATAATTTTGCACAACCTCATGACAACTTATGAATATAGACTTTATGTAAGGCAAGGTAATTATGTGCTTTATGTTACACCATTAATTCTTTATTGCATAAGATAGAAGACAAATATCTTGTAAGGCATGTTACACTATACCTGTCTTGCTATATTAAGAAGACAATAACTGAATAATGTTATATATCTTTTCAACCAAGAATAACTTTGATATAAAAAAAAATTATACTGGATAGGATGAGCTCTAATGAAGTAAGTTGGGATTGTTATTTGTATAGTCAGCTCCTTAAAGAATCCTAATATAAAAGTGTCGAGGACCAGGAATCGGAATGGGAACAATTCCAGAAATGGAAAAATATGTACAGCGATTGAATGGACTTTACACATTGTGTGTTTCCCCCGAATTTGTATCTTCCAGGCATGTCCAGGCCTGCTCACCTCCCCGCTCCTCTGTCTTCTCTGCCGATTGGCTGGAGAAGCTGCAGCAGGAGACAGCCCCCATTCGCCCTTTCCTCCCCTGGTCCCTCTTGCGCTCCCCCTCCCTTTTTCCCACGGCCCAATCCTGGTTTGTCCCCCCGCCTGTCTGTCTCCTGCTCCACCCTATGTTCTGGCCCTTTCCCTCTGGATAAAAACCCCGCGTGCGCGCTGGATTGAACATTCTACCTGCACCCCACCTTTGTGTCTGGGATCCGTGTTGTGTCGCGGCCCCATTCCCCTCCCCCATTCGGACTGCGGCATAAAAGGACTTGTATTTTTATGGGGTAATGACTTTACTGACAAGTAATGTCATGTCATTAGAATATCTTTGTACTTGTCCCAGTGGTCATATGGTGTTGCTTTATTTTAGGTTCATATAACTTGGTGTTCACCTCAGTGATCCTGCTTTTTTATCAGCCTGTATACATGCTCACACACTTGTATGTGAATATTGCTAACTTTTTCAAATGAGAATAATCATATGCTTTCATTTCAATTATTTTCAAATAAAAAAAAAAAAACAAAAATCACAAAATGAAATGCCACTGAAAGGGGAGAGATCCATTTTTCTAAATTTTTTTTGTGTTTCTGAACTGTCATTACTATAATAACTAAATACTTCACAGATTGTAACATGATTGTCTTCATGTCACCCCTCTAAAGTAAAGCTTTGGTATTATTTCTGCTTTACAACTGGGAAACCAGGGCACAGAAACTCTACACAACTTTGCCATAACACTGACTCAGATTAAAAGAGTATTCAAGTCTTTGTACACACTGGTAAGCACCCTCCTGGATCTCTAGCAAACTAGCCATCTGCCTTTCCAAGTAGGCAAGCAAGTAGATTGAATCTTAGAGCAAAGACTGCAATGCCAAATGAGAAATGAAACTTCACATATACAATCATTAGTTTTCTGAAGATGTGTTTTGTCCACATGGTTCCACAACTCTTACAGTTTTAGATAGGTAAATATTTTAGGTAAACCAAGGAACAAACTTCTACTTTACCATACATCTTGTTTCTCTCACACATCTGCCTTCTTTTCCTTAATTTTCAATATATAAAGGGAACATATGGGGAAGACTGGGAAGCCTGCGGTTCTTAAATACATTAAGTGCAGACCAAAGACAGCCTATTCTGTATCTGGGTATCAGTCACCAACCCCCCACAAATGCCACATGATGTGCTTTGTACACATAGGGGCCTAAAAGCCCACACTGGAAAAAATATGTTAAAAATTTCTTTCTGGAACTATGGAGGAACAAGAAGAATTAGAAAAGGACATCAGTTAGGTGAGGTTGCCTGTTGTTCATCAGAGCTCATAATCTGAGATTTTATTTTATTTTCTGCATTACAATACTGCAAAAAATCAGCAACAGATCTTCCATCTGTGTGAGGTCAGGAGATACATGATATGGCTGTTGCAACGCTTTCCAAGGATGAGAACAGGACTGGAAAACCTGTAAGTGGTTCCAGTGCAACACCTTGTTTATCTTCCTATGCAAACTATGGATGATTTCTGTATCCTGACCATAACATTCTGAATGATAACCAGTCTCTTGATGGAATGTCAAACAGAATTTAGACTTTCACCCATAATTTGTAACCTTGCAGCTGGTAAAACAATCACTAATAATCCCTTCATATTAAGACACATGCTTAAAGATATTACTTTGTTTAACTCTCCTTTAAGTCAGTGTGGCAATGACTGTATCTGAAGAGTAAAAAAACTTAATTTTTTGCCACCCAAAAAATTCCTTGGCAAACACTTCAAGAGCTTTAGAAAAAGTAAACACTTTCTATCAAAAACAAATTAGTAGAAAATAGAGATTTCTTCTGAAAGCAAAAAGCTTTGACTGAAACTTTGTTATTTTCCAATCTACTTCATATGAATACATTTATATGCTTAAGTTATAAGCCCTAAAGTTTCAGAATGCTTCTAAATTTTGAAAATTATGTCAGTGATACCTACTCTGGAAAAGGGCTGATAATTTGATATGTCTTTCTGTCTGACATTACTGATTCTATGCAACATACAGCATAACAAGGCACAGAAGAATATCTCCACTATGATATTGGGGCACTTTGTTCCAGAAAGGAATAAGCTAAAGCGTAGAACAAACAAAAAGTCTGAAAGTGAGCTGAAGAAAAAAATAAAAATTATTGAGGAGCTATGCTGGCACCTGAGTTCCTGGAGAAGAGTCCTTCACCCAGCTGGGGCTGCACACAAGCAGCAAAGGCCACAGCTTCTGCCTCCTCCGAGGTAACACCTCAAACGGAACTTTCATGAGCAGTACTTGAAAAGATTAGCATGTGCAAGGTTAGTCCTTGTGCAAGACACCTGGAAATGAAGCAAATTTCTTGTGTTTGCTCTCTTTCTTACCTCCCATGAACCTACAGACAACAGAACCACAATCTTCTGCTCCTTTGGGAGGAAGCATAAAAGTCAACTTCAAACTCCAATGGTAAGCACCTGCTGTGTGCTTGCTCTAAAATACTTATCACATAAAACCAGTCTCAGTGAATTGAGGTTTAAGGTCTAAGCACACTGAGTGGAAACAGATTGCTCACAGTTATATTTATTTCTGTATAAATGTCTTTTGATTACTTTTGCTTAATACAAAATTAGAGACTGCACTGCTCTTTACAACAACACTCTGAGGACCTGTTCTTTTATTCTTACTGTATTAGTCCAATTTGTTCTTTGAAGCAATTAAAAGGCTAACCTTTCCATTTGTGCCAAATTAGTAGGAAGATGAATCTTCTTTTACCCATAATTGGGAAGCATTTTATTTGCTCCTGAATCTAAAAAGTCCTAAACTCCAACACAGATGTTTCATCATATGACACCTGTGTAATTGTTCCCATGTTGCTATGGGAAACTCAGCTTTTTATACCTTTGAAATAATTAGGACTCAAACAATAAGTGTTGCTTATCATAAGCCCTGGCTGGATAATGTTTGTCAAACAATTTGATTAATTATGACATAATAATCATTTCCATGAGTTTAGGGTTGCTGGATTTCTTATTTGTCAAAATGTGACAACCAATTCAGCATGATACAACAGACAATTACGACAGTCTCTGGTGTAAAAGTTGAGATCAGGGAGAACAAAAGCAGGGGAAGAAAAAATAGTGCTGAGGGAGTGACTTGCTTGTTTTGTAATACAGAAAAAAGCAAGATAAGTTTAATTTGTATGATATATTTACTGGTTTTAAGATTGCACAATGAAAATAAAAGTTCTCTATAAAAGGACAGATTCAAATGTATGATGCTGAAAAAAGAAATCAATGTCTAGGATTTTGTTAAAAGGTCTACTAGGTTTAGTCCATTCCATAGGTAATTCAGGGGGAACACATGTTTAGCTTCTTTACTTTGTCTTTGAGAACAACACCTGTACCTCAAACACAAAATCCGGAGCTTCACTGATGTGCAGTTATGAGTCTCACTAGTGGGCATTGCTGTGATTTGTTCTCTCATATATCATCAAGTCCCAATTACATAGTCTTTGTGTTTTTTTTTGTTTTGTTTTGTTTTTTTTTTCATTAGTGAATATTTGTTTCAACAATCCTGATTGAACTTTGATTAGCATCCATTGTTATTTTTTATTACTGGTTCTATGAAGATGATTCTTATCTTTGGTGGCAGGAATTGTACTTGGCCTCAATGCGGCAAGCTACCTCTCCATATGTTAACCCAGCACTGGCAGTGTAGGACCAATATGCTGCCTAAATATAGTTTCAGGATACCAAGAAGACTTTGTCACCTGGGTCAAATCCAGGTCATCTGGATTCCAAATACAGACACAGGTTCAATTCCTGGGTTTTCTACTGATTTCTTCTGTGAAAAGAAGGAAGCAGTTTCACTTTTTCTGTTCAATAGTTCTTCACCAGCAAATGGGAAGAATAATATCCTCCTCTTAACGGTTGACTGTTTACTTCTTATTTAAGTTATGCTACAAGCAGATCAATTGAACACATAAACTGGCTGATACACAGCTAACCTTGTAATAGTATTTATGACATTATTGCCTTTATTAGAGTAAGTGCTTTCGAGGACTTTATTGTTTAGAATTATCAATAAAGAACTTTTTACCAGCACTAATTACATGTAAAGAAAAAAAGCCAGAACAAAAACTAAACATAGCAAGAATGCTGACTTTTTTCCTGAAGGAAACATAAATCTAGGCTCTTTTCTTTCATTAGAACTACTGAAAGTAGCACAGTCATTTGTCATCAGCCCTGAAACTATCTTAGAGAGGGTCAATGTATCTGTAGTCTTGTTTTTGAATTGAGATTGCCTTTTTATGAAAAACAAATATTGGAAATTCTTCAAATCTTAAAAGATTTCCAGAGGTGACGACCTGAGCTTATTTACTTCTTGGCTAATTGATTTGCTATTAAGGACTCTACTTGCACTTCAAGTTAGTGTTAAAGTCTAGTATAGATGGCAAACTTGAGTGGGGAAAAAAAGATAGACTGAAGCATACAAATCTAGAGAGGAAAAAATTTCAGGAAGGTTTATATAATCAATACCATAGAAGACAAAATCCCCAATATCCCCCAATATTAAAGAACCTGATTTATTGATATAAATTAGAAAGAGAAGATTACTCAGGCTTCACAGTTCTTCCTAAGATTTTACGCATAATATTCATTTGCATATAAATATTACTTTATCAATTACCAGGAGGTAAGAAATATTAAAATCTCCCTTATACAAAAGCAAAACCAGAAAGACCAACTAACAAACCAAACAAAAAACCAAAACAAAATGCCAAAAAACCCAAACCACCAATAAAAAAGCAACACAAACAAGCAAAACCATAAAGAGGGCAATAGTATTTCCAGATTTAATTGTTTTATAATATTATTCACTTTCATAGAAAAATAAAATTTTTCAAGTAGGAAACCATGAATTTTCCAGTTAAGTATTGCAAATGTAGCTTTAGCATACTAAGGGTTTTGAATCTTCATAGTTTCAGGCAATGTAATGCCTGAAGAGTTTCCATGATTTCTTCACTTTCGTGGCATTAATTGTCATGAAAAGTGAATATATTGGCAAACAGCTCCTTTTCACAAGTTTCTTCTCTAAGCCCACAGCATTTTAAGGGTTTGACCCATAATTATTTCTTCAGTATAAGGATTATACTATGAAGTGAATAATAAAACAATTAAATCTGGAAATACTATTTAGAAGTATCTTGTGGTCCCTTATAGGAAGAAAAACTAGGCTCTCCTGACTTCATACTTCACAAAAAATTCTTAATCACATTTTGTTTCTCATAACATATCCTGGTCTTGTCTTTGAAAAGAAGAAAACAATAGATATTTTCAAAGAGTTTATCCTTATATGTTGAAAAAGAGGAGCTCAAACAAAACACTTAGGTTTCTTAAAAAACTCATGCAAAGGTATATTTTTTAAAGCCAAGAATCTCACAAATCTCCTGTAGTTCAAGCCTTGAGATTATACCCTCTCTTTCAGTTCTAGATGGAGACAGAGATTACAGTCTAGATGAGAAAAATGAACATTCTTTTTAGGAAAAATTCTACATTCCAAAATAGGCAGCTTTAAATATTATACTGAATTATTGAAGACTTTTGAGATAAGAATCCAAATTGCACCTTCCAAAAGTAATATCATATTTCGGAATTGAGGTTTGGTGTATGGGACACCACCATTACTTTTTTTAGATTCAGTGGCACTTTTAATGGAATATTGTAATGTTTTCATGAGAGATAAAAACTCTACAATCTAATGAATAACCCTTTTACCTGACTGGACATCTGAACTGCATGTCCTGAGTTAGAGTTATAATAGAGTGTTCCATCAATTTTGACAAAATAAAATCTCTGTTCCAAAATATCCTAAACCATTCTAATTTAAACATTTGTGGTATTAAGACAGAGAATGGATTTAAAAGATGCCTTCTACAAGCTGAGTTACGAAAATACTAGAGTAAAAGACAGAAATTGGTCTAGTGCAAATGAAGTCTAGACTCCTCATTTTCACTGCCTTTCCTTCTACCAAAAGTGCCTGAAAAAAAACCAAACCCAAGCCTTGATTCATGTTAAATGAAACCTATTTTCAGTGTGAAGCTAATTTATTTATATACCCATTCCAGTTGAGGTACTCCCTTCCTGCCCAGATCCTTTCCCTCAGCCCACAAATGTGCAGAAAACTGATATCCATCCCATAATACTAGTTAAAGGCATCAGAACCAAAAGTGGTTTTGAAGCTGTTCAGAAACTGTCAAAGTGAGTGTTTTACAGCTTGCTGCTGCTTTGTCTCCAAGCTCACTTGATTTTGTTCTCCGTTAGCTTATAGCATGTCAAATATGGCTTAACGTGTTATTCTCAGCATTTTGTCTGTATCTTCTGTTCGTTGGCACTCCCTTACTGCCCCGGCATGCCAGTGTCAGATTTCTCATACAGTTCAATCTACATGCTGTGGACAGAATATGTTTTAATGTGCAGAAGTACATACCAATGCTATGTTAACTCTAGGATCACATAAATAAGCATTAGAATATTATTTTATCTTCACAGGTTCCTGCTGATTGTTTCACAAAAAAAAAAACAACAACAAACAACATACAATGAAAATAGCGTAGTCCTCTGAGGAAGGATTCCAGACAAAAAGAATTCACAACACTGATTTGAGACAAAATGTTAATTATGCTTTTATTTTTACAGAAAAGGATGGGTAGAGAACCAACAAGCTCATCCCATCTGTGTTGTTCTTTCTTCTGTGTTCCTAGTGAATGGAATTTAATGTCCCAGTACTGTCAGAAGTTCTTAGGGTTCGAAGCTCTTGTTTTTCTTTCCTGTTCATCATCATTTTAGATGTTAATTCTGTACAATTTTTAAATAAAAACTTTCGTGTTCCCTAGTAAACATAGCTGCTCAATACTGAATGTGCAAATTCAAAGAAACGAGTTAAATACCTTCACTTTCCTTCTTCTCTCCAAAAGAGATGCCTATTAAATTTGGAGTGATAGAATGATGGCACATCACTTGCATACATTATTCAGTGAAAAGATCTGGCATACCATTTGGTGAGAAAGTAATTACAATCTATGTTAACACAATATGCATGGTATGTCACTGATTGAACACGGAGTTATGTTTAATGTCAGTCATTTCTGGATTTTTTTCCCCTTTACTAACTGCATATATCACAAAAGCACTGAGGAAAAATATAATATGGTAGGGAATATAATTTGTTACAGATCACATTTTGTGGGTTTTTTGTTCAGAAAAGGCAGGGAGGAAAAGTACTGTTAACAGTGGTAATAAGTTAAATAATATTTAGTTATTATATATCTAGAAGGTTTAAATATAAAACACAATCCCAAGACATTATCCCAACAGAGATACATTACTGTGGGGCATTCTAAGACATTTTTGTTCCCCAATCACCACATGTGGAATACTTTGCAATAATTCCCTGCATCCTGGGATCGAGGATGGAGGGGTTCCATTTTCAGGACTTCAGAATGCAAGACGAGATTTTCTCAGAATCACTGGTTTCATGCTTAGTTCTTAAAATTTCTTATTAAATGTCTCTTTACTACTAGGCACACTCTTAGCAATGACTGTTTATTTTATCAAGACTATTTTATGTGGTTGTTTCATGATAAGAAAAACATCATACACACCTACTATTTTGACACTGAATAAGTTTTCAAATAACAATTTCAGATGATGAGGAAAAAAATCATCAAAAATGAAAACATTTTTCAGTTTATTTCAGCTGAGACCTGGTTCATACTTGTTCGTAACAGATGGGAACATAAATATTATGTACCTTTTCAAGTTTTGTTTTGTTTAGACTAACCAACCTCTTCAGAGATTTCAAGGTTGTAGTTGCTTTCTTAATTATCAATACCTTTGTGGCCAGCTGATTCTCTGATGAGCTGAGAGTAGATGTACTGAAAACAAATGCCTTTTTTATGACTTTGATTGTGTGGTGGTGTCCTGGTCTAACCCCAGCTGGCAATCAAGGACCATACAGCCACTCACTTACTCCTCACCTGCTGGTCAGGTGGTGAGAAGAATCAGGAAAAAAATTTCCAACCCATGAATTGAGATAAGAACAGCTTAATAATTGAAACAAAGTAAAATATTATAATAGTAATAATAATAAAATATAAGTATACTACTACAACACTACTAATAGTAATTAAAAAATAAATGAAAACCCAAGAAAAATGAAAGATGTACTATTAAAATTGTTCATGTAGGTATAGGTGTAATTGTGCAAGAATTTGTAATGGAAAGCTAGGAAATCTGCAAAATGCCTTTTCAGATTGGTTAGATGTTTTTTTCCCTTCCTTCTGCATTTCAGAGAAAGCTGCAGGGAAGAAGCTGTGAGCAAGCTCTCTCTCTCTGTGGTATGCAGAGAGATAGCATGTTTGCAGATATGCACAAGGCCTCCTTGGGCCAGAGAGGATGGGGAAGGAGAGAGAGAAGCCTGGAGGAAGCAGAGCATTGCCTTTTGCCCCTGAAGGTCCGATGTGTGCTGCGTCACAAAAAAGTGGTCCTTGCCTCTGAAATAAACCTTTTTTTTTTTTAATCCTTCCACTACCTTGGCATTCTTGGGAAGAATATCTGTGTATGTTTACCTTACACTCACCACCTGCTGACTGATACTCGGCCCACCTCCAAGAAGTGACTGGCCTCTTCTAGTCAAATTCCCCCAGGTTATATACTGGGTGTGACATTCTATGGTATGGAATATCGGTTTGACCTGTTCAGGTCAGCTGTCTCACCTGTTTCCCTAAGCCTCTTGTGCACCAGCAGACAATGGGAAACTCAAAAGTCCTTGATTTAAGGTGAACACTACTCATCAACAACCAAAACATCAGTATGTTATCGACATTAATCTCATACTAAATGCAAAACAACAACAAAAAAATTAACTCTATCCCAGCTGAAACTAGAACAGGGGAGTTGACCCTGGCTGGATGGCAATTGCCCACCAAAGCCGCTCTATAACTTCCTGTCCTCAGCTGGATAAGG
Source organism: Pseudopipra pipra (assembly GCF_036250125.1). Taxonomy (NCBI): domain Eukaryota; kingdom Metazoa; phylum Chordata; class Aves; order Passeriformes; family Pipridae; genus Pseudopipra; species Pseudopipra pipra. The sequence continues at coordinate 80,779,167 of NC_087549.1, read as the reverse complement.
CAGAGAAAATGTAACAAAAGGCTCATGGGTCAAGAGAAGGAAAGGGAGAGACCACTCACCGATTACCATCACAGGCAAAACATACTTGACTTGGGGAAATCTGTTTAATTTATTACAAATCAAACCAAGGTAAACGATAAGAGATAAAACCAAAGCTTAAAACTCCTTCTGCCATCCCCCCTTTCTTCTTTAGATAACTTTAGTCCCAAATTCTCTACCTCTTCTCCTTAGTGATGCAGGGAACTGGGTGATGGGGATTGCAGCCAGTTCATCACATGTTATCTCTGACAATCCTTCCTCATTAGGGAGAAGAGTCCTCACACTCTTTTCTCCAGCTACAATTACTCCTCTTCTTATTTATGTTATCCCAGGGGTGCTACCACTATTGCTGATGGGCTTGGCTTTGGGCCAGCAGTGGGTCTGTCTTGGAGCTAGCTGACACTGGCTGTATCAGACATGGTGGAAGCTTCTATCAACTGGCCACAGAAGCCAACCCTGTAGCCTCACCACTACCAAAACCCCTGCAACACAGACCCAATAAAATGGTGACATGGTGTATTTCAACCTTCAGTAAAATATCTCTGAAATCTGATAAAATGGGATTTTATTTTTTTTTTTTAATCCTAGATGTGTTTTTTCTCCTGTACACTAGATTTTATTAGTTCATGCTTTGGTAACTAAGAAAGTGTCTAGTTGCTTTCCAATTAAGATTTTGTCCAGTACAAAAGCCTTAATTCTTTATGTAGTCCCAATAACGTGGCTTTTAAGCAACCAGTCCCAATCTTCTATCACTTGAAAAGCCCTTCAAGAACCCTTGGCAAGTTCACATTGTTAGTTTTCCCATATAATGAGATTTCTTGTATGTCGCTAAACTCCATATCCCTTAGGACAGTCTTATGGGACTGTCTTTTTTCTGGGCATTTTTCCAAATATCTAGCAGAGCAGATTCTCAGACTTCTAGGGAAAAAACTACTGAGCATATTTTCATAACAGTCGGGAGCATGAGCAGAACATGCAGTTAAACTGACTGTACTTTCTTAATTTTCACATAACATGTAGTTCATCCATCATTTATTAAGAACAGAAGTTCCAATGCTGTGCCCAAGACATCCAAAATTCTCAAGCTAAATTTGCTTGGTTTCCAACAATTAAGATTTATGATTTGTCCTGGTACTCAAAATATATCATGACTAATTCAATTGAGAATGGACATATCTGTACAAACTCAGAACCTCTAGATTTCTTATAAAAGATGAAGTATTTATCAGACAATTTAACTTTGATATAAGAAAATTTTGCTAAGTTAGCTACATACTTTGGGGTTTGAGATCACTGTTAGGAGATATGGAACAAGAATTTGTTTTATCCTTTGAGTACTTGTGTGTAAGAACCAAAATGTACTGTGATTGACTGCCAGTTGATCTTATCAGCAACATTACTGTTTAAAAACCCAATTCTCCTGATCTTGCTATTCCATCTGTCAGAAAGGCGGCTGGAGAAGCTGGCAAATTTGTCTATTTGAGCATAGAAACAGGCAGCTTATTTGGGCACACTGCATTAGTATTGTTGTTTCTGGACAGTTTATTTCCTTCTGTCTCCTGCATTTCTTGTTCATACTACTACTATCGTGTAGTCTGTCACAATAATATCTTCTGTCTTCCAGAACAGGATGCATTTCTGAAAGGTGTATCAGAATACCACAAATTCCAAGAACTAGACCATTTTGTTTTTCTCGGATGAAACATGCTGTATTTAAATCTCTACTAAAATTTTACTTGCCTCCCTCACTCTGGGACCAGCGTGACACATGGTTGTTTTTCTAAGATTTACTATCTCCTTCAAAACATTTTTCTTACTGCTTATCTGCCATTTGGCCATCACGTTTAAAATAAGGAACCTTGCTGACCTCTTGAAGATACTTGATGTTAAACATGATGTTAAACTCTGATATTCAGTTTCTGGGTGTGAAGAACTTCAGAGGATAACTGCAAGACACCTAGCAAGAAACTAAGTACTTTATCTGAATGATAACTGGTTGATGCTTCACAAATCTTTTTGCTGCCATAGATACTGTAGATCCTTATTATGCTTAGAAATATTACTGAATGAAATTGTTTGTTCTGGTTCCTGGGAGATTAATGCATGTCTGTACTGATCAGGAACTATTGATATTTGGATACCTTGGCACAACATGACACCAAAATGGCACAAAGTTTAAAAAGGAATGTAGGCATTTATCTCACCATTAAGGTGCATACAGAATAACAGCAGTGGGAGAGTACATAATTCAAAAATTGCTGTAGTACTATTAATTACTTAAGTTTTAGGTAAATTTAAGAATTTTCATTTTTTCTATTTTCATTAACTAATAACAGACATGTTAATAACAGAGACTCCTATGGCAAATAGGAGTTTGAAAGTTTTAGCAAAAATCATGTCAACAGCCTTTATTTTTAGAGCAAAGCTTTACCTCACACATCTTGATATATTTTTTTATACTTTAGTGGTTTAAATATTTAAATTTTTTTCATACTTGCATCTCAATTTCTTAGCAAAACATACAAATTTTATCCTCAGCAAGGATATTCTAAAACATCACTCCTCACATGGTTGTGATCTCTATAGAGATCATGACCTCATATCAAAAAAGATTACTTTATTACTTAGGATTAAAATATTCAGATTCAAGGCAGAGCTTTTGAAAAGCCAAAGGTGATGTCTGCAACACCTAATAAACTTGAATCTTAATCTGTTTAAACACAACAAAAAGTAGAATTCCCACAGATGCTAAGCCACTATATTTTATCTCAAGTCTTCATGAAAGTGTAGATTCTTCTGCAGGCCCAGGTCGTTGTTCATGAGTGATACTGACATATTTCTATATGCAAAAAAAACTAGGCTGTTAACAGCGAGATTAGACTCATATTCATCTTTTCATGTTTTCCAGGTATCTAAAATGTGGATAGGAAGGGCAAAACATGGAACGGCCGTAGGGGAAAAAAAAGGACACTGAATTCATAACTGAATATAAACTAGTGCTATGAAAGGAACTTTTGGGTCACCAAGACTTATTTAGAGTATGGAAGAGAAGAGAACATGTGAAAAGAAAGGAATTTATAATGGACAAAGATGTTTATTGGAATATAATTTCGATTTGCTTTAACTTCAGTCCTATGATATGTTATGCCTGTCTAGTTTTTTGTGTTCATGACTATAAAATACTTCAAAACATCTACCTAAATATTTGTAACAGGTTCATTACCATAAACTTTATGAAAATGTTCTATCCTACCCCCAATCTGTGCATATATTTGGGTTTGTATTCTGTACTCTTATATTGAAATTAATGACAGAGTTTTAAGAACATTAGAAACACGTACAAAACAAATCTTTACTGAAAAGAGAAAACATCAGAAATAAGGAGAAACTATGCCAACATGGGGGATTAACATTATACTTGTACACTGTGCAGAAGAGCTGTCAAATTGTTCTCCTCACTGTCAAGCTGTTGACTATAATTTGTATTGTATAGGGACTTGTAAGTGTGCATGCACATATCTTAGAAATGCGTGTACATATCTAATTAAAGGAAGGAAGTGTGGTTGTGTAAATACCCAGAAGTGGTAATTGCATTACGGCGTTACGTTTACCATCTACTTTAAAAGATTCATCTAGGCCTCCCTGTGCCATTTCAATGTGTGGTGCAAGAATGTACACACATGTACAGGATAGTAAAGATCAAAGGGAGACCTGATCAGCTCCAGTGCCGGCACGATCAACAGTGGGGTGATCTAGCACCATACACAAAGGAGTTTCCTGAACCAGAGGAACCTCAGTGGAGAGACCCGCCAGGGGTCATCAGTTCATGTGGCTGAGAAAATCTAGGCAAGGCCAGGAGCAATGATGGACAACACGCTTCACAGTCCTTGCATATAAAAGAAGCCTCTCGGGAGTGCTGGGGATCAGGGCAGACAGATAGGGCGTGGTGTGTCCGTCAGGGTGTGGGGTGGCAGTTTCCATAGGAGTTCCCATGGAAGGGTATGCAGGAAGGGTGCTGAAACTTTCTTAAAGAGGAAAAAGGATCTTTGCACAGGAGGTAGCAGGGCTCATTGGAAGCTTTAAACTAGATTTGAAGGGGGAAATGGATAAAACCAGGCTCACTAGAGATCAGCCTGGGGGCAGCACACCATTTGAGGGATGTTGTGCTGTCAAAGTCCTTTGATCTGCCATCTCAGTTGAGACAGGGGATGGAGAACCATTTGGCAGCAAAGATGCAGGGTTTGTTGATGTGTTAGAAACTATGCAAGTACCTGAAAATTCACATCAGAATTAGGGCTTGTGACCCCAAAAATGTGGCAGAGTCTGTCTTGGACACAGAGATCATGAAATGGTAGAGTTTTTAATTCTCACAAAAGTAAGGATGGGGGTCAGCAGAACTTCCACCATGGACTTCTGGAGTGCAGACTTTGGCCTTTTTAGGAGCCTGGCTGACAGAGTCCCTTGTAAGACAGTCCTGAAGGGCAAAAGAATCCAGAAAGGCTGGACATTCTTGAAGAAGGAAACTTCAGATATGCAGTCCCTATGGGCTAAAAGACAAGCTGGTGGGGAAGATGACTTGCCTGGATGAACAGAGCTTTGGCTGGAACTCAGGAGGAAAAAAGAAAGTTTATCAGCTTTCGAAGAAGGGGCAGCCTACTCAGCCAAACTACCGGGATGTTGTGAGGTTATGTGTGGAGATAATTAGAAGGGCCAAAGCCCAACTAGAACCTAGTCTGGTTATTGCCATAAAAGACGAATAAAAAAAGTTTCTGCAAATACATCAACAGCCAAAGGAGGGCTAAGGAGAATCTCCATCCTTTATTGGATGGGGAGGGAAATATAGTGACAAAGGATGAGGAAAAGGCTGAGGTACCTTCTTTGACTCAGTCTTTAGTAAGACAATTTGTTCTCGGGCTTCCCAGCCCAGTGAGCTGGAAGACAGGGATGGGGAGCAGAATGAAGACCCTAATCCAAGGGGAAATGGTCAGTGACCCCACAGAAGGCTATGGGGCCAGAGTACTGAGGGAGCTGGCAGAAGGCTCACTGAGACACTTTCAACCATCTACCAGCAGTCCTGGCTAAAGGTAGAAGTTCCAGTGAACCAGAAGTTAGAAAATGTGATGCACATCTACTAGATGGGTCAGAAGGAGGATTTGAGGAACTACAGGCCTGTCAACCTGCTCTTAATCCCAGGGAAGGTATAGGAGTAGACCAATTTGAGTGCTAGTATGTAACATGTGCTGGACAACCAGGGGATCAGGACCAATGAGCATGGGTTTAGGAAATGGAGGTACTGCTTGACTGCTTGACCTGATCTCCTTCTGTTGCAAAGTGACCTCCTTAGTGGATGAGGGAAAGGATGTGGATGTTGTCTACCTGCACTTTAGTAGAGCCTTTGACACCATTTCCCAAAGAAATGGTGTTTCTCCTGGAGAAACTGCCTTCTTATAGCTTGAATGGGTGTATTCTTTACTGGATAAAAAAGACAGGTTGGGTGAACAGTCCCAGAGAATGGTGGTGAATGATGCTATATTGAGTTTGTTGCCAGTCACTAGTCATGTTCCCCCCAGCTCAGTGTTGGGGTCAGTTCTGTTTAATGACTTTATTGATGACTTGGACGAGGGGATCGAGGGCATCCTCAGTCAGTTTGCAAGTGACACCAAACTGGGTAGGAGTGTAGATCTGCTGGAGGGCAGGAAAGGTCTGCAGATGGATCCAGAAAAGTTGGATTGATGGCCAGAGGCCAATTGTATGAGGTTTAATAAGGTGAAGTGCCAAGTCCTGCACTTCACTCAAAACAATCCCATGCAGTGCTATAGGTTGGGGCAAGAGTAGCTGGAAATCTGCCCAGAGTAAAAAGACATGATTTCAGGTCTGGCTGACAGAGGGCTGTGTGCCCATGTGTCCAGAAAGGCCAGCAGCATCCTGACTTTTATCAGGCCTAGTGTGTCCAGCAGGACTAGGGAAGTGATTGTCCCCCTGTACTAGGCACCAATGAGGTCCCACCTTGAATCCTGTGTTCAGTTTTAAACCTCTCCCTGTAAGAAGGACATTCAGGAACTGGAGCATGTCCAGAGAAGGGTAATGAAGCTGGTGGAGGGCCTGGAGCACAAATCTTATGAGGAGCAGCTGAGGGAGCTGAGTTTGTTTAGCCTGGAGAAAAGAAGGCTCCAGGGGGAACTTACCACTCTCTACAACTACTTGAGAAGAGATTGTAGAGAGATGGAGGTCAGTCGCTTTTTCCCAAGTAAAAAGAAATAGAACAAGAGATAATAGCCTCAGGTTGTACCATGAGAGGTTTAGATTGGATATGAGGTAAAATTTTTTCACCAAAAGGGATGTCAAGCCTTGGAATGGGCTCTCCAGGGAAGTGATTGAGTGATCATCCCTTGGAGTATTTAAAAGGAGTGTAGATGGGGCTGTTAAGGACATGGTTTAGTGGTGGGCTTGGCAGTGCTTGGCAGTAACAGTTGGACTCCATCTTTAAGGACTTTTCCAGCCTAAATGATTCTATGATTCCAAATTCATCTACACAGTTTGCAGGGCAAGCCACAATAAAGTAGATGTACTTGTAAACAATAGAACAATGTTGGTCTTTTCTTGTTTTGAGCGGTATGTCCATGACATTATAGTTTGAAAAGTATGTTACTGATTCAGGTTGCTCATTCAGAAACTAAAATAAAGGACAAAATCAAAAGTGGCTAAAACCAAAGATTTTTGCCTTATCTATATTTGTACCATTGTCAGACTGAGAATGTTGATACATTCACAAGCTATAGGGCAACTAAATGGTTTATTTCTATTTTCCTTGTCATTCAAAAATAAAGAGGGGGTGTAAGATGGATGTTATATTTGAAGTATTTTTGATATACAGATATTATCCAACCACTCCTGTCAAAAGTTTGATTGTCTCAGCTAATACTCAGCTAATTTAACCACAGTGCTAAAACTGTCAGTGGTACCCTTTGTGCAGTAATTGAATGGTGCTAAGGAGCTTCATGACCTTTGAAAATGCCAGCTTCCAACCAGGACCTGATGTAAAGTCTTCGCAAGCACACACATCCTTCCACAAGATGTAACTGCTGCAGCTGTCACACTCAGTTTTTTCTAATGTCAAACTCAGTTTGTCCTGTGTTTGGTATTCTGAATTCTGTGCGTACTGGTAGATGATAAGTCTTTTTATATATTTCATTTAATGGTTTTTAGAGACATAATCAAAACCATAGTGTTGGAAAACTTTTGTCTAAAGGTTGAAGGATAATGTCTTCTTTTTGAGTACCTACTAAGGCTTATTTATTAGTGGTCATCACACAGGATGTCTGAGAGTTTCTATTTTCTGTTGGAATATTATTTCACATGAAGAATTTCAGCACTTATTTCAGGACAACATGTAATGAAATAGTTCATCTGGCTTCTAAAATGGTTTATGTTCCTATTATAATGATGTTCAAGACGGCCTTTTCTGATGAAGAGGTGCTACAGTGAAAAAGATCTATTCATGGTCCTATTTTATTAGAATCATATGCATATGTTTCTCTGCGCTTCTGTATAATAAACCAATATTTCCACATATTCTTCTTACAGAAGAATATGAATCATAGGTAAAAGGAGGTGGCATTTCACACTTCAGATTCTGAGCTCAGTAAGGAATGCTTCAGGTAGTTCTCAGAACATCAAAGAAGTTTATGCCTTTTCTTACACACTGACACCTCTGACAAAGATTATAAATCACCCTTAAGAAAGAATGAAAATAGTTATGTGTGTTTAACAGCAAAAATGCATTATAGGAGAAATCTACTGGCTGCAAGTGAGGGAGACTGCAATGGAAGACAGAAAATATACAAAAGTAAACAGAGCTAGGGAACAAGAACTACTGCTTTTCAAACTTGTTGATTTATAATAGATTTCTTCTGTGTTCAAAAATAGTCAAAATAGTATTAAACATAAATTTAATTTCACTCTTCTGGTTCTTTTCTTTATCTCAACCCATAAGTTTTTTCATTTTACTCTTACAATTCTCTTCCCCATACCACCGTGGGGGAGTGAGCAAGCAGTTGTGTGATGTTAAGTGGCCAAGCTGGGGTTAAGCCATGGCATATCTCGAGTGGAATTCAGTGGAGAATTAGACAAGTATGAGGAAAACTTCCATTATCTTTTCTCCACACAATGCCTTTTTTAAGTAAATAGCAAAAAAACTTTACCTATGGGATGTTCATTGTTACTAAGACTGAGTAGGATCTCGGTTTCTGTTATGACCACAATTTAGAATGTCAACAGCATTTCACAAGCCTTCAGAATGCCTTACAATCTATGCAAAGGTTTCTTAATTTTTCCTCACCCTAGCTCTGCTCAGTTATGTTTACTCAATTCTAATCTTGAAAACTACAGAACAGTTCTTATGTACTATTACTACTGTAGGATTTTTTTCTTATAAAATATTAATATATAACTCCTTATAATAAAACAGATTCATGTTCACCTTTCTTCCTTACTGGCAGTTGTTTTTGAATTACACTACCTATCAATGACCTAACCATGTTGGTTCAAATATTATTGACAGCAGTACTGTTTCTTAAAATTATTAGCACTCTTTTAGGCTATTATTGACTGTCTTCAGTCATGAAATCATGAAGTCTTTTTCAGTTTGAAGAAAAACAGCAAAGACTGTAAAGCATTTAGAGAAACACACTCAAGTTAGGAAACTATATGACCTTTATCTAAGCAATCCATGCCACACTCTAGCAGTAACAAATTTCTTTAGACAATCAGGTTTTTGGCAGAAATTTCTCTGTTGTGTTGTCCTCAGCAGGGTTAGAAATTCCTCCTGGTCTCCTTTAGGCATCAATGTGTATATCTTCTACGTTAGATATACTTTCCTACATTACATATATGATAGATATGGGTAAAAATGCCAACTATGTTTATCTGTTCAGAAAAATTTATTCTTATTATTTTGCCATATTGCTGGTATATATTTGCGTCATATTATTTGTGGTATTAAATATATGTCGTGCTATGGACAAAAGAAGGAAGAACTAAGGGAAACTCTGGAACTGTGAACCTTACAAGAAAGTCATTCAGTCTCTGTTGTAAACTGAAACCTGGGTAACTAGTACCTTCTTATTTCTTATACTTGAATTTTTCTTTGTACAACAAGGGCATGGAAGAACCTTGCTATTAGAGCCAATCTACTTTACTAAATATGTACACACAGCAAAACTTAATCCCTAACTCAAATACTCTGTGTCTAAAATAAAGTCAACACAACAAGAGTTCAGGAACCAGAAAAAAACTGTTAAGCTAAAATCGAAGCACGTCTGAAGCACCATCAATATAGAGAAAGAGTGAAGATCACTTACAGGAAGAAAAGACAAGAAAAGGAAGAAAGACCTGGCTTTGAGATTTTATTTATTGCATTTTCTGTAATAAATGATATATGATGTACATATAAGTTTCAGTTTCTATCAATCTCACAGAGGAATAGTAGGTATACCAAAATTGTTAGTATGACAACACATGTCCAAACTTGTGGTTGGATATCATGTCCTGAATATTGCCCTAATTTATTCTTTGTAGCACTCATGGTTAGAGGAATAATAAAAGTGTAAATCTGCAATGCAAAACTTGAGCACTAAGAACACCTTTGAGAGGACCCAATACCCTTTATAAGTATAATAATAAAAATATGAATGTAGCTCAAATCCAAGACTCAAAATGAAGCAAATAATTCTTATTTCCCATTAGGAAGTTCTTTCAAATTATTATTTGGTTTCATCTATATGAAAATCCAAAAAGAAAAATTTAGTAGTTTTATATACAGAAACTTCTCCTAAATCAAAAAGTATTAAAAAAAAGTAGAAAAAAAATTATCAATTTGAGGTAAAGTAAATTTTGTCATGGAGCAAAACTAATTTCTGTACATTAACAACACTGCCATGGAAACAAAAAATATTTATTCCTCTAACAGTACAGGCCTTACCAAAAAACCCAATGAAGTTAATTGAAAGACATCCATTGATTTGAGCATTTTTTGGATCAGTTCCTTTGTTTATATAAGCAATGCTGTCATAGTTTTGCTGCTGGTCTTTGCAAAGTACTTTGCTTGTTGCTTATCAGAAAGGTTGATATATTTAAATAACTAAATATTTAAATAACTAAACACAATTTAGTTTGTAAGAATTTATGAGAACCAAAATGTTGTATCAAAGCTACTTCCTCAGAAATGACACACTTTTTTTGCCTGCAATAAATACTTTTTGGGTCTGTATTTTTTCATGGTGATGCATGGGAATTTACTAAACTGTAGAGTGGAATTCTGCTGTTTTGCCGAGAGGCTACTGTTTTGATATTTACCACTGCAATGTTTGAATTCTTGTGTGCTGGACATCAGACATCATCTCTGGGAAGAAAAAATAATATTTCTAAGGGAAGACTTTTATGTTTCAGAGTATTTTAGAAAGAAATTTACATTTCTCCATCACCTCAGAGACCATTTTCTGTAAAACATACTTGGAAATCAAGAATGTCTTCTGAACACTGTCACATTGCACTGCTAGTGATCTGAAAGCCATAGAGCTGAGAATGGAAGTATAAATTATCTGATTAAAGGGATTTTCCCTGTGGAGCATGTAAGTAAACATCATACCCCTGAGAATTTTTTCAGAGGTGACTGCTGAGTTAAAACTGCCTGCTATTGAAGATTTAGTTTCCTTGAACTTGAATTTCCTTGAAATATTGCTTCCCCCAAAACAAGCTTAGACTAGTACAATTTTACACTGTTTCCTACTCTGTTTTACAGACCTGACCTAGTTTTAAACAGTAAAAAAATAAAAAGGGGCCTTCTACATCTGCAAGTAGCATTAAACTCAGTATATTCAAGCTGTGTAACAATCTAAAGTTGCTGGGTTTGGGCCCCCAGCTGGTATTAACTAATGCAAGACTACTGGCTGGTGTTGGGCTCCTGAGTTCTGCTCTTTTACAGTGGGGTTAGGAAAAAAGGTAATTAAAAATTCCAAAGTTTCCAAAGCCACACCTTAAAAGATGCCAGCAAAAATCATCTGTCAGTGAAAAAAAGGCATAATTGTGCCATGCTGCATATCTAAAATTTTAGGAAAAAAATCAACTAAACAAACAAAAAAACCAGACTGAGTTATAAGGCATAAGAATTCTACATTTTAGGATTGTCTTAAGAAAGGCATGTTTTCACTAATTCTAAATTACTAATACTGTGATTGATACAGGTGGTATCCACTGCACTCTTACAATATTTCTGTAAGTAGTTCTCCAGAATAAGGTAGCTGTCTCCGATATAACACTAAGTAATTGTAACTGTAACAGTAGACTTTCATATAAATCATTGCTGACTTTTGTGCAGGGCTCCAAGAGGTTTGAGAACTTCTTTGCTTGCTTTCTCAGCAAACTCTATTTCAAAATTAAGCTCTACACAAGTTACACATCTAAGATCAAAACAGTTCTTCCAACTCTAGCTTTAAATAGCCGGTTTCCAGAAGCTATCAACACTCATCCTCATCCCTGAATAAGCTAAAGGCCAGTGCTAGTCTGAGTTTATGAATATGAACTGAAGATGCAGCAAACCCCCAAACCAACACACTAAAACAGGCATTGTAACTGTTTCAGAATACAAAAATATCACTGAGTTAAAATCTTCAGTTGCCTACGTCATGATTTTAAGTTCATATCAGCTCAAAATGCGCATAGATGGGCTGTCAACACTGATGACAAAGATGATCCTTTTGTTCTTTCTTACAGTGCCTTATCACCGCCACATTTTCTATATGTGACCTGATACTGTCTGCTAAGAATTAATCTTTCTCCGCTACAGAAAGTCACTTGGGGCCACAAGTCGTCACAAATGAGTGTTAATCAATAACATCGGTACACCAGATTAATCAGTGTTCATGTTATGCTGCAGAAAGCATCATCTGACATTGGTGTACAGAAAAGGGTATTTTTTCCAGCTATTTATTTGTTTGGTTTGGGGATTTTTGCATCCTTAAGATGAATTTTTCTGAGTTCTTAATACAGTCATGCTCTTTTTTTTTGGAATCATGTGTGGCTGGTTAAATTATCATTTGAATGTGTCAGATAAAGCTTGTATATCAGTAGCATCTAATTCAATTTTTTTTTTTTTTATGTAGTGCATTATGAAGCAGGGGCATAATCCAGTTATATTCTGGTTATAAGTCATTGAAATATTTGACAAAATGCAAAAAAGTTTACACAAGGATGGAGTGAAATTAGCTAAGCAATATAAAGCCCATAGTTTTTAAACTGTTCTGGAAATCCAGACAGTATTGTTCTACTTGATTGCTTCTTGGCTTCTGTAAAGGCAGCAAAACATAAACATTTGTGTGGTTATTTAAAGTGCAAACCCCCTTATACTGCTCTGTTAATGGTCCTTAGCTGAGATATAAGAGTGAAAACACAGTCAGACATCCAAGAAAATTTCTTTACATACAGGTCCACTGAACAAACCGAGGTAATATTATAAGTAAGAATACAATTTTTTTTTATAGAGAAGCTATTCTTTAAGTTTGAACAGAGCTCATCATGTATTTGAGGAGTTTGCTGCTATACTAGGGAGAGGAGAAAAAAAAAAGTGACGAAGAAGAGAGAGGAAAACCCCAATAATTTAGCTGTCTATTTTTTTTTTTTTTGGTTTTTGTTTGTTTGTTTGTTTTTTAACTGGGAAAGAAATGAATTGCAAACACAAGTAGCAATTAATGTAAAGTCATGTGCACAATGTCAATGTACCTCAAAAACTAACTTGGAAGGACAAGCTTTTGAAACAAAAGTATAGCTGGACTCATGTCCATTTAGGCTTTAAACACATACTCACCGGCATGGTTTCTGAATTGAGAGAAACTACTTTTAAGCTGGTTAATGCAAAGCAGCAGCAGCATGGTATAAGTCACCACGAGTGTGATGTACGTTCAGGTTTCATGACCTGGTGGTAAGTATTCTTATCTCTTGTCACAATCTTCAGCAGCAGAGAGAAGTTTGGCTTCCTGGCTTTCCTCTTTTAACTGTCAAAATCTGTAAAACAATTGCAAAATCTGTAGCAACAATTAATGACTTGACAGGTTTTCCAGTAAATACCCAACCCAGTATTCCAAAAATTATCTCTCTTTCTGGAGAAATCAGTCAAGTCAAGGTGTTTATACACTAGTTTATATGCACACATGGAGGCAAATGTACACAAATACACGAATGTACTTCAATGAACAGGCAGAGGACTACAGACAGTGCTCAAGATCTTTCTTTCTTTCTGTTTTGGGGGGGCGGTTTGTGTGTTTGGTTTTTTTTTTTAGTGAATTTAAAACCCAGACGAGAGGTAGCTAGAAGGCTTTTTTAACCTTGGCTTTGTCTTGAGTGACAAGTGATATATAAAAACCTGCTAAGTAGTTTTTATTATGTTTAAGTATTTTCTATTTCTTGCCAAACATAATCTACTATACTTCTACTATGTTTTGTAACCAGTTCTTATTATGCATTCCAGTATACATGAATAGAGCTTTGTTAATGATTGATTTAAGGCGGTTATAAATTTCTTGAAATAAATATATGTAGGTATGAAAATAATGTGCAAATCTGAAATTACAGAATTACCCATGTATCAGCCCTAAAACATACTTCCCTAAAAAGTAATTAATTCCCTGAAAAAATAATTAAACAACTTTTTTATGACTCAGAAAGGAAGGACAAAGCATAAAAAAGTATCATAGTTTGTCATTCTTTTAATGATTTTTGTTCCTTCAATAAAGACTGATTAATTTATCTTGTCTGAATTAAAAAAGATAAAAAGCTTTCTAAAAGAGTTATCAGTGAATTAACTACAATATAACATAGAATATTACAGATTCTGTGCCAGTCTGTTTAACACACACCAGTGAAAGACTGCAATAAAATTTCACTTGTCATTTACCACTCCTGAATGATCTTTATGTGAACACATAATTGAGAAAGGGTATTGGAAGAAAGATTTTTTTAAATTTGTTTTATTAGGTGGTTTTCTAACTATTGCATATTGTTTACTGTAAGGTCTCATTAGAATTGGATTTCTACAGATACCTGAAAAAGTGCCGAAAATAATATGCATCTTCTATCTGAAAATAAATAAATCACTCTAAAATAGGCAAAATTAAAATATAACATTGTTAATTACTTGATTATAGAAAATCTTTATAATCACTTTAAAAGCATCAAAAAAGGAGGGGGGGGCAGGAATGGAAGAGTAAGAATATATTAAGAATAATTATTTGCAAAGTTTTAGAAATGTGTTCAATTTCTTATGGTGAAAACTTGGCAACTGACTTTATGATACTGGTAGGAGTGTAAAGCTGGCACACTCAGCTCATGACTGCAAATGTCAACCTTTAACCTTCTCAGCTGAAATTACTTCAAAGTATTCAGGTTATGCCTTGACCGAGGCATAACCTGAAAGCTAAAAGGGTTGAGATCATTCTGGCTCTGATGACCTAAAAGGGACATGTGGGTCATGCTTCAGCACTCAGTTGTTAGTAAAGCTTCTTAGTACACATGAAACTGTGGGCACTGAAATCTTTATCTCAAAAAGAATTTTTAAAATTCCCCAAACTGACTGAGTTTCTCTGGCTCATTTACTCTGCTTCCTTTCTCTGTGCAGAGAGAGAAAGATAAGTAGAATTCATGAAGAACTGTGCTGTGCTATCAAGGAAAAAGTGACTCCCTGGAATAGACAGTATACTTTCCTTTATGGTTTTAAAAGCCAACTGCATTTTTTGCACTCAGTAAAGATCCCCTGCCGCAGTATAGCCCCCATTAACCCCTCTATTTCATAGAGCACTTATGCATGCGGAGAGCAGAGCCTGAAAGGAAGACTGGAGTATGACCTAAGGCAATTGAGATTATCTTTGCTGTTATATGAGACTGTTCTGGTTCATACATTACTGATGCTTTGAGTTGTATTGAATTTTATTGTTTGCTCACTGACCTCTTAGAGAAAGTGGGTAGAAGTAAAGCCTGAGAAATTGATGGATGTCAGAATAGAGAAATCTGTTTGTGGTTGCAAGCCTGCAGGAATTTTGGTGTCATATTTAAGCTGCGCATGTCCCGTTTGCCGGGGTACTTTGCTCGTGTTACGTCTTCTGTACAAAGTGACTCAAAAAGGAAGTGTTACAGTAACCATATGTCAGCCTAAGTTTGGACAGCAAAAAAGGACACAGAATTCACAGCTGCCACAATTTATCAGAATCTGATATAGCCAAAAATAGCCAATTAGAAAAGTAACATATATACTCTGTGTGTATGGAGTACCTTTGCCCAACTGATCTTCATGCACCTGACCTGAAAGAGATGGGTTTCTTTGTAGCTTTTATTCCTCTTTTTTTCTGGCAAAGAAGGCAATTTAATGATAAGCTAATTGAAGCAGGGTTAGAAAAATGACATAAAAAGTCAACTGTCAGCAGTATTGCACAGTGTTACAAAAGACAATATGTATTCTGGATTAGGAGGTTTGTCTTGGACATTAGGAGAAAAGATCTACCTTATCTACTGGGAAAGTAGTGCAGAGCTGTAACAAGCAATGCACAGAAGCTTCAGGATCATCATCCTTGAAGGTTTTCAGTTTGGCTAAACAAAGTCTTGCCTGACCTGAGTAGGTCATGACTATCCATCCTAGTGCTGGATATAGGCCCACTTTGAGAGGAAGTTCAGAGAAGATGTCCTCCAAGATCCCTTCTCATCAACAATTTTATGAAATGCTATATTCCACAGGTAATTTCAGGGACAAATATCTATTGTCTTTTGTACAAAATGCAGAAAGGAGGACAGATTTTAAGTAGTATTATTGTTCTTTTACTTATCTACACATTTTTTGGTGTTGATTGCTGTTTACCAGCTTGCAGACCAGAATGAAAGCTTGGTAAAGACACTGTTGACACCAACCATTCCTGATCTGAATGACTTCTTGTGGCCATCAGGATTTCATAGTGTGTATATTAGATTTTGCCTTTCTACCCCACCCTCTGTTTTATATTAATGTCCTTCATGCCTTAATCCTTTTTGACTTTATTCTGTCCTTCCAAATCAAATAATGACAGTAGAATGTTAGCTTTGAAGCACACTGATTTCTAAACTATTTCTGCACCACAGAAGCTTAACCTGAATGTCACAGTGTAACAGAGAAAATGGGGTGTGTGTGTATACATTTGAAACTTGAATATTCCCCTTAGGAAGGTAAATTCTTCCAGACATGATTCTCAATTCCTAATGAAACTTTTCATCCAGTAATAACAATTTACCATTTTTTACCTTCATATTTAAAGTTGGAGGACCTGAACAATAAAATGGAGGGTTGATAACACTGCCTTCTTTCTTTATACTAGTACAATTACTGAAGTGCTCAGCTCAAAAGCCCTGGTAAAGAACGATTTAACAGAAAAATTGAGAATTTGCTTGTTATAAAATAAGCAGGACAGGAAAGCTTGTTATGAGGGATTTGAAATTCCAATATTGTGCATCTCTTTGTTTCAAAATACATCCAGCAAGGAAAAAACAAAAATCTAAAATCAAAGCTTTATGCGAACTATTAAACAGATTAAAGAACATATAGACTTGTGAATCACAGTTGCATTTGCTATTTCATTTAGGTTTCAACCATTCTGTGCTTAAAAATGGGTTTATTAATCTTATTAAAGCCAATGAATGTGTCACTGACATGGCCGTGCAGATTCTACACACCCTGTAAACCAACAAACAAGTTTATAAGTGATAAACAAAAAAACTGATTCATAATAAATTTTGATTCAAACTGTAGTTCTATTTGGACTGTGTTTTACTGACTTTATTGAGTGGAGATTCTATTACAAATATTTGTAGAACAAATATGTATAGCAGTTCAGTTTCGATTAAAAACATACAGTGCATAATTTTGTGTTATGCATAAATACACTATAAATTTGTTTAAGCATCAAATTTTACTTGAAGTCTTGGAAATTAAGTGAAAAATAAAGAAAATGTTACAAGTTGATTAAATAAGAAATTTTTTATAAAGTTGTAAGATTGTCTCATTTGATTCAGTTTTCCATTATTACTTAATTATTTAACTTAAAAGTGTGTTGAAAGCAGTTGCATAAACCTCCCTAAAATTCACTGCTCTTCTCCAAATTACATTCAAGACAACATTATAGTCTTGGTAACTGGAGTTGTAGTTCAGTAGAATTTAGCACCTTAGTTATGGATCCTGATAACTTAGTAAATGAAAATCCTAAGCAGGAAAGTGCTATAAAACTTCCTCCATTTTCGTTCATGTGCATAGAGCTCTGCAAATAAATAAATAAAAGACATAGTTAAGGGACAATGCAAAATATTGTTCCCCTTTCCCCCTTCTTGAACCTTAACAAATTACGTAAACATTCTGAAGAAAATAATAAAATGCTAAGAATTAAGAAACTAAACTCTTCTCTGGGTGGCTTCTTCGGTAAATATCCATGAGGCTTTTGAAATATCCATATCAACATTCAGTCCTCACTGTGTATACCTGCTAGACTGTGCATATACTACCTGTGAGCACCACAGAATGCTGCTGCAAAATCCTTTCAGCCAGCCTTAAACATTACTGAAACAATGTCAGAAATGCCAAGACTGGCAGATAAATACCAGGATCCATGTTAAGGTTGAAGGACTATGCTAAATACCTTACAAAAAAAAAAAAAAAAAAAGGCAAGAGGGAAAACTTTATGACTAGTCTCAGTCCTGGAATCAGATGTTGATCAGCTGTAATTCCTGTGCCCAGATGATTATTTTTGTTTCACTGAAGTATTGTCCACATCAGTTCTGAGAGCAAAGAAAACACTATTTTGTTTGGGTACTGGCCAGCCACTGAGAGCGAAAGCTCTTAGTAGGCAGAATGGGGAGTATTTGAGAATATAGTGAAAGAAAAAAATGTTGTCTGAAGGGCAAGCATGTAGCCTTAGGCAGTGAGAACTAGGAAAGAGTACAATATCAAGAGAATAAGAGAAAGAAAGATAGGCAAAGTGGTTGGAGGGGCTTTCCCTGAGTGTTACTGAAGCAGTGTTCCTATTGTCATACAGGGATGCAGCATCATACACATTAGTAGTATAGTTTCACAGGGAAGAGAAGGTTAAAGAAAACCCATCAGGATATCACAATTCAGACATGACATTTCTGTAACTGAAGGCACACAAGGGAGCAATACTACTGGTAATGTATCTTTCTACCTTTAGTATTGAAGTGGTCATATTCCCATTTCTATGTAGCTGGTCGGAGAAAGGGAGACTGGGAGGACTCTCTAGTTTAAGCACAGCAAAATTTTTACACTCATCTTCCAGATTTGTGCCAATCTGCCTGACAATATTTTGTGATCACATCCTCCAAAACACATTCATGAATATATACAACATTTTCAGACAAAATACTTCCAAGTTTTTCAGGCCTTCTACTGAAGAAAACAAAATAATCCTATTAAATGTTTTCTGTCTGCCCTTATTGTTGAACAACAACACAGTTCTCAAGCAATACCATGTTCTTCACATTCCGTGATAAGCCATTACCAGCTTTTGTGCACCTGCCACTGCTGCTGACTGGCTTTTGTACAAAAGAGTCATTGGCCATTTACTGTTTTGCCCTGTATTTCCCTGGGTAAGAGGCCTTACAAAGAAAAGATTCTGAAACTGGTCACCCAAGCTATTCTAAGTCATCTCAGAAGCTAGCCTATTTGCAATAAATGACTACAACATCTAGGAACCATTACCAACTTACAGAAACTTTGGGGAGTTAAGACAGCTGAATTCAGGTTCGGACAAAATCAGAAAAAAAGAAAAAAAAGAGGCATATAACCTGAGGAATTAATTGAGACCTGAAGGTGCAGAATGAGAAGAGAGTGCACTGTGAATCCAAAGGACTTCTTTAATATCTCGATCACTTCCCCTCAGTCCTTCACCTTTCACTACTACTCATCATGCCTTTAATGCTTTTCCATCTTACCAGACTGTTTCCTCCTTTTTGATGGGATTGGACAAATGGTTAACATATTTTGACAGACCCCTTGCCAGCTTTCCTTAAGCTTCAAGT
Source organism: Pseudopipra pipra (assembly GCF_036250125.1). Classification (NCBI taxonomy): domain Eukaryota; kingdom Metazoa; phylum Chordata; class Aves; order Passeriformes; family Pipridae; genus Pseudopipra; species Pseudopipra pipra. The sequence continues at coordinate 80,760,036 of NC_087549.1, read as the reverse complement.
TAGAAGTAGTCACAGTTTTTATCTATCTCACTCTATAGCTCAGTTTTGGTCCTACCATTCATGTTCCTGTTACACTGTTTGCATTATGAATGGCATCTGTCTTGGTGGAATTAGGGCATCTAACAGTACACAGACTATGCAGCAGCATGGTAAAAATGTCTGAAAATAAAATATATTACTATCACTGGATATATATTAATTATTTTTAAAAGCATATTTCAATCTTCTAGTTACAACTCAGTGGGAATGTAGCTTACTTGATTTAGGTAGCTAAAAATTTGACTTGTTACAATTATAGCAGCACATGCAATATTATTCTTTTATTTTTAAGCAAAACAACTGCAGTTCTTGAGGCTTGCAGCAGATAATTAGGAAATTTGCAGGAAACAAAAAAATAATGTAGAGCTTGATCTTATATGGTTGTGGTTTGCAGGAGGGAAGAGAACAGAAAAAACTGGTGATGCATTAATGATAGCTCCACTGCAGAGCCTCTAAATGGAGAGGCCACTTATTTTGGCCTGTGAGCTAAAATAAGTCCCACAAGACAGGACCAGAAGGTAAACACATCATTTGTGATTTTTGTTTACCTTTAAATCCTTAGGAAGAGCTGAGTTCATACAGTGACAAATGTTTAGATAAGGACAGTATCTCCACAATGAACACTGCAGAGATGGAGAGAATTTTGTGTGTATGTTAACTGTAAAGGAACCTGCTCAGAAGTAGAAGCAACATAGCTGTAAAGCACTGATAGTTGCTCAGACAAATTTACCTTGATTCCAAAGTAATGTAGCTCCTTCATAGCAAGTCAGAAATGTAAACTGTAAACATGCATAGAGAGAGCATTCTGAGGACATCATCATTTGACTCATATCTTTTATTCTTACCTTACTTTTTACTCCACTTGTCTTGCCCTGTTACTCAGAGATAGGATCTACAAACCAGACTTATTTCTGTTCCCCATATATCACAGCACTGAGGTATGAACAGGCAAGTGGCCATTTCTAATGTAATTTTCTTAATATAGTGCACAGAACCTCTCAGGTTAAAGTAATGTTGCCCAGGGGATGCATCTAATTTTTAACAATTCCACTTAATAGTAGCTAAGCACATGTTAAATGATACATTTTCACCCATGTCCTTTACCTTTATTCCTATAGGCAAGAACAAATAGTCATTAGGAATCAGAAGTTCTTGGACAGAACATATTGTCACATCCACAAAATATGTTAGGGATCAAATCTGCTCTTTAGACAAGAACAATATTCAATTTTACTTATTTCTAAGCCTTCTGAAATTCAGTTATTCTGACGTATATTTTAGTTTTAGGCTGCTTACCAATGAATTTCATTAGTTGTGGAAGCGTGATCAAAGGCAAGTTAACCTGCTTGTATAGTCTGATCAAAGATGGTGAAATATTTTGGTTCCAATAGACTGAGAATAGGTAAGGTCCTAAAAAAATTGCAGCTGATGAGAATTCAAATGTGAGTTAGGACAGTCTAAAACATATTCACTTTGCATTGAGGCAACAAATGTTGCCTAAAATCTTATCTGATTTATGGTAGAATGGTTGATCATTAAATGTAAGAAAAACGAAATAAAGAATATGATACGAGATATATACCCAAGACAATGACTAATATCCACAACAAATTCAACAAACACATAGTCATATACAGATTGAAACATCATAACTGTGACCGGAGCTAGGCAGAAGATAAAAAGTCTTTTATTCAGATTCTTCATGGTGCACCAGTGGCTTAGGATATTACAAGCACACTATTGAGGAGGTATAGATCTTCTGGTTGAATGGGCTTTTAGTTGTTCTCTCATGCACACTGTCAGTCAAAAACAAAGTCAGCTAGGACTGAAAATGGTTCAAGTTACACATGTTATTCTGGCTTTTCATGAGGTTCTTCTGCACTTTTGAAAATTTCTTTGCCACCTGTTTCACAAATTGCTTTTAATATACAGCACAATTTAATCAGAACTATAAATATCAAAGTTTGTGGAGGGTGTTTAGAATTTGGTGATAGCTTCCTTATTTCTTAGTGTTTCTATCACATATCACATAGTATCTTAAAGTAAAAAGCTAAAATGACAATTTCACACTTACTCTTTTATTTATATAAAATCTCTGAGATAGGTTTAGCTGTTGTATTCTGTTTATGGAATTATTTCATTAATCCTTAAAAACTGGTATTTAGAAGGTTGGTTTTCATTTTTTTTTAATTAAATTTTCCTGTAGGAGACATGAAACAAAATTTTGAAAGACAAAGACAGCATTGACCACTTAAAGATTCTTGCAAGTCTCAAAATGTAAGTAAAAAGAAAATGGATTCTTTAGAGGTCTGTCTTGTGGGGAATAGAAAATTTATGCTTCCCCTTTGAATAAAAGGAGACATTGCATTTTTTTTTAGCTAATAACACGACAAGGAAGTCTTGGTATGGATTAATCTGTTAAAATACAACGTTGTTCCTACTTGGAGAACATTTTGATAAAATATTTATGAGGTCAGGTTGTTCTGGTAGAAAGATTTTTGATAGTAATGGGCAGAAGACAGAGAAAGTAAATCAGGCTTTCACTGATGAAGATAGAGCAAAGAGAAAGAAAAAAAACAAAAAAGAAAGAAGGGAAAAAAGGGAATCGTACCATATTCTGAAAAAAAAAATAGAAATTTTGTGCAGAGACGTAAAGATGAGGGAATGAGTTATAAGAAGGGAGTAAAGGATAGGGGAAAATAGCAAGAAATAAGGATATGAAGTTCAATTAAGTTAGCATAGTACAGATTGAAGCAGCAAAACTGAAGGAGGTATGAACAAATATATGTGGGATTTTCCTCAGTTTTCTCATCTTTGATGTGAAGGAGTCCTGTAAGTGTAAGAAAATGGGATATTGGAAATTGTAAGATTGTCAAAACAAGCTTCTAAAGGGAAAAAAAGGGATTAAAATTCAAGACATAAAACTCAGTGAATTATAAATAGAATCAACTACATCTATGAGGGAGTGAATTGAAAGAAAACCAAAAGGGCAATGAAGCTGTTGAAGAGTCTAGAGAGTAAGTCATGTGAGGAGTGGCTGAGTGAGTTGAGGTTGCTTAGCCTGGAGAAAAGGAGGCTCAGGGGTGACCTTATTGATCTCTACAACAGTCTGAAAAGAGGTTGTAGCAAGATGAGGCTCGGTCTCATCTTCTAGGCAACTAGCAGTAGGACAAGAGGATACGGCCTCAAGCTGTGCCAGGAGAGGTTGAAGTTGGACATCAGGAAGAATTTGTTCACTGAAAGGGTGGTTAAGTATTGGAATGGGCTTCCCAGGGAAGTGGTGGAGTCACCATCCCTGGAAATGTTCAAGAAATGACTGGATGTGGCACATAGTGCTATGGTTTAGTTGACATGGTGATGTTTGGTCAAAGGCTGGACTCCACAATCTTGAAGATCTTTTTCTACCTTAATGATTCCATGATTCCATGAAAAGAAGTCACCAGTAATGCTGTATCAAAAATCAAAAAACAGTGAGAAACCAAGTACAATGAAAGTCTCTGTAAAACCATCTCTTAAATGTGTAGGTGATTGGGTTTGAGAGTAATGTTTCCATTTTGAAAAGTGCCACATTGGTACTTGTACTAAAAGGACAAGCTACAAATTAAATTATATACTTTTTTAAACTTGGATTGAAGTATTTTATGATAACATGGTTTTTATGTTCCTTAGCAAAAGGTTTTAAAAAATATCACTGGCAAAACAAACAAACAAACAAGGATCCTAAAGATGACTCCGTTCTTAATGCAGAAAGAACTTGACTGATAGTCCAGAAGGACCAAGCAATGTTTCAGGAAGATGAGGTCACGTGTACACTCCTGTTGGAGTGTAGGAAATCTAAAGGAAGACAGAGCCAGGAAATACACAACTAACGACGGTACAATACAGAAAGTAAACTGATTGTATGCCAGGTTAAGTGAAGAATAAGAAAATGCATTAGAGAGTAGAGAGTCAAAGTAGAGAAGTGATTGAAGGAGGAAAAGGCCTAACCTAGAGCAGTTTACAAGAGGACAAGGCAGAGTGAGGAGGAAGAAAGTTAAATAAATTCAAGTAAATAGAAAAAGACAAAGGAACTTCACTAATTCTGAGCAATGAGAGTGAAAAACAAAGATCTTTGTAAAGAAGAGCAACTATTGCCATGTTTGCATTAAGGTTTTCATATAATTTTCTTGGATTTCAAGGGGAACTTGTCAAAAGGCTATAGCTTGGGTGATATTTCAAAAGTGTGCGACTTCAGTCAGATATCGGTCTGCTAAAAATTTCACCATTCACTCACATCCTGTGTAACTTTAGGCAAGTAATTTCACTGTAGAAGCTCCATGTGAGATACAATTACATTTTATGAAGTGTTGTAAGATTCTTAGATTGAAGATGAGAAAAGAGTGCAATATCATTTATCGTATTTTTCTGTTTCATGGAAACTATGAAGAAATGTTTAATAATATCGTTTCTCACTTGTAGAAGACTTCATTCATAGGACTCATAATACATAAACCGAAGAAGCAGGTAGGAAAAATTGGCAGTAGATTAGCCACATGGAAAAATTGTCACATTTAAAATTGTAAACATAAGATAATTAAAGACAGCACGAATTTTACCAGACATTATAATTATTGGAAACAATCAACTGTATTCTTGCCCACAAAAGAAAAAAAATTGGAAATCAACAATATGGTATTGTATTGCAAAGTAGATATTCCAAAGAACCGAGGACGACATTTTTCTCACATTTATATTAGAGTGATTAAAGTAATATTTAAGACAAAAATAAACCCTAGTTTTACCTTAGCCTTACTAAACCAGTATTTACTCTCCTGTTCATTCTTTCCTCTTCTCACAGCCACAAGGAACTCACGAATTTTGAGAACTGTCAACTAACTCTCTTTAAAGTTTTGAAGATGCCTATGCTACGAAAAGATTTAGTATCTTATACCATAAGAACTGACTACTGAAGTAAGTCAGTGCAAATTTGACTGCATTTTCAATGTGTTTAACCCACCATTTTTAAATCTGTAGTTATTAATATGAAGTAAAACAATTCTTTTTAAAATGCATATCTCAACTTTGCACTCAGGAAGCAATAATATATTGTACATGTGTGACTGCTGCATTATTTTGTGCCCTTTTGTCCTATCACTGACCTTATAAATATGTATTCACATCTATTCAGCACTAAGCACTTGTGATTGGAATTAGTGCATATTTAGAATTGATTAAACAAGTGAAAAAATTAGAGATGTTTGTTATAAAGACAATAACTTGAAAGTGACTTCAGTTGTAAGGCAGAATTATTCAGGGCCTTGGGATGAAAACGTGCACCTCGTAGGTATTTTTAGAATTATGTTGATTTGACACCTAGCCATTTTTTTCCTGCATCTATAGTTTAATAATGTTTTGAATATAACAAGTAAACATCCTGATTAGAAATATATAATGATCTATACCTCTTCACAGTTTCAGAATTTAATTCTTCCCTGTATATATTAAATACTGTGTGATCTTGAAAGACTGCTAGAAGGACATGGGCCTAGTCAAGGCAATGCAGTCAGGTTAACACCAAACTTGTAGAAGACACAGCTAAAATTTAAACAATCACTTTCATTCAAATTTCTTCAAATATATTCAAGTTATAAAATCAGTGGATATGTATTTTTGTGCTAATTTAACTAACATGAGGTAAAATCCTATTTTTGCCCATGATATGTAGTTATTAGAAAAGGCAGAAAATCAAAATATATCTTGTTTTCACCTTACAGACTTTAACTGTTGGGACACATAGTGACTAATATCATTACAAGGTTTTTACCTTAGATTATTAATTTAGTTAGTTAAAATAAAAGAAAATCTCATTATTCAATATAGGCAGTCTTGCTTCTCTGTTGGCTTCTGCTAGTTATGCAGCAAAGGAAAAGGTAGGAGGCATACCCTGTACAAAGAAGCAAAAATCCTGTTGCAGACTTTTACCTACTAGTCTCATGGTTGACTACAGAATAAACCAACTAATTCTTCTGACTTTTTGCAAATCAATCCCAATTAGAGCCTTTTTCCTAACTTTAAATAAATGCTATCCCTTTTGATGAGTCAACTATGCCTTGTAGGCTGTTTGCAATTACTTTTTTTGGTGAACTATTACTCATGCTGTGTTTACTTACTGAAATGTACACTTCTGTTGCTGTATCTGGATCATTCAGGCTGTTCAGACTGGGAAGTAGAAGTAAGAAACAATTTGTGAAATTTTGGCAGTCGGTGTTAAAATTTCACCTAACTTCAGATGCGAAATCATTTTTAAAAATGCCTCCTTAATCATCTTAATATAGAAGCATATCAAGTATTGGAGCTCCCTAAATATAAAGCATATATTAGTCTTATTAATATCAATATCAATCCCTTATCAATAATACAACTATACACCTGCTACATAATATAGCAAAGCTGTATAGTTACTATGTGATTCTCTGTAGGGCATTCTTCATCTCATCAGCTGTTTGCAGCTAATGGGCTGTAGCATCTTCTTTAACAAAGTGTTTGGAACTAACCCTCCTACCAATTAATTTTCTCTCCCACTCTAATATTAAATAGTGCATGGCAGCTTAGTTGTGAGTGTTAGCTGAGTGATATACATCTTGGAAGTCTTCTTCTGAAACAAGACGTTAGCACAGAAGGTTACAGACACAAGAATGCAGCTCACTTGTAGTATCAACTCTTCTTTAAAAATAATATGGAGCATAAAGTGTGTGAATGTACAAGGGCAGAGTAACACCCTTGATGTACCGTTACAGTTACCACATATTCTGTAGTAATTGTAGTAACCATTGTGTCAGTGGACCTATGATTACAGTTGCAAAGAGAAGATCAGCTAGGGAAGTAGAATTTAGAAAAAGTTTTGTAGGAAGTTGAAAGTGATGCTTTTGTATCTTAAGAATTCTACATTTGCCACGGTTTCATTTGTTTTCACTTAAATACCTCTCTCATTGTAAATAAAATATCAGTATGGTTTTTTACTAAAGTTACTAATCAATAGTTGCATCAGTAAAGGCATTATTAAAAGAGTCCAAGGCTGCTTAGTACATATTTACCATAGCATATCCTTCAGGCATTTCCCTTTAGTTTTATTGTTTTTTAAGATATTAACTTGAAATCAATTTTCCCCTATTGTTTGGGTGTTAGTCCTGCTAAAAACTGTAATTCTTGAAATAGTTCACAGAAAGGAAACGTTTAATACACTGATGAGATGCATTTTTTTTTTTCTAGTTGGCAGGAATTATCTACAAACACAAACAAATTCATTAGTCTGAGAAAAAAATTCTTTTAAGATCAGTTTAAAATCAGTGGGTTTGAGAACCTCCCTCACTGCTTCTGTGCCCTGTGTTGTCTGGGGATTGTGGGGACTGATCTGGAGCTGCCTGGATCCTGCAGAAGCACTGGGTGTCATAAGGGTCTTGGGAGGAGGCAAGGGGCAGCCCACACTTGCCGTTTTGTGACCAGACTGGCTCAAACTTCCCTGTGGGGCCTCTCTTTTGCTGGGTTTTGTGAGCTTTCCAAGGACCTCACCCTTTCTTTTGTGTGGGATGACAAACGTGGTCTTTTTGGAGCTGAGGTTCCTGCTTGGAGCTCATGCTGCTCTGTGTACCCATAGAGCAGGGCACAGTTCTCTGGCATGCCCTTAGAGTGATAGGAGAAAGGCGGCTCTGACCCACACTCCATCTTCTTGCTTTGGCTTCAGGATGGAAAAGATGAGGTGGAAGATGAGGATGGCAAACTTGTCCCCATAATCATAGGGAGACAGTATGTAGCCTGCGGGGAAGACTGTTCTTGGGAAGGGAAATGGGAGAGAGCAGCTGTCAGGGAGGCAAGGTCATCATCTGGGCCCACACGACAACGGACACACAGTGCAGCTGTGGAAGCAGCACCCTGCCAAGGCTGAAAGCCTGGTGCCAGGCAATCTGGGGCTGCTTCCACTAAGGATGTCCCCAGGAGGCAGAACCTTTGATCCTGTCTGTAGCCTTGCTTTTCCACCTTCCCAGGCATCACAGTGAGATTGGCCAGCACATAGTTCTCTGGATCTTCCTTCTTGCCCTTCTTGAAAATAAGAGTGATTTTTGCTTTTTTTCAGACCTCAGGACCTTTCCCAAGTCACCATGATGCTTCATTTTCATAGAAGACTATGTCAAAGAAATGAAATACCATAAGCTGGATATGATAATAAAAACTTGACTTGTTGATTTCTGGGTTTTTTGAAGTCACTGAGTCTGCAGTCCCTTACTAAGTACAATGCAGACACTGTCTTAAGTGAAGCAGGTGCTGACACCTGACAGCTGTTGAGATGGACCACGACTACAGTCATTAAGCTGAAAGGACATGCTTGTCCAGCAGGTCTAATGGGTACCATCAGCTGAGGAGAGTCCATGTTCAAATGAAGTCATTCTGATAATTTCCATCTGAAGATACAGAGTGATTGGTTGGCTAGAAATACACCTTTAAAAGCATCACAGCAGTAATTCTAATGGATTTGTCATAAAGAGTTTTAGAGAGAGGTTAAAACTAGCTGTCATTCCACAGCATTTGAAAAAGGAATGAAATCCTTTTGTAAGATGATATGATTTTGTTTAAAAATAACACTGAACTATTGTCTTTAAGAAATGTATGCCTACAATATTCAACTGGTTTTACACATATTAAATTTTATATATTTAAACTTAAGGAGGGGAAAAATATGAGGTGGCTTATCATTATTTTTCAATCATTTCTGTATTATATTATTTGTTTGATCAATGTCTACTCAGTAAAATGAAGGCATATCTGCAGAAGGAGTAACCAGGACAACACAGCTTACCAGATACAACATAAGGTGAAGTTTTTTAATGGAAATTTAAAGGCACTTAAATTAATAAAAATATTGTAAACCTTTAAACAGAATCAAAATTAATAACTTTTGTTCAGTTTTGAATAGCTTTATACTTTGTTTTCAGAGGTACCAAAGACATCTACTTCAGAAACATATTTTCCTATTATTTTAGATTTAATAAAATAGCTTCAAAATCTGTACAATATAACAGAAAATAATAATCCTTCCACCAGGGGAATGCTGAATTATGCTGTGTGACAACTTTCCCAGCTGGAATTCCAGGTGGATATACCATAGCAGTAATAATGCAGACTACATTTACTCACACAAGCTCTGACATAAAGCATGTATTTACAGCTCAAATCTTTAAAATATAAATTTAAATGCTGTGTTGAACTGCTGTCTCTAAATGCACACATATCTTCTTTTACACAAAAGAAGACCTACTAATATCTACAGGGAATACTTACTTGAATTTGTTAAACCTATATGTAAAGAATGAATACAATGGTTCTCTAACAAGTGATTCATCAACTAAAAATAATTTTCTAGAAAAGCCAAACCAAATGAAAACTCTTCCCTGATATCGAAAGTATGTTTTTCTGTATTAGTTATTTTGAATTATCAGTTTCTACCCTATATTCCACAAAATTTCACTTAGATAAAAACACTATCTTGTTTTTGTCGCAAAATTCATGACAGCTAACATTTTAAATTTACTGTAATTTTCATTAAGGATAAGGATGATTTTCTGAAATAATAGCTAACTTCTGTCTAAAACCATAGGAAAAAAATGAATAAGAGATCTATTTCTAAACAAAGTTAGATTAATTCTATTTTCCAAGTAGTTATGTTGAAGCTAAAAAAATTATCATGAATCACATCCTCTGACTGCAAGAAAAAATTAACTAAAATAGGTCATAATAATTTGCCCCAACAGGATGAAATGAACTTTCTTATACAATCAGAAGGATCCTTAATATAGATATAAAGTATTACCACAGGAAAAAACACTAAAATATAAAAAAACTAAAATATAAAGCAATCATTTGTATTATGTACCAGATTGTGGCATAAGAATATGTCACACAGAACTCCTATGTAGTATTGTATTAAGTTTTTATTCTGATGTGATGATGATTGTCCTAAATGATGTTTCTCTGCAGAGATCACTGAAATATAAAAACTATGGTAACAGGTTCCATGATAATATTAATGCATCTCTTTTTAAGTACAACTATTTGTCTCAATTTTGCTTTAAAGCAGTTATTTCCCCTGAGTAATGATTTCTGTGAGCTCAAAACTATCATCTTGCAGAAGATTAATGAACTTACAAGGCACAATATTTACTCATTAAATCCTTAGTTAAATACTTAAGACACTTTGGTAGTGCTAAAATATTTTGAACATATTTTATTTAATCCAAATATAAGAAACTGACTCAAAAGTTGCTAACTTACCCTCTTGTCCTAAACTTTTCATTCTAGTATTCTACAGTTCAATTTAATTTGAAATATTCCTACTAAAAGCCATGTCAGCTTTACTTCTCTCTTGCTAATTTATTTTGTTGTTGTTTCAGCAGGTTGCTTACACAACCTCTCACAGCCTGATAGAACAATTCTCACTGAACAGAACAACTAAAAGAACTTGTATAAGGAAATCAATAGAAATTAAAATTGTAAGAAAATATTAAGACCATAAAGCAGAGTTAAAAATGTTTTTTTTAAGTTATTCAGAAATTACTTTCTCAAAATAAGGAGTTAATGTCTTTTTTATTCATATTTCACTTGTTCATCCAAAGGAAAATGATGCTAAGGTCTCGAGATTTCTGCTCCTCCACTGGAAAGAAACTTTGTTACAGAACTGCACTGCTCAGTTAAAAATAGACACTATGTTTAAGATTTTCCATGATTTTCTACTTGCACGGCATTGTTCATATATTTCTATACTATGATCTTACAGACACATTTGGTATCCTCATACCTTATTTTTCTGAGCTGAGATGGATACACCAAATTTTGTTTCTGTTCCCAAGTGTACTTGTATTTGTAAAATAAAAGAAGTGAGGATTTCGTGGGGACTCTCAATATTTCCCATGAGTCTTTTTTTTTAGAAACAGTCTAAGAAATACTATATTTCAGATAAACTCTTACTTGTTTACAGTTAGTAGATTAAAATATGAACCAAATTAACAATTATTAAAAGACTGAACAAATATGACAAATCTAAGCAATATGAAACCTTATGTATGAGAGGACACTTCAAATGGCAAGTGAATTTTTTGTGACAGGACTGTTTCTGAGAAAAGACTTGATCTTCTAAGTTATTGATGGTTTTGAATACACCAAACCAAAGAAGTGCTCCCTCTGAAAATCAGATCCTATTAAGCTTTTTCAAGGACAGTATCTTCAAACCATTTTTCATTTTTCAAAATTCTGACTTTTTGGGTTACTTGTCATTTAGTGATACTAGGGTAGAAAATAGCAATAAAATTAGGAGAAAATTCTCAGGTAGCAGAAACAACATATCTGCAGTGATATAGCACAGCGCAAACATTTCCATCTTTGTTTACAATTACAGCAACATACCTGCCTAAGAGACACACTAAATGGTGTCATTGTGCCTCTACTTGAGGCTGCTCAGCCACAGCACATAACCTAGGTGTCGATTTACTAACAAGGTTAGGTACAACTTTTGTTTCTGAGACTTCAGAGCTATGGGCTAGATATAAAAAAAATAAATCCATGCTTCTGTGCAGGGACTGAAAATTGTTACTCTCCCACCAAAATTCATCCTGCAAATCTAATCCCTCATTTGACTCAAAACAGGGACACAACCCTACTGTCACTTGTGTCACAGCTGAAGTCTCCTGTGATGCAGCTGTACCAGCTGCTACAAACTCCTGCAAGAATCTCTGACATGGAAGTACACTGTGTCAAAAAGACGTGCCATGAATTTCAATTTCCAGGTTATTTTGGAATAAATGTAACATCAAAAAAAGAATTTAAGCACACTGCAAAGGATAAAAGCTGGAAGAACCGCAAATTGCAGTCACTGTATTATATCTGCTGTTATCTATCACACAAGTAAATCCACATTTCTATATTAGTATACAGTTTTATTTACTTTTATAGTTAACTGTCCTAATTATAATGACAGCTTTGCTGGTTTTCAATTCACGATAAAATTAATAGTGAGAGAATAAATTACACCAGATAAAAATTAGTGAATAAAAAACACCAAACAGAAAAATGCACATAAGTGAAACTAGAGTTAAGATCAAACTGGATTACAAAATTTTGATCTGAAGACATGCAATAACAGAATACTTCTGGAGCCTCTGTGTTTGGCATACTGAATTTATGTTTAATTTAATTTATTTTAATATTTTTTGTTTTGTTTTCTTTCTATACTTATTTTTGACTCTCTGACAGCTAGGTTATTTTCTTTCATTTTCCATTGGCTGCACTGGACACTTGCCAAGTTCAAGCACAGAAGGAATATCAGGCTTTTACGCCCTTCCATAATGAACATATATGCTCTACCTTCCCCAGATTTTCGTTTTCTTCACATGTGATAGAGTTTTATGTCTCCATATTTTGCTATGTTGACAGATGTAGTTCTACTGTGAGACTCACACATTACCCTGTTTTTTTTAATTAATTATTTAGATTCTGGTAAATTTCTGATTCTATGTGCCTGGCATCCAGATTAAACTGGTGAGAAAAGGGGGGAAAAAAAGAAAAAAGAAGAGACATAGAATGCAACAAGAGAGAACAGCTGAAAAAAAATTGTGACAGCTTTTGACTTCTTCAATCTGTAGAATGGCGTATAACAGGCAATCCTAAGAACATTTGGAGGATCAACTGAGAGATATACACACAAAAGATATACAATACAAAAGTTGAAATTTTAGGCTTATACAATAAAATTTGGTCTAGCAAGTGTTAAGTCTGTTTCCAGTATATAGAAGAGGATGGGAAGCCATCATGTTGGTCAAGATTGTTGCTCTGGATCTGGCTGCAATGGAGCTAAATTTCCTCACAGCAGCCTATATGCTTCTGTGCTTTAGATTGATGACCAAAACAGTTAGTAAAACACTAATGTTTTAGCTTTTGCTGAATAGGGTTTACAAAGTGTCAAGGCCTTTTCTGTTCCCACAGAAATTAGGCTGGGAGTGGGCAAGAGTTAGGAAGAGGACAAAGTTCTGACAGCTGACCTAAACTTCTCTTCTGTACAATATCATGCTGAGAATTAAAATGCAGGGGTGGGTGGAAGCTTTTCCAAAGTAGGCATTGCTTGAGCACAGGCTGGTCTGTGAGTGAATGGTTGCTCTTGCATCACTTACTTCTTTCTGTTACTTTACCTTCTTTTATCAAACTGTCTTTATCTTAACCTTCGGGGTTTCTCTCTCTCTTTTGTGAGAAAAACTCTTCTGATTCTGAGATGAATTTGATGCATGGACTGTTAAGTGGATAAAGAATTGGTTGTATGGTTGCATTCAGAGGTTAGTGGTCAATGGAGATCTCTGACAAGTAGTGTCCCTTAGGTGTCTGTACGGGGACCTGTACTGTTTAATAACTTCATCAATGACATAGACAGTGGGATAAAGTGCACCCTCAGCAATTTTGCACATAACATATGCATCAAAAGTAACAGATTATAATCCCAACCCTGCCAAAGTTTGGTCACTTTTCATAATCTAGTTAACAAAGCTTTTTCTGACTCTGTGTCTTACCTGCAGAGATTTCCTTCCTAATAGACACCAAGCCTGACTTCAGTGAGTGCAAGGAGAGTCCAGAGATCTGGAAGCTGCAAGTCAGCCTCACCCCCACAGTCCCTTCCTACAATAGAAAACTAAGTACATACTGGACTGTCCTAGCAGCATGTCACAGAAAATTAATCTTTTCTCTCTCTTTTGCCCTTATGAGGCTATAGATGGAATATTAAGTCTCAGTTTGGGCTTCCATTTACAAGATACACATTGACATATTAATACAAGATAAACAAAGACTGACCAATATGATTAGTGCACAAACCTATGACATGGGAGGAGATAGTGAGACAACTGGATTTGTCTAGACTCGAGAAGATTATGGAAGCATCTGTTTTAATTCAGCTACTGAAGAAGAAGACATAGCTGGGGATGCACCTCCAGGAAGTGATGAAATTCTCTGACTATTAATTTTAATGTGATTTAAATATCACCAGAGCTGTGATTTTAATTAGGAATGCTGTTAGCTATAATAAGGAGTGAAACTTTATATCAATAATACCAATTCTAGATTTACATGTATCATAGAGAACTGCAGATTTAATAGGGTAACTGTAATGTGCAGTTCTTTCAGCTTGCCCTTCTGTGTCTAGGCAAAAGGCAACAGACACCAGTTGCAACAAGGCAAATTCTGTCCAGATAGTAGGAAAAAAATGTAGAAAATTAGGATGGTCAGACACTGAAACAGCTGCCCAGAAAGAGTGTGGAAGATCCAAACTGGACTAGACAATACTCCAAGCAACTTCATTGATGGAGGCATCACAGTAAGTCAGGAATTGGACTGTATGCCTTTCAGAAATCTCTTCCAACTTTAATTCTAATAGCTTGCATTCAATCTCCAAGTAGTCTGATGCATTGAAAAAATAAAATTAAATATATTAAAAAGAGTTAGGAATTTCTGAATGTGAGATATAAATCAGCGGAAGAAGACTTAGGCATAGTTGGAAACAAATCTCAGAAACACATGTATTGAAAAAGGACTGAATTACTTTCCTGAAGACCTTAAACAAGGACTTTACCTGAGATTTTCTTTACTTTATCCTGAAAAATCTACCGTGATTTTGTCTGCAGAAGCTTCACAAATGAATGTCTAGCATGTACACACTTGCACTACATGATATTTCTTAATATGGGTTCCATATGTTTTCCTTGGGCTGACTCTGTAGATGTGAAAAGACAAAGTAGGAATATTTATTAACAAAAGTGCCAGAGAAATAAATGTCTTTTTCTTTGTTGCTTTCTGTTCACACTGCTTCTTGCAAACTTGAAAAAAACTCATCCCTTTTGACTGTTTTATATCTAATTCTCCATCCTAACCTTCAGTCCTCTCACTTCCTAAGAGTAGAATTAAGTCATTCCATCTTATTGAATTCACTGATGGCATCTTAAAGAAGTTTAAAAATCCAAACTGTTCCTGCTTCAAAAAATTCTTTGGGGAAGTTCTTCCCCTTTTTTTTTTTTTTCCCAGAGGAGTGAAAATGCACTAGAAGTAGCTTTGTCTGCACATTTAAGGAACCACATAGTTACAGTTTCATCTATCCTTGTAGTCACTAAGATGTTTTCTGTTTTCATTGATAAATGTTGGGCTGCTAAGCATATTGCAGGGAAAATAGAGGGAAGTGCAGTAAATAAAAAAGTGTCCAGGAAATTATTTGATTTCTTTGTTCATCAAATAAGGTTACAGTCATTTCTGAGAGGTATCTAAGTTTATAGGCTTGTCTTTGCAAAACACCACCTAACCATTCTGTCTTTTTCTCTAGCTTCCAAATAAACTGGAAAATAATCTAACCAGCTGTGTATATTGACTAAGGCCAGAGGGAATCTCAGTTAGGGCCCACAGAATTGGATGCATCTGACAATTGACATTCTTCCTCATCATGAAACATAAAACAAACATCAATAAAAATGAGCAATTTAAGAGCGTATGTCTCACATCAGTTGATTTTTTTTTAAATACATATAAAAAATAGCATTTTCTACAGTAGATATTCAGTTACATTAAATATATTTTAGTTGAATTGAAAATTCTTTATGTGAAGCACTAGACTTACTAAAAATACATATCCTAAGAAAATAATTGTAAATAAATAATTATATTAAGACAAAACGTACATAATTTATACTAAAAATATTAATGAAATGGAAGAAAGAATTTATAGCTAGTCCAATTAATCTTAAAAAATTAATCAAAAGCTAAAAAAGTTTTTATTAATCCAGTTGAAATAGCACTGATACTCATACCTCCACTAATAATGAAAAACATCAGTAGTACCAATAACCTTAAAATTATTATATAGAAAGCCCTACCACTGCCTACCTCTTTTCTGGTGTTATGTTCCCCCTTCTGTTGTCTCTCGGGGTTCTATGGTTGGCAGATCCATTGTTCCTCAGTGAACCATCAGTGCCTAAAGTGTTATCTTCATATCTTTCCTCAATATGACCCACACCACTAACAATATCACAGAGACCCACAACTCACCAGGGAGCAAAGACTCACTCACCCCAGACAGCCATGGCACCCAGCACCATCGAGAGGGGACCAAGTCCGCACCTCACACCTCTTGCCCCACAGATCCCTACAGCTTCTGCTTGGAGTGGTAGAAACCATATTCACTGAGCTACAGTAATAATGAACAACAAAGAAAAATTAAAAATCTTTTGGTTTTGAATCATAAGGGATTTTGAAAAATCAGCTATTTACTGGTATCTGTAGGTAGACCCTCATATAAAATACTTAATAATACTTGTACTACATATTCATGAGAATTTTTTCATATAAAATTTATGATTTATATGAAATTTATATCTATAAATCCAGAATGCAATAAGTGTTACAGAAAATTTCCTCTGTACTAAATTCTATAGAGTGCTAAAGGCAGGTTTATCACCTGGTTTTGGATTTATCCAAATGAGTTTAAAACTCCATATGACTTTTGGAAAAGAGAAGAAAGGTTTCTATATCTAAGCACTCTGAAGTTAGTGCTAACAGAATTATTGTTTAGAAATATATCAGATCTACACAGTCTATATCTACCTATGTGGATAAGATCTGAATTCAATTGCATATCAAATGGGGAAAATAGTTGCTTAATCAGGACAGTATATTGTTATGTTCCCTGAAATATCTCAGGTGACTCCAGTTAGAACATGGAAATCTGATTTATTGAGGTCTGACTCACTAAACTTTGAATTATTCTGGACATAAATAAATTCACTTTCTGAAACCTAACTGAAACTCAGAACCTACCAACATAAAAAAATTCTTCTATTTGAACTATTATCTGTACAAAGAAGTTGAAGTGTAGTAGGCTAGTATGGGAATTTATACTATACCAACTTCTTTGTACATTTCTGCATTGTATGAAAAATATCATTATTATAGAGAAGTAAACCTGGTATAAATTCATTATTTAGGTTATTTTGGAAGAAATGGCCTGGCAGAGAAACACAGGAATGATGAATTTAATTAAAACATTACCAGTGTCAGTTTGTGCATGTTTATTTTCACTGTTATTGCATGTAACCAGTCAGTTTAAGTTCAAAAGGACACTGTGAGAAGTAGCCATACCAATTACATTTTCTCTGTCACAGATAATGGGAAATTTCTGCTTCACCTTCCTTCTTTACAAATACAAAATTACAAAACCTTCTCATGACAGGCTGGACAAATTAATAAAATTGCTTCTAATATTGTGTCTGAACAACCCTTCTTCTAATACGGATGTTCTTCAGGCTGGTTTGTGAGCTGTGTAAGTGAGCAGAGTTAATAATTTTTATAGATTTCTGGTTATTTTTAATGGTTGTTGTTCTCAGTTTACAATTATACAGAAAGAAAAATATTATATTATTAATCAGACCAAATATAGTGATAATACTATTTCAGATCAGTTTTCAAGTACAATAAAAAGGTAAGGAGAATATTCCTGGGGCAGATCAGAAGCTTCTCCAGCCCAGCAATTATAGTATCCTGTAGGAATTTCTTTACCTTCTTACAGAAGAAGCAAGAATTTTTTAGTGGTATCCCATATTTCAACAATTTATAGCTCAGGGATGTACTTAGCAAGAGATGCTACTTTTATATATAAAATCCCAACAGATTTGTCTTTTGTGAGCTCTCCTAGTCTCCTTTAATATCAGTTTACCTTTTTGGCATCTAGAATGGGAATCCGTTACTTGAACTATTTTTTTTTGAATGTTAGAGCATCTCCCAGAACATAAATTATTAACAAGGACGTCTACAACTTCCATCAAAAGATCTTAAGATGTCATGCAATTTGGACAATACAATAAAATTGCACTAAGTCTAGTTTGGTACGGACAAAAAAAAAATCTTTTTTGTGGTGGCATTAGACTGATACATTTGACAACCTGTTTCCAAATTTACCTTCAGACCTCTGCATATTGTTGGCCTAAACATTTATTCTCTGATTGCATCCATCCTTTCTCCATAAAAAGGCTATTTATCTTGTGTGATTTGTTTGCAAACAGTTTAGGAAGTTATTTAACTATCACCTTTATTACAAACTCTTGCAGTGTCTAGAGGTACAGAATTGTATTGGGAAGTTTCTGTGACACCATTCAAAACCAACAGCCTAGAAACATATTTCTTGTGAAGAAGTAAAGAAGAGGATTTAGAATCAATGTAGTATTAACCTTCTTTTACTGTCAGAAGACTTAGTAACTCCTGTTTTTCATAACATTAATTTAGCTTTCCTTAAACAGAATCAGAGGTAATGATGAACTATAGTAGAGAGTACCCATTTCTTAGCTCATCAGAAACTAAATTTTCTTACATAGGACACAGAATTCTATTGTGATAAATTGCAGTGCTTTTACTAAGCCATTATATGCTTTAAAGACTGCAGTTTGTGCATCGTAAATCCTGTTGAAAAAAAACCAAACCAAAACAAAATCAAGCACAGCCCAGAAATTTTGTACGCTTTGAAGAAAAACACATTTTCGTGGATGGGAATGTTTTCCTAAATATAAAGCATCTCAACATACTTTCCAATAAAATTCAAAAGAAACAAACTAATGAGACAAAAATGTTAAACATTCTGATATCATTATCATAAAGAGAATAATATGAAACATTATATAAAAAATATACCATGCAATTAATTAAAAAAATCCTTTATCTACAGCTAATGTACATAAGCATGATCTAGGCAGTACACAAAAAAAGCACTTTAAAAAGCTGTTGAATATATTTCCAGCATGAAATTCTTGTAGTTATGATGACTATAAAATGCTATCGCTAACTGCACAACTAATTTAGAACTTCTAAGTATCATGAATGAAGTTCTAACACAGATTTTAAAATCTGGCTTGCTTTTAATTTCAGCTAAATAGGATTTTCTTAAAAGCATATGGTTATGTCTGTATTAGAGATGGTGAGGGTATTTTCAACCATAGAGTGGACATGACAGAAAATATCAGCTTGTTCTTCTCAAAGATTCATGAAAGAACTCCTGAATGACTCTTTATGTTTTGGAGTTCCTTCTTACATAGATCCCACAAAGATCCTACAAAGATAGAAATAAACTACACATGTAGAATCACTATATACATAAATTTCTATCTTGTTTGAAATTATTGAACAATACATTGAATGTTAAGTGATACAGAGAAAAAAAGCCCCTGTAAATACAGATATACGTGTTTCTCTGCGTGAGCCAGTCACAGTATTTCTGTAGAGTAGGTGGGCATTTCTTCTAACAAGACATCCAAATTATGGTAGCGATCAATGACTCAGAGTCCCAATGGACATCAGTGACAAGTGGTGTCCCTCGGGGTCTATACTGGGACCAGTGTTATTTAATATCATCATTAATTGCATAGATGAAGTGATTGAGTGCACCCTCAGCACATTTGCAGATGACACCAAGCTGAGTGGTGTGGTTGACATACCTGAAGGACTGGATGCCATCCAAAGAGACATGGACAAGCTCTAGAAGTGGGCACATGGGAAACTCATGAGATGTAACAAGACGAATTACAAGGTGCTGCATCTGGGTCGGGGCAACTCCTGTTATCAATACAGAATGGGGGATGAACAGATGGAGAGCAGCCCTGCCAAGAAGCCCTTGGGGGTGCTGGTGGATGAAAGGCTGGACAGGAGCTCGGAATACACACTTGCAGCCAAGAAAGCCAAACATATTCTGGACTGCATTGAAAGAAATCTGGCCAACAGCTTGAGGGAGGTGATTCTGTCCTGCTACTCTGCTCTGGTGAGATCGAACAGAGCATTCAGCTCTGGGGTCCCTAGCATAGGACCAACATCAGCTTGTTGGAGTGAGTCCAGAGGAGGGCTATCAAGTTGATTAGAGGGATGGAGCACCTCTCCTATTAATAAAGGCTGAGAGAATCGGCATTGATCTTTCTGGAAAAGAGAAGGCTTCAGGGTGACGTAATTGTAACGTTCCAGTTCCTGAAGGGAGTCTACAAGAAAGATGGAGAGGGACTTTTAACAAGGACATGTAATGACAGGACAAGGGGGAATGGCTTCAAACTGAAAGACAGTAGGTTTAGATTAGATTAGGTAAAAATTCTTTACTATGAAGGTGGTGAGGCACTCAAACAGGTTGCCAGGAGAAGTAGCGGATGTCCCATCCCTGGAAGTGTTCAAGGCCAGACTGTATGCAGCTTTGAGCATCCTGGTCTAGTGGAAGGTGTCCCTGCCCATGGCAGGGGGATTTGAATTATATCTTTATAGTCCCTTCCAACCCAGGCCATTCAATGATTCTATGAATATCAGTATGGCAAAAAAAAGCTGTCGTTTCAAGAATATTTGCTTGCAGGTCTGACCTATCACAGATGAGACAGCACAATTCATTCTTTTGGAGGATGATGGAATAGTTAAGTTTGCAAGGGAAAGCTAGAAGAGCTATCATCAAGCAAAATATAGACCTCTAAGTTTAACTAGCATGCACAATTCAGATATGTTCATAATGTTCAGAATAATATGTTAAATACTTGTCAACAAACTCAGGTAAATTGCTGCTGTGCATCCCATACTAATTTGTTAAGAAACCACAGCAGCAAGACAAGGGACTAACTTTCAGTCAACTGCTAGAGGTTGCTCAAAAAACTCCGAGCCATGGTAAACTACCAGTCATGGTTTCAGAGATCAACTTTTTTAAAATCAATTTCTTTCTTCTAGCTTAAAAGCTAAATAAGTCAGATTGGAATTAGGCCTTTTAAATCTAAAGGGGAAAGCTGAGATATAGAAAAGGGAAATATCCCCTGAGGATAAACAACTGACTATCTATAATGAAAATCTGAAAACTCTGTTGTTGATTTCTGGAGAAAAAGATTCATTGTCTATAGAAATGCCATTCATGTTCATTACACTTGCAACAATGTAATCACATTTATAAAATTTTGCTTACATGCTCACTAGTATAGTCCAACCCTCTGCAGTTAATACACTAATTGTTTGATGCAGACAGCTAAAAGTATTCTAATTATACAGATTGTTTGATGAGAAAAGAAAATTATTTCATTCTGCAGCACATGTGAAAAAGATGCTTAAAATTGATGGCTTTGCTTAGTACAGATCATAATAGGAAAAACTGTTCACATTTTGAAAAGCTGGGAAGTAGGAGAGCAATAAAAGCAGATGTTCACACAGTTTCCTGAGAATGCTATAAAGTTCACACTGTTGTAGCAGCTGTAACTAGTCAGCGTTATCTGTACTGCAGCCTGCCTGATGACACTTTTGTAACTGATTTTAGTAAGAAGTATGATCAATTTTCACAGGTAAACTGAGAGAGATTCTCAGGTGTTCTTATAAGTTGGGAACTTAGCAAAATGTCTCTGTGAGTTTGTGGGACAGATTACATAAGTAATGTGTCTTATGCAGTCCTAGATATACCAGCATTGCTTACCAAGCCACAGTCACCATCATTCAGGCTAGATAACAAGTACATGGAAATATGACATAAAGAATTTTTAACTTTATGTCTGTGTTTTTCAGACATATTAGTTTCATATAAAAACAGATAAAACTCAGGAGTTTTATGGGAGAGGTTGGCTGTGGTTTGTTGTGTTTTGGTATTTTTTCTTTGCTTCCCTTTGAGATGTTGAATATTCTGAAGCCTGACCTTCAAATTTAAGTAAAATATGTAGATAGGTTGATATCAAATAAAAACAAAAAAAAAAAGGAGGGTGAAAATAGAATTTAAATTACATAAATTCTAGAATTTCAAAGACCTATGAGAGAGTTTACGCAAAATGCTTTCTTCAAATTAGCCTTGAAATCTTATCTGGTATCTTTTTTAAAGTCTTAATATACTTACTTAAATATTTTCCTTATTTACATATTTTAATAGAAAATTGCATAATCTCTTTAGGATATTTTCAACTAATATTGCCTTCTCTGCATTCGGTATTGTTAAAGTAAGATCCGTAGATTGCTTGTCAATGTTTTGAAGAGTTCTATTTACCACCTTTTCTCTGGAGAGACTGGCTAAACTATGAGGGTCATAACCAAGGACAGCATGGTCCTTAAAGAAGCTTTGCAACTCATGAGAGAAAATAAAGATGAAGGAGATATCCTTTAGTAAGGTTAGCCTAGGGTTTCTGTGGGTCTACAGATAGCTCTTACTGGAGCCAAAGGATTACTATTAAAGTTATCTACTTCAGCTGAAGGCTTGTGCTAGTTGTGCATATAGTCCATTAAAGTTTTGTCTCTCATGTTCACTCTCCAAAGTGAAAGATAGCACACAATGGAAATGTAAACTCAGAAGCTAAGAAGACAGAAGTAAAACATTTTCGTACGCAAGGCATTTATACTCTACTAAAGATATGAGTTGTTTTTACTCCATACATTGTCCTGGTCCTGGTCAGGATAGGGTTCAATTTCTGCAGTAGCCATGAGTGGCATGACCAGGGCCTGGACGTTATTCTATATCACCTCACACCATATGCAGAGGTCTGGGGGAAAGGTGTCTTCTGATCTGGAGTAACATCGGGCTCTATGTGGCGAGCAATCAGTGTGAATCATTTGTCCCTTTTCTTGTACACTCTGTTATTAATATTTTTGCTGTTACTGTCCGTCTTCTTCTTTGTTTTCTTCCACTGAATTGTTCTTATCTCAACCTGTAATCTTTATCTTTTGTGCCTCCAATTCTCCGCTCCATCCTGCTGAAAGAGGAGAGGAGAAGGGGTCTGGAGAGTGAGCAAGTAGCTAATGATTTGGAGTGTTTCAGTGGGAACTCTAAATTGGGGGATACCATTCCTAAACCACAACATACATTTTATAAAATTCCCTGTTTTGAATTGCATATGGGACTGTTTTAATCTCAGAGTAATTCATACATTTTTAATGACACTGCTTCTGATTTTTTAACATGGAAGTTAAAGGTGTTATATCTTAATTTTAATATTTTTATTGAACATACCACGTGCAATAACATATATTTTAACATATATTTTACTTTTTGAACACAATCAATTTCATTACATATCAGCCAGAATAAATATAAAAGTGACTAAATAAGTGTAACTAAATGAATTAAAAAGTGACTAAATCAAGTGTGAACTTGACTGCAAACAGACAGCTAAACAATAATGATTCTATAAAAGGTTATACTGAAGTGTGTGCTTTTTTTTTTTCCTTTTAGCAGCCTAATATGCTCAAAAATAAACCTGATTTGCACATTGTATTACATGTGAAATTTACAATAGCTCATAATAAAATGGATAGTGACGGTTTAATGCAAATGGTCTGAGCACCCTGTTAATAGGGTCAGAAAGTCCATTGTAGACAAGAAAATTAATAAATTGACAGTTTTTGAAAAAAAAGCAGAGATCATGCTCAATGTAGCATTGTTAGGTTAATTGGTCATATGCCTTTTCTCAATTCTTTCATTTAAAGGTTGTCCTCTAAAAGATGCAATCTAGAGCTAAGGCTACACTTTTCCCATACTAGTGAATCATAAGAAAAAGGTACTCTAAAATCCTTTTGAAACTAATTCCTTTCCACTCTTTCTACCTTTCTATTATTCAGAAATTAATATCCAGATGGAAGCCAGGTCAACAATTTGAAAATTACATTGGATAAAAAAATTTATGTCATTTCCTTCCATTTTTATTGACCTGAAAATGGTTGACTTCTACACTTGCATGTCCAGTACTGAACGTAATAATGTACTTGGAGCCATTAAATACTACAAATGCCAAAAAAATCTAAATATAACAGGAAATTATTTTACTGTTCACTATCACCTTCAAAATTTTCTGCTGCCCTAAAATACATTAAAAGCCTATGCAGGGCTGTAGTTAGTTTAGCATAAATTAACAACAACTCCAAAGACTTACTGGACTATAAAAACTTTTTAAAGTTCTTTTCTGGTAGTGCTACTGTATAATTTCCTTGATAAACCTTACTTAACATTGTTAGTGTTAACTGGATTTAACTCAGCAAACAGCAATGACAAAATTTGTAGGTAAGAACACATGAAGAATAGAAGTTACCTCATGACACTGGAATAAAATGAAAGTAATTACGAGCACCTTTCTGCTCTTTATGACACCTTCAGGAAAATCATCAGCAATTTTTGACCAAAAAAACCACAAGAAATTAAACAAAAAAAACCCCAAACAAACCAAAACACCTCTCTCCTCACCCCACACCCAGTTCAAACAGTATTATTACACATTTTCACTTAAGTCCCTGACTGAAGATGAAAAGATGCATCAGCATAAGAAACAAAATAATCTGAATTGAGAGGCAAATTGTCCATCTCAAAATGCCAAATCATCTTGCACTGGTCTTTTAGCACCTTATTGCTACATAAAACTTTACATTAGTACCATTAGTAAATTTAAGTTGTAGTAGAAATATTGGCTCCTGTTTCAGTATTTTATTTTTTGTTTATTTTTTTGTGGAATGGTCATAGTGCATGAGACTTGTACACAGTGTCTTGAATATAGTTTGAAATTATTATTTGGGGCTGGAGTTTGCCAGAATTATTCACAAATATTTAAGTACTTTAGAGACAGTAAAACAGAATCACAGAGAGGGTTTATAGTGTTTAAGGATAGACACATCAGCTAAGTATATAAAACCTCAAAGCATAATATTTCATTTATTTAAAGAAACCACTATTCAAACACAGATTGGCATGAACATACAATCTTACTTAATTTTCCTATTGATATAACAGATTTTTGCTTATTCAATCATTTTTATTAAAAAAAACCAACAAAAACTTTTAAACACCATAGAAGTTAAGCTAATAATTTTAAATTTCACAAGACTCATGTGTTCAAGATTCTTTTTGATGTAATATAAAATTAGCAGCTTCTGAAACATCTGCCAGAGATAGATGCTTTGGACACTGGTAATTGCTAAATCGTGTGCAGCTGTACACATTTTTGATAGCCCTTATAGCTTACAAAACTGCTTCAACAGCAATAAATCTAAACAATTCCCTCTATTATAATCAGTGTTATCATGCTTTTTATACACAGAAACAATGCTTGCAGGTTCAGAAGCAGAAATTTAAAAAAGCTTCTGTTCAGATTATACAGATTATATCTATTTTAAGATACAGTGATTTTTCTTGAGATTGTAATAATGAGGAAAACACTGTGAAAAAATAAATCAATCTTGTTCTTCTGTGGAAAATGGCATCCTCTTTTCAACCATTTCTAGAATATGCCAAGAAAGAAACTGCTTTCAAACGTCAAAGAATTCAAATTCTTTATATATTGAGGAGAGCTAGTCATGAAATTCATACTGGTTTTGTACTTCTTTGGGACCCCAGCAGCAGAAAAATGACTCAAAGTACCATGAAAAAATCGATTAAACCAACAGAAGAAGTAAAAATGAAGAACTGTGACTGAAAGGGGAAGAGCCGAATGGTATGGGCTCTATGTATCCTTAGAGATATATAGCACGAATTTGCCAGCTTATTGTGATTTCTGCAGCTACAGAAAATTTGAGGAAGGTCAGACTGTGTGAGTCTGACCCTTTGCACCTCTGGAGATCTTTGGAAAAGTTTTGTAAATTTTAGAACTCAAATTACACATACAGTCTTTTAGTTGCCTGTCTCATTAATCAAACACTTTCAGTCTTTCTGTAGGCTGATGTTACATTTTAAGCTCCTGGTATTTTTTTATTTTCCGGATACTCAGTTTGACTTACATGTTCCACAGAAGCTGGCGGACTTCCCTGAACACCAGTGTGCTGGTTTAAAGATAAACCGGCAGGGGAAATGAACCCAGCTCAAAAGAAAGATCATAAGTCAGAATAACAATTTAGTAAAAATAATATAATAAATACAAAGACCAACAATTGGTTTTAACCTACAAACCCCAAATGTATAACCCAGCACCCTGGGGCATGAACAGAGTGGTGTTTGTTGGGTCCCCTGAGTTCAAACTAAAAGGAGAGGGAAAACCTGTTTGTGAGAGTGCTGTTACAGTCTGGTCAAGAGTGGTGATCGCAGTCTGGTTGAAAGTGGTCATTGCAATCCGGTTGAGAGTGGTGGTTGCGGTCTGGTTGAGAGTGGTGGTCACAGTCCTTTTCTGGATCCCACGAGCGGTACCGAAGTCCCAAGACCCCCAATATTATATATCCTCAGGTTCAGGCAGGAATGCCCAATACTTCCCTCAGGACAGGGAGTTCCACAATGGGTATGAGGGCAGGAGTATCCTCCTATCTCACAGGCCTCTTAAAACCCAGCTTATAGCCAGAGGGGTCAGGCGTGCTCTGGGTAGTTGCTGTAAATGGTCTATTGATAACAGTTTCTGGGAAATGGCATGGAAGGCTATAGAATACACAGTTTTGGGTTACATCCACACAGTGATGAACTGGTCCCAGCTATTCTAACTAGGACAACCAGTTAATAAGGTGTCATTAGGGAAAGTTAATACGGCATAAACTCAAGCATTTTAGAACAACTTTGGAGACAAAGAAAACAGGCATGCTCAGGCAAGGATCTACGTGGGCTGTATTGACAACAGGTCTCCTCATCAGTCTACAACTTCCTCAAGGCAGGCAGAGGAAGGGGAGGTGCTGTTCTCCTCTCTCTTGTGACCAATGACAGGACACGCAGAAGTGGGATGAAGCTACATCAGGAGAAGTTCAGACTGGACATTAGGAAAAGGTTCTTCACTGAGAGGGTGGTCGATCACTGGAACGGGCATCCCAGAGTAGTGGTTATGGCACCAAGCCTGACAGAGTTCAAGGAGTGCCTGGACAAAATCATATTGTTTAGTTTTAGGTTTTCCTATGAGGAGCAGGGAGTTGGACCGAATGATTCTTAAGGTTCCTTTCCAGTGAGATATTCTTTGATTATGTGACTCTATGACAGTGCATGGAAAAACAGCTGACAACCCGGATGGCTTAACGAAATGGCAGAATATTTTCCATACCCTAATATCCGTGGTGCTGTTTCTGTGCAGTACCAACAGTAGAAATATCAGATTCCATATGGATACCTTACATTAGGAAACAAAAAACTTTGACATTGGCTGCCTTGAATCTCCAGTTTCCTAGCAATGAATTTGAAATTATAATAATACCAATCTGTATCACAAGGACATTAAATCAGTCATAAATGTTTTAAAAACCAAAATTTAAAATTAGATCACTGCAGAAACTCCTGGAAGAAAATTTATATACTTTTTTTCAGTGCAAATATTGGATAGTGTGCATTAAATAAAGTTTGACATGGCATAATGAAGGAAGAGAGAAAAAAATAAGAACATCAAAGAACACTCAGCAACACCAGCTGAGTGAGGTAACTGTACTCTTGGAAAAAAAAAGTGATCATAAGAACACTGTTTCCTATGAATAGCTTATCTAAAATATTCTTTTTTAACTTTGATAGAAATGTAATCATTTACAGTGTGCGCTGTTTTGTCCTGGGTTTTAATTTGGTTTCAGTTTAAGTTGGACAGAGGTAATTTTTCAGTGAACTAGAAAAACATTGGATACTGTGAGTTCTGGGTGAAATTTAAGATCATGTCAGTTCTGATACTAATAACAGTCATTAAGCAGATGAGCATGCACTAGGCCACTGCAGAACTACAGAAATGCTGCACAAGCAAACACACACTAGGAAGATCTAGCAGGTGAAATCACTTCAGGGTCAGGCACCCTTCAGGATCCACAGAGGATGTTTGCTCCAGAAGGGGCAAAATCATTCAAAGGCACACTTGGTTAGAAAGCATTCTTCAGTAAAAACTTTGCTTTGTCCAAAGCAGATGCATTTCAAAGCTGTTTTACCTTGTAAGATGTTGTCTTAGCAGCTTGTATGGATTTTTAATTCTGTGTTACATACAAGATAGTATTTTCTTTCCAGTTTGTGGGAAGCGGAAATTAATAAATTTTTCCCTCTGTAACAGAATAAATGTACATATGTGCACAAGCAGAACAAACCCCCATGCTGAGTTCTAAAAAGGACGTATATTAACCTGACTGCCTCAACAAAGACTCCGTTTTAAACACTAAGAATTTTGGTAGTGAGGAAGACACTGCCCAGAGAAAAGAAAAGCAAGAGTTAACATCTAGTCATTTTCAAGCTATAGTTGTTAGTTTCTGTCATATTTAAAAGCAATATGTTAAGGAAAATAATTTTTTTTAATAGTACAACACTGAACTAATAGAAATTCTACCTTCTACCTACTGAAGGTCATGTTCTCTGCATATTACAGACAGGTAAGAATAGGCAGATTTGTTCTAATTTTACAAAATATTTGCCTCTCCCATTTAACTCAGAAAGGCAGTTTTGAGAAATCAAACTTCATTTTTAGACACATATTTTAACATCCAGGTTTGATATCCTTGACCTTAACCCTTAACGTACAAATCACATTTAGATAAGGTACTGATATAAGAATACAGCTGGTGTTAAATACCTTTTTTTTTTTTACATTTCAATATACTAAGTGATTTCTTAAGATGCATAGTACAGACCCATACAGTAGTATCTTGGTTAATTCTAAATAAGACAAATTGGTGCTAGAAGCAGCACATCTACAGTACAGCAGTTTTCTACTTTTGGTAATTTACTCTGCGTTAGCATTTCATAACTGTGTTTATGCACAACAGTAGAATAAGAAGAATTCTTTAAAATACCGATGATTAAATTACAGTTTGAGAAATAAATCTGAAGTGGAGCTAGGTGTTTTGGGAACTGTTTTTTAACCATTATTTTTTATTCAATTCTATGTATTTGCAAAGGATTTAAAGTTCTTTTTCCTTGAACATGTCACAAAGCAAATACGAAGCAGTTCTTTTGCACAGAGTTTCGGGAACATTTTCAGTCAACACATTATGCCCAAAGCGTTTACTCTCAAACACAGCACTGCTCAGAAAAAAAGAATTAAAGAAGTCATTCATTTTAAAGAAATGATAGGGTCAAGTCTCTGGCTAGGTTACTGAAGAGAACAAACACTCTTCAGCAATATCAAAAGACACCATAAGACACACAAAAGCATATGTTCCCTAAGCTTTTTTGGAAATATTGATTGCTACCTACTATCCTATTCTGAAAAGGACAGGAGTTATCTCCTCTGAACACAAACTACAGAAAAAACACCATGTAGAAGGGGAAACATCACAACTGAATTTCCTGACAGAAGTCAGACTTTTGCTTTCTCAATGAGAGAATTAAAGCTTTAAAAAGAGCTTTCAAGGAAAGAATGTAAAGAATTACCTTTGCTTTTATATCAAAAATAATGCTGCTCTTTGTTGTGGCAGTGCAATTACAATATTATATCATTATCTCACTTTGTCAATATTTTAAAAAAACAAGTAATTTTCATTGTTTCCTATTCTAAGGTGCACATGTATTTAGCAGAATAATAAACTTCCAAGTGAAAAGGAAGAATTACTCAATTTCAAGAATTACTCAATGTCGTGGTTTGGACCTTGTTTTCCCCTAGAGGCTAAGAGAAGTGGTAGACCCCAAGGGGTGGAAACCCCTAGAAGTTTTGAAGTTCTGCCCAATGGGCGCTCCTGCAGAAATGTAAACATATCACAACCAGACCGGAAGAGAAGAGTTGTAGTTTTGGTGGTAGAAGGGGTGGCCATATTGTAGAGCCACGAGGAAGGGGGCTCTGAACCCCTCGGGCCCTCTTGGGCCCTCTGGGCCCTCCCAGCCCCCGGCTGGGGGGCTGCAGGGACCTGGAACAGCATAAAGCTGGGCTAGGTGCCTGCAGTTAAGACGGGAGATGTTCTCTCCATGGGCGCAGAGCAGCAGCCGACGCTGACCAGAGAAACGGTGGCAGAGAGCCAGGAGATAAGAACCTGAACTGAAGGAGCAGCAGAAGCAACAGCAACATGCAGCACTACAGAGAAGACTCCTGGAAAGGGAGAGAGAGAGAACCAGCAGCTGAGAGACAGAGTTTGGGGTAAGACTGTACCAGATCCCCCAAAACTCCCTTGGAGACCCTCTTGGAGAAGAGGGACATGGACTCCTATTTTAGAGGAGCCTTGGAGTATGCAGCACTAGAGAGAGAGAAGCTGAGAAGCTCAGAGCGTCCCGGAGCTGGACCGGGACGGCCAGATGGAATGCAGGGGGAGTTGACCTTGGCTTCCCCCCCTTGCACTGCTGCCGCGGTGGCAGCCTGAGAGGCAGTGGCACAGAAGCCCTGCAAGAAGGAGCTGAGTCTCCTGGAGATACCAGACCGTCACGAAGACCCCCCTGTGTCTTCGTGATATGACGTGGTGATACGACCTTGTCTGGGGTTACGAAGCCCACGGAAGACCCCTCGGGTGAGGCGATGGGGCCGAGGGAAGTTGGATATCTCCCTCGTTGAGTGCTGGAAGAAAGCCAGCTATCAGCTGCTGCATGTGGAGAAGAGAGACAGAACCTGCTGCATTAGAAGATCCTGCTGCTTAAGGACTGGAAGGGATCTGTCCTTCTTTCCCTCCTGGACTTTTATTTGGAGGGGAGAAGAGATCTGATCATTGTAAATACTATATGTCATGGTAGAGATAGTTGCAATCGTGTGTATAATGTGATATGGTATTTATTTGTACAGTCACTGTAATATATTCCCTTTCCCCCACTTTGAGTCTAGTGTGTTTTGTCTGGAAAAACCCATCTCACATTAGGTTGAGATGTGGGGGGGAATGGAGCTAAGGAATTGGATTTCAGGACTATCTCAAACCTTGACACTCAATTTCAAGAATTACTCAATTTCAAAATACTATATAAATATAGTATTTATATAAAATTCTGCTTTTTCTTCTTACAATATTATTATTTATTCACTCTTCTTACTGATTAATATATTAATAAACAGCAACTGTTGAGAACAATTTGTGTGTCCTTGGGTCTTTGATATTTTATGAGAAAGCTGAAGATAGAAAAACATTTACTGACAGGATTTATTCTTGTCAATAGCTCATTACATGATCTTGGTTTAGCTGTTGGCTTGGAATGGAAATCTGAAAAGATCTTGTACTATTTAAACAAGTTGTTAAATTCTGAGCCGCTTTTCTGCTCCTTAATTAAACTAATTGCAATATACATTAAAGAAAAATAAAAAGCCAGCCAAGGAAATAAATTAATTGATTATTGATCCTCTTTTTGGGTACATCCTTGGCTATTGTTATGTGCAGCTTAAAGTGTCCATACTCATACATACATACATATCATAGCTCATACAACATCTTGAGCCTACATGATAGATGTAAAGGAGATCAGAAATCTTAACTTGTTTTCCTCTTCATTTTGTTGTAGAAGGACTTCAAGGGGACAGTGAAGTGAGACCAAGACACTGATCCAAGAATTCAACAATTATGAAACTGGAATTCCACTTGTCTATCAGATAAAGTATTTTGAAGGAGAAATGTACTTTCAAGAATAAATACTGAAAATGTCTTGAAGTGCAAAATGTGATTAGCTTTAAGAATGTATGTTACAGACATTAATACCAGGTTTAATCCACATGGAAATATATTTTTGGGCTCTTGTTTTTACCCTGAAGTATTGCCATTCAAATATGTGGGCTAAAATTAAAACCAGGAAGAAATAACTACTAACAATCAAGAAAAAATAAGTCTGGAATGTTGGTTTATGCTACTCCTACACAAGTGGTTAAAACACCACGTCAGTATGATTTTATAATAGAAAATACCTCTTATATTTCCCTAATACACTCCTTTCTTATATTTGTAATTATCAGCATCCCACTATCTTCCTTAATTTCTGCTTCTCTGTAAGCTTGCTCACTTTTCTGCCAGCTGAATAAATACCTTATTTTACATAAACTATTCTCTGTACTCTGATGAATTCTGATTGTGTAATTTATGAGACACGCCACCAGATTTTTCTGAAAAAAACAAAACAAAACAAAAGCTTAAAAATTTAATGTAAATAATGCTTTTTTACTTGTTCTTTAACTATGGTAGGCAAATGTAACATTAAAAGGAGAAAAATATATCATACTTATCAATATACCTTGAAAAAGAATATAGCAAATTATCTGAGTGAAGTTTTATTTAAATTAAACCTTGATATATACAGTCACACAAACACAGCTTTTGATGCTGGTAACAATTTTTATTGTGCAGATCAGAATATTCATTCAGAATAGTCTATAACAATGTTGCAGAAAACATGTAGACTGTTTGCAAAATATATCCAACTTCTCCATGTTGATATCACAGGTGTTTTTCAAAGAATTTTAAGAGACTCTTACTGCCTTACCTGTAAGTTCTCTGTGAAGGTATGGGCACCTGTGAACTCTATCACAGTACCTGTCCTCTTTCCTGACTTTTGCTTCCATACTGAATGGGAGACTGAGAAGGGCACCATGAGAAATTTATCTTCATGATTTAAGAATGGCACATTTGAAGAATATGCACTTAAACAGAACATACTTGACCAAGAGGTGGCTATTATAACAAACTACTACTTTCAAATTAATTTGGTGATGGGAATTTTTAATGAGGTTTTGAGAGTGTTCAGTAATCACCTTTCAGAAACATGAGATGCTATTGAAAGGGTCTCTCACTAATTATTTTTTGTGTGTAGACTCTTATTTTTTGGCAGAAAAGAAAGCACCTATTGAGAAACATGACTGCCTGCTGTCCGACTTTATTTTTTCAAACTATGGAGCTAGCTAAGGAAGAAGTGTTGTCTAGGCAAAGAACAAAAGAAAGAAAAAACTCAGTTGTGGAATTCTGGATGCTCTGAGAAATTCTTACCTGGATTAAGCAGCACAGGTGAACATGTTGTAGAGAAAAGTTGACCTCTATGTTTCTTGTACTAAGAGTAACAATTAAAAAGATCTTTTTTAAAACAAAAGAATTGTGGCATGCACATCCATTTTCAGACTTGCACAAAGAAGTGATTTTTGTGCCAAGGCTCAGCTAATCTGGGAGCAATTTTGACCCAGAGGCCTAGAGAAAATCTGACTTGTGATTACCTTGCTTGATTCACAAATTTCATAATGTGAAAATGTTTATTTCTCTTTCATTATCCGAAGATGTAATGTATGTAACACAATTCAGAATATTTTTGTTCTGGTTTGGTTTTATACATAAGCTCAGCTAACCAATACATTTGAATTTTTTTGGTTACATATGACTGTCCCCAAAATAAGGTGCTATTTTAACACTTAAAATCTCAGATGATGTGCAGCAGAGATCTGGTTTGACAAGAAAAATAATTGGACTAGTCTTGCTCATTTCCTCTCTCTTCACTTTCTTTGTATGTGGTTTAACATGAGGCAGTTACAGCTTTGTCAGGTTTTCTTGCTAAGGTTTTTCACCAGGAAAGAGTCCTACAGACACAATTTTTTAACCAGATAACCAAATATCACTGCAGAAACCAAATCATTGGGTCCGAGGTATTATCTTTAAAAGTACTTTTGCTCCACTGACCTACATGAGGACTTTTCCAGCAAAAAGTGGGAGTGGGTGAATATTTCAAGCACAAAGTACTCAAAGATAAAGAATGTGAATTAGTGTGAGAAACAAATTCTATTTCCAAAGGTCTCAAAATAAACTGCAAATATGTTATCATCTCGTCAAGCTTCCTTGTGACATCTCTTTTCATTCCTTTTAGAGTGAAACAAAAGGACAAGGAAACAAAATTACTTGAGGCTATCAGTGACAAATCTGGAAGCAGAATATATTCAGAAAGCTCTTGTAAAAAAGTGAGGCACTTGAGCAAGGTGTCAAACTAAAGTTTAGCTAATGCCTTCTGAAGTTCATTGTGTTCTCTAAATAAGAGAAACAGCTTCTACATAGAGCTACTAATTGTGTACTTGGTGCCAAGCACACTGTGTTTTCCATAGATCAGGCTTTTTTTTTCAACTTTCCTCTTTGAAAGACCTTGTTGATGGACAGAGAAAGAAAAGGAAAGACGCTGCACTGCAATGGCAGAACAGAAAATACTGTCCCTGTATGAACACACTAATTTTAAAATGTCCATATTCACTTATTTTTTAAATTATAAACCCAACATAAGTCAGTTTCAGAACAGGGATTTGGTGTAGTTTAGTCATTACCATAGTTGTATCTGTAACATAATCTGCTAAGTGAAAAAATATAAGATATTTCAAGGGTGCATTGGTCAACAGGTAGTTTTTCACATTTCATTTTTTGACAAGTGCATGAAACAACAAAGTACAGGTCTCCTATTACCCATCCAACAGCAGTCAAGCTGTTGCTTACTGCTAATAAAATTTTACTAATGGTAGAGAACTTAATCTCACATGATTTTGATGATCAGATACGCAAAAGCATGAGCGCTGCTGGAGGTGGGAGAGGAAGGAGGGTTAAGTCCTTAAGTACCTTTAAGTGTCTAGCCCTAATTGACCTGAGTTTTCTCTGACTTTGATATGAATTGAACCTTCACAGTCCCTCACAGGGTATTAAGGACTTGAATTATTTTATGACCTCAGAAACTCTGGTCATTATTTTTTTCTCTCTGGGTCAGAGGTTAAATTTTGTCATAAATCCAGATGATTCTGGTATCACATTAATTGCTTTCAGTGGGTCAAAGTTGATTACATTGCAGCCCGTTTTACTGTACTTTTTGATGCCCTACTTAAATTGCTGTCAGATACTGTATTTCATTTCTTTGTCAAGCGTATTTAATTTATTTGTCAGAATATATTTTATTTCTTCAATACATTGTATTTTTTGTTCCTTCTGTAATGTTAGTAATTGTCATACTTATTTTTAACTGACATTCCAGGACGTAATTTCTTTCTAAATGGATAATTTTATTTTTTTGAAAGAAATCTTCATAGTTTAGTGCTTAACTAATTTAAATGTAGCTAAGCTGTGAGCACCAGAACCTTTCAGAAACAGAGATGTCCTTATCAGAGGTGTTATTTTCTGCTTGCTGCTATGGGAGTGCACAGATCTGGAGAGCACACACTACCTGAAGTAAAGGACAGAACTCGTTGTAGCGTATCAAAGAGGATTGCAGCCTGGAGTTCGAGTGGTGCTCAGGTGGCTCATAGCTTAGTCCCTGCATCTTCTTTGCTTAAGAGACAGCAGTTTGCTACTGCTGTTGGCTGAAAGAAGGAATCTTCACCTTTGGGTGATAACAGTGGACATTACTATCAGTTCATTGGTCCTCTGGGGATCTATATGTGTTGAGATTAAATGTTTGTCCTATAGGAGGTCTGAAGGGAGCTGCAACATCTGCACCCTGCTTGCCATCCTTTTTGACAAAATATCCAGATACTGTGCATGAGCTAATACGGGATGAAAGGCATACATACTGTTTAAAATAACTGATAGACTTTTAGTCTGAGAGATTATTCAAATTAATTAACATTTATGAGTAAAATTAAACATTGTTTACAAACAAACATTAAGGTTACTATTCCTCTGCTAGATTTCATGGTAGAATCAGAATAGCAGGTCGGAAGAGGACCTCAAGGGTCATCTAGTCCAACCTTTCTTGGTAAAATAATAACATCTCAGAGTAGATTTTTAAAGTGTTTTTCAAGATCCATATTCTGCTTTTCTAAAACCAAAATTCAGATTGTCCAGTTCCATGAACATAATAGTTTCACGTATTCTGCTACCCAATGGCTCTTTTTTTTTTTTTTTAAATAGCACAAATTTTAAAAAGAAAGTGGGAACAAAAGTTTCAATGACTACTTGAGTTATCAGTAGATAATTCTCAGACCTGGTTAGCATATCTGAAAAAGAATTGCAGAGCAACAAGAACTAGTCACTTGAGCAATATTAATATAATGGGATATATTACCTCATCTGTCACCTGTGCATCATTATTAACATTGAGCTTATCAGGTGTTGCTGATTGATCTTGTCAGGTGGTGCTGATTGGTATTGATGAACTGGATGACCAGATCGAGTCTACCCTTAGTTAAATTCATGGATGACACCAAGCTGCCTGTGGGTGTTATCTGCTGGAGGGTAGGAGGGCTCTGCAAGCTGGATAAATGGGATGAGACAAACAATGTGAGGTTTAGTAAGACCAAGTTCCGGGTCCTGCACTTGGGTCACAACAACCTCATTCAGTACTACAGCCTGGGAGCAGAGTGACTGGAAA
Source organism: Pseudopipra pipra (assembly GCF_036250125.1). NCBI lineage: Eukaryota > Metazoa > Chordata > Aves > Passeriformes > Pipridae > Pseudopipra > Pseudopipra pipra. The sequence goes on along the minus strand of NC_087549.1, from coordinate 80,723,870 downwards.
GTAGCCTGATAGAGGAGGACCTAGGGGTGCTGTTTGACAGCTGGCTGAGCATGAGCCAGCAGCGTGCCCAGGTGTCCAAGGAGGCCAAAGGCATTCTGGCCTGTATCAGGAACAGTGCAGCTAGGAGGATCTCTGGATGTTCACCTGTTTTTTGGCAAGTCTTTTCCCAGAAAGATGTATGTGTAACCGTGGATGCTGCTGTGCAAGACAGCCTTCCTAAGGCTTTGTCACTTCATTCACACACAGGATGACACTGCAATGCAGGAGGTATTGCAGTCTTTCCCTTTTCCTCCATTCTGACTACATACAAGGCAGATATTGTTTGAGGCAGAATAACTTCCTTTTCTGTCTTTTAGAAGACAGGTAGTTTTTGTTAAGGGAGAAAGGATAACCCTGACAGAGCCAGGGCTACTTAAGCTACCAGTAAAGCAGTCTTGAATTCATATATGCTCCAGAATTAGACAACAGCAATTAAGATGAAACTCTTCAGATTCCCTGTCCTTATTTCTCCACCTGCACAACCAGCATCAAAACAATAAAAAAAAATCCTCCCTTCTTTGAAAGGAAGGATCTTATCAGTGCTCACTTGTACTTATTAATGCTTTAGATCTCAGTGATGCTCCCATTTATTTTATCTGGTACTGACTTGTATTTTTTTGGTAATTGCAATGTGCAGACAGCTGACTGGTCAGACATTGGAGAGCAACATAAAAAATATAGAGTGTTTCTGGCTTAATGCAAGTGGAAACCTATTTTGCTCACAACTGTGTCCAGACCTTCGTCAGGATTCCTCCCTTTTCTTGCCTTACATTTCTGCAGAGAAGCATAATTACTGTTGTTGGAACGTGCATCATTAAAACTTGTATAACTTACATATTGTTACCATATTTTAGTCATTTTTGTTCTTATTTAATGGTTCTTTTCGTTGTGATCATTTCTATTCTCCCATGTTCGCAAACAAAAAATAGTTACCTGGGCTAGCATTTAATAAAAGTTCTACAGACAGAAGGGTGCAGAGGAGAATTTTGTTGTTCCTGGGGCCTTCTTATTAACTAACTTGAAATAGCTATGGCCTTTCTGTTTACATGAATAAATTCTATATACCTGGAAAAAAAAAATTAAAATTCAGCTGTGGTTTTAGTACACCTCAAAAACTATTTCCTGAATTTGAAACGTGTTCTAAAGGGCTTAGCAATAATTTAAAATATTTTTTTCTTGACATTTTTTTTATGTTTTTCTTTCTACTAATTTTTGTAAAAGAAACAACATAATAATATGGGACAGGAAATCTTTAAAGGAGACCTCTTGTAATTTTTCTGACAGCTTTGCAACAGTAATAAAAAGTAAAAGGTGTTTCAATATGTGTTTCTGCTTGGAAGCAAGTGAAATTACCATGAGACTTCTACATGTCTTGGCTTGTGTAGGGTATTTGTTTAAGAAATTAACTATGGTCAATGCAAAAATTATATTATTAGGAAGAGGCAGCAAATAACTCTCTACCTGCTGTAGGTAACAGCCGTGTCATATGTCTTGGTTTTGGCCAAGGACAGGGTTAATTTTTTGCAGTAGCCATGAAGGGACAGAGCCTGGAACTGTGTGGGATGGCTAAGACCCTGATGTTATGCAATACCATCTGATGTCATTGCCAGGGGTGGAAGAAAGGGAATCTCTCTCACTTCTAAGAAGGGTGTTCCTTCCCGGTGGAGCATGCATCACGGGCCAAGCGGTGGGGTAATGCTGGTCCTGACAGGAGAGAGCAGTTTGAGTGGCGTGGCTACAGTTGGGTCAACCTTCCCACTGTCTCTTTTGTGCAATTTTGTTATTAATTTTGTTGCTGTTACTCTTCATTTTCTTATCTCGTTGCTCTTTCCAGTAAATTCTTTTCTCAGCCTGTGGTCTTTGCCTTTTATGTCTCCAAGTGGAGGGGCAGGGGAAATGAGTGGCAGTGAGATTTTTTGGTGGGACTTCTAAACTGGAGAATACCATTTGTAAACCATGACACCATATTAAACCTAAACCAGTATGGCAAGGACAGGATAGAATACAAGCACACAGTACTTAACCCTCTGTTATATATATATATGTGCTGAGCTACATACTTACTAATTGTTATGCATTGGTGGGATTAGTGGGAAAGCTGTTTCATGTTTCTATTGGTCTTTCCTAAACCAAGGCTTCCAGCACCTGCCCACCATACATCTTCTGTCCAGCTCAATCCCACAGCAAGCATAAGAAGCTGCCACAGAGTATATGAAACAAAATGTAAGGTTTCTTCCCAGCTACCACTCAAATTGTACACTCCACAATGTAGTGGTTCCCAAAGCACGAGCATGTTACCTGTGTTTACTTGAAGAGAAAATGTCAAAGGGCCACGTGTTTTCATATCACATAATAACATTGCAACCAATGTGTCTCTTTCTGGTCCATTCCCTCCCATTCACACAGAGACCTTTCCTTGTTGCTAGTTGTTTAGCCTGAAGATAATGAGATGACATGGAATCTGCAAAGTGAAAATATTTTTTCCAAGGCTTGCAGTCTTGGAAACTCAAAGTGAAAATGAGCTCTGAGTAAGATTCATGTACCATGTAACTCTTGTCAGGATAAGTAAGCATATATGTAATGTTTGATTTTCTGGTATAGGGATAAATTCTATTCTAACTGTGACTTTGTAAAGCAAGTTAAAAAGAAGTATTAGATTACCCTCTGTTCCCCAGTGTATTGTCTTACCTGTGTTTCAAGAATTACCTTGTGTTCAAAGTAAAATTAAAAAGTCAGGAAAACAGAAATAAGTCTAAGTCATGGAAGAAAAGAGTTTTATCAAGATGGTGCAGTGGTTAGGAAATTATTTTTATCCTTATTTTAGTGCATATTAGACACTTGCTATTGCTTATGATCCTAAAGTTCTGCACAGTAATGTCATGCTTAATTAGAACAGAAGCTGTGCATTGATTAAGTAATTGTAGTAATATTTTAGTTTTAAGCTCTGAATCTCAGGATTTTTCATTTGAAGCTAATAGCAATTTACTTTGTTAGCTGTAAACGAAGTTTACTTTGTATGATTGTACTTAAAAAGTTTTTGGAAATCTTTTTCATCCCTGTTCCTGTTAATGATGCTCATTTTTAAATGCTGTTTAGTAAACTTTAGTCTATTTTTAAAATGCTTGTGTTTCTTACAATAGCCAATTACGCTTGAATAAACCTCCTGTTGAAATACTATAACCAAGCTGTGTCACCTGACTCTAGATGAGTAGCATCAAATACTGAATATGCCATTTGCTAAGAACTGAAACTGAAGATACTAATATACCCAGAAATACTGTAGATTATACGTTGTTCTGGTTTCCAACACTCATCAACAACCATTAATGAGTCAATCACAGTCACATTATGTCAATTTACAGAAGAGTTTGTAAAGGTTACAGAAATAGTAGTGAAATGGACAAACCACTATAAGGCATTAAACCAAATATCAGGGTTTTTTTGCTATTTTATTTGCTGTTAAAGATCACTGCTTAATTGACTAAAATGTTTTAGACAATGTCATATGGGGAGTGATAGATATAATAGAGTCATGATACTCCTGTATCTGATTCCAAGGTAGAACAATTATTTAACTGTTGCACAGTTTAATCTTTAAATATTAAGTTGTGGTTTTGATGAGAACATATTTCCAAGTCATTGTAACTCCACAACTTATGGAAGACTTGCCCTTCAAGTGAATATGCTTCGGAATCAGCAAGATAAAGCATGAAATTTGCATCACATTTACCTTTTCTGCTTCCTATTTTTGCATTTTCTATATGCAGAAGCATTATGTTGTATGGCACTTTGTTTTGCTTTGCAACATCAGAGCTGTAATAACCAAATATATAGAAACAATGAAGCCTCTTTTGCAAAGAATAAAGGAAACATCAGGAGAGATCTATAGTTCCACCCTAGTGAACCAATTTACTGCATATTTACTCATCATACTAACAGCTCACATGGGAAAGCCAGAAGCACTAGAACTGAGAAGAAAATTGAGACTCTGATACTTTGTTTTAATTCATGCTATCACTGTTTTCAAATTCTGGTAGCTAATGGGTACTTCAATCTGATAACTTTACACTGCATTAATAAAAAAAAACAGGAGGAGAGAGCGTAGGGGAGGGGAGAGGGAGGGAAGGGAAAGGGAAAGAAAGGGGAGAGGGAGAGAGAGGGGAGGGTAGAGGGAAGGGAGAGGGAGAGGAGAGGGAGAGGGAGAGCAGAAGAGATAAGAGGTTCATGTTAAGCTTATTTTCAGTTATTTTTGTCTTTTTTAACGGTAAAAGAAGAAAATTTCATACTCATATTAATGAGAAGCTGTGGAGATATTTATCCAGTGCACTGGAACTGATACACTACATAGCTTCCCATACCCTCCATCTACCGTCTGAAAAGTGCAGTGAATACCAAACATGCCCTAAAGTTCCTACAATGTGTCCCTGTACCCTACAGTACAGGTGGCTTTTAAGTGCTAAAGGCAGTTCAGTTGAAATGGAAGTCTCAAGCTGATGTTGTTAGCACCTGGGTATTTCTCACTCATTTCAGACTCTATTATGCTTCCAGAGCATTGTAAACTATATTATTTGGGACTCCATAGACTTCTTCTCATTATACAGCCATTATTCAGGATTGATCATCATCAGTTAAAGCGTGTAATTTCTGTCAACATTAGTTTCAGATTTAGTTACATGAGGTCACATTACCTGAACGCATTCAACACAACTCAGCTCTCAAGTATTGATTCCCCACATCATTCCTCACTATAGTCCTTCTCAGAACAGTCTCTCCATCAGCTCCCCCTCCAAAGTCTTGGAAGAGGCTCTCTTGGAGTACAAACAAGAGCTTGTAGATATTCTGCATCATCTACATACAGATGACTAGGTGCCATGAAGTCAGAGACATACAGAAGGAAAAATATCCAGAACTGACACTGTGACTAAAAGGAGGATGAAATCAACAAAGTATCATCCCTTTCAGAAGAAATTCTCTGAATACTGATGCAAATTGCTGATAGATGTAATTTTTATTTCAGTGCAGGCAAGAAAACGTGATTGCTAATACAAATACCAATCGTTTTTTGAAGTTACCATGTAACACCTCTAGCTCAGAGAATTCAGAATGATCAGAGGGCTGTGCTTTCTTTATCACTAGTATTACAGAGAGATATGTGGCATAACCCTCTTCCTCTTATCCCCACCAATGTAGAAGAACAAAAAACCTTTCTACCCATTTTCTTGAACCTCCATCTACAGAATAAATGAGACAAATCTATACCATTGAAACTGGCCTAAGAAAAAAGGAAAATCTTAGTTGGTTTTTTTTTGTTGTTTTTTTTTTTTTCTATTTGTGTCCAGCTCTCTTTTGATGGGTTAAAATTGCAAACATCCTTCTTATTATTCAATATTATATTAAGGAAGTTCCCTAGGAGACAGAACAGGGACCTATTTCATACACATTTTGAAAGATTCTTTGTAGTTTGACTTCCTTTGGTATCCAATATTCTGAATAATGTAATCCCAAAGCATCTTTTTTCTTGCTTCACCTTGGATGTACAGTGAAGATATCTATGTAGAAAATGTATTATAGACATGAATGTGTTGAACCATAGACTGGCCTCTTCTAGATTCTGTGTGGTTTGAAATTATGATCCCCACATACAAGACAGATAAGAGAGATGGGAGCAATACAGGAAAATGTCGAAAAAGTAGCTTCAAATGCTTTATTTTCCCCTCTCATGTTTTGGGTACTAGCCACCTTTGAAGAGCCCCATGGGAGAAACAGGTTGCTGATCACAGAGTAGTTTAAATGAGATAACCCTTGCAGCAAGTTGTATAAAGCATGTGCTTCACTGTCAGGCAAGATGGTATAAAGCTTTCTCTTGTTCTGATAAAAGATCTATCCAATGGGAAACACAATTTTAGAAACAGATCATAGGAGACCATCACATTTAAAGACATTTTCCCCAGCTTTGTCTCCTTTGAGATAGACTGACAAGCACATTTGAAAGTGTGTCTTTTCCTCTGAGTTTTGGGAGGTTATCTTTTAGGTTGATTTTATGTTCTGTGAAACATTGATAACAACCTGTCAGAGCTGATGTGTTTACATCGATTTTTCAAAGGTAGGAAACATATATATCTTATGACCTGAGTGGGTCTTAAAATAAAAATCATAGTGGAGTTCAGTAAAAATCACTTTGTTACAATTAGAGCAAAAACAAGTCTGCTATGGAGAATTGTTATTCTGAAAGCTTTATTTGCTTAGAAAGTCCTGATAGTTTTAGATAGCTTATGAAATTCTATGTTTAATTTAAATTAAAAAAGAAAGAGTGACTGAATGTCCTTCAGCTTGCTACATATTTTGTTTTCAATTTGGTAAAGAAGTCAGTGTTCTGATGTGGAGTGAATTAGAGAAAGTGAACAAGAAATAAAGAACAAAGATGTTACTCATTTTCATTTGTACTGAAAAACAAGGAAGAACCAAAACATTACAAACAAATATTTTTTATGCAATTATATGTTCTATGCATAACTTTATTAATAAAATCTGTAACTGAACATTTATGACCCTTTCTATTGATATCAATATTGATAGGAAATGCTATTGATGGGAAATGCAATGTCTGGCATCGGGTCTTGCAATGCCAGGCCACAGAGATATTTTGTGAATAGTTACCTCAAATATAAAACTGGATGCATGTTAAATTCTAAAGTCATGTGAGGAAAGTTCTCTACTAGCTTGATTGGAACTGAACATGCATAAAGAAATAAGACCTAGCAAACTTTGAAGACACATTTATACCTTTTATTCAGTCTAGTCTGCTTCCCACTTGACAACGTACCTTCAGCAACCTGGAAAGCTCATCCATGTTATGCAGGCTTTTTCAGGGCTCTAAGTGGTGTGAAACATTACTTTGACTCTCCATTGAGAGCCATTTATGACTGTACATTCCTTCTAAAACCCTTGATACCTCATGTTGGGGCTACTTAGTGAGATGTTAGAAAGCAGATAAGTAATTCTTTTCCCATGCTGTTTGTACCGCAGAAGTGCAGATACAGTTTTAAAGCTTCATTTTGCCTCCGTTTTTTTTCTGTACTTACATATGTAGCATCAATTTTTATCTAGAAATATTTATTAGAAGCTTTCTACCCATATGTATAACTCCAGTCTTTAAATTAACTTTGAATGTTAGCACAAAGATTGTAGTTGATAGAGTGAAGAAGGAAAGGTCAGCTCTTCTTCAAGCAGGTTTACCATATTGGCATTACTTGCTGGACATACCTCTCAGAGCTGTTCGTAGCATAATTACAAATTAAGGCCCTATAGAAACACGTCAAGAAAAGACAAGGTGTACAAAAGGTTCCTTTTGGGTTTCACAAATCCATAGACAAATCAAAACAGTTAAAAGAAAATCAAGCTACTAAAATAACTACTTGAAAGGGTCGTTGATTGGGTGTACACTAATCCTTTCCTTTACACGTGATTGTAACAGCAGCTTTGAGATAAAATTGTTTTATATGGATGCAAGTGCAAAGAGTCTCTTGAGGATGCCTCATCACTTTTACAATTTCCTCTTTTAATCATTTTTCCAGTTTCTCTGGCCTCCTGCTTATTGATACCTTTCTCTGAACTCACTTCAAAATGTCATTTTCATATTTTATTAATCCACTAGTTTTCTTATTGGCTAATGAAAAAAAAAATATGATAGCCTTCTTTTGCAGAAATCTTCAAATGTATGCTTTAATTTTGTAAGACACTTAAAAAACTATTCCGGACACACTAAGGCTGTTTTGGTGTTAATCTCTATAGATCGTGACTAGGAGCAACATTCTTTTTAGCACTGTGCTGGTATGTCACCTCTATCATCCTGCTGAAAGTACCTACACTTTTGACTTTCTGTGAAAACTGCTGAGTGCCTTCTTTGGCATACAGAAAGCTGAAGTAAAGGTTGAAGTTTACATCAGTATTCCACATGTGCAAGAGTCAATACATCTTGACAGCTTTGTCGTGTTCCTTCAAAGAAACTTTCCTCTCCAACAGCCCTTTGCTTAATTTTAGGAGGTCTTTCTTTCTAGAGAATAATAATAGTAATAAAAAAGACATATCTTTTACAGATATTTCCTTTCATTTTCTCTTTAAGTGTATGAAGGCTTTTATGAAATTTTCACAACAGCGTAATTTGGATTTTACAGGTTCTCTGTATGTAAATCGTATGCCTCCAAAAACATCCATGTATTTATCCTGTGATCAAAAGTTCTCTTACCATGAAGCAAGTAATCTGCTAACATTAGTGCTCCCTATTAAACGTAAAAATTTCCCAGCTTCTTGACATTCTTACTTAATTTTATATATGTCAGCCATTCCCTACTGGTTTTCAGTTGGTTTATCAACTTTTGGTCTTATCTGATTTCTTCCCCTTTTACTTCCTACTCAGTCACTGCTTCACTTTTTACAACTTACTTTCCATAAGTGAAATTTGGCTTTAATATCGTGTTTTGAATGGCTCTTCTGAGCCTGCTCTTCTAAGATTTTTGGCCTATTTTACAGGCCTACAAGGAAGTATGGTAAGTCTTGGCTTGTCTATGCTGGTCAAGGGATGTAATAAGGCGGTTCTGACCAGGGGGCTGCTGTGCTTCAAGGACTTTGTGATCAATGCCACAGCTACCTGAGCAGAGGCAGACCTGTGCTGCTCTGGACCATCTGTTCAGCATGTCTTCAGGCTGTGTGGTGCTGCATGAATTCGTGACCACAGGACAAACTCAGGCAGTTGGTTGTAACTGGGGGTACCAGCAATTACATGATGTGCAGAGTCTTGCCTTTAAGTATGAAGCAAGTTCCTTGGATGCAAACATCCATTCTGTTTGACAGTACCAATGATGAATAGACTTGTTTTCTTTAAGAAAATTGTATATAACAGCTTGAATGGCCAAAATGGAGGACAATTCTCCATGGACAGGATCTGTGCAGCACACTATTGGGAGATGCATCAGTGGTCTATCAGATGATTCACACATGCATCTGAAATTGTGTAAGATTTTCTTGCTGTCTCTATGACTCATCCTATCTCGTTTAAACAGCTACTTTATTAAAGCCTTTACTGTACACCCTTTCTTACTGAGATCCAGACAACCCTACACCATCTCTCTATCCCTTCAAATGCCAAGTGCAGGGGAGTAGAGAATTCGGAGACAGGATTTTCTTCAAGAAAGGATTTCAAAAATAAGACAAAGAAAACATGGTGTTAAAGAGTATGTTAGAGAATTTAATTAAAGATCAGTGGCATTATAAACCAGAAAGTATCATCAAGCTTCAACACCATGGAAACATCAGTTTAACTTTGGAAGAAGAGATTTTGCCCTTTAAATTGGTACAAAAGCTTAAAATTTGCAGTAGGAAAAAACTGTGTTCTGAGTAAAGCAGGACAAATTTCTTAATCTGGTAAAACATGTTTAGTAACTTGCAACACAGCTACAGAACTGGCACTCTGCAAATGGGGACTAAAGATTGAGCTAAGAAGGAAATTACAGTGAATGCAAGAAGGAGCTTATTTCAGTGAGGGAAGAGCCTGAGAGGACAATTGCACCTGCTGTTTGGCTGCAAGTCACAAACCAAGATATTAAAGTGCATTCCCAATACTTGTTGCTACAAGAATAGCAAGCTAATAGACCTAATACAAGCACCCTGTGCTTGCCATACTAAATGAATATTGTCTTTAGAACACACAAATAAGGGAGAAAGGAAGAGTTTCAATGCTTCACAGACTTAGTGGCAAATTATTGCTGAATCCCTGCTATAAGTCAGGATAAAGTGCAGGTTATTGATACAGTCTCCCAATCACCAAAAACTGTAAGAATCATGTCTTGGGGATGGGTAGGTATAATCATATGGCAATATCAACTAGATTAGGAGTTCTGCTACGTATTTGAAGCGTAGTTATGAATGCTACAATCAAATTTAAAGCTAAAAGTGATCCAGAGCTGCCTGTAGCTTATGATTCTATAATGAATAAATGAATTAACGTTTTCAGTTTTCTTTAAGGATCATATACAATTAGACATCAAGAAATTTTACTATCACCTGGTCCTTTTTTTCCCGAAATCAACTGGGAAACCAATGATTACTAAATATTCTTTTAAATTTGTAAAAAATGAGCTTGTTTCTAAGACCCGCACTTGATAGCTGAGGTAGGTACACATACAAGGAAAAGATATGAATTCATGTTAAAATTTCCAAAAAATGAAACATATAAAAATATTTCCAGCCTATATAAAATCATTCAGTATAATTATTCTTTTACAGAAAAATACCCTCCATAACTACTTATGAGATGGGTATCTATTGTAGAAAAAAATGCCCAGAAATATTATATGAATTCATTTAGTTCAGTAAAAGCAGAAGAATTTTTTGAATACCTTCCTCCCCATGACTTTTTGTGTTCTTGAAAATACAGCTATGAAACTTCAAGTATGGATTTGTAACTATATCATTAAATCACTTATTATTCTAAAAAGATATTAATTAAAAATAATATGTTAGTGAATCACTTTAGAACAAAAATAAATAAATACATTTCAGTGAGGATCACTCTGTAACCAGCAACTGATTTCAAGTCATGATTAAACCTGAACAATCAGGAAAGGAAAAATTCTAGTAAATTTCCAACAGTGACCTATATCACCACTACCAGCAAACCTTCCTTTTAGGTCTAACTACCTACACAGAAAATTAAGCAGAATTGCCAGACCCACCATAATCACACCATGTGGTGACACCTCTGAGCTTTTTGCACCATGTATTTATTGCTGGTTCAGTCTCTCCATTACGGTAGCCTGAAACGAATGCCATACCCTTTGAAGTCTTGAATAGATCATGTTAGGGTTGCTCTAATTTCCTCCATTTCCATGTTATATTAAGCAATTGTAACTCTTTGAATTAAATGGCCACTGTATTAACATGTACCCAGGTTCTCAAAACAGACAATACTCCTACACATAAATATTTGTAAAATACAGTTTGCATGTTTCTAATATCTATTGTAAATTACTCTCTTATGACACTGAAATACAAAGTAGTGATGAGGCATTGATAACAGTGCTTCAAAAAAATTCTAGTGCTCCATAAAATGACATTTTAACATTCTTTCTGCTGATTTGCCATCATGAAGCATGGAAAATAACCACATTTCCAGGAGGTAGAACAGATGTGTAAAGGATACTTGGTGGGTGGCAGCACCAACAGAGGAGGCATGCATAAAAAAGATGATAACACTCTTAGAAAGTTATTTTACAGATTTCTTTGCAGCAGACCACACCTAAAGCAAAAAAGACCTGCACTAACTTGACAAAAGAGGAAGAATGACCATAAATAGAACTATTTCAGCTCTATCTAATAAAGTAAGCAATCCTAAACTGATGAAGGTAATTTTGATAGAAACACGGATCAATAAAATATAAAATCTTTGACAGAGAGATCTGGTGTTTTTTTGCAATCATTGAAGACATTGCCAGATGTATGTAACAAACTATCCTCTTGTGGGAGAACTCAACATATGAAATCCACTGAAGTATCTCCCATTCTTAGCTCAGACTCTTGACCTGAGTCCCCTAGTGAAAAAAGAAGCTAATTTGCTGAACTAAACTTGAACAGCTAAAACACACACACACTGCATTCTGCTGACTCTACTACTACTGCAACAACATCTGAAAAAAGGGGAAGTTACAAAAGCTTAGAAAGAGCAGCAGTTGCTTGGTTGGTGAAGGTGATTCAAGCCTTGAAAAAATTGTATGCAATTTTCGTTATTTTTTTTTGTGTATATGAACAACTGAATAACAATATTTATATTTTCATGTCAATAGTTGGAAAGCAGAGGAAATATTCTAAGTTACTTGGTTTTGCAAATAAAACATATGCTTTGCATTTTGTAGTAAGATTTGTTATAAAATATTAAAATAAAGCTCTTGCATTCTATCAACTAATTTTTCCAAACTGATAAATTAGCAGCTCTGACTAAATACTTAGTATCTCCAGTTTAAAAAAAAAAAATAGTTCTCTTTGTCATCTTGATAGATGAAGAAAAATTATCTCCAGTTTATTAGAAAAGCTCTTATCCAAGTCTAATTTTACTTACCAGTAAACAAAGATTTAATCTTATTTTACTTCCGTAGTGACTTCACATTGGAATGAGATAGAGGCCATTAAATATTTCAACACTTACTTGTAGACTCTGCTTTTCATCTTAGTAGATCTCTGGAGAAGCTAAATTTTTAAGTCTTTTTCTGTAAACTGGCAATAGGAAAGGAACGTTTTACAAGTATGAGCCTGATTCTCTTACCAAGAATTAGTTCCATTCCCAACCAGTAAAACCATATTAATTAAAATTCTCAAAATGCCTCACATAGGGGAATTTGGATGGAGCAGGCATAAGAGCAAAGCCACCCTACTCCATGATATTTAATCTTATTTTCATTATTTAATTTTAAGATTTTTATCCTGCAGCATTCATACATTTCTAAAAACAAACCCCAAATAAAACAAAACCAAACCCAGAACTTCCAGTGTAGTTTAGGCTACTTCAATATTTCCAAGTCCATTCTGGCAGCCCAGGGCAGTGTCACACCAGACATTGCATTCTACTTTCTCTAAGAGGCTTATTTTTCAACTTTTTTTTTTTTTTTTACTCAAATAGATTGTCAGCATAAGCCATAACCATTATCCATGTAGCCACAGCACTATTTCTGTGACTTTTTCCATCTTCAAGGCCAATCAGCAGTTCATACCTGGGTTACTATTTCTCTCTGGCCTCCCAACCTCGTGATGTTCTAGGAAGGTAACGATGCTAACAGTCCTTCTCCTTTCTTTCTCTTTGTTTCTTTCCTCTACAAACTGAATTAATCTTTATAGGGGTCAGATGTAGTCCAGGTCTCACTTACATGTACATTGCTTTTAGTTAAGCTTCACCCCATGGCCATGTTATAAGCACTGAAGTTTCCCATAAATCTTGTAGCTACATCTGCCTGAAATTAATGAGGAAAGTACCAGAATTCAATTAGGAATTTCATAGAATCGTCGAATGTCTTGCTTTGGAAAGGACCTTGAAGGTCATCTAGTTCCAACCCCCTTGGCACAGGCAGATATTTCATTAAGTCATTGAAAGAAAGAGGAGAGGGGCAGGAAATGGGGAGAGAGAGCTAAAAGTTTCTGGAAGAAAGAGAAATAAAAGCCTTTTTGGAACCAATTTATGCTTAGCTTTGCAACACTCAGCAAAATTTAAGCAGAAATGGGAACATATCAAGCAATAAAACTGAAATTCACTAGTTCTTGAAAGAAATTGTGCTCAGTATAATTTCTTGAGCACTATGCATGAACACCAGTGTATAAATGTTCATAATGTTTATAAATCCTTAGATAGGAATGGATTTTAAATTACTTTGGAAAGCAAGATGGAATTATGTTTCCAGGAAAAAAAAAAACAAAACTCACAAAAAATAGTAGCCTTCGTTTATGAAGTTTTCTTACGTTAGGAAAGGTATAAATGAAGCTGCAGTTAGCTTCTCTATATGAATGCAGGCATCATATGTAGTATGACTAATTTCTTTATTTTGTGAATGAATACTATAATAGGAATATATTTAGTTACTTTTCATATGGAAATTTTCATTTTAGATTAATACTAAAAATTGTGTAGTCTTTCTTGTTGTAAAATCAACCTAAACAGTCATACTTCAAAAAAAGTCACAGATCACAATTATTTTTTTATTTGAACTTATATTTGCCTGAGAATAAATTATAGAGAAACATGAATATGAAAATATGCATTAAAAAGAGGAATCAAAAATGTCTCATCAATGAATATGCATCTGTTTTCAAAGCAGTCATAATCCATATCTTTCTCTAAGAGCCAGCAGATTTTAAACTGGAGTTAGATAGAGCTCATCAGTGAGATAATAGATCTTTCATCGAGTTTAAAATGTATTTAAAACATTTAGCTCTACTAATTTTCTGCTTGTTGAACCCTAATTTATGTATTGTAAATCTGAAATAATTCTGTTGATGTCAAATGATGTTACAAAGGTTTCATACCAATGTAAAGGATGGCAGAATCAATCCATAAGCTTGCTCTAGTTCTGTTTCAGCATTAGTATGTTGTGGGTGGGATGTAAAGATAATTTGTTGCAGAAAAGCAAATTATTTGAATTACAATGCATTCATTTTCACAGCACTATTTCCATCTGCTTAGCTTCTCTGGAGGGTTAGTTCTGTTTGACACATCATTATATTTTTAGTTATAATCTTTTATTAACAACAAACAAATATGTTGACAGTGCAAAACATTTTCTTCGTGAGCAGTAAAAGATAGGCAAACACTACTTAGGAAATAGAAAAAATATATGACAGAGTTGAGGTAATACAAATAATAGGTTACATTGAACATAAACACTGTCATAAGCATTAGATCAAAGTCTTGTTTCTAATTAATTCATCCCATTTGAATGTTTCCCTAAGTAATGTTGTTCCATTGGTACATGTTGCTAGCAGTATTTTTATTTCAACTCTCTTGTGTCTTTTATTGGAGTAAGTCATATTCCTTTAGGGCTCAATTCTGCGGTCTTCACTCAATCTAAATTCCCAGTTCAGTCTGGGGGCAGGATTTGCTTGAACAAGGACAAAAGAATTTAGTCTCTAGTGTGTAGTTATAACAGTATCTCAAAGCCTAAATGTATTATATTTTAGTTGAGTCTGGAATTTAATATGGAACAGAAGTGTCTTAAATTCTACTCCACTTTCTGCTTCTGAATTTTGTTAGATAAATTTCCTTACCTTCCTTTTTCCATTAACATTGCCACCAATAAGATAAGTATTATAATGAGCATTAAGCTCCTCTGACAGGTAATTTGATGAAAGGCTCTGCATACCTATTGCAGGTCAGATGCTGGGAGAGAAATCTCTCATGAGTATAAAGCTCAGATCCCTCACTTAACATTTTCCTTTTTATGTGACTAGGAAGAGATTCCAGAGCAAAATCTGCTCGAGTAATCTGGAGTCAGTCACATAATGTTTAAAAGACTAGTGTTACATTCCAGCTGAAGTATAAGTTAGTCCCCAGGAACACATGACTTTGGCAGTGTGGAAAAGGGGCACACAACTGTCTCTGCTTCTCACTCTTCAGCTCTAGCAGGCAGACAAGAATTACACTCTGTACAAGAGAAAATATTATTACTTTAGTTTTCCAAGGTCTTGCACATGTTTCAAGGTGCATTTCCTGGCAAGTTTTATACAAGTTAAACATCTACACGGCATATCAGAAAAGTGTCATATCTCAACTTGTCCAAGTCAAATAGGATATAGCACAACTCACATTGTTCTGTTCCAAATATTTAACTGGGGAACAAATTAACCATCTGTAAGAATATATACAATTATCCTATCCCAACAGAATTGTGCCATGTACTTTGAATTCACATAGAAAATGTCCTCTAAATCAACTGCCTTTTGGTGTTATAAACTTCTAAATAATATTTGAAGGACTAAAGTAGAAGTTAATTTAGATTATCACACACAGTGACTGCAAATTCATATAACAGAGCTCAAATACAAATTTTAGACTGCTACAGAGCACAATACAGATTCACTGAGAGAGCATAGGTTTTCTGAAGGGCTGAAAAATCTGAACACATCCCACATTACAATGTCCAGCAGGTCTGTAACACATATCTTTATCAAAAAGTATCATATGCCCTTGGGAAAAAGCTCCTGATACATGAATCTAATGTACATTTTTTGAGAGGAACACAGTAAAGTCAGGCCTGAGCTTTAGATTTCATGTACCACAGCCTGAAATCTGCATAATCAATGACTTCAAAAGCCATTGACAGAATCCCTGTTTCTCCCCACGTTGGCTTTTATACAGTTGTATTCTATTTCCTGTATAATTCAGGAAAAAAACATCCTCACGTACATATTTATGTCATATATTCCATTCTTCTAACCTGCTTTTCCTAAATATTTTCCTTCATATGCAAAAGAGTTTTATTAACACCTTCTTTCTGTCATCCTCCAAACTGTTCAATTTGCTTTAATTTCTCTGTTATAGGATCTTTCTCATTGTTGTATTTTATTTTTCTGCTTGAAACCCTTCACTTATGTGAAGTTAAACTAACAAGTTAAAACCGAGTAAAACGTTTATAAATTCACTAATGTGATGTGTAAACGTCATAAAAAGTAGCTGTGTCCTGGCTTACCTGTTTTTCAAGAACATTATTATGCTTCTGAAATGACTTTTTTTCCTAACCCTCAACACAAAATGATTTCTTTAAGACTAAACAAAAAGCTTTGATCAGAAAAAGAAATTTGATCCAAACAGACTTACTTAGATGAGGATTAGTATACTCTTTTCAATCTGTAATTTCTGAATGGGTTAACACCCCTAAAAATATTAATTAAACTGTGGAACTTAACAGTGCCTGCATTATAGTGATAAGAATTCAAACATAACAATTTAAATTTTGAAGTGAATAATGACATTTCTTCTGTTTTGTTCTTCTTATAAGAACAACATGTTTTAAAATCAGACTGGACTATCCTCGTGTAAGGTTTATGTATCATTGGTACTAAAGTGATTGTTTCATTAATGAAAACATCTAGAAAAAGAGTAGGGGATGCTAACAAATGTAAAGCAACCTCTCATTTTCTAATGGATACATTTTTCCAGTCTGATCACTCCTTATGTATCTTTAATAATGATTTATTTTTCAAGATTCCAGTCATAACACTGCTCTGCATATCTGAGCACCGAAGATGTTTAGAGATGATGAAGTCCTATGTGAACTCCTACTTACAGCTTAATTATTGTAAACTATCTCTAACCCACATAAAAGCCAATTAAGAGCAGCATGAGTAGCCATATTTAATATAAATAATATAAATTGCTCATATTCTCTCAGCATGTTTCAGTTTAAATACTAAACTATGAATAACTATGGAAAATTTTTGTAGTAGTCCTGGGATAAAGTTGTTTATAGGAATATTTCTTCGAGCTATAAAAATTTGCATTTATATTTAGACTGTGTTTTTCTAAGCCACAGGTATCATGAACAATTAAATATCTCTGTCAAACTCTGGGATAATCTGAAACACATGAATACAATACTATTTTGTTAACCACTGTGTGAGATGAAGATGTTTTGCTGCAGAAAAGAAAACCCAATGATGAACCAAAAAAATTTGAGAAGGACAATTATTGAAATTAACCATAAAATTATGTCAATGTTTCTGTCAGTTTGAGAATTCCAAGGAAAAATACATCTTTGTGCATGTTATCATTGTGTCAGCAAAAGATGCTGCTATACACTTCTCATCCTACTGTTCCTGTGGAAAGACTTAAAATAATATCCTGTCTATTACTCCGTAAGTTCAGACAATTTTGCCATGCACCTCAATGCATATAGGTACACTGTTGCAGAGAACACTTTCTGACATTTAATTTCTGCCTTCCATCTCAAATGGTCTTTTACCATTACCGGATTTCCAGATTTCCTCTCAAATAACCTGGCTGTGCAAAACTCCATATTAGTCAGGACAGTAGAGAACTGAGCTACAATTATCTGCCTAAACTCCTAGCTCCAGATATTCTGGTCATTTGGAACACCGTAATAGAGTATTTAAATCAACACAGATATATTTTCAAAAGCCACCATTTCCATAGGTATGATGTTAATTCATGTAATAAAGCTAGGCCAATGGCATTGGCTTTGCAAAAGTGTTCCTTTCAAGCTACTGCATACACACCAGCAAACAGGCAAACTCACAGAATAAACAAAATCCTTGAAGACACTGTCCTTTTCCTTAAGGAGCAAGGGAGGAGTGGACAGTGATGGATGCATGCTTTTAGTGTGCTTAGTATGCTCCAGAAGTCCTCCTTAACTGAAGGGATGCGCTCAGCCCTGCTGGCTCAGAGATCCTCACACAGAAAGGGCAGTTCTGCTGCCGGCACTGAGATTCTCTGTCCACCCGAGCTGTGACGCTGCTGGGTGCAACTGCAGATATAATGATAACATGCCCACATTTCACCAGAGGCTCTTGATATGATCAAATAATACCTTTATCCTGGATTGGAAAAACAGCATTAAACAGCTCCTGGTACTTGGGTTCTGTCCTTTTAAGCTATGGATTTTTTTTTGCTTTAGAAATTACTGTATCTAGATATATATACAGAAAAAAAAATGCTTATTTAATAGCTTTCTCTCAACTATTAAGAGGGTGATGCACAAGCTCTCTGTTCTATGTACATCTTTGTGATTTAAGGAGTGAATTTAAAGTACAATGAAGAAGAATTTTATACTTTGCTAAAGTAGGTTGTTTAATCAAGCATCCTCTTCAGAAAAGCTGCAACAAAAATTCTAATTAAAATGTAACCTGGGGTGGCTTCACCAATTCTAATCTAATGGGAACTAATCCCTGTTTTAGGTAAATTAATTCTCAGGTCTTAATGTGCTCAAATTTCCCTTAGAGTCTTCCTTACTCAAGGAAAGAATAACTTACTAGAATGTTTTGGCCTTTGAGGACAGTGACTTCATCCCCTAAATATTTGCCTAAAAGATGAAGATACATTCAATATCCAGTATTTTCTGTATAAAGAAACAAGGTGATTTTGAGAGGTGAATATCATCTAAAGGATTATATAGGTGAGTGTGTATGCATTTGTATGCCCTCCTGTTGTGCTCCCACTTCAGTTGTCTTAGTCTCCATGTTTTTTACTGGTCGTATTAGACATGGCTGAAATCTTTGAAAGTAAATAAGTTAGAACCACTCTGTACCATAACACACAGTAGGACAAGAGTCAATCATCTCAAGTAAACTCTGAATCAATAATTTAAGAGCGACAAGACAACTAAAAGAGACCTATTTACATTTGAAGCATTGGAAAATACTACAAAAAGTCAGGAAATTACTTGACATTGCTTATGAGTTCTTCTTAAAATGCAAAACTCACACTGGGCAGCAAAGTTACCATTTTAAAATTCTTTTCATAAGTGAAATTTGCGAAAGTTACTGACTAGCTGCAGGGAGCAATATATGAATCAAAAGAAATTAATTCAATTTGAAAAAGACTAGCATTTAAGAAGAAAAAAAAAAATCCAAAACCCAAACAAACCAAAACAAATGACAAAGCCACAAAGACAACTTAATCAGTTTTACACCCAAAATAAGTGACAGATTAATTTTACTATGGTTTTGCCTACTACATCAACCAGTAGCTGAACTATAGAAGATAGAGGACCAAAACCAGAATGATCCGATGCTGGAAGAATTATATACATATATAATTAATAATAGTACATTTCTCTCCTGATATCACAGTCAACACATTACATGCTCCTACATGGTTGTGAATATTGCTTTTATATTAGTAGGGCACCTAAGGACAGTGAGATGTCAAGAGAAAACCACAAAAAATTGACACAAGGATCAGAAAGAAATTGAAAGAGCAAGCATGTGACATATATTTAACATTATATTTAGAAAATATAAAATTTTTGCTCTTTTTCATGTAAAAGAAACACACAAAATGTGCAAGTCTATCAATAATTAATTTTAATATTATTTTAAATCAAGTTCTGTTCTTGAAGTGGTCTATGACTTCTTATTTTAGAGAGCTGGTCACAAGAGGGCAACATAGTTACATACATATGGAGCAGTTCTGACATTCTACCCAATGGAAATTATTAGTATGTAGTATGAAAAAATAAAACAATAATGTATGAGAGTAGGTTATTGGTCAGTGTTTCTAACAAGTAAATATCAAATTAAAATTACAAAAGTTAACCTTAACACTGTCCCTCTGTACAGGTTTCATAATACAATGTGGTCACAGTGTAGCATTTCAAATAACACGTAAAAGTCTCATACAATTTTCACTACAGCCTTAAAGGATTTACCTGCTTTTGTTGGAAATCTGTACAGTTTTAGCCAGATTTGTACAAGTGTCTCTCACATCCATCAAGCAAACCAGAGCATAGTCTGAAAATGCCAATATCATTGGAATTTCATGTTCTACAGTATTCTGATGCTCTCTTTTAACTCATTGTTTATATATATTTTTTTTATCTCTAGGAACTCTACCTTCTTCAGAATTAATAAACTAGGTATCTTAATGATTAGATAACATGAACATTTGGGTAGAACATAAATAGTATATTAAACTTTAATTGTCTCATTATTTTCTTAAGTTCTTAAGTGATCCAGTTCTTAAAGGAATGATTTATTTATTTGTTTCAGTTTAAAGACTCTCCTTGTAAAAGCAGAGAAAAATCTTGAAAAAATATTTCAAAATTAGTTTTTATGCAGAACTAGCCTTTCAAATATTCTGATAGAGAAAGCTTTGTAGATCTGGTATTCTGAAAAAGCAAAGTCTATTTTCTTAGTGCTAAGTGTCACTTTCAAGGTAATTCTCTATGTACTGTATTTAAGTCATACAAAACACAAAAGAGCCGAGATGTTCCATCATGGGTGCAGCATTGATCACCAGTATTGTCATTATTAATTACCACAACAACATCACAAATTGTGTACAGGAAATCAACTGGAACAAGACTTCCAAGGACTCTCTGGCAATGTCAGACAAAAATAAGTTCCAATCACTATGGTAACAGCTGTGAGCAACATTCTGGTTGTGTTGCAGTCAATGGCAAAACTCCCACAAACATCAAAAAGGCCTCAAGTTCATTTTCTGACAGTCATTCATGAGCCACACAACTAGCATTGACATTTTAGATGTGAAATAAAAATAGTGAATTTCTCAACAACTTGCTTGTAGATTAATTCATTTACATTGTCTAGACTGCTTGAGTGCCTAACTCACATACTGAAAATCCTGCAAAGTCAAAGTCCAACCTTCTTCAAGGACAGAGGCTTAGATATGCAGATCTCACTCAATATGTTTCTGAAACTGTTGTGTAGATTTTTCTGTTGTCTTACCACAATCAGCCTACCAGTCTTCTCCAGTACATTCTAAAGTTTTCAAATTCTCTTTTATCTAGAGTGAAAGATGGGAAGAGAAGACAGAGCAGAGAAAAAATAAAAGTTCCAGAAAAAAATCTGGTTATATTTATTCAAAAATGAAATTATATTACAAGAAGAATTAAAAAAGACCTTATGAATATTTTGATTTTTCTAAAGTTTGATAGTTCTTACTTTGAGGAAAAAAATGGGGGTTTAGTAAGTTGTTTTCTTTTCTAACCATCTGAAGCAAAATTTGGACCAATGATCACTTCTTTCATTTTACACTTTATTGTATGGAGAAGTTATTGAAATTTTAATTTAGTGTGACAATTTTTTAGACCTTCAAATGTCATGATCCTTCTCCATATTAAAATCCCATAACAGGAAGACAAAGATGAGTTGTTAGTAGGGTTTTTTTACCTTTTTCATCATGGCCTCACTGCTTTTCTGCTTCACTTTTACTTACATAGCCCAGAAGGTCCATTAGCTTACACTCTTGGAACTATCCTGAATGAGGTCATCTTATGCTGTTAACAGCTCCTTCTCATAGATTTTGACATTCTATCTCTGGTTTATCTCATTGATCACCATGAAATTGATCCTTGTAGCACTTCTCTAATCACATTTTTTTCCAGATCTCTGTGATCCACAAACATGCTGCCTGATGTCCAAAACCCTGAGACTTCAGAGAATTCATAGTGCAGCATCAATTTCTTTTACATATTATCAGATGAAGTCCTGAAGACTTACCCTAGGTTTTAAGCAGAACCCAAGCTGCACAGTTACTGATCTACTACATCAAATAATTACATTATCAGCTGAAAAGCTGTCAGACTACACCCTCTTGATAGATCTAAGGTGAGCTAAAAATGCAGTCGCATTAGTGTTAACTCAGGGAAAATAAAGGTAGGTCACACATATGATCAGTCCGACTGATGGCCATAGATACATGGAATCTATACTTAAGACTAATGATTTGCGTGGAAAAGAGTAGGTGATACACAGAAACAAAAATGCATACCCTGGTGACTGCAACATAAAGAGAGAGAAGAATGTTCTGAAGACCTTTTTAAAGCAAAACTCTCATCAAGCTGTAAGACACAGAGAATTAAATTGAAAACCAAAGTAAAATGATATCTGGATAAAATAGTCTGAATAGCAAATTGTAACATTAATTCCTCTGTCACTGTATAGCAGAAAACCAAGGAGCTGATTTTCTTAGTAGTTATTACAAATACTAATTTGAAACAACTCCTGAGTGCAATAATCAGACCAATCTTCACTGCTTGAATGGAAATATCCCTTCAGCCTGCAAGAAAACTGTGCGTAGGTGATTCCAAAGAAATAATTTCTAATGTACTTTCTATAATTTTACTTTGTTGCACATATCAATAAAAAAAAATTATGACAAAATATACAATAAGGTCTAAGAATGGTAGTGGGCTGTAAATGTATGAAGTATTCAATTTTCCATATCCTGCAGAGATTTACTTTAATCCTTATGTATTCACTTTCACTACTTCTGAGATAAATTTTTGTGCACTCCCCTGTGGAACACAAACCATTCTCCAAGGAGAGGTCAGCTACCTCAAAACTCCTTCCACTGCTTTCTTCAAGGGAACCAACCAGAGTGAGTAATTACAGAAATTTCAATAAGCAAGCCTGTCTTCTCTCCTACTGGTCAGGTCTTTTAAAGGTACTATTATCCCCTAATGACCTCTTAAATCTCAGAAAGAAATACGACACATAAAAGTCCAGCTGCTTTCTTTCTCTGCCTAGCTTCAGCATGATGGAAATCAGGAACCCCTGACTGTGTTATGGCCCTGTGTCAATTCTTTTGCTGCTGCTGTCACCCATGGTAGCTCTCCTTTCTTGAGAGGTTCCTCCTCATTAACTTTTTCTTTCCTACCGCTGGTGAAATTCACGCACCCATTCTGTTATGCAGCTGTATTTCATGCTGTCACTTACCTGAGACTCAAGGCCTCATTCAAAGTCCAGTGAATTTTCCCAAAATTTTAGGATTATTTGGATCTGACCTATGACCTGAAAACTATGAAAAGACTTGGTTAATTTATCTTTTATTATTTTCCTGCTTTTACTATATTAAACATAATTTTGACAATCCTTTTCAAGAAAAAAGGAAATACACAATGACATGAACATTTTTCGCACGTGATACCTTCTGAAAAAAATTAATTCCTTTTAATAAAGATAACCAACAGAAATTTCACAGTGGGAGAACTGTGAGAGAAAATAGATGTAATGGGCTGTTTATAAGATCTATGGGAAATGCTAAATCACTACCTGGTTAGAATTTTTCCTAAAAATAGTAAGTCCCACTAACCTAATCTCTAAATAACAAAGATAATCATAAAATAATAAGAAGAAAGTTGATAAAGAAATTTTGAAATAGATGCCCATTAATAGTCATTAAAATTTTGGTGACATTCACAAACAGCTATTTATTCTAACACTTGCACACATAGCTACAAAAGCCCGAGTTCTTTCAACCAAATCTTTCCTTCTCACAAATACTCAGCCTCTGTAGCTTCTTGTGGAGCCCAGTGGGAGCCAGATGCACTCATAATCATTAAAACCAGGACATGTTTTCACATTAGGTACAAAGACACATATTTCCAAGTTGATTAATGATGTCACAAAGTGAAATGTTTATCTCACTTAAGTAATCAAATTTTAGAAAAGCCAGCAGCTTATCTGAACAAGTTCGATTATTATATGATTTAAAAATTGGTATATACTTGGAACCAGAAGATGTTTCCTCTGATAAATGTTCAACGTATTGGTATTTTATTCCTTTTTAGTAATACTTGGTGGTGCAATACACTGATTTTCCTAATGAGGAGGTTCATTTAATGGTATGCATAAATTATTAACAACTAGCTTTCACTTAGATTTTTCAGTGATTAGTTTTGTGGGTTTCCTTTATTTCATTTCCTACCAAAATTCAGTAGCAGGAGCAACTCAAAAATTGATACGAGAAATATCTTGATGTTAGCCACTATTGCATTGCTTAACTGAAGAATCATAGTCTTCAGAAATATTTGAATCACTAAGGCTCTACTCTGTTCTGGAGTCAACGTTTTCACATTGTTACAAATAAACCTTGATAATTTGATTTACTACAATCTGGGTCAGAAACTCAGGATTTAATTCAAATAACTTCAGTTAAGTTCCATATTTCATTGTCTTGGACATGTGCTCTGGACAGGTTGGGGCAATAGGTAAGAAAAGCTTCTTTTTCTTTAAATAGCTGTAAAATGCACAGATAGCAGACAGATAGCACTTCTAGCTGTACTATTCTCTGTTTTTGCACTTTTATGAAGACGACAGAGCTCAAGCACAAAATCTGCTTGAGTTAAGAAAAAGACAACAATAGTTCAAATCTTCCTGATAAGAAGTGGAGGAGATGAGCAACATTTATCTGTAATTCCTCTATGTCCAAGATATTTTAAGCATATTCATTATCAGACTGAAAGCATTCTGCATATTGTCAACAAAAACAATATGACACATTGTCAGATGCACTGCATTTCTACAGCTCTGCTTTTTTGACAGAAAAGACAAGTAAATAACCCCCAATCTCCTTTTACTTTGCTTAATTTGTTTCTGCTATCTCAAAGCAGGCTATTATTGTGTGTATAAATCAAAATGTAATGCTTCTTAACTGCATGACAATCTCAAATAGGCTGAACAATTTGGGGGACTACAAACTGCACATACATCTGCTGGTGAGGCACAAAGATCTGGAAATACATGCCACTGGCAATCCAGAGCATCTCACATGCTTCCCTATCATAAACACTGTAGTCTGTGCTATGTCGAGACAATGACTTGGAAAAAAAAAAAAAAAGGCAAAACCGAAGAAACCCATCAAAGTTGAGAAGCAGTTTAATCCTCAAACCTAATACTTTCCAAGACAGAATTAAATTATGCAACCTCAAATTTAGGGCTGCAGTATTGAGGAGAGCCTTAAGTCAGTTGAGTGAATGGAAAGATGACATACCTAGGACACTGTCAGTTAAGAAATTCACAAAAGTAGACTGTGTCCCTCAGAAAGTTGTCACACTTTATAAGAACATATCTAGAGCATCCCAATATAGGGTAAACACAGATAGACCGAGAAAAATCTTCAGCAAGGGTTTGCTTATTTCTTGTTGAGCTCTGGAACACCTGGTAAAAAGCCTAGCTTTTTCTCTAATTTGTGCTAGCAAGGCTCTGAACCATAATCTCTACTCCAATGGAATAATCCTCTACATCTGTCCTAACTCCAAGAGTTACACAGCTGAATATCAGTTTAGCTCCTTTAGGCAAGCATGGGTGTAATGAGGACTGCAAAAATCTGTATTCATTTTTGTCTTTAGTAAGAAGACTTCAGTGAGGAATAACCACATTGACAAAAACATTTTCCAACTACACATCAAAATCCATCATTTGGGTAGATACCTTCTCCTTCTTCCTGGGAACATATTCTTTGACTTGTGTATTCAGCCTCAAATTCGTATTTTCCAGTCCTTCAAATGTAGCATTTAAGATCTTTATAATACAATTTCATTGTTTCAGTTTATTTGACCAAAAAAAAAGTAAAAATAGTAGATTAAAGCAGAAATAAGAACTTTCAGTAGTGATGGAGGCAGTTGCTGATATCAAGGAGAGGTTTAATAGGTTTACTTGTTTTACGCCTGTCTGTAGGCAAGAATTATTTACAGCACAAAATTCATTCTGGCCTTCCAAATTTTGTTG
This sequence comes from Pseudopipra pipra, assembly GCF_036250125.1. Lineage (NCBI taxonomy): Eukaryota > Metazoa > Chordata > Aves > Passeriformes > Pipridae > Pseudopipra > Pseudopipra pipra. The sequence goes on along the minus strand of NC_087549.1, from coordinate 80,698,091 downwards.
AAGAAGAGCAGGCTTCGGATACATCCAGCAAAAATTATTCCAAGTACTTTTACAGACAACTGAAGAATGAAGATTCTTTACTAAAAGTGGAAAATGGAATATATTATCATATGATATTACTTCACAAATTGAAAACTGTTGTTTGAAAACATTTTTCTTCTTTAGAAAAGTGAGACTTCCTTTGCCTTCCACTTGTACAGCAAGGCTACACTTCCCTTCTTCCTCTCCTCTTCTCAAAAATACAAGAAAATAAATGTAACATTAGGAAGATGTAGACTAGCATCAAATATCAAAGACTACATTCTAATTTAAAAATGTCTAGAAATGCAACTGCTTGATGTGTCTATTAAAGATTTATGTTCCTGATAATACCATTAGTTCTGTATTCCATGGTAAACTATAGAGATACTTTTAAAAACACTTTTTTACTAATGAAAAAACTAAATTCTCCAGCAGAATATTATTTAATTGCTTCCTTACTTGATCACATTAATTAACATTTATAATTTAAAGACAATATAAAACTAATAGACCAGGATGCATAATTTCTATAGTAATACAATCCTTAAAATGTTAATATATTTAGGATCGGATTTTCTTTTTTTAATTCACTTTGATGTATGGTGTCGTTAAAAATATTTAGGAGCTCTTTGGACAAAGATATGTGAACCCAACATTACAAGAACTTAAATCCATTGACTAAAACTTGGCCTTCTAAAACTAACAAAAAACTTACTGTTTGAGATTTCCAATTCCACTAAGTAAGAACACAAAGAGACATTAGCTTTGTCATATATTCCCACAGAATGTTTGAAGGAGATGAACAATGAACACTATTATAATAATTAAATTTTCCATTATGTCTATAATACCTTTGACTCTCAAAACACTTGCTCATATCTTGGGAAAATATTTTCTTTGAAAAAGAGTTGTAATGAAATATTAATTCAATAACATGAAAGTATATGTGGACATTTTGAGAGGATGATTGATGTTAAACAAAACAAGTTAATCTCAGCTCTAGACAAATTATTCATAATTTTTATTTACTGAAAAAAATCGTGTATTTCGTTCTCATTTGTTTTGTCACAGGAACCTTAATTTGAGCTCTGGTAACCAGAGGTCATGGGATATAATGTATTATTGAAAAATATGACTGCATAATGTTACAGACATAGAATTGTTATAAACACACAGAGGAAATAATTCTTTATTTTGTACCTCAAAGACATTCGTCATTTACTCTCAAGCGTTCTGCATTTGTCAAATACAAGATGCTTCAAGAGCAGGGGGAAAGACAATCTAGCTTTGATCATATTTTGTGTTATCTGTGTTTGTTACAGAGCACTTCTGTTTGCATTCTTCATGACTCAGGGCCCTGAAAAGGGATTCAAACTTCTCTCTATGCTCTATTCACTGCTGTGGGAATACAGCAAACATACTCAGCTCAACTGGGCTTTGTTGATTTTGCAGTTTGCTCTCAAATACAGCAGGAAGTTTTGGCTGATGTTTTCAGGGTTGCCTAAGGGATTTTGATGACCAGTTCCTATTAAAATTAATGAGAATTGAGCATACAAATCCCATTGGTAATTTTACCCTTTATGTTATTAAAACAATAAAAGTTGGAGAGGACTGACATGTAAAATAAAATTTATGTTGCATTAAAAAAGAAAGTCTTGCTATCCATAAAACCATTCAGCAATCCCTTTCCCTCAACCGTCACTGAAATCCTTTATGGAAATTCCATGAAAGCACTTTTATTATAGTTCAAGAGGCTCACACTTGGACCTTGTGTGGGATATTTGACTGATATTTATTTTATATTACAGTATATTTCTGAAATTTTGACCTCTGATTTATTACAGCAAGGAGCCATAGTGATAATAAAAAATGGTAATAAGAGCTTCAGGTTTAAAAATTTAGCTGATGTTTTATATCTTTCACATTGTACTTTCACTGACTTATTGAGAGTTTCTGAGCACTAGACATACTTTTGCTCTAACTGTTTAGGAATCAGTCCTGTATGATGTAGTCCTAGAAATGGAAAGTAGGAAGAACATACTTGAAGCACTTAGTGCTGCCATTAAAAATTAAGTTGCAAACTGCAGGATGGATTCACTGTCGATATTACAGAAGACTGAGAATAGAAGAGATATACTGATATGTCACAAATGCATTCAAAAGATTTCTGAGTTAGGACAGAACCGAAAGATATGTAGTGTCCAGCTCAGTAAAACAGTGAATGACAGGTCTTAATTTTATATGACCCATGAAATGGCTGGAAAAATAAATTTACTCAGATGAAACAAAATGAAGCAAAATAACAACAAACTAAAATACTTTTGAAAAATGTTTATCCAAATCTTAGATGAAAAGTTAAAAAAAACCACAAAAAACAAACAAAACAAAACAAAACAAAACAAAAACAAAAACAAACAAACAAACAAACAAAAAAACCCAGAAAACTAACAATGGAGTTTCTTTCTGTCTGTCATTTATGTGTTAGAAAAGATCTTCATAATGTCACTTCTTCCTATAGGAAGCAAAACTGACATAACTTTTCAGGAACAGCAGTCAAAAAAGTATCATTTAATTTTCTTCATGGAATTTTTGATTTTTGAGAACAGACATCTTTTTAACTGGAAAAATGATATGGAAAATGTACAACAGTAAAATTATTTATGTCAAAAATACAGCATAGTTCATACAATTTATTTCATGCTTTTATAAGTAATAAATAAATACAATTCCTAATAATTATGTGCTGACTCTTACTTATGTTTTTTAAATATTAACACATACATTTTATTATTATCTTTCCAGATACTTAAGCTAAATCTTCTATAAAACTTTAGGTTTTATGTCTGTACTTATTCCTGTTCCCATTTATTTCAAGAGAAGTTGTATGCTTGCTTTGCAAAAAAATTGCTTGGAAGTCTGGGTGAACAAGTTCAACGTGGTTCAGTAGTGTGCCCTTGCGTTATAGAATTTCAAACACATATACAGAGATGGAATCATAAAGGTGAACTGAAAGGTACCTCAAGAACTGTTTAGTTCATCCCGTTGCTCAAAGGAGGGTCATCTGTGCAGTCAGACTAGGTTATTCAGAGCTTCATCCAGTCAGGTCTTGAAAACATGCTAAGACAGGGAATGCACAGCCTGTCTGGGCAGCCTACTCTACTTCCTGCCTCTACTCAAAGTGAAAAAGTGTTTCTTAACAGCCAGTCTGAAATCACCTTGCACTTGCTGCCTCTCATCTTTCCACCTTGCACCAGTGGGAAAAGTCCCCTTTCAGCTTCTTGATAACCTTCACATAGGTACTGAGACATTCTTGTTAAGTGCTCCTGAGATGATCTCTCCTTCAGGCTGAACAAGCCTCAGTTTGTCAGTCTCTTCTCACAGGGCAAGTGCTACATCCCCCAGCCAGTACCCTCTGCTGGACTCACTCATTCATCAATTTCCTTCTAATATTGAGGGACTCAAAACCAGATACAGTATTTTAGATGGGTTTTCATGAATTTCAAGTGTTGGGGAGTAATACCTCCCCTCAAAGTTCTGGCTATGTCCCTCTAAATACTTACCAGGGCACCATTGGTCTCTCCAGCCAGGACACACTGCTGGCTCATCCTTGTGTCTGCCAAGGCCCCCAGGCTACTTCCTACAGGGCTGTTCCCAGTCAGATAGTCCCCAGTCTATATCCTTGAGAACAGGCAATTCTCGGCTTTGCCCTTACTGCATTTTTTGTCATTTCTATCTGTCTTTTAATGTATTGACTAGTTCCTCGATTCCATGTCATTTCCAAACCTGAATAGAATCTCCTCCATCACCTCTGCCAGGTCACTGATAAAGATGTTGAACAGAAGAGGTCCCAGAACAGTCCCCTGCACTACTGTACTAGTTACCAACCTCCACTTAGAGTACAAGCCATTAATCACTACTGTCTGATCCCAAACTTATATTCACTTTTTTCCATTTAGTTGTCATCCAATCCACACTGTTATGTCCCAATTTGAAAAGAAAAATATTACCGGAGACCTTACTAAGTCAAGGTAGGTGACATGTACTGCAACGGATTCTACCAGGCTTTTTTGCCTCCTGTAAGACCAAATCTGTAGTTCTGTGCCCATTTTGTCTCTGCTATACAAGAAAAACATTGATGTACTAGATCAAGTTTACTATAGGGTCACCAGAATAGTCAGGTGACTGGAAAACACAGTATAGGAGGACAAGCTGAGAGAGTTGGATTTGTTTATCTGTAGTAAGAGTAGGCTAATGAAGAATTTTACATTTGTACAATTTCCAAGTGGAGTGACATGGACAAGATGGAACTACACATCTTTTTGGAGTACACAGTGAAACAAGAAGAGGGAATGGGCCCAAGTTGCAACACAGGGAATTACAACTAGATCTAGGTATAGGATCTCCATCCTTGGGGTTGTTTAAGACTTAACTGGACAACATGACCTGTAAAGGTCCCTTCCAACCTATGTTATTCTATGATTTTTCTATCCAGTACAACTTCCCTAACACAAAATTATGAAAGAACAAATGAACCTGTAAATAATATATGGCAGATTTCAACATTCAAAACTATCTACCACCATCCAAACTGGATCATTTCTGAAACAGCATTAGCACCCTACCTTGTGCAAAGTAGAATAAAAAATAGAAATACCTTGTCTCGGTGTATGAGTTTGTGCTGCACACTGGATAATGAGTACACATTCGGAATAGCAGTGTAGTGTTAAGCAGCATCTTAAGCCACCCTGAACACCCTATTCACATCAATTGCCACATGAACTCTTCATGCAAACAGTCATCAAAGTACTTCTGGCTACTGGCCTTTACAGACATCAGTTGAACAGGAAGTCAGATTTCAGTCTTTTCAAAGCACTGAGATTTTCTAACATGACAGGCAACTGCTTGCACAGGCTTTGGTTCCCAAATGTGTGTCACTGTCCTCATGAAGACTGTAACTGGTGCACACTTCTTTCAGTGCTCCAAAAAGGAAGCAGATGCTGAACAAAGGACACTTTTAGTTGGAATGGCACATTTTCTGTACCAGTCATCAGGGGCCTGAGTGCAAACCCCACACCCAGTTTCAGGAATTCAGCTGCCCAGGCTTCAGGCCAGCATCCGGTGTGGCTATGTGGCCATAAGTCAGAAAGAAGAGACATTTGAGAAAGACCTTCAAGAACTGGGAACATGGCCAAATACAATCTATGATAAGCACCCTTGGTCCTCTGCTGAGCAATCTTGGGAGTATGCCTGTTCCTGGTCAAATAATTCTCTGATCCTGCCCTGGCACCTGTCTTTTCAACACAGCTTCAACCAGTTGCCTACACATGAGCACACCAGAGCCTGGACTCAGCTTGTTGGGCTGTGGTGGTAATGCATCCTGCCATGGAGGGATAGAAAGGGCTCTGGCAGACTGTGGGCACACATGTTGACTCTAGGCAAATACTCAGATGTGTAACACAAGTGATAACTTGTAGTCCAGAACATCTCTCTCCCCACACACTAACCCTACAGTATTTATTTCAGTTCTGTTTTCTTAAGATTATTCAACTGTGGCTTGGATACAAGGTTAAAAGAGTTTTTTTCCAGAAATCTTTAATAAATATAAAAAGATAAAACCTGATTGCACTCCAAATAAACAGTGGTAGAAACCAAAATTGGTCCTGAATGCACTTCCTTTTTAAGATGATAAGACTTAGTGCTTCCAACTAATTTTTTTTTTGCAATCTTTCACGTACACTCTGCCAGAAAGACACAAAAATTCTCTCATTTTTTCATAAGAGAAAATATATTAATTTTTTAAAGAAGATTTATCATGTTATAACTATTCAATATTTCACAAGAATATTGTTCTTTGAGTTGTGCTAAATCATCAAGCGGTATCAGGGCCTTGAATATTTTATTATATGTATCACAAAACCACAGGAAATAGTGCAGATTTCTGCAGTGTTTAATGAATCATATCTCTGTTATCTTTTTTCACCCCAGTTAAGAGAAAGAAAAAGATACCTGCATGTGAAAATTGTAAGATACAATCAGTAGTAGAAATAGACCTGTGCCCTTAGAGTATTCCTATCAAATTCTTCTAAACCAAGTAATTTCTTAGATACTTAGTCTGAGTAAAAAGTACCAGGTACTAATACTTTATCTTGATTTATAATTATTATCAGCTTCATCCAATTATTTAATTGTTGACCTTGGCTTTTGGGCTTTTGTTTCAGAACATTGCAATCCTTCTGAATTATCTCTGAATTTTTAAAAATATTTCAATTTTCCTCTTGGCTATGAATAAGTGGAATAACACTTCTATTTGTCATATCAGAACTCTGTCTGAGTTGCATTGCACTTTATCTACACTTTGATTTTATATGGTTTTAAAGGGTTGAGTTCTTCTCTGTGTAGAGATCAGACAGACAGCACTGAGGGTAGCCATCAGATCAGTGAAAATTACCTAAAGAAACAATTTTCACTCTCCATTAAGTTTAGCAAACCAAGGCAAAAGAGAGGCAGTAAATTTAAAGCAATCCCTTTCTTCTGATTGTTACACAATTTACCAAAAAAAGCTGCTACTAAGTTATATAGTGACCACAATGTCCTTGGAAAAGGTCCTTGCTAATTTTATTTCTTAGACACTGATAAACTGATCAGCTCTTAACTGGTGCCATGGAAAAGAAAAGGTGCAAAAAAATCTGCAAGCAGTAGGTGCAGTCCTACTGAGTGGCTCCCTGCTGGAAACAATTAAATCCCTGCACAAATAGACTCTGATACACTCATCTTGTTGGAATAAATCCTGCTTCTTCCAAAGCAAGACAAGGACCACTTTGATGAAGAACTATGAGTAGGGAGTGATTTTGAGCATATCAATATAATTGTATTGAAATATACTCCAAGCACTAAATCTCTCTGAAGAGACAAGTTTCATAAAATTACCAGGATCACGAGTGGCCAAAAAAGAAAACAACAAAAATTTTATTAAGTGTTTGTCCCCAAAATTAATATTTCCCATTTTGCTTTAAAAAAATGTACAAAAAAGGGGAAAAAAACAAACTTATAGTCCTTAAAAATTATAAAGCATAATATTAAATTTGAATTTAAAATAAAAGAAGAAGCAAAAAGAGCTATGAATGTGTGAATGTTCAGTAATCATTGATCTAGTCAAACCAACTACTCCCACACAGAATAATGGTCACATAAATCCTCCCTATTATCGTTTCACATTTGTCATATAAAAAAAGCTGACTGATAGTGATTTGTGTAAACTGTGTATAAATATATGTAGACTTAGAAACAGACACATTGAAAAAAGAAGCCTGGATATCATTGTAAATTAACTTAGGTAAAACATATTGACAATTTATTAATCACAATAAAGAAATAAAAAGCCCAATTGTACGGGGTATGTGGAAAATAATAAATTTGATTTGATTGCTACCCCACAGCATACTACATTTATTTTCCTTGTTGTGGTGATATATGGAGTAAAAATTTTTAACTGCATATCATCTGTAACTTTCAAGTCCATTCTAATCAATGCTTCTTTTTCCCCCTCCTTTCATTGGAAAAAAAATCCTCAGTTTTCCTAACAGAGCTCATTTCTCTGCATGTGAAAGAGAGAAATTTCACTCAGTCTTCTCTTTTTAGTATTGAAGATAGCATGACTTTTAGACCTTTTGATTTCTTTTTTCTTAAATCATAACATCTTCAATGTCATGCTTAGAAGTTTACAAGTTGCTTAATGTTGTTTGTTGTTTGCTGGTTGCAAACATGAGAAAAATTAAAACTTCTATTACTGTATAAAGTCTGCTCTTTGTGAGCCTAACTTGTCAGTCTGTCTGACTTGTACTTACAATTCTATGTTACAGTTTTGAAAACCAGTAAGACAACCCTAAGCAAATATGGTGTTGAATTGTTCTTCTGTACTGAAGGCATATGCAGACTAAGTTCAACCATTTGCCTGCATGTTTCTCTTATTTCAGTCCAAAGGAACAGCTGGATCATTTATTACTTAATTCTTAGGCTTTCAGAGTCTGATTTTTATTCACCCATGGATCAGAAATGGAATTCAGGATTTGTGGAACTATAGAAACCACAAATAGTAATGCCCATTGCATCAGCTGAGACCTAAGAGGAGCCACTTCTCAGAGATTCACTTTTTTTCAGAAGAAAAGTCACGTGAGGATCCCACAGAACACAATGATTTTCTACTAGTTTCTTGGTTTAACATTACATTGCTTAATATTCTAGAGGAAAAAAAAAAAACAAAAAAACAAACAAATTTTTCCGGAAGATTTTATTACAGTTGTGACACTTGAAAGGCTGTTTAGCACTGAATTTTTCTAGAGGGACATTTAGAACAAGAAATCCAGTTTTAAACTGCATTATCCAAAATTAGCTAAGTTTTATATTGCATTGCAGTGCTCCTTTTCCCTCTTCCCTTCCATGAAGAGTAGTGAGGTAAAAATTGCACAGAAATTGGCAAGGACTTTTCAAGAAGAATTAATTTATCATAATGATAAAAAATAAAAGAAATATGCTGCAATAAAATCATTAAAATTCACATGATAGTGTGATATAGTATACACATGGACATGGGGTTATTTGACTTGGCATTAAGAAGTCTGATGTATATTCCAAAAATTCTCATGTGAAAACTGAGTAATAAATGGAGAGTCTTCATTCAGATATATAAATGTTTAGTTAAATAGATTGTTCATGATTGCCTCACAGATTACACTTAGCAATAAAATCATATGGGAGCAATACTATTTAATCTGTCTGAATACTGTTGCCATCTCTTCATTTTCACTGGCTGTTTTGCATAATGCCCATAAAAATATTTAGAAAAATAATACACTATCCAAGACTTCTACACAACCCAGATGATTAAAATTTGATTTCTCGATCCCTTTCTGATATTTTTCTAATTTTTTTCTTTTTTAAGTTGCAAGGTTTCTTTTACAATGTTGAAGAACGAAATATCTTTGAACTGTGATTTCCTGCATATTTATAATGACAATGTAGCTTGGAGAAAATGTTTTGTGGTTTGTATTTTTTTAAAAAAAAGGGGAAGTAAAATTTTTATCCATTTGGTGGATGCAAGAGTACCACAGATTCAAAATATATAAAGCAATTATTCTCCTCTTACTCCTCCCTTTCAAATGTTAAACACTACTCCTTTTTAAAAAAGAGCAGATCCAAAGGTTTGGTTGAACATCCTTTTAAATATTAACTTATAACCATGATCAAATTTTTAATAATGTGATTAACTTCAGTAATAATGTTTGCTTCCTTAAACCAAACCAAACCAAACCAAACCTTCACATTACATATGCAACTATTCACTCCTATATCACACCTAATCTTCATCTGCTATACATATATATATGAATACATATATATGAATACCTATATACAACAATAGCAATATAAGTCATGTTGCTTCAGTGTTTAGAGAATGCAGCACATAGGGTATGATCCCTTTTATAGTGTACTTACGAAATAAACAAGAGAACTTTTGACTGGAGTTGAAACATTAATATTTTCCTTTGGAAATAGTAGAGGAAAAAAACCCCCAAACTAAAGTCAAACTACCCATAGCTGTATGCTCACTGTTAAAATGGATGGAGATTTAACCTAGTTACTCCAGTCCCAGTTTGGCTCTTTGGCCATGACATTAGTTCTTCTGTTGAGAAGGAAACTGGAAGGAATGTCTCAAGAGGTGAAATCATCAAGTGACTGATGGAGTAAAGAAATGCAAAATTTAAGTGGCTTTTTAGCAGACTCTACTTTTCACAAAAGTGTCCTGTAGTAGTAACATAAAACTGCCATATCAGAAAGCATTAAACCGTGTTTATTCCCGGACGACCATCAGACAAAGAAATTCCGAGGAAATATTAACTGTAAACTAGACACTATGAGACAGGGGGGGTAACTGTGCCTCTCCCCATCAGCTGTTTATGCTGTCTTACTTTAAAGTATTGCAGCAAAAAACTAGGCAGACCAAGGCAAAGCCTCTTAAACTGAGCTCTCTCCTTTGATAGTTATTTCAGGTAGAAAACGAAGTAATAACATTTCATAGATCATCACGTGGTTTGGATAAGAAGAATTACGTTTCATTTGTTTCTGAAAGTTGTACTGGTTTTGTAAATCCTGACGACTGGATACCAGTTCTAACATTTATTCTGCTACTCCTCTGTTTAAAAACTGACAGTTACATAGTTCTCCCAAACAGTCAAATGACCAAAAAATAAACATCAGATGAAATCAATTACACTCCACAAATAATGGATAAAATATAGTCTAAGTGGGCAATACACATCTACCCCCTTCCACTGTGAACTGCTATCTAATCTATTCAGATTACATTTATGCATAAAATCACATTTAGGGAATGAAGCTCATTTGATAAATGATTGTCTAACAGAATAAAGAAGGCGTAATTGCTTAGATAATTTATTTTCCCAGAAAAACAACTCAACTATTTCTAGAGACTATATCATCAACCTCCTAGAGCTTGACAGCCCACTAACTCCCTTGATAGCAGTTCTGAAATCAAATGTCTTACCTACTAGTACAAGCACATCTGAATAAAAGCAGTATGTTTTATAAAATTAACAAAAGTTTTTTATCTGCCTTATTTTGGAATAATAGACTTTCTTCTTGATCTTGTTTTAGAAAACAAAACTTGTCAACAATCAGAAAAGGCAATTAAGGAAAACGTTCCTGAACTTGTGCTATTATGTCAACAGTACATAACAGTTACGAATGAGTTTGTCAGGGGCCATTACACTCCTAAATAAGCAATATGCTTCCCTAAAGTAAACTCACTACTTTTGTCTCTATCACAGCATCTGCAATGACAACATGGTCTAAACTCCCCTACATGTATACAGCACAGTCCAGTGCTCAAATAATTAATTGAATATAACCATATGTCCATTCACTGAATCCATGTTGCTATTACAACCACTGCAACAGTTGGACAGTTTGTAGACCGATTATTATTATAAAGGGTTTTGTGTTTTTTTTTAATGGGATAATAATTTGGTAACACAAGTCGTAACAAGTCTTATAGGTAGCAGTCCTGAAAATGTGTAAAGCTTGCATGTATATACTTACAGAAATACAGATGAATACAACGATGAACCCTTACTATGTACAGTTAGGTTGATAAACATTTTTATACTTTCAAAAAGATTCACACAACATAAACATATGTTCTTTTATAATAATAAAAAATAATTTTTATTTCTTTAACAGCCCATCTAACTTAGAGATACTCTTAAAAAAGAAAACTTGTTGTGGCAAATTATTGGCAGCAGCAGAAGCAAAATCCAAACCCAATTATTTTATGTTCCTGAAATTTATAGAATAATATTGTTGGAGTAAACGATTAGCACTCATCCTTATTTATGCCTTTTTAAAATGATTTCACAAAAAAAAAAAAAAAAAGCTCTACGTTGAGTCCTGAAAGTCAATAAAACCAGATCTTCCTAGGTCATTGGATTAGATTAGTTTAAGATATTAAACACTTTTACCAGTGTTCTGTGTAAAGCTTTTTCTATTTATAACATTTTCTATTTATATATTTATGATAAACATCACAAATTGTTTCACCTTTTACAGGTGATGGCCTAGTGTTTTATTTTTATGCCATAGGCATATATCTCTTCCATGCTATTTTTCACCTTCCCAAAACGAAACTATTAGTATTGAAAGATAGTCTAATTATCACAGAAACTTTCTTTTCTCATAGGGAAAAAAAAACCCCAAAACACATTCAAATTGGAAATATAACTTGGTTCTCAGAAGTTTTAGGAGAGTTTTATGACAGGGGAAAAGACTGTGTTTCAGCAAAGGATCTGAACTACGACACCAGTTAAAGGTCCATTAGCTGGCTCAGCTTTAGCAGCTCTAGTAAGTTCAATTTGCCTGTGAGAAAAATCTTAAGAGGAAGTGTAGTCACTATGCTGGGAGACAGGCCTTTCTTTCAGGTCATCCTTTGCATTGCTTGCACCTTTCTTTCCCTGATTACTCCCTAGTTAATCAAGAGCAAGAGTAATGTCTACACCCCAGCACTTAACAGTAAACGTACGCTGTGACAGCTGCTAGAAGCAATTCCCACATGGCAATATATTAACTGCACTGCTATTGCTGGTTGTAAAAGCAGTCATTAGGCCAGAATTTTTTTTCTTGCTCTTTCAGAAAGGAGATATGAGCTCATTAGGTTCTCAACACTCATGAAGCACTAAGCAGGAAACACACTGCACTCAGCTACAGCCTTTGTATCATGCAGGAAGAAATGCCTTTTTTCTACCCCATTAATCTAGTTAACATTGGATTAGCAAGATAACTCACACATGAAAAAAGAAAGAAGAGTAGAAGACAAGCTTTTATTCACTTTTAGATGTGCCCAGGGTCAAATCTTTCCCAGATGTTAATAATATTTATCCCATTGGACTTTCTTGGCTCAGGTGTTATAAAGATGGTAACAATCAAACATGTATCTTAAATCTAAAAGACTATAATAGGATTTATAATCTCAGTAGCAACATTAATTTTGGCAGTATTTAACTCCTCCATTCTAATAGTTTCCAGATTAAACTGGTCTGATAAAAGGAATTTTTGTAACAGAATATCTGTCTGTTATCTCTTTCATTGTCTGCTAACAAGTTATTATTACCCAGAAAGATCCTTTCAAATTGTGTTAAAGAAACAAAAGTTGGTTCCTTTAAGAAAGTTACTAAAAAAATTTAAGAGGTGTTGAGAGACATGCACCCATTTTGGTTTTATTTTACTACATTTCTTCTTTAGCTGAAAGACAGCAGAAAACTTGATCAAATTCAAAGTATGAACTATGATTTTAAAGATATTGTCTGGTCAAATAATATGCTTGTCTTGATGGGGATAGTCATACATCTGAGCAGATAAACAACAGTTAAGCACCAATTGCTCAGTTTCCTCATTCAAAAAGCACATTTCTTTCTGCTTTGACAATTCACAGTCATAATGTTTTTTAATTGACTTCTTATCATTTTTCCATGCATTTAGTTTTCTATTCACTTTCAAGAAAAAACTATATGTATAGACAGAAATAACAGAATTATGCAGTAAATATAACAGCTATTAAAACCTAGCCTTCCAAAATTGAACATTATGACTGTTTGGTGTTTAATAAACAAAACTTTTCTATCAACAAACTATTGAACAATAATGTTATTTATTAATATTTGAGACATATATTTCCACTTCCTCCAAAGAAATCCCAAGAAAGGAGTAGGAGGGGGAAAAAAAAAAAAGATTAGAAATGTACTGTAAATGACACCACAGAGAAAACTACAAATATTCTTTCAGGAAAATAAGTTCCTCTAGCTGTAATGCTGCATTCTACATGTATGACAAAAAATAATCTTTCCAAGTCACTATTTTTCCAGTTTGTTTCTAAGGGTAACAGTAATGAATCAATTTCCCTTAAAATTGATATGAAATACCTGGTCAAACCAAGAAGTCAAACCAGAACAAAATTATTTGGCCAATACAATATAAAATGTTGGGTTTTTTTTAAACTCAGTTTTCATTCATGAATAAAAAAAATATGAAGAGCCATTTTCTTTTTAAATCTCAGTTAAAACTCTGTGGTAAAATTGACATGTTTCTAGAGCAGGTCAAACCAAGTTTGAAATGCATTTTGAAAAAAATTGTTGATTAATTCTTTTACTGAGATCTATGATGAGGTGAGTGTAGCATTTACTATATTAGCCTATTCTTCTGCGCCTAACAAAAAATATGTTCTAGCAGAAGACCTATTCAATATGAATGCAAAAAAGAAACACTGGAGAAAGATGATAGGTAGTGGTGGTATATGAGAAATAGATCTCAAATTCAAGAAGGAATAAGGAACTTTGCTTTAAAACTCCAGCATTTTTTGTTACTTCCCCACACTCCTGAGCTTCCTGTTTCCAAGTAAACTGAAACAAGATGTGTTGGAACACCCAGAATGGAGCCTCTTCACATAGTCTATGTTCATTAAGCAGACACAGCTGACCTCTGGAGAAAAAAACGTTCCTTTATGCTATAATCTATGTTCTAGAAAGTGTTATCAAATTGAATAATGTGTAGTTTGCCTATGATGCTTCAGAGGTTAAGACTACCACAGATTTTGTCTGCTATGACAGTTTTATAGGCTAAATTATAGTAAGTATGACCACATAATCAGAAACGTTCAGGATTTCAAGGAGAATAAAATTAGATAGAAAGGGAGGAAGCTTTCTGAAACCTAATGAAATTTACAATGTTACTATAATTTCTTTTTTTCAGCTCAAATTATTGTAGAAAATACCTAATTGCTCTCTAGGAGCTGACAAGCGATACTGGTTCTGCCCATCCTCTCCCCATCTGTCCCCATAATCCTGCCCAGACATCCCAGGGCTGTGTTTGACCCTTTTTTCCCCCACCAGGCCTGATCCTGTTGTCCACCAGTAAGATCACATCCCAATCCAACCTTGCCCCATCCCCATCCCCGTGCCTGATGCCCCATCCTATGCCCTGACACTGAATGGCAAAAATTCTTGCCAAAAGACATAAAGTTCTGTCACAGTTTGTCCCTTGTTTTCTTACATTTAAGATTTTCTGTTTTATGAGATTCTTCAAGGTAGTCTTTACTATGGGAAATTACCACACCAAACACCTGGTCATTTAATCAGATTTGAATTTACAGACAAAAAAAAAAATAGTTGTAGAATGACTTATAATGAAAAGGATATCAAGAAATAAATCTGAAGTTAGTATTCAAAGATGGGAAAAAAACTTTACATATAGAACGAGAATAACCACAAATATATTTATAAAAAAAACCAAACCAAACCAAAATAATTAAGCCAAAAGCATACATGTTAAATTAAAAAAAATCCTTACATTTTTTCTAGAACTAATGTACCTTCCTCTGAGAATCGTCATAGTATTAACTAAAACCAATATTGCTTAAGTCCATTTTATTTATATAACATTTACTTAGTTTGCTGATTACTTGACAGGTACCAGAACCCCACAGAAATATTGAGCAGAATGTTTTGAAATTTAAAATATTTCATGGAGACATCTTAATTTTGAATAAATTTGACAGCAACGGCAAGGTTTTTTTGATGGTTTTGAAGTCAGACAGTTCTTATCTAGTAGCGTTACATTTCCTTTATTATTACTTCAAATATAAAATAGCTCTCCAGGGTTATTGCATAGTATTGCATGAATGTCAAATGATTAAAAGAAGAAATATATAAACAAGATTAAAATAATGGGGAGTTTTGATCCTCCTCGAGGACAAGAAATTCTCATTGGTCTTTGATGGTAACCTTGGCTTTCTTCTCTAGTTCATAATGGCAAAATAGGCATACATTTTTTTTACTACTTTTAGTATGGAAATTCTCATTCCTGATAATCAAAGATAAAAGTTATGAATAATACCCTGAACACATAGGTATTTCCAATTTTGTTTTAATAAAAGTTAATTTTCTTTATATATATATATGTATATAGATATGCAAACACTCAATCTCTTTACAAACATATTTATGTAAAAAAAAATGTGCCTATGCATATGCAAGTATAGGAAGTTTATTGACTTCTGTACAGATTTATAGAGATCTATAGAGATTTATAGTCACCAAGAAACAAGGTAGATATTCTACAGTCAAAAGAAAAGAGATAATCTCTCTACCAACAAATTTATATTTGCTTTTCCTAAATATCAGAAACAGTCTAAACACAGCAATTAAAAATAATCAGGGACTAATTTTCTGTTTGAGTAAACTATGGAAAAACACTGTACTGTTTTCAGTGCAAAATAAACAACTTCCAGTACTTGAGGTAGCATTTTAAAGAGCTGCAGACATAAAATAAGGCACAGGACTGCTTTTGTCTTCTTTTCAAACCTACATTTTGCTTCTAGTGAGTCTTTTAACTCACTTTTGCATGGGTACATTTACAGCAACAAATTGGAAGTTCAAACTTCCTTAGCATATAAAGCACACAGCGTAGTCCAGTAGAAACCATAAGTACTACAGAAATAAAGCCCTTTCTAACTATTGGTGCCTCATAAGTTAATATTCAAACTTAGCACAGCAATAAGAAACAGTATGAATGAAACACAATGAAGCACAAACCATTTTTCCCTGGATGAAAGCGCAAACTTTGACACAGGTGTTTCTCTAGCATTATGTTAGTCTTATTTTCATGTGAGAACAGGCCAAAATGTATCTTTGTCTACTTCAATGTCAATTACATGCCTGATTAAAATTTCATTTATTTTAAATTCTGAACTGCCTTTAAAACCAAATACTAACCTAAAAGATGATCACTGTCTTTAATGAAGCATTGAAATGAATTAATATCCCCCTGGAGTTTCAACAGACCTTGTTTGGCAGAAGACTGAAAAAAATGGTACTGATCATCATGTTCTATAGAGTCATTGGTGGAACCTCTCTCTCCCTGCAGGACTGGTCTTATACATATATCCAACTACCACACATGCATAAGAATTTACAGAAATCAAGAAAACAACTCTGATCAAAACCCAGCACACAGTTTGCAGAGTGAGGCCCTCTGGAAAGAGTCTCTGCCACTTACAAAGGAATTGAAGGTTTCAGAGGGATTTAACAGCTTATATGGTGATGACACTAGAGCTGCAGTCTCAGTGGAATTAAATCTGACTTGATCCAATTAACAACATAGAATAGAAAACATAAAAGGCTGAGAGAAAGAGACAAAGAAAGAAAGAAAGATAGAAAGAAAAAGAATGAAAGAAAGAAAGAAAGAAAGAGAAAAAAGAAAGAAAGAGAAAAAAGAAAGAAAGAAAGAAAGAAAGAAAGAAAGAAAGAAAGAAAGAAAGAAAGAAAGAAAGAAAGAAAGAAAGAAAGAAAGAAAGAAAGAAAGAAAGAAAGAAAGAAAGAAAGAAAGAAAGAAAGAAAGAAAGAAAGAAAGAAAGAGAAAAAAGAAAGAAAGAGAAAAAAAGAAAGAAAGAAAGAAAGAAAGAAAGAGAAAAAAGAAAGAAAGAGAAAAAAGAAAGAAAGAAAGAAAGAGAAAAAAGAAAGAAAGAGAAAAAAGAAAGAAAGAAAGAAAGAAAGAAAGAAAAACAAAGAAAGAAAGAAAAACAAAGAAAGAAAGAAAGAAAGAAAGAAAGAAAGAAAGAAAGAAAGAAAGAAAGAAAGAAAGAAAGAAAGAAAGAAAGAAAGAAAGAAAGAAAGAAAGAAAGAAAGAAAGAAAGAAAGAAAGAAAGAAAGAAAGAAAGAAAGAAAGAAAGAAAGAAAGAAAGAAAGAAAGAAAGAAAGAAGGAAAGAAAAAGAAAGAAAAAGAAAGAAAGATCTCTCAGAAGAACTATGGAATTTTCCCATTAACTATAACTGATTTAATACACTGCTATTAAGATTTAGACCTATCATGTAATGAAGTTGGTGGTACACTGCCGTAAGTTTCTTCCCCCTTTAAAATCCAAAGTCTTCTCCTGTGATCAGTTTGGGTACACTTCTTACTGGAAAGGGTAGTAAATTTATGAAACTGAAATCAGAGAAGAAAAAGAATTCTTTTTTCATGGTGTTTAAAATATTTATATACTTCTGTCACTGTTTCACCACTGTTTATTTTTAAACACATATAAGCTGCTCTATTTAACACACTGTAATTGATCTTGTAATGCAAAGCAAATTTTCCTGACATCGATTAATATCTATTAACAGTATTTTAATCCCCCCTGCTCTTGTCTTTACATAAGAACAGCCAAAATATGTTTTCTATATGTAACTTACAGACATCCTATCTCACCTTAAATTTTGTATTTGTTCAGTTCTTGACACATACTGAATTTCAGCTCTGAAAACCACTGTGGATTTTTCATGTCTTTATAGCAGAAATGTAGACCTTTTAGAAGTATGTAAGCAAGTAAACATTGTACATGTGTCCTCACCTTGGCATCTTTTCCTATCATTGCACGTAAGCCTGTAATCCCTCTCATCCTCTAAATAGGTAACTTATTACTATACTAGACAGTTTTCTTTCCTTTATCTCTCACATTCAGGCTGTTACTAAATCCTGTCATTTTCCCCTTAGAACATCTCCAAAATCTAGCCTTTCCATTTAATTTGTGTTTTCAGGAAGGAGTAGTCATTCAGGAAATAACTGAGGCATAACAAGGGCACTGACATGTCTATCAGGTACTTCCCTCCTTTCTTCTTAATTCTTCAGCTATTCCCTCCTTTTCCTCTAGTTCACCTTCTTTCCCTGTTTGTATACCTTATCCTCTGCCCTGAAGGCTTTCTTCTTCTGTGTCCAATAGTTATTACTTAAATATTCAAACCCTTTAAAAACACTTAGGTTCATGTTCTAGGCTTCTCCCTAAACCCAAGAGTTCATTCCTAATCCTCTACATAACAACACTTTCTGGTCTTTCAGATAGAACTCTTCATTTCCACAATCCTGTAAACAATGAAAACAAAGTACAGTTTTTAAAGCATACATGGCATTCTTTTTTCCCCTCCCTCATATTTTATCTGTGTATTTTTTGGGTCTTTTTATTTTTTGTTGTTTTGTTCCTGTTATTTATTAGACACCAGAATACTGGCTATCTCAGCACTGAAACTAGAAGTAAAACAATACAATAGATAGGTCTAACACTTATTACATGTTCAACAGTTTCCACTTCTAATCATCCATGTAATGTAGTATTTTTAGTGGAATCCTTGTTTTGGCAGTCTATTTAGGTGTCCTTGGGGTACTAAGATCCTTTTACTAAGCATTGTAAGAAAAGTATAAAATATGTACAGATAATGGGCCAAATTATATTCTTTACTATGTCCACATCGATTTGTTGCATATGTACTGACTTCAAAATTTTGCATTGATAAAAAGAGGAAAATATTCATATGATTGCTTCTGGAATAAAAATCATTCTGTATCATATATTTTGCAGAACTGCTGAGGGAACTATAAAGACAGCAAAGGTGTGGGTGACATCCTACTGCTGTATCAGTATCCTTACACTTAAACTGAATTGGATTAAAGAGGATAAAGAAAGAAGAATATAAAATGATGAAGGATTTTTGTGCTTGGAATCCATGATAAAACTTAAAAATGAGAAGTTGTTGTGCATTTTCTGGTTTAAAATACTCTCTTATATTGCAGCTTCCTTTTTAATGCTCAAAAAGGAATTTAGTTGCCTTGGTGCAGTACTGACTGTGAATAACTGATGAGTCTGGAATAAAACTAATTAAGGAAAATCTGAGATTGAAGTCTTCCCAAAAACAGAAGAGAAAAAGCTAATCCCTGTTACACATTTAGAGGCATGTGAATGTGATGAAATTTGCTTCTTTTTCTTCCGTTATACACTTCTGGACATTCATCCGTAAGACCAGAATGCTTAAATAACTGCTTCTACATTGTTTAGGCCCTTGTGTTATATTTCTTTTCCTCCATGGAAAAAAAAAAATAAAAGGAATTACAGTTACCACTGAACTTAGGGAACAAATACCAGAATTGAATTTGGTTTTGAGTGTTTTCATTGCTCTCATGAAGTACCAGATTGACAGTGCCATAATCTGAAGATGTTACCATTGTAGTACAAGCTTTTTTCACCCTGTTTTAATCAAATGTTTCAGTCATAATCAGCAAGGGCTACTTTTAGATCTGAAGATTTTAGGTTCAGTGATATTTCGGTTTTAATCCCTTGACAGGGTATGACAAAATGATCTTTCTGTTATCAAAAGCTTCCAGCATTTCCTATCATCCTTTTGGGGAAATTTTAGACAGTGAGAATCCATTTAAAGTTCAGAAACACTTGAATCACCTTTTCAGACATAAAGATAATACAATTTTAGTCTATTAAAAATATGGGTCTTCAAATTTATTTCTAAATTTATGTCAATTGTTTTAACTTTACATTCCATCACTTTGACTTTCATATTTTTCAAAGATTAGACTTTCTTTACATGAGTTCAGTAGTATTCTAATATATGAAAACAAATTTAGCCTTTGATCGGGGAGTATCCATGAAAGACAAAGAAAAATAAAAATAAGAATCATCATCCTTGCGCAGCACAAATTCTTCCTGTGAAATGATGTAAACAGTGCATTTTATTACTTTAGTTTACATGATAATAGAGCTAACACTAATGTCAAGAGGATAAATAATGTGCTTAACACTCTCTGCAGAGGATGGAGGTTAGATTTTTGTGTGTGAAGAAAATTGAATCACACTCAAATTTCCTTAGCCTGACAAATTACTTCTGCTACATTCCATGTCTCTATTCAATTAAACAAATATTGTGGTGGTCCAGCATTATTTCACCATGATTAAAATCACTTACAATAAAATTATGATTTCTTCCTCATCAAAGGTTCTATTATAAAGAGCAGCACTTTGCAGCTTTCTGCCTTAATTTGTTCTTCATTTGTGCCAAAGGAGCCAAGTTGGATTCTA
Source organism: Pseudopipra pipra (assembly GCF_036250125.1). NCBI lineage: Eukaryota > Metazoa > Chordata > Aves > Passeriformes > Pipridae > Pseudopipra > Pseudopipra pipra. The sequence continues at coordinate 80,677,612 of NC_087549.1, read as the reverse complement.
ACCTTGCCCAAATTAGTAACTGAGACTCATTCAGAAGAAAAAGTTTAATCTTAGAGGTGACAGTTTGACATTATGATGCTGTTGCTGTCAGCATGTAATGTGATAAAAAAGAAAAATTCTAAGCTGCTTGGAACAAACAATATACTTGAAATTATTTGAAAAATAGTCTTTATATTTTTGAACCTATGTAATCACAACATAATGGACTTGTGCCAGAGTTTTTGCCAACAATGAACTTACAGTTGCACTTTTTGGTGTGCTAATTAAGCGCATTGATACAATAAAATAAGGTCATTTATGAATCTCCATTTTAGTTGCATTCAAGAAATTTCACATTTTTCCTAAACTGTGAAACACAGAACTGCACACAGTACTCAAGGTGAGGCTGCATCAACCCTGAATACAGAGGGATAATCACATCTTTTGATCGGCTGGTTTTGCTGTGTTTCATGCACCAGAACCCATTTTTCCCTTTAGACTGCCATGACACACTCCTGGCTTGCATTAAGCTGCTGCTGACCAGCCTCCCCAGATCCCCTTCTGCAGGGCTGCTTTCCAGACACTCCTCTCCAGATTTATGTTTGTGTCTGACACTACTCTGTCCCAGGTGCAGAATCTGGCATTTTTTCTTGTTAAATTTCATGCCACAGCAGCGCTAACCGCTGCTGCTCCTCTATGTATTGTACAAAATAATATAATTTATATATTAGTAGAAATACATGGAGATATTATCTTTCTGTTTTCAATATAGTACTAAAGAAAACCTAAACATATATAATACTATTTATTTATTTGCAAATAAGCCAGTAGTTAAATTAATTGTTCAGTCTTTCAAACATAAAGTCTGTACCTATATCTTATTGGCCAATGTCTACAGAACAGCTAGCAATTCTACTTTTCAAAATACTACTTTACAAATCATCCAGACAGAGAAAGACTCACACCCACACAGTTGGTTGTAAAAATTCTCCTCTACACCTGATTTCAGACCCCATGTGAACAGAGAACAAGGTACTTCCATATCTCAGGTTGACATTTACAAAGCTGTTCACAATTTTTGCTGCTTTGCCAAGGGGCAGTGAGGGTTGAACAGCTTTCTCTGTTGTTTTCTTCTTTTTTTTTTCTTTCTTTTCAGGCAACAGATGCTTCATGCACTTGAACATTCGAGCAGACCTAGCTAATCATAGCAATGATGCTCCAAGGAGAAGCAAAATGCTGTTCCCCCACTTAAAATCACTTCTTCATCTGATGCTTGAGAAGGTGCTAGTTGGTGTTAGAGACTGGAGATTATGGGAAAAGGCTCATAGACAGAAGCTGCTGTCTGAGTATGCTCTGCAATGGCTCTGGGAGAAAAGTCAACAATCCCAGGCAGGTGTAAAGATCAGAGCAATCAAACCAAGAAAGCCTACATAGGATTCCACCTCAGTGAGGGGAGAATGAGAGCAACTTGAAAGAAAAAGGATTGAGTAGAAAGAAAAAAAAGGCAAGACACAGAAAACATACAGAGAAAGAAAATCATGCTTTTGTGGTTGTATTTATAGTTATATTCACATGGTGCAAGAAGTATGAGGGTGGAGGGGCTGTGTTTGGGTTTTTTTAGAGTGTTTGGGGGTCTTTTATAATTGTTTTTGTTCTGCAGTAATTTTATACGTAGAATAATGAGTAATGTGATTTTGTAACTGGCCTTTGGGTTTTATTCAGAATTCTCAAAGCTAAACAAACGTAGATATACAGAATATGTCTTCTTTCCAACATGTCCTTATTTATTCAATATGAAATGAAATTTGGGGTGATTCTATGCCTCCAGCTATGCAGGACATGGAACTGTTGGAAAAAGTCCAGAGGAGGGCCACAAAGTTGATAAAGGGATTAGATCACCTCTCCTATGAAGACAGGCTGAAAAAGTTGAGACTGTTCAGCCTTGAGAAGAAAAGGCTGCGTGAGACCTCACAGCAACCTTCCAGTATCTGAAGGGCACCTACAGGGAAGTTGAAGAGGGACACTCCATGAGCAACTGTAGTGATGGGATAGTGGGGGAAGGCTTACAACTTAAAGAGAGTAGGTTTAGATTATATGTTAGGAAGAAATTCTATTCTGTGAGGGTGGTGAGGCACTGGAACAGGTTGCACAGAGAAGTTATGGATGTACCAACTGTGGCAGTGTTCAAAACCAGGTTAGATAAGGCCTTGAGCAACCTTGTCTACTGGGAACTGTCTCTGACTTTGGCAGAGGCGGTTGGGACTAGATGATCTTTAAGGTCCATTCCAACCCCTTAAAATTCCATGATTCTATGACAAAGCATTTTGCCAGCAAATTCTAACCACTGTGGCCTGATAATAAGAACAACTTATAAGCTCAAAAACATACCGGAGAACACAGGTATGAAGAAAAAGAGTTAGAAAAATATATTTATGAGCCTTGGTTTTGAACAAAGCCAATTCAGAGGGATTCCAGACACAAGATGAGCATGATGATGGCATAGATGAAATGAGAGGTAGATTCTTTCTTTATCTGCCCACTGCTAAGAGAGCATCTATGCTATTAGTGCTGCCAATTTACAGCTCCTAGATGCCCAGTTAAGGAGTGGTTAACCCCCACACGGGCAGTAGAAAACATATAGTCTTTTAAAGAACAATGGAAATATATCCATTGTTAATATTTTCTTTATCCCTTACACTCCTTCCTGTATGTTCCCAGAGACTGTTCACTTAAAACTCACTTTCAGCAACCTGACCACCAGTCATTGGTTTAAAGGAAAAAAAGTTTGTCAGATAAATTTTTGCCATAACAACACTGAGACAAATATATTAAGCAAGCCTATACTATCTGTGGGTTTTTCTGATTATTTGGTTGGTTGGTTGGGTTTTTTTATCTTTTTGGACTACAGAATGTAAGAAAGGTTGAGGTTTCACTTGGTTTCAGTAGTTGCATCCGGTTTGGAGAAAAAGACCTATATCAAGTCATAATGCACAGCAGCAATTGGGAGCAGTTCTTTGGGCTGTCTTTTCTAACATATATGGAATTTAAAATAGAAAGAAAAAAGATTGTGAGAGAGCCCTATTTCTCTGAAATCTTTCTCTTTTTTAACCCCAGTACTAAAATAGGAAGTATTAGGTATATCCAAAGCTACTTGCCATTCAGAATAGTTTCTACAAAGAAAACAAAAAACCCTTAAGCTTTTGGCTGAGGGTTGATGATATAATATGCCTTGTATGATAGAAATTACTTTTTATCATTGAATGGCTATACCACTATGTTGCAAAAAGTAAATTGCAAGTAAGATTCATCTATTGCACACATTCAATTTGGTGTATTTATCTGTATCTCAGCAATTTTATTATTCAGTAATATTCTATTTTTTTTTCAAAATCCAGAAGTTCTTTTGAAGAACCAGGAAATGTACTATCTAAGAGCACAGAAATTTGATGAGATTTGCATGTAATTGCTGTTTTGCATGATTGTTTTCTCTTGCAGTAAACTAGAAAAAAAAAAAGTTATCTGCAGACCAGTACCAATTGTCCAAGTCATTCCAAAATCTGACCATTTTGCTATATTGTCTTGCTGTACTGAAGTGGAACTGGTTAACTTAGGGTATAGAGAGAGAGTGGAGAGAAAGAAAATGAAGGCAAACTAAGGCATGCCATCCATACGAGCCACACATACTGATAAGGTAATGGATATTGAGACTCTTGCTTAGGAACATTTTATGACTTTCAGACTTCAAAATATTATACTTATTTATTTATGCTGCAAAGACAGGAAGACAGAATGCTATTGTTTCAGTGTCTGATAAATCTGAATGAGAACAGGATAGTCACTAAGCACTTGCAGAATATCTATTTGCATTTTGTAAGAGACTTGGGTGAGGCTAATTATGATGGAACTGAGTAGTGGATGGTAGATATTTGAATTGTAATTGCTACTACTAATGCAGTTTACGTAAAGTTCCTGGAATCCTGGAAAGTATTTTGATCTGAATTACTGTAATCATTGTTCTGATTCTTTAAATCATTATAAAGAAGCCCTCAGAGAAATATTTGGCCCTATGCCTTTAGATTCTACTTCTTTCAAACACAGCCACAAATGCATCTTTCTTGATCAGTTGTCATTAATTAATGTTTTGTTGCAGATTGTTGAGATGATGGTATTTTACCATTAAACTTAAGTAAGAGGCATTGTATTTGTTTCTTTGAAGCAAAAGAAGACTTAATATCAGCAAGGATTCTTGTGAAGATGAAAAAATGTATCTCATAATGGAAAATTAGAATAAAAGTAAATTCAAAAGGTGATTTTAATGGCAATGGAGCAGACGATCCAAAGGTAAATGAACATAAGCAGAGGAGCCAAAGGTAATCATGTTAGCAACGATATATTGGAAGACATGATTAAAGGAGTGTCCAGAGAGAGATAGCCTGCATACATAGTTTTATAACTCTAATGATAAAAGTACTAAGAAAATAATAAAATAATACTGGATGATCTTTGTGCTTTTCATTTTCTATACATTTCATGATTGCATGGATTACGTTGAATATGAATCATCACATATTACCTTTTTTGTCCCTTATAATCTGCTTTATATTCCTTGGGTAATTCTTTTATTTTCTCGTTATTGTTGTTGACTGTTCTTTTGTATTTATTCATTGGCACACAAATATTCATCGGCACAAAAATATTCATCAGTATTATGAAATCAGCTATCCTTGAATGAAACTAAATCATCCTATATCCACCCACCCTTCTTCCCAGGCTCAACTTCACTCTTTCATCCCCAAATACTCCACCTCCCACCTCACTCCCTCCACCATCAGTAGCCCCCTGCTCCATTGTGAACTCTTTGCACAGGTTGCAGCTTCCTTTAGAGAAAATCTACCTGCTCATGTGTGGCGTTTTCCACGGGCTGCAGTGTTGACATCTGCTCCAGTATGTTGCTCTCCATGAGCTGCAGGAAAATACCTGCTTCACAGGTAAAAGGCTCAAACCATAAGACGGAAAACAAGACTCTGAGATGTTATGGAACAGTGTATCTCCATCATCTTAATCAAATCTATAATCACTTAGTCTGATTTATGTCCTGTCTTAAGGTGTTTAAGTTTTGGATTGTCAGAGTTAGTTCTTCTTGAATGTATACCCTATCAGAAGTATATAACTTATTAAAGCTTTCTGCGATAGAGTGAAGTAATAATCTAGTCTTAGCACAGAAACAATAAAGATGCTTCAGGAAAAAACAGGAAAGGTAGGTATTATGTGGTTTACAATAATTTAGGAATCTGACACATGTAAATTCTTACTAAATTATATGAGTGTCATGAAAATATGGGACTTCAAATTCTGTCATGCACTGTTACCTAACCACTCCTAAAGCAACACTCTGCTCTCAGAAGGCCAGTGTAAGGAGAAGGAAATAAAAGAAGCACACAAGCACAAGGCTTCAATCTTGTGTTACACATCCACAGCCCCTAAAACCTTCTGCACCATTTGGCTACCAGGGAGAAGCCATAAACCACCTCAAGTGTTGCTAGACATCAGGCAACATGGAGGAATGGGAAATTATGAAATGGTGTTACAGTCATTGTTACACCTCTCTTCCCAATATATTTTAGTAACACCAGTTCGGGTATTAAGACTTAAAGCCATAACAGTGAAGCAGAGCACAGCATGTCACATTATTTAAAGGTAACTTACACAATAACAAACTACTTTAAGATCTCAACAAACTATAGTGGGTGATCATTCTCTAGGTTCTAGCTATGTAAAATATTTATCTTCTCTGATTCATGATTTTAGGGAGATCAGGACCAAAACACATTGTTTCTGTGCCAAATTGTTGTTTTCCAGACTTTGATAAGGAAAAATAAAAAAAAAGGTTGTTATTTTCTTCCAGAGGAAACATATTAGGTAACATAGGCCCAATAACTTACCAAATGATACTACTACACTTTCATATTGAGCTGCTTGTGGGAGATACCAGTTTTAGTTTGGGTATTAATAAGCAAAAAAAACCTCTTCTGCATGCAAATTTCCATTTGACATTTTCTCACTTATGAAAATAATTTTTGGATTAAAAAATATTTTACCTATTATACTTGTCACTGTCTAAAACAGAAATAATAAGAAGCTGACATCTTATTTTAGTTAGCATAGTCATGTTTCTCAGGAAATACCTTTTCTGAAATTTGTTCTCTGAAACCACATTTATCCCCTTTTGTCTCACAAGAGTTGAGAAATGATAGAAAGAAAATATTAAGGGTGTTCCACATGCATATAAGAATGTCTACTCTATTTTTTCTGACTGAACCTCTTTTCAAGAGAAAGAGAACACTTGCTGAAATAAGTGTGTCGCTACAAACATATCTGAATCCTTTATAGGTGTCCTTTGTTGTTGGTAGATAGGGTGGAGGTAAGAGGAAGGGAACAAACCTATCAACCAATAAAAGCCAACAATGAATTTAAAAGCTGGCAGCATTAAAGAACAAGAATTAAGGATCACATTTCCCAGGTATTTTTTATGCATTGTACATTTCAATGACTTTATAAGCTAGAACTTGTTCCCTTTAAAATAGAGGCTGCTATAATCAGTAACATGATGGATCCATAATTTGCCTTTCAATCAGTTAGACACGGTGCCTTCAAGAAAGGTACTCATTCATTTAAGTAGTCATCTGTGTTCTTTGTGAAATGTGTTTACTCATAAATATGTAATCCACTGGTGTATTGTGCTATGTATTTCTCTCAAGCACCTGGTCCACTGAGATAAGCACTTATTTCTGTTACCATCTGCAATAATTGTAACAGTAAAGCTTTAGTGGAAGAGATTTCTGCTATTAAGCTGAAGGTCCAATGTTCAGATGCAGACAGTGATGACTGAGAAGAGGCATAAATAAACTTGTACAAAAAAAACCCCAACCCCCCCCCCCAACAAAACAGGAGGTATGCACTTGAATCTGAGACAGTGCATGTAAAAACCCAGCTGTTAAAAATATGTAATTAAGATTACAAAAACATAAGATCACAAATATTAGAAAGAACATATATAGAAATATGTTCTGTCCCATCCTATGCCATGTTTTACTTCACAAAAATATATTTTTTCTAAAACATCAGTTTTTAATGTGGATTACATCCATATCACCAAAATGAGACAAAAAAAGAAAAAAAAAAGCCACCGACAGTTTGTTTCTTAAGATAGTCCTAAAGATAATCGTTGCATTCGTTTGGTAGTTTATGGATCCTTAATTATTCTGCTTAGCAAACAACAAGGTGCTCTTGCAGCCTATTCATACTACTCTGTGCAGGTGTAAGCTTCTCTGACAAAGAAAGAAATGTACCTAGCTAGATCTTTTCGTACATAGCATATTAATAAGCTATGAATCAATAGATCTCACCTAAATCAAATTGCAAATGATCAGTGGCACCACATTTTTTTTACTTTCAGCATTCAATGCAATTAATGTATTTTTCAGTAATGTAATACTCCACAGTTTTGCATGTGTTATAACAATAGTTGGGTTATAACAATTGTTGGGTTTCTTTTCTTTTCAAACATTACATTTATTTTTAACTATTTTTAACTCTTACCCCTGCAGCTTCTTATATGACTATAACTAAGTAAGCTGAGAGGTGACTACTTACCAAAAGGAAGTAAAGTAGCTTGGAGGAGCTTGATCATAATACATAAGTATAGCTATTTTTTCTTTTGCGGTGTTCATTAAAGCATTTTAAATTGCTGTAAAGTTCATTTAAGAATACAAAATTTATTAAAATATTGACAATATTAGTTAAGTCAAACACCATTGTATGGCGTTAGACAGGATAGATGCAAGCTGCTCTGATGAATTGTTTGATACAATTGATAAATTTTAGATTAATCTCATGCTTTCTTTTTTAAACATTTTCTCCTTTCCTTGAGACAGCTAAGCTTGTTTTGTTAATTGTTCCTGTTAATGCTGATAATTCTGAGGATTTTCAGCCAAAGGAACAGGTGATAAAATGAAAACAACAAATTTCTTCAAAGTCACATGTCTATAACAAGCAGATATATTTGAATGAACCTAAAGCTTTTCAAAAATTGCTTGTAAATTTTCTAAGCCATTAAAACAGAATCATTGGAAGGCTCCTTCTAATGTCTGCTTCTTAGAGGGCTAACACAGAGTTTAAAAAATTCACCAGCTTAGCCTTCATTCCTCACCATCAAGTTTTTATAGGATCAAATGTATAATCAACACAACAACAACGAAAGTAGCTGCATCCTAGAAGACTCCACAGTGGATGTTATTCCAGAAGGAAAGAGTGAATGCTTCCTGGTGTAGTGGAAGGTGTTCTTTCCCATGGTCAGGGGATCTGTAAGGTCCCTTCTGATCCAATCCTTTCTACAATTCTACAACTGTATGATTTCTGTGAATGAGGTTTTAAATGAAGAAGGGAATGAAATTAAGTTTCTGACAGAGACATTCCTTGGTTTTGAAAAAGTGGTGTAAACTTTGTAAGGTACTACAAAATCAGAAATAATTAGACATATTACTTCCAGTAGGACTATATTTGGGATATTCCAGTAGGGCAAACAATTTGCACTCATGTGCATAGAGAAGCAAAGTGTTGCACCTTCAGAGGCCTCAGGGAGCACAGGACCACTATGTACTCAAATAAAGGAGGGCTATGTGCTGAGCACACAGGATGCACAGATATATTGAAGCTGTTGGGTCCTGGATAGATGTCCCCCATTCCTAGATGTTGGGCTCCCTAGGCGCAGCCAAACTTAGATTTCTTATTATGTTTCTCTAACAGATAATAGCATGCATAATTTTAATAATTTTCTTGGCTCATTTATCTAGAAGTATAACTTAGTTAGAAAGGATTGATAAGACTATGACACATCGACAGAGGAAGTAAAGATAATTGGCCATAATGGCTGTAACATTTGGTTTCTACTTGGCAAAGCATAGACGGTGCTGTCTTCAGACAACTGGCCCCAGATGGACAGCTGATTTGTGAAGCAAAACATAGTGGTGGGTGGACAAAGCGACGCCTGTTGGATAAGGGACTCTCTAGATAAGGCACTCTCTTCTCAATGGAAGGAAGGCTTTGTTTCAATTCCCTCCTCTAAACTATGAAGAAGTTAGATATTTAAATATGTCCTATGGTCTAAATGACTGCCCTAACCATTGGTCTGGGGGACTTGATGAGGAGGGAAAGCTACATTCTTTTAGCTTTTGATTGACAAGTGAATTTCCTTAAAAACACTTTCTTTCTTTCTTTCTTTCTTTCTTTCTTTCTTTCTTTCTTTCTTTCTTTCTTTCTTTCTTTCTTTCTTTCTTTCTTTCTTTCTTTCTTTCTTTCTTTCTTTCTTTCTTTCTTTCTTTCTTTCTTTCTTTCTTTCTTTCTTTCTTTCTTTCTTTCTTTCTTTCTTTCTTTCTTTCTTTCTTTCTTTCTTTCTTTCTCTCTTTCTCTCTTTCTCTCTTTCTCTCTTTCTTTCTCTCTTTCTTTCTTTCTCTCTTTTTTTCTTTCTTTCTTTCTCTCTTTTTTTCTTTCTTTCTTTCATGCCTAAGTTATGATAAGTCAGGTAACCATACTTAGGCAGGATCCATAAAAGAACTGAGAAACCTAAGTATCATCAAACTGTCTCTGTAGATTCTCCTGTAAAACAAACAGAACTTTTCAACCACCTGCTACCCACAGGAAAATACCACTACCTATCAAAAGTTTACAGGAATCTGTCTCTTTCGAGGCATGACCACAACTGCTTAGGCTCATTGCTGTACACAGACTGGGTGTTTCTCTTATATTAAACAGTCAGAGGATTTTTCAGAGAAAAATGTACATTTTCCCATGGAGTAGGAGGTGGCAGTGAAAATTGCAGCGTTTTGTAATTGCCTTACCAGGGATTCAGGTGTCTCCTCCAACTTGTGCATTTAGTGAGAATTAAACCTTGAACTGTGAAACCTTCCCAGGTGTTCTTTGACCTAATGAATATTTATAATCCTGAAAACAGAATAATTTTAAGAGAGAATTCTGTTCCACCAAAAGCTTTGCATTCTGACAGAGTATTTATCTCGGGGGAAAAAGAAATCTAAAATTCTCTCAGAAAATTTAATCTAGCTCTGTCCCACTTGGGTGACTACTCTTAAAGTTGTATTGCTGCATCAAAGGAGACAGGACCATTACCTTTCATTTCTATATGGTTCTAATAGATGCTTACTTATTTGTCTAACTGCCAGAGCACATAACCCATGGAGAGTTGCAGACCAAAAGGCTAAATACCTATGTCAGGAGAAGGGATGGTTCCCTAAGCTTACTCTCCTTCTTATAATTTCTTATTTGACTGCAAATATGGACAGGATCCATATTTCTTTTATGAGGACAACCTTCTACAAGGAATAGGTCAGATAAAACACTCTAAGAAGAAAGTGATCCTTCCCTTGGGACTCAGACTTGAAAGATAAAACTGGATGAAGCAGACACAGAAGAGTTTGTTATAGTGAGACACTGAGGAGCAGCGAATAGGCACGTAGTTCTCAAAGGAAACTAAAGCTATGTAAGAATTAAAAGGAGCAGCATAAGGCTTGTTGTAACCTTGAAAGCTATTGAGCATACTGAAACCTTCCTGCAAGGTTTTCAGGAGAAAGGATAGACTTTGTCATGTAAACTGATTATAGTTCTATTCTCTCTGAGCAGTGAGTGGATTTCTAGCCTTAAAAACTTGTCTTGTTTACATTCTACTAAAAACTGTCTTTTGGCTAACCCTGGTTTTTTTTTTTTTTTTTTAATCTACTTTGAGGAATATGCAAACATAGACAAAAACAACTCCCTGTTCTGACTGACACAGGCTTCTATCAGATATATCTCTGATAGCTCTTCACCTAGAATACTGTGATTTTTAACTCCATTCTAATTTTCATGTATTTTTTAGCAGGTCTTGACACCTCATTTGAGGTTGTGTATTTCTCCAGGTAAGAAAGAGAAAATGGGGGATGAATACACTATATGTACACAGGAGAATAACCTTGCAACTCCTGTGGTTTGAGTTAAACGAGGTTTAACTCGTACAGAGAGCAGACATTGGTAAGGAAGCCATCTTTTATGATAGAAAGCTCCACAAAGGTTCAGCACTGATTTTCCCCTGAGTACTTTGCTTAATGGACATGATTTGCCACTTTTGTTTCTCTTAGTTTCTGGTACCATAAAAATTCCTATTGGCTTTGGGGACATTATTTGCATTAAATGTTGCTCAACATGAGCCTGTAAAATGCATGTCCAACTTCCAGAATACAATTAATACTAACATAATGGATCCAAGATTTTGTCTGATTGTTATTCAGATGTATAGTGGTCAAAATCCTTCCACACTTAAAATATCTATATAAAATCCACTGAAAGCTGCAACACCTGGCATATACAATTAAGAAAATAATTTTTAAAAAGTAGAAGACAACAGTAACATTGATCATTTTGTTAACAGTTTATCTTTGTGTTGCCACAGTTACAATGTCATCAGTCCTGAGCTACCTGCTACTGCTACATTATTCACACAAAGTTTTATTTTGCACCTACTTTAACCATGGAAACTTCAATGTAGATACACAGAGACATTCTGGCATTCTTTTTCATAGAATCGTAGAATGCTTTGGGTTGGAAGGGACCTTAAAGACCATCTAGTTCCAACCCCCCACTCATGTGAGTAGGATGCCACTCACTAGATCAGGTTGCTCAGGGCCCCATCCAACCTGGCCTTGAACACTTCTGGGAATGGAACATCCACAACTTCTCCATGCAACCTGTTCCAGTGCCTCACTACCCTCTGAGTAAAGAATTTATTCCTGACTTCTAACCTAAATCTCTCCTCTTTTGGTTTAAAACCATTCCTCCTTGTCCTATCACGGTCTGCCTGTGTAAAATGTTCCTCTCCTTCTTTGTGTAAGCCCCCTTTAAGTACTCAAAGGCCACAATAAGCCTTCTCTTCTTCAGGCTGAACAACCCCAACTCTCAGCCTGTCTTAGTAGGAGAGGTGCCCAGACCTCTGATCATTCTCATGGTCCTCCTTCAGATCTGTTCTAACAGGCCCACATCTTTCTTGTGCTGTGGACCCCAAACCTGAATGCAGTACTACAGGTGGGGTCTCACAAGGGCAGAGTAGAAGGGCAGAATTACCTCCCTCAACCTGTTGGACACTCCTCTTTTGATGCAACTCAGAATGCAGTTGGCTTTCTGGGCTGGATGTGAACACTATTGGCTCATATCCAGATTTTCATCCACCAGAACCCCCAAGTTCTTATCTGCAGGGCTGCTCTCAATGATTTCTTCTCCCAGTCTGTACTCATATCTGGGATTGCCATGACCCAGGTGCGGCACATTGCACTTGGGTTTCTTGAATTTCACAAAATTCTTGCCACCCCAAAAATTTTCCAGGTCCCTCCAGATCTCATCCCTTCCTACCGTTTTGTCAACCACACCACTCAGCTTGGTGTCATCTGCAAACTTGCTCAGAGTGCACTCAATCTCACTGTCTGTATCGTTGATAAAGATATGGAAGAGCATTGGTCCCAAGACAGAGCCCTGAGGGAAACCAATCTCCACCAATCTCCACATGCACATGGAGCTATTGATCACAACTCTGTCTCTCCAGACAATTCCTTTTCCATTGAATAGTCCACCCTTCAACATGTCCCTCCAATCTGGAGACAACGCTATTGTGTGGGACTGTGTCAAAGGCCTTACAGAAGTCTAGGTAGAGCACATCAGTTGGCCTTCTTTGACCATTGCAGTCACTCCATCACAGGAGGTCGCCAGATTGGCCAGGCATGATTGGCCCTTAGTGAAGCTATGCTGAATGTCCTGGATCATCTCCTTGTCTTGCATGTGTCTTAACATTGCTTACATGAGGATTTGTTCTATGATCTTCCCAGGTACAGAGGTGAGGCTCCATAGTCTGTAGTTCTCTGAGTTGTCTTTTCTCCCCTTTGTAAAACAGGAGTGATGTCTTCCCTTCTTCCAGTCACCAGGGACTTTGCCTGACTTTCATGACTCGACAAATAACATGAAAAGTGGCTTGGCAACAGCATCACCCAGTTCCCTCAGGACCCTGGGATGCATGTCATCAGGCCCCACAGACTTTTTGTTGGCTAGGCTAGAAATTTAGGTGAAAATTAAAAATCTGTAACATTTAGCAGATCATTGTTAATATGAAACAGTTCATACTGCTGTATCTCAACCAGGGAAAAAAAAAAAACCACAATAAAATCCTCCTCCCCAAATCCCACATCGTTAATTTTAAGATTCAGTTCAATGACTCATAAAAAGGTCAGTATAACATTGTTGCTTATGATAGCAGAATAGCAATTTGGTTGACCCTGGCGGGCTTTTACAGTCCTGTAATCTGATAGAATGAAAAGAGCTGATAAAGAATCAAAAATATATACATGGGAGAGACCTGGCTTCTAAATGGTATATATTTTTCAGAGGAAGAATTTTAAGTGTATACTTAATGGAAATGAGTGAAAATCCTCTATGTTATTTTCCTTGCATGTCAGAGAAAGAGAGATTTGTTTATATAAGTTTTAATGTTGTTAAAGGTTCAAAATTCAACAGAAAGAAAAGACAGAAAGAGAAGTCAGAGTATAGAGAGGGAAAAAGAAAGAAAATAAAAAAGAATTTCCAAAATGAACTCCTTTGATTACACATGTACTCCTTTGATTACACAAGTTCAAGGATTTTTAAAAAATCTTTTTGATTATTTTTTAACTAAGTCTGCACTGGAGAAAAAAATGGAAGACATAAATCTCACTTCCATAACAGAATCCGTGTTCACCTGGAAGAAAAAAATCTTTGTTTTAAAATAAAATATTTTTCCCCTTGGAGACATAGCTGAAATTTTTCCTTTCTCATATTCACACTCTGGACACACCAACTACAACTACGCTGCTCCAAAATTATCAGATACCTAATATTACATTGTCTTTCACCTTTTGCTTAATCTACACATTGCAAACTGCCTTAAAAATTCACAAATGAAAAAAACACTCATGCAGATATTACACATTGTTTTTAACTTGGCCACACAAAAATGGCCTTACAGGACTTATTCCAAATATTCCAAAACTTCTAAATTTATTGATATATTTGGGTAATCACCATCAGTCCTTTATCATTTATACTTCATGGAAACTATGATCAGCTAAAAATAATGGCCTTTTGCAGTCAGTTCATGTTCAATGGCCCATGCAATTAATTGCTGGAATTGAGCAAGTTGACTTACAGAGGAAGCAAACCTGCATTTGGACACATAATCAATCATTTTCATGTTCGGTTATTGAATCAGCAATTGTAATTGTAACAAGTACAATGGGAATATATACAAATGGATGTTCATATATACATATATAAACATTCAGAATGTTTAGCAGAAGTTACCAGTTAAAGCAGAGAATGTTTGTTTATCCTTTCCTCACTCACAGCACACAGTCCTTAGTAACATAAATGCTAACTGCATAAAGATGTAGTTAGGGAGAATTAAAGAAATAAATATGCTGTCAAATACCATAAGAAATACTGTCTGTATTAGGTATTTTAACTAGATAATCTTGATACAGACATGTATGTGCATTTCAATTTGTCTCTTCAGCCACAGCTTCAGTCTCTTCTTCTACTACTTAAAAACACCCTTCATCAGAGGTAGGTCAGAACCATATTTTATTACAAACAGTCCGCATAAACCTTTAGCCTCTACTGCAAATTTTGTCTTATGGTGAGCTTTGTTAAGATCTTCTGAAATTCATTCAATTTTTCCTAAAGGGTGGATCTCTCTTCTTGGTAGTTCTACATTAGGGTGAGGTTGTTTCAAAACTGGCTGAATAGCCAGGCCCAAATGTTGGTGATCTGTGACATAGAATCTAATTGGAGGCCAGTAATTAGCCATGTACCCCTGGGATACATAATTGGTCCAGTCCTGTTTAACATCTTCATTAGTGACCTGGATGATGGGGTAGAGTGTACCCTCAGCCAGTTTGCAGGCAACAAAAATCTGGGAGTAGTAGCTGATATGCCAAAGGGTCACACTGCTCTCCAGATAGACCACAAAAGGTTGGAGAAATGGTCCAACAGGAAGCTCATGAGGTTCAACGAGGTGAAGTGCAAATTTTTGCACCAGGGGAGGAACAACCCCATGCACCAGTATATGCTGGGGGCTACACAGATGTAAAACAGCTTTGCAGAAAAGGGGTCATTCAATATAAAACAAATTCATTTCAGTAGAGCTTAGTGCTGTGCCATGTATGAAGATTTAAGGAACAAAACAATCAAAATTAAACATCAGAATCTAGTACTTTTATTTCAGTCCCTTACACTGGCCAACATTTAAATGCTGTTTTAGAATGAAACAGCATAGAAATAGAAAAAAATGCATCTATATTCCCATATAATATAGCATGTAGGTAAAAGAGCAGCCACATAGGAATTGATATCAGCAAGTCTAAATAGCAATAAAAACACTGTTAATGGCTGTTCATTATAAATAGAAGATTATAATCATCCTGATTTGTTGTGGTGATATTGGATAGTGTCTTTTTATGCAGTAATGAATAAGGAGGTTTATGTGTTAGCTGTGAATGAGAAAAGATAAGCTGTATCAAAGCAAGATGGAAAGCTTTTTCTTACTCTGTGTTTAAGACCCCACAACCAAATATCTCAGTTTATAGAGCAACACCTTCAACAAGAGTTATATACTTAAATACTGTTGAAACCAAGATACTTGTTCTCTATTGCTTTAAAGTAAGTATTTCAAGTAAGGTAACAACATACTTAGGCCTTCGGCAAATCTTGAATTGGCCACTTCCTAATACTTTTAAAATGGATTAAAATACCCCCTGTCAATAATTGCAATTTTTTTATTTTTTTTTTACTTTATATAACAGAAAATTGCACAGTGTGCCCTTGGAGCACCGTAATTCTTATCTGTGTGTTGTAAAAAAATTATGTCATTACGACAAAAGCAATGAAAGCACTGAACGGTTTAAAAAACGTAACCTATGAAGAGAGGCTAAGAGCACTGAATTTATATGGCCTACAGAGGAGATAAGTAAGAGGTGATAAAATAAGTATATATAAGTACATTCCAGGAATTACCAAATAGAAAAAAAAAAAGGCATTTTAACTTAATTTGTTCTTGTAAGTAAAAGAATAAGTAAAGCCCTGAACTAAAGAAAATGGAGACCAAAAAGTGAAAAAGCAATGCATAAAAGTGAGGTCAATTAGACAGTGGAATAACCTGCCAAAACAGCTATTATCACTGAAAGCATTCAAGGCATACCACAGAGGGAATCTATAAAAAATTGTAAGTAGAATTCTACTTCTATACAAAAATGGGTCAAATGACCCAATCAGTCATTTCTAACCCTAGTATCTATTATTTAAGGATGATACAAGAAAACAAGACAATAAAACACCAGCAGAATAAATAGCAATGCACAGAGGTAGATTTGTCCTTCAGGAGGAATACTTTCATATGTAATTTGCAGGTTTTTTAAAGAAAATGGTTATCATAAATTTGGGGTAATTTCCCTTGCACCAATGCCCTCAGGGTTTGAAATACTCTGTAGAATTTTTTAATTTTCTTTTTTTAATTCTAAATAAATGTCTCAAAATACATTTGTAGTGATTAATTAGCAACATAGACTGATTAATAAGTTGTTTAGGCTGATGTTGTTTAAAAGTGCTATAACATCAAATAATCTTGCAATTTTTAAGAGGTTTAATGTTGTGCAAAATGATCTATTAGCTCTGTGTTGAAGCCTAAATTGTTTTTAATCTGAATGCAAGCAATTTTTCAGTTTGATGTAGAATACCATTAAGTACTTAAAATATTAATTTAACAAAGTTTACATATTAATATTCTGAGAACAATGCCTCCTTAAAGCATGAGCACTTTGCCATTAAATTTACCATCTTAACTTCTTTTTCTTCTTTTTTGAACCTTCCTTAGACTACCAAATCAAGAAATCTCACTCTATTTTCAGAAAAGACATTGAAAGACAGCTTGATAGACTTATAGGTAACATTTAAAAGTAGTGTAAAGAGTGGATTCTATTAATGGAGATCTATGCTCTATCAATGCATAATTTCCACACAAATCATGAAGACTTAGTGACATGGTCCTTCACTATTACATGCCTCAAATTTATTTAATGCTTAAGAAAACCAGTGTCACAATCACTACCACCAACACCAAAGAAATCACAAATCCTCATTTATTTAAATTCACACAAAACGCAGAAGAGGACAGGCAAAAAACCTCCTGTGACACAAAAAAATTGTAATTCAATATTATGTTTTCCCTGCTTGCATAAAACAAAACTATACTTTTAAAATTTTTATTATAAGTTATTTTTTGCTCAAAATTTTCAGCATTTTTAGATACCAGTTTTCAGCATTTTTGTGCAACCCTGAGATAGTCAGTTTTTTGAAAAAATATTGAAGTTAAGAAATTTCTGTACAACAAATGAATAGCAACCTGCGCAGTCTTCAGCTGACATTTTCTTATGAAATTGCTAATCTCACCTCTTCAACACTGTGTGGTGTCTGATGATCTCATTCCTTTAAGATTACCTTAGAACCTTAATTAAATTTTTTAGAAGTATTTAAAATCTACTTTAAACCGATGTTGTATGTAACTGTAGAATAAGAAAGTTACCCTAATTAAATACAATAATTAAACAACAGGCATAATACATGAAACATAATCTACTCCTTGGAGTTAATCAGTAATTTTTTTTCCTTTAAATAATAACATAGCAGAATCAGAACAGATTTATTTATGTCTCTTCATAAGAATTTCAATTGCAATTGAGATATTTCACAGTACACTTTCTGAGAATTTCCCCTACTCCCACCTCATGAAGAAAAAAAATGCCTGTCACATAATAAATTCAGATCCAATTATCTTCTCATGATACATTTTTGTAAAATAAATTGATAGCGATAGATGTATACTTAAAAATCACCAGGCACTCATCATTTTACATACACAGAACAGCTTGATGTTGAGAACTGACAGAGAATGCACAATAGTTCTTCCTCCCATAGTATATCCATTTATTTTATACTGCTGAGTGTTCTTCTAGACAGTTCAATCATTTTCAAGATGAATGTGTTAGAAAAGGAATGGTTTATAAAGGTCCCCACAGTATTT
Source organism: Pseudopipra pipra (assembly GCF_036250125.1). Lineage (NCBI taxonomy): Eukaryota > Metazoa > Chordata > Aves > Passeriformes > Pipridae > Pseudopipra > Pseudopipra pipra. The sequence goes on along the minus strand of NC_087549.1, from coordinate 80,659,437 downwards.
TTCTATGAGTGTTTCTGACAATCCAAAGAAAAACCATACAGGCAAATACACAAACCCAATAACAACAAAAAAAACCCCAACGAACAACAACAACAACAACAAACACACAAAAAAAAAACCCCAAAAAACCCAAAAAACCCCAAACAAAACAAAACCCAACTCAAACCAAACCAAGAAAACACTCCCCCGCAAAACCTCCAAACCACCAAAAATTCCCTCAAACTCTCACAAACTCAGAATATGGTAAACTGAGCCAGGAAAAGAGGTAAAAGAGTTTATGTAAATCATTCTAGAAGAAAGCATGGTGCAACAATAGTGTAGGATCTGAATGCAAACCTTTTATTCTGACCAACTCTCAAAATTTCCAGTTCTTTCTATACCTGTCTTGATTTTAGCAGTGTTATTGAGGATTTAATCTTGGGTCAGAGGCCAAAACTTAGCCCATAGAAAATTTCACAATTTTCTAGTTTCAAAAAATTTTGGGAAAATTCAAATTTTTTAGAGAAATTCTTATTTTGTGTGGCAGAGCTGACCACTAGAATTGACTTCCTCTTGAAGGTTCAAGGAAACAGTGTAGCTTCTCTAGAGATAACATGGCAATTCAGTCTACATAATGAGGTCCTTAACTTTGCTCTAAGATTTCATGTATTTTGGAATCCCAGCTTCTACATAATTTTCTAAATATGCTTTCTTATTGCATTGAATAATAATATCAATTTATATTTCTTTAAAAAGTCTGTGTTCCAGAGTGCATTTTGCATCTGAGAATTTGTCTGCAGTGCTCAGATGTTTGGATCAACTGGTTTAATTATAGAATTTTTATTACATTCATACAGTGGCAGAATTTAATCCTTTTTTAATTCACTGGGCTAACAGTCCTTATATAAAGAAAGTTAGGAAGGAAAAGGATTTCCTGAAAAAGTAGTTTACATCGCTATTTCATATTTGTCTAAATAGATTCAGTTCTTATAAGAAAAATGAGGCAGGGAGAGATGAAGTAACGTACTTAAATTAACAAAGCAGCAAACTAGATCAGTATTGACTTATTTACTTATAAGAGTGTGCCTGTGTTCCCCTTCACTTTCATTACTTAAGTGAGAGCATGAGGGTCTATTTTGCCTTACAGATTTGAGAAAACATATTCATTTCTTTAAAATGCAATTTCACTGTATTATTGCTGTCATTTCTGGTTCAAGCACTGATTGGTTTATCTCACTGCATGTTGATAAAAAGGCACCATAGATACCTATTTGGGGAAAAACAATGAAAAAAGGTACTTTCACTGTTGCTTTGGAGAATGGAAAATATGTTTGTGTGACTCCAAACATATACATGCCTGTGTATTTTAGGCATCTGTCCCCACATTCCTTCGTATTCTATGCCACATTACTTCCAGGTGTTGATTGAAAGGATAATGTTAGACGTATAATGTTAAAATAAATAAACACTGACCAGTTCCTTAGAAAAGAATACCAAAGTTTCTCATTTGATATATTCTAGTTGCCTCCAACTAATTGGCAGCCTGGAGTACTGTTTGGCCAATGCCAAACCTACTAAAAGACTCATGAATGAGAATAAACTAGCCGGTTTCCCTTCATGTAGATAGAGATTGATACAGAGAGTGGAATTATACTGAGATAAGGAATATGTGATGGTTTTCATTTATCAAATTAATTGAAAATATGGATAACGTAATTCTGAAATGAGCTATAGTTGTGATTTTTATTTATTGATTTATTATAAAACAAGGCAACCTTTCTGTTAAGGAAAATCATGGAAAGAGAAGATTATGAAGTGCATATCACATATGAACAGTGTACAAATTATATTATTCACAAAGTAAAATGAACCAAGATTGTACTTATAAAATCAGTCATCATTCCCAGCATTATTACAATATTCTTAAAGCAGAGAGTTTCTCATTGTGATCAGGAAGTAAAGAACTGACTTTATTTTCATTTCTTCCCTCATCTAAGAATAAAAAATGGTTACCACTAGGGAACTTCCCCCCCTACATTTTCTTAAAGGCATTAAAGAATTACACTTCATTAAAGAAACAAAGCAAACCAAAAACTTAAAACCAAACATCTCTAATTTCACAAATCTGAAAGTATAGAGAAAGGATACAAGTTATTAATAAAGAATTAAATAAATGTACGTAAGTAGTAAGGGAGATAAGTTTAGCCCAATAAACAATATTGAGTAAATTTAGATCTTTGTTAACATCTCTTTTCACCTCAGTAGAGCACAGATTCAGTGTCTTCTTTTTTTTTTCCATCTTACAATTTTGTGGTCAACCTTCTACTTTCTTAAGAGTCCCTCACTGTTTTTATACTTCTTTCTGGCAATATTTATGCCACTGCTTTACAACTGCAAGGTCATCATGTTTACTCTAACATTCAGTGTAATATTTGACAATCAAAATGAAGAATGAATGAAAGTACTTAAAAGAAATAAATCATTATTGAATCTTTTGTGTTCCTATATCACCAGTTACACCTTTGGCATGAAATCAGGTCTTGGATGTGAAATACTGTTCAGGTGCTTTGCTTAACTAGTAAGTGTTGGAGTCTAAGTGGAAGAATTATACTGGATCTAATAAGCCAAAAACTAATGACTTGCAGCACTTATATTAAAATACCACACATGTCTTCATAATTGTGGATTTCCTCATTCTTTCAGAAACAGTTTCTTCTCTAGAGCATATTGAATAGTATCACATAACTAACCTGAATAAATGCATTTGATGGACTTTTATGAGGGCTTTTTTATTATTATGAGGTCCCTTTTATTGCTTTCCTCCTCTCTCTTCTTTCAACCACAGTCTATTTGCCAGCTTCAGGTAAAGAATTTTATGCAACACTTAGACAGTACTGAGTTACTATGAATTCTGATTAGCCAAAGGGGTCAACTTTCATTACAAGATGCATAAAACTCAGTCCATTAAATTGTCCCTTTCAAGCTTGCAGTAATGGGTATGATTTTGATTATATTAATTAGTGCACTCTCTGCATTGCCAAACTTGATTCTTATTTTAAGGAATACAGAGGTTTCTTCTTCCGGTATAGAACTGGTTTATAGGGAAGAAAGAACAGATTTATTAGGTTATCTGAGATATAATAGATGAAAAAATTAAGTCATTGCAACAGATAAATTATTTTGTCAGAGAAGTAAGCATATTATATCAAATACAGTTTAAAAAAATAATTCCAACTCATTATTTTTATAATTTCATTTTTAATTGGGAGACATATGATTTTATGGCCTTTGGTCCATTTAACTATTCATAACATAAAGCCCAAAATAATTTGCTCATATCTTCAATGACTCCTCTAAATACCTAGAAAATTATTGGTTTCCTAAACCCTACTTTAGTCTAAAATACTTTTCATTTCTACTTCAGCAGTTGATAGAATGACACATGCATCACCAGGCCTAGTCATTGTTCTATCCAGTTTGATATTCTACACAACATGATTAATCTTTGTATTTTGGAGAACATACAAATATAGACTCTTTATATCCCTCAACTCAACCAGTCAAAGATAAAATCAGATCAAGAGTAGGGTAGAAATAACAGATCTTCACACACAGATAGTCCTCTGCATGGGACCACTAATGGATAAGGTGAGGGCTGAGTCAGCTCCAGTGGGAAACAGGACTCTAATTCATTCCCAGCACATGGAGCCCAGACAGCAAGCTATTTCAGTGATGAATCTGAACATTAAAAGTGAACTACATCTCAGAAGCCTTACACTAGGAGCCACATTTCCCAAAAGGAACAAAATTTTGTGGGGTTTTTTTGGGATAACATCACCAATCTCACCAGTCATATATGCTAGGTGTCTGTCAGAGGCATAAATTTGGCTTCACCTCCCTTCTAGGAAGGTGCAAGAATCCAATAGCCAAAAGTTGAACGAACTAATATTTGCAGTAATATATTTGACACCAATCTACCTCTATTATTTCTGAGCCTCCCATTTCTCCTAAGTTAAACAATATCAGATTGGAATGTTAAGGACCTGCAAATTTCAGCTTTCCACAGAGCCCATTCTTCCTTCTCTGACCTTTTCATGTCTAAGACATGTATATAACATGACAGAACAAGATAAGGGAACTTGAAACTTCATCATCTAAGTTTTAATGAGTTCTCCCTATCCTTTAAAGTTCTTGGTATGACTTTCTGTCCTTGCTAAGAAGGTAAGGATCCATACACAGATGCTGAAGAGGTATTCCAGAGAAGACACATGCCCCTCCCATCTTCCCTCTTGACCCTCAACACCTTTTCTACCTGGGAACAACAGCTCCCCTTCTTCCATCAGAAATATCATTCAGTTAATGTCACTGCTTAGATCAGGTGGATAGCTACCAAGAAAGACTACATAATCCATAGGGACTGAAATTCTTTCAGAGACTGGTTCAGAGCTGATGCTATCTTGAGTACTCAGGTTTCTCATATCAGAAAGCTAACCCCCTCTGAATATGTGGCAACATAGCCTCCTACATCACCACTTCCCCCCCCCCCGCCTTTCCTTTCATTCTTGAGTTGACACAACCAGCAAGTCATGACTGTGTGGGAGGGAGGTGGAGGGGGACAGTGCTAATGGTTTTGTATTACCATTCTCACAGAATAAAACCAAACCAAATAAACCCCAACAAAAAAACCCAACAACCCTGGAAACAGGGTTTCTCTCTAGAAAGAGTATAAATTTGTACTTTGTTTTGCGTTACTGCCTACTATAACAGCAAAATTCATAACATATTTTTTTATTTTTTCCTGTTCTACTGATTTCTGATTATATCTGCCCCAGCAAAAATTACCAAGTGATCAACACAGGACTGATACGGGGAGCAGTAATGCAAGCTTGCTATGCAGTGTCCGAAAGCAGCACTTGTAACGTTTTAAAGGTTCAGGACTTGAAAACAGAATGAGGAAAAAGGGAAGGTAAATAGCTGCACAGCTGGACTACCATTACCTGACCACACTACACTGAGCAGCAATCATAAGTGCCCCTACACACATTAGGATGTTTAGTCCCCAGAATGGAAGAGTTTACATCTTCCTATTCTTAGCTATTCCTATTGAACCTCTTTGATAATAAAGACATGCTAGAGAGTAGTACATGGGGGTTTAGATTCCAAGATCTCCTTCTGTGTTCAAAGCAGTTATAAAGATATTTGAGAGACAACAATTCCAATTCTAAAACTGTTCACCATGTTTCAAAACATTGTCCTCATCATACACATTGTTCCTATAAACTTGCTCTGATTAGAGTATCTGAGAAATAGCTTAGCTGTTTTCTTTTTTTTGTCAGATTGGAAAAAATTATATAAATCAAATATTTTTTTATAAAACAATCAAATACACTCATTTTGTGATGTTATAAAAGGAGTTTAATTTAGAGCTTATCAGTCTGACTGTTTTTCTGAAAATCTTTTTTTGAAAAATTTCAGGTTTAGTATTGTGTTTTTTTTAAATTAGTAACTTTGGTCTAGGTAACTTAACATAGTTTAAAAAACAAACAGGGTTTGAAAGTCCTGAAGAACATTTTGTACACAGAGAACGAGTATCTGTAATTATATCTTGGACAAAACAACTCGAGAGTTCTGGATTGTTGAAACGGCAAAAGCCGTTTTCTTGGAAGAAAAAATAAAACAAAATTCTCAGTACGACAGTTTTAAAAATATGTTTTTGTCTTAATTTAACAGCTTTTCATCAATTTTGGCAAAACTGTCATAAGTTATGAGAGAACTTTTCACTTCAACAAGATAGAATTAAAGAAAAGAAGAAACTAATGTCTCTTATTTTAAACTTTTATATCAGGGAGTTTTACTGACTTTGACATCCTAATACAGCAAAGGCTCATATTTAATATCTGTTACCAAGACATATGGGAAGAAAACCCCTCAAAGGTAACATTAGATCAGAATGATACAGACCAAAATGGTGCCTAACTTTATCCAAAGAAATAATTGTACATTATACAAAATATCTGAATACAAGATAATTTATTTACTTGTTCTTCACAAAAAATATTTTTAAGAAAGTTGTTTATTTAAGATTAAACAAAATCGATTTTTAGAATTTCCCAGAGAATGGACATTGTTAGCTGACTTTATGTTAAATGTTATCAATTATTATAGAAAGAAGTGTACTTTTTCTCTGAACAAGATATAGGCTCTACTTGATTTATTGCCACAAGGCTTACTACAATCTGATGTTGTTTTATAAAATTCTGAGAGTGAAAATGTCTTTCTCTGTAAAGTGATGCAACTCCAGTAAAACCAAACTATTGTTGCACATCTGTATTTGCATTAACAAAAAACAGAATGTTGAGAGTGTTTGTAGGTTGGTGTAATATAGGCATTTGGAAAGATATATAGCCATATAGAAAGTAAAGCTAGAAAAAATATTTGTCCTTGCTAAAGCTGGAGTTGTTATTGTTGTAGAACACATTTGCATAGTCATTAGTAGAGGTTATACAAGAACTATACTAATTACATCAAAAACTGTCTTTGATATAATTTTTCAAAGGTAATTTTATGTTGATGTGAAGAATCTGTAGAAGTCTGATTTCAAACATGCTATATTCAGTATTAATAGCAATATCATAGGCAGGTAGCTTTTACTCAAATTCAGATGCATATTTTTTTCCAAGATCTGTTTCATAGAGCATTTTGAAGATTTCATGAGTTGATAGGACATAAAACACAGGATGCATGTCCCATCCAGTTGACATCTCATTTTTTTTATTTTAGAAGAAAACCTCAATTTTGATCTATAAAAATGTCCCTTATTTATTACTTCTGTAGTACAAAAAAACCCCAAAAAGCTACCTTTCACAGTAGTGATGATACCAAGCACTATAGAAGTTTTATCATATCATAATGGTAAATCAAGCGGGAATAGAAGTTTGGATAAAAAAAAATATTTTCCCCTTTTCATTCACTTGGACAGGAATATAAAAAAATATTATTGTTGCATTTTGCTTCTGATTTTACATGCTCATCACTTGATCATTTATAGCTTCAATTATCTGTCTTCTTGTGTATTTCCAACAGAACCAAACCCAGTATTTTATTAGACATGGATGTGAAATGAACAATCACACTTACTTGAAATTTTTTTCCAGCTCTCATTCTAAAAGGACTTTAATATCTTCTGAGTTAAATGGATATGTATATATATAAATAATTTAGATGGAACAAAATATTACATGTCTGAATCAGGTCAGAATCCATCTAAGCAATTCAACAACAAAACCAAATGTTCAAAAAGCCTTATATGCAGCAGTCCATGCCTTATTCTGACAGTGAAAATAAATTAGCAAACTATAAAAGTAAAAAACAGATGTATTTAAAAGACAAATAGCCATTCTCTCTGAAATTCAAAGTAGTGTGAAATGGAGAAGTCACAGCAGATTAAAAAACAAATGGGAAGAAGAAATTCAGATTGCCATCAAAGATAAAGTTCTAAGAGAATTGTTCTCCTGTGCTCTTTCAAGCTCTTGACACCCTTTGCCTCACAGCAGATGAAAGAATTGCAAAGGCTGACTTCTGGAACACTGCAGCTAGGAACAGACAAAACAAGATTGTCATTGTCCCCCAAGGACAAGGGGTTGAAGAAAACTGCCATAGTTAGTAATGCTTAAAGGCAGTGCCATTATTTGGAAGACTGGAGTCATGGGTAAATGCTCTAGCTTCTCTCTATTTCACTATTGAACAGTAAAGGCCACTTCTGAAATATTTGTGCATCTGAAGTCAGTTCACAGTAGCTGTAACACACTCTTTTCCATATTTGGCCTCAAAACAGGCCGGATGCGCACTTTCATCCTAGCCTATGGTTCCATGCTATACTTCCAGAGATTCCATGTGGTAGACTGGAAACTGCACAGAGATCACATAAACATTTGTTCAAATTATATTTGAGAGGATACAGAATGACAAGTTAAAAAAAGGTCTTGCTATTAAAGAGAACAACAGAATCCTCAGCTGAACAACAGAATCCTCAACTGAACACCTTTTAGACTTAGCTGAGAGGAACCATCTCACTATCATGTTGAAGAGTGACCATACAATGCTGAGCCAAGAAGCCCTGCAGCAGTACCAGGAGAACAATAAAGCAAGAAACAAATGTGGATCAAGCTGCCACACATTTTTCTCTAAAGCATTCCTGGAAATCTTCTCAAAGTCTGAAAGCCTAGCATAAATTCTGTGTAACATTTTCGTCAGAGATTTCCTAAATTGTTCTCTAAGAGATAGCTAATAGAATGACAGCAGTGAATTGTCATAATAGTCTTGGAGAATTAATCAAATCACTGCAAATTAGCCTCCTTTAGCTATTTATTCAGAACTGACCTTTAATCAACAGTCCACCATTCCTAAGCCTAGTGGTGAATATTTCATCATCTGGTGAATCCAGTTAAACTACTAACACTCTCTAAGTACATCAAACTCAACTTTGATTTTAGTATTCCTTTAAATGTTGCTCCTGAAACTTTTTGCTTTATAATGACCACTGCCAAAATTTGTCATAAAAAATAGTACTTATTTATCCAAACATATTATTTCACTTTTTTTTTTTTTACACACTATATTTTTGACATTTTTTTCTAGCCTCCTTCTAAGCCCCTTTCACCTGCTTTGCTAATGTAAATCTAAGTAAGACCATTTGAAATGTCTCGCTCTTTTTTAGCCGCCTGAATAGTTTCCAAACAAAAGATTTAATTTAACACCAGAGAAGGAGATGTGAATGTCAGTTTATGTGTTTAAAGTCTCATACGTACACACACACACACACACGAACACACAAACTCAGGAAGGAGCAAAGAGGTACATTGTCAGGCAAGGGAATCCAAATAACCCCTCTGAGAAACGAACTCTGGGGTTTCCCACAGCTGTCCCAGACAAGCCTCACCCCCCATATCAAGACAGGACAAGCTACCACCATAAGCCAATGCGGCAGCTCTGGAGATCACCTTTCTAACTGAGGGAGATTGTGGGAGCAAGTTAAGCCAGCAGCAGATGCATTCAGTTAATTAGGATGAAAAAGGAGTTTTTTGGCCTTGAATGGTGTTTTTAATAAAGAGAATGCTGTGTTCTCAAAGCAAACACCTCTTTGAACGGTCACGATTGCACGTGTTTTTTTCTTATGGCTGAACACAACCACCACATGATGCCAGATGAATGTGTGGGATCAAGGCGCTGGTTTAGGATGATCCTGGGAATTTCAGTTAACTAAAAGACAAACACCAGATGCTGTTTACAAAGGAACCCTAATAAAAGGGGAACGCCAGAAATATCGGCGGACAAGTCCCAAAATCGAACTCAGTGTGTGCAGCCTCATTTTTTTCTCCCTCAGTGCCCATAGGGGATCACCACCCAGAACTATGGGGCACATGATGGGATGCAGGAGAAAAACTTTTTGGGTTTGCACAGGACATTTCCAAAGGTGAAAAACACGAGGGGACAAGGTGGATTGGGGAGGAACAAGGATGGAAAAAATAAAGAAATAAGAGAATAAAAAGAACTGATCACAGGCAAATGGTGGCTTATCAGGACACATCTGGCCATATCATGTTGTCAACATAGTCTTCCATGACCTCTTATTAAATTCCATTTCCAACTCATGTGTGTTTAGGGGAACCTGAGTGTCACCAACTGGAAGGACTGTGAATGTGAAAGTGTAAGAGTTCTGTACCATGAGCTGAAGTGGGGCTATGATTTTGGTGTAAGCTTTCATCCTAATGAAATGGGTCAGTCTGCAAATTTAGGACACGCACATTCCAGGTAAAGAAAATGCCACTTGTGATATCTCTGGATAGCACATCTGTGTGGTGCAGTATTCCCTGATATCCTTTAGAAAGGAGAAGGATCACTGAAAGTGCCCTTCTTCTGACCAGCAAGAAGGAATCGGGAGGTTAGTGGGGGACTGGCTGAAGCCTGGCTCCTGCACAGAGGACAGGGGAGGTAGGAAGTGCTCAGGATTGTCACAAGCAGTCGGGGAGTCAAGCACTGCTGCAAGATGAAGACACATTCCATCTACGCAACAGTTTCTTCACAATAAAATACACAAAAAATTTGCAAAAAAATACATTAAATTCGTGTCAATTGGGAAAACGGATACTATTATAGTCTACATTTCTCCTTCCCTCTTTTTGTTTCTCCCTCAACAACAGACTTGATTCACAGTTTGAGGGAGATGGCAAGGGTCATTGAGCAATCAGTTTAGTCTAGTCTTCCCAGACTTTGGGAGACAACTCAGGCCACTGTTTAATTATGGCACTTTGAAAGTGAAGCTGGCTCCTGCTGCTAATCAGAGCATGGTAAATGTACTGTGCATGTACGTTAATAGAATCTGCATATGTGCACATACATATCTAGTTCAAGACAGATAACTACCTTTAGGAAGAAAGACATGTTACATACATACTCTGTATATACAAACATATGAACATATATAAAATAAATGGCTTCTGTTTAAGTTCTCTGGTTGAAAATAATGCATTAATACAAAATGATAGTTGCTTCTGAAAGACTTAAGACAATACTTCAACTTCTGTTGTTAGAACACAGAATATTTACTTGTGTCTTATATATCCCTGAATACCCAATTAAGTTAATATTTCCTTTTTGCTCAGTATAGTAACCTTTCTACTAGAAGTGAAGAGGTATTCTATCTCTAAGGCAACTGGTCTTATCAAACAATAAGCAAAAAAATAGCAGGTATTTATTACTGACTGGATTTTAATGAATTTAAAATGTCTTTCTCGGATAGTTAAACTGTGTATATTATGAAGTGAAAAATAGTAATTAAAATATTGAATTTCCATTCTGGATGGAATTCTAGAATTTTAAAACATTTTGCTTTGTAAGAAAAACTGTAACTGACAGAATTTCTTGTGAAAGGAAGATTTATTTCAAGCAAAAAAAAAGCCATATGCATTCTGATTTAGCTTTTTGAAGAATTAAACATAGCCTGATCCAGCTGGGACCAGTAGTCTGCCTCTGTCTGTGGTTAAAGCCTAGCAAAGTATTGAAGAAGAAACATAAGAATGTTTATATTCTTAAGAACATTGTTTCATGATATTACAACTGAGGTTCCTTTGTACAGGATCATACCACAGGGACACCAGTTTCAATATTCAATTTCTAACAGCTGGCATCTGCCTCTTTAGAGAAAGAGGAACAAATATAATTCTCCTAATTATCTGAATCATTATTCTTCTTACTTCATAAACTACATCTTCCTCCTGGGTCTGTTTTATACTGATCTCAGTTTCTACCAGTTGTTTGCAAACCATTACCAAATTCTTGTCCTTTTCTTCAGGTCTTGTTCCTCCTCTTTATTTGAGAACTAAACATAACAGGTTTATTTAATATATATATAATATATTTAATGCTGCAACCATGCCAGGTTTATATGTATTCATCACTAACACTTCTCTTTGGATGTCTGCCAATAATCCTTATATATTCTTTTAAAACTCTGTTTTTCATATCTTTTAGAAGTCTCATATTTCTTCTACTTATTGTTTCATTTGCTTATAAGCTTCAGACTCTAAGGATCAACTCTCTGCTGCATTGTAAATATTACTAATAGAACAGAATATCCTTGTTAAAAAAGAAAATGAAAGGCATCTACATTGCTGTCCATAGACTTAAAGTTTTTAGTTTTCCTTTGAATGTAAGTTCTTGTATGCATCAAATGTCTTACTTTATTGTCACCACCAGTGCTACAGCATTACTTGCCTAATCCCTCACTAAGACTACACGGTTTCTGCGTAGTATTCTGTGTGCTCTAGGTGGAGTGAAGCAATATTTGGTACACTTGTGAGTGTCAGAAAATCATTCATGGTAGCTTGCAACAATGTGGCTATGTCCTAAGTGCTTAGAGTTGATCAAGAGAAACCTCAAACAAAACCAGATATGAAATGGAAGCTTTTAGAGCAAGGACTGTCTCAGTCTGAGTTTGTACAGTATCTGGCATAGTATAACTTTGCTCTTGCCAATCTAAAGGTCCTTCTGTACTCATCATGACTAATGGGGATTAGAATATATTAAAAAAAATTAACCACAACATTTAAAATGTTACTTTTACATTCTGTTGATTATTCTGTTACTAAGCAGATAGGCAATACATTATTCTCTTTACCTACACTTTCAATCATCTATAATGCACTCCGAAAAGTGATATCGGTTAGTAGCAATTTCTGGATGAAAAATAAGTTATTAGCCAAATCTAACAGAAACAAATAAAATAATATTTTTTAATCAATATCACATCTCAGGATCTCAAACACATTGTAAGAACTGGTGCAGGATTTATTAGAGAAAATTAATACTATGATTTTTCAAGAATACCACTGAGAATATAAAGAGGATATAAAACATTTTACAAAACATTCAGAAAGAAATCAGGAAAGCAAAAAAAGAATTTGGCCAAATAAGGAGAACAGAAATACTGACTAATTTAAAATTTGGTAGCTAAACACTGAATACTAATAAGAGTACATGCTGGGTCTATTTTGAACTGATAAAGATTCAAAGTGTTTTGCAGATTAGCTATTTTTCCCTGGAATGAGTATAAAATATTAGGTGTAAAGCCTATATTATTAATATGGTGTGAGAAAGATTCCTCAGTTTGAATATCAAACTATCATAACTTGCAGTGGTTTTGATTTGCTCTGTGGATATTGCAATTGATGAAAAAAATACAGTAATTACAATGGCTGCACATGTGATTGCTCTAATAATTATGGTGAATCCTTCTTATGGTGTTGTTACTGATAGCAATAGAAGCAATAGTTTAAACTTCTCATAGGCTTTCATTGACTCTTGGGTATAGTTAAAAGGAATCCTTCATATAAGCTGAGTATCTGTCAGATGGGCAAATTTAGGAAGAAATTCAAAATTTCTCACCAGAATGAAAAATCATACATGTTCAGCAAAAAAACCCGAAAGCAGACAAACAAAAAAAAACCCAAACCAACCAAATAAACAACAAAAAACCCAAACACAAAAGAAGTATGTTTAATTCTTTCTAAAAAGATTGAACGGAGCAGTAGAAGGTCCTCATCCCAGTCCTGGTTACTGCTAGACACAGATGTTCCAGGCAGGGAACACTGGGTTGCCTCACCACCTTTGTTCCTCAACAGGACACAGTAAACATGGTGTATGTGCATCGGAATCCTGAGCAATCATAGACTCCTCAAAGCTGTATCTGGCTTGTGTCCTCTACAAATTATAGAAGATTCAGAATTTTTTTAGATTACTTTAATATTTTTAATATTTATCAAGAGTTAAACTTAATTTTGCATTAGATTTACTTAATTAAACTAGTTTTTAAAGTGTTTCAGATCAGGTAGTTGTACCTTTGAGATATCAGCACTGCTGGTACTTATGGCAGACCAGACAAAAAAAAATTTATCACCTATTCTGACCATTTTATGTAGGTAGACTTGTCTACCCCAAACAGAACTGCATCCAAATTCATATGTTTTACATTTTAGTATCTGTGAAAGAACCATGCTTTGCTGGATAATATCAAGAACAAGATTTAAGCATTTAACAGTTGAGAAAGACAAGTACTGTAATCACCAGAAACTACAAAAAACATATATATTTTACTCTTGTTAATTTAATTGGGAACTGAGTTGCAAAATCTTCTGAAAACCTATTGAGCAAATAACTGTTTTAATGAAAATACTATGACCATTATAATCTAGCAATTTTCCTACAAATGTCTTTTGAAAATATTTTATCTGAACCTCTATACATGGTGTTCAACAGATATAAAGGACTTTTTTCACCATCAGCTTTTTAAATTAGTGATGTCAACTCAGATCATTTGTAGTTGTTGCCTCAATATTTGGTACTGATGGCATTACTGTTGCCTCCCATCACAATAAAGGTTTGCTCCTCAAGTTAACTACAGAAACTTTAATATCATCCGAAGAGGTTCAGATCACAACTGATGGATCTTTTATTCTTCATTCCAATCTGTTGTACTGGTGTGTGCTACTTCCAATACGGCTTAAAAAGTTACTGTCATGGTTCCAGGAGCCAGCCTTATTCTACTCTGGATAACAGAGAATAGAATCAGCATGTAGCAGCTTTTACAAAGACTTATCTTGCAATTAACATCACAGAAAGTAGGTTCTCTTATTGGTCACACCATTCTGAACCTCACATTTTTTTAAATTATTTAGATATTTTCATAAATAATGTACTAAGACTACAAATTTCACTGTATAACTGTGCTGGAAACGTGGGTGAAACATGCAAAATTGATTTCCAAAGTATAGTAGAGAATTTGCTTGTGAATGCATTTGCTCCTCAGAGAACGAAAAGGAGGGAGAGAAAAACCTGCTTCATTAAGTTGTCTTGCAAGCAAAAGCTGAAACATCTGCTAAAATCATGAGCAACCTGATGGCCAGATACAGCAAGAGAAATGGTAGAATTATATGTTCATTTCACTTTTTCCTGAGTTTCACAGACACATTTAAGAAGAATAGTGTTTAGGACAGTATCCTTAAAGCATAGCTTTGATCTGAAATATGAATGGAGAATTAGTGGATGGGATCAGTTAAAATATGTACCATTGAAGTACTATTTCTTAATCTACCTTTCTGTTTATGTTTAACTGCTATTACCATATGGAAACAGTTCTTTGAAGGCTCTTTGGTCACTCTTATCATGTTTAGCAACAAAAACAAAGTACAAATACACCATCAGATTTGACTTGTCTTCCAGGTCTGATGTTGAGGGTATGAAAGGGAAGTAACATTGTAGAAGATATATTTTTATCTATTTTCTATGTAACTTCCATTTTTTCTGGTCCATGTTTTTGCTTATTCTTGAAGATTGAAGCTTCAGTTTAGACATTTGCTATTCCACTGAAAAATGCCTTTTAGCGGTGAAGATAGATTACCGTAATTATGGCTGAAATGGTACATAGAACTTCAGATGAAATTGCAGCAACTAAATATATGACTCTGTCTAAGCTCATTTGGTCCTATAACTAGAATTTAGTGGGGTTTACTCTTACGTTTTTGTTGCTCCTGGATTACACCAACACAGTAGTGTAATTGCTTAATGACTGTAGAATCTGTTCAAATGAATCTATTTCCTATAGATTCCACAATGACTTGAGGAATCATCCAGGGAAACAGAACCTCACATGAAGAAACTGGACAGGGAATAACTAGGAGAAAGAAAACTGTGAAATATTTAAAATGCTTGTTTTCTTTCTAGAGAGCATTTGCTACTTTTGAGTATGTTTAATTACAGTTTTGTAATTTGTAACATTCTCTTACTAGATCATTGAGCTAGAGCTGACTCAGCCTTTGCCTTATCATAAAGCTTTTGCTTACATGAAAGACCAATTAGCTTTTTAGAAACCTCTAAATAGTTAGGTCAGAACAAATAAGCAAATTTTGTACATATTTTTTCTATTGCAACCATGCAGAGCAGGTTCTTGCTCTTAGGCTTAGTCTCGGTTAACTCAGTGTCTCACTAAGTTACAAAGAATCCCTTGCAAATTTTTATTCTTACTTATGATGTGCTACTGTCTACCATTCTCTGTAACTCAATGATCACAGCCTCATTTCAAACAAACACCAACTCTACCCTTCAACTCTTTGTTTCACACCTCACCAGCATAATGACTGGATACAGAAGAAAACATCAATGTGTTGCAGAATTAATTATACTCAAACTACTTCATTTTTAGAGAAATGTGAAGAAAGTATGATCAAACGAATCAGTTCATCAGTTCATCTCGTATTAATACATCATCATTTTATTAATACTCAAGAATTCTTCCCCACCCCTACTTAACCATAATAGCATACAAGTTTGTTCTTTGGCTATGGTTCAAATTTCACCATAGCACTGTCTTAATCTCAGTAGTGGTTTTTACATGGTGATTATTATATCCCATGTGATAGTTCAAGGCTTATTCCAATTTACACTGACATCAATGACCACCTGCAATGAAATGCAGCTGTGGCTGAACCTACAAAGCAAACACTGTGACTCTACATTTTTCTTTAGTCAACTCCTTTACCTCTACTGAATTAGGATTTGGAACTTTAGAGAGGTTAAAGTCTTGGCATCAATTTTACTTTGAGGAAAGCTCCTTTCCTTCATGATGTTGTTTCCTGAGGCAATTAAATCAATGTCTTAACCAGAATCTGCTATCAGTTTGCTTCCAGTACTTTGTGCTATCTCAGAGGTGTTAGCCAAGACAGGACTGGGCTGTATGATTTAGCCAGGTAGCACTTTAAAAAGTAAAGAATAAAAAGTTTAAAAAGTAATAAAATATATTTTTATCACAAGTATGTAAAAAGCATCCCAAACATAAAATAAGAGTAACTAGGGAGAAAAATTGAACATAGTAATGAAATAGCTTTTAAAAGGATGCATGTAAACATGAGAGAAAACTGCAAATTTATTCTGAGGGGCAGAGTCAAAAGTGAACAGAAATTTTCTGTTAGAGATATAAACTTTGAAAGTTTCAGTTTAAACAATTGTCCTGTATCAAGAGTAGACCAAACAAGAATGTAAAAATTATGTGTATGTATATATATATATATATATATATATATATATATATACCTGAGGGATCTGGACAAAGGAAACAGGTAGCATTACAAAAAATAAAAAGGGTTCTCAAATTAGGAGAGAGATGGCACTGCCACACACTATCAAGCTGTGACCTTTGCTTACAGACCCAAGGAGTACAGACCTTCATGGCTCCCCACCTGGGACTGGGGCTCTGCTGTGTCTTCCTGTATTGGGCCCAGGAGTCCAGCAGGGATAGGATGGGATATCTACCACATGATGGAAACCTGAAGTGATGTGTGAAATGCTGTGCAACCAGCAGCAAAATGAAATACGGAGAGAACCAAGAAATAAACCAAGTTACAGGCCCATATGGTGGCACTGTATCAAACCTTCACTGAGGGTCTGTTCTGACCTAGAACATTTTTCTTCTGGTTTGTTGATATGAACAAACACAAGTGACTTGAGATAGCCATACAGGCAATTCCCCCTTCATTTGCAGTTCTGTTGCAACAGCTAGCATGAGGTGGGAGAGAAAGGAACCATGACTCAGTAGCTTCTCTTTTCTTGCTGATTTGTTCTCCAACTTGAGTGTGTGAGAAAAAAGTGGTCTGAGAGACACAGCTCTTCCCTTGCCCATGAACTCTGTCAGCAAAAGCCTATGAAAAAGGTAAGGTGTATTCCACTTAGCTCTATGTTCATGTATAAGAATGAAAACCAACAATTTCTGTGGGGAGGAAAAAAAATAAAAAAGAAAATTGGAAGGAAGTATAAAAGGAGGCTGAGTCAACAAATAAAATCAGGATAGAAAAGATTGTGAAAATACTGTCCTCTGAAGGATGTAAATGCTTAATATCTGGGCATTTTTTTTTTTAAATGAGAGCAATAACTGTACTTATGTAGCTAGCTAAGTAACAGGAATGCGAATAGATTGTTGCTTGAGTTATCAGCAATAATAAACTGTGCTGAACAATTCTTTAAATTACAAGGTAGAAGTAATCATTGAAGAACACATTATTGGTCACATTTGGTGCCACTCTGGAACTGAGAATGGTACCTCTCAGTGAAAACAGAGAACAGAAATAGAAAACTCAAGTGAAAAAAATCTTAACTGCTATCAAGGCTGTGTGTGGTTTTCTTGGGGTTTAGGGTGAGTTTTTTGATATATCTTTCTTCCAAATGTCATTTCTGAAGTCTGATCTCTCCTTGACTCTTTGCTCTCTTGTTCTGATACTCTCCATGCTGTCCTGACACATAAGAGCTGCTTACACGTATTACTTTCTGAGACCCCCCTTGGTATGGGTGAAAGTTTTGGGAAGAGCCTCAAAGAATTCTCTTTTTTTTTTTCTGGGAACTTTGTTTTACAATAAGGTTGACTGCAGAGAAAACAGTTCATTCTACTGCACATCCTGTGCAGAGCACTAACCTTGACAGAACAAAGACATTTTTTCAAACATGGAAAAGTTGTTTTCAATTTTTTTTTGTATTACATATAAAAAGGTTTGTTTTACAGCAGGCATATATGGAGCTTAGGAGTTTTGGGAGTACTTCTGTTATTATTTTATTTCTTAAACAAATTAATTTATTGTAATAAATGGTTAATAAATGCTTCCTTTTCCTTCATTTTATTTAATAGAAACACAGAATCATAATATCACAAATTCATAGAATGGTTTGGGTTGGAAGGGACCTTCAAAGATAATCTAGGCCAAACACCCTGCAAAAGGCAGTGACACTAGATCACGTAGCTAAAAGCACTGTCCACCTTGTACTTGAACATTTCCAGTGACCCACAACTTCTCTGGGCAACCTGTTCCAGTATCTCACCACTCTCATTGCAAATATTTTCTTACTTACATAAGAAAGAGCCTATCCTCTTTTAGTTTAAAAATATTGTCCCTTGTCCTATCACTACAGGCCTTGGTAAAAAGTCTTTCCTGTCTTTTTGATAAGCTGATTTTATATATCGAAAGGCCATAACAGTGTGTTCCTGAAGCCTTCTCTTTTCCAGGCTGAACAACTCCAACTCTCTAAATCTTTCTACATACAGCCCTCTGATTATTTTCAAGGCTAGAGCACATTGCCAGGTCATATCCAACCTCTTGTACTGCAGACTCCCCAAGTCCTTCTCCATGAGGACATTCATTCCCTGTCAGTATTCACACTGAGGATTGTCTCAACTTGGGTGCAGGACCTTGCACTTGGCCTTCATTTGAGCAACACTTTGTGATGCTCAAATAGGCTGACTTCTCAAGTCCATCAAGGTCCCTCTGGATGGCATCCCATTCCTCTAGTACATAAATGGCATCGCTCTGCCTTGCATCATGCAAAAACTTTCTGAGGATGAACTCTATCCCACTATGTGATTTATGAATATAGAACTGGTCCCAGTACAGCGCCTCAAGAGACGCCACATGTTGCCGGTTTTCATTTGGACATTTCCCAGTCTCTATTGACACACTATTTTTACAGATATCCCCTCTGATTCTTCAAAACAATGTAATGTTGATCTTTCTAAGTTAGTTTTGTACCTATATTACTCTTTCAGTTTGGGAATCATCATTCTACATAAAGATCTAGTAGTCTAAGATATAGAAAACAAACCTTTTTCATATTAAAAATAGAATGTAAGGGAGTGTATGCAGTTCATATTTGTAAAAGGTTTGAGAAAGGCTTCTGTGTCACTACAACATCAATATCAATCAAAATATTTTTCAGTTGGAATATAATTTGCTTTCTTAAACACTGAGAAGTTAACAGGAATCGTCAGTTTACCCTGTAACGCAAAGGGAAGAAAGGAACACAGAGAAGGCAATTACAGAATTTTATATTGTTTTCACCTCCAGAATCTACTTCTATAAAAATATAGAGATAAATTGTCAGTGTTTTAATGTTGGACAAATATCACAATAAGTTTAGTTTGAAAACCACTGTGTCGTAAAGTCTGCTGTTCTCACACTTCATGTCAGGCTTTTATCTGATATGACAGATATATTTCTCCCTGATTTTTGTTCAAAGGGTCTTTGTGGGGTTGCCATTCATCACCAAATTTTTCATAGACCTGTACTTAAAGCAGACCAGGATTCATTTTTTCATCAGGATGATTGGTTTTGCACTGAGTTTGGCAATAGTGTAATGTTATTTATAAGTCTCAGGAATGTTGATTTATCTGAAGCTGATAGTCAAAACCTTTGCTTCATTGAACATACAAGTAGGTGTCAACATGCTGTTTTGAGGAAATAATGAGTATGATTATTTTTTATTCTTTTAAGAGGGGATGTTTGGGGAATGTGCAAGTTCTTCACTGGTAAAATTGGCTGAATCAGACCAGTTTGTGCATCCAGAAGCTTTAAATTCTGCACCAAAGCTTTCCTGGACACTGTGAAGAAAACTCATTTTTGCTCATGAATTCTTGAACAGAAAACACAGTATGGGTAACTGACAGATTGGCAAGCTGAACCTCAGAAAGAGAAGGCCTTTTTTAATGTAATGGGAATTCAGTTTCCTGTCAAGTCAGAGAAATAACTCACAATGCATAAGCTAAACCTGTGCATGTCCTGGCAGAATTTGGACCTAACATTATGAGAGAAGGATGAAATAGTACCATATTAAAGAGCTCTGCTTGCTCTTCTGACATGCTGTAAAGTTTCTGTTTTCCTCAAAAAACAGGGAAATGTTTGGAGAACATGATTCTGTGTTTTATTAATGTACAATATGAGCTCATAGCAATTTAGGAGAAGGTGGAAAATAGCATAATTCTCAACATTTTGACAGGACTTATTTAGTTCATTTCTTCACATTTTGAAAAGGAAAATTAGGCTTCCATTTGAAACTGCCTTTGACACAGTTTTCGTGACTGATGTCTACAGTCAATGGGTCTGTATATGTTTTAGCAGTACTGTAGCACAGCTATTTCTGCAGAGTTTAATTTCCCTGATTGTCCAGGTCCTGAAAACTCTCTAGATGGGGCTGTCCCAGGTCTGTTTATAGCTGAATTAGCAATAATTTTTTAATTTTTATAATTCAGTATTGTAGTTTAACTGCCCTAATTTTCATACCTGAAATATGCTTGCAATATGCAATATTGTAAATAATGTAGTAAGAAAAGGCCATGGTGATGTGTCAAATGGCTTCTTTTTCAGTTTGTTCTTCTGTTAAGATAAACATAATTAATAATAACTTTTTTCATAGTATGAACACGTAGGTGCATTTATACTTAGAGGCAAGACCACTTATGCAACAAAATATTCTGCTACAAGGTGAAAGTAATTTTCAGGGCACTTAATTAATGTTACTGTACTAAAGGAAACAAACATTCATGTTGCATTTAACTAATCACATTATCCTTTAAAAGTACATGAAAATTTCAGGAGCTACTTATGGAAAAATATCAGTTCTTTGCTAGCTTAGATTCTGTTCACGCTCTCGAGTCTCATATTCAGATTTCTTCATGTTGGAAGGACACTCTGTTTGTAACATAGTGTGTTTTAAACAATTCAAGAAATACTGATTTCAAGTGATCAGGAGCTGGGATTTCTGATCCATGGGAAACTTCAATTCATCAGTGTCTTTTATCTGACTTTTTTTTCTATTAAACTGATGACCACAAAGCTAAATGTCAATTACCTACCCTCACCATTTGTTTTACCTTGACAAATTGTATTATGCATGTATGCGACAAGTTGGTACATTTGCACAAATAATGAGAAGGACTAAACTATGCAAAAGAAAGGGAAAAAAAATGAAAATGTGTTAGAAAATAAAAAACATGGTGTACTGATTTGAGAAGAAGCAATTGAAAACTGAACAAAAATATCTAAGTGCCTCACAGAAACATACAGTCAACTAGTCATACAGCTGCTGCTGACAGCTTTTTGTTATTTTTCACTGAGATGTCAAATGTTGGTAAAGGACAAAGAATGCAGACATGCAGGAATCACAGAAGGTATATTTGACCAGCACATGTGGAATACTAAGGAAATAATTGGTTTAGAATAATAGACTGTCAGTCTCTGGTATATCTCTCTAAATAGTAGAGAGGAGGGAAAATACTATTGTTGTTGAAAGTAAAAATCATAAAATAAAATGTTTTGAAAACTGGCTGAAATAAATACTAGTGCAGTGGTCAATGTAATATTCAGTGCAAAGCTACAGTTCATCTGACAAGCTAATCTGGAAACAATGTGAAAAAGAAATATTGAAGATAAATATGTTTGGGATTTTGTTTGGTTTGTTGTTTTATCAAGCAGCAAGTAGAAGTAGTGCTGTAACAGTCACATAAGAAATTAAATTGCTCAACCTGATATGCTTTGCATATGTAATGATTTTCTTCAGGTGAAATTCCAGAAAATCCTGTGGAATAGAATAACTGTTTTATGCTCATTACCATAAAAATTATAACTAAAATGTTAGGTTGTTTCACCTTAACATTATCGTAACTATTAGTTAAAAATGTATGTCAATAAATTCATTGGAAACCTCTCAAACAATAGCTTTATAAGACTTACAAGTCTCTCTCTGCAGCATGTCAGGTCCTGTTAGTAAAGAAAACAAACTAGTTTGAACCATCTATCTTCATTTGAAAGGTAGCAAACACAGATCTTTCTTGTAAGACAGTAGTTGCTGGATTTGTCAAATGTGTAAATATAAATGAGAAATTGTTAATCAAACCTACAATATTTCCTTTTTATTCTGCAGCACACATCTGAAATCTGTCAGCTCTAATATCCCTGTCAGTAATTATGAAGCCCCTCAAGGCTATTTGTTAGACACTACATGATACGTTTTATACAATAGCAGCTTCTAGGGATATTCATATTTTGCTTCAGAAAGGTAATAATTAATTTTGCAGAGTCTCATAACAGATCCTGTACAGGAGTCCATCATTTACGCAAGGAGATAAAGAATGAAATCTAAAAAGTAAAGAATTTCTTCTCTCCATTGCTGCACTTGAAGAAAACATCTAGGTTGAATTTTGAGGTCTATTTTGAGTCTGCTTAATGCTTAGAATTTCATTAAAATTTTATTGAACACTTCCTTATGCTTTAAATTACATCTAGAAAATTTACAGTGCATTAGGTTACTTTACGCATGGCCTACATTGCACATGAGGGGCAATACTGCCAAGCTTTAGTGCTAATACCAAAAGAAAAAGCAGTCTTCTTTCATTACACATCCTGGGCAAAGGCCAAGTTAAAGCTTTGTTGACATTGCAATCAAGTGTAGCAACACTACAGATGTAAGCACATCACAGATCTGAGCTGTCTCTGTCCTTGAGAATCTATATTCTGGGGAATTTCTATTATCAAAATCCTCAATCTTTCACTCTGTTTTCCATTAACCATTTTGAAGCTGAATGGTGAACACCAGTAAGGGTAGCAAAGCAATAACAAATGGGACTTGACAAAGATGAATTACAGACAATGCTTTAGATCAGTGATTGTGTCTCTGCAAGGGACCAAAAATCACAGTCAAATGATTAATTCATTCCCTTTCACAATCGTCCATTCCTCCCTAGACAGAGACCTAACATTGAACTGCAATATACATACAAATAGGGGCATTTCTGTGGCATTATTTGCTTTCTAGCTGCTACTGTGTAGTAGTGACACAGGGTTTTGCTTATTATAAGAATTCTCAAGTTTCTGGACCAAACCCACTAATTAATTCCATTTCCATTCTAGAAAACTACTGTTTTCTAGAGCCGAGTCTGACACAATGACTGTGATAAATAAAGCATATTTTCATCCTTAGAGTGTTTCAGTGAACTTGTGGGTGGTATTTTCTGAACCCATCTCCTACATATGTTCCTTACACCATTTTCTTTCAGACAATTAAAATAAATTACAAATTTTATTTATTTTATGGATAATGAATCATCATCCCCAGAACTGCTGCCAAAACCAAGGGCTATGATCAGGCATTCCCCTTAATTTAAACTAACTTATCATAGAATCATAGAATCATAGAATCAGTTGGGTTGGAAGTGACCTCTGAGATCATCAAGTCCAACCCTTGATCCACTACCTCTGTGGTTGCTAGACCATGGCACTATGTCGTGACCAAGTTCTTATTTCACTGAAGTTAGATAAACACGCTCTCTGATATTCATAGGAGGCACTGGAGCAAAGGAATTCTTAACCTTTTTGACTACCAAAAATAATTCTCAAAAATATACCTTAGTATCATTAGACTAAATGAAAGCAAATTTTCATTTGATGCACTAATTTAAAAAGGCTAAAAAATATTAGACAGCTACATGGTTCCAGTTTTCAAAGACAGATGCTCTAGTGACCTCAAAGATCCTTTAGCAGTGTCAGAAATTAAGTGAAAGGTAAAAAAACTACTAACATGAAAAAATGCTTGGGTTTAATTTTCAAAACCAAAAGTTACATGATTAGCCTTAGATCACAGTCCTGTATACTTCAGGCACTCTCTTGCAAGAGCATCTTTAACTCATAGAAATATTATGAGGAAATCCATTAATAATTCTACTATAACGGATTTACTTTGAGATTGCTGGAGATATGTCTCTATGGAAATGGAAATAAGGATGGAAATCAGGATGGAATACTACAGCTACTGTGATATCTTACCCATACGGACACTTTTACGTTGCAGTAAACGTGGAGCAACCTTTATCCTCAAAAACATGAGTAATTTATAATATCAAAAAATACGAAATTAAAATCAATTATTTTGCTGTGAAATAGATTTGTTTATCTATGACATGATTGGTAGTTTTCTGACCATGTCTTGAAAAAAATTTGACTTATGATTTCTTCAGTAGGGGAAATATAGTCTCCTTGCTCATGTTGTCAGACAAACCTCTTACAGTGATACTAAGGCATGATATTGTAAAAGTTGTATTTGAGACAAAATTGCACCTCTCTTAAATGAAAATCTTGAAATTATCAAAGAGAATATTCTATCCTTACAAAGTATGCTGAAGCTAGGAAAGAAGGATAAGTTATGGGACGCAGATGGTAGAACTAAATGACTCCTTGGAAAATAACAAAATTTTTCTACAAACCAAATTAAAACATAAACACCATTTAAATAAACTAATCCAAAGTATATCACATGACTCAAAATTTTGATTTTCTAGAGTATGTACTGAGAGTAATAGCAGCAGTTTGCTGCTGCTGCTATTTGCAGTTTTATAAATCTAGTGTAATTGTGCAAGCTACTTCACTGGGCAGGATTTGACAGGAAAAGAAAAAGGGAAAGAGTGAGAGAAAGAAGGAAGTAGAGATAGAGAGATAGAGATATATAGAGACATATAGAGATAGAGAAATATAGAGGTAAGAGACATAGATAATTTCATCAAATAAACATATCAAAAAGTACTCAGAAACAATTTAATAAAACCAAATATAATTAATAGCTTCAGACCCGAAATGTGATTACTTATTCCTAGAAAATCTCATATGAAATTTCACAGGAGATATTACTAGAATTTCTTTATCACTATAAAGTAAGCTCTTCTTGGTGAACCAGTATCTACTTAAAAAGAAGAATACAGTTTAATAGTTATGCATTTATTAACTTCATATATATGCAAGGAAGTTAATTATACTTCAGTCTTAGAAATAGCATGACAAAAAGCTAAAAAGGCTTGCCATTTGTGCAGAATATGTGTATAGGAATAATTTTAAATTTTAAGTAATGATTTTCCCAATGGTATGTGAAACATTCTTGAATACTGGATTGTAAAAAAAAAACGGATATTCTCTATCTGTCATATATGGACAAAGATGTTATTTTAATGTTAATCAAAAATCACTATCAGCCTCATTTTCCAATGTAATTAGTGCTGTTTTCTTTCTACTTTCCCGTATCCCGATCATTTGTTTACCTGTAGGAGCCTTTACATGATCTGCTCTTGTTAATGTATCATAATGCTTTTCAATACTAACCTGAATTTCTAACATTTAAGCTCTCATAACGTTCAACTGAATTGAAATATCTATGACTTGGCAATTAGTTCAGTGTTGAAAGGTTTCAGAAAACATACCAAAATTTTACTCCTTTATGACATCATTTTTCAGAGCTATTTAGTACGGATCTAAGAGGTAAATTTAACATTGAGTCTAGTATGTACATTTGTTGATATTTTCAATGAAAAATTGGTTTACACAATAAATGTCTTTTCTTTGGGTTTCAAGAATATATATTCAGGAAATTCAGGTCCACAGTGGAACATTTTTAACATTTGTAACCATGACACTAAATGTTCCAAATTTGGAAGATTTAAAGGTACTACAATATCCATCATATATATCAACCTATTTGCTGAATAAAATAGATTCACTGAGGTAAGGGACCTGTAGAAACATAATTTTTTGTTCATCTCATTAATTATTCATTATTTATCAATGTCTTGGGTCTGAATCTTGAGTTTTGGGTCTGAATCATGGGTCATTTACCACCACCACCTGCGACTCCTAGAAGGCTTCCATCAATGCTGCCTCCGTACAATCCTAAACATCCACTGGTCAGATTATGTGACCAATACATCTGTTCTAGAACAGGCAGTAGTCACAAGTATTGAGGCCATGTTGCTGAGAACACAGCTGCGTTGGGCAGGACATGTCTCCAGGATGAAAGATCACCGCCTCCCTAAGATCTTGCTTTATGGTGAACTTGCCACCAGCTGCTGCAAGAGAGGAGCCCTGAAGAGAAGATACAAGGACTCCCTGAAACAACATCTCAGCCTTGGCCATAGCGATCATCATCACTCGTCTGCTCTGGCCTCCAATTGGGAGGTCTGGAGGTACACTATCTATAACACTGCTGCTTCTTTTGAGAACGCACGCAGGATCACTCTTGAGGAGAAAAGATAAAGTAGAAAGAATTGTGTCTTGTCAATACCACTTAAGGAGTCTTTCTGCTGTGCCTTTTGCAACCAGACTTGTCTATCTCACATTGGCCTTTTTAGCTATCAGCGCACTTGTAGCAAGTGTGGGTAGAGTCCTTCCTAAATCTTCGTTCGCAAAGCCTAGCCATGATGATGATGATATCAATGTCATGTTATTATCATGTGTCATTTCAAAGCACCCTAATTCCAAAATCCAGGAGACTCTCAAATTGTGTCCTGTTTCTACAGTCAACAGGCAGCTTTACATCATCCTCCCACTACCTCAGAAATTACACCAGTGAGCAGACAGTCTGTTCTAGTCAGTTGATCTGAACGACTGAATGTCCACAGTGACCAGGGTGGACTGTGGTATGTACCTGCTCCATGATTTAGATGCAATCTTAAAGTATCAGAATGCATAATCTCATTATAAATTATTTTTTTCTGTAATTTATAATAGGAAATTATTATTAAACACAATAGCAACAAGAATGTTAAAAATACGAAGCTATACTCCTCACATGAAGAAACAACTCATGTTAATTTGCTATGTGATTATTACCTTCAAGAGATAATCTTTTCTTTTCATAAAATTATTTTGATTAGTGTCTCAAAGAACAAAATACTGTGTTTGAGGGGAAAAAAATGGCATATTCACAAGAGAAACTTTCTCAAGAGCTTCATATTGGCCATATAAGAAAGTGGTGAAAACAATCATGAGCTGTTGTTGAACTGTTTGAATTACATTTATGGTAAACTGATGTTAGTTGAAAATGAAATTATTAGCACATTAATAAAGAGAGAATAGATAAAGAATAGAAGAAAAATAAAAGTTTTTATATTGTATAGAATTAATTTGTACATATAGACATATAAAACAAAGAATAATGATGTGCATTTAGAAGTTTGGCCTAAAAATAATGAAAAGATATAATTATATGTGTAAGAGTCAGTGTTGACACAAGCACATAATTTACATACAAAAACGCAGGGTGAATTATGTTCTAAAACCTTTTTACCTTATTTGCCTGACATCTGAATTCTTAACTCAATTCTTCATGTTAATTTAGAAGATTTATACATAAAATAAAAATATATCACTCCATTGAGAGAGAGATATTAGATAAGTAAGAGGAGTAGAACTTTTTCTGAAGTACAAGTTTGGCCTCTTCTCAGTTAAAATTGCTCTGAAGCAATTTCTATATTTGATTTCTATTTTATATTATCTAGAAATTGTTTGCAGTGTTTGTAATGAGGAGTATACCTTCTCAATCTTTTATTCACTTCTAGGTTTGATTTAATATCTGCTTGGCAATTAGTGTAATGAATTTAGTGAGAAAGACTGGGAGGATAGAGCTCTTTTGGAGCAGACACCTGGCATACATCAGTTGCTATGGTGATTACCCAGATGTGCAAACAAGCGGAGGAAAAAAATAATTATTCAATATTCCCATGGTTAAAAAAAAAAAATCTAATTGATAAACAGCAAAGTAATAGGAGTCAAAATCTGGATTTTGAAACCACAAAATAGAACGTAACATATACCCTACCTAAGAAGCATTAGGAGAGAACTGCAGGAGTTTCAGTTTATGTTGGAAGAATGAATAACCTGCAACATCTAGCACACTGGATTAACAGATGCCCTGTTGTGCAAGTGCTCAGATTGTAAAGGATGTCCCCTGAAAACATATCTGAGGAAGAAAACGTGCAACTTGTCTCACGAACCACAGATTCTCAGCCTTGGTTTCATAGAACGAGAAAGCAGAAATGGGGAGGGAAGAGTTTTACTGTTTCTCTTACTCTGCAAAGATTGTGACTCACAGTTATGTTTTCATGTATAGCCAGATTTTAATATATGTGTTCCAGCAGCAGGCTGAACAAAAATAAATATCCCACTGCCCAATATTAAATTGTACTACTGCTTCTGTTTATGGTTCTCAGAGGCCTGTTTTGCTGCTCCTATGCTCAAATCTACAGCTGTCTTATGAACTGTTACATCATTTACACCAACACACAGAGAAGAAGAAAAGGTCTTGAATATGAAATGAGACTGGTGAATCTTACTGTTTATTTCACACTGCATCAGGGCCTATTCCAACAGCATACTTCTTGGGATTAATCTAGATTTGTCACGATGGAAGTCAACATACCATTTTGCAAAGTGGATATTGAAGCTGATTGGAACCTAACAATGCATAGTGACAATAATTGCTTGCAAAATAAATTCTGTAAAGATGACTGTTGTATTAAATGACATAGAAATAATAGCTTTAACATTCTTTCTCCCTTGTGATTTTGAGGCAAAGAAGGTGTGCAGGCAGAAACAACATTAACTGTGCCACAGAAATGAGTGCAGAGCCAGATGGGTATCCCTATGTTAAGCAATGCCAGAAGCCACCAGGGAAGGGAACAAAGAGAAATTGAATGACTATAGTTAAAAGTCTGTAGCTCCAAAACATCAAAACACTTTATTAATATTCCTTCCCCTGAACTCCGTATAGCACATTTTTTCCCTCTTTTTTTTCACACAGCAGCTGACAGATCTGTCCTTGGTTCCCATATTTACTTTTAATAATATAACCTGGGGAGACTCAACAAAAATTTGTGTCCTGCATGATACTTATTGTTAAAGTCACTTTAAATGTTTCAAGAGAGAAGAAACTATCTATTAACTGCATGAACACAGAGACATCAGATTTCTAATTTCCCATTCTTTGAAAGATGTGACTAGCATGTTTCTCCATCTTGATTCCAGCCTACGATTCTAAGCAATTTAAAGGTTAAAAAAAAAAAAAAAATCCTCCCTGGAGTGGAAAATAAGGCATCTTACAAGTTAGTTGGATGAATGAGATTAAAAGTCATGTTCCTCCCATAAACAAATGAGGACACGTGCATGAAAACAACTAAAGAAAAGTGAGACGTCAAATGCATTACATTCATCCAAGGTCTACTTTTACTCAGTTTTGTATTTTCCTTCTCTCAGATTGTTAAAGGAAGGGAAAGAGGGAGGAAGGGAGAGAGGGAGGGAGGAAGGAAGGAAGGAAGGAAGGATAGTAGACTTTGTCTGTAATGTATCTGTGAGCCTTTTCTGAACATCTTCCCTTGAAACTTCCCTTTGTAAATCTCACTTCCAACAGTCAAAATGTGGGGAATTCAGGCTGAGGATGTTTCTGACCCGTAGCTTCTGTTCTTTATACAAACCTTAAATTCAAGGCTTTTCAAAGCCAGAAATTAGGGCAAACACTAAGTTGTAATTAAAGTACAAGGTGGCCAATTCTTCTTTTTCTGTTAACAACATGACTGAATATTTAACATTCTCTCTTCATACAGGTAAAGAATGTTAAAAGTTTTTAGAGAAACTTACTGGAATGATGGTGGGAGCTGTTTATGCACAACTCAGAAAAGCAGGAATTCAGAGTGAAATGAAGAGTTAATTTCAGTGACATTGAAGTGACATTGACAAATTATTTTATGCTTGTGACAATTGTGGGAGTTGAAGAAATGCCTCCAATTTTTGAAAACTGTAAATTATAGATAATGGAAGACCATGACTTTTCTCTTAATCCTCAATTATTGTATGTATAAAAAGGCCAACACTGAGTGCCTATATCCTATTAAATTTGATCTGGATCTTATCCCCTCAATATATGTAATTGGTTTCTGTGCCCATTTTAAAAGACTCCTACTCTGTGAATATTTTCCCACAAGAATAGCAATTATGCATTTGATTTTAATAACTGGTACAGACCCATAAGTCTCCAGGTACTTACAAATAGTTATATAGGAATTTTAGCTTTTTGTATGTGGGCTGAATAGAAGTATTTGAAAATCATTACTGCTCAGGGACACAAGCTCACGCATTCTCTGTCCTCAAAGGAGTAAGAAACAGCCAGGGGCAAACCTCACTTCTGTGATAGGATAAAGTTCATTGGCAGCAGAGTTAGCATGCAGATAAGCTACCAGGTATACAGCGAGGACATGAACTCCCTAGTGTGATGTTTAGAGTCATTTTTCAAGGGTTGTCTGCTTGTAAAGACCGAGTTCATGGCAGTAGCTAAGGCAAAGCTAAGAGAGCTGCGTGAATCCTCAAATCCTTCTTCCCCAGCAGGTATTTGCAATGTTACTTCAGTCGGAGACTTCAGTAGCAAAAGTAGCTCTACCACTTAAGCCAAAGAATATGTTACTTTCTGTTTCTCCTGCTTTGTGTTGAAATAATAACATACAGGAGGGACTATCTCACATTCAGCTTCAGAGTTTCCCAGCACAAGATAGCACTAACCAAAGTAAAGAAGGTCTTATTTCTCCCTATCAGAGAAGGTTTGTGTTGGTTTCAAGCCTAAAAAAGTGCTATCCAGAATCTCATTTAAGGTATTTGTTCTCAAGAAAGGCTGAGGGTAAGTAGTAAACTAGGAATTGCCAAACTATTCCAGTCCATAACTACTTCAAGGGGAAATAATTTGTCTTTAGTGCAGACTTTTCATGTGAGACATACAAGGGTTAACACTTTCTTTCTTCACAGTGGACTATATAAATATGTCAATCTTTCACTTATGAGATTATCAACAAATAAATAAATAAAAACTAAAATACTCTATGTTGTGAGGTCTAGTTGCCTTCAGCTTGATAGGTCAGGGAAAGAGAGGATCACAGAATCAGAGTTGGAAGGGACCCACAAGGATGCTTGAGTCCAGCTCCTGGCCCAGCCCAAGACCATCCCCAAGAGTCACATCATGTGCCTGACAGCATTACCAAATGCTTCTTGAACTCTGGCAGACTTCGTGCTGTGACCACTTCCCTTGGGAGCCTGTTCCAGTGCCCAACCACTCCCTGGAGGAAAAATCTTTTTCTAATATCCTAAACTCCCCTTGACAAAACTTCAGACCATTCCCTTGGATTTTGTCACTAGTCACCAGAGACAAGAGATCAGTGCTTGTCCCTCCACCTTCCCTCACAAGGAAGGTGCAGACTCCAATAAGGCATCCCCTCAGTCTCCTCCAAACTGAGCAGACCAAGAAATGCAGGGGAAAAGAGACAAAGGAAAAAAAAGTGAGGAAAATAAAGCAGAAGAGAAACAAGGATCAGGATAAGAACAAACGAAAGAAGAAGCAAAGAAAATAACTTGATCACTTAAATAAAAAGGCAGACCATCTAAGACAAAGTAATGGAAAAGCAATTACTGAATGTTTTACTAACCCTCTTTCAGATACACTATTCTGTTTGATTTCTTAAAAGAAATCCTCACTACAGTTGTTTTAATTGAACATCCAGTTTTCCAATGTGTTAAGTTTCCAACTTGTTCAGGGGGTTATTCGTTAAAACAGAAAGAATACCAGGAACAAAGGGTTATATTTAGTGATATCACAAAAGAAAAGCTGCTTGAAAATCAGTTAGAGTTAGAATGACTTAGTCACCACTATTTGCCTATGGTGTTAGCTGGAATGAAATCCACTTTCTTTTTATTTAATGAAAGAATTCTTTCCCTAGGCAAAAGAGGAGAAATCTCCTCTCTGTTCCACTAAATCTCCATCACTAGGAGATATTTGTATTTTAAAGAAGTCAGCTGAATCATCTAGCATTTCATCCAGGAGTTTGTAACTTTTAAATTCAAAAATTATTCTGGTGATCTTCTTTCTTTGTGACATCATAGTCAAACAGTATCTTCATGCAACATCAGATCTGCACAAAGAAAAGCTATGCAAAATATCATCTTTCCTCCATAGCTGTGTCAGAGCTTAGTTTTGTAGAATATATATTTTTCATAAGACCCCAGAGTCTCCTTTTAATCCTTTTTGTTGTTATTTTAAGCACCCCTAAGTTCATGTTGAACTTACCCGACAAGAATTATCTTCAGTTTTTTAACCCATTTGTGTTGTTTCTCTGGTTTGAACCATAGTTATGCTAATTTGCTTAGTATTCTAATGAGCCTCTTGGGTTCTCCAGCAATTTCTATAGTTTACTTTATAATTTTTTTCACCACCTTTTTCTGGCTTTTGATCTTTGGAATTTTTTTTAATTTTTTTATATTTTTTTTTTTTACTTCAAAAGTACTTTTTTTTTTTTCCTTTAAGCTTTGATATACTTTTTTCTTAACTCTTTTTCGTACCATCAGATGGTTTTTTTGTATCTTTACAGAAGTATAGGACAATATTTTGCACTGCAAATATTCCTTGAAGGTCTCACAGAAATATCCTTACCAGCTTTCACTACAATAACTGGATTTCAAAGCATTTCCTCATTATATTAGCTTCATCTGGTAATGTTCCTTGAATGCTTTTAAAGTGACATCAATTTTAATTAGGGCAACAGCATGAAACACAGCTTACACTCAGAGACACAGTACTTGTAGTATGTTTTTGTATGCCCAGAGGACACAAATGTGTTTATTGCAATTTCAGAATAAATTGACTAATGATGGAGGAGTCTATCAATAGCCTACATATTAACCAAAGTACTGTGTAACTTCCTAAAAAGTTTTTGAAACACAGCATTTAAAACTTGCTTGTCAGCATCTTAAAATGTTTAAAATCACATCAAAAGAAATACTTTTGCAACCTATCTCATAAACTCTCCCTTTAGCATTTTTTTACACTAATATCTAAAAAAAATTAAAATCTTTACTCACCTTTCCTCTGTCAATATTTTTGAATATTATATCATACCAAAGAGGATGTGAGACACAACTAAACCAAGATTTTTCAGTCAACTGCCACACACGAGGCAACAGATAAACAAGTATCTGCAGGCCAGCTTTCTGTTGCTTTGCCTCTGCAAGCACATCTTAAAATTTCCAAATGGCCCGAACATCAGTATACATTCACCCAACTCTGTATTTCAATGACCTCTAAGAAAAAAACCTCGTTGCCTTATTCAAAAGTTTAGTTTTTTAACACTTTTGAATCATCATGCAACATTACTTGGCTAGGGGGGAAGAGGTAGAGACAAGAAAGCTCATCTAATGACATCGTTCATACACCTTCATTTGACAGCTTTGACCAAGTTTCACAGGTGTTTATTATGCTTTCTTTCTATAGTGCTATGGTTTTGATTTTAGCCTTTCAGGTCTTTGAGGAGGAAATATCATTATGTTACTTTTTTCAGTGGGTGGTATTTTGATTCTTTTTATTTCATCCCTTAAATTAAAAAAAAAACCACAACAAAACAAACAAACAAACACAAAACCCACAAAACCCACAAAACCCACAAAACCCACAAAACCCAAACCAACCAAACAAAAACCAAAACAAAACCAAAAAAAAAAACCCGAAGTTAACACTCCCCTTCATACAACATGTCTCTAAGATAACTCAAGACTGTTTTCCTCAATGAAAACATTAACCTGAATATTTTCTCTTCCTAATCAACAGTATTTACAAAACACCCACAATACAAGTACCTCAGCAGTGTTTTTCCTAGTGCTCTGGAACTCTTGCCTATAATCTCCCTTCTGTAAAAGCATCAGATTGTCCTCTTTGTTATTCCACCAGTGGACATTTTGCTTTTAGCTTTCACTTTCTCTTTTTTTAATTTGTTTTTAACTTAAAACCTGAACTGAGAGGCTTTTAATACTTCCTACTTAGTTTCTTTAAATAAAAAATAATGTTAAAAGTGGTGCATCAGTGACATGCATTAATCATGACTAAAAGCTGTGACCATGACTACATGAATAAAACAAATACGTTAAGGGCTTCTCTGATGCCCCTTTTTCTTCTTCTTCCTACAGACTGGATGACTAACTTTTTTTTTTCTCTTCCTTATTCTGAATAGGTCACTCAGGTTTCAATTGTGCTAAAGGCTTCAGCATTTCTGGTAAGCATATATCTCAACTCATTGTTTCTTTGGCTGAACTTCTACTAAACGAAGGTATTTTTCTCCTGTTTGTCACAGATATGAGTTGTAATAGAAGATCCTTGAATTAGTGACAGAAGGAACTCAGGAGGGGGAAATAATCACTAGTATATCACACTATGCCCCATGATACAGTTATAAGTAATGGCATTCTTTTTCAGTGCATATTGTTAACTGCAACACACCTATGGGAAGCTGAGTCCGTTCTATATTCCTTGAAATTAAAATGAGCCTAATAGCTCCCTATGCTTCAACTCAATCATCTGACCATGCAGGAACAAATAAGATTTGGATAAGTTTAGCATTGTAGCAAGAGGACTGCTGCTTCTATTCAATATAGAAGTAATTAAAGTTTGCTAGAACCAGGAATGCAGCATTGAAAAGCATTTCAAAGCTTTGACATGCAGCTTTGTTTCTCAACAGCCATATTTGATTATATCAAAGAAATGTGCGACATAGAGGCATATAATGTCTTACCTCGAAACAATGAAAGCATGGTCAGAGAATGTATTTTCCAGGCCTCTGAATTATACTAAATTAAAAAAATGAATCTGAATTTCCTTGTGCATGGAGAATATCATTAGCTTCTTGGTGAAAAGCACTAAGGTTTTAGCCACCATATTGGTTGGGGGGAAGAATAATTCACAAAAGGGGCTGCCTTTCCAGCTTAGTCTTAGGGCACTTACTTGGGACCTGCCAGTTTCTGACTTTACCTAATCTGATAGCTGGTACAGTTGACTTTCCAGCTCATCCAAGTGATGGAGCAGGCTTTTTTTGACCAGAAATTCCCAAATATGTGCCCAATGACAGTGGTATATCTGCAAATAATTTTTATTACAGTGAATTTACATTATGTGAAAAAACAAACAAACATTTCCAGAATAATCTATCCGACTAGCTCCACAGATCCTCCCTATAGTACTGTACACACAGCTGTTAACCTTGACAATAAATTCAAACCTGACTGAAAAACATAAACAAGGACAGTTTGACTGAAGCAGCACCACTGTATTACACCTTTAAAATCCACCAGACTACCTAAGAGTGCATAATTACCAATTGACTGGAGGGATAAAACCAATTTCGTTTTTGGTGGGTATATCTGTTAATTTACTGTTTGCATATGTGCCTCGGAAGAATTGGAAAACAAAGTTTCCCACTAAGATACAAAATGCTATTAAATGGGCACTAAATGTGGAATCATAGAATCATTTAGCTTTGGAAAGACCTTCAAGGTCATCGAGTCCAGCTGTTAACCCAGCAATGCAAAGTCCGTTGCTAAACCATGTAACCAAGCACTGCATCTACACGTCTACTAAACACCTCCAGGATGATGACTCAACCACTTCCCCAGGCAGCCCATTCCAGTGCCTGACCAACTCTTGTGAATAAATTTTTCCGAATATCTAATTTAACCTCCCCTGGAGCAACCTGAGGCCTTTTCCTATTGTCCTGTCACTTGTTACTTAGGGAAGAGACCAGTTCCCACCTCACTACTGCCTCCTTTCAGGTAGCTGTAGAGAGAGATAAGGTACTCCATCACCCTCCTTTTCTCCAGACTAACCACTCACAGCTTCATCATCCACTCTTCATAAGACTTGTGCTCCAGACCCTTCATCAGCTTCGTTGTCCTTCTGTGGACACACTCCAGCATCTCAATGTCCTTCCTGAATTGAGGTGCCCAAAACTGGACAAGACGCTTGAGGTGCAGCCTCACCAGGGCCGAGTACAGGGGGACAATCATTTCCCTAGTCCTGCTGGTCACACTATTCCTGATACAAACCAGGATGGCTTTCTTGGCCACCCAAATAACACTGCTGACTCACGTTCAGCCAACTGTTGACCTGTGATCCCAGGTCCTTTTTTGCTGGGCAGCTTTCCAGCTATTTAATTGGGTATTAGGCTAGATGGGCTAGCTAAAAGGGGGAAATATGGTACACTTACATTTGCACCTATCCTTGAGGCCTACCCTGATAAAGGTTTGCCAGTATGAGTGCTGAGTAACTGAAATTCTCTGCAAGATGTTTTCTATGTGGAAAAAACATCTTGCTCTCTATTAACTTGAATCAGATTGTCAACAAAGCAACTTTTTCCTCACAGCGAAGAACCTAATGGAATTATAGATCTCCATCAAATTTGACAGATTTGAATTACTGACCTAGAAAGGAAAACATTCATATTCCTTTACTGATTCCCAAAGCAATTGCTTTTTTCTTTTTTATTACAATTTTAATTAAATGTGATGGGGAAAGGATTTCAAGATTTGGTTCACAGCACTCCATTATGTATGTATTTGCCTCCTTAAGCATGGCTGGTTTTTAGACTTAAGGTGTAGCAAATGCTGACTATATTTATAAGGGCAGACACCATATGAAAGAAAAAGGAATAATTACTCTTAGCTTAGACAAAAAAATTAAAAAAAGACAATGGAAAGGAGACCTAGAATAGCAACATATAGCAGAAGACAAAAGAAATTAAGTATCAATCCAGAAGATTTAAAATGAAAGCATAATCTGAACCTCCGCGGCTGAAGCATACTGAAGACAACTGATGCCTACCTCTCACTATTTTCCTCAGAGATGATGTCTATCTTTCTACTGGGCAGTGAGACTAATTATTTATTTGTATTTTTATTTAACTTTGTAATAATAAATGTCTTATTTTCTTCTTTCTTTAGTAGTTCTTCAAAAACCTAAAAAATCAACTAAACTTTTGGAAAATGGGTAAATTTTTTACAGTTAATGTTTTCATATTTTCAAGCAATTATCAAATTAAGGGTTTTTTAGAAAAAGGATTGTATAGTCAAATAAAATTAGACAAGTTCTTGATTAATGGATTCTAAAAAGGGCAAAGTGTTCTTGAAAATTCATCATTAGGAGATGGGGGAAATAGAGAAGAAAAGAGATTAAAAACAAAATAGCTGCAGTCAGATAATGCACAACCTTATTAATTAACTAGAGCTAACTAAATGATCAGCTTTTTCTTAAAATTCAAACTTTTGTAGTAGGCTAAAAATGAAGAAATAAACTTGGTTTAGTAATATTGCAATTATATGGTCAATATGCCTACTGGAATAGGTTTTCTCATTCACCAAAGGTGTTAAGAGTCACCAGAGTAAAGATCTTGCATCTAGGAATTAGTTATCTCCAAGCACATACAGACCCCAACACCACCTTTGTGCTTCATGTGGATAATAACGCTACTGAATTATAAGAAAATATTTCAGTTTTATTCAGTTTCTCTTTTTCATCTCCAACTGTATTGAAAACATCCTTTTTCTGATTATGACCAGACAAAACAAATCCAATATGTACTTACTTTATGAATAAATACATAAAATACAAGAGCCATTCCCACTGTACTACATCTGTTATATGAAATGCACTCCCATTATACTGTTCAACTATCCATACATATATTTCAAATACAGATACAGATGCATAAGCCTTCAATGCTCTAGATATTCTTCCAGTCATGTTTAGAATTCTTCTACTTCCCTGTTTTCTGTTGTTGCTGAGTGCAGGTAGTTGATGAAAGAGGTGGTGTCTGTATGAATTCTCAACACTTATTTTTTTGCCACAGAAGATTGGCAAGTAAGGGATTTTTGTGTTCTAGGAAATTCCAGTGATGGAAAGCATTTCCAGATTTAACCAGACATTTCTTTTAGTGGAACTTTTTTTTTAATATCTTAAAACATGACAGGTTGTCCTGGTTTGTTTCCTTGTTTTGTCATATTTGATAATTTAAAAATAAAACCAAACTGATTTTGAAATGATGTCTTGAAAGTCCTTATTTTTAAAACTTCATGTCAAAAACCTCAGTCTTCTGAAGAAGTTTAAACCGAACAGTGTGACCAACCCACAAAAATGGCATTCTGAAATTTAGGTGCCTCAATTCTTTTTTCTGTAATCAGAGAAATGAGAGAGGCACCACCAGACTTAAATAGGAGCAATTGATTACGTCAGGATGGGTTGAATCAGGCTGCATTCATTGCAGACAGACCCACAATCCTTGACTGGATAATTACTAAACTTTTAGACAATAAAAAAGAGTTCTTGAGCCTGGCTTCTTCTGCCAAGTACAGGTTTGATACAACCTCAACCTAGATATCAGTGAACTGATTTGACTTTTGTCCCCAAATTAATTTTATTTCTCCAAACAGTACAAGACAGTTAATTACATGTGCAATAGTTGGTATCACTTTGCATGTATCATGTTGGTATCAGTTTGTATGTCATGGTACTTGTGTACATCATATCTGCCTTCCTCTGAAAAGGAACACTCCTGTAAAAGAGAGCAATTGACCCTTCTGCAAGAGCCGCCAAGCATGAGTCACAGCAAAGGCATCCACACCAGTAGCTCTGGGAAAGGCAGCAGTGAACAATCTCAGGGTACCCATCACTTTGTATCTTGTATATAGGTGTTACTACTGACTCCCATTTCTGGGGCAGGCCATAGAGATGATAGAAAGAGAAACTCTGCAGAGGCCAAAAGGGACCTGGTAGAGTTTGTTCTAACTCAAAGCCATTGACCTGATAAAAAAACAAACTTGGAAGTAAGAATCTGCCTGCAAAGCCACAATGGGAGAATATTTTATGAATTCTTATAATTTCTGTTTTATCTGACCAATTACTTGCAGCTTTCTTTGTTTAAAAGTTCTGAAAAAAAAATTCTCTTATATTATTTTCAACCTTAAAGTTTTGGAAGACTGTCTACACAGAAAAGATCTGGACAACCCCAAAGTTTTGACTGTCTTGTGGTTCCATCACAGTATACCTCCATACAATAATTTCATCACATTTCATTAAAGAAATAAAGTTTTATCTAGCCTGATGATCTTCTATTAGAAGTCCCGTCATTTTCATGAATGAGAACATTTTTTTTAATTCTCATTTTCATGAACAGGAAAAACAAAGCTGGGAAAAGCACTTAGATTGGAGTGGGTTGACCTTGGCTGGGTGCCAGGTGCCTGTCAAGCCACTCCTTCCCTCAGAAAGATGAGGGAAGAAAACAAGAGAGAAAAAAACTCTTAGGTTGAGAAAAGGCAAAAAACCGAAAGCAGCACGTTGTGTCCTTGAAAGCAAAGAGGTAAAACAAGTGTTTTATTCTCTACTTGCTGTCAGCAAGCAATCTGCCTCTTCCTGGCAGGTAGGACTTCAGTACATATAGCAGTTGTTCTGGAAGGCCAACTTTGCAAATAACAAATGCCTCCACACTCCTCCTTTTTCTTTACTTTTATGTCTGACCTGACATCATGTGGTATGGAATATTCCTGTGATCAATTTGGGTCAGTTGTCTTGGTTAATTCCCCTCCCAAGATTTTGCCCACCCTCAGCCTTCTGTTGGGGAGCAGAATGCTGGTGAGACAGCGCTGATGTGCCAGCACTGCTCACCAGTAGCCAAAACACTGTTGTTTATCAACACCTTTCTAGGTATCAATGTAAAAAAAACCACTGCTATTGGGAAAATGAACTCTATCTCAGCCAGACCTCTTAACCCTACCCAGTGCAAAGGGTAGTTAAATGGTTTCTTGATTTGATCCTAACCTTAGCAAAAATGACTTGTAGGGAGAAATTAAGAAAGTCACATTTATGTTTGACTAGATTTTACAATGATTGTTGGATTGAATTATTGTAAAGAAGTAAAATTAAAAATGCTGAAGGAGAATAAGTAGGGCCAGTAAATGAGCTCAGGATGATTATAATGGCAATATCCTGCAATGACTTCAGAGGAGCAAGGCTGCTGTAAGCAAGTCTAGAGAACAGATGTTATCATAGTTAATGTAGGCAATAATAAAAGCTTGCACAAATGTTTTGACTGTGTGCACAGTTGGACTGACAAGGTTTGAGAGAAACTCAGTGAAAGTATTCCCCTAGAGACAGCAGGAGTTTAAGCTTGACATTAGTGAAGTAATTGGGAGAACAGTGATGTTTTTGCTTAAGATGGAAAATGGATAAGTGAAATATTTTGAAAGAGAAGATCAAGGGATTAATTCTGGCCATAATAAATTTTAAATAACATCTGGGTACAGTTATTTGTGAAAACCAGACCAAGATCCTTGACTGGATGGAAGGTGATAGATCTTCCACAGAAAAACAGATTTTCAAGTAATTTAAATATCATTCTGCTACATACTAGGCAACTAGTGGGCTGCATTTTAATACAACCTGGACATCAAAATAGCAGACAAGAGGTCATGAACACCCTAAAAAAATTAATTGCAAGTTATTGTTAAAATAAGGAAGTCAATGTTATCAGTACAAGTAAATATATCACTTCTAGAACATTTATTTACACCCAATTTGAATTATATTCAAGAGTTTCACTAATTAATTCCTCCCAACACTCTCATATGCTCAGCTGTAATCTGCAATACATATAATATTATTCTTTAAATTTATGCAAGATTACAGGTCTCTGAGGTCTGCATCTCTTCTGTAAAAGAAGTCTTTCTCCTTTTTGTTGTATTTTTCTCCTTCTCCCTCCCACTTCCATACTTTACTGGGAGGCAGTTTATCTGTTGAAATACACTGAAAGTTTATATCTAAAATAAATATTCATAATGCAAGATTTTAATAAACTACAGTAGAACTTTTATGGTACCACTAACAAAACAAGTGAATTTAATTAAAAAAGAAGATGAAAGAATGTGAATTGACAAGCCTGTTTCATACAGAGTGTCATAATAGATTCAAGAGCCACCAGAGATCCAGAAATGGGAGGGATGAGAATGGAAAGGAATTTTGCTGGAGGGAATTTCTCTTGCTGGAATTGTAGTAAATAGGGAGAAACCCAAAAATAATACTAAGAAAGGGTTAAGGAGACTCTGTTGTAGATAAACTGTATTGATAAACTAGGAATTTATTTATTTTAAAGGAACATTGGCCTGCATATATTTGCAACCATTTCTAGTTTCTCAAATTTTATGATTGCTTTAAACTCCAGATCATAAAAACACAGAATCCTCCCATGGTTCATGGGTTTTCTATCATTCTCTTTTTCTTCTCATTCACACAGAGAAAAGAGCTGAGCATCTGATTTTGCAGTTTGGAGTTGTGCCCTTGGCTCTCAGTAAATTAACATATGATCAAACCAATTTGCACCTGTGCAAATTGGTAGTCTCTAGGTAATGTTGAGGTTTTTTTCAGTTGATTCTGCTAGATTTAGCCAAACTTTGAAAATTCAAGTCCAAAACTAAAGCAAAAACAAGCTGTCTAAATATTGACTCATGTTTATTGAACGCGTTCAATTTTTTTCTTATTTGCATTTTTTGTAAACCAGAATTTTTCATAAAAGAACATTGCATGTTAATAATACTTACTTATCTTCATAACCAAAGGATATGAAGGGTATTGACCTTCTTAAACACCAAACAGAGATCTTTTGAAAGAAATTGTTAAGTAAGACTCACATAGACTTTTACCCTCTGAACTTGACTACTTTATTTATTTTCCTACAACCACTGATAAACTCCATAGCTTTGTCATACACCTCTGTGAGACACTGGATTATTATATTATTTGGTCAGAACCAACTCAAGTGTGTGTGTGTGTGTCTGGGGGGAGGGTCAGATCAAATCTCACTGAGGTGAAATCAGGCCATAATCCCACATGGCAACACCTGCAGCTTCATGGGGAAGCCCCAGAGCAGCTGTCAGCAAAAAGGCAGCCTGGGAGCCTGCCTACAC
The DNA here is from genome assembly GCF_036250125.1 of Pseudopipra pipra. Lineage (NCBI taxonomy): Eukaryota > Metazoa > Chordata > Aves > Passeriformes > Pipridae > Pseudopipra > Pseudopipra pipra. The sequence goes on along the minus strand of NC_087549.1, from coordinate 80,617,480 downwards.
TATTCCCCCTGGAACCCCTAACCAGCCTCTGATGGGCTACATCACCCCTCATTCCAGCCTGGAGCTACAGAGTGGCCAGTGGGCCAGCAGTCCTGTCTGGGAGAGGTGGCCACAGGGTGCCAGAGTACATAAAAACTGACGGACATGGTCTTCATTTTGTTCTTGGGACCTGCCACCTACCTCGTGAAAGCTGGACTTCCACACAACCCTGGTGGTAGCTATTTTTTCTCTTATGTTTCTCTCTACCTTTCTCCTTCTTCTCTATCGTCTTTCTTTACTGCTTTCTTAATATTTTGAGTAACTTGTAACCTGTGGGTTGTATTTTGCTAGGTTGTGTGGGTTAGCATGTGCTAAGTCAATGCTTTCTGGAGTGTTCTATTTTGGTTGTATGTCACTCTTTTAAGCTTTAGCCAAGAGTTCTTGTTTTCTCCCTTATTAGCAGTAAAAGTATCTCCTGAGAAAACGTGTGCTGTGTCTCCTCTTTATCTATCTCAAGGTACTAAAGAACAAAGGCTCTTCAAAACATTCAGTGGGTGAATATTTGGAATCTTGTATGTTTTTAAAAGGTTGAGCTTGTGGCTCTGGGGCCAGGGTCTTACAACTTTCCAAATCTATAAAAATATGACGCTGCAAATAAAACAAATTTCTTTAATGCTAAAGCAATGCCTTACAAAGACACTGGTATTTTTGCTTGAACTTAAAGATCAAGAGGTGATTTGGATATCCCAAGGCAAAGTTAAAGATTATCAGCATTGACAAAACAAAAAGTTTACTGTTATCATCATTAAATATCGAGACAATTATTACATTTACAAACTGCACCAGGTCTCTGTTTTCTGTGTTTCTGGAAAATATTTCTTATATAAAAGATCTGTTTATCTCACTTTAACAATCAATTTGGTTGAAAAATCAATCTTTGTACTCAATTTCTAGTGCATTCTCTTCACACAACACATTAGTATCTATGCATCCGTATCTAAGGTAATTCTATATAAACCTTATTCAGTTGTTGAATAGGCATCCCACCGCATTCTGAGAATACTTCAATTTTTGGATTGAACCCAATGTAAAGCAAAGATTTATGCCTTCTCTCCAAATTAGAACTCATAAGCCCTAAGTATGAGACCAATAGAACATATTTCTTACAGCAAACATAAAATCATCATTCTTTTTTCTTAGTGTAGGCACACAAATTCTCAATCCATTTACAATAGTGCACTTTGCAAACAAGCATCCTGAGGACTGTTTTTGCTATGTCTATTTCTTTAGAAATTATCAACTACTAAAGTATTTGGTCTGGATAAATAATTTATGGAGTTTCCAGAAGTTTTAAATGTGTGTTTGTTTTATATATTTTAGCCGCTAAAACACCTTCCTAGACAACAGAGTAGCTGCTTGTAAAATAAACTTATGGAAGGAAAACCAATCATTTCCACTTGTTGCAAACATGAACCCCATGCAACTAACCTCTTCATCATAAGACCACAGCAGCTGTCCTCAGATCTTTTATATTCAGAGTGATTACAGTTTAACTGCCTGTCCTGTCTTCTCTAAACTATCATATTTTCAACTGTGAGTGACATAGTCTAGACTGCATTGCTTGAAATAAGGCACAGGATTAAAGGGGAAACAAGCTCATTTGAATAGTCAAGATAAAGCCAAATAGAGCTTAAGATCTGTGATTTATTAACAATAAAAGATATTGTATTTCCCTGATTTTTTTTTCCTATTAGAAATCTAGACCTATTACAGCTATAATAGTACAAGTGGTCTGCAGAATTTTTATGTACTTTTGTCCATGAACATTGAAGAAAATAGACTTTTGATCAAACCAGAAGTTTTGACGTATCAACTCCTTAGGGAAATACCTGAGTTTGCATATGAATATTGATGTGATGTACGAGCTTCGAATGTTCTTTCCTGCTAAAGCTACAGTCATTCAATCAGAGAGCAGCTGAGAATGTGAATTGTGGGAGTCTGTCACAGCCTGTGAATAATGAGCTTCAAACAGATGAACACATCTTCAAAGTGAACACATCAAATGACTTCTAGCCTGCCATATGTTTGTATTTAGTCTTCAGTTATCAATTGCAGAATAATAAGAATCTTAATCTGCTTACATATAATTAGCAAGAATAAAAGGGTCAGATAATTTGCCAACTTCAGCTATGAAGAAATATTTGATGGACAAAAACAATAGTCATTTTACAATAAAGATTTTACTGACACAGAGAATAATTCAGAGATTTTCTGAGGGATCTGGTAACATAAAATTACTGCAGCTATTTTGTATAAGACTACTAATTCTTTTAGAAAGTAATAAAATAAAGTCATAAAGCAAACAATACAAACACCAAAACCTCACTCCTAATAAATCAATTATTTTCCTGTCTCGGGATAACCATTTTACGTAAGCAGAATCTATATTTGCCAAAGGATGTTCACATAGAATGACTTCATAGCACAATATGTTGCAAGGCAGTAGTTCTGCCCATCATGTTTCTAACCATCTTGCAATCACATTTCTATGTATTTATCTCTCTCACCCTTGTAAATCCCTCTGTTCCTCCCAAGAAGCTTACTCCACAGCTGCCCCAGATGGACAAGTGTCAGCATATGCTGTGGCTGTGTGTGCTGCTGCTAGTCAGCAAGCATGTGTGTGCTGATAGACCTAACAGCTGGCCACACAAAACTGGTAATTGCTGATCGCATGAAACTTGCTGGAATTTAATTATCTTCATGACCTTTTATCCCCTGTGAATTTGGCTCAAATTGATAAGTACATTGAAAATTTCTTGAAGAAAGAACATGTGATTGCAGCACTACCTTGTTTCTAAAATAAGAAATATTTCTGAAGTGGCCTCAGTGAGACGACAGCATTTCAAAAAATTAAGGATCAAGGTCTGTTCAACATCTTGGTGACACAGACAGTGGGATCGAGTGCACTCTCAGCAAGTTTGTTAACACCACCAGTGTGTTCAACACACTAGACTGAAGGGATGCCAACCAGAGGAACCTTGACAGGCTTGAGAGATGGGCTGATGCGAACCTCATGAAGCTTGACAAAGTGAAGCATAAGGTCCTACACCTGTGTAGGGGCAATCCCAGGCACATCTGCAGATTGGGTGGAGAAGTGACTGAGAGCAGCCCTGTGGAGAAAGACTTGGGTGTGATGGTGATAAAAAACTCAAAATGAGCTGGCAGTGTGAGCTCACAGCCCAGAAAGCCAGACTGAATCACAGGCTGCACCAAAAGGAGCATGGCCAGCAGACTGAAAGAAGGTGATTCTTCCCCTCTCCTCTGCTCTTGTGAGACCCCACGTGGGGTACTGTGTGCAGTTCTGGTGCCCTTAACTTAAAGAAATGATACTGTTGGAATGAGTACAGAGGAGGGCCAGCAAGCTGATAAGAGGACTGCAGTTGGGGCTGTTCAGCCTGAAAAAAGAAGGTTGCATGGGGGCCTACAGAGAAGTTGGAGAGGGACTCTTTGTCAGGACCTGTAGTGATAGGACAAAGAGTAATGGCTACAAACTGAAAGAGGAGAAATTTAGGTTAGCTCTTAGGAAGAAATTCTTTACTATGAGGGTGATAAGACACTGCAACAGCTTGCCCAGAGAATTTGTAGATGCCACAACCCTGGCAGTCCTTAAGGTCAGGTTGGATGGAGCTCTTTGCAGCATGGTCTAGTGGAAGATGTCCTTGCCCATGGCAGGGGGCTTGAGACTAGGTGATCTTTAAGGTCCCTGCCAACCCTTAGCATTCTATGATTTTGTAAGGTCACAGTAGTCAGGAGACAGACATTAGCATCAACATTCAATTAAGATGCAAGTCAAGCTATTTTAGTCTTTGTTACTGAGACTGAATAATCTTCTGAAAATGGATTACCTAACTATCCAGAGGAAAACTGCAGGAAAAAATGAGCCTAAACATAGACAAGTACATGGAAAGATATGTCAAAATTCAAATTGTTTCTGTATGAGATTAGAACTTACCATTAGTGACTGGTATACTTTAATTTCAGGTTAACTTAAGCCAACTGCTTGCGAAAGAAAGCATGACTGGGAAATTCAATGGATAGGAGGCAAAAGGAAAAGGAGGGCAGCAACAGCTTATCTTCGTAATTTTTCGTAAATTTTTATAGCAAATAAAATTTTACAAATTCAAAAGCTCTACGGAATGTTCTATTGGAGGCTTTAGTTTAAGATGTGAAAAAATAAGAGATAAAAAACAGAAAAACATCTATTAAATCAAAGTAAAATGCTCTCTAACTAAACTAGCAAAAAAAAATGTCTGGAATGTGTACAGAACTTTGTTCAAATAATACTGAATAATGAACAAATTTGTAAAAATCAAAACCAGGAAAAAATTATAATGAAAAATTTGGTTACAGCTATTGAAAAAGTCATGTAAGGATAAGTTCATCCATCTATAAGTCTGAAAAGAAAGACAGAAAATCATATTAATAGTCAAAATAATTAAAATGCATAGTATTATGAAAGATAATCTTTTAAGGTGAAAATTAACACACAGCATTTTTATTGAAGGTAGCTTTGCTGCATCTTTTATACTAACTCTGAATCTACTACACCAAAAACAACAGTCACCTTCAAGCCCTTAGATTTCCCTCCTATTTCTACAATGTCTCTCGTTCTTACTTTTTATGACACATTCTGAGACACAATTTGGTACTCCAGATTCATAATTATGCTTCCAAAATGTCAATGCAAGATGAATCTATCTCTTTTTCATCAGCCCTCAGAAGTTTTATTGGTAAGAACTTATCTATTCGTGATCTATGTTGGTCTTGACCCCTTGGGAGAAAAGCAAGTATAGTGGCCTAGAATCAGAGACATAAAAATACAGCAAAGATGTAGTTCTCTGATCATTTAATGTGGTTGAGAAGGAGGTGTTCTTTAACACTCTCTGTTAAATACAAAAGTAAACTAGGGTGGATCATATTTTGCAGTAGCAGATAAAGGAAATGTATGCTCTAGCTGAAACAACCACCATGCATTATTATGACTCAGTACTTCTCTTGCCGCCTCAAAAGAGTGGGTGAATGCATAGGTTATGCAAAGGCCTTTAGTGAGAGAATTTTAAACACAACACTGCTTGCAGGACCATTTAAATGTAGGTCCAAGAGGAAAAAAAGCCTTGTCCCATTATTAATTTATCAAGTTCAAAGGCTCTCCCTGCAAAGCCTACATGATGACAGAGAAAATAATATATCAAATAGGGTAAGTGAATACTGTAAGTTAGCTACAAATCCAAAACAGCTTGAACATAACACATTAAGGAACCCAAACATTTGAAGTATTCCTGGATTGTAAACACTAGGATCAGAAATACTATGACTTGGTTGTGAAATGCAGAAAGGTTGAACATATACACATCCTCTTGTGACTTATCAGAGCGTTGAAGAATGTTCTTAATGATGGTAACTTCAGGTTAGTATCAATATATCGTGTGCCTATCTATTTCATAAATTAAAGGTTATAAAAAGGAAAGATGTAGCTAAAGGTGAAAAATAATAAACTGCATTTTCACTTGTAAGGAAATCTTAGAAGACGTGCATATTTAGTTGAAGATACCAAAGACATCTATGCAATTTTTATTACAGACCTGCAATCTGTATTTCCATCTTGCAAGAAAATAGGAAGTACACAAGAAAAGTGAATATAGTAAAAACAAATATAAAAACAAATTGATGAAATTAGTATTGATTTCAAATTAAAAACCTATTTTAATACTCTGGAAGGCTGTCCCTCCAACATATAAGAAAATCTAAACAAATTGAATGGGAACAAGTCCTCTGTAGTTGTTTAAATCTTCTAGATTTTCAGTTTTGAACTATTTTTTTTTTCTCTGGTGCCGGAAAAGTCCAACACTTTTTTGCGACACATTAGCTAAATCTGCAATGGACATTCTAAACATACACTTTGGTGTTTATTTTAATCCAAAATTAGAAAGGACTGTGTGCCATCTCTCCATGATAAGAACTAGGATAGTGCAACCAAGAAGTAGAGAATACATTTTTTCTGTGTTTCAGTATTTTAAAGCCTATGCAGAAACAAGATAGCTTTGTTTTCTTGTGTTCCATCTCAAATCTGAATGAGTCAAAATGACTATATTCCCTTTGGCTGTCTTTATGAAGAATCATTTCTTGTCACTTTATATTCATGAGGTAATTAAACTTAATGCATGTTTCTATCAGATGTCTAAGAGGTGTAGGACAGCAGATCAGTGTCTGGGTTATTTGTGTGTACCTCAATGTACAGAACAGTTAACTCAAGGATAAAATAAAATATTCATAATTTCAAAGCTATATCCAAATTCAACAGTCTTTTTATTGTTGTAGTTTGTCACATAACAAAACAAAAACAACCAACCTTCAAGAGGAACTTGAAAACACTATTGATATTCTATCTTTTGTTAAATTCTCCATCACGATGAATTTTTCAAATATGAAAGGACCACTGCCCCTAAGCTCTTTATGAAGAAAATGAGTTAATATTCATGACCAAAAGGGAAAGATCACATGCAAATTCACATGAGGTAAGGTCCTGAAGTTCTTCTACATCGCAGATATCATCAAAAGAAAATACAAACCTCCTCAAGCTTTATCTCCCAAGGCCCTCTCCTATGTAGTTCATTTCTCTCAGACTTTTCTATGACTTTCATTCTTTCTGTAGTTCATGATCAATTATATTAAGTTGGTGGAACAAACATATTAATATTATAATTGGGCTGACAGTGATGATAACAAAATAATTCTGTTTCACTTTATTTACATAATAGGTAAATAGCACTAATATTTGAAGTGGTACTAATGTTTTAAAGTACATTAAAGAAATTCAATATAAGGTTCCTCATGAGTATATCATCATCTACATATCTATATACCTATTTTACTTTTGCTACTCTGTTTTATTATTTCCAATTGACTCTTGAAAGGAATCAATTTGAACTAAATTTCAAATTAATTGAAATTGACTTAGAAACATTGAGCTGCAAAAAGATCACTACTAATCCTTTAAGAAATTCAAGAGCTCTACCTAAAACGTAAGTCAGAAGACTCATGTTATATCCTATTCTCAGGAAAAATTAAAAACAAAGCAAAAGTTCTATATAATGCTAAGATAATTCAAGAAGATGATCATTCAATTTTCGAAATCAGGATGTCTAAGCAGCATGGCAACTTTTCATTAAGAACGAGCCATTTCCAGTACTTTTAGGCCTCTAACCTTGATAATCTCTTACCTTTGTCTTCATGTCTGTGGAAGACAGCATTACAGTGACTCATTATTAGAAAGATGCTATTTGGAGAAAGTACATCAGAAGAGACAGTCAGATGCTACATCTTAGAGACTACCAATTAGTTCTGATTGGTTTTTTTACATTAGTAATTGTAACTTTGATGGAAAATCCATACAAAATATATGCAGATTGGGATAATTTAAAACTGAAATATTATGGCAATTTCAACTTATTTATTTAATGCATGTTTTAGTCTCACAAAATCCACATGTATTAAAAATGCTATGAACAAAAGACAATTCAAGTGCCTAAATAACGTAATATGCTATAATGATGCAATATTCATATTTCTTTTTCCATTACAGAAACACAGTATCACATATAGCCAGTAATACTGGTATTTCTTACAAATCAAACACAAAATTTAAAATTTTTATTCTAAGCACAACATCACACAAATAAAATGTGAACTACATCATTTAGTTACACAAAAAAAAATCAGTATTACTTGCATTTTATTTGGCAAGTCGAATTTAGCTTGATCTGTCCCAACATAGGATTAGCTGGAATCTGTACAGTATAATTCATGATGCACTGTATGGGCATCATGGGTACTCATGCTCCAGGTACAGTGTTAAGCCTGCCTTTTATTTACATTTATTAGCTTACATTTACTCCTTTGGTAACTACTTTTCACGAAGGCACATTTCAGTGTAGGCTACAGTCAGAACAAGTCTCTAGTGCTTGTTATTGGCTTTTTGCTTGTTTGGTTTTTTGCAAGACACTGCACAGATAGTATTCTAAGCTACATGCTTTAGGTAAGAAAAACTAAAACCCCCAAGTCCCGTAAGTCTTGGCGATCTGGACATTCCAAAGCCAAAGTAATAAAATAATCAGAAATCCTATTTCCTTATTTTCAATATATCATTAGTTTAAACCAAATAATGATTATCTGAAACTTTTCTTGTAATTACGAGATTAGTCATTAAGGACATGGTTATTCCTAAGTATTATGTTTTACATAAAAACATTAATGAGATAAACATCTTAATTTAGCAGGAACACTATAAGATTACAGTACCAGACTTACTTAAGGTCATTATCATAGAATCATAGAATATGCTGAGTTGGAAGGGACCCAAAAGGATTATCGAGTTCTACTCCTGGCCCTGCACAGTAATCACACCATTTGCCTGAGAGTATCATCCAAATGCTTCTCAAACTTTGTCAGGCTTGGTGCTGTGATCACTTCCCTGAGGAGTCTGTTCCAGTGCCCAACCACCCTCTGAGTTAAAAACGTATTCCTGATACCCAACCTAAGCCTTCCCTGACTCATCTTCATACCATTTCCTTGAGTCTTGTCACTGGTCAGGAGAGTGAAGAGATCAGTACTTGCCCCTCCACTCTCTCTTATGACAATGTTGAAGATGGCAGTGAGGTCTCCCCTCAGTCTCCTCCACGCTGAACAAACCAAGTGAAGTCAGATGCTCCTCATAAAGCTTCTCCTCAAGGCCCTTCACAATCTTCATTGCTCTCCTTTAGATGCTCTCTAATAACTTTATGTCTTTCTTATATTGTGGTGCCCAAAACTGCACACAATATTCAAGGTGAGGCTGCACCAGTGCAGAGCAGAGTGGGACAATCCCCTCCCTCGACCGGCTGGTGATGCTTTGCCTGATGCCCCCCAGGACATGGTTGGTCCTCCTGGTTGCCAGGGCACTGCTGGCTCATATTCAACTTGCCATCAACCAGGACCCCCAGGTCCCTTTCCGTGGTGCTGCTTTCCAGCCTCTCATTCCCCAGTCTGTACAAACACACAGGGTTGCCCCATCCCAGGTGCAGAATCTGGCACTTGCCCTTGTTAAACTTCATACAGCTGGTGATTGCCCACCTCTCTAATTTGTTGAGGTCTCTCTGCAGGGCCTCTCTGCCTTCAAGGGAGTCAACAACTCCTCTCAATTTAGTGTCACTGGCAAACTTACTTCAAGTTCTGTGTCCAATTCAATAAGGAAGATTTTGAAGATTAACAGTACCTTAAACAGTACCAGAAAATATGCATTAAAAACCAACAAATCTTTGCAAGGTTTTAGTTTACCAGTGAAAATCTTTATAAATTAACCTTACTTGAACTAATAGGAAGCCCAGTAGTTGAAAACTGAGTATCCTCATATTTTTACAATTCTTAAAAATAATGTGAATTGCTCTTTTTTTTCATACATCAAAATCCAAGAGGCAATTCACCAGGCAACTGAAATCATTCCACCAAAGCTGATTGCTTGGCTTCTTAAAAAAAAAAAAAAGTCATAAGGGACAGAAACCTCTTTTGAAGATGTGCTTCCAGGTCTTCAAGATGAAAAGACCAGAGATAGGAAGTGGAAGCTTAAATAATAACTTCCACCAAGCTAGGATTATTTTTTTCTATGGTAATAAATTATAGTTTAGTGCGTAATTTATTCATTACTAGGTTTGCTCATATGTGAATGTGCACAGAGAGATTTGAGCAGGTGCAGTTTGGAGGAGGAAGATTTCTAGTCTCAGAATCAGTAGGTGTGCTGACAGAAAGTCAGACAAGTGCAAAACTGTCATCAATTATATTATCTGTGGTTCCAGAACTAGCACGGTTCCTGCCAGGTTCAGAGTTATCCAGTCTACTCTCCTGTATGCTGTGGGTATGTCCTTAGAAGTCTAGGTGTGTCAGTTGTTAAGATTTTAAACATAAGTCTCATGATAACTGCTGTTTTTCTGGAAGATCCTGAGGCACGAATTCAAAGCCCACATGAAAATCTCAGCTTGCACATTAAAAATTTTGCTTGTAATTCTTCAAACCATGGAAAACAGCTTCAAAATTTCACTGGAAATATACCCTAAAGGATAAAAAAACTAAGAGAAATGCAAATTATGTAGTATAATGTTTAATGATTGTAAAATCTTGAGATGTTTTTGGGTTTGGGACACTGAAAAATTCCTAAAACAAAATAGAGATAAAAACAGGCAGGATAGAAGTAGCACAGTGGATATGTTTACTCTACACATGGCATATCCATAGGAAAATCCAGAATTTTGGGGAATATCCAAAGGATGATGGATTTTCACTGCACCAAATATAGCTATTGAGGTGTGCCATGTGTGTCTTTATTATACTCTACATTTTAGAAAGTCAGTAGTAAATCTAAATGTCACTATTTCCTGAGCACAGGGTCTACATTTCTGCAAACTACTTTTAGCTTCCGTTACCATAGCTTTTAGCTACCTTGTACCATAACTTCTTATTCTGAACTTTTCTTTTAATATAAATTTCATTGTCAACCATTTGTTTATTATATAGTTATGTCAAAGATGCATCAGAAAAACAGTAAGTAGCAAATAATGCCTTTAGCAATAACATGTTTTATCATGAGCTTTCTCAGTCTATTTAATGCTCTTGATTTCACTAAATTCATTGGAAGCTATGTTTATCACTTTGTATGGTGCTCTTAACACTCAGCAGGAATGGAAACATGGCAAACACATTTTTCTGACTGGTCATATAGTCTTATGTCCATACTCTAAAACCAGTACTTTCAAGGTTTGACCTTATAAACTCAAAAATACCTCCATAAACACATCAGGATCAAATAGTCTAGCAGACCAGTAGCAAGGAGTGTGAAATTTAAGAAGAAAGAAAAAGTATATTGGAAACTTCCACCCCCACTGCCAGAGCTGTTCTATGCTGTTAATTTGAAATCTACTAAGTGCTCATTAATACAAGAAGTTGTCATGGAAGAAAAAAGGAACATTAAAAACATGACACTACTAATTTCAATTTACTGAGTAGACCAAATGAGACAGAGGCAGTGTCAGGAAAAGCTTACCCTCATGCATACACACAATTAACTGCAAACTGCTCCGTTATTGTTGCGGTGACCAGCGTAGTTCAGCCACAGGAAAACAGCGTTCACTCAGGGCACTCTTGATGGCTGGTTCAGGGCAGCAGCTCAGCAACAATTGGCAACTTTTCAATCCAGGGCTTTCTGTTTCTTGAAGGCACTGGATGTCCATGCAACAACACTTTCCCCAGTCTTTGTTACTGATGGGGTTAAATAGCAAGGTCATATACAATCCAATCACTATCACCATGTAGCTTTCCATAAGTTTCATGTATTGTTCTGTCTCTTCTTGATCTGTGCGAAGGTTTGTCACACTCTGTCATTCACATATCATTATGTTCAATTGCTCAACTCTAGATCAAAGCAAGGCCATCATGATCCTGTGTCAGGAATAAAAGAAACTTTTTTTTTATCATGCTCCTTTATAATTAAATTAAGACATTTCTTGAACAATCATTGAGCATATTTTCTTTCTTTTTAGGGAAGAAAATGAATAACTTTACTTAATGGACCATATGTTCAGGTGAAATAAATCTTGGTAGCATAACTGACTCTAAATATGCCTAGTTCCAGGGGCAGATATACTCTCATTTCTCAGTTCATTTTTTTCCCACCCCACCACCTCTCCTGCATTTCATATCAGTTTGGCATATAGCGTTCACAAAACAGTAATGGTGATTTAATGTGAAATTAAACACTATTAGAACAAGCAAATACCCTGTCCCTGTTCAGAATTACTTGGTTGTTCTACCTGTCATTTTGCCTCCCTTAATGTACTCTACAGCCAGCATCAGCTGATTTCCTCTGAAACGTAAAAATCTTTACAGTAATTTTTAAAAGCCTTCTTACAATTTACTCTGTTTGGATATGCAATTTATACTTATTAATCCCTAGCAGACACTGTCAGATTCTGACAGGCCTATTCAGATAGCACTGAGAAACTAAAATTACATTTTCTTTATTTCTTTCTTGGGCCAGAAGCTGCTCTCGCTAAAAATACAAGTGTTTCAGACAAATTGTGTTGCTTTAAACTCCACTTCCAAGATTTTCCTGTGTAGAAGTACTTGGGGCTACTGATGAATGAAAAACTGGACATGAGTCAGCAATGTGCACTTGCAGTCCAGAAAGCCAATCATATCCTGGGCTGGATCAAAAGAAGTGTGACCAGCAGACGCAGGGAGGTGATTCTGCCCCTCTAGTCCCCACTACATCCAGCTCTGGGGTCCTCAGCACAGGAAAGACGTGGACCTGGTAGAGCTGATCTGGAGGAGGGCCACAAAAGCATTTGGAGGTATTGAACACCTCTGCTAAAAGGAAAACCTGAGAAAGCTGGGGTTGTTCAGCCTGGAGAAGATTCTGAGGAAGCCTTATTGCAGACTTTCAGTGCTTAAAGGGGGCCTATAAGAAAGCTGGGAACAAACTTTTTAGCAGTGTCTGTTGCAATAGAGCAAGGGTTAATGGTTTTGAACTGAAAGACAATCAATTTAGATTAGATATAAGAAATAAGTTTTTTACAATGAGGGTAATGAAACACCCAGAGAGGTGGTTGATGTCCCATCCCTGGAAACATTCCAAGTCATGTCGGACAGGGCTCTGAGCAACCTGATCTGGTTGAAGATGTCCCAACTCATTGCAGAGAGTTGGACTAGATGACCTTTAAAGATATATTTCAACCTGAACCAGTTTATGATTTGATGATTTTCAGAAAAAAAAATAAATCGTGTTTTTGTGGCAACACTTTGTACACAGAGTGCCACAATATAACTAAGCAATTCTTTGGGATTTCTTGGGTTGTTTATATTTTTTAAAATGCATTGCATTGAAGCACCTAGAAATATGTATCCTTGTGCATTTACACACAAAATAAAACCCACCTAAGTTGAGTAGTGCAAGACCTTTGCCTTTGCATTTTTCATGACCACAGTGATGTTCAATATGGTGACCCTTCCCCATGCTCAAAAGAACTGGCATAAAATTACAGTAAACATGATTCCCACCCAGTGTGTTTCCAGAGGAGTCTTACAGCGTATTTTAAAAATATTTATTTCTGAGAAAGTATCCAAATATCAGATTGATGAGCACCAACACGAAAAGGGAAGATGAATGCGATGCAAATTTTACATTTTCCAATGAGTATATAATATTTTTTCATTGATGAGATGGATTAAAATAAGCCATTGCAGAATTACTTTATATGCTTCTAGAAAACAAGAAAACATTTCAAAATTAGTATTATTAATGTATAGATTTTCCCTCCTGCCCTTCAACCACTTCTCCTATGGGTTTTTGTGTTATTTCTAATGTAACAAGGATTTCTCATTTTTATGTTTATAGTGCCAGGCAACTATCTTATCTTTGACAGCATGAGTGAGGGTTGACTGTTCCTAACTACCTCAACTTTGCAATTTTAAAAACTGACCTAGAACTATCCGGTCCTTTCAGACACTCTTAGAAATATTCTGATTATTAGTAGGCAAATCCTAAATCCTCTTTTAAAAATCAGGCTCTTTCAGAGATACTTCAAAAATAGGCTTCCAGAAACAAAAGAGCCTCAAATCACCTCTCATTTTTGAAAATGTAGGCTGCAACTCATGGGAAATAGCATTAGAAGAAGCTATTCATACACCATCTATAAAATCAATGTGTAAAAAATGGAAAATCTTGTTCAAGTCAAGAATAAAAAAAATGTAATATGTGAAATAGTTAAACTTCCTTTCTGTATCCTGTAGTGTGAGATTATCTTATCTGTGTCTGAAGGCCATCTGATACATGCTGTTTTGTACTCGGACTTTGAGAAAAGGATTGAGTTGAATGCAAGAGATGTCAGTCTGACATCTGACAAAGAATAGACACTTGTGATGCATTGAATATGACTCATATCATGCTTCTAGGATGTAAATGTAAAAGTTCGCAAGTGACAAATATTTCTTTTAATATATTTAGATGAATGTTCCTCAGCTCTCCAACATCCAATTATTTTTACAGTTATTTCTGTAAAGCAAAATGCTCTCTTCACAAAAGAATTATGCCCTAGTCCAAGCATGAATTTAGTCTGCTTTTTCCTTTCTTTTTTAAGTGTGCACTTAAATGGAATTGGCATTCTAGAATGTGGCTTAGTCATATTGTGACTCTTCTGATGTGCAAGGATAGTAGACAAATGTCAGAAGAAAGGGAGCTAATTAGACATTATATAGAATTGCTTGTAAACTAATAACAAATATTATTTATAACCTAAAATATAAGACATTTCAAAAATTTGTGTGTAATGGAAATGAAGTTTAGAGGAATTCAAATCTTACCATATTTGAACATAACTAATTCTGCAGTTCTTTGTATGCTGTAGTTTTTCCCCTGTTCACATCTATTTCATACAGATTTAAAAACTAGGCACTGAGAAATCTCTCATTAGGTGCAAAAAATGTATGGAAAAAAGACACAAATATACACACTCTGCCCCCAGATGGTTTTTTTAGGAGCATAGAAACGTTGACATACTGTTCAGGTATTATTATTATGTGACCCCTTGCAAAAACAAAGAAAATCACAAGAGACTATGTTGATGATAATTGCTACATTCTGCTATCAACATTTCATGTTTCTCCTCCTCAAAGCCAGCAGAATAAACTGCTGCTTGGTCATTTTATTATCCTGAGGTAAAAGGAAGACAATTGTAATACCACCTTCCTGACCTCTCAAGATTGTAAGAAATTACTCGTTACTTTTTCTTACTGAATTTTTCTGCCCTCTCCAGCTACCAACAGAGAGATGATCAGGACAATGTTTCTCAGAGAGAATTCTAGCTCTTGAGCCTGCTCAAATAATCTGTCAAACGGCAAAATTGAAACCAGAAAATGGAGAAGAGTTTACTAGGATAGACCCCAAGTTTTAGGCAATTACTGAGGTCCACTAAAACTTCAGAAAATCATGGTGTGATCATGTTCCAGGTGTGATCCATACCAACCTACCCCTCTTCCAGTTCTTCTCTTTAGTAAGCTCTAAAGCAGCCCTTCCCTCTCCCCGTATTTTAATTTTTTATTTGTCCATTTTGTAAGATTCTAGGTAGGCAAGTAATGCACAGTATAAAAGGTCCACAGTTTCAGTTTAAATATCAAAACTGGATTTTGTAAACACCTCAATTAGTGCTGATATTTTATTTTAATTAGCAGGCAAAGTTAGCTCCTGAAAAGAAACCACAGTGTTTTATCTATCAGGTAGACTCATCTTGTTCCAAGTATATACTGATAACAAGAACAAATGCATTCATTATTGCTAACACAAGGAAAACTTCACTATCATGTTTTATTCTACTTCCCTTCTGTTCCTTCTATATTATTAAAACACATAAAATTCAAGGTAGAAGAATGATTTTACATCTTTATTGGCATGTGTCCTTTAAGACAGTAGTCATGGGTAAGTTTCTTTGGCTTGCAGTAGAAGGAGATGAACATTTTTTGTAACATCTAGCTTTCTTCATTTTGGATCATAGTCCCACAGGATTAAGCATAACAAGAATTGTCCAGTGTTTAGTAAGTATAAGTACACCCACATTTGTAAACAGAATCACAAAACCACAGAACTGAGAGGTTGGAAGGGATCTTTGGAGGTCTATTGGCCCAAGCCCTTCCTTAAAACAGGGCCAACTACAGCAAGTTTCTCAGGGCTCTGTCCAGTCAGATCTCAGTAACTTCAAGTACGGAGACTCCACAAACTCTCTGGCTCCCTGCTCTAGTGCTTGACCACTTTCAGAGTGGAAAAGTTTTTCATTATTTCTAATTAGAATTTTCCATGTTGCAACTCATCTTTTTACTTCAATCCAGTTCTTTAAGCAGGTCTGTTAAAAGCGTATCTATGAAGTGTCTATACATAGGGTCATAGTGGTGTCCTGGTTCCAGGACAGGGGTCATTTTTGCATTATTCTGTACCACCTCACATCATTGACAGGGGACTGGAAAGGGACTCTCTTCCAGGAAGAAGGGGTTCCAGCCTGGTTGAAAAAATGCGATGGAGGAAGGGGTCCTGTACTGTTTGTTGTCAGGGGCTTTCTCTGTGAATAGTTTCTTGTACTGTCTGTTATTAGTATTGTTGCTGTTACTGTTCATTGTCTTATTTAATTGCTCTTTCCAGTCAACTGTTCTTTACCCATGATCTTTGCCTTTTGTGCCTCCTGTTCTCCTCTCCATCCTGCCACAGGGAGGAGGGGGAAGGAAAAGTGGGGGAGCGAGAGAGTAGAGTGTGGTCTGGTGAGTCTTAGTTGGGGCACTGAATTGGGGACTACCATTTCTAAATCAGAGCATGTGGCATATTACTCAGTGCAGAAGTAAGCATCCTATTTCATGGTAGGATGGATAGCTTTCTTTGTTCTTTTTTTTTTCCTTTTTTTTTTTTAAATGAATTGCACTTTGGTTTGCCTTCTAAGTTCTTGAGGGTTGGTCCATATTACAGTGGACATTTTTTCACATATATACAGAACAATACTTTCACTGATTTTAAATTGTTTATAAGTACATTAAAAACAGATTTAATTGATCTTTTACTGAATACAGGAGACGCTGCTGTGTTTTCAGTGCTTAATCATAGGCAGATGAGAGCCAGGAAATAATGTAAAATGTGAATAGCAAGCAAAAGCCATTATCCTTTATAAGAAAAATGGAGAGGTTTACTAGCATGACTAAATATACTCAAGCACTGTATTCATCCAGTGTATTTATGTAAATAAAAAATATTTATCTGCTATCATGTTTCCATTGCCAATCAAAACAAGAAAAAATGTTAAAGAGAAGCATGAATAATCACTGATAAGAAAATATGTAATAATAAGGAACTAATTATCACTTTCCAGATTTGAGCTTACAGCTTCACATACTGACATAATATTGATAATGATTCAGAGAACTGTACTCCATTTCACGGGGTTTCTAGCTGTATTATATTTTAAGGTAAAAATTCTCTCTGGAATCATGATTTTGATTTTTAAAAGAGATTTGTAACTTCTAATGGTTTCAAAGAGATGCAATTTTGTGCATATAGTTTTCATAATGAAAAGGATTTTTTTTTTCTTAATGAGACTTCAAAGACTGTCCTACAACTTAGCCAGACTCCTGTTTCATGGAAGAATGTTCTTCTGGCAAATTCCTCTGCCCCAAGTGAGGATAGTTTTAGGCCTTGCATTCCATATTTCTGCAAAGGAAGACACATTGACAGTATAAACCAAGACATGTTCATAAAATACCTACATAATGCAACATGAATCAATAGGTGGGCTAACAGTAGAATGCCTATCTTTCCTCTCCTATAGCAATAAAAACTTAGCAGCTAGTAAACTTCCTCCTTTCTGAAGTGTCCTCCTTGAAAGTCTCACAGGGATCAAGCTAGCCCATCTCTTCAGAAACGTGCAACACTTAGCACAGACACACTTTCTCTGGCAATTGGACTGAATTTGTAAAGACTAGAGGAACAATTAGATTTTAAGGAATTTGACAGATGAGCTCCTGTGAAAGGCACATTGGCTCTTTGCTTTAATAATCAGAGTAGTTAATCTTTGGCTTTAGGAAGACATGCTTTTTTTTTTTTTTTTTTTTACAAATTTTAGATATTACATTTTATCGTCTCTTGAATTTGATATAGTATGTTTCAGTTAACCTAGAAAAATAGCTTGAAAGCTCTGCCCAGAAACTTGGACTTGAATTACATGGTCCCACTTAGATGGTTCTCTTTACAAAAAGCATTGCTAACTGTATTAGTTGTGAAGAAAGGGTCATTTTGCTTCATTTAGAGGCAGCTTAGCACAAGCTATTTGCAATGCCAGAAAATTAGTTCGTAATACAGCAATATTTTTGCAGGAATATTCATAGAAGCAATGATTCATAAATATGGCCCTTGTTTTTATGGAGTCACTTTTCAGAATGGAATTGTATTTTGTACTGTTAAAGAGAACTCAAGGACTGTGATCTACTAATTAGGCTAGGGTGAGAATTTGTCATTTGTATTAATACCCTGTTTGAACTCAGAAAAATAGCTTATGATTTTTGTCCTTCAGAGTATTCACTTTGAAGACATGTATAACAATTCATACCTGTTCTATAAAGGCTTTGTAAACTTTAATTCATATTTGTAAAGCAGTTTAGGTGTCATTGCAAGAGAAATCACTGTAATCATTGTGAAAGTGCAAAATATTTTTTAGTTAAAGTACACATATTTTCACAGGACATACCTTCATAAAAACAGAACTTGATGAAGTGAATAGTAATCATTGACATTTAATAAACCAGCAAGTGTATAGGAATATTTAGTGACAAAAATGTACTAGAGAAATCTTTGAAGATGTCGATCTATTGCTCTGCAGAGAATATCCAACCAAATTTAAAATCAAAAAATAATCAACATGATAGAATATGTAAAATGCACTTTTCTTTTGGGGGAAGAAAAGAAACAAAATTGATTTAGTATTTTCCAGTACATCCATTTTAATATACTTGCATATTTTGCAATCATATTAACTAAAGTTTAAATTAAAAGTATAGCTGCACTGGAGCAAATTATGTAAGAAAAGATGACTTATAAGTCATTAGCATAAAATCAGTCTGTTTAATGAAAGGAAACCAGATAATTCAATATTATTCTTGTTATTCCTTTTTAACCTTGTTAGCTTTCTAAGGCTAACATACGCTGAACTTTCTCAAACAAGACACTCAATTTCAGAAGATCCTAAGATTTTCTTCTGGCAGTCATTATAAGTCAGGGTCCCAACAGTAAAACCTGAATAAGCTTAGGAATTTTAAAGGCATTATCAGATGTCAAGCATTCTATACTTAATTGAGCTCAAATCCTTTATAAAATTTAGGCCAGCAATGTGTTCCAAACAGTAAAATACATCCCAATACTTAATTAATCCTGGATTTAAGTAGGCAAAAAAAAATTCACTAGTTTGACTGCTGTGGGCTCAAAAGTATTTGATTCATTAGAGGGAGTTTTGCAGGGGGTTTTTGTTCGTTTGTTTTTTATTTGGTTTGGTTTTTTGCTTGGTCTGGGTTTTTTTCAGTTTTTTGTTTTCATTTGTTTGGTTTGTTTGGTTTTGTTTGTTTTTTTAACATGGTATTTAACTCAAGCCTAAATATTATTTCAGATTCTCTATCTTTTATTCCAAAGCCCAAAAGAACCCATGCCTGCTGTCTCAGATACTGTAGAATTATATCTTCAAAGATTTTCCAAATGGCAACCTTGTTGCAGGGTTAGTGATGCATCTTCAGACAAATACAAAAAGAAAAGCGACTTCTGCCACAGAAAAGCAATGTTAAGATGATGAGGAGTAGACAGGCTGTGATACTTCTATGGTAAGGGTGAAAGAAAGAATGCTTGTTGTGCAGGAGCAGGCATAAGCATGTTTTGTCTCAGACATTCTGACTGTTGTGACAGGAAAGTTGTGATTGTAAGAGAGGGTCCTGCAGTGGTGGGGCAGTGTTGTGCTGAGCCAACTTCCTTTTCTGCCTTGGGACTCGTGCTCAGTCACCACCCCCCCACCTCACACACCCCGACTCACTTCCTGAAGGGCTCAAAAACACTAGCTGTGCATGTGAGAACAAAATAGTGTGAAAAACTATTTTACCAGGTTAACTATAAAAGGAAGGGGATTGGTCCTGCATGCTTTCTTTTTCCTCTCTTGTTTTTTGTCTCACTACCCCAGCATCAGACCATCTGCATGGAGGATTAAGGTGAGATCTAGGTACTGGTGATCTTCTTTCTTCACGTTTTTCCTTTTCCACCTTTATTTCTCTCCTCCTTCACTTTGTCTGGGCAAAGTGTGGCTATGATATACTACTCCATACTCCGTACTGAGGTTTGTTGTGAGGATGAGGGGCTTGATGAAGTGTGTTGTAATAACTAAGGGCTTGTTAGCCAGCACGTTTGAGAATAAGTAGGGTGCTGTCTGCTGGAGCTAAGACAATCGTACAATAACACAGAAGTGTTTCTGACACATGTCCGGTGTCTTGTTCAGCCTGATGAGACTTTGTAACAGACATCCCATCCCCCACCCGGAGGGGGGCTCATGACACGACTGAGGGTGGCCAAGGAAAGAGAATTGCTTTTTTATGTCTTTCTTTCTGTAGTTGAGTTTGGGCTTGTGATGTCATCTAACCACTTCTGACAACCTGCCAAAATGGAGATGGCAAGGTCTTATAATAAATTGCTACAGAAATCATCCTGCATCTACTCGGTTCAATGCCACAGCAACTTTAAGCTTGCAGAATATACCCCTCTAATCTTTAAATTTTCCTAAACAGCTGAGATAGCCTTAATTGTTTCCATAAATAAACAAATAAATAAATAAGAAAAAGAAAAGACAAGAAAAAAAAAAAAACACAGCTTTTTCAAAGCACAAATAGATATGAAATTGAAAGCTACAGACAAGCCACTGCCTATGAACCTTAATATTTTCTCTGTGTATTAAGAGTGCACAAAACACCTAGGAATCTTATTATTCACCTTATAACAGAAGACAGTTATTCATGTTACATATGGCATAGGCTACTGTGCTGGTTTCAGTTGGGATAATTTTCTTCACAGCGGCTGGTGTGAGGCTGTGTTTGGATTTGTGCTGAACACAGGGTTGATAATATAGAGATGTTTTTGTTATTGCTGAGCAGTGTTTACACAGAGCCCAGGCCTTTTCTGCTTTTCATACTGCCATGCTGGCAAGGAAGTTAGGGATGCAGGAGAGATTGGGATGAGACACAACCAGGACAGGTGATCCAAGCTGACCAAAGGGATATTTTAGATCATGCCCAGTATATAAAAAGTCTGGGGGAGAAGAATGAGGAAGGGGGGACGTTTGGAGTGATGGCCTTTGTCTTCAGAAGTAACCATTACATGTGATGGGAAGTGGTGAATCAATTCTGTGTTTTGCTTTTCTTGTGTGCGTGGCTTTTGCTTTCCATATTAAACTTTCTTTATATCAACCCACGAGTTTTCCAGCTTTTACCCTTACAGTTCTCTCTCCAATCCTGCCAGTGGGGGAGTGATTGAGCGTCTGTGTGGTGTTTGGTTGCCAGCTGGGGTGAAACCATGACAGCTACCCAAATAAAAGAAGTCCTGGATGGAGAATTGTGTTTGGAATTACCACCCAGTAATCAAGTAATTGCAGTGTCTACTACAGAGGCAATCTCCAGATGGAACTCTTAGCAGTAAACATCTCAAAATTCTCTCAGTCAGGGTCCAGTCCAAAACAGGGCTGATTGTTCTTGTTTGTTCTCTTTGTTGTTCACTGATAAAGAAAATGCACCGTTTTCATCCCTGATTTTGATACTGTTGCTCATCCAGTACTACCACATCTAAAGGAAACTAAAAAGATGAAAATAAACACCTTCCAGTGATTTGGATTGCTTTTCTCAGGCTGGATAAATTTTGTATTAAACAAAAATGCTCCTTTCAATCCAGACTTCTTATTTAAAAGAGCTTTTTTTTTCATTTTTTATCAGGATTCTTGAAGCTGAAATATTTTCCTTATGTCTTTGTATCATACTAGAGATCGATCTTAGTTGCTACTCATCACTTCATGCCTAGTCTTTGCTTGAAGTCATTTAATTAGCGGACTCACTCATACACAGAGTTGCACCTTCAGGATGCTAGAAAAATAGATTGGAGCACAGGACATATTCTATAATCCTGAATTTAAAAATCACACTCACCAAAGATACCAGTTGCTAGCTAGTCTTCTTGAAATTTTGTGTAACTCAATTATTTTAATAGGAATAAACTTTTCTATTTATAACTTCTAAAATAAACATCATAGTTACAAAAAATGTAAGAAATTAAGGTGAGCTATCCAATCAGCTATGAACATTAAAAAACTGTGACTAGGGACTTTTATCATCCTTCATGCTTCTCCATTTCTATGCATAGCTAGCTGTTATGGCCTTTTTTTTTTTACCTCAAATCCTCTTATTCTCTCCTATGTATTCACTAAGTGTTTATTAACTCAAGCAAGAAAACAACTGCTTCTACAGACAAATGAAAAACATTTTCCATGCCACAGAATCACAGCATCTACTGAGTTGGAAGGGATCTATAAGGATCACCGAGTCCAAATTCTGATCCTGCACAGGACCATCCCCAAGAGTCACACCATGTGCCTGAGAGTATCATCCAAATGCTTCTTGAACTCTGTCAGGCTTGATGCTGTGACCACTGTCTTGGGGAGCCTGTTCCAGTGCCCAAAATGTCTGTTAATTCACTGCATAAATTGCAGCATGAAATGTACCTTTCAACTGGAACATTTAATTTGTTCTCACCTGAATTTAGGGCATGTGTATATTGATACACAGTGAGTAGGGCTGGAGAAGGTACAGAAGGGCAATTAAAACCTTGAAAAGGACAAAGCAATTACCTTACAGGGAGACACTGAGAAGGTTCAGACTTTTCAATCTATGAATGAGAAGGCTGATGGGAGACTGAGGCTGATGAAATCGTGAGTGCAATAGAAAAAGAGAGAGCCAAACTATTACCAAATCTCAATAAAACTACTAAGAAATTGGTTTAAACCAGATAACTTTTTCTTAAAGCAGTGAATACCTTCGGATTAGCAACTGGTTGCTGCAGGAAATAGTAGAAGCAGATGAAGTTTAAAAAATTCAAGACAAATTCATGCAAAATGGATCCATTAAAAGGTACTAAATGGAACAGGCAGCTACCCTAATTCAGCAGTTGTGGATCCTGAGGTGCTGTGGGAAAAACGCTGCTCTGTTCATGTGGTTTAAACCAAATGAGAATCAAAGTAATCTGTTGATTTACTAATGGTATGTAATTAACCAGCAATCACTGAACAGTCAAGATCAATCACAACAATACAACAGATAAACCACAACACTGTGTATGTACAAAATGCATTTACATTCCTTAAATCAGACACTGAGACTAGATAGAAGTTTATACTTCTTAGCAGAAGAGGCAACTGCTTAAAGAAAATTCAAAGCTGATTGTTCTAACTAGATTTTTTAAAGTTTTGTTATGGAGGAATCTGCATTGTCATAAGTAGTTTTTCATCCTACCATACCAAAAGTGTATATTGAAGCTAAGAAATACATCTGAAAAATCAGTAATGTTCTATTTTAGGTTGAGCATTCAGCTTTTTTTACCATGACATATCTTTAAAAATATAAGTAATCAACAGATAAAATATATTTAATTAAAATTATCTCAAAAAATAACTTTAAATAGACAGATTTAGCTTAGAAAATCTAAGCCATTAAAGACATTAAAAAGGTAACTGAAACTGTTTTTCTTCAGGTTGCAACAAAAATATCTGCAAAAGTTAATGCATATGGCATGAAATAAAACATTTCAAAACTTCAAAGATATTGATCCTATCTTATTTTTGATTTTTTTTTATTTTGTCACTGTGATTTAATTTGGGATTTATAGCACTAGCTACTTTGCTGTATTCACAAAATGAAAACACAGCAAGACATAAAATCATGTCAGCTTTTGTATCCCAAAAACAAATAAATAAGTTGTCAGACTTTTATAAAACAAAAATACACCAAAATGAGTCTTAGACTGTGGAACAAGACTTGGAACTGCAAAAGGAAATACTCATTAGAAAATTATAATAAACTGAATAAAGCAATTGCACTATGATGAACACTCTAACTTGATGAAAGTTAGAACTCACAGAAAACAGTGAATCTTTGATTTCAAATGTATTAAAATCAGTGACAATGCTCCCAATGAAATCAATCAGTACCTAGCAGATTTATGTAATGAAACAACTTTCTAGGTGTAAAAGAGCACCTAAATTCCAAACTCCTGTATAAGACTTCTAATCAGATTTCATTTTTATGACTGAAAACTGCAAGGAAGAAAATCACTATGTCATAATAGTACCAATACAGAAAGAACATACTAGGATAACAAAAGCTAAGAATAAAATGGAATTAGTTAGGTTTGTTATAACCAGTCAGAAAGAGTCAATGCTGCATTTTAATTCAAACTGAGCCTTATGTTTACTTCAGAAGATCCCTATTTTACAGAAAACAAAAGGAGAGCATGGTCACAAATTAATTACAATGACATTAAACAAAAACAAAAATAAAAAATAAAGCAAAACCCCATGAAACTTGTAAAAAAGATAAGTTTTAGATAAATGCAAGAACTGTACTGATACTGTATATGTGTAGATATTTCTTCACCCAGGAGGAACTTATTCTTCCCAAAGTGGGAGATGGTGGCCAGCAAACTGGTAATGCTTTGGAGGCTGATGGCTGGCAAGCTATGAATAACTGCATTTCCCTCTGCAACTACCTGTCCCATGGACAGTTATTTATCACAGAGGGATAGTGAGAGCGACAGAAGTATTTGGGGTATTTTGGTATCCCACCAAAGTCAAGTGTCTGTCTGTAAGCACGTGTTGGAATTCCAGAGTTCAGGCACTTTGCCTTCACTGCTCCAGCCCCTGGTAAGAGACTTACCAGAGAAAGCAGAGAAAACAGTAGTGCCAAGAGCAGTCTCCGCAGCCTGAACTCACAGAGTAGGTCTTGGATGCCTCACCTCCCCAGTCTGAGCTCCAGACTTACCATTAAACAGGCATCTCCAGAGAAAAGTGTTAAACAAGTGTTTAAAAAGCGTTAAACAGTTAAAACTGTTAAATACCAGTGTTAAACAAGAAAGTAAATGCCCTCTTGCACAACACCAGATGTGTTTGCTCCAGGTAACAGTAACATATAACACTCCAGTGACATGTATTTTGAGGAATACATTTTCTCTGCTATTTCTCTTAGCCTACATGGTGGGCCTGCTGCTAAACATTGTTGCCAGAGCAACTTGCCCAATGCTCATTTTGGCTGAAATTTGAGTCTCTTCAAGACTGAGATTCACAACATGAATATAATCTGTTCTGGGGAAAGAGTAAAATGACATGTGTCATGTTACAATTGGCTCATTGCACATGTCCAGGTGCTCGCATAGCCAAGAACCTGTCTTGACTGATGTGGCCCATGCAACAAAACAGTTGAAATGCATGCTTGTTAAATTGGTTTCCAAGCCAATAGAGATACTTAAATAGCAATGTCTTATATTCATTTTATGATCTCATGATTTATAATCTTATTTCAGGACTTTAGCTATTTCAGAGGGCTCAGTTTTCTCACTCTAGGGTAACACTGTGGTAATCAGATGGGCTGGGTCTCCTTATCCAGGAATTTCAAAGGAAGGAAAGGTGCAAATCCAACTTCAGGAACAGGAAAGATTACAAAATCACAGAATATGCTGAGTTGGAAGAGACCCACAAGGATCATTGAGTTCAACTCTTAGCCATGCACAGGACTGTTCCCAAGAGTCACACCATGTGCCAAAGGTTATCATCCAAATTCTTCTTGAACTCTGTCAGACTTGGTGCTGTGACCACACTCCTGGGGAGCCTGTTCCAGTAGCCAACCACGCTCTGGGTGAAGAACCTTTTTCTAATATCCAGCCTAAACCTTCCCTGACACAACTTCAGGCCATTCCTTTGGGTCCTGTCACGGGTCACCAGAGACCAGTGCCCCTCTTCTTCCCCTCACAAAGGAAAAAAGCACTCATAAATCTTCTTTTTTTCATATTTTCTGGATTTTTGTAGTCATAAAATGTCTGGTAACTTAAGAAATGTAAGCTGATCAGGAAGAACTAGGGAGAAAAAGTATTCAAAACCAGTTTGGAAGGGGCTTTGAGCAACCTAGTCTAGAGGAGGTTGTCTCTGCCCATGGCAGAGGGGTTGGTAGTAGATTGAGGTCCCTTCCAACCCAAACCTTCAATGATTCTTTGAAAAGAATGGCAACAACCACATATGTTGACAGTTTCATCCCCTTTTCCACATTATTTTCCTGCTTTTGCACAGGAAGGGCAGAGAAGAGGGGCTTTTTCCTAAGTTGGATGTCTAAATAAACACCAGAGATCATTGCAAAAGAGCAACAGCTTCCTTATCATGTATACTACAGGGATCATACTTTTGCATTCGAAGGGTCCAAAATACTTTCTTAAGACTTCAGCTCCAGGATGGCATTGATGGTTAACAGATTTGCTCAACAAATCAGGCTTGGTTGCACCTGATGCTTGTACCTCAGTTGCTTGCAACACTGTCTTCCACCTGGCTACCTGTAGGTAGCTTCCCAGGACAGAGGAAAGGATTTTTTGCTCATGCTACAGTGTGGCCTGGGGGAACTGAAGGGCACCAGGCAGGTCCTTGGGGTGCTCAGAGTGCTCAGGATCAGCATTTCAGAGCAGAACTGTCAGCTATAGGTGCTGGGCAGGAGGCTGGGTGGAGACACCCTACATGAATCTCCGTGAGCTAAGCAAAAGCAGCAGTAGTGCACCAGGGAGGGTCCCAGCTCCTCTTTTCCCAAGTGCTGGATTCCCCCTTTGACATATGACAGTCTGTGGTGAATATGCTCCCTTCTTTTCTTGATATTTTTTGACATCAAAGGAGAGGAAACCCCTGTGTAAATGGAAGGACCACACCCTGGGTTTGGGACCAAAATGTTGTCCATCAGAAGGAAAAAGTGTCAAAATTTCACTCAAAAGCTGTTTTTCTGCTGATTCTACACAAATTATTATGCTGAAGATCCTGATGCTTATTTTCTGCATAATTTCTACATGAATAAAGGATACTCTGTACACATTCTCAGGAGTATTTTAGACAAAGTCAGATTGAAAATATTTAATGCAGTGGATTTCTAGGAGTGCCTTGTTAGAAAGAGCAATACTAATTTTATATTAAAAATTAATTTACTTCTGTTTGACTTAAAACTCAGGATAAATACAGTCTCAGATTTTTCTCTTGAGGCACAACAGAAGTTAAATCATTACAAATTTGGTGTGATGCAACTTACTACCTTTCCCTTATGGTAGTCCACAGTTTGAGTTGTTATCAAATGATCAGGTCCTAGTACCACTCATGAAACCAAGGTATTATTAATGCTGCTTAGCAGCACTCACATGTTCAGAAGAGGTAACAACATGGCTGGGGCCTTGGCCAGCATTGCTGGGTGGAACAGGGTCTCAGAAGTGGTTTCTGCCAAAGCCTGTCCCGGCTCCCCCTCAACCGACACCAGAAGTCCCCGCTTGATATTGTCCTCCTCAATTTTGTTTCCACATGGGATTCCCTCTAGGCATAGTCTTAACAATCTGCTTCTTCCTTCTTATGTTTGTTTGGTTTTTTCCTCATTATTTACCAACCGAAGTTTGACCATGCTCAGCCACAATTTTTTTTTTTTTTAAATTAGACTTTTCCCTGACCACAGTAACTATGGGTACAGAAAGGGATAATTTTTAAGCAGCAATAAACCAGATTGATTTTGTCCAAGCTGAGGGACAACAGGCTACCCAGTAATTGCCTGGTCCTGAGAAAGCAGGTTTTACCAAAGTGAAACCCAGGTTAAGCCAAGCCTGGGCACATCTCAAGATCCTGCACCAGTGACAAATTGTTGGCAATTGAAAATGACACTGGGTTTTGTTTCCTTGATCATATACTTTTCAAAATCCATTCTTGTAAGAAACCTTAAAAACAACACTACTGACATGTCCTGGTAGCACTGCTGCTATGTGTCAGCTGTTGTTTCACTGCATGGCCTGGGAGTAGGTTTAAACAGCAGCATCAAGTGTTCAGGCATGGTCCAAAGGCCATATTAGATAGATCCTGCATGAAAGAAATCCATATTTGAGTAGATGCATCAAAGAAAACCAAGATGGATGTTCATGGAAGATCTAAGAAACTCTCCCCCACTTTAACAAGAAAGTCACAATAAAAGAAGAAAGGGACTGAGTCTCTCAGTGTCCAGTAGGCAGCCAAAACTATTCTAGTTCTTTATTTTCCTTTTCTAGTACCTCATGTCTCTCCTCTTCCATATACAATATTCTATTTTTATGCAGTGCTTCCATGGTTTGGCAAGTGATCTGAGGAAAGTAGGAATAGCATGTTAAAATTGAGATTACATGTTGCCGGGGCAAAATCTTCCAGCAGCAGTAATAGTTTGTCTCACTAAAGCAGCTTTTAAGAGCACTGATAGAAAGGGATTGTCACTAAGGATGATCTCAGGATCTGTAGTTTTTCTCTGTAGCAGTTACCATAATTATAAGTTTAACTACACATCTTACAG
Organism: Pseudopipra pipra; assembly: GCF_036250125.1. Lineage (NCBI taxonomy): Eukaryota > Metazoa > Chordata > Aves > Passeriformes > Pipridae > Pseudopipra > Pseudopipra pipra. The sequence goes on along the minus strand of NC_087549.1, from coordinate 80,589,238 downwards.
CATTGCTAACATCACTGTGTTAGCATGTTATTATTCTGACTAATCTTTCATTTCAATTGCAATAGATCTGAGGGGCCCAGCTGCGAGAGATCATTATACAAAGCATGGACAGACTTGTAAAACGAAATGGCCTGTGTACTGAGGTATTTAAAGCTTGAGACATGGCAGTAGAAATTCCTTTTTAGGAAACAATTATATGTCTTTTGCAATACACTACAAACATGCAAAAAAATGTTAAAAGTTGTAGAAAAAGATAGTATTTTTAAAATTATTAGAAATTTTTAGCATTCTAGGCTAAGAAACATGGTTTTAGAAGTACTGCGTACATGTACATATAAGTCTATTAAAATGCACATATAAGTGCCCTTCTACAAATACTTATTGAAGTAATTTTTCTCCTTGCTTTCTCTTGTCAATAGTGTTATAAGAGATTTTTCAAAATCTTACTGCACCTATTATTTCCTCTGTCATGCATGAATAATACAGATTTTCCAAATTTTAAGTGAAATTACAGTCTTCTACAATGTGTCAGATAGTCCCAAGTGCGTATAGCAAATTAGTTAATCCCTCCCCTTGAGTCTGAATTTGTTTGGTCACTTTGGAAACATGACTTAAAAACACAGGAAAGGCTGTATAGTTTGGTATAAACTAAAAAATGTAAAATATAAAATATTTGTACACTGTAAAATGAAAAAAAAAATCCATGTTATGGCATTTTCCAGAGCCTTAAAACCATACCTCTTTTTGAAAGTATTTTTCACCAATTTTTGGCTCCCACTTTCATAGAATCATAGAATCATAGAATCATAGAATCGATTGGGTTGGAAAAGACCTCCGAGATCATCGAGTCCAACCCTTGGTCCAAATCCAGTCCATTTATTAGATCATGGCACTCAGTGCCACATCCAATCTGCGTTTAAAAATCTCCAGGGATGGTGAATCCACCACCTCTCTGGGCAGCCCATTCCAATGCCTGATCACTCTCTCTGTAAAGAATTTTCTCCTGATATCCAACTTAAATTTCCCCTGGCGGAGCTTAAGCCCGTGCCCCCTTGTCCTATTGCTGAGTGCCTGAGAGAAGAGACCAACCCCCACCTGGCTAGAACTTCCCTTCAGGTAGTTATAGACGGTGATGAGGTCACCTCTGAGCCTCCTCTTCTCCAGGCTAAACAACCCCAGCTCCCTCAGCCTCTCCCCATAGGACTTATGCTCCAGTCCCTTCACCAGCCTTGTCGCTCTTCTCTGGACCCGCTCCAGCACCTCAATATCCTTTCTGAACTGAGGGGCCCAGAACTGAACACAATACTCAAGGTGTGGCCTCACCAACGCAGAGTACAGGGGAAGGATCACTTCCCTGCTCCTGCTGGCCACGCTATTTTTGATCATCAGGTTTATGCTCCAGGAATCTAAAAAGGAGATACTCCTGCTTATATATGAAGAGAAAGATATTTTTATGCATATCAAACAAGCATAATTTATGCAGCAAGTCCATTAAAAACTCTGTTTGACACTTTTACTTGCATTAGTAATATGAGAACTCCATTAAAATGAATTTTCCAAAAGTGTGTTGGACCCCAATTCTCTCAACTCATTCCCATAGTTCCTTAGTTTTCATTGCCCAAGGACTGCTAATATATTAGTATTAACAATATCCTCTTTATTACCTTGCATAGAGATACTTATATGTTCTCTTATGTTAATATATTTACATTTATTTATACACATATGTACTTGAAAACTCATTTAATTAAATCCCAGACCCTGAAAAATAATTTTTAAAAATCCTAATCACTTCAGCAGGAATCAGAAACTTATTCCTTTATTCCTGTATTTTATCATCAGAACAGCAGATCAGCCTCTTACAAGTGAATAGATACCCTTTATAGGCTTTACATCTTCTTTCATACAACGATGCTCGAGTTTGGCCATACTGGTTCAACTGATTTTTTTTCACTCATCTTCATTCGTGATGTTGCATATGTGTCACAGAAGTACATGAAAACAACTTCATGACGATAACAAACAGATAAACTTTAATTCTCAACCAAAACCAATGGCCAAAATTAATGAATGACAGGGGTAATGTTAAATGTCACTCCAATGATATTTAACAGGTTCCAGGCTGCGTTACCAGTCAGGGATATTGTTACTACGTGGACAGGAACAATGACCCAAGTTGTGCACACACTCACACACACATAGTGGGGTGGCCTCTCAGAGTTAGCCAGAAAACCAGTTAGCTTCACACAAATGGTCCTTGAATTGCTCAAGGATATCCAGTAGGAAAGTAGTCACTTACCTGGAAGGAGTGGGAGGACACTCAGTCCTGGGAAGTCCCCTTGGATGCCATCCCAGTCCCCAGAGAAGGCTTCCCATCACTCACAAACTGCCACGAGAAACACCACACACGGTGGGTCAGGGCTCACGGTCATACATGGTCATGGCCCAGAAATTTGTCTGACTCTCATTGGCTGGAGGCCATTTCTGTTGTCCAAGGGGTCCTACCCTTCTCAATTCCACCACCAAGGGTGGTCATGGTTGTACCTGCTACAGCCATGATGAGGTGTTGTAAGGCACAAACACAAGGGTGTGAAAAACTGGCTTTGGCCAGGTATCATCTAGGGGAGCAGGGTGCTCCTGCTATAATACGTTAGGAGACTGTTATGTATTGGGTTTATTCACAGAAATAATATTTAACTTTTATCACTTCTTCAGATTTTTCCTACTCTGGAGATGGTTGTAAAAGAAGCTTATGTGTCTTTTAACCTACACAAACATTACTAACAAGATTGTAAAATGATTTAGGAAGTAACACTAACTGATTATGTCTTAGAACTGCTCCATATTCCAAGGAATTAAAGACTGTCAGTATATTTTACTACCATATAAAGTAACATATTCTATCTTATGCCTTATCAGCAGCTCGATCTTGCCAATTATCCTATCACCCATAATTTCAAGTGCATTACTAAGCTGTTTGAGTTCCCACCATTTAAATCTATTACCAAAAAATGTTTAAAACAAAAAGGAATCAAGGTACGTGAAGCAGTAAAGGTCACTTCAGACTAGTATGTGGAAACCTTGGCATGCTTTAAGGACAGACGTAAGAAATACCCCATACATATCTGGTTAGATACAGAATGATTCCCATAATGTATAATTCATAACTCACAGGAAGCAGATGAAGCAGATGCTGCACTGAATTATGTCCTCTATTACCTCTTGACTGTTTACTGGTGCAAGCTGGAATAGTTTATCTTTGTGACAATTCTAGTCTTGATACTAATCTATGTCTTCAGCTTCCCAAGCTTAGAAGATTTCTGTATCTATTTTTATAAGGAAATTGAAACTCCATTATTAATAAATTAATTACATGCTAATTACAGGTATAATTATGCATTAAATAACCTGCTCACTTTTATTGGTCACTACATTTATTTGTTGGCATAGCAGTTACTTTGAAGTGCATACTTCAGAGTGTGTGTAAAACACCAAAAAGATAAAATTTCTTTTTTCTTTGTTCCTTGCTCATTGTGCCAAGTAATTTTTTTCTTGGGTAAGCAAATTCTTTTTTCAAAATAGTCACTTTATTACTCATTGAATTATTTTGAAATGTACAAACAATGGAATAAACAGAGAGCAAAGAGGGATGTTTTCTTCTAAGTAATGAATTATTCAAGCAGTTAATGATGGAAACAATGACTTCATTCAAGCTACAGCTCTCTAAGGCAACACTATGAAAAAAAAATGTACTGAGACAGAGCCATCTTTTAAGTTAAGAATCAGAGCAGGTGCAGAACTGTTGTCTGAGGGTTGTCACTGCCAGCCAAGTGGACTGTCTCAGCCTTGACTGGTGTGAGTAGGCAAAACTATTCATTGGCACCGTAGAAAAGGGCAATGGTGAAATGAGTTATTCCACATATCACAAAGCCTGGGAGTTGGACTTGGTTCTGCTGATGCAATCATAGGAAAAGGAATGCCGAAGCTTGCATGTAGAATCATTTCTAAAACACTCACGTGAAAGGCTGTCCACAGTGAAACACATGCAAAAAGAGAATCCACACACTCTTTAAGACACTATTCATGGTATTTTTATAAAGCTGGACCCAGTATGATGCTAATGGGCAGAACTAAGTGATACACATAGATGCTATTTCTTTCTTATTAGTTATCTTTAAATAGGAGAAACGTGCCCATAAATCACTTTAATACTTTTTGCAAAGCAATATAGCTTCACCAAGAAAAGTACCCCAGAGCAGCCAACAGATAGTTGGCACTTCTCTGACAGGCGAGACATGTAATTTTCTCTCATATTGACAATTGCTCTAAACTGAACTCTCTTGTGGTTTGAGGGAGTGCTTTAATAGCTAGGCTGTTGCCTTGAAAAAACTATTGCCCATTTTAGCAAGAAGAAACATTAGGCACTTGACTTCAGCTGAGGGTGTCAACACAGAGTCCTTCTCTGAGAGATGTGCTCAAAATTCTGTGTATCATATCTCAAGAGCAGCAGTATTTAAGCTACAACCTTTTATAGACATCCTATTAGGTAGTCTAGTTAGTTGTGAATCCTGATCTGAACTGATCAAGGGGGAGTGTTTATATCAACTAACTGTGGAATTTAAGTTAGTCAGTGTAAATCAGACACACTCAATGCAGAGAGTTAGCTCAGTCACAGAACGATTAGGAGCTCTGAAGTTTTTTTCTTGTTTTCTTTAATGTGTTTCAGAGAAGCCTGTCTCTTGCAGTTGACAACGTATAAGAAGCCTAACTTAGAGACTTAATGATGTGATTACTGCCTTAGCATTTTCTATTCAATAGGAAAATTATGCATGCAGTTTAGACTCTGTGTTTTTTTCAGGAGTACAAAAGTTAAGCACTGCAGTGATGAATATCACAACTACCGTAATTCTGGATGGATCTGTTGTTTGATGCCAAACATCTTGATATTAATTTTGACTCCCAATTCTTTAATGATAAGCAAACTATGTCACAGTATTCTTCTTGAGATATCCTAACCTCAGCCAGACACAGCTATTTCTTTATCTATTTGTAGAATGTAGATATACATTCTTAAGACTTACACCCTGGAGTTCTCCCAGATGTTTGCTTCAGTACATAAACTTCAGTTTGTACAGAATTCAATGGCTAGGGTACCCTGTAAATGAAACTTGTATAAACATTGAATTGCTACTAAAACTGGAGTACTGTTTCCTGTCAACTGTTGAACTGATTTAAAAATACTTATAGTGTACACTTATAAAATTAAAATGGTTTTGCCTTACACATTGAACTATTGATTGTAATACTCATTACATTTATTTGTGATGTCACAGCTAAGGCTTCTTAGTGTCCTCACAGTATGACTACAGTCATCTGCAAGTACCGTTAAAATATCTTCTTCGAACCTAAAGTTTTCTTTTTCAAAATGTAGGAAACTTGAAATTCTTTGGAGATTTCAGTCATTATTAGTAGCTGCATTAAACCTCCTTAGTGCTACTATTGTGTTTTAAAGCAGCTCTAAAGCTGTTAGAGAACTCTCCAGTGAGATAGGGATGAATAATTTTTTTTTGTCACCCAGTTGTATAAGGATTCCATTTTCCCCTGCACTCTGATGGTCCCAGCATTTCCTGGGAGTCCCACAGAGCAATAAACACCTAGAATAAACATATATCCAGCAAGTTCCATGTTTCCCAACATTTGCATCACCAGTGCACCTGAAATCTTACTGAATGAGACTGCACTTGGTGATTATTCTGTCATCCCATGCAACAAGATTTCTAACGTTATTCTTTAGCTCAAGGTAGGATGAAGGGCTATGTGTTTGGATGACCTCTTGTACTGGGTCTGGCAGGGATGGCGATAATTTTTTTCCCAGCAGCCAGTGTGGTACTGTGCCTTGCACTTGTGATTAAACCGGTGTTGATAACACATTTTAGATATTGCTGAACAGTGTTTGAATAGCATGGAGGTCTTTCTCTTTTTCCAACTCTGCCTCACAAGTGAGTATGCTGGGGACATGAAAGAAGCTGGGACACAACCATCAAAGCTTATTCAAGATCACCAAGGGATATCCCATACCATATAAGATTATGCTAGGCAATAAGAAGAAGAAGAGTTTTTGCTGTTTTTTTTCTAGGGGGGTGGGCAGGAAAGTAGCCATTGCCCAGAGAGTGGCTGGGAGGTGTTGAGCTAATTGGGGGTTTTTGGATGTTTTTGGGGGGGCTTTTTTCTCCTCTTGTTTTTTGTTTGGTTGGTTGGTTTCGGTTTTTGGTGTTGCTTTTGTTTGTTTGTTTGTTTGTTTTGTCTTTCCTTTGTTTGTCAAATCATCTGTATCTCAACCCATGAGTTTTCTTGCTTTGGTCTTCTTATCTCTCCTGCAACCCACTGGATTGTGGTGGAGAGTGAGTGACCAAGTATGTGGTGCTTATCTGAGGGTTAACTCACAGCAGCTCTACAGAATTAGCTAGTTATAAGACCAATTGCAGATTCAGAAATCAGTATAGCTCCCTCTGAGGCAGTACAGGAGGACTGTACTAAAAAAAAAATTATATATAGGGAATATCTCTAACATTTTTCTGTAGCTTCCTTGTAGAAAGTGTTCCATTGATTAGGACATTTAAACCCAGACTGATTCTAACGAGAAAATATCATTGCAGTGAAATCTTTGGCAGTTTGACAATATGATTTTATATTTCTGTTTCTATGACAGTTCTGATTCTGGAGTTCTACTGAATCATTGACAGCCATGGCAACATAATAGGAAAGGAGACAGCAACACCATGGCATTGGAGCTGTGAAGCAGAGACACTGTTGCTGCTTGAGTTGATTATAGCTAGTAAGAAAAATCTTGTCACAATAATACTATGCTGACAACCAGAAACAAATCATCTTTTTAGTCCCCTTGGACCAATCAGTTACACTGTTCATGACTAAAAAACATTGACCATCTCGAAAGGAGTAGTACTGTCAACATGAGTGTTTTGGACAAATTCAAATTAGTTTTGTTATTTTTTTCTCCTTATTAACTCCATCTGAAATTTCATTTGGATACTGCATCTTTTTTCAGTTTTAAACTATATCTGTCTTCATGATGATTGAGGTCTTCACTTTCCATTTTATTGGATTATGCTTGCGACATATTTCAGAATCCTTCAAAATAAGAAATGTTACAATATAGCTTTTGTTTATCCCAGTTTTAATAGCTTTACTATTATTAAAAAAAACTCAAAGCTAGACCATAATCTGGATGTTCTATTGGAAAAAGAAAGTGTAACGCTAAAACAAAACAAAAAATCAAGCACCTGTTTCTTAACTATACTGTCCATATTTGGATTCTGTGTGATACCATTTTATTATTTTCAATTATTATGATTTATTTATTACTAACTAAATTTCGGTGCTATAATGTTATTTTTTAAAGAAAAAACAAAGAGATAAACACCCAAAAATCAAAACCCAGCCAAACAAACAAGAAAAACCCCAAACCCACTCTCAGAAAACTCAGCATCACAGCATATGCATATAGAACAATGGTTCTATAGCTGTCTTTCTCGATGTAAGTTATCATAAATTCTGCTACAGTTAGAATACCAAATCTATTCTTTAATAAAAACATTTCTCAATCCTGGTAGAATATGTGGGGTTATTTTTCTACGATATTTTTCCCCTCATTGGGTGCTCCTTTTAGATCTGTCTATATGTTCTCTGACTCCTTTTTTTTTTTGTGTGTGAATGTACTTTAGCTACTGAATCCAACATATGTATTCTTTCACCTGACAAGTGCCTCTTTTTTCCCCTGATCCGTATACAGTGTAATAAGATTACCTACACGTAGTGATTTAAAGTATGTGTATGTATCTACCTACATATTTGTGTTCCTCAAACCTATAGGAAATGAAGGAGGCTGTAATCTTCTGTAAGAAAGCATCAACATATCAGATAGACAGTCTCATACTCCAGAATAATATTCTACAGAACATTAAAATTAGCTAAAATTATGTCAGGACCATAATTTTCAACATAGAGTAGTTGAATCAAATTGAGACCTCTAATCTAAGTATAAGGAGCCAGCATTAAATACAGTATCAGATAAAGATATGTTTTTAAGAAACAGAAAGAAAAATAATCTGTTAAAATTTGATTGGAAGTCTGTGCAGAGTTCTGACAATGCTCAGATTGTTGTGTCTACAAACACGATTGTGGTCACAGGTCCATCCTGACACGAGCAACAAAATCTTCAGGAATACTCTGGCATATATCTCCTGCACTCCCCACTAGAACTTCCCAGTAAAACACTAATTCTACTGAAATGTAGAATCTAAATGTAGAAATCTACAGATTTCTATTGTACTTGTTATACATACTTAATTATGCAAATTAGAAAAATAAAGTATATAGAGCTCAGTAAGTTTGAATTTTATGCTAAAAATGTAGAAGTGAATGAAAAGCCTCCAGAATCAGATTAAAGGCTAGAATGATTAAGAAACTCGTTAGAAACAAATTCATCTCTGTTGCACATGACCTGTTGCAGTATGGCCTGAAGGAGTGATACAGAGTCAGAACACAGAAAATGGTCACAGCATGTGAGAAAGACCAGTGCATTTTCTAGGATTTTACAGTGTGAAAGTGATGTAAAAAAATGGGATTTCAAAACATTACTAAGAATGAAATAATGAGATCCAGCAAGGGTTAGGGAAAGAAAAGCAGAAAGTAAAAAATAACCACAAAATCGTGAGGTGAATGACAAGATGATTGATTAGTTGTGTAAGATGATGGAAAAGTGTCAAAGAAGATGATTTTGGAAAAAAGTTTTAAGATAAAAGAACAGACTAGCAGCAGAATTTCCTGGGGATATATCATAGGCAGAGAGAAACAGGATACTGGGCAGACTAGACAGTGAGAGTTAAGGAAATATAAAACCCAGAAAACTCTAGCATTAACAAAAAACTTGTCAACACCATGAAGTGAATGGGAAGAGAATCCCCAGAAGATGCAATGAAAGGAATAGTCATCAAAAGAGGACATAAATGACATAGAAGAATTCAAAGCAGAGAAGCTCTCCAGGCAAAGTGATTGCAAAAGATGAAGAAAGATCAAGAGTGCCCATGGAGGACAGACACTTAGCTTTAAAAACAAATAGATAATTATCAATACTTTTAGGGCCAATGTCATTGATCAATTTGTTTCAGACTGGAGTGGATAGTACAGAAAATCAAAGACAGTGCAAAAAGACATCTCTGAAGCATAACATGTCCTGTAAGAAATATCTACACTAGACTGATGAAAAATCAATAGGTGGTCATTTCAGGATGAGAAGTTGAGACTCATCTGACTTTAATACCTGTATTTAGCAAGTGGAGTTCACTCGAGTACATTGGAAAAAATGTACTCGACAATTGAAAAAAATTGCCTGAGCTGCAATAAACAGCTTTTGTCCTGCGTAAGTCTTTGCACACTCTGTAGGCATAGACCAAGTGAATATAGCTTCTGTGTTTTGAGTCTCAGTCAAATGCATTCAGGACCTGAAAAGGAATATTATATAGGATAATAATCTCGTGAAATCTGTGCCACAAGTGGTCTAGGTATACAGTGGATCAGAATTCCGGGACTCTTTTCTGCTTTGTAATACTTGTACTGTGTAGCCTTTGGGAATTATTTAAATTTTCTACCTTTTGTTTTTTCACACTTCGTTTTCTACATTTTTTGTCTTGTGTATTTATACTACAAATAGTTGGGGGCAGGGACTCTCTTTTATTATATGTTTGTACATATCCTAATAAAACGGGTTCCCAATATCCCTCTGAATTTCTGGGTGCAACTTTGTCATCACTAACCATTATGAGAACTGCTAATAAAAGTCTGACATTGTAAAATGAGAATATGAATTCTGATTCAATATGAATCTCAAACCTTAACTACTACTCACTGTGGATATTTTACTGCCATTTCAGGCAGTCCTGACTATGAGTAAGCATTTCAAACAGAAACACGCAAAAGAAGTCATTATTTTTATTAGCTTTTTTCCTTCTATCCCAAAGGAGATTTAAGAAAAAAAAAAAAAAGAGATAATACACATGTATATAGATAATGTGCTTTTATTAAACCCCCATTATCTGTTCAATTTTCAAACTCAAATTTGGGTAGTTCTTTCCCCCTTTTCTCCTGGTAATATCTGTAAGAAAAAAAAATGGTCACCCCAAAGCACCTTGCAAACAGAGCTTTAGATATCTGTTTTACAGTCTGATGCCTGATTATAAGAAACTAGGATATTGCTTATAAACTGATTATACATAAATTTATTAATATACAGTTCAGTAAAGCCATATTTTCATGGTTATGGACTTTTTATGCTTCTTCCACCTTGCTGAGGGGGAGTGATATTTTTGTATTTGGGTCCATTCTTGGGAGCAGTGTGTTATGGTATCAAATTGGTTTGGGTTATGGTTTTTCAGTGATCAAAGCACTTGGACTTCGATAGTCTTTCAGCCTAATCTGGCACAGTGACAAATGTCTACCCATGCTAATCTGAGGGTTTGGATTTTTTCCCTAACAAAAAGTATATTTGACAAAACATTAGTTTCTGACATCCAAAAAAAATTGTTCATTTAGGTTAAATACAGCAAATTCATCTGCAAAAAGAAAGACTATAAAGAAAGAAGTGTTTTCTGCTGTCAGTGTCAAAGGTAAAACACTGACTTTTCACTTCAAGCACTGGTTTTACTCTTGAATTAACCCATTATAGAAATGAATACAACCAATGGAAAAAAAAAATCTAAAAATTTAAGAAAGAAATTTAGCTGAAACATTTTTCCTAATTTTGCTAAGCAAGAAAATGATACCATACCTAAAAAAACTCCTATGCACACACCACTGTGATAATAACTCTGTATCAGCTGCTTGTTTATGATTTATTCTGATTTTAGGTAGTAATAGCTCTCTAACTCATACATTATACACATGATGTAAAAATAAAAATAAAATAAAAGAAAACAAAAAATTTAGAAAACCGACACAGCTTTAACCGAGGTGCGCTGTGATCCCTCTGCAGGGCTGGCCCCGCATTCCGGGGGTTTGGCGAGGCGTTGTCTGGCAACAGGTCCCTGGCGGCCTCTGGCGCTGGGAATGGCCATGGGAAGCTGCGGCCCTGGGAGTCAGATCCCGAAGGAAGGCTGAGGGCGGCTGCGGAGAAGCAACGGAGGCCGCCGGGCAGGAAGGACGGGGGCGATTCAGCTCTGCCGGGGATGGCGGCGAGGTGCCAAGGACAGCCATGTGGGAGATTGCCAGGCTCCATTAGGAAACCTGTTCCTCGCCTACCGGGGAGGTGGCAGCGTTACATGAATCCTTTACACGCATTTAGCCAGAGCGCTAAAAATGAGCACTTCTGGCACTGCTTTTTCACCTGCTTCCCGTCTGCCTGCCGGGAGACTGAGGTTTTTTTATTCAGAGATGCCTTTCACCTCCTGATCTGCTGTGAGCCATGGAAGTACTGTCCAGACAGTAATACTGTTGGACATTGAAGCATAAAATAAATAATAGGCTGATAGGAGGAATCACCAAACAAAACCCCATAATCCCACCCAATAAAAAGACAGTCCAAAAAGCAAATTTTATTTAGCTTTTGTGCATTTTCTTCATTATTAAGAAACAGGAGGGACAAATCCCTCTCTGATGTATACTTTTTTAATTATTACAAAGGTTCTGCTCTGTTTCTAATTTAATGTGCAATGTCGTCTTTCTTAAATAAATTTAATCTTAAAAATTGTGTGACTAAATAAAGACCATCCATTTAAAAGCCTCAAAAAACAGGTGACAGAATCACAGAACCCACCAGGTTGGAAAAGACCTCTAAGATCATCGAGACCAACCCATGACCTCACATTACCCTGTCAATTAGACCATGGCACTAAGTGCACATCCAGTCTCTTCTTAAATACCCCCAGGGACAGAGAATCCACTACCTCCCTGGGCAACCCATTCCAATGTCTTGATCACTCTCTCTGTAAAGAATTTTTTTCTAATGTCTAACCTAAACCTGCCCTGGCAGAGCTTAAGACTGTACCCTCTTGTCCTACTGCTGGTTGCCTGGGAGAAGAGACCACCCCCCACCTCTCTTCAACCCCCTTTCAGGCAGTTGTAGAGAGTGATGAGGTCTCCCCTGAGTCTGCTTTTCTCCAGCCTAAACAACCCCAGCTCCCTCAGCCACTCCTCACAGGGCCTGTGCTCAAGCCCCTTCACCAGCCTCATTGACCTTCTTTGGACACTCCTCAGCACCTCAGTGTCCTTCCTAAACTGAGGGACATATGAAGCATCCATTTAAAAGCCTTAAGAAAGAAGTAGATATGCGACATCTAAATTCCTATACTTGTAGCATTTTCAGTTAAAACTCCTCTGAAGAGTTAAACAGATTTATCTGGTCCAATTTTCTTAAGGAAATCTTCTTTATAGTATTATCTGAAACTAAAGTGTCGTGTTTAATTGTGTTGGGTGAGTTTTGTGGTAGTTTCTAACTAATAATTTGAATTTTTTTTCTGATTAAATCATTGCAATTTAAATTACGTAATTGCAGTTATAAATTACATTTATTTAAGAGATGTAAAAGGAAGCAGTAAATCAGTACTGTGAAAGGAACAATATGCTGTAAAAAATCAGTTTTTGTATATGTATATAGCATTTTGGTCGAAAGACTTGGAATAATAATCATTAAATAATAATTATGATAATAATAATTATAATAAACCACAAACAAAAAGTCTTAGAATTGCCACCAACTGTAGTTGATTCTACACTAGTTCAAGATTTATTAATAGCTTTTAGCTAAGGAAATAGTATTTAAATTCAATTAAATGATTTTGCATGTTTCATGAAAGCCAATTTTTTCGCTTGGATTTAGGTCCATCAGAAAATAGATTAAATTCATTATCCTATATTATCAGCTGATAAACTGAATAACAAGTGATACTGAATATTAACAAGTATATGAGAAGATCGGTTTTTCAGAATGAAATTTACATAGTTAATAGTAAGAATACTGTTTAACTCTTTTACCAACCTTCCCTAATTATGTAGAGCTGGCATACCTTACCAAGCCTACCTTATAAATCACTTTTCCAAGTGTTGCCAAAGCTTTCTATGTGGCCATTTAATTTGATTTGACTTATGCATTCCACTCCAAATCTATAAATGTGTTTGTAGAGATAGTGAGGTTGACCTCACCTCCTGACTACAAACCTATATAAAACTTGGCATGAAAAAAGCAACACTCATGCTGCAGCCAAACAGTGGTGCCCTAGCTACAGTTGTAGAGATTGAGAGATTTTTATCTTCCCAAGACTTAATAGAACAAGCTACATTATTGAAAAAAATAAGAGAAAGGTGTTTTCACCTTTGTGCCCTTGTCCTGTCACTGGTCACCACTAGAAAGAGCCTGGCTCTGTCCTCTTTGCATCCTCCTTTCAGGTATTTATATACATTGATAAGATTCTCCCTGAACCTTCTCCAGGCTAAACAGTCCCAGGTCTCTCATCTTTTCCTCATCTGTGACCTGCTCAAGTCCTTTTGTTATCCTTGTGGCACTTTGCTGAACTCTAATTGGCGTGCCTCAGGGCCCCAAAACTGAATGCAGTAATGCAGATGTCTCACCAGAGCTGGATAAAGGTGAAGAATCACCTCCCTCAAGCTGTTGGCAATACTTTGCCTCACATAGCTCAGGATACCAGTCACCTTCTTTGCAGCAAAGAACATTCTGGCTCATGTTCAACCTGGTGTTCCCCAGGACCTCCGAGACTTTTTCTGCTGAGTTGAGTAACCCCCAAGTCACTGTGTGGTGCTATTCCTCACCACGTGCAGGACTTTACACTTCTCCTTTTGAGGTTCCTGTCAGTCCATTTCTTCAGCCTCTTGAGTTCCCTCTGGATGGCCTCACTACCTGCAGTATACCACTCCTTCCAATGTGGTGTCAGCTGTAAACTTGCTAAGGGTATGTTAAAGAAATTTCTTCGCCCTAGGTTTCCCACATCAGCATCTCAGATGTCCACTTCCAGGAAAAAAAGAATTTAAAAATTGAAAGGTACTGCAATAAGGACAGCTTGAGCTGATTGTTTTCAGAAAAGGACCCTGACCAAAGACATCCCTGGGCAATAATACCCTTACAATCTAAATTTTTCACCCCTCATGTGGCAATTTAGTCCAATAATAATATTAGGGATGGGGGTCTTCTTGTTCTTCACTGATTTTCTTCACTGTCTCTAGGCAGACCATTTCTCTTTTTACCTCTAGATTTGCAGATAGCTGTTGGGATAGTGGCCTTCCATATTCCCTTATCTCCCAGTGTGAACTGGCTCTGGGGATCCCTTTTACTTAAGCAGCTATAAAGCCCAGTGTATCCAGCAAAAAGTTCACAGTGTGTGGCCTGAGAATTCAGCATGTCTACACTAAGCAACTAATTTCCTTTATTCCTTTACAGGGTATACTCTACCCTGTCATTGAGATCATTAATTAAGATGTTAAACAGGATTGGACATGATATCGGTCCCAGATACACCACTAGTCACTGGTCTCCAACTAGACTTTTTACTGCTCTTTTTTTGCTAAGTAGGTCCTTTTCTTAGTTTATTCTGAAGGAGTAAAATCTGTTTTACATTTAAGAACAATATAAAGGAATAAAACAAAAGCAGGTGTCCAGTAATTGTGAAGCCTAGGTATACCACCGTCCTGTGCTACAACACAGTAGCAATTATCCATGTCAGTGACAAGAAGTAATTGGCTTAATGGTATAATGACAGACTTAAGCTGACTGTAACTCTATTCTGTATTTAAGGACAGCTTGCATCTCTGAATTCCCGTGTCTTTCACATGTTTTTTACTCTGGGACTCGGGTGTCTAGCCTTGACTTGTTTCTTGCTCTGGGATGATGTCATTCTTTTGTTCTTGTCTTAGATTCTCAACTGTACCTATCTAAAGTGAGGGCAGTTATAGCCACCAAAGCTTCTCCAAGGAAGATACTGCTTTAGAAAATTATTTATGTTATAATTTAAGAAAATAATTTTAAACATAAAATAATAATTCAAGCAACAAAATAACTATCTCACTCGTCTTTCAGGTTTCTATTTCAGGGCTCTTGAAAAGCCCAACTTCTATGTTTCTTCCTCAGAGCCCTCGGCAATCCATTCCATTATGGTCAGTAGCACTGTGCTACCTGGATTTTAATCTATTTGGATATTTTGGACTGACAACCTTATAAATGGACAAGGATGTGAATATTTTACATCTATGTAAATATAAATATGAAAGTGTTCCCTTTAAATTAAAAAAGCTAGTGATAAACTAGTGGCAGAGAAGGGTCAAGACAACTTTTCCCAAATGGCATAAGGCAAGTTGGAAGTTGATACAATGTGTTTTGTGTTTTTCTAAACTGAATCTTGACAGAAGTGTATTCAGGAGTAGTGACTGTAGTTGGAAAAGTCATTAAATACAAAAAAAACCCCAAAACCACAGAAAATATGCTTTTACAGCAATTTGGGTAAAGAAAATGTGCTTAGAACAGAGAGTGTAAAGATTAAAGCAAAGTATCTAAAACTTCCATTTGAAGCATAAATTTTATAAATTGCTGGGTATCCTCTCTCCACCTCCCCACCCCATCCCCCTTGTGTGGTTATATCAAAATAACTATTATTTTGTATGATTCTAATTGTCAAATGATCTTCAAAGAAATAGATGTTAATGACATAGATTTGATAACAAATGAGAGGTTAAAGGTAAAAGAAACCAACTATGTATTATTGTGTAAATACAAAACGGCAACTTCTAATACAGATGCTAGTTCCATTATTGCTTATTTGTCTAGAAAGAAATGGTGAGGGTTTTTTTCCCTACAGTATTTCATGAAAAAAAATGTGTTTATTTTTCTATCACAGAACCAATTTACCATGAAAAAATGCAGAGTTCAAAAGTGAATTGTTTCTCAGGGATATACAATGGAGCACACGGACACCACTTCTTATCCTCTTGAGGCAGAAACTGTAAATTAGATTTTAACAAGCCAGATTCAGGCAATATAAATTTGTATAACAAGCCTTAGCAATATTAAGAAAAAAAAAAAAAAGAAGAAAAAATCTGATAATTTGTAGTAGGGAAGTAGTGACAGTTAATACTGAAGTAAATTCAGGTTTGTTGTGGTCATTCATGGAAAAACACTGTTGATGACTTGTACTGTATCTACAAATTTGAGATTATTAAATAATAAATGAGTAATAATGATTATTGAAATTATACTCTCTGGAGATTAAGAACCACAAAGTCTTAAATGAAGTCTTCAGTAAAGAAAAGAGCTGTCTGTCACACTGAGAAGAGTATGATACATATTCAAAAACCATTTACGAATAAAATATGTGCCCTGGAGCCACTCAGACTGGATGTCACTCAGAGTACACGTTCAGATATCTGTCAGTGTGCAGCAAGGGCCAGCTGCTCCCTAAGGGACTGGGAGCTGTGAGCCAAGGGTGACCCTAGGCCTGGCAGAGCTCTCACTGACAGGCACCATCCCTTAGGATCTGACTATGGTGAGCAGAACCAGGCATTGTAGCTGGCTGTATCAACAGTCCTGAGAAGGCAAGTGACAAGCTGGTGCCAGAATCCATCTGGTAACAGGAGAAGGTAACAGGGATCGGGCTGGAGAAAGAGCTTGAGGTCCATTTTGGGGATAGGGCTGGAGACCAGCATTTCTATGGGGCAAGGAACTGCGAGTCTCTGTATCAGCTGAAGTTTGGCTCCTGGATCCATATGTGGGAGTGAAAGTAGTTCCCAGGGGAGGCTGGGAAGGACCAGCAAGATCTGGTAGTGCCCTCGAGCCCTGACAATATGTAACAGTTTTCATATGTAAAACAGCTAATGACAATAATATTTAAAGAATCATCACTTATGAACTGAAATAATTGGTAAATAAATAAATTAATTAAAGGAGATGACCAGCGGTGGTTAAACTCCCCAGAACTATCTTACTCATTCTAGGTTTCTTGAAACTTGTCTCTTAGGCTGTCTGCTAAAATATAAAAGGGACTAAGAAGTATATCAAGCAAGCCACAATACCCAGAACAACTCAGAAGAAAACAAAAAAGTCATGCCCAGGATCATGAAGTGTCATGCAGATAGATAAGTCAGTATGGCACATTAGTAGATTGACTGTTTAGGAAATGTAAGAGAATTAGGAAACGGGCTTTCTTTCCAACAGCCAGAAAGAAGCTATTCCTCAAATCTAGAAAGCACAAAATGGCCAAGGGCAGAAATGCCAGTGTTCCTGATGATTTTACTGTTTGCTACATTTTACAGTTACATTTAGGGAATTTTCAAATTGATGTTCTCCAAAACCCTTCTGTATATACAAACTGATTCAGTCTTTTCAATTTATTAGCGTCCATTTTTCAGTGTGCTGATTGCAGCTGGCGTAGAGTTAATCTTCTTCACAGTGTCTGATATGGAGCTATGTTTTGGATCTGTGCTGAACACAGGGTTGATAATATAGAGATGTTTTTACTATTGCTGAGCAGACTTACAAAAAAACAAAGCCTTTTCTGCTTTTTGTACTGCCACACTGGCAAGGAAGTTGAGGGTACATGGGAGGTTAGGAGGAGACACAAATGGGACAGGTGACCCAAAGTGGCCAGAGGGATATTCCATACCATATGACATCATTCTCAGTATATAAAGCTGTGGGGAAGAAGGAGGAAGGGGGATTTGGAGTGATGATGTTTGTCTTCCCAAGTCAGCGTTATGTGTGATGGGACCCTGCTCTCCTGGGGATGGCTGAACACGTGCCTGTCCATGGGAAGCAGTGATTAATGTTTTGTTTTCCTTTGCTGGTGTGCACAGCTTTCAATATTAAACTGTCTTTATCTCAACCCAGGAGTTTTCTACCTTTTACCCTTCAGATTCTCTCCCTGACCCTGCTGGGGGGGGAGTGAGTGAGTGGGTGCGTGGGGCTTGGCTGCTGGCTGGTGTTAAACCATGACATTCAATATTGTAGGTCTAAAAATAAGTTTTCTCTCATCATTGCAAATATCTTTATAGGATAGTTAGCAACGTAGAAGCATTGTAGTGTTTCTTTCAACAACCACGGTCCCAGTGTAACAGTAGTGTTTCTGACTAAAAGAAAGGAGAGTGGTCTATATAGTACCCAGCTATGAAGAAAAAGTTTATGGAGGCTTGTAGCCATTCTAACTTGCACCAGAAGAACTAAACTACACTGTTCTCCTTAGAGGCATAGCACAGTTAAAAGAATTATAAGGGCAGTGTGTTCTTTAAGAAATCTATATGATTTCTGGTTTTTAAAGTAAAGGAAATAATATTTTTTCCATCACTCTGTCCTCCCTTTGCAAACTTGAGGTAAGGATTTGGTAGAGTGACAAGCTCATACGGGGGTGTTTGAAAGCAGTTACAAAATATTACAATAATTTCAAAAGCTTTGCTGAATTTTTTTTCTGTTTTATTTGAATGCTTTATCACTAGTAACCAGCATGTTGTTTCTATTTATGGATACAGTCTTTGCATCATACAGAAGGACACTGAAGATCCTGAGTAATAGTCAAACATGTCTTATGGTGCTCATTAATAAGCAGAAGTTAAACCACCAGCCAGCAATTGAAAAAAGAGAAATGATCACATCAGGAACAAAGTATCCCAGGGAGAGAATGAATGTCACAATAATTACATGGTTCACAGTGGAGGATGTGTGGTTATTACCAGTTCTAGAGAAGCTAATTAAGCAAGTCAAAATTCTTTTTAAACCAGTTTAATCAAGAGAAAATGCTTTCCCTTGGCTCTGAACAACTAACTAGCATACAAGAATTGAAAATTCATGGTTACATCAAAAAGAAAGGAAAGCTGGTAATTGTACTGTACTGAGCCAAACTATTTACAATTAAAAAAGTGCTAGCTAATAGAAATAGAATTCATCAAATTGTTCACTTTGGCAAAACACAGCAAAGCAAGACTGCTGCCATTCATTAAGTCTTAATGCTTTGTTACCTAGCCTGTACATATTTCTTTATCATGATTGATTACATTGTGCTTTTTCATCATATCAACAAAGTTATTTTGAGGCAATCTCTCTGCCTTGTCTGATTCATTCAGAGATATCAAACTAAAGCAAGCAAGAATCTGTGATGGAATGGAGACAGAAAGTGGCACTTAGGCTCATAACCATCACTAGTAGCAAAATCAAAGTGAATCATGTTGAAGTAAACAAAACCTTCTGAAATATTTGCAGAGTGTCATGTAGTGTCATGTTCTACCCACCCCCTCCAACATACTGATGGTTAGCTACTGGCATCAGGAAAACACTGGCTAACTCATGACTATCTGTGTGAATGCCAGCATTGACTATGCCTCATTGTGATGCAGGAGGTATAACAGACTAACTGGATTTTCATTTTGCCTTAGCTTCTTAGCACACAAAGAGATTGTGCCTCTCTAGACAGTATGGTTCTCAGCTATTTTACTCTGTTTATTGTGAAACCATAATCTGTCTGGAAGCATAACTTTAATTTGTTCCCTTTTAAAAGTGGGAAGTAGGTTTCTTAGCATGTAAGTTTGCTGTTAGTTTCCGTTTAAATAGTTTTCTGATCATAGCGTCATGCAATAAAATAAATATACTGTTGTAAGAAATCATATTCTAGAATGTGATACGGACAGATTTTTTGTTATTCTGCTCTCATGATTTATGTCAGCCAGTGTCTCATTATAACAGTCATAACAATTCAGTTCTAAAATTCATCACAAAATCTTTACGGTTCTAATGCCTTAAATCATTTTTCAAAGTGGAATTATAGGTATTATCTTTACTGAGTCTCAAAACCCTACAAATTAAAAGTGATCATTGCTAAAGAATGAACATTAAAAGAGCTTAAAGCATTAAGAATATCTTTAAGATTACGCACTTTTAAATTCCAGAGTCATATAGAATGAAATTTACTGATACAATATACTTAACTTCAAGGATATATGTCTTCTTATACGTAGTTCAAAATGGATGAAATCATCAGAATATTACACAAGTTAATAAATTTTTCCTATGTTTAGCAATAAAGAAAAATGATAAATCAGAAAGATGAGTTCACAACTGATAGGCTTTTGTGTATAGGGGAAATAAGAATGCGGAGGAATGATGGAGTGCAAAATTACATAAAATTTTAAAGACATTACTAAGCAGCAGTTGTTTGATATATGCACCTGTAATGGAGTTGTGACCGTAATTAACAGGGATGGTTATATTATTAAGCTACATAAGACAATATCTATTCACCAAGATATCTACAGTCATCTTATGTTCTCTGACTTCAAGCATCTAAATACTCTTCTCTAATCCAGTTTTTCATATTTTCACTCAAATCAGTGGAGAAAGGATAATGACTCATTGCATTCTATCATGGGTTTATACTCTCCTGTGGAAACCCATCTCTTTATTGACCTCAGAGGAAGCTAACAACTCTGCCAAGTGCAAAGTTATGTGACATGAAACCTACTCAAATGAAAAAGAAATTAAACAAGATTTTTCAAAGGAAAGTAAAAGGAAGAAAACATAGACCAGCAATTTGGTGATACTCGATCTACATAATAAGTAATGGAATAAAAATTTGTACAGATTGTACAGGTAGTTCAAAAAACAGACTAATTATTTTTAGGATCATTTTTTGAAAGCAAATATTCAAACATATTGTCTCAGAAATGTTTAACTACATTTCCTACTGCAAAGCCTTGCACAGTGGTGTTGCTGGTCGGTGCATAGTTTCAGATATTATACTGCTAATGCACTCATATGTATATGAAAATGTGTTCCTGCTGTACATGCTTTTACTAGTACTCAAATAATA
The DNA here is from genome assembly GCF_036250125.1 of Pseudopipra pipra. Lineage (NCBI taxonomy): Eukaryota > Metazoa > Chordata > Aves > Passeriformes > Pipridae > Pseudopipra > Pseudopipra pipra. Next base: position 80,568,377 of record NC_087549.1, on the reverse strand, counting down.
GTCTCAAATATATTATCCTGTTTCCTTTCTTTTTGTCTTTGTTCTACGAGGATCTGATTCAACCTACTGCAGTTAAAAGCATTTTTCCATTTACTCTGAAACAATTTGGATCAATGCCATACAACTCTTTCCTTTTAGAAATAAAAATGAATTTTAATTACCAAGAACTTGCAAACATGCCATTATAGAGTTAGTTGCTTAACAAATATAAAAATAAACCTTCTGCTATTTATCTCAGAGGCATATTCTAATAACACTTATATTTTAAAGTCATTGACGAATAAGTTACTGATTAAATAGTTCCTGCAGTGTAAGGATCAAGCAATAAAATCACTCATGTTTAGTTAATCAGTTTACTTAGCCATTTCAGATGCCTACAGTACATGTTATTCTGGAGTTTGTTTTCGTAAATAGTTATCAATCAATATCGCTAATGTGGTTTACAGTAGTCACCAAAAATTAGATTTCCCTGGCAATGAGAAAGATAATCTACTCATCTATTTCTTTGTACAGTCAAAGTGTATAGCACTGTAAAAGTATCAGCAAAAAAAAGTTTGTATTTTTGTGTCATGCAAAGATACATCTATGGTTCTTATAAAAACTGAAAAAAAGACTTTCTATCAGCCAAACATATTTAAACATGTAAATTCATAATGGTGAACTTCAACAAAATTATTCTGAGCAGCCTGATATTTCCTTTGTGTGAGGTTTCAGGAAACTTTTCACTTTGATTCCTATCAAAAGCTAAAAAATTTAAAGGAAAGTTACTTATCAAGCATAGAATCATAGAATGTCCTGAGTTGAAAGGGTCCCACAAGGATCACTGAAGTCCAACTCCTGGTCCTGCACAGGAGAGCACCAAGAATCACATCATGTGCCTGAGAGCATTGTCCAAACACTTCTTGAACTCTGTCAGGCTTGGTGCTGTGACCACTTCCCTGGGGAGCCTGTTCCAGTGCCAAACCATCCTCTGAGTGAAGAACCTTTTACTAATATCCAACCTAAACCTCCCCTGACACAACTTCAGGCCATTCCCTTGGGTTCTGTCACTGGTCACCACAGAGAAGAGATCAGTGCCTGCCCCTCCTCTTCCTCTCAGGAGGAAGCTATAGACTGCTATATATCACAGAACAATTGAGAACATATCTGTGCAAACTTTCCAGGTTTTTTTGGTTTGGTTTGGTTTGGTTTGGTTTTTTAAATTTTGGTAAGTCAAATGTAACAACTGATTGTTACATTCTTCAGAAGCCCATCAGTAGTTAAAGGCAGGTGCATATGTTCTTTCTTAGGCAAGAATATGTCCTCTTTTAGAACAAGGGAGCCTTGGTGTCCTGAAAACTCTTTCTTAGTACAGAATACTTACAACTTTTCCATTCTTTGCAAACAACCTGGAAGCCTGGAGCCACTAAATCCTAGATATCAGTAGGAACACTCTCAAGAGTTAGAAAGTCTGGAAACTTATATTATTCTCAATCTTCTTATATTAATTAGTACTAAGTTAAAAAAAATGTTTACATGAAATAGCACTTTCTTATAGGAGAGAGTCTTAAAGGAAAGTCCATAATCAGCTTATTTGTTTTAAGGTAAGGAAACATTTTAATACCTTATTGAATCTGTAGGCTAAAGAGACTAAGGATTTAAAGTTGGATTCTGGATTATGGTATGTTAAACAGTGGGTGACCAATTTTAACCATAAGTGCGTGGGATTTAGGAGGAGTTGTCACTGTGAAATAAAATGTCAAAGGACTTAAAAGATTTAACAAGATCTTGAGAGCAACTTGGAAGATTAGAAATGTTTTTTTCATTTCTGTTTAACAGAACTGTGTAATATTCATTAGCTATCCAGAAATTTATTTGGAAAATTGAAGACATTTTGCATATTATAAAATCCCTTTGTTTTTACTTTACATATAAAAAGGTAATTTAAAATAATAAAATAACAGAACAATCACAACATAGGATATATTGATTATTTTAGCAGTTGCATTTATTCATGTAATTTTTTCTTGTAAAAAATTATATCTAAACTAAAAATTAGTGAAATAAGGTCTTTAATGAGAGCTTCTTTCCACATTCTTAAAATCATAAATAAATTTCATACTGTGACAACATTACACAGCCCTCTCAGATCAAAGTGGATCTCAAAGAGGCCAATTTTTGTTCATAGTTAATGTATCATTGTTATTAGCAATTTTTAGCTTTAAAAATTTTTTTGATGATGAAGTAATTTTCTCCTTCATCTTCATCCTGGCCTTACCATATGTCTGCAAAAAACAGCTATTATCTGTATGTAATCTGTGTGTTATCTGTGTATAATAAAATCTAAGGGAAATTCATGAAAGAAATAAAATGTTCTCAAAAATTATTAAAGTATGCAACAAAAATTATTCTGATTTGTCTTGAATCAACAATCTTAACTTTTCACTGTTGATTGCTGTTTAAAGGTCTATGCAAACTGATTTACTTTTTTGTGAGCAATATATTATTATAATATATTAATCATATTTCATTAAACATGTTGGTTATATTAAATTACTATATCTGTAAGTATTTAATTATATTAAATTCATGTAGCAATAGCTTTTATAATTATTAATTAAAACAACTGGGGATGATGATACAGCAATATGCATTATTTACCCAATTTTTTATATCCAAAGAAATTTACCATCCATTTCACATAAATGCTTACTTATTTGCTTTCTGTATGGACCAGGAATGTTCCAAAACACTTCTTATTTATCAGGTTTTTAGACAACAGAAAACAAAAGGAAAGAATACACTGGGAAGAGAAAAAAAAGCCAACAGAAAAAATCCTGTTAAACTAGAAAAATTAGCAACTTTCCTACTTTATTTCTTTACTGGAAACCTTTTCCAGTAAAAGCTACTCTTGCTGTGCTTGGGAAAAATCTAAAAAGAAATAGAACACATATGATTTTAAAAAACTGTCTCTCCTATCCCTGTGTCGATGGATAACAAAATGGATAATAAGTGTTAGAGAAGTCTGACAAAAGCTTCTGTAAAAGTTACTGCAAAATAACTAGTAAACTCTTGGAAAGAAGAATTAATAGTATAGAGGATGAGACCTATTTTGAATGAAGCATATAGTAGACTTACTGCCTTGATACCTATTTTATTCTGGTCTCTGGATGAGATACAGAGGAAATAAGAAAATCCTTTTGCTTGCAGAGAAAAACCTGTGACCAAGACACAAATCTCTTTGCATTTGTCAATACAGCATATCTTTTGTTTGCAAATACATTCTTCAAGTCAAGAGCTACCAGACAAAGCAGATGGGAGTTTTGCATCCAGGAAACAGTCATCCTAAAGGAAACAACTTTACAATGTAAAACACAGAGAAAGAGAGACAGAATATAAATATGCATAAAAGATTTCAGTATTTCAGTGAATTCGGTGAGGCATGGCTTAGACTATTCAGAAATATTGAAGACATTTGGTTGAGTAGAGAAGAGGAAAGACTGAAAACTGAAATTTAAAAAAAACAAAACAAAACAAAAACATAATCAAGAAGGGAAAAAAAAACCAACAATAAATCAACACAAAAAATCCATATTGAAGGAAGAACTCCAAAAGAAGTAGAATAAACAAAGGTGTTTTTAAACAGACAACTGAAACTACATTTTTGAAAGGGAAGAGGGAATGATACTATGAAAACAGAAGGCTGGTCTGCGGCTTCTTAGCCGTAACATGAAAGAAAATCAGTAACTATCTTTGCAATGACAATATTGTCATGCTTGAAGAACACAATTTCCAAGTGCAATGCTTGCTAGGAAGAAGCTTTCGAGTCATTCTAAGTATAAAGGAAAGCTTAAGGATGTAGTTGATACTTCATTGGGCTTTAATTATGTGCATGTTATTACTACTAATGAGGATTCTCAAGATGAAAGAAGCTGAGGGGGACTGAGAGCAAGCTTGTGAGCAAAGCTTTCAGATGGGAAATAGAAGATCCATGGTCAATTTCTAGGTACCACATCCTCCCTCTTGGTCTGCTAATGTTCTTTGCCTCGGGAATATGAAGGGAAGAATAAGTATATGGTTCCAGGATAATATAATGATAGATGCTATGATGATTGTGAAATTTTTATGTAGTGTATTCAATCCTGTAAGAGAAAGAAGGCATTCTTATGGAATAAAAGTGAAGGGATATTTTTTAAACGGAGATGAGGCAAAGGTTCCTTTTCAGAGGTACCAAGTAACAAGAATCCTGACTATGTCTAAGATTATTCTAATCTACCTTACTTCTCCCCTTCTTTCCTTCTTTCATATTTCTTTTATAATATGAAATTATTCTATTCACATTTAGGAAAAATAGCTTTGAAGAAGTTATAGGAACCAGTCCTCATGCTGAACCGTAGTTCGGAAAATTCTGTCTAATTGGATAAATTGTGGTTAGAGATACGTTTCTTGTGATATATGCAATGGAACTTTGGAATATTTTGCAATGGAATTTATGGAATCCCCTCTCTTGGAGGTTTGGAAAGGCAGATTAAACATCTTTCTTTCAGGAATGATTGAAATGTATTCAATTTTATCTTTAGTTTGTGCTAGATGATTTTTCAAGATTATCTGACAGGTCTGGAGTTTTGTTTATTTGATTGTTTAATACCTAGCACAGAGGGCAAAAATTAATTGAAATAGAGACAGTGAAGTGCTGGCAAAGGAAGTACTTTTATATTATTGTTGTCAGTGCATTTGCAGATACAGTTGTATTGTATTGTAGATAAACTTTCATTTACAGTTGACCAAAAGGTAAAGATTCTGTAGACCTTTTAAAATGATCCACAAAAGCATAAGAGAAAATCATGTAGCAGAAACAGTGATAAGCAAAGATTGTTGTGTAATACTTTCCAGTAGTGTGAAGAAGCTTATATAGTTTAAAAGTCAAGAAAAAAATCGTTCACTTATGCTCATAGTTACTATACAACCTTGCCAAACTTCATAAAAAAAATATAAAGAAGTGCAAAGCGATAATCTAACCATGAAGTGGAGAATGAAAATGCATGTGTTAAAAATAATTGGATGAATCATACAAATACCCAGTTAGTTTTACCAAATTTTATTCTGGAATTACAGCAACAAGTTTGTTTCAGATGTGAATCATTCAAAGCATCCAAAGACTCCACAAAGTCACACATTAGAGAACAAAAAAAGTGGAAGGATGATATCGTACTTCCAGTACCCTAGAGGTAAATAATTACAAGAGGAGTATGTTTTCAGTAATTCAGAGAATTCCATCTTTTAGCTTTCTGATGACTTTGGTTGCTATTTAGGGATTACTTCAGAACTCGAAAAACCTCGGAATGATTAACTGTTCAGAAACTTTTGTATCTTTAAGCAGTAAGGTATTTGTTTATTCAACATTGGGAACAAGCTAGCTCGTGCTGGACAAACTTGTTTGAAGGTATCACACAAAATCGGGGTTTTTATATAGTTTTCATACATGATTTTTATACATATTCATATGATTGCAACATCTATACATATTGATAATAGGCGGAGTCTAGGCAGGGCTTAGGGCGGTGCTTCTTTTGACACTCAATTTGGAGGGTACATCCGGCCTTTGGCCTCAAGTTGAGGATCTTTTCCTCATCTTTCTTGCTCTGACCTCTCTACCTTTCTATTGTTCTTGCCCCAATTACTGAACCTTGGAGAAAGCCTTCGTTTTCAGCCTAGGCCTGTTTCTCCTATTGAAATGTCTACCTTATCCTACCTTATCTTAATTTATTACTCCTAGGCTTATTGTATACTGCTTCTAGTATTCTTCTACGTTTTTGATCCAGTGAACACAATAGAATGAGTCTTAGCAGCACAGCCAGAGTAGATGTTAGGGAGGGCTTTCTCACCAGGCCCAGATATCTCAGTTAACTCTTTTAGGCCTGACCCTTGTTTCACTAAGAAACAGAAGACACGTGAGCTGATGGAAGGCAATTTCACAAATATATATTGAATATATATATATGCATTTGAAGTCAAAAGGAAGAACAATTCAGCTTAATATTGAACAAAAATAAAATCATAGACTAATAACTTCAAGAAAGTTAGATGAATTAATAACAACTTGATCTTGTCTGGTCTTTGGAAATTCTCTTTCAAAGAGGAGAAGGAAGACATGAGAAGCTAAACAATCTGAAATGTGTCTTTTTACGGTTCAGTGGACAAATCAGGGCCTCCTACTGATGATTCAGTTGGAAATAATATAGAATATATGGTTATTGAACACTTCTTGACATGAAGATCAAGTACTATGTACTTTTAATGTGCTATCTATTATAAACAAATGCACTATAGTCATTGATTTGTAAAATTAGTACTTTTATACATTATGCTTTAGAGGCTTTATAATCTTCTAAAAAATATGAAATTCAGTAGATCACGTCTCCAGTAGTGATATACTGAAGATTACATGAGCAAAGGAGGTCAAAATGGAAACACAGGCCTGTGTTTTTAAAACGAGCTTAAGTAGAATTACTTTCTAGTGTTAATATTTCTGCTAAATTGTGAGCTGTAGAGTCCTCTAAGTATTACTTATCTGACAAAAACTTTAGTTCCTTGAATTTAAATATTTCTAAATACAAGCAAATGTGTTAAATATATGGGCAGGAATTCAGTCTAATTTGTAATTATTTTATTTTACATAAAATTCATGATTTATAAATTCCTATCAAGTATAGGAGCAAATATCAAAATCCTATCAAAACTTTGATAATAACTGTATCAATTAAATATAATTAAAGGACCTTTTTTAATAACAAAATCTATTTTCTCAGTTGTACTTGATCTAACAAAATGGCAGGATAAAAATTTTTCTTGATTTTTTTGAAAAGTAGTATTAAGCACTCAAGATGTAGGTTGCTGTTTTTTTGCTTTAGCTGTACTTAAAACTAACTACAGCTACAGAAATTGTTAGTCAGTCAACAATTTCCTTTGGACATAGAAAAATATGTCTATTTTGTGTCATTTTTTATACTTACGTACTAAATTGGGCAACTTTTTAAGTTGCTTACAGTATTTTTCATTATTATTATTATTGAGAAAAATATTTTGAAAAATTACCAGATTTACCTCCCCTCCCTTCCTTAATATTTTCTATAGCAGGTTAATATTTTAAGCATGCAAACTAATCCATGTAATGTTGTAATGTGTCCTAAAATAGAACAACAGTTCTATTTTATCATACTCTGGTTTTGCTTTTATAAATGCAATGTTGATTCATTTATTCCCATAGGAGCAACTGTCCTCTGGAAGACTGCAAGAGTCATGTAAGAAGTAGTTATTGATGAAGAGGGTGTCATGGTGGTCTGTGATGGGCCAATAGTGGAAGTTAGATCTGTTCCAGGTATTTCCAAGAAATCTATGAAATTCTTGTTTACCAAACCTTCAGAAACACAGGAAATAAAAAAATATTAAACATTATTTTAATCTAGGACATGGAAGTTTCCCTGACTTCTCTGAGTGATGGCAGTTGATTTACAACATGACAATGGAAAAGCAGAACACTTTTTTAACACCTGTATAAGATCATGTGACCATCATCTACAAACTGCTTTATTTTTTGAGTTGATTTGGGTTTTGTTAGGTTTTTGTTTGGGTTCTTTTTAGCTCATATTTTGATACAGATAGCTTAGACAGATTATTCTCTTACTTTTCCCACTCCCTTTGTGGTTGATGACATAAGGCCATGTTGGATGGGGCTCTTAGAAACCTGATCTAGTGAAAGGTGTCTCTGTCTATGGCAGAGAGGCTGGAGCTAAATGATGTGTAAGGTCCCTTCCAATCAGACCCATTCTATGATTTTATGAAATTAATAACTCTTATTATTATTAATCTCTAGAATCAGATAGATAGTATGAGACTACAAGAAAAGTTTGTAGATCGAGATGCTAGGAGTTTTGCTTCTTACATTACTGAAAAAAGAAATACTAATTTTATAAAAACTGTGAAGACTGTACAGATTTTATAGAAATGTACAAGAAGACAAGATTAGTTCCAATCTTATTCCTCATTTTTGGATTTACGTCAGCAGTAGTGTTGTAAATAAAAAATAATCTTGAACTTAAAGCATTTAAGCATGTGCTAGACCTCAGGACTTTTGGCTAAAATCGTGCTTAAATCATCATATAACTAAGTGTGTGCTTAAAGAAGTTCCCTGTGCAATGGTGAGAACTACTCAAACAGAGAGAAATACACACATGTACAGTACATTTGGCAGTTTTTTCCATCAAAACTAACCTCTGAAAGTCCTCTGTTTCAAGATATTTATTAACAATGAAACATTCAGTTAAAATGTATCAAAACCATGCATGTATTTGGATATCCATGTGGTTGAACTGTACAAATCTGTATAGGCAAAGTTATGTTCCCAAATGGCTACTTTTTAACATTTTTTAGCACCTTTGGGAGTCTGACCTCAGATAGGTAATGATCTGTAATGAAAATATACAGTCTTAGCATATTTGATGAAAAATGTCCTCTTTTACGTTTTGTGCCTGACACTGGATACAGATCATTTTTTGTTTGTAAATAATTAACATTACAAAGGAAGAAACTATTCAGTCATCAATCTGTTCCTCATAAATGTTTTAATTTCATAGGGATAACAGTTGTCTTTGTAAAAAGAAATCTTCAATAACACTTCAATTAGGTTGAAAACTGTAACTAGGAAAAGTTCCATTTTTAGACAAGAAGATGGAAATGCAGTTTAAACTTCTTCGTTACTGATTATCCTGTGTTATCTGGAGAGTTTGTTCTGTGAAGCTTGAAAGTGTACCAACATTAATTTTTTTCCACTTGTTTCCATGGCTGATAAAATATCATTGTGGTTAAAAAAGCTGTGTTCCATATTTTTTAATAAGTTTTTTAAAAATGCTTGAATATTTGAAATGGATTTGGTATTATATACTTTCTTATCTGCCAGGAATTTATGCACTAGTGAAAATATATTTTAATAACAATACAGAACTGATTGAGTTTGATTTTTAAAATTTGAGTAGGAAAAAAGATAGAAGAAGAATATTTTCATGCTTTCAAGTGAATGAATGGGGTACATAAAAAAAAATCAGAATATTCTTAACACCCTCTGAAGGCACTGTGAGATAAGGCTGCTTAATCCCATGGGAAAAACCAACAATCATCAACTAGATTCTCTGTTCTCATCCCTTTTTTTTTTATTTCTTCATAAATTACAGCTCAATGAATACCAATCTTCTTCTGCCATTTCTTATCCCACGTCTTCAAAAATTATTAAAATAAATTCTCTCCGACTACCTCAGAGCAATGTAGATCAAATAAAACTTCATTAAAATTAAAAAAATACCTTGTGCTTAAAAAAATTTAAAAAAAAAGAGTCTAATCTTTATTTAAATTTTGAAAAGAATTGTTGCCTGCGTTTGTAGGAAGTTCAAACTTCATATAGGCTTTGAGCGGACAGTTTGAAATATTTTTCTTTTTTTCTACTGTATTTCTTCTTACTACTGTTTCACCCAACCTAAAATTTTCAATATAGTTCATGACTTTTCTATCAAATTTTTTCCTTATAGGAAAAAAATAAAATATTTGTAGTGGTCTGTAATAATCTTTATAAGGAGCTGCATAGGTTTCAGACACTTTCTCTTTGCTCATTGTATGACATTGTGCTACATTTGTTCTGTTTACAGGACAGAAATATTGAAAGATAACTGCAGCCTTATTAAAAAGTATATATATATATTTTTTTAATATACAAGAAGAGAGTGGATTCCTCCAATCTTCATCAGGATTTGAGAAACCGGAATTATTGAGAACATCCTGCTTCTATTAATTTCTTATTTATACTGCAAATGTATACACATTTGTTTCTAAGATGATGACAGTGCACTGCATAAAGAAAAAATGCAGGTTTGTAAGAGTGCTCATGTGGGAAAAAAAAAATTATGAACACAAAGTATCATAGTTCCAAAGCCTAGAACAATTAGGCTGTAGTAAATACATCTGAAGATACCATACTTTCCAACAGGAAGAAAAAGCAAAAAGTAGCAGTACTTTTTTAAAAAGTTTAAATTAAAAATCTAATTGTAAACTATTTTACCATGTATTTACAAATCAATTCATAGTTAAATTGACTGAAACATACTTTCTCAGGAAAATGACCTGAATCAGGATAAGAGAAGTGAACAAAAAATCAGGCATCAAATTAGATTTAAAAAAAAAATAATGAGTCCACATAGTACTGGTTCAACTAGAGCTATTTTACATTAGCAGGAAATATACCCTTTGGATTCTTTGTGGAAACTATTTCCCTCATTTTAGTTGTAAAACTGCACTAATTACCTGAGAAAATCTAATGTAACAAAGCCTGACTTAATAAACAGGACTATTAGCTTTCCTCACTTGATATCATTTCAGGAGTCTTGAGAATAACAAATGCACTGGAAAATCAATTTGTTCTCCTATAGTTTGTCTCAAAACATATTAAGACATGTATAGATACTGTTCTTTTACATCAGAGGAAAATATTACTTTTGCTATATCCTTGTCACTGAGAATATAATTTAACAGAATAAATAGAAATAGAAAAAAAATCTTCCTGATTTCAAAGGCCTAAATCCAGACTTTGGAAAATGAAACATTTAGGTTAGTACTTTTTGTTTTGTTTTTTTTTTAAGAGTTGGGCAAGATATTAAAAAGATCAGTTACTCTGAATCCTTTCAAGTACTAGATAGTGAAAAAAAACCAGGAAAAAATCCTAAAATACCTACACACATTCACACATTCCTCCCACTCAAGACAACACTGGTCTTCATATGTGGCCTGCTTCCTATGAAGGTTTCTTTACAAAATTTGCAAAAAGGTTTCTTCAAAAAGATGTCATGAACCATACTGGTAATTCCAAATCTACATATAAACATTGAGAAGAAAAGAGATGTATTATCCTCTAAGACTTCCCTAAGGTACTGATATGATACCATTAATTTCAAAGGAAAAATGAACTATTATTCTTTTGTTTCTTTTTATAAAGATGCTATGCAAATATTATTCACTTGATCCAGAATGCAACATCCAATCACTAAACACAAAAGTGTACAAATAAAGCAGACTGTTTTTTAATATTAATTATGTGACTAGGGAATTTATATCCTTTTACAGTACTTTTACTCTTTTTATCAAGTATAGATATCTTTAGCTTCCTCAAAAACATAGTCTAATCTAGGTAAAAATAAGAGGCATTCATATAGAAAGAATTATATAGAGAGAAAGTATTAACAATTATTTTTGTGTACCACTGATTTAAACATTTGGAATTTAGGAATATGACTGAAAACATTTTCTTTCCATCTGAATAAAATTTAAAAAAAATTTACAAAATTGACATTTTGTAAATTATTTCAATTTTACATAGATATGTTTTTTAACCTAAAGCGTGTGTATTATTTTGTGTTTGTGCTTTGATACTCACACACATATAGTGAACAAGGTGACGACCTGAGTCCTCACCTTTACAGGGATTTTCTTTTCTTTTGCCCTTTTCCTCAGAATGAAAGTGGATAGAAAGCAGGGGGGGAGGAAAGCAAAAAATCTAATGCAAACTAGTTAAAACAATTTTTTGCATTGCTAGAAGAAAAAAAAAAAGAAAAAAAAAGAAAAATGAAGACACAAGAAAAAATTTAGTATACAAAAAAAAAAACAAATTGAAAATTACATTTGTGATGTTAACTCTGCTTTGTAGGTGTTTTGATTTAGTTTGGGTTTGTTGGGGTTTTTTTTGATAATATTATGAAATGTGAAACCTGTAACTTGTGTTTTGATTTTTTTGTGGAGGCCAGCTCATTTTTTATTCAATTATCCAGCCTTTAGTTCTGAAGATCTCTCATTACTGGTCAGAATTTATTTTTCTAATCATTACAGGCAATTACTGTGTATTGAAAGGAACAGAAATTCTGCAGACAAAAACACGATGCAAACTCAGAGTGCAAGTCCACTCTATTTTCTCTAGCGTTTTACCTGATATTCTCTTTGTGCTATTCCCCCTGTACCTTGATGTAGTCTTTCCCATGCAGCAGAAATTATTTCAGAAACTTCATATTAAACTCTCTAGTCTTCCAAATAATTATCTCTCCTTTTCCCTTAAAGTTCTGGGCACACCAGATCCGTCTTTTAGTGTGTTTGACCTGTCTTTTCAATTGTGAATATGGACGCTTTCAGTGTCAATGGTTTACTATCATTCAGATACCACATTTCCTAATGGTGATCTCTTTCAAAGTTAGTACTTGTTCTTGTTCTGTTTGCAATGGCAATATTGCAGCCATAGTGCTCCCATGTTGGACACTTCCATTGTCTTAGTGAAGGTCCATACCAGAAAAACTTTCCAAAAGCATTTCTCCTGAATTACGAGGTCAAAATTATGAGGCAGTAAAGCATTCTGGCAGATCTACTATTCTTTACAGTTCATGGTGTGTTGTGTCTTCCTTCAACAGTAGGTTCCCAGTTCTAAATTAGGTTACATTGTTTCACACAGTAATTCAGGTTGGAAGGGACCTCATGACATCTCTAGCCTAATTTTCTGTTCAAAACAGGCTCAAGTTGAACAACTGCACTCTGCATAGCCTGCTTCCCTGTCCTGACGATGAAAAATTTTCTCACAAACTGTTTTCTATCTATATTGGTTCTGGCTGAGATTAATTTTCCCCAAAGCAGCCCTCATAGTGCTCTACCTTGTATTAGTAACTAGAAAGGTGCTGAAAACGCATCAGTATTTTGGCTACTGCTGAGCAGTGCTGGCACAGCATCACTGCTGTCTCTCCAATATTCATCCCTTACCAGAAGGCTGGAGATAGACAAGATCTTAGAGGGGCACCTAGCCAGGACAGCTGCCCCAAACTGACCATATTCCATACCATATCATGCTTGCTCAGCTCTAAAAGCTGAAAGAAAGAAGGAGTGGGGGGACATTTTTTGTTATAACAGTTGTCTTCTGAAGCCACCACAGTGCATACTGAAGTCCTACTTCCCAGGAAATGGTTTGACATTGCCTACTGATGGAACACAGAGATTAATCTTTTGTTTTTCTTGATTTCACAGCAAAGGAAAATTCACAGCTTCCTTGTACAAAGCTTGTGCCTTTGCCTTGTTAAAATGACTTTGTCTTGAACCATGAGTTCTTTTCCATCTTATTTTCTCCCCTCCCTGTTGTGTTGAGGGGGGGAGTGAAAGAACAGCTTGGTGGGCACCTTACTTCCAGCTAAGGTCAACCTACCACACTATCCCACTTGTTTTTCCCTGCTGATAACTGACCATTCCCAGAAACGTTTGCCACTTATACTGCCACAGAATTTCTGAAGTTTGTTGGGCTTCAGTTCTTGATACTGGTTCCAAATGAAGCGACTCAAGCCTATGGTAGCAGTTTAGAAGAGAAAATGTAGAAAACATGCATTTCCTCCTTTCCTCAATAACAGCATGGCAAAATTAAGCTTTTTGACATTACTTGATCTCCTTGCTTAGTATCTGAATCAATACTTGTCTCCTCTTCAGCATCAGAAGATTAATTATGCTTGTCAGTTGGTGTGGGAATCAGGGAAACATTATCCCCATGAATACTTGTCACTCTGGATAGTAGGCCATGTCAAGACACACTATCAGACAATGTAGAATTTCCATCTGTGAGCCAAGAGTATTCCACCAGAGCTTAAAGTGCATTACTGGCAGCAGGAATTTTGTTTGTTCCTCATATCTGAAAAGCCTGAAACTTCTCTCAGAGGTATGTGAAGTTTAAGTTTTGTCAATAATCTGTGTTCATTCAGAAGAGCATGAGATCCATCACAGAGCTGATTCATGTGGGCTACTGTTCAAAAGTATGGTAGCTTTACACATAGTAAAGCTATTCACACAAATATTATTTGGATTAAAAATACCATGTGACTTGAGAGAATGCATCTTCAGAATGAAAAGGTAGACTTAGATTAGTGGTGGGTTGAACCTGGCTAGATGCCAAGTGCCCACCAAAACCATTCTATCATTTGCCTCTGTAAGTGAACAGGGGAGAGAAAATGCAACAAAAGGTCATGAGTTTAGGTAAGGACAAAGAGAGATCACTCATTGATTACTGTAATGGACAAAACGGGCTTGACTTGAGGAATTTAATTGAATTTATTACCAAACAAAATCAGAGCAGGATAATCAGAAGTAAAACAAACCTTAAAAACACTTTTCCCCCCACCCTTCCTTCTTTTTCAGACTCTACCTCTTTCTCTCTGGATGCACATGGAGATGGGGAATGGGTGTTACAGTCAGTTCATCACAGGTTGTTACTACTGCTGGTCAGGGAGCAGAGTCCTTCCTCTGTTCCAGCATGGGGTCCCTCCCACAGGAGACAGTTGCAAGTCCTTCCCATGTGCTATAGCTCTTCACAAACTGCTGCAACATGGGTACCTTTCCAGAGGGCACGGTCCTTCAGAAACAGCCTGTTCCAATGTTGGTCCCCCACAGGATCACAAGTCCTACCAGGAAACCTGCTCTAGTGTGGGTTTTTCTCTCCACGGGTCCATGGGACCCTACCAGGAGCCAGCATGGGCTTCCCATGGGGTCACAGCTTTCTCTCACTCCGCTCTTCTCTGAGCACAATTACAGATCACACAGAATACACTGAATTGGAAGCAACCCACAAGGATCATCAAGTCTAACTCTTAGCCCTGCACAGGACCAGCACCAAGAGTCACACAATGTGCCTCAGAGTATCTTCCAAAACACTTCTTGAACTCTGTCAGGCTTGGTGCTCCCCGGGGGAGCCTGTTCCAGAGCCCAGCCATCCTCTGGATGAAGAACCTTTTTCTAATGTCTAACCTAAACCTCCCCTGACACAGCTTCAGACTATTCCCTTATCTGTTGTACTTGTTTTTGTGGCCATGTTTTGGTAGCAGAAGGGCTACAGGGGTGGCTTCTGTGAGAAGCTGCCAGAAGCTTTCACCATGTCCTGTAGAGCCAATGCCAGCTGGCTCCAGGACAGACCTGCCAGTGGCCAAGGCCAAGGCAGACAGGAATGATAGTAACACCTCCATAATAACATATTTAAGGAGAAAAAAGTTGTTGGGCAGATGAAAACTGCAGCCGGAGAAGAGCAGAGTGAGAACATGTGAGCAACTCTGCAGATACCAAGGTCAGTGAAGAAGGAGGAGGAGGAGGTAATCCAGGCGTCAGAGCTGAGGTTCCCCTGCAGCCTGTGGTGAAGACCATGATGAAGCAGCTGTGATTCTGCAGCCCATGGAGGTCAACAGGGATGCAGAGTTCCACCTGCAGCCCATGGAGGACACCCACACCAGAGCAGGTGGATGCCTGAAGGCGGCTGTGACCCTGCAGGAGGCCCATGCTGGAGCAGGGGCCTGGCAGGGACCTGATGACCTGTGGAGAGAGGAGCCCACGCTGGAGCAGCCTGTGCTTGAAAGACTGCACCTCATGGAAAAGTGACCCATGTTGCAGCAGTTTGTGAAGAACCGTTGCCCAGGGGATGGACTCACACTGGAGAAGTTTGTGGGGGACTGTATCCACAGGGAGAAGGGGAAAGACTCCTTTTCTCTGAGCAGCAGCAGCAACAACCTGTGATGAACTGAGTGTAACTCCCATTCCCCGTCTCTCTGAGCTGCTGGTGGAGGAGAAAGTAGAACTTGGGAAGGAAGGAGGGATGCGGAAAGATGTTTTTAAGATTTATTTTACTTCTCATTCTCCTTCTCTGATTTGGTTAGTAATAAATTTAATTAATATCCCCACTTCAAATCTGTTTTCCGCATGTCGGTGATCAGTGAGCAATCTCCTGGTCCTTATCTCAACACATGAACCTTTTGTTATATTTTCTCTCCTCTGTCCAGTTGCAGAGGGAAGTGAGAGAATAGCTTTAGTGGGTTCCTGGTGGCCAGCCAGGGTCAACATGCTACATCTATGCAATAACTTTTTTTCCTTCTTAAATATGTTAACACAAAGATATTACTACCTTCTCTGATTGGTTCAGCCTTGATCAGTGGTGGGTCCATCCTGGAGCCGGCTGGCAATGGCTCTGCCAGACATGGGGAAAGCTTCTGGCAGCTTCTCACAGAAGCCACCTCTGTAGCCCCTCCACTACCAAAACGTGGCCAGGCAAACGCAATAAAATAAAGATATCTTTGTACTGGTAAATTAGCTGTTTCCTGAATCATATTTTTCAGGTTCTCATCTAAATTACCTTCCACCTATCCTTTTCTTTTGACTCACCTTAGTGAGGGGAATCTTATGCACAAATACAAGTTAAATTATCATTGCTTACAAGATTTTCAGACACGTATCTGTGCATGCATAAACATATAAATGTATGTATAGATAGGTAGATAGGTAGATATTAAAAATGTTAATTTCCCCACACAAGAAGACTTTACAGATATCTTCAGGTCTTCACTGTAATTCCTCAGAAAGTCAATTAAAATTCTGTTTTTTCATGCTGTCTTCAAAGTATCTGACAATTGGTAAATTCATAGATTCTAAAACCACTGCCTAATATGATCTCTGGGCTTTATTTTACTACTCCTAGCCTCCAACCATCTGTCTCACTCCATCTGTTGTCTCGTCTTTTACTTAGTTTGAAAATTCTTTGGATAGGGATTGTCTTCTTGGCTCACGTTTGGCAGAGAGATCCTGGCCTCTAATAGACTTCTAAGAATTATGGTAATACAAATAATAGCAAGAATCAACTTATTTCTCAGTTAAGAAAGTATATTGCAATATAGTTCAACCAAATAGAAGGTAAGATAACTTTTACAACATCTGAAAGACTTCATTCCTGTGGCAATTTTTAACACCTTACATTCAACATATTTCTGTAACAGTAATTTTCAAGTGTCTGTATACAAGCAGTAAACATTATTTAGTAAACTGACTAGGCTGAAATTGTAATTCACTCAGTAGAGCAATGCAAGTTAAATCCCTCAGTTTTCTGAGATTTTATGGGTTTATTTGCTTCTTCAAGTTTAGAGCTGCTGATTTTTTCTGGAAATTCTCTTTGTGAGTATCAATAATGTAGTCTGTGGGAATATGCTACACTATTAGTCTGAGATAATCAATGGGAAAGAATCTGAATCGAATTTTGTTTTATATCCACCTTACTCAACCTAATTACACTGGCTGTTTATATAGTTTCTTTTATTTTTGTCAAAAAAATTTATTAGTAACTAAGAAAATAGAGTACTGCATCCCTCCACAATTAAAGTCTAGTCAGATGTATGTCCATTTCCATTTTCCCTGCAGAGAAGCTGTCAGATTTCACTTTAATTCCAAGACCACTATGAAAGATCACCTTAATTATAGGATTCTTGGCACGGCATTTATGTTGTCATTCAAATTGATCAATTCATATTGCTGAGTTGTCAGTCTAAAATGTATCAAATTTATTTTCAAAATGTGTTTTCATTAACTATTTACCTATTCTTTGCCTGTAATATAAGATGTGCCTTTCAAAAATCTTAAAAATACCTGTACAGTTTTGATTACAGATTTTGATCTTGACCTTCATTCAGAACCTCTCCATGTCAAAACACTGTACATAAGGAAATTGCTGCAGATTTATTCTTGGGTTTGGCCTTACAGTCAGTCAGGCTAAATAAAAACTATAAGGAAGTAAATAGTATGTATTATCTTATGATGTATATTCATATATTCTAGCTTATTAGAAAATGTAAAACTTTCTTTGATAAGTTTCCCTTGATCATATGACATCACTATTTTAGAAGAGTTTTACACAGATCTGCATATGAAAGTAAGAGCAGTCAAGGTCTATAATAATTGATGAAACAGAAGTAAATACCGAAAAAATGCAAACAATATTTTGGCTGCTAAAAAAGTACATACCTGTTGCTCATTCTGGTGGTGAATTCAGGTGACATTACAATGTTCTTTGCTGCTACCATAAAAATCAAAAAATGCTTATGTACATTCTAGTTTTCTCTCCTGCCAAAAATATTCACATATAAAACCAAGTAAAAAACCAATCCTATAGACCATTATTGTTGGAAAGAATTAAAAAAAAAAAAAAAAAGGAAAACTACTGATCGTTACGGTGGTTAATTAACCAAAATAAACTAGGCTATTATCTCTGAAAATTTCCAGCCCCTCTGAAAGTTGTGCTAAATCTACAACCTGTAATAATATATTGTTGATGAAATATTTTCCTTCTTATGGGCTGAACATTTGACTCACATGCTTGCCTCCTGCTCTATCAGAAACCTGGCGCAAGGATGAAGAAGACTGTGAACACCAGCAAACAGAATTTACTTGTGCCTAATTTCAAAGAGATCAATGAGTTTGTAACTACCTCACCTCTAACTCTCTGTGGTAAAGGAAAGGAGGCCAAAGACCAGAGGAATAAAAGTTTTTGGTAATATGATTAAATGCTAGTCATAGTTCAGTGTAGAACAAGTATACAAATATTATGAGTCAGTGCCACTGTATTGTCTTTATTATCTTTCAGTTCACCGTACTGCATCTTATTTTCTCTTTCAGTTTTCCTTGATTTAATAAATGCCACATCAAAACACTTTAGTAGACTGTAAAAAATATTTACAGACTTCTGAGTACCAACAATATTACTGTAATTATCACAGAAGTGATGTACAGCATTAAAGCCATTCTTATTTAAGAATTTTTTATTTAAATAGTGCATTTGAAAAGCACGATCAAGTAACTGCATAACAGAGTCAAGGGAGACAGAGAATCCACTTTATTGTTTAGGTCAGTTAATTTGTCTCCTTCACTCTGTAGTCCTGCTTGTCATATAAAACTGTGAGGGCAAAGCTGTAGCTCAGTAACATAAGGCTTATTAAAAAGAAAATACATTTCAACCCCACTTTTAAAGTGGTAAAACACAAATTAATTAGGATGCTGCCAAATAAATTATGCTGCTTATGTCTTAGAAGTGCTCAGCAAGTTTATGTGGACTGAGTTTTAGGTACTCAGCTTGAAGTATACATGCAGTTTATTTGCATAGAAACAGTCCAACTAGAGTAAGATAAGCAATGTAAAAAAGGCCTCTGTTTCTTTTCTTAATCAATATTTTTTAAGATAATTTCCTCTAGCATATTAATATATATTATGGGATAGAAATTGTCTTAAATGAAATCTCATATTTCTTCTTTTTCTTACATATTCCCAAAATTTTTAGAGATATAGACAAGTATGCATACAGGTTTTATTTTTTTCCTTTAGATAATTAAGTGCTGTCAGTTTTATTGATAAATATATGTCAGTCTTCAATGTGTCACCTAAATACTCCTGTTATATTTATTTTAATATCTCATTGGTGATTAACTGCATTATTTAGTTTTGCCTATCCTTTCTTCTAATGGATGAGGATTAAAAAAAATAATTAAAAAAAAATAAATCAAGAATATTTTTAAGTTGTTCACTGCCCCTATGTTCTGGAAAGTAAGAAGGTGATTACACTGCAAAATCTAACAAAAAACTGCCTTTCATTTTAAACGAAATTTCTGAGTTAAGTTGTTACCAAACCCTGTTACTGAATGCTACATAAAGGACAGAAGCCTTTTTTATAAGAACATACAGAGGACTGATGGAAAGAGGAGTTACAGATCCGGCAGCTTATAATGCTGATCTGCAGACCCACGGTCTTAGATGCAGACCCCTCCTTTGACACAGAAATATAACTGGGTAATGCTTAAAACAAAAGTTTTGAGAGGTTTGACTACTCTGTTCTTCTCCATTTCAGAGGAACCAGGAGGCACAAAGGCATGATACTTACTTATTTTGAACTTTCCGCTTCTGTAAGAGTGGAAACATACCTAAAAATTGATTTTCCCATTATAGGTAAATATTTTCTCTGTTAGTCCACCTAATACATGTTTAGTTTGTGATATTTTTAGAAGGCAGAGGCTGTAAATTTGTGGGTAGTATTTAGTTGGGTTTTCGTTCCTCAAAAAGAAAAAAAAAATTAAAAAATAGTAGTTTAGAGTTTTATTTGGGTATTCATTTCTTCCCAGATCTCATGAGCTGGCACCTTGTTGTAAGTCACAATAAAGCAGAAACATCCCAGAAGAGATTCTACAAGCATAGTCTACCTGTTTGATGTTAATGTGCCTGTGCAGAACCCTGAAGGTTAATAGAGGCACCATGCTTTTCACAAACATTCCTGGTGTCTCATCCACCATGAATTCAGTTGTTTATGTGATATCAGGGCTCCATAAGTTCAGGTGACTGAAAAATGTATTGGGTAGGATTACAATCCAAAACACACCTATGTGTTTATGTGGCATATTTGCGTTTCAGGTTTTATATGAAATTGTGAAATAACTTCTGATCTATTTATGCAGGTATGATAGAACTTTTAAAGAAGAAGGAAATTATTATTCCTACTGGGCATAGCTTCTACACGATTTTTCATTAACTTCCTTGGCTACTAAGAGCCCAATTTTAGATCAAAGGATATTTTTTGGGAAATCAGCTATCTCTCCTCTTTTTCTAATAATTTATAATTAACAGATAAAATTGATAACTTTATTTCCAAGTCTCCCAGCATCCCCAGCTAACAACATGGTTTCAAAACTAAATATTCTAATTAATAGATCTTAATTTTCCCAGATAATTTGATTTTTCTTTAAGCAACAATCATATGGCGAGAATCTCTTTGCATCAAACTCTTTTTCTCCAGTCTGAAAATAATAAAACAATTTATGTTCTAATCACTGCTTTTTCTGTTTGGCTCAACTGTTAATTTATTCTGTAAATTATAGGACTTCTAATTAATCTGGAAGATTCTATCACTATTTAGAATGCAGGGTGAGCTAAGCTTCATTTGAAAAAGAAATCTAACTATTTTCTTAAAGATAAATCCTGAATTTGCAAGTAAAAGATTGTATGAAGAACTGAAATGAAAGTTCATGCTAAAATATGAACACTGGTTGTGACATGCTGCGGCTACCCTAACTTAAAGAAAGACTTTCAAAACCAGAATGTTTTAAAGTTATCAAATAAAAGTCTTAGAGGAGCTAGAAATGCACTGGAGAATACACTGAGAAGTTTGGGACAGGCAACAGAGAGAGGTAGATAAAAGATGGGGCTTTAAAGTAATATCATGGAAACACAAGAAATATTTATTATTAAAAGAAGAGATAGAAAAAAAAACTAGAACAGATGAAGAAAACTGTGTTGCTGGATTTTTTTAGTGCATCTTGTTAGACACCTGCTTTTAGGTGTGAATTCTTTCTCATGCAGTTTGAACACTCGTCATGGTGTTTCATTCCAATAAGTGACTGATTTCTGTGTGGACCTTATTTTGCTTTCCTAGGGAAGCAAATCTATTTACTTAATACAGCACATAACTAATATTTAAGAAATAGAAAACCTATAACAATTTTAAAATACTAAAAATTAATTGACCTAATTTGGATATTAGGAAAGTATTTTGTCAAGCATATTTGGAGGGTGGAAGAAAAAATAAGTTAACTTTCCTAAGGAATTCTTTACTTGTTTCTAGATAGCAGAAAATTTTAAAATTTGCAGTTCAAATGTCATAGACTTCCTCTTTTGATGTATTTAGAGTAATATAAACCCCAGTTATTTATAAAATTTTAAAGAGGAATTAGTTGTTTTAATAGGACAAAGTGTCTAGGAGTCCTTTGAATTCAGGTATGACAAAACTTCATCTAACATTGCTGCCTAAGAGACCATATAAATTTGATTCTATGTTTAAGTTAAGCTTATTCATCAATTATTGGGCTTGACTCTACATTCAGTGAAGTCATAGGTAAAGTCATTACCTTAAAAAAGCCCTTATTTTTTTAATTGCTTTGGGCTGTATTTGTTGAGCTCCTGCCAAGATACTGACATAGATACCACTCAAACAAGAGTTTAAGTCTGTGCTTAAGTCTAAGCACATACTTTTATCTAATTAAAATTCTAGATGGATGTGGCAGACTTCCAGCCTTCAATCTTAATACAGTTGGAACTCACAATTGGATCAGAAGGAATTATGCTTTCAGTAAGAAAAATATCAGTCCTGAGGGATGGGGGTTTGATGTTATCCTAGAAACAAAGGAAAAGATTTGTCCACATTATAAAAATTTTTTTACTCCTGAAAAAAACCTTTTCCTTCCTGTGAGAAAGTCCAATCATGTATTCTGAAATCCTGTCTGTATTGCACTCAGCAATTGTTTGATACCTTCAGTGAAAAAAGAACATCATTCCGTTTGTAATAAAAATCTGTTACAGAAGGATTCTGGAATGGGGCTGTTACATACTACAGAATCCATAAAACCCAAAGTATCATGAAAGTGGTATAAATGGATGTCATTTTCTCTCACATAAATACTTCCAAAGACCAATGAGAAATTTCTCAGAAGATTCTTTGTTTCTTAGTGATTTCCTTGCATAATTTTCATTTTTCTTTCAGAGAATACAGATGTTATTTTTCATGCAGAATTCTAATGAATGTATGGTTGACTGAGAGATAGTGCATATTCTGATCTTCTATAATCACCAATAAAAGTGGAAATAATATTTTTAGATGACTTAGTATTTAGGTTACCCCTAGGTGCTAGATAAGTTCTCCTTAACACACCATTTGAAATGAGAGTCTGTCATGAAATAGTGCCGAATAGCAAAGAAGACTTCAAGATTTTCTCAGTTCTACGCTGCTCTGATACTTGTATCCATGTAAACCTGGATAATCCACCTGCATATTCATCCCTTCCTGTAAAAGGTAAGAGGCAACATTATTAACAAGGATTAGGTTATGACATTGTTTTACAAAATACCACATAAGAATAATTCTCTGTTTCAAATTTAAGCACTCCAAAGTATGGTATATGCAAAACTGTAAATAAGAGTTGAGATGGTAGCCAGCACTGTTGTATGGCTTTGTCCTAAAATCTCATGAGTATACCACAACTGGGTACATGTTTCATTTCTGTTATAAGAGTTATTAAAAGAGGCTTTTGGTCAGTAAACAGTAATGTAGCAGCGTCATCCAGCAGAAAACTTTAATGAAATTTTGCTTAGTGCTAGGCAGAAAATACAATTCCTTACAATAAATATCTTACAACTTTCTCTCTCTCTGTCCTTTTAATGACACCTAATAAAGATAACATCAAGTATTGGTAACCATTCAGTAGAATAAAAATCCCAGAATGTATTCACTGTAGAAATGAAAAGTCTCATATAAACTTCAATGACCTAATGAGAAGAACCTATTTAGAAGGGTGGGTCAGCATTACAGTTGTGAGAAAACATTGTCTTATTCAGGAATAGTAGAATTTTGATTCCTGAATGTTGGGGAATCAGTTTCTCCTAAATTTAATTTAATTTTTGTAGGTTTTCTTATGGTTCGATGTGATTTTAAGATAAATAATTTCAAGCCTACAAGAGCACAAATAGAATGTTTTTTAATGTTTGATAGAAAAATATTTTTCTTTCAGCAGAAAAATTATCATAATGAAAAGTAAATAAAATGACTGATATGTTTAAACTAGTCTTTGTACAAATAATATTGTTTCATCACAAGTCAAAGTATTACTGTATTTCTGTACTTTTTTTTCTTTTACATGAGATTATATAACACTGACAAAGCAGTTTAATTTATAAATTCTGATTGGAATCTGGCATTTAGAGGTGAGCTTTCTTAAATGGTTGTAATTTTAATGTTTCATATTTCAAGCTCTTATTTTTCTTTTAAGCTTTCAAAATTGAATTATTTGAAAAGTGCTATCGATGCCAAGCAGCAAGATTAACTCTACCTAATCAAGTATAGATATAAAAAAACTTAACTACGAGATAAAATAAGAACACTTACCAGTTAAGAAAAAATAAAAAAGGAAAGTGAAATGAAGTAATGAACAAAGATTTAAAGTCACTCTCTGGAAATGGAAAGGAACAGAGAAACCCATAATGTGTTGCCAATCTATAAATAAACAATTAAATTTATTGGCTATAGCAGAAGAACTTACATGTTCACTCGTGTGAATACAGGCTACACAGTCTGGCCTTGACAGACTACTTCTGAATAAAGAATCCAGTACCATAAAGCAGTATTGATTTGCAAGATAAAAAGAATTAAACTTTGAATGAACTTTAGGGACTCTTTTTTTTTTCCCAAACAGTGGCAGTTTTGTACCAGTTATGCATCTAGAAAAAAAAAAAAAAAAGCAAATGTTTTTGGTGATGAAGATCATCATGAAGAGAAAACTTTTCTTTTATAAAGTATTATTTTTAACAGTTATTTTGAAATCCACCTCCTTGTTGCCCCATCCCATCTTTGACCTTGTCAGTTTTAATAGGTTTTAACTTTTATTCAGCTGTCACATTCTTGCTATCATCTTCCTTACTAAAAAAGTTACCATCTGTCTGAACCAACAATATTTTCATTGTTAAGGCATCTTCTCCCACAACATATGTCTTCAATTTCTAATGTGAATCAGAATTCTTGGAGAATGTTGTCAACGATCATGCCACCGATCTGATTGAATCAGCCTTGACATTTTGCCAATTAAACTGTGCACTTTAAAGAAAATTATAAATAGCACTTGCTTTGTTACAAAGTTCAGTATGGCTCACTAGGATAATGAAACATAGAATTTCCTATATTTTTTTGGAGATTCATGTAATAACAAGAATTTCAGTTTTGTGGTCCAATTAATAAATTACTTTTGTAGTAGTTTACTTCTATGTAGTAGCTTTTTTAAAAAAAATTAGATCTTTTTAGAGGTTTTTTTAATATCTAAATTATCAAGTGAATTAAATTAATAAAACATACATTTGCATAATTCTGGAAGCATGACATAGTATAAAAAAATGTTCAGGCCATGGAATCTATGACAAATTATGATGTTGTCTACTTCTTGCACTCTAATTCTTGATTCTAAAGTATTGTGTCTTATTACATTCACAGATGTGATAATTTGACATTTTTTCCTGACTAACAGAATTTCCAAAATATATATTGCCATTAGAAAACAAAAACTTTTAAGGACTTGAGAGGAAGTGGAAGAGAATAGAAAGTTCAAACGTGGATGGAAAGAGTCTTTAATAAGATTTACTTCTGAGAGTAGTTATCAGGAAAACTGTTTTCAGCTGGAAGAAATTAGGAGCCCTTGGAGCCTTCAGTATTACTGCCTATATATAGCATATCCTGTACTGGCTTTTTTTCATAGATCTTTGAACAGTTCAGTCCTGCAAGATACTGTATGTCTTGTCTCCTCCATGTGAAAAGTTTTCTAATAATGCTAGTTGAACATTTTCCAGCAGAGCTATTCTTCAGTGCAAAATTTTGTTTTGACCACACAGATGTCTTCCTAAGAAAAAGTCTGCTTTTCAGAATATTTCTTTGGGACTTTTTGTTCTTAAAAGCTAGATAGTCCAATCTTAATATATCTCAAATGCCAAGGAAAAGGTAAAATATTATTGCTTAATAACTCTGGGGGTTTTTTTTGTTTCTTTTTTTTTTTTTTCAGTTTTCATGTATAGTTACATCATCTGTAACTGTATATGTATGTGACATTACATATGTATGCCACACCACATGTAGACATTGCATCGTCTGGATGTGCATGCAACGGGATGCCAGAAAGAAATATAAAAGGACTTTACTCACACTAAAAACCTGGATTTCTTCATGTGAAGTGTTAATTGTTGCCAAACGCTAATCCAATCTTCTTCACTCAGAGTGGGAAAGAAGAACTATTGCTCTAGGCAGCTGGGAATTTCTCTGTGAAGCCTTCCACCAGATGAACAGCAGATCTGAGACAACTGACTTGATGAAGCTATTCTTCTTTAAATCCGAGCTCTGTTCTCCTCCCAGTTTTTAAGCTGCTTTGGACAGTTCTGTTACCTATTCTCTGTATTTCAATAAGGAGTAGGTGGGGCTGCTAGTTTTGCCTTTAAGAAGGAGTAATTTGCCTGCAGAAAGGGCAAACATCACTGACTATGCAGTTCCTATGTACACCCCCTGGGAATGAACCCATATCTTGCAGGATACATGCATATATATTTGCAATGGGGAAGCCTTGAGTAGGGCCATGGAAAAACACCACAAAATTATCTTATATTTTCAACAATAAATGCAGTTGTGTTACTGAGTCATAATTTCTGTCGTGAGATAGAGCAGTAGACTTGACCTACCTATCACACAAAGCCTCAGTTT
The DNA here is from genome assembly GCF_036250125.1 of Pseudopipra pipra. Lineage (NCBI taxonomy): Eukaryota > Metazoa > Chordata > Aves > Passeriformes > Pipridae > Pseudopipra > Pseudopipra pipra. The sequence continues at coordinate 80,542,225 of NC_087549.1, read as the reverse complement.
ATCTCTAAGCTGTAATTTTCTTACATTACTAAAAGCCTTGTACAATGCTCTGGGCATGGAAGTGGCATAGTATTTAATAATAACTGAAGGGTGATTGCAATTCTTCTACATATACACACAATGATTTTCAATAAATGTAAACAGCTAAAATTGAAAAGCAAAAGGAAAGAAATTACAAACATAGAAAAAATAAGTCACAGTTATAGAGCAAAAGATGACAGAGAATATACTTTTATTTCCACTTGACAGGGAGAGATTGGCATTTGATTTCTGTAGCTGGGACATAGAATATCTGTATTTCATGAGAAAGTAAAAGCTTGTGTTCGTGACCAGTGTAATGAGTATTTGTTAAGGTCACATTTCTAAAATCTGAATCTCATTTATTTTAAGACCATACTAATTTTAGGAGAACTATCAAGCAAAGGCACATTTTTAAAACCCAACAGCAGTTTACATGAGGAAACCTTTATTTCTTGTGTCAGTATTTACCCAAATTGAGGTTATTGCCAATCGTTATTATGTTCTTTCTCGCCTTTTAAAAAAAGACACTAAAAAAGAAAAAAAAATTACAGCAGATAAGATACTTTATCCCATGGTGAGAATAACAACCAAGCTGAGACTTATGTAGAATGAAATTTGTATTCCAGTCAATGTTCGTGTGTATAATCAAGTACTGTGTGCAGTTAAATGAGTCTGTTGTCTTGCTATAATGAGTATCTACATCCATCCTAACAGTTAATGAGGAATAAATGACTTATTATCAATGAATGGCAGTATCTAAATAGCTTTGCTACAAAAACAGAATATTAATATGTGTAGCTAAAATAGATCTTAAATGATAATGGACTTATTCAGACTATTAATTATTTTAAAAGCCTCTAGTAAGGTTTGCTGCTTCTGGATGGAATTGGAGCTCAACTGGTTCAAGTGCCCTTGTATGTTTGCAGACAGTGTTAACAAATGACCCTTTAAAATTGTATCTTAGAACTAAATGGAAAAAGGGTTTTTATGAAATACATGTGCTGCCATGAAAAATCAGACCACAGATCTCTGTAGTTCAGCATTTTATTCCCACCAGAAATTAGACCTACTCACTTCAGTGGAAGCAGCAAGAACTGTCTCTATAGCTGACATTGCATTTTAACTGACTCACCTCCTAATGATCAGCTGAGGGTGAGCCTGTGCCCTGAGGTACAAAGGCGATGCCTTTTACTATCATTTTTTTAAAAACCAACGTTTTCTAGTACAGTGAAAAGATTTCATTGTCACATGAATGTCAAATTAATTTCTTTAATTTCTAAGCTCTTGGTCTCAGTGATACCATGTTCAGATCATAAAATTACAACTATTGCAGAAATTTGGCTTGTTCAGTTATTCCTGGCAGTGAGTAGATGCAGTGACCTCTTATCTACATAGACTAACAAATTCTGGGTGAAGAATTAATTGTGGAATTTCTTTTAATTCTTCCCAGTTTTAGCCAAGTTCTCAGCTATTATTTATATCTAGGAAGCTATTCCCAGAGCTTGTCTTGATTCAGGAAAATTAAGTACCTCAGATAGCCTTAGTAAAACAGTAGAACACTAAGCAAGTTTTGATTACATTTATATCTGATGCCACAAAGCTCATATAAAACGGCCTGGATTTACTAATCTCCAGGTCACAAATCTAGGCATTTTTACTTTCAGAATCTACCAAGGTCAGGAAATGAATATGGGTTTTAAAAAAAAATGCGGTGACAATCATTATTATAGTTATTTTTAATGGAATTTCCCTTTTTTCTTAGATATTTTGCAAGCAGTATATATTTAAACTGTGATTCTAGAAGAAAAGAAACTCCACTCTGATGCTCTAAGGGAATTTTTTTACGATACAATACAAGAAAAATATTAAACTTCACTGTAAATTCATATGAGTACACAAGTCAAAAATTCTCACATAAATTTTTATGTAACAAACATCACTCTTTCTAATCTGATCTAAACACACAATAATATGTATCTATGCAGCTAATTAATGAGTGTTACGCTGGACTTAAAAGTATCTGTATTTAAATTTCAGATAATAAAGGTTTCCAAACTAGCTAGTTGCTATGAGATATTTTCAGACAGTTTTCAGGCAATTTCCAGAATAAATTTTTTGTTATACATTTTTTTCTGATTCAGAGAAACTCTGAAACAAAAATAATCTAAGAAAATGAAAAAGTATGCATAGAAAAGAATCAGAAATATATTGTTTCCCTCTAGGTATTCTTCCATTCTTCCATTTCAGCTGAAATTCAATCTTCTTAATACTATGTTGTTTTAAGAAAGGTCTGCTTGCAGATATTATACAGACAAATCACAAAGACTGACCTGAAGTCTAAACCGAGGTCATCTAAATCTGTGGACATTAACATTTAGCTCAACTCTGTGTTCAGTGTGGTGTCTGTTAGAGAAAAAAAAGTATTTCTGTTACTGAATTTTATAGTCCATTCAAAGAGGTGCATAGCAGACTTCCAATACCTAAAGGGGGCCTACAAGGAAAGCTGAAGACGGACTTTTTACAAGAGTATATAGTGATAGAATAAGGGATTATGGGTTTAAACTGAAAGAGGTAGATTTAGATTAGATATTAGTAAGAAATTTTTTACCAGGAGGGTGATGAGACACTGGAATAGGTACCCCATAGAAGTTGTGGGTAGCCCACCCCTGGAAGTGTTCAAGGCCAGGTTGAATCGGTCATCGAGCAACCTGCTCTACTCAAAGGTGTCCCTGTCAGGGTTGGAACTAGATGATCTTTAAGGTCCCTTCCAACCCAAAACATTCTATGATTCCATGACTCTGCCTTTTATGTGACACGTTTTGGTATCTAGTTTCCTCCTTAAATGAGCTAAAAAAACCCTAGTATTTCTGCTTCAAAGTACTCGATGACTTAAATACCATTAACAAACCACTGAAGCGAATTAAATACATCTAGACACCTAATGTTGACATATTTGAGCAGTTTCTATTACACCCAAAATGACTTTATAGATTTAAAGGAAATACCTGATGTGTAAAGCCAGTAATTTATTAGTGTAATTGAAATATTAATAGTCTAATTAAAGACTTACTAATACAAATAAGAGAGATTAAATAAAAATGCATATATTAATCTATAAATTTATGCATACTTGTTTAAATATTTGTATAAAATATTAAACATATTATTTTTATAATAATGTAATTATACACAGAAAAAAAGTCTTAAAAGAAAATACAGTTCATAATAACATACTACCAGACTAAGGACTTTGGTTTTCGGATCTTAAAGATGAACACTTTGCTACAGGATGTGCAGACATCAAATCTTTTCTAAGAAACTTCAGCAACATGTGCTTCATACCTTCTTCCCTAGACATTTTTCAAAGTTTGAAATTAAACCTGAATCACAGGCACAATTGGCAAATAATTTGAATTTATGTAATAAATCAGTCAAATACTAACAAAGTTGTAATTCAGAAGACACAACCTGTTCAGTAAGAAAGACATCTCCTTGGATATGTCACTGTTGCACTGGTACTCATGCAAGGTTTTCTTTGAAATACCAAAGATTAACCCATTTATTATAAAAGAAAATGAGAATTTAAATATGTTTTATGAGATCGTGCAGTAAAATATTTGGAATCACAAAGTCAAAGTTTGTTCTGTTGCATGCACCAGATACTGAATGCTTTCTGAAAATGATGTGTTATTTTTTCAGGAATAGCATGAAAAAATACTTCAAAAATATCAAAAAGGCTTCTCTTTTGGCCTGTGCAAACAAAAATACAAGAATTTTCAAGATAAAACAAGCAGTGGAAGCATTGATGAGTCTGATTTATACTAAGAAACAAAAAAAAGGGTAGGTACTAGAATAGGGGGAGTATCTTCTAATGTAAGAAGCACTGGTTATGCTGTAGTGAATCAGATTCAGATTTTAGAAGGTATTGGTTTGATGTTACGAGTAAACAAATCAAAAATGTTTGAAATGTTTGAAATGTTTGAAATTTTCTAAATTTCCGACATCCTAAATTGTCTTTACACCTAGTGTTCATGAGACTGAAAAGGTACCTGACCATGCTAGCAGCAGAAAATATCACGCTCAAAACAAACTACAAGTGCAGCTGTGCTGTGACTGCAACCTAAAAGCAATTTTCAGGGGAAGTGTTAAAGAGTATTATATAAAAAAGTGGTTTAAGAGTAAAGATATGATTTATGTTCATTTAAGTAAGAGAAATAATATGCAGAATTAGTTTTGGTATATGAAGTGTTCAAGACTCTGTTCCATTTTTTAGATGTAGATAAAATATACTGCTAAAGTTTCCTGGATAAAGTTGCCTTTATAGTGCTGAAACATTAGGGAGAAAACCTTTTGTAAAATAATAAGTGTACTCATTCATGTCTTTGTTATTTAAGATTAATAAAGTTATTTTATTTATGATTTATAGTAACACTAGGGAATCTAACCTTTTTTCTAAAGTAAAGATATAAATCTTTTCTTTTTGTTATTTTTATGATGAAATGAATTTTAAAGTTTCATTTTAGTATCTGGTTGTCAGTTACTATCCATCAGTTATTCTTTTACACTTCATTATAAAAAGGTTTTCCCTGGTGCACTCTATTTCATAGCTTTTTCAAAGAAATCTCATGAAAAGTGTGAAAGTATTCAATGAGCCATACATGCCCACATAAAGTTAAATATACTTTTTATCTCTGTTGCATATTTATTTCATGCAGTATGTCACTTGATTTGCAGTGAGTTGGAAATCTGAGTGTTGCTTTTCATATCAAGTCACACATTAAAATTATTATCTGGTAGCTAGAACTATTCTACTGTCACTGAAGCCATCCCCAACCCCTTTAATTTTGCATGTTTCTACTGTGGAAAGCAGTCTTCAGGCACACTGTGTAGATACAGAGCAATAGGTTTGGCATCAATACAGTTATTTACACCTTCTCTAGCAAACCAGAACACATAATTAATTATGTTTCATTGATAGAGCACATTAATTTTCTAAATTGTTGCAGGGCTGAGCACTATCATTACAATTGTCAATTGATAACTTACTTGTAAAAACTCCGAAGTCATTCAGATATTTTATGAGCAAGATTCTTGGTTAGCTAGTATATAATTGTTCATGGAGGTACAATGAGTTCTGTGTTTTATGGGCAGATGGATGATAAACTGTTGGTCAAATCCTCTCTACCATATTGAGAACAAAATAGCTCACAATATATAGCATAAGCTTTACTGAATTATGCTATGTAATTTTGAGTCTCTCATAGTAGTCTTAGAGAGGACGTTGACTTACTTAAAGAGAAGAAAATATGAGGGACACATTGCCAGATGGGAACAGAGAAAACTTTAAAAAGGTTTTGTTTTTTAAAGGAAGACAACGGAAGTTATAATCCTAAGGGTAAATTTTCTAAAGGACTTCATTGTGGTAGAATATTAAACTAATGATTACCACTGAAGAAAACTTTGGAGCAAGTGACCTGCTTTCAAAAATTGGATTTACATGCATTCAAAAAAATATTCTCATGCAAAAAACTATCTGAAATAAAGTAAATAAACTGCTTCTGAAATCTGTAAGAAGAAAATATTGTTAGCAGTGTGCACAGAATCAGGATTCCAGCACAATCTTCTTTACCTCTTTTCCTTGTGACTAAGGCACAAAAAGTGAGAACAAAAATGATTGTTTCAGAAATTCTTTTGATTCTGACAATCTGGAAAACTTCAAAAACCTGGTGTTTAACCAGCCAGTCCAGAGGCTGTTGTTTCTGATCTATGTTTAAGAGAAACCTAACTTCTGGTAAAATTAAATAAGGGCTATTTCCAAGTAGCTCTATCCTGATATAAAACCATGAATTTCTGCTTCTTACAGCTGAGAAACTGACTTGCAAGATCAGCATTCCAAACCCAAAAACTCACAGCATGTGTCACCAAGCAGCATATCAGTTTGAGACAAAAGATCAGTTTTGCTCCATTTCTTGACTCTTTCTTTGAAGTGAATAAAAAAGTATTTTATTTGGAGTTAAATATTTTGATTTTCAAATTTTCTTCTTTTCAGGGAAGTTTGACACAATGTCAAAGTAGCAGGTTTTTTTTTTTTCATAAATAACTATTCAAAATACTTCCAACTGCACTTGATTCTTTATTTAAACTAAGGTAGTTCATTTCAACTTGGTGAGGCAGGTCTATGTCTATAAAATCATATCATGTAAGTGAGGAAAGCATGGCCTAGTGGTTTTTTTTAGTCTATTTCTGAATTAAAAAAACATGTTAAATGAACCTGTGATGAGACCTTGAGCCAGTCAGAATGTCTTAGTAAGTCTAACATTGCTTAAAGCAAATATAACAGAAGCCACATGAAAAGCTTACGTACTATAAAGTTAATAAAAGACAGAATCAAAACTAAAGATAAGTAGAACATACCTGCTAAGGTAGACGATAAAAACATAAGTAAAAAAGCAACCTCCCAGTCCTCTCTGTCCTTAAAGGACTGTCTCTCCTCCAGCCTAGTTCTTGGTTTAGAACTTGGTGTCTATGACAAGCATCTTTCTCACTGACACCCTTGAGTCTTGCCTACATTTCTGCTTCTTGCTTCTCCCCAGAGAGCTCATAGGAATTTTTGCTGCTTGTTTGGGTTACTTACTTTTTTAGTCTCCCCATGGCGCTTATCCAGCAGGAACCTTGTTCAGCTTACTATGCTCTCTAAGATGGAATAACATGTTCCTGATAAGAATCAAGGCACAGGGTCAAGGCAGTCATCTCACCCAGTCCCAGACTACTGGCAGCAAATAGCACAGGCTAATCAACAACAGACACTATTAATCATATTTTGGCACTATATGCAAATATATATTGCAATGGATTTTTTTTTTAAGAATTTATTATTTTAAAAATTAAACCTTATGTTGCCTATACTGCAAAAGGAAGAAATAAGTGATAGTTAAAGTAGTTATAGATGTTCAGCTTGATCAGTCTCACAGATCTTCCATGACTGAGTAATCTGAGTATGTAGTTACCTCGATTTGATAACTCACTGTTTACAACTTTACTCTTTACCTCATACTCCATCAGACTATTGGGTCTATCCCCAACATAAAATGGCCTGGTGCATTGCATTGGCAAATATATACACTACTACATCTTCTGCTCAGTAACTAGATAGTAATATGGTAAATATTGATATCTAATTTCACCAGTTCTCAGTCTTTATATAAATGTCTAACATATCTTTTAGTCATCTGCAAGCATCACCACTACAATTCTGATGACTTTTTTCATTAAAAACTCCCCCCAAAAAATAAACCAAAAAGCCCCCACTAAATAAATCTTAGCATTAAAGTCAAGTTTGTTGCTTTTATAAGTACATTAACATTAAATAACCTAACATGTAAGATAGAAACAAGCATTACCATTAGAAAAGCTGTGATAGGAGTAGCTTGTGTAATTTGACAAGAAATTATAATTCTTTTTTATAAAAAATACATGACCAGTGACCTAGATGATTGCAGAGTATGCTATAGATCATTCACAAACTGGCCAATTATGGAAATATCTAATCATTTGGGATTGAAAATCATGTCTAAAAAGAGCATTTTGGTGAATCCTGGGAAATGCATCTAATCAGTCTGAAGAATATTTTAGAGGATGTTCCTCTTATGACCAAATGAAGAGGAGTGGATCTTCTTTCTTTTTGCTTTCACAGAAATGTTTAGTTCTCAGCACTTCAGGGAAAATTCTTACATATTTTACAATTGAATTTTTGTCTATATAACTCAAAACCTATTAGAAATTAAGTTTAAGCTAGAAATATGTAATGAGGATACACAACATTTTTTGGGTCTCACTCATGCCTCCTAAACATGCAGGATGTCAGTATTGCTTATCTGTCCTGTTCAACTGTTAAAGAGGAGCACAAATGATAAAGAAATATCAGACACGACATTTGCACAGGGAAGGTCAGTCAAAGTGCATCTGGTCACCAAGTCACATGAATTCTTTCTATGTTCTGCTGGGATCAGATTTACAGATAGCAAAAGATATCTGTCTGCTTACATGTTGTAATCAATCCCTTCTTTTCATAAAATAAAGATCTGAAGAAAAAAAAAATTTTTTTCTTTTTTTTTTTTTTTCTGAAACTCTTTACGGAAACAGTAAGTAGTTGAGAAATATGCCATTGCTAATAATTCCAATTATTAGATATGGTAGAACATAAATAATAGTTGCATTGTATGATTTTTTCCCCTTTAATCACTTATGTATAGTCAAATTACTTTTTCGTAATATGGTGAAGTAGAATAGTTGAATGGCCTGCTATAAATATGAAGCTCAGGACTGATTTAATTGGTATTGTAGTTAGTCTTTTTTCTTTACATTTTTCTTTGTTTCATCTTGATTTTTTGCTAGTGTTATTGTAAGTAAAACAAAAAGATAAATGATAATAACAACATATACATGTAAAGGAAACAAAACAAAACAGGAAAAAACAATATCAAGTAAATTTAAATAGATTGAAACTTAAATTTATCCAGTGAGGGCTGAAGGAACAGGATTCAAAGTGTAAATCTGAACTTATCTTCAGGGTATTGGAAAATTCATGTACATGTTGTGAGCAAGTTGGTCCAATTTCATTTATTTTGGCCTGTTATCTTTATAAAACCCATTGAAGCCCTTCCTATGAATGCCATCTCATTATTTTATGCTTCAGTATGGATAACTTTCAGTTACTTTACATGAAAGATGTTTTATGGAAGTAAAGTGACTTGAATTTATCATGGAAGAGTAGGAGAAAACTTACCTTTCGAGTGATTTGGATTTTTCCCATTAGGATGTTATCACAGCTGGTTTTCAATGTTCTGATACTTCCTAGTATGTGCTGTAAAAAAAAAAAAAAAGGAAATGCAAATCATAGACAACAATGTTTATGTTTCTTCTATTATGTTTCTTTTATAGCATCTTCTTTTTACTTTATTTCTACCCAGTCATTTCCAGATGCTGTTTATGAAGGAAGTGTATATTTAATGTACACCTATTGCAGAGGAATTAACAGCTAATATTAGAGAGATGTATGAAGATGGATGGAATGTTAATCAAACTTGTATACAGTGCACAAGTTCTTCATAATTTTTCAGTTTTAACAGCTTTATTTCAAACAATGTTTCAAACTTACTATCTCTGTCTCTCAAGCTTCTGCTATGCTTTGGGGCTTTTGAGTATTTTTTTAGAGGAAAGGAAATTTTTTTTATTTTGTAAAAGAACCCGGAGCTAATGGTTTTCAGTTATGCCTCATGCTTTCGTAACATCCAGCTAATCATTAATCCTTGAGCAGTGGTCTGAACTTTGGTCATTATTACTTAAAAAGTCACAAAGAATGTTAATGAAATCTAATAAATATCTAGGTTACCCCCAGAGATCATGGCTCCTGGAATAAATAGAGAATAACACTTGACAGTCTACAGTAATTCATATTTATGAATAAAAAAGAGTGAAGGAGTCTGCCTGCATGATTCCTAACAGGCAATGTCACTAAAAGCCTATGAGAAAATATTTATTTCTGTGCTATCTCCTGATATAAATATTATGAGGGAGGGAAAAGAACACTTATCAGAAATATCTGTGGATGAAATTCTTATTAGGGAAGGGTGTAGATGAGCAAAGGTGAAACAGTCAAATTTGCTAAATTGGTGTCAGAAATAAAGGACTGTGCTATTTCTTCAGATATTTAAATTTGTCACCAACACCACAGCATTGACAAAATCTGCTTAGGCCAGTGACAGCTTTGTTTGCTGCCTGCTGCATGACATCTGCCCCTAAATTTTCAAGGTAATACACAGAAATATAGCTTTCTAACTCCCATTACAGTCCAAAGAAACTGCTGCTGACCTGGAACCCAGTATTTCACAAAAAATGACCTAGAAGCTATTGTGTGTCTTTTGTCAGTGCTATATATCAGAATTAAGAACAGATTGTTATTAAACCAATAACTTTATCTGTGTGACACATATTGTGTATTTTCACCTATTACAAAATACAGTTGAGAGAGCAAACATTATACCTGCTTCAGTTATAGGTCCAGGCTGTGGCTCACAGGATGAAATGTTTGCCTTGGACAGTAATGACTGCTGCCATTGAGAAATGACCTCCAGAATAGCAATATAGTTTATACACTACTTCATATACCACAGAATAGTCACGGCATATAGCTTTACTCTGTGTCTTGTGAGAAGGTATCCGTTGTTTTCAGGTTTCTGATCTTTCTCAGCACCAAACAAAGCAATTCTCTGTAGCCTGTTTTAGTGTCAACATTATTGACTGCTGCAAGTTGAGGATAGGAAAGAATACACATACCTACATTAACTTCTTTTTGTACCTCAGACTTATACTTGAAGGTAGGAACAGACAAGAAGGAAAAATTAGCAAAGTGGCTACAAACCATTCTGGAAGAATGGGAGGATCCTGGTGTTGGCATGTACAGGTCAGCCTTTTGCTGGCTGGACAACTGAAACCAGTCCTGAGAGAGGTTCAGTGGTGTTTTATTGCTAAAGGATGAGACAGTTCTAGGTATATTTACTTAACTCCAGACGCTTATCTGAGCTCTCCAGGAGATGAGTCTTGCTGCACTGGGGTCCACCACTTCCTGTCATGAAAAGAACCACATCCAGGTCATTACTTGGGACAGCTCAGTAACTAGGTGCTGCTATTTATTTCCATTTTGAAAGATCCAGTTATCTGACTATTGGAAACTTACTTGCCTTGGCAAGGTGGAACTAGTCAGGGTATATTTTTAGACATCTGAGAGTAATTGAAAAGCCAGTCTTCCTAAGTTGGACTACAGTCATCTTCCGTAAGTCACTGGTACATACTTATATCTGCAATAAAATTAATGGGCTTTGAATGCCACAGATGGTCTTTCCTGTCAAACTCTACATTTTAAAAATTACTGGAAGTATAAAGCCAAAAGCAAAGCTTAGCTACTCATAATCATCTTTAGAACGCCTTTTGCAGAATATAAAGTGTTTTTTGACAAATGGCAATGTAGTGTCCTACATTTTCGTTTGTTCTTCTTCTGTTCAGCCTCTTTTCTCCAGGGTGACTTGGTTCTCCCAGAAAATTTTTCCCAAATAACACCACCATACTTGTATTTACGTTTGAAAACAGAAGAGAAGGAAGATGAAGGGAAGGGGATGATGAACTTTCAGTCAATTTGATTTTCATTCCAAAAGTTCATACTTCTGACTGTAAGTGAATAGCGTAGTTTAAGTTGCATTTCTGTCAGTTTCTGTTATTTTGTTCTGGTCTGATGTAACATGATGTGATCAAAATAAACATGAATTAATCAGACATTTATATTTGCCTTTTTTAATCTGACAGAGCTACTTTTATGCTATATTAAGAGCAAAGCTACAGAAACACAAAAATTTAAGCCACTTGACAGATTTTTTAAAATTCTGAAACATTACTTTAAACTTTTATAAACTTAGTTTAAAATAATTTTTTATTAAGTCAAGTCTGTTTCTTGTTCATGCCTGTGCATATTTTCTCAGGAAAATTAATGAGAAAATGGACTAATTGCATTCACTGTCACATAAATTTTGAAATCAGAAGAGGATTAACAGTAATATTTTCTGCTCTTAATATTCTATACTTGAAAGAAATGCATTTGGTTCTTCTGCAATTAATACTTTAAAAAGATAATGACATATTAATTGTTCCAAGAAGTGTTCACATTGAATCACATAGTGAAGCAAGGATATATAATGGTAGATTTAATGCTATAAAAATGATGTGATTACTGAGAGAACCTGAGAGTTATGTTTGTCCATTTAAATGCAGATTTATCAATACTGATCACGTTTTTACCTACCTTTAAACTTCATTCAGCACAAAGAAGGTATCTGTGGGACATATCCTTCTTTCATGCTTTAGACAAAGAAGGAAGCAGGAAGCTATCTAACAGAGTGAAAGGGAGACAAATCACAGTCCAGAGCCATTGCTTCCTCTGAACAGAATATGTTGGACTTTAACTAATAGGACAAGAGAGTATATTGCTTTCACATGCACTGCACTTCTCAAGAACAAGGAATCTTGCCTATTTCAATTCAAATTAACATATTTGTTTGAAGGTAAGTACGATACTGATCCTATGCCTTTTTTTTTCTTGAAACATGCGCACATGTACACACATATATATATACACATATATATATACACAACTGTAAAAAAACCACACACGTGTGTGTTTTTTCTCTGTGATTTTAAATAAGTGTAAGTACAGCAGTACATTTCACTATGTGCTCACTGAAAACAAATCAAAGGATTGCATTGACACATTATTTAAATAAATCACAGCCTTCCTTAATCAGTGAGCAAAATATCCAAGTACAACATTGATCTTGAAACAGCCAATTTCCTTGAACAAAAAATGGGGATCCAATGACAATACAGAGAGGCTACTGCTTTTATAAGTGAACTAGAATGAATATGTTTGGCTTAGATATAGGCTATATCTATGGAATAAACATTTTTCCACTCAGATATCTGTGGTTTCAGTATGTCTGCTGGAGTGAATAACTCCAAAACTCTAAGCACTGAACCTAAGCCTTTTTCCTTTTCTCTCTAGAGTATTCATCCATAATTCTGCCAACTTGAACTGCATGGAGAAACAAGTAATTACAAATTGTACCACAATTAGTTTATATATGGGAAGTATAGATCTGAAACTAAATTTTCTAATCAAAGCATTACATTCTGAGCCAGCAACAAATTAGTTTGATTAGTTATTGTGCAAACTGTTGGCCTAAGAAGCCATCTGTAAATAAAGACAATTGGAAAAATATTGGAGATTATAAACAGCCATAATGTTAACTTGCTTTTGCATTTTCTCACCATGTAGTGCCAATGTGACATTGTAGAATCTGCAAAGTAACAGTGCATTATGAATATGTAAATATGCCAAATATGCTTTAAGCTCCAGTCTGGCATGTTGATAAAACAGAAAGTTACTGCACGCTTTGAAACTGAACATTAAGCTCTCCACATTTGCTAACATTAATCCAAGCTACTCGCTGTACTGCAGCTTGAAAGATGTTCAATTAAAACTCATTCTGCCTGGTATAAATTACTATTATTATGTTGTGAAAGAAAACCTGAAAATATCTGCTAACTTGTTATATGTGCACTGCCCTTACTCTCACCTCACCTCCCAGTCAGTGATTTCAGAAAATTGCCTTTAGTTATTTAAAATTCTGTCATGAACTGGTTTAAGAAAAACAATGAAGAGCTGAATACATGCATAATTTTTTGAGAATTTCATACTTTAGGCTACTGGATAATAACTGTTGGCAATAGCTGTATTTTGAACATTTATTTTTATTTCCAGGGTGGAAAAGTTTACTTACACACACAGGCACATACACAAATATTTTATTAGACTGATATTCATTGCTAATGTCCATTGATTTGTCTTAAACTATCGTAAGAACAATCAGATACAAAGTGACTTTCACATCTCAAGTAATACAAAAATAATTCATTCACGTATTGCTTTGATGAGAAAAAAACCCCACGCAATGTTGCAGTCATTCTCACTAATTTTTTAATAGTCAATAAGTTGAACTGTACAGATGAGCTATCCAAGCATAAATTCTGTTATTCTCAGACAAGAAAAGACACATGTAAATACCTAAACTATAGTCTGATTGCAAACAAACTGATTATTTGTTTGTTAAAAATGTCATATTAATCATATGGAATGTTCAATATTAGCACAGTTAAGGCATATTTGAAAGCACTATTTCAGAAAAGCTCTTGCAAATACTGATAAAACCAGGCAAGTGTCACTATATTCTATTTCCATAAAAAATATTCTAAACACCCCGAATTTCAAAATTAGAAAGGTCCTTAAACACATGTCTAACAGATATATAGGTAATTTTACTATCATCCACTTGTACTTAATAGCAAGCATATGCCAGCCAACATTTTCTAAAATATGGCTGACTCCTGGGAGTTTTACATAGTTTGAGACAGAACATTGGAATGAACACAATTAAAAACTTGGCAGTATTTTCAATGCCATCACTCCCCAAACTCCCAATGATAGCTATAAAATCAAGCAGATTTTACAAAAACATACAAGGACACCAGTCTTGTATGCTGGATAAGATCTTTCATATTTTCGAGTAGTATCTGACAGGGTCTGTGAGGCTTTCAGGGACATCCATCATCTTTCTCTGTTCTCTGGTAGTACTTGTGAGTTTCCTGGTACAGCTCAAGAAATATCTGCTAGGGAAAACCTGAGCAATGGCTCCCTAGGCCATAGAAACCTGTGTAACTGGCTGATAAAGTGTTCATGGGGTTATTGAGACCCCAAGGGTGTTGCTGCAGGAGAGCTCTAGCTCAGCTCTCCTTGTGGTTTTACAGTGAAGCAATCTCCTGATCATTTCTTGCTCAGACGATGCAACCTAGGATCATCATTCCTGCACTAAACTTGCTGGCTAGAGGAGTCTCATTGGACCATACTGTATCTTGTCCATAGGAAATCCTCACAAGTCCTCGCGAGCATCAGTTCCTTAAATTCCAGCCCTACACATCCACTCCTTTGTGCAACTATACTTTCTCGTACAGACATGGCCTAAAATCTTCTAAGCATTTTAGGGCATTTAGAGTTGCAAGCAAGCATCTTGATGGTTATTTTAATATTAATTTGTATGTGTCCTGTTAATTTTTAAAGAGATAAACAATGAACTATAGTTATTCTGTAATCAATTTTCAACTTGGCACAGATTTTTTTACCATTTTGTAGACTGACTTGGGATTAATTGAAATTTGAATCACTTAAACATGAAATTACCAAACTGTAAATTATGTAAATTATAATTTTAATGCAGAAGTTGACAGATCTGGATTATAACTAAGTGAACTTATTGAATTTATTTACCCAGGAGACCTCTATCACCTTGGTGTGTTTGGTGCCATCCATGCTGATTGCAAAACTTATTCTGTCCAGAAGAGCTGACTGATAAAAATTCTTAAAAATTGCAGTCCTAAAGACAAAAAAAAAAAAAAAACACCCACCCAGTAGTCCTCTGGTTTTCCCCATAAGATAGTACTTCTCTTAATTTACATTTTAATTACTTTTAAATCATTTAACAATTTGCAAATATCATACTAGATGACTAAGTGAGAAAAGTAGCAAAAATTATATCACATTTTGCAAAATGCCAAGCTAGCAGACAGAAGATTTAACTTTACAGATCTTGGCCTTACTGTCAATTGGCATTATCCAAATCACAAGATGTTTGGAACATTAAAGAAAAGCCTCACTGTAATAATTTTCTTTACTTCAATAAATGTACTCGTACATCACCTAAAAGTCAGCCAGAGGAGATAGGTTGTGAAACATATCAATGACTGGTTCTTTTTCCAATATGATTCAATCACAAAAGAGGAAAAGAAAACCACATAACCAAAATTTTTGCAAACACACAAAAAAAGTCATTGGAACATTCAGCACTAGGTAGCAATATTCTTCCCCTTTTTACTACAGGATTGTGTACATTAATCTTAAGCAATTAAAATAGTGTCAGACAAAGGTTCCTTCCTACTCAGAATATTCTGTAATTCTGTGAAATATGCTTGTATATGCCAGATCCCTTCTAATTTAATTACTGTGGGTAACATTTTGAAATATGACTAAGTTGCTTAGGAACCATTTGAATCATGGCCTGTACTTTTAAGATTTTTGGCAAATTTCATCCTTTTGTATAAACTCATTTCTGAAATGAAGGACAAAAGTCTGCATTCTTTTACACAAAAAAATGGACTGGCATTTTGATTGCATTATGATCATCTTTTACTAGTGAAGGAGAAAAGAATTGGAAATCAATGGACCAAAACAAATCCATAGAGAAGGAAGCCTAAATGAGGGATAAAATAATGACAAGAGGCAAATCCTTAATCTCTTTTGGTTCCTTCAAAGGAAAAGTAAAACATTGGGGATAACTGAAGTGGCAAGGAAAACTGTACCACTCTGATTACTACTCTCACCATTTCCTGCAACATCAAGATTTTATCTGACAACACTGATCTGGTTCATGACTACACTGAACAGATGAAGCCATAGACGGGAACACAGCTGTTGTTTGTTACCTGCAGTAGTGGATTCTACATGGATGTGGTACTTGTGTTTTGCTGTCTTTTTTTCAGGTTTCTTTTTCATTCTCTCTTTATTGCATCTCCTTTATTATATCTTCTTTTTTTTAAGAAATTCTTTAGTTTGATAAGTAGTTACCAAAGTGTGCACAAAATTCTTCCATGCATATGTCCACTAAATTGAGATTTTTTTCAGCAATCGTTATACTAACTGCTTAACCCACCCACGCTTCTCCTTATACTTAGTCAGCTCACCACATCTGATGCTTTTTTTTTTTTTATAACATAGATAGCAATTTTAGCATCTTGATTACGACAGAATTAAACAGACTGCCCAACAAGAAAACTGTGTCTTATCTGGAATGTTGGAGGTGAAAAGTATTCATAGTATTATCATCTTGTGCACAGTGGAAGAAAGAGAAGTAGTTGTCATTGTTATTAAGCACCAGCATCAGTAATACAAATCCTACAGGTTTAGCAGGAGGTAGCTGACAGGAAATCTCACACACTTGACTTCTTGGAAAAAGATGACAGATATATGAGGGTTTGAGCATTTTATATTTACTCACTAATATATAAGTTTTATACTTGAATAATATTTGTTTAGATTCTTTGGTCCAGGATATTAAAGTATGCAATACAGA
This sequence comes from Pseudopipra pipra, assembly GCF_036250125.1. Lineage (NCBI taxonomy): Eukaryota > Metazoa > Chordata > Aves > Passeriformes > Pipridae > Pseudopipra > Pseudopipra pipra. The sequence continues at coordinate 80,525,420 of NC_087549.1, read as the reverse complement.
ACAGTAAAAAATGCTAAGGAAAAGAACTAACCCAAATCCAATATGCAAAAAGTAGAACAAAACAAAGAAATGGTACTCATGAAGATTTTGTACCCACATCTGAGAGCTTTCTGTAGTGAACAACCATGGTAAAAAACTGCCCATGTACTTTAAACCAAATTACAAGGTGGTTCATTGATTTCTTATTGATGTATTAACCAGCAGTGAGTGAATTATACATCAGGATCAGTATCAGTAATACAACAGTAATACAACCATGATACTAGCCATTTACAAAGTTCAAGAAACAACCAATAGTCTAATCCCTCTCCTCATTCACAGAGAGAGTTATGGGCATGGCTCCTCAAATGGCCAGATGAGTTACCAGTTCACCCCCTCATCCGTGAGTGCAGGTTCTGACTGCATATTTTTGTATGAGATCTACATGCTTTGACTTCATGTGTACCCCTGCCACATCCTACAATCCACTAACCCTCATACCTGTGAGAAAACACCTCCCGAGTGTTTTAATCCCCTTACACCATTAAGCCATTTGTTGTCAGGTCTTTCTTACTGAGATACAGAAAGAATGCCACATCATCCCTCTCTTACCTCACCCCCCATTCCAACCTAATGCAAAACAACAATTTAGCCAGCAAGACATAAGCTGAATTGCATCTTTATTAGGACTAGTTCATTTCTAGCACCAGAGATAAAAAATAGGGATGAAAAATATTTTTAACTTTTCTATAAAAAGTCTTGGAAGTATCTTTTCATATTTCTATGCTGATTTTAAGAGCAAGTAGGTTAGGATAAATAATTGTGGTAGGTTAACCCTGGCCAGTAGCTAAAAATCACCCTGAGTCATTCTCACTTCCCTCTTCTGTCAAATGGAGAGAAAACAGGAGGATGAAGAGAAGGCTTGTGGATTGAGATAAAGACAGTTTAGCAGCGAAAGCAAAAGCTGGGCATGCAAGCAAAGAAAAAGCACTCACTAAAGATGTCCAGACATTTACTGGGAAGCAGGACCTCAACATGTGTAATCAACCATTTGTTGGGAAGACAAATACCATAACCACGAATGTCCCCGCTTTCTCCTCCTTTCCTTGAGCTTTTATTGCTCAGCACTAAGTTGTATGATACGGAATATCTCTTTGGTCAGTTTGAGTCAGCTGTTGTGCCTTGTCCCCTCACAAACAATTGCTCACACCAGTCTCTTGTGGAGGGTGGAACAGGGAGAAGGCCATGATGGTGTGCAAACACTGTTCAGCAATAGCCAAAATTATAACTGGTGTGTTATTGATAAAGAGATTCTTTCACATTTTCCTGGATGCAAGCTTATCAGGGTTCAGTTTGTAGATTTGACCCTGGCTAATGTTAAGAATGTCTTTTTAATTCTTTCTATTACTGATGTTACATGTGGCCATGGCAAATTCAAAAAATACAACAGCTGGTTATCTAATTTTGTATCAAGACACCAGCAGGAATGCAAAGAAGGAAGTTGAAGATGCAACAAGTACTTCTAGAAGCAATGGCAAGGAAAGGAACTCAAGAGAATAACCACATTACATAGTCAGACAACTGAGAAATAGAAGGACACTGCAAAGTATTAAGTGTAGTAAAATATTTTAAATTTTATAATCTTTAAAAGCAGAAGCAAAAAAATTGTCTTCCACAAATCAGCAGTATCACTGCCTCTTTCTGTATTTGTTTTTAATGGTTTTTCATATACAGGTGCTCTAAGGTCTATTCTCTTTTACAAAGCTGTTATTCAAATGCAAAATCATTATCCCAATAAAAAGCAGACCATCAAAGGATCCTCATATTATAAAAATGCAGTTTCATAGAATAACTTGGTAACAAGATAAAATAACATTTCTAGATGTAAGCAGTCATCTAGGAACTAAACTAAAAAGTACAGATGAGAAGGAAGCTATACTCAAATAACAAAATGCCATGACTATAAGATATAAAACTCTTTTAGTAGGAGCAGAATACATCTCCAGAAAACTAATGAGGCATTTGTATGTCTGCCAGAAAGTGGTATAAGTATGTTGAACTCAAGTGGACAAGGCTTAATAGAGATGGGATCTGAGCCAAGGGATCAGGAGTCAATACTAGATGATCAGAGAAAGGAGAATGAGACAGGGAACAATGAAAATGCAATTGCCATTAACAAGTATGTTGATAAACACATGTGACAAAGGACACTGTCTCAGTTATGGCATTATAAATTACAAGCTCCTATGAAACTACTTCTGTCATTGTAGAAGCATAATCAAGATAAAACCTGGCCTAGGACAAGCATGCTTGGATTTGAAAATGGTTACATATTTCATCATACAATCAAAATTACATGGATTCCCTCATCACAGAAGCAAGTGGTTATGAAGAATTAAAGTGCTATTTCCAATAATTGACAGAAATAGATTAATTATATTGTCTTACTTTAAATAAAATGTGGGTCAGGGTACAGTGATATAAAGATAGAGAACTACTGGTCTAAATCTGTACAGAAGTACAACTTCTTTCTCCAGAATAAAGGTCAAGGCCAAATGTTAAATTCTGCTCTGTCTGTAACTTGCTTCCTTTAGGTGAATGAGTACAGATACTACAAAGTCTTTCTCCCTTCAGATTAAGTCCAGGTGAAAGGGTATTATTAGGCCCACTTTTCAGTCCAAAGAACAACCAAAATTCATAAGCTATTCATGAAAGGAAATTTATTGTGGGTTTCTGGAATAAAACAAGCCTGTTTATAAACCATTGCAACTGCAAAACTCATATAGGTCAGTTCCATATATATCTTTTTATAATTTTTTCCCTCCTTTTTTTTAACCTAACAATGTATCACGGAGACAAAATAGGAAACATGGATAAATATTATTAATATTACATCAATGTAATTACTTATTCACCTAAAAATTGATACTAGTTTTTATTATGGTGAAATACAATTTTTTTTTCACTGTAAAGTCTCTAGAGGACAGCAAAATTAAAGAACTCTAGCCAGCAGACCATAACTAAGTAGAACTATTTTCCTTACAGCTGAAAGCTGTTTGTTCTCCCTAAACAAAACACTGAAGGCTTTAAAGGCCTTACAGAAAACCCCTTAACATCAACATAGATAATGAAGTGCATTGCAAAAGCTTATATTCTCAGATGATTTTTAACGTACTTCAGTAATAGTCCAGAAGCAAGATGAACTAAACAGAAAACTGTTCTAATATGAATTTATTTTATATATCTATTCACTTTTTGTAGAATCTAGAACAGTCTCTGAAATCCGACTTTTTTTTCTGTTGTATTTTTAAACTGCAATTTCTTGACAATTAAATTATCGGTCTATATTAGGTCCAGATGGCAGGGTTTTTTTATAGTAAAGTGTAGTTCTTTCTTGCTTCTGAAACATGATTAAAGCAAAATTTCTTTACATGACAGTATAAATGAAAAATAAAGGAATGTACATATTTTTTCATTATATTTACCTGTGGAATGCATTTAATACAGTCTATTATAATGTCTTTATTTCTCCCTCCACTAGAATTAATTTTATTTATTTTTCTTCTTTAAAAGACCAGCAGCATTTCTTATATTTTTTCAGTAGTATTAGAAAAATTGATCATCTTTCTTGAAGAAAGGGAATGAAAGGAATACCAGGAATTGTGTACAAAAAAAAAAAAAAAAAAACACATAAACAAACAAACAAAAAAACAAACCACCAAACCAAATCCCCAAAACTTCATCTTCTTTCTGCTTGATATAGCCTGAAGACCATCTTCCTTCACTTTTAACAGTGCCCCCATGTAAGACCATTTGGTAGTCACAAGTTGGAGGACATTGTGCACAAGATCCCTGAACTGCCCATGGGGATAATGTACACTGATCTCTGTGGGCTGCCTGCTTTTTCCATGTACCAACTCGCCCTTTAGTTCCTCACACAATCTGGGACTAAGGATTTGCCTTCTCTACCTACACTAACAATTTTGTAATATTTGCTGATGAGAAGGGATTTTATTTGAAAATTGTGATTTTATTTGAAAAATGCTTTGGGAGTCCATGACTCCACCTTTTCAATAAGGATCTAGCAAGTGGAGCATTTCTCAAGGACAGGGGAGTTGTAGCTTCCATTTGAATTGTGATGGAAGGAATCCTAAAACTACACTGCCTAGGGATACCTTGGATATCCTTGGCTGGAATAGGTCAGTGTATAGGCAAGAATTTAATGACATCAAAATAAAAATAAAGCAGAAAGTATACTCCTTTGTGAACTTTAAAGGGTTCTAAACTCACTGCAGGACTAAGGCACCTTATCTGATTTCTATTCCCTTGTGCCATGGGTGGGAGTGATACAAAGTTATTAAAAAGCAAAGCCTTGCTGGTGAGTCTTGAGATACAGAAAGGACTCCCTTGCTTTCTAACACCCTTCTCTGAGAGAAGTCTAGGTGCGGCTGAATCCAATTTTAGCCTCGGCCTGTGTTAAAGATTTAAATTTAAAGGAATTATAGAGGTGAGACTGAACAACTTTTGTCCTGCAGGTTTTTAATGATTGGCAAAATGAGAATATTTATATAAAATGAATAATTTCTTTTATACAAATGACCAGACAAAAGATTTGAATCCGAATTTTTTACTACACAATATAAATGCTAAAAACCTACTAGTAGAGTATTACTATAGTATAAAGTAGTATAGTACACTGTAACAAAGTAATTATTGAAGCAGTTATATTAAAGCTAGCAAAAATAAATAATTATTAAGTAGAGATTTGATGTAACTCACCCATATCAATGCTTATCGGGAGATCTCTGTCTCAACTTCAAGGAGTAACCTTGGTGGGCGTTCCCAGCCAAGGGAGGAATCTCCACACATACACTCCAAGAAGGGTTATATTAGAAGAACCTGACTGCATGAGAGTTGACTGGACTTTTATAGTATAAAGTGATTGCTAGTCACACATTTACAAGCCAGCTATCAGCTTATCTGTCAAATAAGACTTCAAAAAGCAGAGGGAGTGTTGGAAGTCTGGTGAACCAGGGTGGTTTTTACATAATTAACATCAAGACAACACCCTGGCTCCAACAGTTATCTTGCATGATAGCTTGATTGGATTTTATGTCTTATCAGGGTGGTTCTGTCCTGCCACAACTTAGCATTACTGTAGAATTCTGTGAGGAAGTAGTGAACTAAAAATAAAAGGAAGGGATAGAAAATTTGCTCTTTACATTCAACTTTGCAGAGAGGTAGGAAAGAGCAGTCTGTTCATCAAGATTCCTACTGGAAATAAAGTGCTTTCACACCCTGCCTTCAGGTCTCTCCAGATGATAATACTGTATTTTCCAATGTAAGCCTTTCTGAAGGAACAGTTTTTCTTTAGTCTATAACTTCAGTCTCTGAAAAGTGTTAGAATTTTGGTGATTCTAAATCTTAAGCTTCCTAAGAAATCTGTTCATAACTAGGATCTCAAGAAAAGAGAAAGTGGACATTTGTAAACCTGTAAGAAGGCTTTTGTGAAAAAAAAAACCTACTCATAAGCTTAGTGTGTATTTATGATGCACTGTATTTAACTGATCTAAACATCTCCCTATAAATTTAATTACAATATGCTTATTAACTTTGTTGACACAATATGTTATAGTAACTCTAGAGACATTTTCTGCAGGAGAAAGTGACTTTCAAGTGAGTACAATCCAGTTGCAACACTTCAAATACTTTCACACACAGAATTTAAAAGCACGCAAAGCTCAGTACCTTCATTTGAACTGGCAATATAACCATGTTTTCAAAAAATGTGTATTCTGTAAACAAGAAGAGTTTTGCACATAAATGAAGGCCTATAGATCTCAATATATTTTCAAAGCTTCCCAATATTATAACTAATAGTTGCAACAAATTCTACTAGCATATGTGTTTCCATACTCAATGAGTTAGAATTATTAGTAACAATTAAGAGAAGAGGTAAGGATGTGGTAATTTTAATATAATTTGTGATTATCATTAATAAGTTGAATGAATAATAAAGTTAAACATGTAGTGAAAAACAGAAATCTATGTCAATATGTCTATTTTTTCTTGTTTTTTTTTCAATATTTCATTCATTTAGAACCATATTTTTTCTTTTTTTTTCCCCCTGACTTCTTATGCTAACATTTGACTTTAAAAGGTAACATTGAGCTGACACTGAATTAAAACTGAATGCTGTCAACAAATTGTCTTTGTCAGGTAGTTGTCTGAATAACTATGTAAAAAATTTCAACTATCTCTTTGATGAGTACTGCATCTAAATAATTTAACATAGCCCTAATCCTTGAAACTATAACGAGATACGAGAAAGAGAAAACACAATCTGGTTCAAAAACAAGCTAGAGGCAATATTATTCATTCCCAAAGGGATAATATGGCATTGATGAACCTTAAACACGCTAGCAAGCAGTAAAAGCCTATGTATCATTTAGAGAGCTCTTACAGGAATGTGTTATATTCTTTGAACTGAATAAATATGTTTCTGCTATTCTGACACTACATAGGTATGTCAAGGACATTGAAGAATCATCAAGTACCATAAATAAAAAATTTGCTATTCGGAAGTGCGTTCTGAAATCCATCAACTCAGGAAAAGTATTGAAAGATTTCTTTTTCCTCCAACATATACAAAATCATATTAAAAAGATATCCAGGAATTGCCTAATTAAATAAAGGTTAAATGCATAGGAGGAAGAGCAAGCAAATGTTGGTTACATTTATTTACATGTCATTCAGAGAGGTCATTCCAATCACTCCCTTAGGACACACCAAATTACGTAAACTCCAAGAATTCATCTGAAGGAGGAGAGAGAAGTAACTTCTTCTGGTGTTTTTAGTGATAAAAATTTTATTAAAAAATATATTTCTTTTTACACCAGAGAAATCACTGATAAAATAAAACAGAAAGAAAAATGGTCTTTTTCCACATCTTAAAAATAATGATCTGTGAATCTTTTCAAATACTTTTGTTATTGTTTAAGTCTATCCCTGGACCTTATTTAGCAGCTGTAAAATGCAAAAGTGCCTTAATTTATTACCTTTCTGCTGATCTTCATCATGTTTGCAGTGCTCCCCTGTCATCTCACCCACTGACCATGCTGCTGATAAATATACCAAACAGCACCAACCAATACTGACACCCTCAATACTGGTCACCACTTGGACAACGAGACATTGACTGCAATTGGTTGAGTGCAATCGTCCAGCCAATTCCTTATCCAGTGAATGGTGCATTCATCAAATCCATGTCTCTTTGAGGTTAGAAACAAGGATGTTATGCGGGGCAGCATGAAACGCTTTCCACAAGTCCAGATAGATGATGTCAGTTGTTCTTCCCTCAGCCTGGGAATTACAACACTGATGTAATTCCACCACATCCTAGGCAGTCACAAGTTTTCTTATGCAGAATTTGCCCTCAGTGAAACCATGTTGGCTGTCACCAATTGCCTCCTTGTTTTCCATGTACCCAAGTATGATTTCCACAAGGATCTGTTCCATGATCTTGCTGGGCACTGAGGTGAGACTGACTGGCCTGTAGTTCCCTGTGTCTTCCTCATTTGGCTTTTTAAAAATGGGGGTTATATTTCCCCTTTTCCAGTCAGTGGAAACCTCCCCAGACTGCCATGTCTTCTCAAATATGATGAATAGCGGCTTATGAACTTCCTCTGCCAACTACCTCAGTACCCTTGGATATATCTCATCAGATTTCATGGACTTGTGAACCTTCATGCTCCTGAGATGGTCTCCAACACAATCTTCTCCTATAGAAGTTGATTGATTCTTCATTCTCCTAGTTTCTGCTGTTACCTTCTGTGATTTGGCCAGTGTGGCTGGAGCACTTGCCACTGAAGACTGAGGCAAAAAAACTTGAGTACCTTAGCATTCTCCTTGTCCCAGGTAACAAGTCTGCTGTTTCCTTACAGAGAGGGCCCACATTTTTCCTAATCTTCCTTTTATCACCAACATACTCACAGAAGCTTTTCTTCTTATCCTTGATGTATCTGTTCAGGTTTAATTCTATCCAGGTTTTACCTTTCCTAATTTGATCCCTGGCTGCTTGGACAATCTGTCTGTATTCCTCCCGGGCTACCTGTCCTTACTTCCACACTCTGTAGGCTTCCTTTTTGTGTTTGAGTTTGTCCAGGAGATCTTTGGTCGTCCAAAAGGTCTCCTGGTGTTTTTGCCTGACTTTCCTGGCCCATATATGCATGGTATAGTCTAAGCCCCAGTATACTTACTTCTGTGCACCTATTAGAAAGAAAAATGGTAAATACACTGATAAAATAATAAGTACTAAAGCTGTACTGATTTCACTCAAATATTTCACAGAAAAATATTTTTGGGATTTTTTTTAATGAAATGAGTTGATATTAGGTCTTAGAATGACTCTACATTTTCACTTTTAATTGGTAATTATTGTAATATATAAATGCTATCTTAAAAAGAAAAAATAGCCACCCAAGCTACTTTTCAGTTCAGTTTTATGTTCTGGAAAATTCTGAAGTTTTCCAGGTGCATTCCAAAACAAATTAAACATCAAGTGTCAAACCTCCTGCTAAATGGCTCTTCCACTCTAACTTTATATGATAAATTAAAAGGAAAAATAACAGCAAAGACTGAAGAACTGCTAATAGAAATGCAGTGTTGAGTACTATGGAAGAATATTTCCATCAGGAATGTATATGAATAGGTGGTCTTAAATAGTATAGATATAAAATTTTAATTGCACCGGAAAATTATTAACAGTGTATTTATTTTAGTGAAGAAAAGTGCATATTCAAATGCATAATTCACTCATTTAATTGCCTATATGACCCTTTAGACATATATTTATTTAGAATATTTCCACTGTCTCAGGGAGTATATCACTGATCCAATGCTTATTGCCTTCCAGTATGATACACTGGTTTTGGTATAGTCTCCTGAGGGGACAGGAGTGATGGCTTTGATGTCAGCTTCAGTGATTCCTCAGTATCAAAGGCAAGAAAAATTAATGATAACAGTGAAAGAAACTGCAAGAAAAACAGTCCTAGAGACCTGAATTTCACATTCTTAAATCATATGCCTTAAAGAGTTGCCTCTCTGAATATCACTGCTAGTTAAAAAAATAACTTGATAGTTTACTTCTTTTATGTAGCAAGAAATATAACCTTTTATACTGGCTCTGTTGCTAATGGGTAGACTTTGAGCAACTGAAAATATATTCACAGTTTTTGATTCACAATTTAACTTGATGAAACGCTCAGAAGAAGAGTGCTAGGAATTAAAGATATAGAAAAAGACTTAGTAAGTAATCATCTTTTTTGAATTTGCAGAAGTGTTTCAGCTTTTGCCTCAAAATTCAACTAAATGCAGTGAGTTTCAAATAAGAAAACATTATGGATTTCCTTTTTGCTATAAGCAAAAATTTGTTTCACGACAGACATTATGATATTTTTTAAAAAATAGTACAAATAAAAAAAAACCCAAAACACCATCCCTAACACACTAAGTTATGTGAATTAATTGGTTTAAAAAAAAAAAAAAAAGAAAAAGAAAACACTAAGTTGCTTGTATAAAAGGATTACTGAAGACAATTTCAAACACTGTCAAAAGTTCTGGAAAGTTTCAATTAATATCTGTATTGCTGGGGGAAAATACCAGCCATGTTAGATATTGTTAAAACTATAGTAGTTAACACAACGAAAGCTAAGGCCCATGTATTTCTGTTTCTGTTGGAGTTCTCTAATATGAATGAGAAATTTTGGCTTGTGGCAAATAGTTTAGCTTGTGATACACTGTTTAGAACTAGGTTGCCCCTCCTGAAGGACAAGATGCCATCCAGAGGGACCTAGACAAGCTCAAGAAGCCCAGAAAGCCAACTATATCCTTGACTGCATGAAAAGCAGCATCACCAACAGGTCAAGGGGAGTGATTCTGCCAAGCTACTCTGCTCTGGTGAGACCCCACCCAGAGAGCTGCATCCAACTCTGTGGTTCCCAGAACAGGAAGGACATTGACCTGTTCAAGCAAGTCCAGAGGAGTGCCACCAAGATGATTAGAGAGATGGAGCACCTCTCCTACCAAAAAAGGCTGAGTGAATTGTGTTTGTTCAGCCTGGAAAAGAGAATGCTTTGGGATGACCTAATTGAGGCTTTCCAGAATGTGAAGGGAGCCTACAAGAAAGACGGAGAGGGACTTTTTACAAGAGCATGTAGTGACAGGACAAAGGGGAGTGGCTTCAAAATGAAGGAGAGTAGGTTTAGATCAGACACTAGGAAAAAAATCTTTACTGTAACAGTGGTGAGGCACTGGAACAGGTTGCCTAGAGAAGTTGGATATGCCATTGCTGCAATTGTACAAGGTCAGGTTGTATGGAGCTCTGAGCAACCTGGTCTAGTAAAAAGGTGTCCTTATTCACGGCAAGGGATTGGAACTAGATGATCTTTATGGTCCCTTCCAACCCAGATCATTCTATGATTCTGTGTGATTTTGTGATTTTGTGAAGTTACTTACACAGACTATAGGTTAGAATATATAACATATATAAGCACAGATCAAAACAAAGGGATAGTTATGACACCATTAACATTTGAAAATTAATAATAGTGCCTAGACATCTAGCCGTGTTCCTGACTTCCATAGTCAAACAAAATCTGGGTACACTTTTCAGCCCACACTCACATCTTATACACCATGATGTAGTTCTTCTTGGCCTGTATTTGCTTCCAGCAGAAACTATTAGCAGTTGCTAGTTATCAACCATTCCCAGTGCTTTAGTTGTTTGACATACAGACATATGGGATAATAGCATTTCTATTTTAATGTCTTTTTGCCTGCTCTGTGAAAGAACTCTCCAAGTCTTGCAGAATACATTAGTATTGAGGCAGCATGTTTGGCATTTATCTTACTCGATGATGAACAACAGGGGAGAGTGTTCTCTGTTTTTTTGATAAAATTCTACGTAGTGGAATTTGAATAGAAAATAATTCAGTTGAAAAGCTTTCAAGGAGAAGTAAACAATATATGAAGAAAGACTTGGAAACTGCCTTTGAAAGTCTTTGAAGAAGAGTATTATTATTGTCTTGAAAAGCCTAAGGAAGAAGACAGAAGCTTTTATAATCTCATTTAATTATAAATTTGCCAAGACAGTAGTGTAGAATGATGTCTGTAATATCTTAATTCATTTAACTCAGATCCTACTCACTACAAAATTGTAAAAAGAAAAAAAAATCTAGATATGCAAACAGTAGTGTGACAGCAAATGGTACAAAAAAAAATACTCTAACTATAGAGATGTAGGTACAGTGCTGTTCTTCCATACCAAAAATGAGTTGTCAGATACTTCACAGAATGACAGAAACACAGAACGACTCATGTTGGAGAGGACATCCAGAGATCATCCAGTTCAATTCCCTCCTGCAAAGTCATAGAAAGAATACTCTGATCAGAAGACTCAGAAACACATTCAGATGTCTTGAACACCTGCAAGGACAGAAATCACACCACTTCCCTGTTCCCCATCATGGAACAATGCTATTATGTTTCTATCTAATCTGGATTTCCTATGTTCAAGCTTTTACCTGTTGTCTCCTATCCATTCCCTCTGCACTTTCAAACTGACTCCATCCTTTCCATATCCTCTGATCAGGTAGTTACAGAAAACAGTAAGTTTTCCATTCACCTTCTCTTCCTCCATTGAGCAGAAAATTCTCTCAACCATTCCACATACATCCTGTGCTCAAGCCCCTAGTCATTCCGGTGGGCCTCTGCTGTACTCACTGTCTATTTTATTTTTTTTTTTTATATGGAGCAGCCACACCACTCTGTATTTGATCTCTCAACTGCCCAAAAGAGGAAAAGGATCTTTTCTCTGGACTGGCTGCACACAAGACCTTGTTAAAAAGCTCAGGATGTGACTGGCTTTCTATTTTGGAAGGGAACACTGCTGTTGTCAGGTTTAGAAGAAGAGAAAATCTACTCACAAAATAGAAAATTTAGGAGGCAATTTTTTATATATGATCTATACAAAAAGTTCACTTATAAGTTAGCATCTCTTTGCACTGCGTAATATCTCCTGTGTAATAGGATCTTAAGCAAGTAACAATTAAACATTAGTTGGACAATATCAAATTACTAAGAAGGTATGATGGCCATTCTTCCTCTTATTGATGTGAAGCTGATCCTCTGAATGCTGGAAACATAAATGAGGTCTAAAGATTTAATAGGGATCACAAGACCATACTAGTTTGAGGGTTAGAGAGCCAATATTATTTTTGTGCACTTCCCGAAGCTTTTTAGGCTGAAATTAGTAAAGCTCTATCTGCTTTTTAAGTTCAAATTTTCAGAACTAAAAGCAGAAGCATATCACTCTATGCACAGGAAAGAAGTCTTTGCAGTGAGGTTTCTGATTCCTAGCTACAAATATGTTCCATATATATATATGTATTGTATTTCATTTAATCAGCCTTAAAGCTTTAAAAAGGAAGGTGAATATAAGTAACAAATTTCAAACAATGATGTAAAAGGAGTGTGGATGACCAGAATCCACAAGTGGACTTGAAGATTATATAATTTACAGTGTTTATGGTTTTGAATGCCTTTGAACTTATACACTGATCTATTTTTTTACATTAGATGGCAAAAATACTTAGAGGTTTTACTGAGATTTTGACATCAGTTCTCCAAGAACAAGCAGTTAATTTTTTTTCTAGGCATGAATTCAGTAAAATCACTATCAGAATTATGATAAAAGGACATTTAGCCATAAAGGAATTATTTTTACTTGTCCACAGTTGCAGAAAACAGTCACATTAATTCAGGAACAGTAACTGTAGCAATAACAAAATAATGATCTTTGTACCCGGGAGAGGAAGAGGGTTCTAAACTTCTTTACAGTTGGAAGTCTTTCTGGATATTTCAGTGGAAAGAGTTCTATTCACACAACTGGAGCTCAGATCCCCATCAAAGATGAATCCCACAGACACAGATTAACTATTCATTGTATGGTTTCAAAACTAATAGATATGATGCACAGAAATGTCAAAATATTAATATTTTTATGACTTCATGCACTTCAACACAAAAGGCATCAGCATTTCATGACTTCTTTCTCCAATTATAGTGATGCTGTTTTGAAAACAAGCAAAGACTTTTCTTAAACTGATACATACTCAGTACTATTAGAAACCATTTTATGTTAAATGAAGACTATTGAATAAAGATTAACATTTTTCTCTAAACTTGAACTGATCCAGAGAGACTAGTCTTAATGTAGTAAATAATGATTTTTGCAAATTTAGCTGGGCTCTACCGCATGACTGTTTTGATCCAGCCTTTCTTAAAAAAACCCTATTAATCTGTGATTTCTAGGAAGTATCCATATGCAGTTAACTTATCGAATAAACAATTGTTTTGTAGTTTCTCTTGGCCACATGACTATTGAGTCTAAATAATAGAAAAGAATACTAACAAGAACAAAACTTTATCTCTTCCAAATGTGTGGATCATTTATATCTTATCAGAGTGGTTTGGCTGTGTCCATTCTACTACCTTAAAATAAAACAGTTTACTGCTGTATCACAGGCTTTCCACTTAAAAAAGGTAAATGAAAACATTTTCCTGCAGTCTGGGGTCTCTGTGGAATTTTTTTTCACACAATCAGAGAATATGCCGAGTTGGAAGGGACACACAAGGGTCATTGAGTCCAACTCTTAGCCCTGCACAGGACCATCCCCAAAGTCACACCATGTGCCCAAGATGCTTCTTGAGCTCTGTCAGGCTTGGTGCTGTGACCACTTCCCTGGGGAGTCTGTTCCAGCACTCAACCACCCTCTGGGTGAAGAATCCTTTTCTAATAGCCAAACTAATCCTCTCCTGACACAACTTTAAGCCATTCCCTCGGGTCCTGTCACAGGTCACCAAAGAGAAGACATCAGTGTCTGCCTCTCCTCTTCCCCTCAAGAGGAAGTTGTAGACTGCAATGAGGTCTCCCCTCAGTCTCCTCTTCTCCAGGTTGAACAGATCAAGTGACCTCAGCTGTTCCTCATATGGCTTCTCCTCAAGGTCCTTCGCCATCTTCGTTGCCATCCTTTGGATGCTTTCTAATGACTTAATATCTTCGTTTGTTTTATCTCATTTTTTATGTCCTAAGTCAAGGTCTAAATCCTACTTGCAGCAGGATATAAATAGGGAAGACTGCATGTGACATTGTCAAAGAAAAAGGTGTTAGAATATTAGAGAACATTTTTGATAAACGTGAATGGTTAAGGAGGGCAGTGCCTTTGTGATCTTGTGAAGAAAAACCTCTGAGACTTAGATGTTTTTGTTGATGTATCATGTGAAGAACATGCTTGGTCTATGGGTCTTCATGATTGACTGTACTGAGTTGTTAGAAAATGTGCTTGGGAAAAAAAGTAGGTAGCATGTGAAGCACAGAAAAATAATAGGAAGTTTCCTTCATTCGTATTGAGCATGATCTGTTGGGTAGATATTCTGGGGAAATCACAGAATAGGCTAGAGAGTACATGCAGAGAGAGGACAGGTTAGGGTTGTTGACATAGACCAGTGAAATAATATATGATTCTTTAATCCAACATAATACTTGTATTTCACTGTTTACTGATATTAGTTACTTGTCAGTCAAATTAAAGTTTTTATGTTACAGAAACATGAAGAGGTCTTTTAAGGTCCAAAAAACTCTTTTGTTGTCCACCCCCCTACTGCAACAAGTTGCTAATATCAAAAGTATGGTACTACATGTCCTTAACATCTTAAGAGTTATGAGTGATCTTATTGGAAAATAAACTACCTACAGTACAGGGCATGACTTCCAGTATAACTTCTGTGGTGATCTTCAAGCTTTTTCCCCATCACTAGCACAACATTCATTAAAATCCACAGGTAAAAATGTGTTGCTTTTTAGTGAATTTAAGAAAATAGAGTTAAGACTGTTTATGATAGTGTACTAAGACTTTAAAAAGGCATCTATATATATGTCAGAAAGAATAATAATGTCAATGCTGAAGATTTTTCATAACTACTTCTAGCAGCCATCTCTGTTATCAAAAGTAAAAGAAACCCAGTCAAGGACTAGGATCTCATTATAGTAAGTAATTTCTGACTGTAATTCTATTCCATTCTAAGAAAAAAGAAAGCCTTTGACACAATCTTTTCATATATATATTATCTAATAATAATTAAATATTTTATATAAAATATAAATTTTATGTCAACTCAATACTAAATCTTCCACAATATTTGCCACATAATGATAACATTATATAATGCTTTTATTATTTGAAGTCTTTATATATGCATTTGGAATTTTACAACGAAATACAATGTTAGCAAACTGTACATGCATACTACAATATTTATTCATGTAACAATGCTACGGAAAATATATTAATACAAAGGAATGTCCTGTCCTTGATAGCATGCTACAGTCTTCTCCAATATTCTTTGTTTATTTAGTTGGAGACTTTTTTGAGGAAAAGGAATATACTGACATACACATGGAAAGCAAGAAATTTTGCACAAGTTTCTTTACAAGAAATCTTAGGGCCAACAGGATGACTATGAATAATAAGGTAAAAAAGTATACATAAATTACTGTTTAAATTTTGTCTTATTAATAAGAGGTGTCAGGAGCATATTATGCTACTAGGTGAAGTTTCAGACTTTTATTTTTTGATTTGATTTCTTAGTGATCCATATAGGAAAACTGAAATAGTAAGTGACAGAATATTTTTCTTACTGTCTCCTCTGCAGACACAGATCAAAGAAAGCTGGATTGCTGTTTGTTTTATTAGGTATCTGAATAAAAATTCTGAATATTTACATTATTTAATCACTTTCTGAGTTCCACTATTTTTTTATCTGCCAAAATTAGCAATTTATATCTCCAAGTAAATGAAAAACATAACTAAAAGTTAAATAGAAAAATATAAACATGGCAGTAATAAATAAATGGATGAATATATTAGAGAGCAATGTCAGTTAAACTGCTCCAGTTTATGTCTTGTCAGCATGTCCATTTTCAGGGGCATATAGCATAGTAATAAAATTCTGTCAGCCAACTTTCAAACCATTTAGATAAGGAACATGGATTTTCCTTTTCTGGCAATTAAAAGTATTGAACTGCAAAAAGTTTTCATTTCTCAAAATAAGATTATACAAAGAAACATTTTTCCTGTACAACAGTAAAATTCAGTATTATTCTTTTTAAGAAACCAGTTGAAGTCAAAGAGGATTACATCTGGAGTCTTAATTGTTTACTCTCAATGTTTTAATTACACTAATATGAAGCAATAATATGTTGAGGGAAAAAAAACTCAATAAACAAGAATATAAGAATAACTATTAGGTTTTCTTTATTTTCTAGAAGCTGTAACTTTGCAAAGTGATTTACAGACAGAAAATTCAAGTTTCCTGATGTGGAGAACTTTGAATAATTTTTAATCTTTATATCAGAGTCATTGATCAGAGGAGAGAAAGAACTGGAAGACGGGAAGAAAAGCTTCATAAAAGTGAAATGTTGAGTTAACACAGAAATGGCCTGGGCACATCTATTCATTATTTTGTGTTTGTTTGTTTTTATTATATTTTGTATACCAGAGTTAGCTTTAAGGCAATTGTGGTTTTTATTAAGAAAACACTCCTGGGGAAATTTATTTGAAATTGTTCTCATAAAATATGGGCTTAAGATTTAGAATTTTTAACACAGTTTTGAGTCTCATAAAGTTCAGATCTCTGAGGACTTCATGCAAATTCTTACATTTACTAAAAATTTAGTATAAAATCCAGTTTCAGTCTAAGAAAAAATTTAGATTCCCAACCAAATATGAATTATAGGTCCCTGAAAATCTCCATTTATTTTCCTTTAGCATGCCATTGCATGGCCATTTCTGCCAATCAAATTGTAATTATGACACTTCAACACTGTGCAGGAGCAGGAATCAGAATGGGAACGGTTCCAGGCATGGGAAAAGATATGCAGCAATTGAAAGGGCTTTATTACATGGATTTTACAGTTATTATGTGGTTTTAAATATGTACCTTGTATGATTCCCCTACAGTTGCAATACCTGAGCATGCCCAGGCATGCCACGAGTTGCCTGCTCCCTGCTTCCCCCTTGTCCCTCTGACCGGCTGAAGAAGCTGCTGTGTGGAGAGAGCTACCATTCGTCCTTTCCTCTCCCGGTTCCTCCCCGGTTCCTCCCTCTTCGCCCGAGTCCCTACCCCTATCCGTTTCCCTGGTTGTCTGTCTCATGTTCCACCCCATTTTCTGGTGCATTCCACACCAGAGCTCATATAACTCCGCACACTTTCAATAAAGAAGCCATTGCACCTCAAACCTCGCTTGAACCCCTTTGTGCAGTGCCACGTTCCTTCCCCCCTTCCCCACAGATCGTGGCACAACACTGCAAGTACCATGAAGTGAAAGTATTCATGTGAAGATTCTGAACACAGATACCTCGGCATTATATCACATAATGTATATCAAAGGTCTTTATTTTGTAAAACTTTAAAAGGAAGTAATTGTTAGATTGATGTATTTATAAGAATGTATAATTTATAAGAAGTATTAAAATTCCTCCTTATTTACAAAAAAAGTTGCAAAAAAATGCAAAAAGAAGAAAGTGAAAGTATTTGATGTGATGCATTATTGTACATAGAAATTTACTAAGAACAGAAAAAAAAAATAAAATCTGAAAGCTGAGGATGGAAATTTGCTTTATGTTACCTCTTTTACATTTTTACGTTCCCTTGGATACTTGGCCGTGGGAATAATACATGAGTGTGCAAAAACTGAGTTTTACAACATGAACAGAAGACGTGAGGAAAGTTATATGTCCAAAACTATGGGAAGTTTTTTATCTCCTAGGTAACTTGTTCATATCTCATTATTCATGTGGAATTGATATTAACATTCCGGGGGGGGGGGGTGTTTTGCTTTGTTTTCTGTATGTTTTATCTTCCCCTTTTGTTTTGGACTGAAGGATGGGAAAGCCTACATTATTTTACACATAAACAGATCTCACCGCTTCAGTGTTCAGCATGAAATTGAATCAAATTAAACCAAAGGTCATACTCCCTCCTTTAAGAATATATTTGACATTCAAACTATTGCAATCAAATGCAAGCTCATAGTACGTAAAATTCAAGCTCTGGATTTCATATATAAAATCCCTCTAGAGTGCAGGACTTTGAGAGAACTGGTGTTCGATTTCTTTCTCTTTTATCTCTGATTGTAGATACAGTAATTCTGGCCATATGCAGTCTGCTTTTAATTGAGGCTTTGTATGTAGCTCTGTATCCTTTGATGCTAAATTTCAGAGATACAATGCAAGGTTGTGAGGTGACAAAAAAATGGTCATAAGAAAATGTTAGAGTATTATCGATGTCTTCGACAGTAATGTAACAACGTGCCTAATTCTTTAGCTAGGAGTCTGGCAAAAAAAGGATCTGAGAGTTCAGAAACATAAAACTGTACATGTGATTGAAGGTGGTGACAAAATCCCCTTTGTTTATAATGAGAACAGAGATTAAGCCTGTGATAAACTAGTTTTCCTTTGGCTGTGTTATAGCCCTTTATTCGGTGCTCAAAATGATTGGTTTCGTCAGGTTTTCTGTTTGGGTTTTATTTTATTTTATTTTGTAATTAAGTTCCCCCCTTACTTTTGGTACATACTTGACATTTTACTACATTTTAGAATTTATTTCCTGTACTGATCATGGACCGTTTTTTGCTTTTAACTCAATCCTATCTTAATATTTCATTCCTACAAATCTCATTCCTGGCTCCTAGGCAGGATACTGCAGATAAACCAGGTTTTCAAAATTCTTCCCATAAGGGCTAAAATATAAATAAAAATTATTAATTATTTAAACTGATATAGTACACATATGCTGTTTTGGGAATCACATAATAAATTAAAGACAAAATGGGATTAAAGTGTCATAACCAAATAAAACCAGTATGTATTACATGGGAGAACTCTTTTATTTTTGATGTAGAAGCTAGAAGAGAGTATGTACTAGTTCTGCTACTTTAGTAGAGCACAGCAGCCATCTGTTTCCCTACACAAGCACACTGCTTGCCAGCTTGCAGCATGGGCAAGGAAATCTCACCTCTGTCTGTGAACTGACACTTGTCCTGGACAGTATCCAGGTTATTGTGTTTCATTGTCCTAGATGGCTTTAATAGCCTTTCTATCTTTACAATGAAAAGGTTTCGGTCAGCCTTTTTGAAAATAAGGTAAGAGGAGCACAATTACAGATATTGAGGTACTATTTGCCAAAGTGAGCTGCACAGGAGCTAAGCAGTTCATGTGAACTGAAGAACAAATTTTAACCAGCTCTCCAAGTTCATGTTTTTCTGCTGCTGTATAAGGGGTGTTGAGCTGTAATGGCTGACAATGCAAAGTTCAGACAACTTTGTAAGTTCAGAGGTAAACATCACAAAACCTGCTGCTTAGCCAGAGACTCTAAAATGAGCCCTTTTTTTACCTGTAAAAAGTCACACAGATGTGATTCTAGTTCAGCTGGCCACCTTTCCTGCACTTAATGAGAGTGGCTGTGTAAGTGGCAGTTTGGGAAAAATAGGCTGTCAAATAAGAATCTGTGGAGCCTCTGTGTGTCTGCACACACAGAATCAAAGAACTATAGTATTGTTCAGGTTGTAAAAGACTTTTGAGATCACTGAGTCCAAATGTTAACCCAGCACTACCAAGTCCAGCTCTAATCCATGTCCCTAAGTGCCACTTCTATACACCTTTTAAATACCTTCAGGGATGATGACTCCACCACTGCCCTGAGCAGACTTTTCCAGTGTTTGCAACCCCTTTGCTGAAGCGGTTTTTCCTAATATCTAATCTAAATCTCCCCTGGTTCAATTGGAGGCCATATACTCTTGTCTTAACACTTGTTACTTGGGAGAAGAGACTGACCCCCACCTCACAACAATCCTTTCAGGTAGTTGTAGAGAGCAATAAGGTCTCCCCCTCAGCTTGGTTTTCTCCAGATCAAACAACCCCAGCTCCCTCAGCTGTTCCTCGTAAGACTTGTTATGGGAGTTGTGTTCAATGGCTCTATGTCTAGGCAGAGTCTAGTGACAAGTGGTGTCCCTTAGGGGCTCCATCTTGGGACTAGTGCTCTATCAATGACAGAGACTATTATCTCTATCAGTGACACAGACAATAGGATCTAGTGCATCCATGTGAGTGACTGAAATGTTGATGGTTAATGGCTCAAACTTTGAAAAAGCATTTGAAAAAACATTTGAAAAAGCAGTGGGCACTTTGCTGACAATGGGCAAGGTAACAGCCCACATACAGGATGTGAGCACCAGAAGATGAACAGAGCAAATCAACCTTTGTTCAGCAAGAAGTTTCATTTTGGTTCCCGGATAAGGGAACAGGCTGATAAGAAGCAGATCTTGCAACGTAGGTTAATGCTTTTTGTCATTCCAATGTTTTATCATGCCAATGTCCTCCCTTACACAACTGGCTCAGGTGTAAAACTCTCCCCCCCCCCCTCTCTCCCCAGGGGGAGATATTGGGACATTCACCCATAGGCCTGAAGGTATTCATCTCTTCTGATGGGACATAATTGGCTCAACTGTGCTGATGTGAGAGGCAGATGTCATGTCTTAGAGGGTGTCATAAACCATCAAAGACCCCCCAAGTGCCCCCAGACTAAGTTCGGGGGCTTCCACCACAGGACTATGCATGATCCACAGTATTGCAACAGACAGCAAAGTTCTCCCCACCAGGGGAGGTATATGGATGTTCCCACGTAAGCCTAAGCATATATTAACCCCTTGAACTTAGTGTTTGGTGGGCTTCTGTCACCACTGACAGATCCAGACTACAATCATCACTTCAATCAACAGCCATTTAAATTGAAACAATTTAGACAATTAGACATCTAAATTGAAACAATTTTTGCTGGATTCATGGGTGGTAATATCTTTCTACTCTTATTCTTTCTTTCTTCTTCTTTTCTTTATACATTTTCTTAAATGGATTTTTTATGCTTTTATATTGTTGGATTTCTATAGACAATAACAAAAATGGCTACCTATCTCCTTTCCATTGCAACCAAATTGATCTAAAATAAATCCTACATATATGTGTATATTAAGAAAATAAAATTTTATATATATATAAACATCAGTCATTCAATGTCATTTCGTTCTAATCTACCCAGAAGGATCTA
The DNA here is from genome assembly GCF_036250125.1 of Pseudopipra pipra. NCBI lineage: Eukaryota > Metazoa > Chordata > Aves > Passeriformes > Pipridae > Pseudopipra > Pseudopipra pipra. The sequence continues at coordinate 80,504,219 of NC_087549.1, read as the reverse complement.
TTAACAAGAATCTTAGTTACCCTCATTTTCAGGAACGGGTTGTAACAACCCACAGCAAGTTTGCGGATGACACGAAGCTGAGCGGTGCACTTGACATAACAAAAGGACAGGACGCCATCCAGAGGGATCTGGACAAGAAGTAGGCCCATGAGAACCTAATGAAGTTCCAGAGGTCCAAATGCGAGGTGCTATAACTGGCTCAAGGTAATTGCAGACATGAGCACAGATTGGTAGAAGAACTCATTGAGAGCAGTCCTGTGGAGGAGGGGTTCTCATGGATGAAAAACGACATGATCTGGTAGTGTGCACTTACAGCACAGAAAGCCAGTCACGTCCTGGGATGTATTAAAAGTGTGACCAGCAGGTCAAGGAGGCTCGTTCTGTCCTGCTACTCCACTCTTATGTGACCCTACCTGGACTATTTTGTCTGGGATCCTCAGTACAGGAAAGATATGGACCTGTTGGAGTGGGTACAGAGAAGGGCCACAAAATTGATCAGAGGGCTGGAGCACCTCTCCCATGAAATTCAGCCTGAAGAGAAGGCTCTGATAAGACCTTATGGTGACCTTTCAGTACTTAGAGGGGGCTTATAAAAAAGAGAGAGAATGAATTTTTACACAGGCAGATAGTGATAGGACAAGGGGCAACAGTTTATAATGAAAAGAGAAGAGATTTAGATTAGATGTTAGGAAGAAACTTGTTCCTCAGAGGGTATTGATGCACTGGAACAGGTTACACATGGAGGTTGTGGATGCCCCATCCCTGGAAGCGTTCAAGGCCAGGTTGGATGGGGGTTTGAGCAATCTGGTCTAGAGGAAGGTGTCCCTGCCCATGGCAGGGGGTTAGAGCTAGATGAACTTCAAGATTCCTTCCAAACCAAGTCATTCTATGTATGATTCTGATGATTGATTCTGATGATTGTTCTCCAGATCCTTCACCAGATATGTTGCCCTTCTCTGGACACACTCCAACATCTCAGTGTGTTTCTTGTAGTGAGGGACCAAAAACTAAGCACAGTACTTGAGGTGCAGCCTCATCAGTGTTGAACACAGGGGAACAAAATATATATATATATTATATATATATATATAAGGATGAAAATCCCTCATGCTGGCCTCCCAGAAGGATCTGGGAAAGGTACACATGTCTGTCTTTGACTATTTTTGAAGCCGAACATAAGATTAAAACAGAAATACAGGGAAAAGGGACCAGGAGAAAACTTGAGCAGCAAAAACTATTTTACATTTTTAAAAATCTGTTCACTCTGAAAGCTCCTGCTGTAGTGATTTAGTACATCAGTCGCTTTAAATAGCAGACAATTGATTACTTGGCTTAATGCAACTGCACTGTGTGCAGTAAGAAAATGCCTATTTCGTTGGTTCATCCAAGTTTCTACTGTGAAATGACATACTCATTTCTTATCAAATTCATTGACATTGCATGTTCCAACCCCAGAGTCATGGCTTTCTACAATTTCTTGAGTGTATTTTGACCCATTCATTTTTTACTGTTTCCTCCAGTAATTGATTTCATATATAACACCAGGATACATGCAGACCCTTGAACCAAAGTGTAGTGCAAAGATGACAGGATCCAAAAGCCAGAAAAAAGCTATCAATTTATATAAACCATTGCAGAATAATATCTCTCTTCTGCCTTCTCATTAATCATAGCAACATATGAATCAGAGGATTACTTATCTTTTTTTTAAAGAATTTATGCAGCATATCTGTCTATGTGATAGGGCATTGGTTCTAGGGCTATAGCCTGGCCATAATACAAACATATTAATGATGCTTCAAAACAAATAAGTAAACAACTAAATACATGTGTGGGCATTTCTAGCATTCTGAGTACAGTAATCCACTCCCTAGAGGGATGCAGTCCCCCTGTGTCCCACTGAGTCAGGTCAAGGTCAGGACTGGTCCTGCCAAGGGCATGGGTAGGCAATGGCCTGGTGAGGTTGTGATGGTTGAGACAGCAGACTGAGAGTGACAAGACACATGGCCTTTATCACCAACATATTGCTTATAGGCTGCTAACACATTTAATTATTTTTAACGCAGATGGGACTGGAGTTCATAATTTTTCTTCCCTTTTTTTCCCGTCCCTTAATAAATCAATGATAAGTAAGCTGAAAGCACAATTTTCAATAGGTTTGTGGCAGACTGGTCAATGATCCAAAAATGAAAACATAGGTCTATTGACGGAAAAGAATGAGTTTATTTCAGCATCCCTCAAAATCCAGTCATGCAGAAACTCAAAGAAAAATGTAAAATTTAGTTCCCAGTTACTACAAGTGCTCAATCAGAAAAGCCCTGGCGTTTAGGACTCAGGAGATAAAGGTTTAGTTTTCACATCTGACCAAATCTGCATCATGGCTTTTGTCAAGACATGTGACAGAAAGAAACCTACATGATCACTGAGTCTTCCCCCTTCTATCAATAGATTGTCACAGACCAAAGGCCATTTTGAAAGGTATTAGACTCCTTTTTAAAATTATTTAATTTTTGCAGGAGGACAAGGACTATCATTCTGAGCTTGTACAAACAATTGCCCAGTGGAAAACACATTTCATTGCATCAATTGTATCAATGTAGATAAAGAGGCTCTACTTCACTGATTTTCTATTGTCTTCTTTAAGAAACTGGATGGTTTTCTTCTGAGAGAAAAACTATAATCTCCAGTTTTAAAAACAAACACCTCCTAACTTGCTTTGTGGATTCTCATTTTACAGGTCAGAACTGTAAGGTTCCATTTCTTTCTTTCTTTCTTTCTTTCTTTCTTTCTTTCTTTCTTTCTTTCTTTCTTTCTTTCTTTCTTTCTTTCTTTCTTTCTTTCTTTCTTTCTTTCTTTCTTTCTTTCTTTCTTTCTTTCTTTCTTTCTTTCTTTCTTTCTTTCTTTCTTTCTTTCTTTCTTTCTTTCTTTCTTTCTTTCTTTCTTTCTTTCTTTCTTTCTTTCTTTCTTTCTTTCTTTCTTTCTTTCTTTCTTTCTTTCTTTCTTTCTTTCTTTCTTTCTTTCTTTCTTTCTTTCTTTCTTTCTTTCTTTCTTTCTTTCTTTCTTTCTTTCTTTCTTTCTTTCTTTCTTTCTTTCTTTCTTTCTTTCTTTCTTTCTTTTTCTTTCTTTCTTTCTTTCTTTCTTTCTTTCTTTCTTTCTTTCTTTCTTTCTTTCTTTCTTTCTTTCTTTCTTTCTTTCTTTCTTTCTTTCTTTCTTTCTTTCTTTCTTTCTTTCTTTCTTTCTTTCTTTCTTTCTTTCTTTCTTTCTTTCTTTCTTTCTTTCTTTCTTTCTTTCTTTCTCTCTCTCTCTCTCTCTCTCTCTCTCTTTCTTTCTTTCTTTCTTTCTTTCTTTCTTTCTTTCTGACAGAAAAGTAATATAAAGTGATGAGCACAGATATGCTTTGTATCTGATGGCCTATGGTCATGTCAACTCCCTAAGCACTCTTTTCCCTAAGCAATTCAGAGCTCAAATTTCGGTAACATCTCAAGTATCTAGGAAAAAAATGGTAACAGTGTGTAGGCTGACATTTTCTGCTCATAATGTATCTATATGATAGTTAATTTTCAAGCAATGTTACATGATAAATGGCCACATTTTGTATTATTTTACTCCTGCTTCCAAAGAATATATCCCCCCAAGGCTCTTTCAATACTTTCGAGTAATAGCAGAAAAGGGTTGAATGTACAAATTTGTCAACATTGATCAAAGCTGACATTCAGGTTACTCTTCAGAGGCTTTCTGTGTCAGTTTTCTTCACCCTGCTGTTTTCAAGGCTTCTCATGTGTTTTCATCATTAGCAATAAGCTGTTTTGATATACATTTTAGATCCGACTTTTGATTCACTAAGTATGGGAATTTCCAGATCTGAACCTTGCCAAATTAATTTTTTAGACTAATTTTCATCAATAAGCAATTGACTACTCAAGTGCAATATGGAGAACTCTGCCCCTGAATATTTTAACAATGTTGCCTATACACTGCTCCAACTTCAAATTTTCATGCTAGTCATTGAATATTCATGGAAACATTTTCCTTTTAGAAAACTTTGAGATAATTTTCAGTTAAATAGAAAAACTTTTCGAAGTACTGTAACTAGACAACAAAGCTGTGAACAACATTTGGTAAATTCTTCGGTCTTGACAAATGAGGATCTATATTTTAAATGGCATGGCGTAGAATGTTTAAAGTTGGGTCAGTCATACTGTGTACAGTTTTATACATATTGCATGGAGCACATGTGTCAAGAAAACACATTAAAAGAAAGCCTATACTTAAAAAATGCCTGGCCATAACCTTTATACTCATGTGATTAAATAAGAAAGATTTCAACACATATTCTTGCTTTCTTCATGCAGGCATTTCAGACTGGTGACTAAATAAAGCCTAGTAACCAAGAAAATTATGTTGGCAACATGAAGCTTAGACCTACTCTGAGTAACATACAATTAGTGCTGTACAGGCAGAATTAATTCTTAAATCTTGTATAATTTTACATAATTAAAATAAACATAATGTGTGTTTTTATGGGGAGAAATTTCAAAGCAATCTTTCATACTGAGAAGTGACTCATAAAGTAAGTTAAAAGACCTTAAATATTAAAAACAAATTCCTTACCATGAAAGCTTAAAAATTCCATCAGCTGAATCTGCTAGCATCCACTTACTAAGCTAATTACGATATTAAATTACATTATTGCTAATTATATCTTCCAATTCCTATCCTTCTTAGTCTCCTCCACTCAAGGTGTGAGGGTATTGACCTTATTGGAATAAAACCAGCAAGTATACGCAATAAACCCGGTTCATCATCAATTCAAATATTGGCAGGTGGTTTGGGTTTTTTTTGTAAACAAGAACAATATACATTTAATAATGACAAAGTAGTTGTGTGTTTTATATGATTAATCTTTTATTACCAGTCAGCTGGCATTAAGTTGACTTCCTGTTTTTCCTAAAGCTCTGAACATTCACATCTCTCACTGTTTTTTTCTTGCAGCTTTGCTCATTCAGGACTCAAAAAAATAAAGTCCAGGGGTCATTTGATGAAACAGCTGGACAGTTGTTCCATAGCAATTAATTTAATTGTCATGAGAAAACAGCAAACAAATGGTCTCAACAAATGCAAAATAAATAGAGAAAAAAACTTTAAAAGATTTTAGGCAGTTTAACACTAAGGCTAAACCAAACATAAACCCCTTTATCTTAGAAATGCTATTTAACTTTCCATAAAATTTTGTGAACTGTAGGAACTGCTGGGTTTGTGATACAGAAAAGTTAGAAAGCATCTATGCATTCTTTAGGTTAAACACTTTCCATTTGAACTACTTTTTGCTTCTGAAGACTCCAAAGATCCTTACTTCTTGCTTAACACCTGATATGAATTCAACCATGTTTGGTTTCTGAATCGATCTAAAGGTTGAAAATTCTAGACCCAGTGTGCAAACAGATGAGAGAACAGAGAAGAAAAAATGTTTCCCAGTAGTCACAATATTCTGGATTTAACTATGTTGCTGAGTTGAACTTGACACACTTAGTTTGCTTATGTTACAGTTCTGTACCTGTAATGTGTAAAAAAAATTGGCAATCTATGGGACTCAGTGTAGATATTTAAGACAACGTTCAATGAATTTGCAGGGTAGATGAACGCTTCGTAATGAAATGTCAACGAGGTGGAAAATATGGCTTTGGGACATGGTAGCATAATTACAATGCTAATCAAGGACAATTCAATACTCTCCAGTAAAGTTGACAAGCTTGAGAGTTAATCCAGGATTAAGTATTTCAAGATTACTGGTGTCCCAGTGAGGAAAAGCCTAAGAATTTAGTAATCTTTATGGCAGCACTTCAGAAAGATGAAGCAAAATATTTATTTTCAGAACGATATCAGGTTGCCTCATCCCTAATTTGTGTCCGGCTGCATCTTCATAGGTGCTCTCAACACTAGTCTAATTTTCACAGAACAACACTTTCTTAACACCACAATATGCAAAGGAAAATCCATGTTGTTTATACACATGCAGATACTGGTACATCTATTCCCCCTCCTCTCTTAAGTGATTGTAAAATACTTTCTCTACTCAAATAGATAAAAATATAACCACCCATACTTGTTTGAGTCAGACCCTAGAAACAGATAAAGCAATTGGAAAAAATCAACACTCTGTCCCTTATCAGCTATTTATTGCTGTCCATCAGATATATTAGCAGATTGCACAAACAAAATCACAATGGATTTATACGTGTTGTCACTCATGCATAACTACCAGAGAAAGACTAATTACACCTTTTATTCATCATTATCATTCCACTTTTAAAATCCAGCTAAATGATAACAATTATAAATATAAAACATGCTTACAATTCAAATTCTCTGCTTCACATGAAAGCCAGCTCAGCATAATTATTTTCTCTCCACTGAAAAGCATGAATTGATGGCAACATTCCCAGATGAGCATATCTTTTTATTGCTTAGAACGCAAACTTTTGCTGTGAAGCATCATTTTATCATTTCATTTTATTGCTTGTTACATGGAAATTGAAGTAGACAAATGACATGAGTCTCAAAAAATGGAAGTCTGTGTTTCTATACCTTTTCTGTTAGCCCCACAATAGACAGCACCTGCATCACAGGAAGACTGAAAAGATTATCTATTAATTTCAGTCAGGAAGAGCATAGCTAATCTATACTTTAATGACATATGTTATTGAGAAATTGCACGACGGTATTCTAGTAGAAAAGCATAAGTTGCTGGTTTTTTAATGACATAAAGGCCTAAATTAGCATGACATGGATCAAGGATTGGACTTGATGATCTCAAAGGTCTTTTCCAACCCAGCTGATTCTATGATTCTGTGATTCTATGATTCTATGATTCTATGATTCTATGATTCTATGACATTCCATCTTGGTGTAAAGTCTCCATCACATCTGATTAATGTATGCTTGCATGTCTTTTGCCTAGTGAAAACAAACAAACCTCAACTACTGTGATTGTTTAGGATTCTGAAAACAGTTTTTACCATAGAAAAAAGGGGAAGATGAACAATGTAGAGTATACATTTAATTTTCAAAATGCTGGTATAAGTCAAAATAGAAGACAGCACCTATTCTGTTGGATTAATTTGTTTCTTTTCTAATGGATATATTTTTTGCTAATGTCAGGAAAACGAGTTGATCATTACGATTTCAATAAAGATGGGATATGAGGCAAAGTGATGCAAATGAAAAAGCCTGTTGATAAATAAAAAGAGAAGTGTGGGTAGTCATCACACTTCAAACTGTGGTTGGAATAAAACAATGCACCTCATTTCTTTAGGCTGCCAGCTGCCAACTGTGAGTGTATTTTAGACTTTCAGGAAGAAGATAAATGACTTTAATATGTAACTTGTACTCTAAGACAGAATTTCTCCATGTCGGTAACATATTTTTTGTCAGAAAAACTCTGTCAGAACTTCCAGAATGATATATTATTATTTATAAATCCAGAACCAGACTCCAAGTACTCATTCTGGCATTAGACACTATGATGCAATTCAGGATGCTTGAAATATTTCAAAACCTGACATATTAGAATCTTAATGTTCTAAAAAGTAGAAAGGGAAAAAATGCACTTGACTTGTTCTGATGAGAACTATCCCTTCAGCTGTCAAATACAGAGAATGAGATTTGTCAGGAAGACCAACATAGCTATGTACTGTAGCAATAGATGAAGCAGAATTAGAAATATCCAAGGTGGGGGAAATAATGCACCACCTCATTTACCTACCCATTGTGGGCTGTAAAGCATAGAATAGATTTAAAGGACTTGAAAAAGATAATGTCATCATTTTGAAGATATGAGGGGTCAGAATGAAAAGACCATACTGTCCATTCCTGCCAGATGGTTTGGGAAAAGGAGGGAAGATCTTTGCTAAAAAGCAGCTCAATATCACCAAATATATGTACAGGTATTGCTAGCAAAACTGCAGGTGGGAGTCAATGTCTTGCTATCACAGAAGAGATGAAAGGTTGGGCAGAGATAGGTCATAAGGACTTAAAATATGAAAGCAAGTCATTTATGCTTGGTGCAGCAGGGAATGGAAAGACAGTGGAGAGAAGTAAAAAGAGGATTAACAAGAGCTAATCCTAGATATGAAGGTTTGTATGGTTTATGTAGATTATCGTCTCTGCAGTGGTAATGGATTTGTTGCAGAGTGGCACCCAAATGTGTATATTTCCTGTAAATTATGAATTTAAATCTGTCAAGCTGATTTTTGAGTTACAGGTCATCAAAAAAATGCTTTGATAAAAAGCATCTGCACGGTGAAGGTTACAAGCAGACTTTTGTTAATGCTAACATGTTTTTTTCTTTATTTTACATAGTAAAAATATTTTTAAATTGCAACCAAGCAACCATGAAAAATTTGTACATACTCTGAAGGCCAATGAACAGGCTATTAAATTACACATATTTGAAAATAATTTCTTTCTCTAATTTTCTTTAATTGGTCTATCATCTTTTGGAGACACTTCACCTTAAAAAAAATATAAACTTTCAACCAAAGAAATATTGACACAAGATTTAGGCTTCACTTGCAGTAAAACAAGACTAAAAATTAGAAAATGGACAATATACATATATATATATATATATAAACACAGTGAATCGTATTTTACACATTATAATCAGCCCCAAAAAAAACGTCTTCAGAGGAAAAGCTGGGAGCTTGCAGAGATGCACATATCTGTAGGGAATAGGCAAAAGTGCCTTTCCTTTGAATAAAAAGGGTTTGTGCTTGTCAGCAGGGAGAGCCCTGAGTCCGTTCTTACAGGGAGTGGTTGACATGTCTATACACTGTCATTTTAACTGTTAAGGTAAGAAAAAAACAGAAAGTTATTTGGAAACTTATATTGTCCCTAACATAGATGTTTGTAGGGAAGCTTGTGACCCTAGAGAGTGTCTCACAGAATATGGCTTAGAGTTATTGCAGTCTATAAAAATGAACATGTCTCTTGTCTTTAAAGGTCAAGAAAATCAGAACAATATTATCTCCATGTTCATCCTCTGTGAATACTCTTTCATACACTCATATCCTTCCTTTAAAAAAAAGCAGACTAATTTTCTGAGTAGAATGGCAATTTATTAGGATGTCTGAACCTTGTAATAAACTTCAAAAATAAATGACTACCCGATAAGATTTTTGTTTGCTATATAACAGCATTTTTTCCTCAGTTTCAAGGGTAGCTGTCTGTAATCTAATCCTGCTTTTTAAAAACATCCTCCCTGTAGAGACTATGTCAATTAACTACAGAAATACTCTTGAGCTTCAAGAGTGTCTGAACTTATGTGCTCAAGTGAGCTGATCATTTATTGTAGGATAAATCTCAAATGTGTGATGTTTCTGGTGGAGTTTGATGTTTACTGAATGTCACAGATTTTTTTTGTATTGGGGATCTATTCAGTAAAATATTAATTACATAATTGAAGCATCCCACTGCTTTTAAGAGCTGTTTTTCCAATAATATGCCCATGCATATAATTTCTGTTGTTTTCAGAAGCATTGTTATTTTTTTCTCAGAACCGTATTCTGATTCATTTCAACATGGACCAATCTAAAGACCTCATAGATGAGGATGATTTTTTTTTCTTGCTTTCCTTTTTATTTGATACCTTAAACTCTCAACCAAGAAAGATCAAGTTTCTGAAACCTGAATTTGTAGAAGGCACTTGCAGAGTTTGTCTGGGCAACTTGACTTCTAATAACATACTGTGACTGTATTTATAGCATTGATTCTCATGGAATGATTAATTTATCTGTACTTGGTGATAGCATGATCAGCTGCTCTTAACATTATACAATATTAAGGATGGGTTATTACAACTCTTGTAGAGCTACTGACAGGAGCTGGGCTTCAATGATACTTTTGGTCCCTTCCAACTCAGTATATTCTATGATTCTGTAATGAACAGGCCCTCAATCATGCAATGAGAAGGCTTGGAGAGATGTAAAATCTTAGTGAAAGACCAAGACTGAGATATCTTTGACATCATTCTGAGATTTAGCTCAGAGATAAAGGTTTTCTAGCAATGTACAAACCAAATAACGCTAACTGAAGTAAAACCAGATTATTATTTCTCAGAAAATTATGTTTCTGCAAATAGTTCTTGCTTTACTATTTACCTTTAAGTGGGTACCGTAAAAAGATAATATGACAAAACAGCTTGAACTCCACTCATTGGATGTTCAGAAATATATAGAAACATAGAATCATAAAATCATAGAATATGCTGAGTTGGAAGGGACCCATCAGGATCATAGACTCCAATTCCTAACCCTGCACAGGACACCTAAGAGTCACACCATGTGCCTGAGAACATTGTCCAAATGCCTCTTGAACTCTGTCAGTGCTGTGACCGCCTCCCTGGGGAGTCTATTCCACTGCCTAACCACCCTCTGGGTGAAAAGTCTTTTCCTGATATTCAACGTAAACCTTCCCCATCTCAGCTTCATGCCATTTTCTCAAGTCTTATTCCTGGTCATAAGAATGAAGAGATCAGTACTTGCCTCTCTGCTTCCCCTTGTGATGATCTTGAAAGCCATAATGAGGTCTCCTCTCAGTCTCCTCTTCTCCAGGTTGTACAGACCAAGTGACCTCAGCCGCTGCTCATATGGCTTCCCCTCAAGGCCTTTCACCATCTCCATTGCCCTCCTTTGGATGTTCTCTAATAGCTTAATATCTTTGTTATATTGTGGTGCCCAAAACTGCACACAAAATTCAAGGTGAGGCCTCACCAGCGCAGAGCAGAGCGGGACAATCCCCTTCCTTGACTGGCTGGTGATGCTTTGCCTGATGCCCCCCGGGACATGATTGGCCCTCCTGGCTGCCAGAGAACTGCTGACTCATATTCAACTTGCCATTGACCTGAGCTAAAGGCAACACAAAAGTGTTCATTTTTGCTTGGGCACATTTTTCTTTGTTTTTTTATGGACCAACATTTATGTGCTTGTCTGTATATACTCACACACATTCGAACACATTGCCCATTTAATTTGTTTGTTTACTGTTTCTTGCTTAGAACTAATGCAATATAATTTGCTTTAAAATCAGTTCTTACAGATAATATTCCAAAAGTTTTAGAGTTTGCATTTGAATTTGCACAGTGATGCCCAAAAGAAAACTTGGGGAGAAAAAAAAACAACTCCAAGGCAATTTAATTAGAGGTAAGATAAGAAAAGGATTTAATTGTGCCTCTCAGGCATAGGCTTATAAGACGTGTGCCCCTTCTGTCTTAGGTGTTACAATTTTATAATACTGTCCAACCAATCCCAGGTTTTTCCACCCTCTGGCTTTTGCCCTGGTCCACCCCTGATCCGCCCCTTGGGAATTGGGGCTGGGGTCTTTTTGAGACCAGCTACTTCATCACTTGGTCTTTCTCAGAGCACGAAGGGCACATGGTTACCCAGTTCTTGATTGTACTCTGCAGTTCAGGCTAGGATTAGATGTTCTTATACAGAAGAGGCCTACCTTGGTGAGAGACTAAACTTTCTAATGGAATTTAGGAGGATTGATGTGGGGAATTGGTGTGAGAGGGTTTGGGAGTGTGTGTCTACTGTGCTAAGGGTAAGGGTAAGGGTAAAGGAATAAATCCTGCTCCTTCTAAAACCTACACTTTCTACATAACTACTTACAAAACTTATAAAATTAGAAAAATTAAAAACCAAAAGGACCTTAAGGCATCAATGGTTTTAGACACAAAACAGAGCACAATCTGCTCTATCACGGTAATGCAATTTGAACTACTAACCTGAACTGGTTAGTTTCCCCTCAACTTCATATTTTTTTGTCTACAGAAAAGGAAGCATGCAGTTACCAAGTAGCTGTGTAATCTTGCCCTTTTAAATGATCCTCGTTATTTGGGATAGCAAAGCTGTACCTGTCACCTGCACCTTGTTTGAGCAAGCCATCTTCTCAGTCTTCTGGCTTTTTACCTTGACAATACAAACATTTATGATAGTCTTTAATTATAGCATATTCTAGTAAAGTCATTATTTCTTCAGTGTTTAAACACCTGATCCATTGTCTGCCTATTTCCTTTTATTCCTCTTGTCATCCCAGATCCCTGGATTAGAAAGGCATTTACGAAAACCGTAATCTGAAATTTTCTCATAGAGTAGTAGTATTATTAAAAGCCAAAACAGTGCAAAAATTGTATTTGTGCTGTCAATTTCTTAGTATCGCATAATTTTTGTAGTCAAAATAATGTCTAACAAGCTGAACTCTGGCTGACTTTCAGTATATAAAGTTGATAGCTTTACAAAAACCATTTCTATCTCTGTAATATTGTATACTAAATGCTTTAATAATAGATATCCATCATATTTACATAATGATGCCTTCAGATGTAATAAGTTAACCACATTAACGTAATGTTTACAATTTGGGGAAGGAAAGAAGAATAGGGTAGACATAAATTGATAGTTTTATTTTCCATTATTATATATTATGATGATACTTTTGCAGCTAGCTTTGCTTCATGAGATTAATTTGCAAATGAGCAAAAATGTTAAAAATATGAAAAATTCGATGTAAGATCTGTGACTGCACTGAGCACTTTTTTAAGTGAAAGCCTGGCATACAATCCAAATGCTTTATAAACTTACTTTCTATTAAGAACAGTAAAAAATAGGCTATTAAAATATCATTTAAAATAAGCAAACAGTGAATTCAGATATTAATCATTACAGTTTTATTGTAAGTGGTAATAGAGTTAAAATACTCTAAGAGCAAAATGTTCTCTGGCATTTCTTAACAAACTAGATTAACAACAAAAATAGAAATAGTACATATTTCTACTGATCTTTAAAATCAGCTTCAAACTGGTCATAGATATTGATCCTCTTTCCTGTTTGTTAATTTCTGTTTCTCTTATTAAAGTATAATTCTTGAAATCAGAAGCTTCCAGAGGGAAGTATTCAAGGATCTAAGTTCATAGAATTTTTCATTAAAGTCATCTGGGATAGGATTCTTACATATTTTTGGTATTTTCGAAAACATTCATTTAGTCCTCCACCACAGATGGTATTATGAGAGGACAGAAGGGATTATAGGCTACACTTTCTGTGCTTTCTTCTTAGGGATATTTGTACTTGGACTGGCCTCAGTCAGAATGTGATAATGAGATGAATTACTTCACAACTATTGCCCAATGAAAAATTAAAACTATAAAATGCTCCTTTAAAATGACATTTTGATTTCATACTTCCATCTAGCCTTAAAAGTAGATTTATCTTTTTTAAATCAAATACAATATTCGAACATAAGTTGTACTGGTTTTGGCTGGGGTAGAGTTAATTTTCTTCACAGTGGCTGGTATGGGGCTATGTTTTGGATTTGTGCTGAACATAGGGTTGATAATATGTTTTTGTTATTGCTGAGCAGTTCTTGCACAGAGCCAAAACCTTTTCTGCTTTTCATACTGCCATGCTGGCAAGGAAGTTGTGGATGCATGGGAGACTGGGAGAAGACACAGCCAGGACATGAGACCTGAAGTGACCAAAGGGATACTCCATATCATATGACATAATACTCAGTATATAAAGTGGGGGGAAGAAGGAGGAAAGGAGGGGACATTTGAAGTGATGGTATTCATCTTCTCAAGTCATCATTACACATGGTGGGGCCCTGCTCTCCTGGAGATGGCTGAATGAATTAATTCCTTGTTTTGTCCTGCTTGTCTGTGCAGTTTTTGCTTTCCCTGTTAAACTGTCTTCATCTCAACTCATGAGTTTTCCAGTTTTTACTCTTCCAGTTCTCTCCTCAGTCCTGTTGGTGGGGGAGTGAGTGAGCATCTGTGTGGGGCTTGGCTGCTGGCTAGGGTTAAACAATAATGTAAGTATATCATATTTGTTTTTCAGAATCAGACTGTATTCTCTTATATTTAGTATATTCTCCTGCAAAATCTTATGTTTGCTCATTATGCTCAACCTTATTGAGAAGCTCTGTTTGCTGTAATTATAAAAGTAATTGTGAGAAAGTCAAACAGCACCCGCTGTAGCGAGGCATGATCCAAAGTCTTACAGTACTTTATTGTCCAGCATGAGGAAATGTCTTTAATAGTTTGGATTACCTTATGGTGATTAGATAAATGTGGATTAGAACTCTCTGCATTGACGTCTATATTACCATTCCTCTGCACAGAGCCTCCAATGTTCACGGTGTAATTCTTTATTCATTTACTTAGATGGGGTTAATTGCAGTTTCAGCTAATTAGTGACTTTCATCTGAATTCAAAATATGGCAAATTAAAAGCTCTATACTCCAGAGTTTTCACTGAGTAAAACAAGCTACGTCCTTCAATCTGATTCCCATTTTTGGTGCATCAGGGAAAGACTCTACACACTGGGCAGCAATCCAAACCAACTTCTGCTCCTTTAGCTAGGTGAAAAAAATGAATCTAGCTCCATCAAGGCACTTAAACGCAAACTTAGTTGATATTTCATGAAACTATGGAGAAAAAAAAAAACATAACAACACAAAATGACAGATTTTTACTATGGCTTAGAAGATACTGAGGGATCAACTACATTACAAAATAATACAAAGCATAAATACAATGGTTTTACCTATATTATTAATGAAGCTTTTTGTATGTATAATTCTAAGCCTGTATCTTCATAATCTGCAGGATTCTCAGCAAAAATATACGCCAATAAATAAAAAAAACAATATGTTGTATGTCTTAAAATATGAAAATGAAGGGAAGATATTCTTGTGATGTATACCACCATCACTAACAATACTCATATTACAATAATTTATTAGGCATTTTTGAATTCTTCAGAACATTACCTGTTGCCTTCTAAGTTATTCTGTATTATTATATTCTTTACTATTATTAAGTAACCAGCTGGGTGTTTTTTGGTTTGGTTTGGTTTAGGTTTTTTTTAATGTTTCTATAACTAGTTGCTGTTTAGTTGTATCTTTCAGAAAAGTAAAATTAAAGACTCCTGAGTAGTAAATTTAATGGCAGGTACATCAGATCCTCAGATACTTCCAACTAGCAAATTTCTCTGGTGTTGGATCCTATGCAAGAATTACTCATTTGTAAGGTGATAGACCAATTTAAGGCCACAGTGACAGTCCTGAGTGGTTACAGGAAAGGCCTCAGCAGCTGGAGAGGCTATTCCTAGAAACCCATTGTAAGGTGATAAGGCTACACAAAAAGGGACAAAGAGACTCCTGATGGCTTCCTGAAAGACCCCGGCACCTGGGGTGGACTTCAAGGAAGGATGGAATGGTATGGGGATAGCATGGCCTTTCTTTGCAAACATCCTATCTGACAAGAGCTCAGGAAGCTGACCCTTAGGCCTATGTCATCTGTCTATCACCCCAAAAATTAGTTTATTGACTGTTGTCACTCAAATTGTCTTGTGGGGGTAACTGACGAGCTGCCTTTTCTCCTTCTACTCCTCAGGATGCTGTGACGTGAGCAACCATTTTTATATTTTACTTTGATTTTACCTTTCCTTATATCTTGCCTTACTTTGCTTATTTTATTTTACTTTGCTTTCACCTTTCCTTGCCTTCCCCTTTACCCTAGAGATACTAATTGTACTTCACTTTACCTTATAGATACTAATTTTCCCTATACCTTATAGACTATATTGTACCTTATTGCTTTAGATCGTGTACTCTGACTCATTTTACATGGTTTGCCTTAAAGTGCATATTTCTTGGCATTAGTGAGTTAAAGTGTGTGCTAGTGAGAAGTAGCTATATTCTTTCCTTTTTCCTTTGTGTTAGCGAGTGTGTTTAGATTTTGTCCTAGTCTTTGTAAATTGGTCTGTTGCAGAGGGGGGTTGCTTCAGTTTTGTGTTAAGGTGTTATAGTAATCTATTGTTTCTTAGGAAGTTGTGTTGTTTTTGGAGAGCGTGCTTCTGGTTTGAGGTTTTATTAGTTAAGTGGATGTATCAGTTTTGCCTGGCTCTCCTGCCAAGTCCAAGCTGTCTCCTATCCCCTCCCGCTCTCCCCAGGCGAGGAAAAAAAAAACAAAAGAAGTTTGAATGAAAAGGGATTATATCAAATATATATATATTACATATATTTCCAATTATATCTACCATTTGAATATATTATACACAACAGGAAACTCCCGAGAGGGAAAAAGGGAAAAGGGAGGGGGAAAACAGGGATAAAAAGAAACCTAAAAAACAAATATCCTAAATATACCCATTAATAGAGAGCTAATGAAATAATATAAAAACGAATTAAATACTTCCCCAAGCGGGAACAGCAGAGCTGTGCAAGGCAGCAGCCAACTCCCCCATGCCTCCCGGAGAGACCGGAGATAACGGCAGGTCTGAGCAGCAGGCCCTGGCCTATATAAGCAAAGCCCATCCACAGAGAGACCTGTCACCTTCAGCCACAGGAAGAGAGAAGAGAGCAAACTCTCTTATCTGTGCCTTTTTATATGTTGTGTTACGGAAAGCAACAATATGGAATACTTCCTTGATCACTTTTCTAGTTCCTTCCTGGTTACAAGCTGGTCTCCAGGAAGATCTAGGGTGAAAACTATCACAGTGGAATTTTGCAGTTAAACATTATCACCGACGATGAAAACCTTATAAGTAGTCACAGATTGTGTTAATAAAAGTTATTTTGTGAGCTGCTAAGAGTTAGTCCATTTCTGGGGGGTTTTATGGTGCTGGCAGTCTTGACGACAGCGGAATAACTCGTAGGAGAAACTTGCTGAGAAGGTTCTCCATTGCTATTAAGTGTAGTCCCCATAAATAGGGTATCAAAAGTCCTGTTCATCTCAGTGAATCTGTCAAGCAGAGGGTCTCCCCCTAAGGAGACACTGACTGACTGTTTTCGGACTTTAAAGGCTTTGAACTCCCAAGAGGGGGACACTATTAGACAAGAAATATATTAATACAAGTGGGACAGAAAATCCTTCATTTCTGCTACTTTTCACATGACATTCTTTCTACTACTGTAATGCAGAGCATTATTTACATCATTCCCTTATACTTTTGCCAGGATGTCTGAACTTATTTTTCATGAATAGGAGAAAAAGAAAGGACTGAAAATTATTCTTTTAATTAGTATGGTAGACAAACACACACTAAGTGAATTTTAGTGTAGCATCACCTTGTGTTTGATTTTTTTACTGTCAAAGATTAATTAACTTATAGCTGAGGTAAAAAGCATCTGTTAGGTGACACAGAGCAATAGAAAATATACAAATCTGTAATGATAGCAATGTGAGCCATCCACTTGACACTCCTTTTCTTTATCTATGTTTCTTGGAAGTAATCTTTCTTCATGGGAAGTGGGAAGGGTGATAAAGTGCTTTTCTTATGCCTGAGCTTGAACAGGGGATATTTGCATGTTTTCCTTCCAGTGTGGGTGTAATTATATGTGTATCTATTTGCACAAACACACACATGCGCATTTTACAAATCTGAGAGATCCTATCAGTTCCTTTGGAGGTGATATAGGTGTTCTAGGGGATGAGACGAGGAAACCATCTCATGCTACTACTACATACACATTTGAAATACTAGATTATTGGGATGTCTGTGATGTCCATGCGTCTTCTTGCCAACAGTCTGTTTCTCATAACACTCTAAACTGTTAAGCATATTGGCCATTTTCACAGGAACTGAAAAAAGGTCTCATATTTCTTGAAAATGAGCCACTAGATGGAGGGTGAAGATGCAAATCGCTTCTGACAGTGAGGAAGAGACAGAAAGAACTCAATCAATACTTTCTTAGGAAGCAACTAGCCTCAGTTGCTTTCTTCCCTGCAGTTTTTCATAAGAAGAACCTGCTTATATGCGCTTTCTATTGGAATACAGTAGGTAAAGCCTCTGGGAAAAGGAATGTGCCCGGAAGAAGACTTCATTAGTTCCACTGTCACAAACATCTGGTCACATTTGACTTTCCTACTTTGAAAAACTTTCTGTAGTTGAACTCCTGTAACCAGTGAAGAATAGATTGTGTTCAAATCATGCTTCACTTTGTTTTAAATTATGGCGCTGTATTCCTCAGAGTAAACTCTAAAAAGCTTTGGTTTCATTGATCTTGTAGGTCATGGCTTAGCATGCTTGCAGTATACATAGGGTCAAGGACAGTATACTAGCATTGCACATAAAAAAAATTTCTTTTATCATTGGATATAAAACGCAAGAAGGTAGTATTTTTAAGTTTAATTCAAAGACTATCTCTATGAACAAATAAGTTATTTTGTAACAAAGGACTGCCCTTGACAATGTATAAAGCCCTATGTACAGAAAGTAGTAGCCAACAGCAATAGAGGCAATAGAAACCTCAATGAGTGACTGAGCATCCTGCTATGAACTGAAGACAAGAATACCAGCATGACAAAATGCTGGTATTCTAGTGCCTGCTAGACCAGGCACTGCTGAAGATATCTGAAAACTTCCAAAAAATTTCCACTACTTTTCAGGTCAGTCGCTAGTTTTCTTTCTTTTGTTCTCAAACAGTTATGTATCAGTTCTTTAACACAGCTAGGTTACCAAAGTAATCAACTACACAGCAAAGAGTCTGTCACTCATTGAATACAAAGTCTTATAAGAAACAAAACTCAAGCTGTAAGTGCCTGTAGACCTTTCTCCTACAATCTTAATTCCAGTCTTCCTTAAATTCTTTTTTCCTATTGTTAGTTCCCTTTTCTTCTTACTTGTCAAATCAATAAACTGGCTTATACATTTCATAAAGTGGTTTTAGTTCCTGCTAACCTGAACCTGACTAAATAAGCTCTCTGCTCCATGATGCAGAACATTCCTTTTGCCTTTCAAACACTTTTTCTTGTATGCTCAGAATAGGTGGCTTTATCTAAACACAAACAAAAAAAAACCCACAAGAAGATAACTAAAAAAAAAAAGCCACACCAAAAAAACCCCTAAGGGTTCTTTTTTGGTAGTTTATCTTTCCTTAAATCCTTTCTTCTGTGATAATCTACTTTTTACTTTTTGTTTAGTTTTGTTGCTGACATGGTTTAGTGTTTTTATTATTTATAAATCAGAGTACTTACTAAACCTGCTTGAGATGGAACTGAACTCTATTTCTCTTGCTAGAGCAAATAATTTTGTGATATGTGGCTGCATCCAATATAGAAATTAAAAGCATAACATGTTCAGAAGAATTAACACTGACCTAAGGAGACAAATGCATTTTTAAGTACCATATGTGCCTCATTATTGTATTGCATATTGAGCAATGACAGTATGCCATAACATAATCATTAAGGGAAGAATTAAGAAATTATTTTTTCCTATTTATTTAATAAAAACCCCCAAGGTAAATATAAAAGATTATTCTAAGGAAAAGTGAAATGTCCCATTTATTCATTAATTCAAAAAGACACTTTTATCACTTCAAGAGGGTTACACGGATTTCCAGAAAGAGTAACATACTGAGGGAAGGATATTCTATGAGAAATGACTTTACACATGCATACTTCTTGAGGTAAAGTGAAGTAAACTGTTCTTGTGTCCAATTGTTTATAAAGACATGAGAGAGGAGACATGAAGAAATTGAGATTTCTGAACTGGAAATCCTAGATCTTACTGGTATGCTTGGGTTTGTGTGCAGGTGAAGAACAAAAAGTAAAGTTCCCAGGCAAGCAGTGTGCTTGCTCTACTACTTTGTACATTCTTATTATTGAAGAAATACTAGGACTGGGTAAAAAAAACGCAAAGTATGTTGACCAAAAAGTATTTCTTCTGAGTAATAAGGTGACTGAATTCAGGCATACTCACAAACAATTCCCATATAAACTTTCATGCAACAAAAATATTGTAGTTTAAGCATTAATGAAATTGCAGTTACTGTTAGGATACCTATTTGAAATGAATTTCTGAAACTGACAAAGTGGGAACTGCCCTGGAAACACTTAAACAGAAACACAGAAACTCCTAGATATATTTTATTACAGACTTCAAATTCTACATCAGATTTCAATTTTTACCAGTCTGGTCTTATTCAATCACTCTAAGAGTGAACACATGATAAACAGCATCTTGCCATTTGTCTCTCTGTTCATGATGCCAAACAACCTGCATGCTGGGAAAGAAGAAACCATCCCACAGCCGTCCTGTGATATTTATGATGCCCTAAGATCCATCTGTTTTTTTATTTTTCTAATTTTTATAAGTTTTATAAGTAGTTATATAGTAGAAGTAAATTTAGGAGCATCAGCATTTATTCCCTTACCCTTAGCATAGTAACTACAACCCCTCATACCCCAATTCCCCATATCAATATCCCCTGAATTCCAGTAGAAATGTTTAGTCTCTCTTTAAGATAGGCCTCTTCTGTCTGAGGACATCTAATCCTGACCTGAACTGCAAGAGTACAGTCTGGGTGAATGTATGCCCCCTGTACGCCGAGAAAGATGAAGACTGATGAAGAGGGGGTCTCAGAGACTCCAGCCCCAATTCCCAAGGGGTGTGACTGAGGGTGGTCCAGGGCAAAAGCCAAGGGTGGGAAAACCTCGGATTGGATAGGCAGTATTATAAATTGTAACATCTGTAACAGAGGGGCGCAAGTCTTGTAACTTTATGCCTAGACACAAATTAAAATCCTTTCCTTATATCACCTTCGAAACTAATTTCCCTCGGAGTCTTTTTCTCCCTGAGTTTTCTTTTAGGCATCATTTATGTTCTGCAGTTCTTAGATTTAAGTATAATTCCAAGCTGTAGACACATAAAAGTAAAGAAAGCTGACCAATTGTGTAAGTAGTTTAAAGTTCATGAGACAAGGACCTCAGTTCTAACATATAAATTGGGGGTTTTAAATCACCCAAAACTCAGCAATATTTGGGTGGAAGAGTATGGTTAAGGACTGCCTACATTTAGACTTAATTTAAAGTTAGCTTACAAATGAAGTTGAACAGTTGCCAATGGATTCTCCCACTGAAAAATGTTGCAGAGTAACTGACTATTGTTTTGTTTCTAAAAGCCCTTTTATCTTTTCTGTCTTACAACAAACATATCCAGTTGAGCTCCTGCTTCAAAATTATTTATCACTGAAAAAATAATTTCTTTGTACAGCTCTGAAATCGAAACAATCACACTACCTTTTTTTATTATTCACTATAATTTAAAGTACTGTTATGAACAAGATGTATTTTATCTGCGTCTCCACCATGGTCAAGGTCTAGGATGTGAGATTTTAGGAAACGATCTAGGGTCTGCAGCTAATTTTCTTTGTTGACAAAACTGAGTTTGGGACTCTTTAAAAATGTATCAGGACTCTAAACACTGTAATTTCTTTTTTCCAGGAAATAACATAAGAAAGAAGATAAGAATTGTGTTGGGATGAGTCAATCACCCTTTACAGCACTAACCTATAACCAAGAATATCTATTCTCATATGTTTTACATGAATTTAGAAAAACTTTATGCTTAAACAAATGTCATGAATATGGAAATACGTTCTGAAGGGTAAAGAGACCTGCTGGAAACCTTCTGTGATTGTTCCTCATATCTGATAGTTTTCAAAGGGGATTGATATTTCTGGATGCTACAAAGTTTCACTCAAATCAGCAAGACTCCAGCTGAGGATAAAGTACGTGTTAATGAACTGCATAAGTTGTAGGCCAACATTTGTCAACTTCACACCCCATTAACAGAGATACTTTGTAATCATTTTCATTTCAGTCTAGAAAAAAAAGGAAGAGATGAGAAAGAAATTATTGGAAAAATGGATTTTGTAGAAATACACATTTCTTTGGTACCCAAAACAGAGTACATTTTTTTGTTGTGATTTTTTAAATAGGATAAAACTGATTGATTCATTTTAGATAGAATCTCTAGGACTTTTTTTAATTGACATTTCTATTTTAAAACTCTGTAAATCTTCTATTGTGAAATTTTTCTATAGTTCACAAACTTTAAAAATTAGAGAAGGAAGTTACGAGGTATACATTTTTTACTCTCCTCATTATGTATCTTTTCCAAAGTTGGAGAAGCTTCTATCCAATTGTTACAATCTAAGAGCTAAAAAAACCCCCAATAAACCCCAAATCAAAATGTAACAAAATACCTGGGGGAAAACCCCGCCAATCACTAAACCTAAATTAAAGCCTGAAGATTATGGGTTAGCATTTTTAAGAAATCTGATGCTGTAAGTATATGTCTCAATTACTTTAATAAGAGATAGAGTCATTAATTGTTACACACATTTTTAAGGCGTATTAGCTATCTTCCCTTAGTTTTCTAATAATCTGAAAAATCTAACATTCTTATACTCCTTACTATCACACTTTCTGTTGCAGGCAAAAAAATCTTAACTCTTTCAGTTAATTGTTAGGTTAATAAGAAAAACTGGCTGTATGCTTTAGAAAATATGAATAATTGTATAACTAAATATATATATATACATATTTATATACACATATACATATATACCTATATATGTACACAGGAAAAATTTATCTTATTTTTAATTCACTTGGGAGTCATAGAAATACAGAACAGAAAGTGATCATGAGAGGTTGCGGTCTGTGTATTATCCTGGTTTCAGCTGGGATGGGATTAATTTTCCTCTTAGTGGTGGGTACAGTGTTGTGTTTTGGATTTACTACGAGAATAATGTTGATTACACACTGATGATTTGGTTGTTGCTACATAGTGCTTACTCTGAATCAAAGGACTTTTCAGTTTCCCGTGCTGTACCAGCGAGGAAGTGCACAGAAAGCTGGAAGGGAGTGTGGCCTGGACACTTGACCTGAGCTGGCCATTACTATTTTTGTCCTCCTGATTAGACTAAATCTGCACTATTCCATTTCAAATCCATTATCCTTATTCTGTTGACAGTGCACATGGACAGCAGATGATATCCTTTTGCTTTACATTTGCCTTTTATGTATTTGAAGATTTAACATTTACCTTCCAACTTCTCCTCTAAACAGTCTACATCAATTCTCATATTCCTTTTATTTTCTGAATGTCTGATAAATCCTATTGTTTTCCTTGGAACTTCTTAAAATTCATCTGCATATTTCAAGTATTTGTGGCCTGAACTTTCACCACAACCACATGAGCGGAAATCCATACTGACATGATTTTCTCTGTGGAAATATTTCCAGTAGTATAAATTAAGCAGACTAGTTCATACCTTCTTAGCTCTGATGCTGTGGAATGTTGATGCTTAAAAATAACTCAGGAGCAGTTAATTAGGGGTGAGATAAGGAAAGTGTTTAATTGTGCCAAGGCAATAGACGTTACAAGACATGCACCCAGCTGTGCCTGAGATGTTACATTTTGTAATATTATCTGTCCAATCCCAAGTGTATCCACCCCATAGCCTTTGTTCTGGACTGCCCCGGGTCCACCCCCTTAGAATTGAGTCTGGGGTGCATTTTGGGACCACCTCTTCATCACCATCACCATCTTCAGATCACAAGGGGTACACAGTCACCTAGTTCTTGACTCTGTTCTGTTATTCAGCCCTAGATATGCTGTTCTCTAAACATCATAGGCCTTGCCTTGACCAGAGACTAAACATTGGCACTGAATTCAGGGGTAGATTTGATATGGGGAGCACAGAATAGTGTAAGAGGGTTAAGGAATGTGTAAACTACTTGTACTACAGGGAAAGGGAGTGAGGGCTGCTGCTTTTAAAATCTACTTCTACTACTTATAAAATTTATATAGCCTACAAAAATTAGAAAAATAAAAAACTAATAAGGGTTTAAGGCATCAGCTCTTGTTTTCTTTTTTTTTCCCTCATTTCCCAGTCCTAGATTTTTCCACATTCACAATGAATTCCTCTTTTTCTCCTTAGTTAAAGACAATAGAAGGTGAGTTGAAGCTGCTGGGTGAGAGGTGGATTCTTGTAATACTTCACAGAATAATGAAGTAAAAGTACAGCATTACAGCAGAAGAAAGGATAGGAAGAAGAATTTCAGAAGAATTGATTCCTCCTTGTTGCCAGGATCATGATGGAGCCCAAGCTGGGTCCCTCCGTGTGGAACACTAATTTCATGTTCATTCCTTATCCAGAGATGTCTCACCCTTACTCAGGGTAGAGTATATTATATATAAGAAAAAGTTCTTTACTATAACCTGTAAACCTGGTCTAATGGAAGTTTCCCTGTCCATGGCAGGGGAGTTGTAACTAGGTCACTTCCAACTCTAACCATTCTATGATTGTATGATTCTTTGATTCTATGATTCTTTGATTCTACTTTTGTTTCAGTTGTAAACCTCACTGCTAACTTACCTATCCATCAGGTTCTCACCTTCATGATTTTTATGAAGCCCTTCATTCTCATCTCAGCTCTTCACCTGTCTCCTTGGTTCTCCTGGGACATGCCCCTGATAACTCTCTTAAGGGACCTGGTCATCTGCCTTGACTACTTTGGCAGGGAAATCAATAGTGGACATCAGCATATACAACTCTTTCGTAAGTGGAAAAGATCGGCCCAAGGTCTGCAGTACTAAAGTTGTAAGGATTCCAGATTTGATAACAAAAAGATTGCAACAGCATTGGATAGTAACATTTCTTTATGTCTTTAGAATTCCAAAACCATTTAATAATTCTTATGACTACCTTTCATAGAACATCTCTGACAGAAGTTAGGAAGAGATATGCTTGGTGCATGCATGTGTAGATACTATAGATGTACAAATATCCCACAGAAAAATCTTACGGTTTAATATAATGAAAAGAGAATGGAAGTTTTTACAATAACCAGCAGTTTTGTTGCCTCAATAATTTTTTATTTGAAGTTACTCAGAAAGATCCCCAGAGCTGGCTCAAGACCTCTCGGCAGCACAGACAAAATTAAATTTTGCAGCTCCATGGGTGAGAATCTGTGAAGGGCTGGAGCAGGAATACAGAGCCACAGGGAAGCTTTGGTGACCTCAGCTGCTTGCTCTTACTCCTGCTGCCTGGCAGATGGGAAATTGTGAGCAACAACTGCTCCCACACCAGCAACTGCCACTGTCACCTGCCCACACTTTCCAGAACTCTTGGCATAGATAAATCATATATTGGGGTCACAGACGTCATCTATATATCCACTTTGCCTATGCCAACAGTCACTTTTTTTCTGTGCATATGTGCTACATGTTGGTTTTCTGCGCGGAATTGTAACTCTAATATGTGCATGCTCTTAAAAAGAACCACTTATGAATCATGCTACCATGAAGTACTGTAACAATTGTGTTCTTTCAGATTTTTAATGCCAGATTTTTAATGCAAATTGCTGCTAAAACTAATAGTTTTCTATTAGCCTTTTCAGTTTTATCAGCTCTGTATTCTGCTTTTGACTGTGAATGAAAAAGAAATGAACGAAAGTTTTGAGTTCCATTGTTCCCTGAAAAAAATCTAGAATTAATGAATAAACAATTTGTCTTCTGTTTCAGCAAGCTGCTAAATTTAAATACAGTCCTCCTCTAACAACACCTATGCAAGTTTACAAGCACTGAACATTTTTGTGTACCGAGGGTATGTTCTCGAGGAAGTTCTTATTAGAATTTGAGTTTACTTCCACAAGATGAAGTTCTTATACTTGTATTTCAGATCGTTCTTATTCATATTTTGTATTTATCATTTGCTCAAATCCTTTGTAGCGACTGTCATGTCGATTGCATTTTAGAACACTATATTCAGTGCATATGGTACTGCCGTTATTAAACATTCCCAGACTTTTCAAATATGTAGGTACATTTCCATGATATGTGGAGTTATCTCCTTTAGTATTCTTTAGCATCTTTCCAGTGACTCTGATCTATGCTTTACAATCTTCCTTCCTGACCAGATTTCACTGACCTTAGGGCCAAGGTACTTTGAATATGGCTTTTCTGTAGGAAAAATCTTTTCTTCCTTGAATCTGGTTTTCATTAATAAAGTTAAAATTGTCACTAGGAGGTATGTTTGATCAAAAACCCTGCATTTTCTGCATTCTGGTTCTGTTAATTGTATTGTTAGAAAACTATTTCATATTAGTAGATTGCATTTGCTACTTGCAGGAAAGAAGAACACCTGTTGTTTTCAAAGACTTTTTAAAAAATCTGATGAACTGTTTCTTAACCCAACACTGTCAGTTTAATATTGATCTTATTGCACAGGCACTTCCATTTTTATGCAACTGTATGTATATCTATATTATATATATATGTATCTATCTATCTATCTATCTATCTATCTATCTATCTATCTATCTATCTATCTATCTATCTATCTATCTATCTAATCTATCTATCTATATCTTGTGGATCTGTTTATTTTTCCCAGAAATTAGACCTGGAGTGGAGAACAGGAAAAAAATATTCTTCCTGTCATGCCTATTCAGGACTGATTCACTTTTTCAAACCTTTAAAGCCAGGCATGGTATTCAAATGATTGTGGAATTATTCAAACAAGAACGTGTTCGTCCCGTGTTTTAATCAGCCACAAAAATCTATCAATGGCAGAATGTAAAAAATTTATTTTTTTCAAAGTACTACTCAGTGAAAATAGCATGGGCAGTCACAATAGAGGGTTAGTGATTTTGAAATGACGCATCTCATTCAGCAGTACTGGTTGATTCCAGTTTAATTCTGAATGTTTCCCTGTACAAGAGAGTGGATATTAAAAATGCTGGACAACAAATAGTGCACATTTGAGTGTACTGGAAAGAAGAAAGTGAAAGAGCTCATGAGTTAGGTAACACAGAATAAGGGAAAGAATATTTCAAAATATATTTTACATATATCTCAAAAATATGTGAGAGAATGTAAAATAAATTTTGGAGGCTTACATGTCTCTTAAATTGCTGTTTCTTTTGCTCTTTTCATTTTCTAATAGCTTTTTGCTTCTGACTCTACACTTTTCCCCATCCATGCAAGAGCATCCTGTATATATTTACTTTGCTAGGGATTAATGATATTAGTATTCTTAGCTGGGAGAGGTCTTCTTTTTCTGTCATTGCTTTAGTTTATCATTTGTTCTGTTTTCTCTGACTTCATTATAAGCCATAACTAATCATGACATCTTTATGATGTGGCTAGAAGAGTGGAAAAGGTCCCTCTGAAACTAATATTGATTTTGTTCTTTATTTCCCTTATTCAGCATAGACAAAGTATCAATGTGGTAATCATTATTTGGAGACATATGGTAAAACTCCAGCTAATAAAACTCTGCCTATAATTTCCTAGGAGAAAAGAGCTACAATCTTTTTGGCATTTATACGTTTACCTCTCTTGTCATATTCTGACTAGATTTAAGGCATGCTGACGGATGCATCAAAGTTCAGAAAGCCTGAAATAGGAGCAGAATGATTTAAAATTTGTTGCTTAAAAGAATATTAAAGTATTATTAAATGCATATAATATTTTGTAGATAAAAATAACATCAGAAAAAGTAGAGGATCAATCACTGGAAATCCAGGAACTTTGAAGTGTGAACAAACATCTTGCAATCTAAATGACTACTGTTAAACAGAAAACAAGTTAGAGTGATTTTATAGGAGAAAAGAGGAAGAATTAACTTCTAAATAGTCATATAAAAATACTCAAACAACTAAGAATAGTTTAAATGAATAAAAAAATACCTCAAAGCTGAATATCTGGTATATGTAACTTTATTTTCCCCTTAATGTTGTCCTAATACAAAGGTAATTTATTCTGGTTCTCCCAGCATAAATAATGGTTTATAATGTATTACTTTCAACAAAGGACATTTCAGCACAGAAGCTAGATGCAAATAAGAACACATCAGAAACAGAAGATGCAATGTCTTCAATTTCATTTTTTTTTGTTCTTCTTTGTGCAAAATTATGTTATTTGTCTTCTGGGGAACAAGATTAAACTTCATCATCCACATGAACAGAAATTGTCTGTTTGACTTTCTCCAAAGAAGACACTTAAAATTTCCTTTCTGAAAGATTGGAAATATGCTTATTCCTTTAAAGGTGTCTAGGGGATTAAATGGAAAGGAGATACAAGAAAACATGCATTAAAAGTCTAAATTAGTAAAATTTCAAGTGATAGAACATCTTATGTTTCTCTGAAACTTAATAAAAGGATATAATTCAAGTAAACCACTACTAATTTATCACAAAAACTTACATCAGACTTAGAATTTTACTGTAAGCAACAGTAATCAACAGCTATTTTAAAATATTGCTCAAGGATTTTGCTATATTTCATGCCTCACTTGTCTGAAGATTAAATATTCGCACATAAGAAGGTAATTTTAATACTCAGACAATTTATCTAGAAAAGACATCAACATTTGGGGTATTTTCTCCAGATAAGTTTTTCACTATTTTGAAGCCAATGTTTTTCTTCTTCCAAGGAAAAAAAAAAAATAGGGAGGATCACCTGCTGCAACTTTCCAAGCTTCCCAAGGTTCACAGTTCTGAGTGGTCAGCAGGGCACTTCAATCTTTTGCCACAGTAGCTTTCTGACTGTACAAGTCCAGCATTTCCCAAATATAAAGTGCGCTACGAAACAGTGCTCCCACTACCTCTCCATTGCTGTAGTGTTCTTTATCAGTGATATATAAAATGATAAAAATTGCATCCAGCCAAGTAAAACACTTTGTAACCAGTATAGTGCTGTAGGCTCAACAGGGCCAGTTCACCATCTAACTGTATGAATAAACAAATGTACAGTTTTTGCCAGATTACAGCATGAGCACTGATATAAACTATTTTTGCCAATCAGAGCAATGACAGACTTCCTGGACCAACTTACAACTTCCGTGCCATGCTAATGACTAAGTAATCACAGGATCTATTACATGGCAGTGGTGGAAATCATTCAGATAAGATCTTGTTTTCCTTTAAAAATCAACCCTCCCTCCCCCCCCCCCAAAAAAACAAAAAACCCAAAGCCATCAAACAAACCCAAAACCTACAATCCCAGTGATAAAATGATGTACATGTTGACAAATTGTAGAAATGGAGAACACACTGTAACCAAAAAAACAAGATGAGTGTTAAAAACACTTATTGTAAATCCTTTCCCATTTAATTCTCCAAAATAGAAAACACACAAAATCCTGAGCATAGAAGCAAGTGTGGTTCACCAAAGAGAATGAATTACAGATCATCAGTACTGCAAGAGCCTTTTTCAGGAAACTATTTACTAGGCAGCCATAGGTGCAGGACATAATGTTAAGCATTTATTTGGTGATCTGATTTTAATAACTTTAAACTCTGTTCAGCAAGAATAGTCAATGTTTTTTTACAAATACAACCTATGGCCAGCATTTTTTCTTATCAAGTAATTTGCAGGTATAAAGATATTAGATAAAGGAACTACTTCAGTTCTTGTGGTTTATTCAGTTACTTCTATGCTCTTCATTTGACATCAGTTAAAAATAGTGAGAGCAGCATGTCACAGTTCAGATGACAGTTAGCAATGGTAAAACAGTTAAGCTGCCTCAAGCAGACTCTTTTGAAATACAGACTGTCCTTGATGTTCATGTCTAGTGGTTTGCTACTGCTGAAAGAGCTGATGGATGATATGTGGTAGCTGGCATTACAGTGCATTGAATTATTTTCCCTTGCAGTGGCTGACTGTGAAGAGGTTTATACTCTTAAAGTGCTATGTTGAAGTGAAGAGAAACATTATCGATCATTAAAAATGCCTTGCATTTTAAGATACTTACAGAATGGAAAAATACTGGGATTGAGTAAATAATTCATACTCAATCAACTAGCAAAAAAACCTAGTGTTTGGGGTTTTTTTTCTTCCTTGTGATATGTCCATAAAAAGGCTGCAAATTCTTTGAATGAGTATCTTGGATAAATATTTGCTTGTCTATCTTGCACATAAGTCACACTATTCTGCATTTGTTAGGTGCACACTATGCTAAATGAAAATTGAGCTAGTATGTCTGTAAATGATCACAAGGCTCTCTTTCTGCTCTGTAGGTGGAGGAATGTGTTGCTTTTAAGGGAATGTGAAACTTGGAGATATTCAGATTTTCAGTTACAATTGCCTAAGTAATTTACTATTTCTTTTGTAATACTTGCTACTGAAATTACTTTATCAGAATTTGAGATGAATTTAGGTTTCATCTGTTTTTGAAAAAAAAAAAAGAAGATAGACAAGAAACATATAAGCAGAGATTTTTTAAGTTTTGAAAGAGGATTTATTAAAACTCTCATAACAATTACAGTTTAATCTCTTCCATTCTTAAGAACACTTGTATTTGGAAATAGAAGACTCTTACATCTGAGCAAATGGAATCATAGAGTTAAATATGTCTAGGACTTTTTCAGAAACACAAGGTCTTTCCTTTTTCCACTGCATTTGATGCTGTGTGAAACACAGCTCTTTGAAACACTTGAACTGCTCTTGGAACACACTGAATTGAGTAAAGGCTTAAATTTGCCACTTTTTAGTCACAGAAAACAGGCCACAGCTGAAACATGTCACCAATTCCAGTTGCGATTTGTCTATTTTCAACAATGGTATTATGTTTGTAACAAGATATTACACTTGTCACTTACATTCACTGGTTTACTCTAAGGGAAGAAGGGAATATAAGAGAATGAGCTAGATCTATGGATTGATACAGTGGGCAAAATATTGTTCAATAGAAGTAGGTTCCAATGTACAGAATCAGAAGCTCTAAGTCCATTGAACTAGAGCAATCATATCTGAAGATTTGCACCTACTCAGAAGGTACAGATGAGGAGAGGGGGTTATTCCATTTTCAACTGTAGCACAGAAAGCTTCCTTTTACTCTCCTAAATGAACTTTAGAAGAAAGAAAGACAGTGGGAAAACAGTATAAAACCTTGTATTGTCTCACCACTAAAACAAAAAAAAGGGTTTGGAATACAGTTCTGCCCTAGTCACAGTAAACACCTTGGCCCAGTGATAATTGAAGTGCATAGAGCTCTTTCTATTCACTTGAGAAAAGTAGAAATTGGCTTAAGTGTGCCAAAATGAAACCAGTGGCAGTTCTAATACTGTTTCAAACAAGAAATCACTACATTAAAGCAGGGAGATCCATGTAGTCCAAATCCCATCTCAATAGGTGCTTGATATGGATACTGTACTGAAGACATTCAGTCAAGTAAGTAGTGAGACTTGGCCTGTCCACTTAGTCTGAGCACCAGCTGATATATTTTCTTGATGGTTGAATTACCAGGTTGGAAGAGAGACTGGGAGACTTTAAGCTTTTAATGGTAACAGTGTGAAGTTGCTCAACATTTCCAAGCTTTTATGGTGGCCTGAAATAATTCTGTGTTGTTACATGGCCCTAGCAGGGTAAAAAGAACCACCTAATATATGTCAGAGGTGGGTGCAGTTTGTCTGACACCTGAGAAGCCTCAAGCCTGCTACCTATGCAAGTCAATTACCACATACACATGGCAAGTTTGCTTGCAATTTTATTCTTGCTGTATTTTGAATATCATGCAAGGCAATACTTTCATGCAGGCATGGACTGCATTTTTCAAATTAATTCATTCATCTCCACATCCTGGTGTGGAGAAAGTTTTCAGTGTTCATGATAAAATGGCGGTTGGGGCAGAGCAATGCCAGAAAAGAACTGTGGAATATTAACAGGCCCTTTAGTTGTTTCAGGAAATGCAGTCTTTTGAATCGATTGCCACAGGCTGAGAATCCCATAAAGAAAATACTGTATATAAAGACACAGTAGAGTCAGCATGATTTCTGCCAAAGTGAAAAGTATTTCTAGAATATTTAATTGGAATGCAAATAAAATAGACTATATCAGTTGGAAGGGACTGGCAATGATCACCTAGTCCAACTGCCTGACCACTTCCAGGCTGACCAAAGTTAAAGCATAGTATCCAAATTCTTCTTTAAACATCAACAGTCATGGGGCATTGATCACCTTTCTAGGAAGCCTGTTCCAGTGTTTGATGGCCCTCTCAGTAAAGAAATGCTTCCTAATGTCCAGTCTAAACCTCTTCTGGCACAGCTTTGAACCATTCCCATGTGTCCTGTCACTAGATACCAGGGAGAAGAGATCAGTACCTCCTTCTTAACTTGGGGAAACTGTACAGAACAGTGAGGTGGCCCCTCACCCTCCTTTTCTCCAAACTTGAGAAGTCCAAAGTCTGTAGCTACTACTAATAGGACATTCCTCCCAGCTGTTTCAGCTCAAGGAATATCCCTTCATACATCCTGCAGTTGGAAACCTGGGAGTTCGCATGTTGAGCAGGAGATCTGCCAGTGTGGCTGCATTGATTCTACCAGGTGCTAGAAGCTCAGAGGTAAAGGCACTGTTTTTTGCTGGGTGGTCACCAAGGTCCTACACATCTGTCCACTGACACGTACTGGCCCACTGGGAGTATATGAGAAGACTTGAAGATCTCATTGCAGTAATCGATTCCCTTTTCTTTTTTTTTCCCCTTTTCCTTCCCCTTTGCCTTCCCTCTTTTTTCTCCCTTTTGTGACTTCTACTGTATGTATTGTATATACAAAATGTGTAGCTTTATGGTTATTTCACAGAAGATATTAAATATTAAAATGAATCCACTGCTAACACAAGAAAAATCTTACAGGTTTCCCATAGTCTTGTAGCACAGGAAGACGCATAAAAAAGAATAAATAGAATATTATGGGAAATTTATCTGCCTCTTTTAGAGTCTGATCTAATTCCAAGCAAAGCCACAAATGATCCTTTTATTTCAGCTTACATTGGTCATTTCAGTAGAAAGGTAGGTCCAGACAGTTGACAAAAATCTCTATACAGAATGTAATACCATGCATTTACTTGCAGAAGGTGTTAACAGCAGCCTGTACTCATAGCATTCTCCTAGTGGAACAAATGTTTTAGTGTGTTAATGATTTACACAGAGCACAATAAATACAGAAGGACCTGAAAACAAAAACAACCTCTTTCGATCCTCTTCCCTGAAGATGTATGGCGGGCAACTCTCTTCATCCTACTTAGTGTAGTCATCTTGTACTTCGTTTACTAGATTAAGCCATTAGTAGCTCTTAATGCTTAAAATGCAGCTGTATCTGTGTGTATTTTTGTGCAGCACTTAGGAGTTATCAGTTCCAAATAACATTTGCATTTCTCGTAAGGGCATATGACTGATCCTACCCTATAAATGCACTTAGTATTAGCTGCCATAAAAGCACTGAAAAGGTTACCAAAGCCAAAGGACATCTTGCACAAATTATAAACAAAGAACAAACACACTTATTTCAAATCAGCATTTCAGTATGTACTTCTCCAGTTTTATATACATATCTAGAAAATATTTTATGTAGTCTTAGCATAATAGGATACCAAATGCCAACACAAAATTTAATTATTGGTTTCAAAATATAATTAAAAATCAAATTCTTGAATATCATGATTACAAAGTAACAGAGAGACAGGTGGATGGAAATTTATTTCTTAGTTCAATATATCTTTCCTGTAATTGTAAAGTCATAGAAGAAAGAAGAATATTTTTGCGGTTATAGTGGCTGTTGTCTCAATGTAGGATTTTTCTGCATACAGAAGAAAAATATGCTTTAGTTTATTTGTTAAGGTACTTGGTCAATTCTTAAGGCATGGGTTTAAAGCGTAGTGGAAGGATTAAGAATGCTTTTCCTAAGAAATACAAATTCATTTTTGTGAATCCATTTGTGCTTTTTTTTGCTACAGCCTTAAGCCCTGAATTTGAGCTTCTTAAGATGTTTTTTAGCTTAATACTTATTCAACTATATAGGACTCTCTATTCTGTTATGTCATCCACTATAAAAACTATTCATAGGGAAAAGGAATCTACAGAAGCAGTTGAGAAGTTGCTATTTATTTGGCAGGCTTGTTATGTATGTGAGTATTTTCCACTGAAGAAAAAAAAACAGGTGAGCCAATGTTTCTGAGAGAAATACCAGTTGCCTCTTCAAATCCTTTTATACATTGCCTGAGCTGACAGTACTGCTGGAGTAGTCTACAAGCTGGATGTAGATATGTCGCACAGGGACTGCCATATTTTTCCCTCTACGTTTAGTAAGTTGGACTAATATATTTAATATAATCAGTAATATTTACCACTGTCAGCATGGAGCACCAAAATGTACCAGATTTGCCCAAAATACCAAAATCTCATCTGGATTTTAAAGAAATGCTCCAGTTTGCACAAAGTTTTCCCAACTAAATAAAAGAAACACAATCAAGAAAAAAAAAGGGCCAAACAATAGACATACTACTTTACTGGAACATGTTTTATTTTGTGTCTGTTTCATATTTCTAAAAATAATAAGTATACATTGCAGGAATATATACATATTTTTAGTATAACAAAATCATTTGACATGGATTGACTATACTCAAATTTCTGAGAGAACATTATCTCTTTTAGGAATCCTTATTCACCTCAGTTTTACAGATGT
The DNA here is from genome assembly GCF_036250125.1 of Pseudopipra pipra. Taxonomy (NCBI): domain Eukaryota; kingdom Metazoa; phylum Chordata; class Aves; order Passeriformes; family Pipridae; genus Pseudopipra; species Pseudopipra pipra. The sequence continues at coordinate 80,469,898 of NC_087549.1, read as the reverse complement.
GAATCAATACATCTCCTAGGTATTCTTGTAGAAAAATATTAATCCATGGTGATAAAAATAACATTTATGTCGTGGATGTTAATAATTTGTATGCTTTTAATTATAAAGTGTATTAGTAGAATTATCTTATTTTATTAGCAGTGCTTATGTCATCTGTGACGTTACCTAACAAAATATATATAAGGTGATTCAAAACTTTGAAGTGGAAATGTACAGGGAAGCTTCTAAATAAAAATAAATTCAGTTCCAAAGTATTTAGTGATTACCATCCAATTAATTTCCATAGTAATCAAATGTGCAAAGGACTTCTGAAAACTTGCCTTTTTTTCTTTTTGTTCAAATGTTTAAACATAAATAAAGATATTGACAATAATCCACAATATTTTTTCAGTGTTCATAAACAGGTCACCTTCTTATCTAATGAAAAAATGGTTATATGACATGAATGAATACAATAAAGAAGCATGAAGAAATTGGTCTGTAAATCTCATTAATTCTATGATTAGCACAAAGAGAAATTATCTGCATGCTGAAGCACAACATTATTCTCTTACAGAAGGATATGAAGGGTGAGCTGATGTTTGGTGTGCAGGATGTTAAATCCATTTCAGTAAGCCAAGTGTGCAACATTACTTTTGTGGAAAAGATCTACTGTATGCTGACATTACTCAGCTTTTATCTTATTCGGTTCACAGACACTGACACATCAAAAATACCATCTTCTCTCTCTTTGTTATATTCAGAATAATAATAATAAAAATTATCATTCCAGCAATAAGCTCAAGCTTTTTCTTACTGAATATAATTTGAAATGGGCAACTAGTTATTGTGTCAGATAAATGTCAGTAAATCCACTAGTCACAAATATCCTTCATATTTTTTCCAGAGCAGTTACCAGAAAAGAGTAAGAGTGTTAGAGACACGAATCCTTGAAAATACACTTTAAGTCAAAATGGAGATGTGCAGTTTTAATTGTCAGTAGTTTGAGAGAGGTTTTTGTTGGTCGGTTGCTGGTATCAGTCCTACAGTTTCCTTCTTTCAATTTCTGCAGTTTCAAAGAACCTTGAACCAATGTTTCAAAGGATTACATAAACTTCAGCAAAATATTTCCTGCAGTGATATTTTCTGGTGGCCTAGGAAGAGCGTTTGGTTGGTCTACGCACAAGATATGAACAGAGCTGCTCTCAAATCTATTATTTTCTTAACTGAGCAACCAGGTGAAAATGTATTAAGAAAACAGAAAGCTTTATAAACAAACGCCATCAATACTGATTGCCATTTTTTTTCCTAGTTGCTATACCAGCAGAAGTGAGCTACAACTTCAGCCGAAGTACTGGAGAGAATCTGGTACTGATTTCTCATCGGGGCACACTGGCATCTTTATCTTCAGATGGCAACACATCAGGGTTTCTAGGAGCAGACAACTCTTCTGGGAATGACTGCCACAGCTGTTAAAGCCATAACTCCCAGATGGCCATATGAAAACCACAGGAATCGTGGCAGTGGTATTTTGACTGGTGATCACAATACCCTTCTCTGAGCTGCTGTGGCTTGCAGCTGTGGGGTTATCTGCTGCAAGTGCTAAGGAAACATGCATGTGAGCCAAGGGAGTAGTTGCACCAAATGGCAGGATCCGAAGTAGAGCTCTGACAGCTATGGAGGTTTTGACATGTACTATGTTCAAGAACGGTGTATGGAGTAAGAGGAAAAGATCAGTGATATTCTACTGTTTAGCAACCATTTCAGTGGCAACAGCTTGACTGAGAATTTCATGCCATTGCAAAGCTTGCTCACTGTTGCATGGTTATTAGAAGTGAACTGTCCACTTACTAATGATTAAGCATGTTTGTGTGGTGGGGTTAACATGTAGCAGATCCAGTGTGAATGTGCTGTGGCCACCACCAAACATTAGCCCACTGAGGAAAGTGTACCCAATAGAGAATTTCTAGATATTTCAAATTGTATATGGAAGAGTACTTATAGTAACCTTCCATAAGAAACTTGAATTCAACAGGAGGGGTGGAAGTACTTGAGACTGCAGGAACAAAGTAATTACAGCAATCAACAAATAGGGATCTGAGATATCTTCCCTCTGATGCTGATACCTAAAAAATGAATCAAGTGATTCTCACTGGAAAGACTTTTGTCTTGCCTTTCTTCCCACTCACCTTCTTCACACTAAACAACTCTGTGATTTCGTTTGCAAACTACAGCATTAAATCTTTGTTCATACATTATTAGAGAAATGCTTTCATTTTAATATAAAAGACCTTAATTCCCAAAGACAGTAATTGTTTAACAAGAATTAGGCAATGAACTATGTCAGAATAGGCCATGACATCAATAGCGAAGTTGTCCTGATGGACTTACTATTTCTCTGAATTCTTGTTTGCTGCAGAATAGAGGATTGACAAAGTGAAAAAATCTCTTACCTCTATAATGAAAGTAACAGGTGGGAGAGTGACATCAAATCTTTTTAAGAGAGGAGGAAGTTGAGGTTTCACAGAGAAACCTGTATATAGAAGTCAAGCTTTTCAAGAAACTATAGATCTTTGGTATTTTGATCTTAGAAACTGAAGTGGAAGGATAACAGATCTCAGTGGGGAGCAGGACACCAGGGGCAATCAGACACATCTACAAAAAGATCTGGAGGTGTGGAACAAATTAAAAAAAAAAAAAAGCATAGTTTTTTCAAAGAATAAGGTGTTGCCAGTTACAGGAATTATCCATAGGTAGTTATGAAACAGAACTTTATAAATAATGCAAATTTCTTTGGAAAAAATATATGTTGATATTAGTCCACTAGCTACTGGTATTGTATTATATTATATATATTATATAGGCAATAATCAGGAAATTAACAAAGAGAATCTCACCAGGCTGTAAGTTAATAAAGATATTCAAATCTCACACTTTTTGCTGTAGTGTGCATGTACAAGACTAGACTGGTAGAGCAGATACTGAGTCTGAATTTAAGGAAGAGTCATTCAAGAAACTTGATTCCCTGTGGAACATAAATTTTTTAAGGGTAAAGATGGAAAACTTGGTATATCTAGGACCAAGAATTTGATCTTAATCCTGTCAATCTTGTCAATCTGAGAGTTTAACCTGCCTAAATACTACAGAAAAGCTTAATTAACAATAAAACTTATTTTGTTTGGTTGGTTGGTTTTGATTTTGTTTTTTGACAGACTACATATCCCATCACCAATTATTTCAAGGCAATGCCCATATGGCTATGAAATTTAACATGTCAATAAGGATGCAGGTATTGTTTGCATGCAAGATCTTCCCTCTTAAAAGTGTATTTAAAATTGAAGAGCAGTCAGAATTGTGATTCAGGTGAAACCCTATTCTAACAGAAGCTCAGGTAACACAGTAAGATGCAGGAAAAAAAACAATACTCAGTACAAGTAAGCTGATGATCTTCCAGTTTTGGATGTTTCTTTTAACTTCCTGATCCCCATGGCATAGCAGTACTGTTACAGGAAATATAAGAAAGTTGGTGCAGGTGCCCAATCTCATGAAATCCCCTGATTTGGGGGTATTATTGATATATACAGCTTTAGAAGAGACATAGTCTTTCAGTTTCTAACAGTTTTGCCAACAAAATGTGGTCTTCATCACAGCAGGCTTTGGGGACAGGACAGAAGACATCATTTTGCCAGTATATACAATCTTAATGTGCCCATGTTTTGAGCTTGGCATACAGTTTTGGTCTCTGCATCTCAGGAATCTGCTGCTACTCATGAAAATCAAGAACAATAGTAGTAGCTCTACTCTTCCTCATTAGTGAATATGTATAGTAGTCAACTTAGAGAGTATCCACTTGTGAGTACCCATTATTTATACTAATTTTAGGTATAAAATTAAGTGGTAAATTGTTTTCTAGAAGAAAAAAAGAAAGTGCTTGTTTTTAAAGAGAAAAATTAGAAGATTGTTAATTGATTCTACCAGAAACAGTAATTTAGACATCTCTTTTACTACAGGTGAAAATGATAAAAATGATAAAATGAATACAATAATCATGAAAAATACTTCAAAGGATGGATAAACTGCAGCCACTCTAATAACTGTCATGTGGATAACATAAAATTAGTTTCCTATTTAATGAGACCTTACAACTTGGTGCCTTCACCCACTTATCTCTTCCTAGAGATTTATGCCTCCTCAATTGTAGCCTGGGCACACAAAGATTTCAGTTGGTATTTAGCATATATGAAAGGTGAGAGCTTCAGAAAGAAATTTAGAAGTACAGCAGAAATAAATTACTTACATCAATGATATGCAGCAAACTTCTAAACATAGTGGAATAAAAAACCTTTTTAGATATAATTTTAGCAATTATATTACTATGTCCAAACAGTTGAGTAGAAAACCAGCATCAATCTCCAATACAGCAATATTGACCTTCTTTGGAAAAACATGCAAAAAAAGATGTATGATAGATTCTACATGTCCATCAACTGCTCAGCTGAATCTTGCCTCATCCGCTACATCAGTCATCCATTGTAGACAGGTTGATGTGTTCTTGAGTGTTCATAAACTATTATATATATTATTCAGATATTCTTATGGAAAGAGTAACTGTGTTGATGAAATTCTTGCATACTACTTGACAAAAATCCTGTGTAGAGTAAAATGTGATTACTTATACATTAAAAACTAGATTTTGTCCTATAAAGATACATATAAATAATTCCTCTGCAGCTGTGATCAAAAAAAAAAAATCAAAAATCAAACCAAAACAAAAGAACCCACTTGTTATTTATGTAATCTGAAGTTTATTTGTGAAACTTGTTTATTTTGGAGTCAAACCCAGTAATACCCAGAATGATTGTAAATTCACTAAATACCCTGACACTAATGGGTTGACTTGAATAAATAAGTCAGGATGGCAGCATTAAATCCTTTGGGAACTCAACAATTAAGCCAGTATACGCAATTTACTAGACTAAAGTATTTAATCCAAATCCTATTGGTAAAAAGCATTTCTGCTTTTTTTCACTTTAGACTTCTAGAAGATCATCTTGAATTCTAAGAGGGTCCTAACAGCTCATTTTTCCATGCAAATCTGGTTCACCTAACGCACAGCACCTTATTGAAGTGCAGGATGTAGAGTGATTTCTAGGTTTCAGTAAGTAATTTTTCCAGCAGTGTGTTTTAATATGCCTTAGAACATTAGTTTAACAAAATATAGCAGCAGTTTAGCTTCATAATAATTTTTTTCTCCATGCTTAATTTTAATATTATAACTCATATAACTACATACTGTCACTGCCACAGTTGTTAAATTTACCTTTATCAGTCTAATATGATGATTGTTTTTCTCTCTAAATGGCATGCTGACATACAGAACTGTTGAAATGGTAGGAGATAGAATTATTTGATATTATATAAGAGTTACAAATTAAATAATGTGATAATTGGAAGTTTTCTAATTAATTTTACTTTTTTTTTTATCATTATTCACAGTTTTGGCCCATATTCTCCATCTAGAAAATGGTTGTGAAAAACATGGTGCAGAGCACAGTAAGAACAGACCTTCCCCAAAGTCTTCTCCAAAGTGTTTCAGTTTTAAACTGGAATGCCTCAAATGTGTGTAAAATCTGTCATAGACTCTGTTACTTTGAAATTCTAATTCTGTTGAAATATTAGCAAGTTGAAAAATACTGTTAGTACATGTTTCATATCATATAGCATTGGAATGAATTATTTACTTTTATTTTTCTATTATGCTATAAAAATGAATGGTATTTAAGATGTTGCACAATGTGTTAACATTGGGAATCCAGATTGTATTTTTTAATTATTTAAAAAGCAGCAATGGATTTAGGCCAGGATTGTGCATCTCTTGGACTCTAATGAACCTGGAATAAATCCAATCAAGTGGACATAACTAACATTTACAAATGGTGACGGTTCATAACACATTTAACTTATTTTTCCTGTTTATTTTAATGTGACAGATAGCAAAGGAGGCTTAACTATGGCTTTTATAACAGCTTTCCTATTATTCAGACTTCCTGTGCTTGGATAACAGTTTATTCCAGACCAGTCCGGCTTCCTTTGCTTGATCCTGCAGCAAAGTCATAATAATCCTATTGGTAACATTACAGGCTGTTGCTATGGAAATTAATGTATTATCTCAGAAAAATGACAGATGGGTTGAAGAGGGAACAAACCCATACTTAAACACTGATCCTTACATGACTAACTAATCCCTAAACGGATGTCACTTAGAGAACAGCTAATTTCAAAGACTTTACTGAAACCATGTGACTAACATGAATGGCAGAGGACAGAGGCTATGTTAAGTATTTTGCTTCAAAATAGTTATACTATCTCCATTTCATTTCCACTTGTGGCCCATATTGCTTTTCTCTCTGCGTGTTCCAGACAGCCTGCAGTAGGTCAGGAACCACCATAAGATAGCAGGAGGTAGCAGCATTGCATACAGTTTAATAATAATTGCTTCCCCTCATCTCCCCCTCTGTGTGAATGATGTCATTAAAAAAAGAAGTGGACAAGGTAGCATCAATGAAGTAACTATCATTTGCTGATACACTTCAGATTTAAAAAAACAAAAAAACCAGAAAATAAACAAAGATGATGCGCATTATGCCATCACCAAAGGGATATTGAGAATATTTTAAGTCCTTAATCGTTGAGGCTTATCCTTTATCTTAAACAAAAACATTAGGGCTTTTTGCCCATGGCAGTATAAATCAGGCTAAATTATAGAAAGTACAGCATATAGCAAGTGGAATTTGCACAAGAAGGTCAAAGTAGGAGTGTAGGTTAAAAACTCCTCTGGGATACAAGTGCTAATAGCGAACTGGATCAGGGTAGTAGAATGAGAAATGCAGTGTGTTGGACTTTCAAAGGAGAAAAGGATGACTGTGGTATGGAAATTTTGTATAAGACTGACAAGTGACTGCTGATTTTCATTCAATACAAAAAATATTTTTCTTTCTGGGAAAACAGAAGGAAAAATACAACAGTAGACTTTTTTTCCTATTAAGCAATCCTAAATTTCACCATTTGGGTAATTTTTTCTTCAGAATAATTTCACTGATTTTTATAAATCACATAAAAACACATTCCTCTATGCTAGTGATTTTTTTTAATGTCTCTGACTATGAATAATGATGCTGCAACAACTGTCAAAAACATATTGTTGGTAAATACTTAGGAAAAAGGAAGATCTGGCTGTGCTGCTGGCAAAATACTGAATATTAAAATTATCTTCTCATAATGCTCTGAGTAGCAGCAAGAATAACTACGTATGAAAATGTATAAGTCTGAGTCATATAAGTAGATGACATATTATAATTTCAGAATTATAAAAAAGCTATGTATCAAAACAGGGGCATAATTTAAAATGCCCAGAACTGAAACCCAATTACCTAAAATATTTCATAATTTTAATCACAAAAGAAAAACCAACTCCACAAAGGTAAGCTATTGTTTTAATTATTTGAAGGAAAAATCGCTACAGCTGTGAAAGTTAGACATATCTTCTGCAAATTACATTCTTTTGTAGAATAACACCTGCACTGACCCACTCTTTCACTTAAAATTCAATGAAAGGAGCAAAGAAAAAAACCCCACCATTCACATTGCAGAGAAAAGCTGCGTAGTAATAACAAGCAAGATTAGAAAACATGGATTGATGGGTCATGCCAGACATCTGTTGTGTAACCATACACATCATGCTCTCTCCTATCTTGTTTTTTCTTGGTTGGCTCTTCTTTTTTTCTTTTTCATGTGAAGTTAATCAGGTGAATATAGGAGACATTGAGTTCTGGAGTTCTATTTAAGCATCTGCCAGAGACACAAGTGAATATGAGAGAATAAGTCCCAATGGACTAGTGTTGTTTCTGTTAGGTGAAAGTCAAAAATAGTTCATAGCCATTAGAAACAGATGATAATGTTGTAATTGAGTAAAAAGCAAAGCTGATATCCAAAGAACAGTGTGATGGGAAAGGTAACATATAGTGGATCTAGACTGTCTTTGTTGCTCCCTCTAAGAATAAAGAATTCCTCTAATTTATTTCTAATATAAAGGTTGAAGGGTTGTTATATGAAGGGTTGTTATGTGGGTCAAGGATAATATTAGTATTAATACTCTTTATCAGATTGTATGTACTTTCTCTTTCAAAAGAAATGGTAATATTTGGTACTCTCAAGGCAGTTATAAGGGTCAAATATTTGTGATACCATAAGGAGTTGATTGTATACCTTTCTTCCACGGAGCTGGCATGCAGTTTATTTAAATATGAGATAATACTTTTGATAAGCTAACTTCTAAGAAGCAGAGCATCAACAGATGTGTTGGCAGAAGGAAACAAAGAGAGGCAGAAGGAATTTAGTGTCACAAGTATTTATTATGCAAGAGGTAGAGTGGAATCTTCTGCAAATCATACGCTAAAGCTACCCTGTATTTCTGAACAGCATTGCCTGGATATCCTTGAAACTGTGATGGGAATGCAAAAGAGATCTTATGCCTTAGACATACTTCCAGAATATCACAGGAGCTCTGCAAATTCTCTAACCTAAAATCATATCTCACAAGCAAATAACAAGCAAAAAGCGTGTGTTTAATTCCACATTTTTTGTTGATTTGCAATGTATTCTCAATGTATCTGTACTTCAAAAGTTTAATTTTAAAGCCAAATATTCTATAATTATCTTTGTGGTGTGATACTCTGAAGCTGTAGGATGATTCATACCAATTCATGGAAGTTTAGGTCAGAAAAGCTACATTATTTTTTCATACTAGGGTTGACTGTAGAAGGGCTTAAGGAGATCTTAATTCTTATCCTTATCTACAAGGCAGAACTTTGATAAAATGCCTTACACTGAAGTATCAGTAGAATAATTACCAAACAAAACATTGAAATGAACAGAAACACAGAAGAAAAAAACCCACAAATTAACAAACAACCAAAAAAAAACCCAAAACAATCAGAAATAAAATAATATTTATTCCCAAACTCTAAAAGAGCTCATTTAGAACTATCAGATTACTTCTTACCATAAATAAACAATTATTTGAAGTGGACTAGATTGCATAAGATAAGAGAAAGGACTCTAGACCAGAAACATTTCTGTACTCAACAAGATGGTGGAAACAAACCTATGTACATTGATAAGTGACATCCTGGGGAGGATTTAACACAGATTTCACTGAACAAAGTCTTGAATCAAAATCTGTGTAAGTTTTATGACATCTTGTTTTAAGATTTGTTGGGATGAATCCTGGGTTTCCAATAAACTTTCATAAGATACCTTAAAAAAGGTTCTTAAAGAGATTAAATCATTACAAGGTGTCTCATAGATTTGTAACACAATGTTATAAGGAGGAGATAAGGAAAAATAGGAAATCAAAGATGCAAAAAATAAGTATTTTACAATGGAGATTTCCCACAGAGCTTTTGAGCCATCTGTGCTGTGCAGAATACTATTCAAACTACTAATAAATAATGTGGAAAAGGGGAAATACAGAGGTAACAACAGCAGGCTGAGAGTACACAGTTAGAACTGACTACAAAGAGACTCAGAGGGATCATAGAGTTGTGAATAACTGGGTGATAAAAATGGCAGACAAGACCCAGCATTAATAAATGCAAGTAATGCTCATGAAGGCAAAACCCGTCACAATCACACATAGATAGTGTTAAGCTTGAAAAAACTAGAACATTCAGGAAAGAGGCCTTATTGTCATTATGGATGGTTTTATTGACAATATCAGCTTGCTATTCAGAAGTAGTCAAAAACTCATGGAAGATGTTTTGGATTAGTTGGAAATTTTAAAAAAAGCAAGCAAATTACTTTGTTATGTGGTAATTTCAATCTTTGTTGGGTCTGAATCTTGAATAGTGGTTATAGCTTTAGCCATCTCCCTCTCAAAACCATGCAACATCCAGAACAGTATCTAGAAATAGTGTAGACTAACAGGACAGATCAAATCAGGTCTATGGGGAATTTCTACTTGACAAAAATTGCATATTCTCTGGCCTTTAGTTTAGATAAACTATGAGGAATGGATCATATACAAAGCATGTAGGAAGTTAGATGTCTTGCCAAAAAAATGAACAGGCAACACTTATTCTTCATTTTTTATCAGAGTTTATTTTACAGCCATTGTAGAATCAGCAAAAGCTCTTATGTGGAACCCCTTTCTACATATGTATAATTGGTCTTTGGAATTCATTGTTACAGGAGGAAAATATGAAGAGTTCAAAAACTATTAAGTAAATTCATTGAAGAAATGTTGATGTATTAAACATGGTGCTGTGTCTGTAGCCTCCAGAGTGGGAAGTCTCAGAACCACCATCAACCAGATACTGGAGTCAGAGGAGAAATATTCACTGCTTTCCATACTCTTTTTCTAATCATTTGTCACAAGCCATGAAGAGTGACAGAAGACCTTTATCCTGGCCTAGTATGATGGTTTCTACATGAGGGATGGGCTGGGAAAAAGTTTTGCTAGAGACATATGAAAGTCCTGATTTCAAATGCACAGCAGTCAACCTCAAGAATCCCATCTGTGCCCGTGGCTTTGACACAGACCTACACCTTCCTTGCCACCTCTGAATTGCCATACCCTATGTGGAGGCACAGGAGGAGCAACTGCCCTATGCATCATTAAGTTTCACTGAAGACTTTGAAAGAGGCTTAAGATGCTCATGGACCTTCCACAGGTCATTCCTGCTGACTAGGTTTCACCCTATAGGAGAAGTTGCCATGCCAGCAGTGCTCAGCAGACATAGGATGTAACATCAGGTGGAACAACCTTCAGAAGACGTCTCTCTTTTGTGTATTCCCAAAGCGTTACGCTTTTCCAGCATCTGTGGAGAGAGGATAAGTTAAAGCAGGCTTTAGCATTTAAAGTTTAACATCATGGAGCAGTTTATTTTCTCAGTCTGATCATTTTCCAGCTGACTTTCTGACATTCCTCATCTTTATTCTTTGTGTCTACTTCATCTAAGATGTTTACTTTACAGGAGTATCACAAAAACTGTGTGTTTGGTTCAAACAGGCAGAAGAACATAGTTTCATAAGCCTTTACTCCTGTACTTGTAGAGTAATAGACATCTAGAACTATCATAGAAAAAACGATACTATATTTTGGAAGAGAAACTGTTTGTTTCATTTTACCTCCATCTGCTTTAAGTATTTCTAATAAACCTCTTGCCATAATATCTGAGTGTTAATAAGTACAAACTAAGTTTCACTTAGAAAGAGAGAAGAGCTGTTTCACTACAAAGACCAGTGTAAAGAACTCTTCTGCTTTTAAACATTTTGTGTAAGGAATTTTTGGGTTTTTTAATATTACTTTTTGATCACGACTTTAAACTTTATCAACAAACTGAAATCTGGAAGATTCCTTCTATGCCAAAGCCTAAGATGCCAGGAATTTGCTAAAGATAGAAGTGTTATAGCTTTAAGATAAGCATCAATCATTTCATAATTTATAAAGAAAAATCAAAGTTTTATGTAAACTCTGTAAACAGCTCTGTAAACACACTCTGTAAACAGCTCTCAGCTGCTAAATCCATCAAAACATCAATCTCCTTCTATGGGACAGAGCATTGCTGAGCACTGCGCAGCTATGCCTTGAAGCAAAGGCAGTGTCCCACATTGTTAACTATACCACCAAGCCAAGCTCTCCTCTACAAACGAGCAGACAAGGACTGAGAGATCCTTTTTGAAAATAACTGAAGATTTCACAAGGGATTTTGCAATATACCCTAACATATAAAATTCTTTTTCTTCTTCGAGGGTCAAAATCTGCATTACACTTAATCTGGAATTTAGGCTACTATATATTGAGATTTTGTATGCTGACATTTTCTAACTGAAGACTTTCTTCTACTTGAACTTTTGCCTAAGATTTTGGGTTTTACAAGCCAAACCTGTTCAGCCTGCATTCTCTGAGCATTACATCTCCTCCAGCTATACACAGAGTGAACTGGAAAGCGTACGAGTACAGAAATGTCAGGGTTTGCAATAAGCAGATGCAGAGCTGAGCTTGGATGCCACAGCTTCAGCAGCCTGTTCTCCTCTCTCACTCACCACCATTCCTGCGTCTGCTCATGCATGGCTAAGGCATTGTCCCCAGCCCCAGATGTCTTGAGCTTTCCATCGCTTACTCACAAGCAGTCACGCTGCTTTGCATCTCCTTTTTCACCTCCACTCACCCCCTCTGTACATTGTGGCATCCTCTTGTTTTTTGATCATCAGGAATATGGTAACCTTGGCAGAAATCACTTTAATCACACTTTTCCTTAAAAAAATGCCTTACTGAAACTTCAAACAAATGTTTTACGAGAAATTTCTGACAAAGTCAAAGCAGACTGTTTTTCAAAGTATCTTTTCTTTGGAAAAAAAAGTCTTAAAAAGCATAAAAATAAATTGTATAAAAGTATTCATGTTTATTTGTGTGGTTTGCATAATCAAGCTCACTTCAGGAAAAAAGGCAGCATCCTTTAATTTCCTTTAAATGTGGGTAGATTTGAGTTTAAATTCTTTTCAAACAGCAGATTGAATACAAAATCTAAAAAGTGTAATCTTATTTAATGAACAATTTATTAATCATCATCATCATGGCTAGGCTTTGCGAATGAAGATTTGGGAAGGATTCTACCCACATTTGCTACAAGCGTGCTGATGGCTAAACAGGCCAATGCGAGATAGACAGGTCTGGTTGCAAAAGGCACAGCAGAAAGACTCCTTAGGTGGTATCGGCAAGACACAATTCTTTCTGTTTTGTCTTTTCTCCTCAAAAGTGATCCTGCGTGCGTTCTCAAAAGAAGCAGCAGCGTTATAGATGGCGTGTCTCCAGACGTCCCAATTGGAGGCCAGAGTAGACCAGTGATGAAGATCAATATGGCCAAGGTTGAAATATTGTTTAAGGGAGTCCTTGTATCTTCTCTTCAGGGCTCCTCTCTTGCGGTAGCCAGTGGCAAGTTCACCATAGAGCACAATCTTAGGGAGGAAATGGTCCTTCATCCTTGAGACGTGCCCTGCCCAACGCAGCTGTGTTCTCAGCAAAGTGCCCTCAATACTCGTAAGTGCTGCCTGTTCTAGAACAGATGTATTGGTCACATCATCTGACCAGTGCATGTTTAGGATTGTGTGGAGACAGCGTTGATGGAAGCGTTCTAGGAGTCCACGGTCTAAACATGCCCCGCTAACACATTTCTAATTGGATTAGTGCAGCTGTCCACGCGAGGTGAGTACATAGTTTACCTCTTGGGACTCCTCCTTAATTTTGGCACAGATCCTTCTTTGTTTCAGCCTCAGAGCCTGAAGCCATGATGACTGTGCATTTTTTACACTGTCTGTTCCCAGCCATGTCAAGGCAAGGCCCACAGAAATGCAGGATAAGTTGCTCACACAATCCTGCTCTCTCTACAATAACCACAAGTGAAAACTGTTTATTTCCTGATAATAAAGTTATCAGACATCAGTTTATCAGTTTATAGAAGTCTTATGAGCCATAAACTGTGAGAATCCCCTCCTAAAAATATCCTATTTACATACCTATAGTATAATGCTGTTAAAAAAAGTCAGTGATAAAGGAAAGAGGCAACATTTACAAACTAAATTTCAGAATTGAGATTGAAAAATTCTGGATACAGCAGACAATTTTTAAACTCAGAATTAGTTGCCTCCACCTGTGGATTCAAACAATCTATACTGCATGATGCAAAAAAGGGATTTTGAAATGCTTTCTACTTTGGAAAATATGTGTATATCTTCAGGTACTATGGTAACAATTAATTTAATTTTTGTTCAGGTGCAATAACTACAAAAAAGTGCTCCTCTTGCAACACTGTATTTGCATTTTTTAACTAAGAGAGATGCTTAAAATAGAATAGTTAGTCCCCTTTTCCAGTAGAACATACATTATATCTTCACCCAGAAATTCAGTTTAATTTATCTAAAGTTATAATCTCTGTGGTCTTCCAACCTTTTTTGCACCTTTTTCTCTAGGCAAGTAAGCTAGTTATGAGCTGGAAATTAATTTTATACATTTGGTCTTATCCGTTCCTTTGAAAGCTAATTCCCCATTTGTCTCAGCTTAGTGAAATTGCCATGCGATTAAACAATGAAAACTAAAGTTGTTTGGTCTACATGAAAAGAAATGACAGGTAGGGAAAAACATCTGAAGAATTGATCAGATGTGGATTAATGAGCACACATTTCCTTTTTCCATCTTGGTAATAGTAGACTAATTAAAATGATGCACTAATTTTTATTCAAGTGATAACACGTTCATAATTATTCCTGATTTGGTAAAGACAGTTGTGATGATTATACCAACTGATTTCTGTCCAAAAATATTTTAAAAACTTGAAGTTGGACCATTAACAGAATTATTTATACAGAAAGGAAAAATTATTATTATTGTTTCAATCAAGTCAGACTTGATTGTAACACTAGACTCCTGGACTTTTCTCATTAGGACCATGCATTGCATTTCTTTCATATGCAATTATTCTGTTTTTTTTTTCTAACATATTTTGTCACTCATGCATTTAAAATGCCATCCGCCACATAATCTTTTTTCCTTTTTCACTTGAGGTTTCAATCTTGCCACTCAGTGTCTCTGAAATCTATATTAGACTAGTTTTGATAGAGTTTAATTTTATATGAAAGAAATATGCACGAAACACAAACTTTTTAGAAGTTTATGCTTTTGGATTTTTTTTTTTTAAAGTCATTCCATCTTTGCTGTAGACATATGTCATTCTGGTTTTATTTAAGACATTTCAAAACACAAAAATGTAAGGGAGCAACTTAAGAACTGTCAGTTTTTGTTGAGTTCTTGAAGCACGTGGTATGCTTGACTTGAGAACTACCCTTTTTCTCATGATGTTAAAAGGAGTAAGTTTCATTGACCACTGCTGATAGAGACTCGGACGTTTGCAACTTTAATGTCCATTTGCTTTAAATTGACTGTGTGTATTTAGTGCTATCAGCCACAAAGCAAAGGTCAGAGCTATTGTCCTATTATAAGACGCTGCTCTATGTGATACATCTAAAAATATAAATGAAATCCACTGATTTCTATGTTTCTATGTAGCTATTGCCTCTAAATAAATCTAGTAGACAAATTTATGAAAACAAGTAGTCTCAATTGTTTACTCATCATTTATACTCTAAATAAAAAAATTACAGGAAACTTTATTAGCTTTTTTAAATATACAGAATACTTTGAAAAACTTTAAAAGAAAACAAGTAATCATTACTTGTAATTAGCCACGCCCCTACTATCCTCAGCATATGAACTTATATGGAAACTGACAAAAAACAACAGTTATATTTGTTCCTATGAAGCTAATGTAGAACAAAAAAGAGTACTAAAAAAGAAAGGAGAGCTTCATTTACAAGTAGGAGGGTCCTACAACCTGTAAAAATTATTATTTCTACCTCCCATCAGGACTGAATTTCAGTGTATTTGAAACCCCAAGCTAAGAACATGTCAAAACTGTCTGTTATTACTGAAACTAACAGGCCTTATTCTTGAGTACTTGTAATTCCCTTTAGTGCTACTGCAGTGGGTAAAAGACTTTATCTTGCCTTATGGCAATAACTGTCATAAAGGAATCCTCAGAGGATGCATGGCTGCACAGGAGGACAGACACGTCAATAGGATTTCCCTGTAAGCACCTGACATAGAATCTCTTTTTCCCATCACTAATACCACCTTATCCTTCTCCCTCTGCCACTTTGAGATTGCTGGATGAGGAAAGGAGAAAGTAGAGAGTTTTACTTCTAGTGACTTTGATGTTAGATCTTCCTGAATTATTATTGCTGGTCGAGATGCTAGTTTCATGTTAGCTCTGATTTGCACAAGTATGTGACATTTTCCAGAACAGGATTAGAGTTTTTAAGATTTCCTATCTAAAGTTTGATGCTGTTCAGGAACCTGTTTTCTGCTTTCCTGCTTCTCAGTTACAATAGTGTTGCTTCCTCCCCATAATCTATTTAGAAATTTCTTTTCACCTCCTCTTAGCCATTTTGTCTCTAACTGCTATCTAATCTTTTTGCTCACTTACTGCAGACACTAAGATAGGAATAACTTTCTGTATAATTTGCTGACCCTTAAAAGGTGAAGAAGTAATATTATTTAAGTAAATTTATAGGCATTTTGACACATTAAGTCTTGAATGAAATATGACATCAAAACATTGTTTGAAGCCTGTTTTGATATTGTTTTGAACACTCCATAGAAACAATTCACCAAGTACTTAAAACAGAAATGAGTGAACATATTCAGACATAGAAAGAAAATGCTAGTCACTGCAGGAAACTTTTCAGCAAACTAGAAGCAAATAAAAGTTGTGATAGCATTCAATTTTCATGAAGATTTCTCTAGGCAAACAAAAAAGTGAAACAATAAAAAAGTAAGTAAAAGGGAAGAGACCATTTGTACACAAGCACAGAAGTAGAAATAGTTGTGTAAGTTAGGGTGCAATTGGATGACAGATTTTTTCACAATCTAGAAAAAGACTAATGTATAGTGACAAATCTGCCAATAATACTGGTGATGAATGGTGTTGCATCCTGGTAGTCCAAACCAGAATTTTCAAGATAACACAGTGTAGAGTCCTGTTGACATCGTAAGCCCTGGCTTCTCTAGAAAATTATTCAAAAAATGGCTGCAGTTAAAAAAACTGTTCCTCTTAGCAGTCACTATTTTTAGGAGTTGTTCTTAATTCTGTTCCATGTCTGTTGTGTTTCTACAGGACAACTCAGGTTCACAAGGGGTGCATATTTTAAGCTCACCCACTGTGATTTTGACTAGGCCTTGGCATGCATCATTCTCAGATCAAACTCAGGACTATCACTTCAGTAATACTAACTGTGCTGGTTTAAAGGTAAACCGGCAGGAGAAATGTACCCAAATCAAAAGAGATTATAAATCAGAATTACAACTTAATTAAAATAATACAATAAATACAACTATGCAGACAAACAATTGGTTTTAACCCACAAAACCCAGACATATAACCCAGCACGCTGGGGCACAAACAGAATGGTGTTCATTGGCCCCCGTGCTGAGTCCCATGTGGTCCCCCTGAGCCCAAAGTAAAAGGAAAGGAAGATCTGTTGGTGAGAGCCCTGGTGGCAGTCTGGTCGAGGGTGATGATCGCAGTCTGGTTGAGAGTGGTGGTTGCAGTCTGATTGAGGTTCTGGTCCTCCTCTGGATCCAACAAGTGGGCCCCAAAGTCCCAAGACCCCAAGATTATGTACACTCAGGTTCGGGTGGGAATGCCCAGTACCTCCCCCAGGGCGAGGAGTTCCACAATGGGTGATTGTGAGTTGTGAGATATTTTTGGAATCCTTGATGTCCCATTAGCAGACATGACCCCTGTGTGTCAGGTGTGCTCTGGGCAGCTGCTGCAAATGGTCTATTGTTAACAGTTCTTGGGAAATGACATAGAGGGTGTAGAATACACAGTTTGGGTTATACCCACACAGTGATGAACTGGTCCTGGCTGCTCTAACTAGGATGCTAGCAAGATACCCAAAGCTAATAACATAACTGGAAATGTGATACAGAGAAAGGGGCTTCTAAATGGCAGAATGCACCTACAATCTATTGCCTAAAATAGGAAAACAAAGCCACTAACATCAGCTATCTCCATTTCTCAGTCACAAAGCACTGCATAGGAAGACTATTATTAACAACTAAAAAAATGTTCATTTTTTTCTGCATTCAAGTTTTTAGAATGACTCCCTTAAAACAGTATAACAATTGATACAAATAACCTCATATTTTATATGAGCTGGGGACCATGAATGTCACTGCAAATCCTCTTATGCTAACTCCAAAGAGCAAAGTAGGCTTCTTATCTAGTCCACTCATTATTGTCATGTAGCTTGTGTTGAATGCATGTGTTCTTTGAATGAGAAACCTTAATGCAGTGACATATGCTGCCAGCATTTTGATAGAATTTTGTAGTTTCAAGCCTCCCAGACATTCTTATAACACAGTATGTAATGAGAACGTTTCTAAAATAAAGTGTCATCAGAAAAATAGGTCACATGTGAAGTATATGTTTCCTAGGTTTACATACTTTAAGGTGATTATACTCTGATACAGGGACAGAAAGCAGCTCTATTAATACATTTTCTGAACACACATTATCTAAACATATTGGTCCCAGCAGAAAAAATGTCACTTAGACATTTCTCAGTAAGAAAAAAAAAAAAAAGGAAAACATTCCCAAAAGAACAAAGATGTGTAAAATTCAAGCAAGAAAAATACAAGGAGAGATGATCCACTGAACAGGCTTTCAGGAGTTGACAGTAATCCAATTTTTGTAGTTTATAACACTGATATGAAAAGAACAGTGTGTATGCAGTCAGATCAATGACTATTAATCATAAAATGGAAGAATTTAAAGATGGAATAGTCCTGTTAGGTCATTCAGCCTGTCCTCTGCCCACACAGGCCCTCTCTCTCAAAATTATACTCCAATTCACTTCATAGCATATAGAATATAGCTCTACTGACATAAACTCCACTGCTTCAACTTTTACAGTACAAACTAGAATTACTTCTATTGTTGGATGTTGTTTAGCTTTTTGTAAAATCTGTCGTTATTTAGTTTTGGTCTGTATCTTTTGTAATCTTTTTTCCTCTCCACAACATGGTGGCAACAGCTGTTAGCTTTTTTTTTAAAAAAAACTCATTTGGAATTTATTGGTATTCAGTTATACAATAAGTGAAACAAAAATAATATCCCAGACTTTCACTAGTCGTTTATTTTGGCAGTACTCTTTCGGAGAGGAGAGGATAGGAGAGGAAAAGGGAAAAAGTCATTGATAGCATTGCTTCACTAAAGTGATTCAATTCTAAGCTTTCTTTAACATACAGCACAATTCCATCACTGGCATGACATTGCCTATTTTTCCTGGACACTTTGTGTCCTGCTTCCTTAATAGTTAACTTATGTTAAGCTTGGTCTTTCTATTAAGTTCCCAATATTTCTGTATCCATTCATTCATAATGGTAGTTTTACTTTAAACTATGAACCCTTCTCAGTATAGAATGATGTACAATTCATAAAGATTAAAAAATAGTATAAAGTTAAAACATAGATCAGGATCTTTGTCCTATATATAAGTAGAGTTTCAGTTTTTGGTTTTTAAATGCCTTGCCATTTTGATTCAAGTCACGTTATGACCAAGTTTCCCACCTGTTTCCTGTTTTCTAAAAATATTTCGCTGTTCTCTCATGCTTAAGAGTTCTGTAGATTTCAACATATTAGAGCACTTGACCAAAATTTTCTCTTGTACATCTGAACACTGTCCTTGGTAGATGTATTCTCTTTTTGAGAAGTTGGGTGACACTGAGAATTTGGTAAGCCACAATATGCAATGATATTGGTACACATTAATTATCTAATTAACCAGGACAGAAAAACCAATTATAAATCCTACTTCACTCTAAATGTATAATTATTTTTTAGGACATAAAGTTGCTTTACACTTTTGGCCCTAGGTTGAAGGTCCTATACTAATTATTTTTCCTTGCTAATGAGTCAATATGGGCTGAATTTGACCTTCATTAATGGCTTAAATTCTTTTATCAGCTAGTGTTTGGTTATTGAGTGAAAGAAGGAAACATTTAGCATATAGGGTATGTGATTTTACAGAGTTAACTTGGATTTGTTCTTGAGATTGCCTTGACTCCAGTTGCACGTGACGTTGAAAAACCTTTTTGCTTAGCTGTGGCAAACCTTTTTAAGGCAATTAGTTAAATCAAATAGGGATGCAAGATGAAGCGCAAGTGAGATTTCTGATGCAGTGCTCATCTGTCCACTTTCCAAAAAGGTAAACAATAACCTACTTGAACTACCAAGTTCTGTAACATATCTGTGTTATTTTCAGCCATGCCCTAAGGACAAAATTAATGTTCACAGAAGAATCAAACAGCAAATCTCCTATATGCAATGCACTATCATAGAGGTGATGAAGTAGCTACCAAAGCATTTTACTTGGAACTGATGTATCTACACAGGAATGTGCAGCAACACTAGATCAGGTTCGAAAGGCTCACAACTCAATTTACTACTGACTCAGATATTACCACTATAACAACATGACTTCCAGTCTGTAGTACATTTGCCCTGGTAGGAAGCTAAGCACCATATGGCTGATCAGTCATTCATCCCCACAGTTGGATGGGGGAGAGAATCAGAAGGACAGAAACTTATGGGTAAAAATAAAAGACAGCTTAATAGATGAAAGAATTAAAAAAGGAAAACCAGAAATGGTGCAAAAATCACCACCAGCAAACAGATGTCCAACAAGTCTCCAAGCAATGGCTATTTTCAAACAACTCCCTCCTATTTCTATTGTTGAACATGATGTTGTGTAACGCGGAATATCTCTTTAGTCAATTGGGATCAGGTGTCCCAGCTGTGTCTCTCCTAACTTCTTGCCCACTCACAGCCTACTTGCTGGGGAGACGGAGAAACAGAGAAGGCCTTGATAGTGTGAAAGCCCTGTTCAGCAATAGCCAAGATATTTGTGCATCATCAACACTCTTTTGGTTATCAGCCTAAAACATAGCACAATATGAGCTGCTACAAAGAAAATTAAGTACCCAGACATACTCAGTACTAAAAGACCATATGACTGCAATAGCTAGACAAAATATGTATGTCATAAGCTATTGTTAATTCTGGCAAGCCTGAACTTTTGATCCTTTATACAGAAAAAATAAAACAGAAACAACTATTTTTATTCAAAGTTGAACATTACATTTATTTTGTAGTATATAATGATCCAGTTTAATATCTCTTTATTTCTTTGGAAAAGCAATATTTTGGCTGAGTACAAAAAAGTGATTTGTGCTACTTGCTTCCAAAGTTACTTTATTTCTTTCCAAGGTCATAATCCACTGTATGGATATCTCCTTTTTTTCTCACACTCCTTTCTTCGTTGTAAGTCTCCCTGAGAAGTACAAAAATGTCTATAAAGGTATATTTTGCAAGAAAACAGTTGGAATTAGAAGCATGCATCTCAGGGACCTGTTTTTATTCTAGAAAGAAGACCTTTAAACAAGAAAATAGCCATCAAAATACATTATTTGTTATACCCAAAACATAGATTTAAAAAAAAAAATTCCAGAAAAATATATCATAAATATATTAGATATTACTAAAATATATTTCAAATGGTATTAATATTCTCATTTATATTTATAATTTTAAAAAATGTATCATCTGTCTCGCTAGCTTTAGGAAAGCAGATTACAATAGCCATAATATGATTCATTTTCAATACAAATTACTACTGGTTAATTATAATGTGAAGACTCTACTGGAAACAGAGCAATTATTTCACTGGTACTTATAATTCTGGCCAGCTTGACAATTTCAATTTTTTTTAAATTTCTTTTTTTTCTTTTGGTAACTGAACTATACTGTCAAAACTAGCTCTCCTTATTAAAACATGGAAAAAACCCCAAACTCTCAATTCCTCACCAACTCCGCTTCTCAAAAAACAGGTTGTTTTCCATGACGATTGCTCGAAGATAGTTTAGACCATCTACCTTCTTATAGAAAATTCTCCCTATGACTCCCAAATCTAACTATCCTTTGTGATTTCTGCTCTACATTTCTTCTTGTTAATAAATTTTAACATAGGTGCCCTATTGACATGATAAATCATGTATTCTAATAATGTGATTTTAGTATTTTGTTCCTAATCTCTCTTATCTGTCCCTACTGTTTTTCCCACTCTTCAGATTTATGATGGTCAAAAGCAGCTCAAGTTATGTGCCTGGTCTATGCCTAAGGCAAAAAATTAAGTCCTGTCTACATTTGACTTCTCTGCAAGTAAAAGAGAAGATGTGGCTTCAAACCAGCTGAGTTCAACAGGCTCAGAGCACAACAATGTTCTTAATTCAATTTTAACCTGGTTCAAACCAGCACAATATCTATGAATCTTGGCCAAAGTGATTTAAAGTAAGTATGAAATAAAGAATGTCTGCTCTGATTACAAATATAGCTAGTGAACATATCTCTAGTCTGACTGCAAGACTCAGATTGATAAAGCAAAAAAGAAAAAAACAAGGTAAAATAAAGAAAACCAGGAAAAGAGTTGCATGTCTCTTTGCATGTTTTTTGTATTTGGAAAGAAAGGAGGCAGAATAGTAGAAAGAGAAAGAGGAAGAAAGAAAAAATGAAAGGAAATTGAAAGTTATTCTTGTGATCACATTACTAGAAGAAGAAATGGAAGATAAGAATGGTTAGAAAGCACCAAATGAGTAGTTCATTTTGTGAGTGAGAGCACTAGTTTACAAGGATAAGGAAAATTAAAATGTCAACTCAAGGGAGAATACAGATGATATTCCCTGTGCTCATTAATTTCAGGTCCAGTGCACTCCCATAGTTTTTTGAGGCTAAGAATATATAGAAAAGCTCTATAAAACTTCCATCATATATAAGAAAGATACTACACATCTTCTGAAGAAATGTGCTCCAGCACCAAAAAGAGATTTTGCCACTTCTGGGCAAAAAACATTATAAAAAGATCTGGGATTTGCAGTAGTTCATTGCTAGTTAGTAGTGTTTAATACATCTAGCTGCAAAACAGAGACAGAGTTCTCATTTTTTCTTCTTATTTTGTGTGAAAATTATTCAGATGTCTTTTAACACACATCTTGATTGCTTATCTCTTGATGTTACTTAACATTTTCTTTCCGTTGCAGTTCAGTATTTGACCCCTTAAAGTAGGAATCAAGAATATGAGTGTGGTTTTTTATCCTAACTTCACAGAATTTTACTTTAATCTTGAGGGAAAGGCCGTGGATGTTGTCTACCTGTCTACCTGTCACCTACAGCAATTCCCTGGAGACACTGACTTCTCATGACTTGGACAGGTGCACTGTTAACTGACTAGAATCTGAGTCTCCTTTTCTCCAGGCTAAATCACACAGGCTCCATCATAGGACTTACTCCCTAGACCCTTCACAAGGTTTGTTGCCCTTCTCTGGACATGCTCCAACACCTCAATGAATTTTTTGTACTGAGTGTTCAAAAACTGAACACATACATTTGGCTTCGGCCCATAAATCCAAATAACTCCCTCCTTTTTTTTTTTTTTTTTCCCTGAGTACCAGCAAAAGCTCTCTGTTCAACCAGGGAGGTCTTTCTCACCCACTCGTCTTTTGGCATATGGGGATAGCCTGCTCCTGTGCCCTTAAGATTTCCTTCTAAGAGAACGTCTGGTTTTCCTGGATTACTTTGCCCTTTAGGACTGGCTCCCAAGGGATGCCCTCAACCAGACTCTTAAACGTGACAAAGACTGCCCTCTGAAAGTCCAGTGTAGCAGTTCTGCTGACCCCCACCTTAGTTCTGTGAAAATTGAAAACTCTATAATTTTGTGCTTGCTATGTTCAGGAAGGCTTCCAAGCATTGCATCACCCACCAGTCCTCACAAACAACAGATATAATGGGGCACCTTCCCTAGTTGTCTCACTCACCACCTGTGTCAGGAAGTTATCTTCCACATGGTCCTGGAACATCTTAGATGGTTTCCTCTCTGATGTATTTCAATACTGTATTAGGAAGAAACATAATTCTTGAAAGAAATGAAATGCAGTAGAAGCTTTTATAGAATTTGTTGTGTATGCTGTATATGCATATGTTTATACATATGTAAAAAAACACATGTGTGTGTATGTATACACATATCCTGTTTCAAATTTTTTTCCAGATGTACTATATAAGAAACTCAAAGGACATTCATGAAATAGCAGATGATAATACAGGAGCTTCATGCACATTAGGATATCTGGATCTTGAATACATTTAAACCACTGAAGTATTGTTCAGCAGCTATGTAAAGACAGGATGAACTAGAAGAAGAAATCACCCAAAGTGGTGCTTGCCTGAATGCTAAAAGAAGCAGATTTTCTTTCTTCAAATCGGCAATTCCTGAGCCCTCCCCAGAAATACTGGAATGACAGTTGTTTAATCTCCCTAATAAAAGGCCTGAAAGTACAGGAAACATCTAGGGCAAGGTTTTACCATTGTTCCTTCTATAAATGGCCAGATTAAAGGAGATTGAAAAGAGCATTTATTGTTGTATTTTCCTCAGTAGTTGAACCAGTTCTCTCATTCTAATTAAGCCACTGAATTTCTGGACAAAACATATCCTGTCCTGCTTTAATTGTTCCATACTGGTATTCCAATTCGGCAAAATGTTTTTTCTGTGGAACTATATCCGCTGAAAACTGTTGTGCCTTACTGGATCAAATCCTCTTGTTTAAAATTCATTGCATCATTTTGTACTCTGAAAGAGATTTGGCTTTCCAAAACAGTCTATACTCTATCAGAGCCTTCTTCTGATTTTCTCTTTACTATGCTTTTTCTAATCTCACTCCTTATATGCTCATCAGTTTCCTGACCTTCACTCCTTCATTTAACATCAGGCAGTGTAGTGTTTGATGCCAATTTTATGCCCCAAAACAAGGCGCGGAGAAACTGCTCAGAGACAGAATTTCAGTCTATAAGCAGGAGGTATTTATTTCACGGCCGGGGAGCAGCCAGGTCGCCCTGGACAAACTGCTCCAACTCGAGAAACACACAATCCAACTTTTATACACGTTTTGCCAAGCAATTACATCATATATTATGAATATTCATTACATTGCAACATCTACTTTTAATATTCATAACAGGTGGAGTTGAGGCGGAGTTAGAGGCGTGGTCCTTAATTTGGGGAGAACTTCGGTGGGAGTTCCGGTCTTCCTTCATCATGAACCTCGTGTCCTTTTCATCATCATCCTCCTAAACTTTTGAACCTTCCCTAATTTGGGTAGCTTCCTTATGAATTTGGCAGAGAGTTTCGGTATTTGGCACCAATACCTAATTTCTTGGCATGTCCCTCTCTTTATCTCTTTGGTTTCCTCCCCATATGTCTCTTTTTGTGTGTACTAGCATTTTCTGTTCATGTTTATGTTCTCCTGTGTCAGCGCGACCTGTACCTCAGTGAATTTATTGCCTCCGCTTTCATAATGCTGAATTCTATGTGCCTTGCTAAAGCTTGCTTCTACATTTTGTGCTTAACTCTTTATATTGCTTAAGTTCGCTTTTCAGGTGTTACCTGGCTTCATTTCCCCCCTTTTCTTAGAACTTACGAATTCCTTCGTCAAGTTCTAATCCTAAAGGTCGCTGATATGCTTTTATCATTGCCCAGATCATTTGGGTTCTCTTGACCATGGACCTTAACTTACACCACAGTCATATGTTCATGAGGGTTAACAAGAGCATGCCTATAGCTATAATCAATATGGGGTGTACTAGGTAGTGAAAGACTTGAGTTGCTGTTGGAGAGTACCCTGTAAAAATGTCCCACCAGTGATGTTGACCTACTTGTGTAACTTTCGTCAAGATATTCTTTATACCCTCTGAATTATGCTCTACTTGCCACACCATGCGTTGGGTCGTTTGATTCACCTTTTGAGCTAACTTTCTTACCTCAGGATGCATAAGCATTTCTTTGAGAAGCTTAGTATCCATACCTATCTGTAGTTTGGGTACTTCATGATACAAAGTGTACTCAGCTTCGATTAACTGCTGTGTGGTTATGGGTGCAGTATAGCTAAAGTCACAACCTACAATTTTGGTGAAGCTACATATACAAAAGTTAGTATCATTAGTCACTTCAAGACAATTATCTATAACTACATCAACACAAGGGGTTCTAATGCAAGCGCATCCATTTCCTATATAGAATACTTGTGATCGGGTTTTATTGTGCGGAAGCATTTCAAAAGTGCATATACCGTCTTCAGCATCTAAGCATAAGTCTTCAGCTTCTACTATGGCATTTTCGCAAATATAACCTAATTGTCCTTTAGGAATACATGCCTCTGTGCTAATTGATTGCCACTTGTTCTTAGTGTGGTCATAGTTTGCCCAGACATTATGATCAAACCTCCATTTCTGGGAAATCACCTTCGGAATCACCGAAATGTACTTCCGCGTAAGCATTAGACCACGGTCCTTCAGAGGTAGAATTTTGAGATAAAACTATACTTATCAGAAGTCCAATGATCAATGTTGAAAGAGCCGGATTCATGATGCCAGGTCTTCCTGCTTATCTTCTGGAGCTTTCTTGACTCGAGAGTAGTGAATCCATGTAGGTCGTTCCTTGATCCTAACCGCGGTGAAGGTGGTCAGCAGCACTTGGAAAGGTCCCTCCCACTTTTCTTGTAGGGGTTTTCCTAAAAGATTCTTAACATACACCCAATCACCGGGGTTAAATGGATGCAATTTACAGTCAGGTTGCTTGGGCTGGTGTTCTATTACTACTGCAGCATTTTTATCAAAATGTTTTCCAACAGCAATTACATAATCATATATATATTGATTGCCTATTTGGTCTACAGCATCACTATTTACAACTTGCATAGCATAAGGTCTACCGTACAGAATTTCAAACGGGCTCAACTTTTCTTTCGATCGAGGTTTGACCCTCAATCTAATCAGAGCAATAGGCAGAGCTTGATACCATTGTAAGTTAGTTTCTTGACATATTTTAGCAATTTGTTGTTTAATAAGATGATTCATCTTTTCCACTTGCCCACTGGCTTGTGGCCTGTAGGGCGTATGCAATTGCCATTTAATTTGCAATGCTTTGCTTATTGCTCTCACAACTTTTGCACAGAAATGTGTACCTCTGTCTGAGGATATACTCCTTGGTATTCCAAATCGTGGTATAATTTCGTTTAGCAAAACTTTAGTTACCTCCCTCTCCTTGTTTGTTCTGCAGGGAAATGCTTCAGGCCACCCAGAAAATGTATCAGTTAGTACCAATAGGTACCTATACCCCCCTTTTCTTGGGAGTTCAGAGAAATCAATCTGCCATACTTCACCTGGGAATTTACCTCGATGTATTGCTCCCTGATGTATCTTGGTCCCTGTATTTGGGTTATTCTTCAAGCATCGTTCGCATTGGGTTGTAACTTGTTTTACAGTAGTGAATAATTTTGGTCCTGCTATTCTAGTTTGCAAATACTGGTAAAGCGGGTCTAAACTCCAATGTGTTTTCTCATGTTCTGTTTTCACAAATTGCCACATTAACTTCTCTGGTATTATTAATTGTCCTGTTTCTAATTGACCCCATCCATTGTCTAATAATTTGCCCTTGTTCTTTTGAATCCATCTATGATCTGAGTCCTGATAATCTGGTTGGAAGTCGGTATTTAGCTCTTCTGGTATTAGAGCTGTTATAACCACTTCCTTGGTTCTTGCAGCAGCTAATTTAGCTTCTGCATCAGCTTTCCTATTTCCTATCTCTGGAACAGTGTTACCTTTTAGGTGTCCTTTGCAATGCATTATGGCCACTTGTGCTGGGAGTTGGACTGCTTCTAACAATCGTAGAATTTCTTCTGCGTGTTTGACTGTTTTCCCTTGGGCGGTTAGCAGTCCCCTTTCTTTCCAAATTGCTCCATGAGCATGTACGACGGAGAAGGCATACTTAGAGTCTGTCCAAATATTAATTCGTATGCCTTCTGCCAATTCCAGGGCTCGGGTAAGAGCTATTAATTCTGCCTTTTGGGCTGAGGTCCCTGCAGGTAAAGGATTTGATTCGATTACCTCTTCCGTTGTGGTTACTGCATAGCCTGCCATTCTTACTCCTTGCTTCACGAAGCTGCTGCCGTCCGAGAACCAGTTGTCTGCATCTTCAAATGGCTCTTCTTTGAGATCCGGGCGACTGGAGTAGACTGCTTCGATGGTTTCTAGGCAGTCATGCTCTATTGGTTCTGCTGACATTCTTCCTTCTAGAAATGAGGCTGGATTCACAATGTTAGTTACTTGAATGGTTACGTCATCTGATTCAGCTAGGATTACTTGGTACTTTAGGAATCTGGAAGGTGACAACCAATGGCCACCTTTCTGTTCTAGTACAGCAGACACAGTGTGGGACACTAACACAGTCATTTTCTGGCCCATCGTGAGTTTTCTGGCCTCTTCTATATTTATGATCACTGCGGCCACCGCTTTCAAACAGCTGGGCCATCCTTTGCTTACTTCATCCAGCTGTTTGAAGAAATAGGCCACAACTCTTTTGTGTGGTCCCAACTGTTGCGCCAAGATTCCTAAAGCCATCCCTTGCCGTTCATGAGAGAACAGCCAGAATGGTTTTGTTACATCAGGGAGGCCCAAAGCCGGGGCTCTCATGAGTTCTTGTTTCAGTCTCTTAAAAGCTCCCTCTGCTTCGGGAGTCCAAACTAGGATACTCTTAGCTTCCTTTAATAAATCATACAATGGCTTGGCGAGTACCCCATATTGGTAGATCCATAAGCGACACCAACCTGTCATTCCCAGAAAGGCTCGTAGATCTCTCACCGTTTCTGGTCTGGGCATCTGGCAAATGGCTTCTTTCCTCGCTGTTCCTAGGGATCGTTGTCCTCTGGAGATCTCATATCCCAGGTATACTACCTTTTCTTGCACCAGTTGCGCTTTCTGTTGAGAGACTCGATATCCACTTAGTCCCAAGAAATTTAACAAAGAAATAGTCCATTTAACACACTCTTCTTCTGATTCAGTTGCTATCAGCAGATCAGCTACGTATTGCAGAAGAGTACCATCCCCCTGTGGCTTTTCCCATTGTTCCAATTCTCTGGCTAATTGATTCCCAAAGATTGTTGGACTGTTTTTGTAGCCTTGAGGTAACACTGTCCAGGTTAATTGGGTCTTTGTTGAATTTTATTACGGCTTCCAAATTTTCCAATAAATCTCTACCCAGTAGAGGTTTTGGAAAATTTGGTAAGTACAGAAACTGATGGATCCCCATTTGTTTTCCAATTTTGTATTTAATAGGTTTTGGGAAATAAGCTTTTTCTGGTTGGCCTGTTGCTCCCACAACTTGTACAAATTCATCGCTCTCGGGTACCAACTCTTGATTTAAAACCGAAAATGTTGCCCCTGTGTCTATCAGAAAATCCAATTCTTTTTCACCTTCCTCTAGCTCCATTTTAACCAGTGGGTCTGCTAGGGAACGACTCACTGGTCCCCTTCAGTCACTGCTCCGTTGTGCAACAGCAGTGTTTGCAAGCCTTTCTCCGAGCTGGGGGCAGTCTCGTCTCCAATGGCCTAACTGAAAGCAATTGGAACATTGATCCGGTCCTACTCTGATGGGTTGGGGTCTGAATCCTCCCCTCCCTCTCATAGGGTAACCACGACCTCTACCCCTGGCACTTGTGTCTTGGAATTTTGTATTTTGGGCTGCCACTGCTACTGCTACGATCCGAGCAACTCTTTTATCTTCCCTCTTTTTCTCTTCTTTTTCTCTGTTGTTGTATACTTCCCAGGCCTCATTCATCAATGTCTCTAGATCTTTATTTGCTGGATGTTTAAGTTTTTGTAGTTTCTTTCTAATATCTGAAGTGCACTGCCCCATTACTAGCCCTAGCAGTTGTTGTCTCCCCTCTTCCGATGCTGGGTCTAAGGGTGTGTATTGTCTCATGGCAGTCCTAAGTCTATCTAGAAATTCTGAGGGACTTTCATCCTTTCCCTGTCTAACATCATACAAAGCTGCCCAGTTAATGGCTTTAGGTATTGCTTTCCGCAGACCTAATGCTATTAGCTTCCTATATTGCACCAGTTTCCCATAAGAATCGGGGTCGTTTGGATCCCACTCCGGATCCCTACTTGGAAATACAACTTCTAACTCTTCAGGCAATACGGCGGCACTATCTCTTCCTGTTTTCAATACTAGCTCTTTTTCCGTTTCTGTTAATTCTGACAGCATTACTTCTATATCACTCCAGTCGATATCTAGGTTCTTTGCAATCAACTCGAACCTCTTAGCCACCCCTTCTGGATTTTTCCTAAAATTCCGGGCTTCTTCTCTCCAGCTGTTCAAATCACTCGTTGTAAATGGCATCTTTACTTTTACTCGTCCCTGCTCTCCTGCGATAGGCATTATCTGTCGGAGGGGAGCTACTGTATAACTTCTCTCGATTCTTTCTTTTGCTTCCTTTCGAGCTATAGACCTGGTGTAGTGTGGGTGGCTAGTTCCTTCTCCAGGGTCGTCTTCTTCTTGGGTTCTAGTGTCTATTCTATTCTTTCTCTTTTCTTTTCTTTTCCCTCGTCTCGGTTCTTCATCCTCACTTCCTGTTCCTTCCCAGTCATCTTCTCCCAACCTTCTGGCATGGTTCACACAGTCTAGCCGCCTCTCTTTCTGGGTTTGGAGGAGACGCTGTCGACGCTCAGCTTGTCCGGGGCTGCTCTCTCCGTCTTCTTCTGTCCCTCTGGTATCTCTCTTATCATCTATTTGAATCACTATGTTTAACTTTTGGGTGTTGTCTTCCTTTTCCCCTTGAATTATAATGCCACTACATCCTACCTTGGGGGAATCGCCCCTTTTTTCGTTACCTCTTAGCCTTGGTGGGCTACTTTCATTCTCATGACTAGCATCTCTTGGTGTACTACTTTCCACTCTGTAGATACTGTCTTCTTTTCTCGGTGTACTGGTATCCCTATTCCTGCTGTCCTTTGGTTTCGATGTGCCACCCTCTTCTCCATAATCTTCTGGTCTCGTGGGGCTACTCTTCTCTTTATCGCTCTCCTCTCTGTAACTTTCGGATCCCTGTGGACTACTCAGTCCCTGCGAGCTGCTTTCTCCTTGGGGACTCTCCGATTTTGATGGGCTACTTTCTTCCCAGCTGTCTTTTGATTTTTGAGGACTAGATCCGGTCCTAGATCTTCCTAGCTCTAGTGAAATATCCCCTAATAGGCTAGTGTCTCCTTCACCTTCTCTCCGCTTTGGTCGTGGTATCCCGTATCCTGGAGCATATGGTTGGTACTCCCATAAACTTATTCTACTTTCTTCTTCACTGTCCCTTCTTTTTAATTTAAGACACTGTTGTCCGATACTACAAGCATCACAACAACGTCCCTTTGGTTTCAAATTTTTCTTATCCTTTTCCAAAGCTAAAACCAAGGGGTCCTGCGGTGCTACATTTACTCCGCATTCTCTCTGCCACTCAGGCTTATTCCTGAGCGTGAAAAACATGTCGCAATACATCACTTCATCCCACTTGCCCAGTCGACGGAGGAACAACATAAGCTGTAAAATAGTGTTGTAATTTGTTGTCCCTTCAGGTGGCCATTTCTCATCATCATCTAGTTTATACAGAGGCCACCATTGCGTGCAGTACTTTAAGAGTGTTTTCTTGCTTATGTTTCCTCCTGGGGCTCCCCCTAGATCTCTCCAATGCTTTAGGATACACCCCAGGGGGGTTTTCATATTTATGTCCTTACTTTGCTGGCTTCCCATTATTATCGTAGGGCCTGGTGATGTAGTAATGGATAAGGTTTTGTGAGAGGTAGGGGCTCACCAGACAAACTTATAGGGTGCTCTTCCAGATTTTTCTACTATCTGTGCGTCAGTAATATACCAGCTAATCTGGGGATCGTGTTCCCAAACGGGTATCCAACCAAGGAACTCTTCCAATACTAGAGGATCGTATCCCAACCTCCCACTCTCCTTTTCTATTTTTCTTATGAATTCCTTTACGTGATATTCTATTATGTCAAGCAATTCTTGTCTCTGAATTCGTGCTTCTATGTCCAATCGGGCTAGGCTTCCACCAATGTGTTCACACTGTGTAGCTTTCGGTATGTCAGTAAATTCTACTTTAAATCGCAATACTTTCCTTATCCTATTCCACCGTCTTAGAGTATTTCTGATTCTGCCCCAATACTTCATGTACGCAATCTCCAATCGCTTCGTCCGTTTCTGGCCTGGCTCCTCGCGGAGAACAGGAACCGCAGAGCGGGACTCCCACTCGCCCCGCAGCAGAGCCGCGTCTCAATCACACTCACATTCAAACTTGCACACTTGATATAGGAGAACTTTCCTACCTTCTGGTTTCTATCTGAGCAATCTGCGTTACCGAGCAAGGTCGCGAGATGGCGCCGCAGACCGAGAGATATGGCTTTGCTGTCGGCTGTCCGATTTATGTTACCACAAACTCACAGGATGTTGCTGCAAACTATAAAACACACTTCTTACAGAAAATGCAACCAAGATGTTACAAATACCCGTCTATGAGTGTGGCAACAATAAAATCTCACCCACTTAGTTTCTGCCAAATCTTGATTTGACCAACAGCGTATACAGTAGAAGGTAAGGGTACGATTGAGCGCTATTTCTTGTGTTCCTCTTGGACCCAGAATATATTTACCACAATTGTTACACAAAGCTCTAACATACAGTGAACAATAACAGAAAGGACAGATTTTAATCCTAGGATTTATACGTGCCGGCAAGAGCTTATTCACTTTTATAGAACTGAGATTGCAATCATTTCCCATATAGAGTTAAAAAGACGTCTTAAGAACTATACCATATATGAAAAACACAACATCTAATTTTTTACAACAGACAAACAAACTGCTGCAAGCAATGAAACAGCTTATTTTAGTTTCGTTTTACTCGTTGACAAAAACCAGAACATTTAGCAAGAGAAACCGCATTCCAAGAATTCTTTGCTAGTACAAGGAGCTTTCTGGGTCCTAAAGCTCCTAGAAACTCTCAAACAGCCTCGGAAGAATTAAAAATGGTTAATTTTCTGAATCGAGCACAGTTTCCAATGCATTACCAGACAATATCTTACACAAAACAAACAAACAAACAAAGAATGATCAGGGTAAATTAGAGCAAGAACATTTGCAAACAAGACACGGAAACATAAAGGGTGAACACAGCATTACAAAGAAAAGACCATTTTACACTGCAGTGCCGGGACTCTAACCCGTTTAGGGACTCTAACCCTTTCTTGGCAGGACTCCAACCTGCTCTCTGTTTACACTGCAGTGCCGGGACTCTAACCCGTTTAGGGACTCTAACCCTTTCTTGGCAGGACTCTAACCTGCAACTTTCAATACCTGGGACTCTAACCCAGCTTTAGGGCTAATGCTGAGGCGTCCCCCAGCTCCCTTTTGGGCGATAGCGTCCTATCCCCACCAACTTAATTACTTTCTTTTATAAACTGCAGTTCAAAACATAAATACCTCTTAATTTGAAGCAGGAGGTTCTTGTCCACCGTTGCGCAGATCCAAGGGGTCTGGGAGACTCTGCCGACAAAAATTCAGTCGGGGGGCCCTGAGAGCGTCCCGGCCCCTTGGGTCCTGGCTCAGGAAGACCCCCGCTCCTGCCTGGCTC
This sequence comes from Pseudopipra pipra, assembly GCF_036250125.1. Taxonomy (NCBI): domain Eukaryota; kingdom Metazoa; phylum Chordata; class Aves; order Passeriformes; family Pipridae; genus Pseudopipra; species Pseudopipra pipra. The sequence continues at coordinate 80,436,673 of NC_087549.1, read as the reverse complement.
GCCAAATTGATGCCAATTTTATGCCCCAAAACAAGGCGCGGAGAAACTGCTCAGAGACAGAATTTCAGTCTATAAGCAGGAGGTATTTATTTCACGGCCGGGGAGCAGCCAGGTCGCCCTGGACAAACTGCTCCAACTCGAGAAACACACAATCCAACTTTTATACACGTTTTGCCAAGCAATTACATCATATATTATGAATATTCATTACATTGCAACATCTACTTTTAATATTCATAACAGGTGGAGTTGAGGCGGAGTTAGAGGCGTGGTCCTTAATTTGGGGAGAACTTCGGTGGGAGTTCCGGTCTTCCTTCATCATGAACCTCGTGTCCTTTTCATCATCATCCTCCTAAACTTTTGAACCTTCCCTAATTTGGGTAGCTTCCTTATGAATTTGGCAGAGAGTTTCGGTATTTGGCACCAATACCTAATTTCTTGGCATGTCCCTCTCTTTATCTCTTTGGTTTCCTCCCCATATGTCTCTTTTTGTGTGTACTAGCATTTTCTGTTCATGTTTATGTTCTCCTGTGTCAGCGCGACCTGTACCTCAGTGAATTTATTGCCTCCGCTTTCATAATGCTGAATTCTATGTGCCTTGCTAAAGCTTGCTTCTACATTTTGTGCTTAACTCTTTATATTGCTTAAGTTCGCTTTTCAGGTGTTACCTGGCTTCAGTTTAGTACACGCAGTACAAGCTAGGCTTTTTTATTTATATTTACTAAGGAGTTAAAGAGAAAACATTGTGAGGACATAACAATTTATTTTCCTCCTTATCGTCTTTCCCTCCTTTGCTCATGCTTTAAAAAATGTTTGTTGGGGTTTTTTGTGCTTTTTTTCTGTTCTGAAGTAGGACATATTAACTAAAATGTTTTGAAAGTTTTAGGAAATTTGTGTGATTGCTAGATTATTCATTAGTATGTTGTCAGATTATTATTGCTGTGGGACTACATTTCACATCAAAGTGCTATTATTTCAATGATGTGGGGCTTTGCTGCAATAAAACCACTCATACTGATACATTTCCACATCCGTTCCTGCTTTAATAGAATCAGAAAATCTTGAAATTCTGAGATGTCTAAAATATTTGATCTCATCTTTTGAGCGTGACCATCTTTAGTGTTAACGGTAACAAGCCAAATATCAAAAAAACCCCAAAGGTTTCCGACATTTAGCCTAGTTTATAATGCCAAAAAATCAGCATCATAAAGCAAATAATTACATTTTCTTCCTTAAAACTGCATGTTCTTGCTCTCACAGAACCCTGACAGCAACCATAAAAGGGGAAGCTAAGCTGAGCTCTGATGTTCTGTGGGATGTTCTCTGGGATTCTGAGCAAGTGAACAGCAAGAATATAGACTAGGCTCGATGTATTTTCCAGTTGTGTAGGTCATTCTCTATGCTAGAATTTAAACTCCAAGCAGTCACTGATCTTTAGCAGATACTGCTGTTAACATGAGATGTACATACAATATGTGTAAAACAATAATTTAGATATCATCATGTTAGACAACATGAACAACCAGAAGTTCCTGTTCACAACAACAGTAACACTAAAAAGTGAATACAATCTTTTTCATTAGTTCAGTGAAAGGAATACTGTCAGCTGAACATGAAAAGGAGAAGCTGATGTTAAAGTGCAGTATGTCTTGTTACCTGAGTTATCTATGTACAACTCATTGAAAGTTATTCCAGACAAGTCTCATATGCACCTAGGATGAAATGATTTAACTACCCTTTGGCTTTACTCAAATGCAAAAAAAAAAAAAATCAAAACATAAAAAATTACAAGAACCTAAGCTAAAGTTAGAATCAAGTCCAAAGAACATTTGTATGGAACTTTGTAAAGCCCTGATAAGACACTTTTATAAAGTAAAGTTTTCTTTCAGTGTAGTGCTTGTTTACAACTGTGGAGTTTTCTGCATGAAAATCTACTTGAATTAGAAATATGTCATGAGACTAACAAATATTTTATTGCTTCCATCACAATACAGTCCAGAAATTCCTGAAACATTATCATATGCCAAAAAGCATAATTAAGATCATAGCTTTATACCAAAATGCAATATGCACAATTTAATAAGTGTACACTTACTAACACCCAAAAGGTCCCTGCAGACGATAAGATCATTATCCTTGGTGATTTCAACGCCAGAGTAGGCAAGAATTTTGAAGCTTGGAAAGGTGTATTAGGCAAGCATGGTGTTGGAAACTGCAACGATAATGGTCGACTTCTGCTAGAATTCTGTGCAGAGCAACAACTCACCATCACTAATACTATCTTTCAGCAGAAAGATAGTCTGAAGACAACCTGGATGCACCCCCGTTCTAAGCATTGGCACCTCATCGATTATGTCCTGGTGCGACGGAGAGATGTCCGCGATGTCCACCATACCCGCGTGATGCCCAGCGCAGAATGCCAAACAGACCATCGGCTGGTGCGCTGTAAACTCAATTTCAAGATCAAAATCAAACCAAAAAGGGGCAGCATCCCAAGGAGAAAACTCCAAGTTAACAATCTCCAATCAGCCACAGTAAGAGACAGTTTCCAGGCAAACCTTCAAACTAAGCTCGATAACATTCCCAAAAATTCTGCAGATTCCTCTCCTGAAACAATCTGGCATCATATTAAAAACAGCATCCTGCAATCCTCCGAAGAATCCTTAGGGTTCTCCCTCAAGAAGAACAAGGATTGGTTTGACGAAAACAACCAAGAAATCCAAGACTTGTTGAGGAAGAAGAGAACCGCCCACCAAGCACACCTTGCACTGCCATCCTGTCACGCAAGAAAAGCAGCCTTTCGTCTCGCATGCAGCAAGCTCCAACAGAAACTCCGTGACATCCAGAACAAATGGTGGATTGACCTAGCTGAAAAAACTCAATTATGCGCAGATACAGGTGATCACAAAGGCTTCTATGAGGCCTTGAAAACAGCATACGGGCCTACATACCAGGTACAAAGCCCTCTACTCAGCGCTGATGGTCAAACACTTCTGACAGATAAAACCTCCATTCTGAATCGATGGTCTGAACACTTTCAGACTCTTTTCAGTACCAACCGCACAGTCCAAGACTCAGCAATTCAGTCCATCACACAACAACCAGTAAAGTATGAATTGGATACTGCCCCCACTTTAGGAGAAACCCTCAAGGCCATACAGCAGGTGAAAATTGGCAAGGCAGCTGGGATTGATGGAATTCCACCTGAAATCTGGAAACATGGGGGCCCTGCACTCCACACCAAATTCCATGAGTTCGTGGTGCGCTGTTGGGAACTCGGCGAACTACCATCTGACCTTCGTGATGCAGTCATCATCACCTTGTATAAGAAGAAAGGAATTAAATCTGACTGCTCAAACTATCGTGGTATTACTCTGCTCTCCATTGCTGGCAAAATCCTGGCAAGAATACTCTTGAACAGACTAATACCCACTATAGCAGAAGGTATCCTTCCTGAAAGTCAGTGTAGTTTCAGAGCCAACAGGAGCACCACAGACATGGTATTTGTCCTCAGACAACTGCAAGAGAAGTGTAGGGAACAGAACAAAGGTCTTTATGTAACCTTTGTCGACCTCACTAAGGCTTTTGACACTGTGAGCAGAAAAGGTCTGTGGCAGATTTTGGAACGTTTAGGTTGTCCCCCTAAATTCCTCAAAATGATCATCTCACTCCATGAGGATCAGCATGGCCAAGTCAGATATGGCAACACACTTTCTGAGCCCTTTTTAATTAAGAATGGTGTGAAACAAGGCTGCGTTCTCGCTCCTACCCTATTCACCGTCTTCTTTAGCATGATGCTCCAAAGGGCCACAGCAGACCTCAATGATCAGGACGGTATCTACATTCGATACCGTACTGATGGAAGTCTATTCAATCTAAGGCGACTGAAGGCCCACACTAAGACCTTAAACCATCTTGTCCGGGAGCTGCTTTATGCTGATGACGCCGCCCTTGTTGCCCACACAGAAGCAGCTCTGCAGCGTTTAACATCCTGCTTTGCAGATGCTGCTGAGCTCTTTGGGCTGGAAGTCAGCTTAAAGAAGACAGAGGTCCTCCATCAACCTGCACCTCAGGATGTCCCCCATCATCCCCACATCACCATTGGTCAATCAGAGCTCAAATCAGTCCAACAGTTTAATTACCTCGGTAGCCTCATCTCCTCAGACGGTAAGATTGACGGAGAGATAGACAACAGATTAGCAAAGGCATATAGTGCTTTTGGAAAACTCCATAAAAGAGTATGGCGTAATAAACACTTGAAGAAAAGCACCAAGATCAGTGTTTACAAAGCCATAGTGTTGTCTACTCTCTTATATGGATCTGAATCATGGGTCATCTACCGCCACCACCTGCGTCTCTTAGAACGCTTTCATCAACGCTGCCTCCGTACAATTCTAAACATCCACTGGTCAGACTATGTCACCAACACATCTGTTCTAGAGCAAGCAGCTATCACAAGTATTGAGGCCATGCTGATGAGAACACAGCTGCGTTGGGCAGGTCATGTCTCCAGGATGAAGGACCACCGCCTCCCTAAGATCTTGCTTTACGGTGAACTTGCCACTGGCTGCCGCATGAGAGGAGCCCCGAAGAAAAGATACAAGGACTCCCTGAAACAACATCTCAGCCTTGGCCATATTGATCACCATAACTGGTCTACTCTGGCCTCAAATCGGGAGGCCTGGAGACACACCATCTATAACGCAGCTGATGCCTTTGAGAAAGCACGCAGGATCACCCTCGAGGAAAAAAGGCAACGCAGAAAGAACCGTGTATTGCAGAATACACCATCTAAGGAGTCTTTCTGCTGTGCCTTTTGCAATCGGATATGTCTGTCACGGATTGGCCTCATAAGCCACCAGCGCGCCTGTAGCAAATGTGGATAGAGCCTTCCCAAATCTTCGTTCGCGAAGCCCAGCCATGACACTTACTAACTGTATCAACAATTATGACATAGGGCTCATTCTTCCCCTTCTAGTCTTTAGCATTAAAAGTATATTTGCTGAAAAGAAAGACAAAGTGATACAATTCAGCCAAGTCAAAACTCAGGAAGGGAATATTAAACAGTTTAAATTCTCGTGATGACATAGCATATCAAAGCAATTGTAGTGAGCTAAATATATGGACAAAAATGAAGTCATACTCAGTGAGGGAAGAAATATAAAATTAATAATAACAACAACAAAAACAAACCATGAATCTCTAATTGAATAATTCCTTTCAAAAACTAAGCCAAAAAGCCAATAAAAAACTTTGACTTGGTTTGCATATCTTAGAAGTTATCTACAAGCCACTGGAGGTGTCACAAGGTTAGTGTATTTATTTTTTCAAAAGACTGTAATCATAAAACCCCAGTAGCTGAAAGACCAAGAATTCAACTTAAAAAAGGTCTTGTTGCCTTCTAACCATCTGTACATAAAAGCTAGAGATACTACTAGAACTTCACACAGACATCCAAAAAATGTAAGTACATACCTAAAAAATGCTTGTTAATTTCTGATAAAAATACAAGATTAATATTTTAGAAATCTTGATTTTCATTTGGATGCGTAACAACCTTTTACCTTTCAAAATACTGAGAAAATATACTGGAAATATTTTAGATACCTGAGGAATGAAGCAAACACATTTGCAGAGCTGGTATATTATCCAGCAAATGAAGAACTTCTGAATGGGATGACTGAAAGAATTATCTGCCTAATTTATTCAGATCAAGAAAATGTGTGCATTTAGCAATCTGAAAGGGGGATAAGCAGATAAACAGCGATGTCAGTATCTTCTCTGGAAGAAGCTAGACTTAGATTCCCTGTAGGTTGAAATGCTGAACTATGTGAAGTAGTGGTAAAAACTTCAATAGTCATAGGAGTTTCCTAAGAATTTCTTAGTGTTACATGAAGCTAAAGGGATAATCTTTATATTGTCTTTTTGTCTGCAATGAAACATCTGAATTATTTGTTCTTAATTTGAACTTCATGAAAGGAAAACATTTGTTTCCTTGAATATACATGACATTAATCATTATGAGATCACAGAATGATCACTGAAATCTTTATTTAATTCCAGATTTGTAAAATAGAAATTGCTAGCCTGAACAGCAGTAGAATTGATTTTATGAAAATGCATTTGATTTGCAACAGCAAAAGTGAAGCCTTCAACTTATCTTCAAAGAAAATAATTTTTTTCAACTTTTGCAACCATGCACAAGGGACTTGGTTATTAAACAGGTTCCAATTATCAGTGTGCAATATATAATACAAGTGAAGAAACTTTGAAGAGAGAGAAAAAGAACATATTGTGTTGGTAACCTTTCCAATCATAATCTTTCTTGTGTCTAAGATATTTTAACACAATTTTCATTGCTAGTTAACATGATTACTGCCCCACAAAGGTCTTGCGGTGCCTCAAAATTGTCAATGTTTTATTTCACTTCATCTTTAATCATGCTAGGACAACTCAGTTGCTGCAGGAGCACAATTAATATAAATGTAAAAACTCATCATCATCTCACATAAACTGAAGCAATGCTGTTTGACAGCCTTAAATACATAACAGGTCCTTCCAAAATATAACTATACAGGTAGCAAGGTATGATTTGGTTCATCAGGAAGCATAGTTTCAATTGATATTGGCAGTGCTCATTAAGTTTTGAGGGGCTACACACCTAGAATACCCAGCAGGATTTAATGTATTAATAATAGACATCTTGATTTGAAAGTCTAAGACAATCTAGCTAAATATCCAAACAAAGAAGTATATAAGTGTACCTCTAGTACACTTTGGACAAAACTGTGAGGAATCACTAGTTTCCATCCTTTATTCCTGATCTTTTTCATTAGTTCAGTGAAAGGAATACTGTCCTTTCACAGCAGATGTAAACTGTCTACGTTTATGTTGCTGTGGAATCTTAAACTGATTTCAAAATCAAAAAAATGCTGATCTAGGTCAAATTCAGGCAAATCTCAAAAGTATTAAAAAGGAGGCTGCGATTACACTTTCCAGTCCTGATTAATTTATAGAGAAATTACTGAGCTATTACTGCAATTTAGAAACATATTTATAATCTTTAAGAAACAGTTTTCAGAAAGCCCTCAAAAATGCATGCTGCAATGGTTAGTAAAAAATATGTTCACAGTGTAATTTGTAAACTGCTATTTCCCTTCTGTATTTTCTTTCCTTGTATATATCAATGTACATCTCAACAGATACCCTTAACAAGGTATTAGTAACTGCTGAGATAGGCAAGCAACAGTGCTATGACTGCCAAGGGAACATTCTTTTTACCGTATGCATGTCAATGAAAAATGCCTTTATTTCTTTTCTGGAAAATCTCTTGGACTGTAAAAAGTAAGGCATGACTCTATTGATAAGCAAGTCAGCTTTTAAAATACTACATTAATAGCTAAGCACAACTTTTCTGAAAGTTTGATACTGTAAGGATTAAAGTGATAGATTCTTTACCATAGTAGAACCCATCTTATTGGTTACAAGAGAGATGAATTTTAATAGAACATGAGAGCAACAAAATCATATGGTCCAAATACTAGCATGGAATTTGTCCTCAGCAAAAAAAAAAGATGTTATGTTTTTAAATCCAAATGCTAAACAAAATGTAATACACTTCAATACATAAACACACTTGTGAATAATAACAATATCTATCACAGTACCCATCACATTAAGAAACTGAAAAGCAGTGTGTATTACAAGGATACTGAAACTCTTATTTTTGCACTGAAGGAGGTCTGACACCATGTTATGATTTTTAAAGCAATATGTTTGAGTCCCAACAAATCAGAATTTTATCACCATGAAGCTTCATATAATAAAGCATTAAAATGAAGTACCTTTTCCCATTTTTGAACCCTTTTGGCTTTTATCACATTTCTGCTTCCCTTTTTTGTTTTTTTGCCTTGAGATTGATTTGGATTACTTCTTTAAAGATTATAAATATACTTCATATAAACTAAAAGTCTGAACAAAATGTGCTGATGGAATGTTTTATGCCAAAACATTTTATTCTCCATTAAGCTATCAGCCTTGGCCATACTTGTAAGCACTGAAAAAAAACATCAGAGTGCTGGCCTCTTGTCAGGAGAATAAAAATGCTGATTGGGTGGAAATTTGGTCACGAGCTTGGTAAGAGGATTTTGGCTCTTATCTTGCATTCCCTTGCTTCAGCACTGGCACCTCACAAGAGTCCCTATAAGCTTTGCAGTGCCAAATTTTGATTGTTGTCAGGAGATCTGATGCACTGAGTTTTTTGTGCCACTTCTAATAAAAAGAAAGAGGAAGGAATAGCAAGAAATGTTCTGAGGTTTCTAATCCAGATCAAATAGGGGCTAGAGTCATTTTAACCTCCCAGTCTTACTTGGAACACTCTGAATAAACAATAGAGAAATGGTCATGGAGTCAAATGACAAACTATGTATCTTCCCTACTGGGAGAATCATCCTATTGGATGAATTTCAGTGGTGCTATTCATTTGAGTAACATACCATATCAGGACTTCAGAATGTAGCATGGTTTTATGTTCCAGCAGATAAAAAGATCTGATATTTCAAATAAATGGAAGAAAAAACTATTCTCAATTTTTGAAATAAGAAAATGCTAGAAGCTTATTCATCTTTCCGCCCCCATTCTTTTATTTACAATTAATTATTGCATAGTTACACAAAGTTAAGCAAACTCCTCAGTTTTATTAGCTATTCACTCCTGGGTAGTGCAAGCAGCAGCTTATTTGAGTGTCTATATTTTTATTTTTTACTGAAATATTGAGGAGTAACTCATATTGTTTGACCACTTGTTAGTACACATTAGTGTAGTTAGTCATATCCTAGCACTGGGACACAGTATAATGGTGTTTAAAGCTTTTGTACCCAGAATGTTCATTAATAAATGTTCTAACACTTAGAAATAATTTTCAATTGAAATACTATATAATCCCATAAAACAATGTCATTCGGTTGGCTGAAGTATACTTACAGTATATAACTCACTTGCTGATGATTATGTGCCTTGGCCCTGACGATCTCAGAATTCAATAAGTGATATGGGAGCTTTTTATTTCTACGTCTGACTCTCAACCAAATTCTCTAGATGCATTAGACTGATAGATTAAGAAGAATTGTGTCATTTTATCTGCCTCAGAAATATCACAAAATATGGGATTAGACATTACTCAATAGTAAAGTGCATACTGCACTTGTTAACCCTTGAAAAACAGGAGGAGACCTGGAAGGGAAAATGGAAAAATCTTCTTTCTAGATTTTTAAATCCATGTTTGAACTTCAAAAAGAACAGATAGGTGAGGGGTCTTACTCATAAGGTTGGACAATGCCTTCCATGCCTTGGGAAGCTGAGGAGCTGACACATGTGCCTTATAGGGAGGTCATAAGAACATTTCAGATTTTAAAAACTGAGAAAGTGAGCAGATTGCAGTCCCTAAAATCTTATTTGACATGCAGAGAATGGTGATCTGTGTATGGTTCTACAATGAAACTCTCCTGTACCCTGAGAGATAATTAATTTCTATTCTGAAATCCAAACAGCTCAATGGAACTCAAAGGTGTTTTAAAGAAGTTTGTCAGAAAGGGACTATATAATTAGAAATTATATTTCTCTTATACAAAATTGTTCAAAATTTAAATCTGACAGAATTCATAACAAATGTTCAACTAGTTTCTTAATTATTAGAATACATTCTTTGAAGTTGTGAAAAATATTTTATCTCTTAAATTATTTTTATTATTGAAAATAATCTCGATATCTGTATTGGTTGCTCAGAGCTGCTTCAAGTATTCATCACATTTTTTTTAATGAATTTCTTTTTCCTCATACAAATTTGAACTACTTATTTTTTAACATTAATGCTATGTTTATTCATTAAGAAAATGATACCTTGAGAAATATCAAAGATATTTTCCTATTACCAAAAAAAAATAAAGAGGAGTGAATCTGAGGAATCTTTATTCTGATGTATTTCCAACAGATTTCTCTGTTGTTATTTTATGTCTCAAAGATCATATATAATTAGTTTTAGAATATAAGACTAAGACCAATCATATATGGTCTTTGAGACATTAAATAATATCAGAGAAACTTATGTTTTATTCTCTTTTACTGTAGGTTTTTTATTCTCCATTGTTTCACCATCAGTTGCTTACATAGGAGGCATTCCACATCTGTAATACACTTGGCATAATAATTTAGTATTTTTGTGTTATGCAAAAAGTTCATCCTCTACTTCCTTGCAATTTTGGCAGTAACCATTTTGCTCCCATGTGACCAAAACCATCAATAAATAAAAATGACCTTTTCTGCTCATCTAAGATGTAACGAGAGCAAAGTATTCAGTCTATAAACACTCAGGAAAAAAAATCTTATGATCCACAGTATGCCTTGTGCTTTTAATTTTCATGACAAAATTGATTTGTTATAAGACTTTTTATATCTGCAAAAGGAAACCTTATTCCTTGCAAGACATCTATTCCTCTATCTCATTTGTTAAAATATGCTAAGCTCCCAATAAATTAGACAGACACATGATTTCATGGGTTAGTGAGGGTGAAAATGGTAATTTTAACACTGTATTGTAAATTAATGATGAAAATCTTTTAATACAAAACCTCCTATATGTACTAAAAGCTCCTCAGTGTCTACTGAAAACAAATTTATAATGACTATTAAGAGTAGTAATGAAATACTACCTATGAACAATATTGACATTTCTGGTTTAAAATGTAATGGCAGTTCAAGATAACCTTAAAGCAGTCTTTTTATAAGCTGGAAATACATGCATGAAGGTCTGCCTCTGTAGTGGATGTAAGAGTATTACCATATTAAATCAGATACTATTGCCTCAGGAAAGAGCATGTTAGTATTATCTATGACTTTTTAAACTAAGTGACAACCTGATTTACATGGTATACAGCTTTATAGTAATTCCAGTTTAGTTAGGACCTTATCCCGTTTCCATTAAAGGCAACTTAATCTCTTATGGGAAGCTTAAAGGAATCTGGATGAAATGGCAAGTACTAGGATAAAGCTACAAGGTAGAAAAAAATCTTCATTCAGAACAAATCTGAAACACATACTTAGCTCTCTGATAAAGCCTCAGTGCATAATCAAATGTGTATAAGGCATTATGATGACATTTTATATATATGTCCTTTAAGGGTTAAATTACAGAAATATAAGCGAAGAAGGAAATATGTAACAATTTAAAATAAAAGATTACATAGAAATTAAGAAGAAAGAAATTATGAAGAGAGACATTTGAAGAACTGAGTAGCTACCTGTTTTTATTCTCTTCTCCTTGGCAGGTCTTAAATTACAGAGCTTCACTCTGACTTTCTTTAACATATCATGTCTCCCAAATATTCAAAGCTGATCATGGAGAAAACACTAAAGAGGCAGTCAACTCTCCATCTTACCAGCAGTATCACTAGTCTGGTTTCTCCTTGGTTTTGCTGTGATGAAAAGCATCACACTCCACTATCTTAGTCGTTCAGAAAAACTGCTAAAAATACGGAACTACAAAGTGGCAATCAGGAACGGTCTATCAAATAGGAAAAGACAATACTTTAAGAATATATTAATTATTAAATGGGGAAAAAATTATATTAATTACAATCTTTCAGGGAAATGGAACCAAATAAATGTGAAAAAAATATTTATCTAATGTTATAGTACAAAGTCTTTGTATTTTTGGTTTACCTGACAGCTAGATAAAACAATGTGTATATATATATATATACATGCTCATATTTATATATATATTATCTATCTATCTATCTGTCTCATATATATATAAAATATATATCTTTGCATCTTTTAAATAAAGCATCTGAAATTTGCTTAATTTTTTTAAATGTTAGCACTCTTCAGTTTGTTTTGCTTCTTCTTGTTGCCTTGTGAATTAACTCTCTGTGAAGATTGTCATAAAGAATAGTGAGATACACTCAGAAGACTCCTAAGAGGGATAATCCAGGGTAGTCTTCCAGATATTTTCTTCCACTCCTACTTCCCTCACCCCACCTGTTGTCTACATCTGGATGAGACTATTAGAATTCCTTCTACGAGGTAGATAAGGGTAGTCAACAGCCTCTAAAGAACTGCCATCTCTGGTACAGTTATAAATCTCTGAAGTTCCTTCTGTTTATCTTAGGCAGTGTAAACCGAACTGCAGTAACTGAGATTTTTTTTCATGTGTTTTCAATGATCCCCTGATTTTGAACCCAGAAGTCTAACACCGAGCTTAAATTTGTACAAGGCTTTGATAATCATTTTGCCCTTTACTTTTAAAATGTAGACGATAAAATCACGCATCAGAATACAAAATAACTACTTTTTTGTCAAGAAGGAATTTGCTCCCTATTGTACATGCAATTTGCAACAATTATGCAGTTTGCTAGATTGATTGTTAAACATTTGGAAGTGGCTACTTTACATGGAAGCCCAATTCAAAACAATATATTGGTCTTGGACTTCAGTTCTGTGGAAATTTACTGCACTTTAAAAATGGCTAAAGTAAATGCGATAAATGTTTACTTAAGATAAATGTCTAAGGAACAGAAGAACTGTAACAGCCTAAGGAACAGAACTTGCTTTCCTATCCTCCAAATTGTTTCCAATCACATTATAGTATCCATGAATTTAGTAATCTTTAGTGGATGTCTAAAAAATGTCCAATCTTCCAAGAGCACCGAGTACAAGCTAAATTTTTAACAGCCACATGCATCAATAAATTTCAACACCAAGTATCACAGGTATCACAGGTATCCACTCCTGAAAAAAAAATCTCCTTTTTTCTGTTTTGGATATAGCTCCTTTACCAGTTTTTTTTTATTCCTCCAATAATTAAAAAAAAAAAAAAGCTTTTATCCAAAGTCTATCTGCTTGTCTATGTTACTTATGGTTACAAACCGCCATAACTCCCTCAGGTACTTTTTTTTTCAGGAATTAATAGTAGACCTCCCTCTTCCATCAGGTGAAGATGAAGATTCATCATATAAAAATAATTATAAACTTGATAGTCCCTATTATCTGCACTCAAATCTTTTAGATTTTTACTATGTGCTTGTGAGAGAAGGGGAAGAGAAACAAGAGAGCGAAAAAATAACAAATGCATACTGTAATCAATATATGAGTAGAAAATAGATATACATAGTAGTATGGTCTCTGTTTCTCCTAAACATCCACTGGTCAGATTTTATGACCAATACATCTGTTCTAGAGCAAGCAGCAGTCACAAGTATTGAGGCCATGTTGATGAGAACACAGCTCCGATGGGCAGGACACGTCTCCAGGATGAAGGACCACCGCCTCCCTAAGATCCGGCTTTATGGTGAACTTGCCACCGGCTGCCGCAAGAGACGAGCCCAGAAGAAAAGATACAAGGACTCCCTGAAACAACATCTCAACCTTGGCCATATTGATCAGCATAACTGGTCTACTCTGGCCTCCAATCGGGAGGCCTGGAGACACACCATCTATAACACAGCTGTTTCTTTTGAGAACACACACAGGATCACTCTCGAGGAGAAAAGGCAACGCAGAAAGAACCGTGTCTTGCAGAATATACCACCTAAGGAGTCTTTCTGCTGTGCCTTTTGCAATCGGATATGTCTGTCTCGTATTGGCCTCATAAGCTACCAGCGTGCCTGTAACAAATGTGTATAGAGCCTTCCCAAATCTTCGTTCGCGAAGCCTAGCCATGAATGGTCTCTGTTTCAATTTATTTTCCTCTCCCACTTATTTCTAATAATGATTTATCATTTTTTTTGACTGCTCAACAGTAATAGACTTTCTCATAAAATTACTGTGACTCCAAATTCTCATGTCTTAATGGAAATGATCACTACATTTAGTATGCAAGTTAGGATTGTTTTTTTCCTAATGTGCATCTTAGTATGTTCACTTCTATTGAATTTTATTGGCCATTTGCTGTCCTGTCACTCAGACTCAAAGTTCTGCTGTTTTTCACAAATAAGCTTCACCTCTACTGCCAAAAATAGGTTTACTGTAGCAGCAAACTTTATAAGTCCATTTGTGAACTTTTTCTCTTACGCTGTGGCTGCTCAGTTCTGTTACACTCTTCTGTGGCCAATTTCATTGAAAATCTTTAAGAAATTTAACTAAATAAAAATCACTTGTTCTTTCACTTCCTCAAGAAACAGAAAGTTTTGTGAATATTTACAAAAAACGAAGTTAGTTATCTGTAAATAAATCACATTTAAGTGAGTCACTAATTCTGTCATTTACTATAGTTTTACTAATTTACCAGTTACAAGTGTTTTCTATGCCTTCCCTGAATCTTTTCTAAAAAAAGTGACATCATGTTTGTCACTCTCCACTTGCATTAAATAACTTTTAATGAGGAGATGGCACACAACTGTTGTGACTCCATTTGGAAGCCTTGAATAAATACCATTCAGTTCTGATCTGTGCTAGTGTTCGTTCTATTTGAACCACAATCTCTTCCATAACTTCTATTTCAGACAGTTCCCCTGAGAATTTACCCACCAGGGGAAATTCCAGCATGAGAATCTTCTCAGTTTCTTTGCGAATGCTATTGCAAAAGGTTCATTTTGCTTCTGTGTTTTATCTCCTTTGAGGGTTTTGGGGTTTTTTTGCACTTTAATCATCAATAAATCCTACAGACTGCTGGAAGGCTTCCTGCTACTGACTTGTTTAACAAAGATTTATTAAAAGTGTTTTTCCATGTTAGCTGTTTCTCCAACTCTTTTTGGCCTCCTTTAATGCAGTGTTTTTGCACTTAATCTGGCAGTGTTTCTAGTCACCTTACTTCATGTTTCATTTTTTCATTTGGACTTGAGCTCAGCTTTCTGAAGGAACAGTTCTTGTATGCAGTAACATATCCTTTCCTTCCATTTTGTCTCTCCTCTCTAAAAATTTTCTGTATAGGCAGTGTTGTCTGCCCTGTGTTTCCAATATGACATTCTACAGCAGTCTCCATGCCATTGAGCCTATTTTCTCATCTGCTTCTTAGCAAGCTCCCTTATAAGTCTCCCTTGTAGCCTAGTAAATATCCAGACAGTAACAGCATCTGAGGTGTATAATCACCAAATATTACGTTTTTTTCTATTTAGTAGTTAATTAGTGTGATTTGATTTTAAGATCTCTTAACACCTAATAAATACTCTTCCATCACCACTGTGGCCAAATTTGTCATCCTGATGTTCCGGTATGACACTGTCTGACAGTATTCCACCAAGTTTCCAATATGTCTACTATATCAATTTCTGCATTTGGGAGCAAACATCCAGTTTCCTAACCTAATTATTTAAAAATTTAACATTCATGAAGAAGCATGCACAATATAGTGTTCTTCTTTTGCAAACTATATTAATAGGACTGTATTTTTATCTATTTAATTATTTACATTCTCTGACATGTATGTTATTTAAGCATACCAAATTTCCATGTCTTCATTAATAAGAAAAGCACCATTCTAAGGCATATATCTGTATTTATTTGCTGTTCCCTAATTTTCATGTAATATATATGGAAGATGGGAACAAAATCTTGTAACACCTTCTCTTCACACATGTATGCAAATTAACCAAACTAGAAAAAAGTACAGAAAGTCTTCAATGTTTAAGAAAATAAGGAAATTCAGAAACATCTCTGAAAACTCTATTTTAATTTTCAAGTATTTCCAAAACTATTAGAAGCATCTGTGTGTGCATGCATGTTTATCAGTATTTTGATAGCTTTCCAATCATTACTCTTTTAATAAAGCATCACACACAAATTATTTAGTAGCAGTAGACCAGAATAAGAAAATTAATTTTCCAGTATCTTTGTCTATCTCTTCTAGGAGGAATGAAAACCTTAAGGGTAAGTCTTGCAAATACTGATATTTCTGCTTTCCTCTATTCTTCTTGTGAGTGCTGAAGCCAGTTCTACCAAAAATTTAGGAGGAATTTACTTTTAGAGAAGTGAATCAAATGTCTTGAAAATATTTTAAATAGGAAGAAGATTACTTAAATAAGACCATAAAGGTAAAAGTTATGAAACCTTTTTCAAAACCATAATAGTTGTTTGGTCTTACTCAGCAAGCAAGTCACTAGGCTAATGACCTTGAGCCATTGTTTTAATTTATAATACTATACCAGTATAGGTCACAGTGGAATAGTGCCAATCATTTGTCTCTTATTTTCTAGTTTGCTTTCATAATAAAGCTAATACGTGACATCTCACAGATGCTAAGGCAATTTTAACAAATGTTCATGCATTTATAGTGGAAATTTCATATAGGCTGTCAAATTATATATTCAATAAGGTTGTTTTTTAATAAAATGTCTGTCCTTATTAAATATGCATTAAAATTAATAAAGGTAAAAGATTATGTTCACTGAGAAATCAGGCTGATTTAAGTGTGTCTGACAAGACTCTAGAAAAAAATATCAGCAACTCAGTATGATGCTGCATACAGGTCATAACAAATGTTAAAATAATAAACATTAAAATGCGTTTAGTAAACAAATACATTTACTGAAAGAAACAGTTAATAGTTCATATAGGTTCATATCCTTCAACTAATATCCATAAGAAATGGAAATAAAACCAGGTTAGGGTATGTTAAGTGCAATTATGCCACTGTTACATATCTTGCTATAACGTGATTCTTTAAATGATCTTACTACATCTCTAAAGGCAATTATTCAACTGCATAATGGACCAAAATGAACTTGTAAAATATTATTACAGTAGTTATAAATGGCATAACTGTCAGTACTGTGCTGGTAATTTTGTCCAGGTAGAAATAATTATTTTACCTGAACAACATGGGTTTTTCTAGTACGCTAATACATTAAAACATTAGTTGTTAAAATCAAGAAATGAAATACTGTCATGAATAATTAGTCCACATTTTAACCATTTTCTATAATTTCTTGGCTTTTGAAACATGTTGTACATGCACCATCGTAGATTCCCCTTCTCTTGGGTCATTAACCACATCACTGCTTTGGGATATACAAAGAAAGAGAGTTAATGCAAAGCAATTACAAGAGCATGACTTTGCTGATACTCTGATATTGACTATAAGCCTTCACATATGGAGCACATGTGTGTCATTCAGTAAATGGTTTCCAATTTCTGTACACACATACCGTTGTATCATTATTAGAATATTTTAATGTTGTGTTGTCCACTCTGCTTTTAAAATGTTCACTAAATATTTTACATTTGTTGAAAGAAAAAGAAAGAAAGAAAGAAAGAAAGAAAGAAAGAAAGAAAGAAAAAGAAAGAAAGAAAGAAAGAAAGAAAGAAAGAAAGAAAGAAAGAAAGAAAGAAAGAAAGAAAGAAAGAAAGAAAGAAAGAAAGAAAGAAAGAAAGAAAGAAAGAAAGAAAGAAAGAAAGAAAGAAAGAAAGAAAGAAAGAAAGAAAGAAAGAAAGAAAGAAAGAAAGAAAGAAAGAAAGAAAGAAAGAAAGAAAGAAAGAAAGAAAAGAAGGAAAAAGAAAGAAAGAAAAAAAAAAGATATTTTCAGAGTTCAGGTTCTCTACTGCCTGTATTTGAGAAGATCAATATGAGAGATGAATTTACTTTCATTTCTTATACTCACTGTAATGCTTTAACTCCAGCCAGCAACCCCAAAGACACAGCTGTTCTCTCACTTTCTCCGCACTAGGGTGGTGGAGAGAATCACAAGGGTAAAAATGAGAAAGCTCATGGGTTGAGAGAAGGGTAGTTTAGTAAGTAAAGGAAAGAAAAACAAGAAATACATTCACAGGCAGCTGTTCAGTCTTCTCCAGGAAAGCAGGGCATCATCATGTGTAACTGGGGCTTGGAAAGACAAACATCCTCACTTTGAATGTCTCCCCTCTAGCTTCCTCATTCTTCCATAGCTTTTTATTGCTGAGGACCACCAAACCATTTTATAAAATATCTGAGATATTACATGATGGTCCTGTGCAGGGCTAAGAGTTGTACTCAATTATCCTTGTGTGGCCCTTCTAACTCAGCATATTCTGTGATTCTGTGTTATTTGAGAAATAGATAAGTACATTACTTATTTTTAAGTACATTATTATTATTATTATTAAGTTCATTCGCTTTGTAAGTGAAGAAGCATTCTGAAGTAAGAATATTAGGCTTCTGTTTACAAAATATTAAAAGAATGGGCTTTGATTAATTATAATATCTGAAATTAATTTTATTGTCCTTGCTAGAATAGGATTGAATTATGCAAACACATGGTGATATGGTTAGACATACTCACATGAATAGTTCCACTTCCCTAATTCTACAGGTTTTTGCCCATTCATTTCATAAATCAAGGGAATCGAAGAAGCATATCTGCTGGTAAGCATGACTTAAATTTTGCATCAAAAATAAAGGTTATTAGTGTATTGCATGAAAGTGCTAAGCTTTATTTAGTCTAAAAATGTTAAATCAAAATTAATATTTATTGAAATTATTCTACAGGTAAAGAAATTTTCCATCCGTTATAGGCTCATGTAACACAAAATCTTGTTATGAACTTAAAAATAAAAGGGTTTTTCCCTAGCATCCTTAAATATAGCAAATATTACCCAGGGATTTAAATTCTCCTTCTTGCAGGCAGTTCGTCCAAGACGTTCTGTAATATTCTTTAGAGGATTATAAAAACTTGCCCAAACACAGCACATGGATGCTGCCCAACCGAATCCTTGGACAAAAACCTTCATTCTGTTCTTAATGTGACTTAGAATATTAATGTAACTTCACCTTTATATTGGGATAAGCTAATTAGAGGAACAGTTGTTAAGCAGCTTTTCTTTGCCCAGCTCAGGCAAGTCTACGTGATATTGAGTTTATTAAAGGTTTATTAGTGAATCTGCCTCTGGTGTTTAGGAAAAGCCTTCCATTCTCTCACACTGTTGTTCCACTAACTCTACCTATGAATCATTTTTATCAGGTCAGGCTCAAATTCCGTAGAAAACCCTTTCAGATCTTGCATTTGTGTGTGTTTCATCTTTATTTTTTTACATATAAATAAGATAGTGGCCTGGGCTCCAAACTAAAACAGGTATAATAATTTTACCCAAGAATTTCCAAGGTATATGACACTAATCTCATAAGAGAAACTACTGAAACTTCCCATTCTAGTACCATAACATATAATTCAACATATATCTAATTTATGGATTAAGGAGAGGAAAAGTTATTTTTAAAGTAAGGATAAATTTTTGCTTTTGTTTTGTCAATTAAGTGAGATGATGAGTCTGTACAAGTTTTCATTGTCATTACCAACCAATAGAGTTTCGCAAGCATTTTTTTTCTCCCTGTCATTTCACAGGTCTTAAGTTATCTAATAGTTTACGTACTTTCACAGCAAAATTGTTAGGGTACATTGAGAGATTTTAAAACTAGCAGCGTAATAGATCAGCATGACTGAATAGTTTTATTTATGGTATTCATTGGTTCAGCATGAAACACAGCACATATTTAAATTGTACTCATTAAAGTGTCTGCACGTAAAATATTTAAAGTGAGAATAGAAAGCCCTCAACAGAAGTTAAATAGCCCTAGGGGAGGGGAACTATTGCTTGGATTTATTCAGCCTATCAATCTTAAAAATAACCACACTCCAGAAGAATAAAGTGTGTCTATCAAACAAAATTCTACAAAGGTATATTAAAAAGAAAAAGAGTGCCGAACCTACATATATTATTTATTGGACACTGATAGTTTGTTTTGAAAAACATTAAATTAATTAACAGAAAAAGCCCACATTTTCAGTTCTTTCCTTTTTTACCCTGCCCTGCCATACCCTACCGCATTCACACATAGCATTTTTTGCTTTTAAAACACATTTCCCTTCCTCTCTGTTGTCTCCTCACTTTTCAGATAGTCACAGAAAAGTAATTTGTTGCATCGGTTTACCTTTTAGGTATTTCCTATTGGTAAATTACTTGGAAAGATTTGATGGCAACGTGTTATTTTTACTCCTACTTGTCCCTAAAATATGGAGATCCCATTAGAATGTAGAACTTTGAAAGATCTGGAAAGATAAGATACTGTAAACTCTCCATTATTAATAAGGAAAAAAACATAATTTGAATTACTGGAGATAAAATCTCTGTATATTAATAAAAATTGAAACCATTATTTTTTTCTCATTTTGTTTACTTGGTTTTAATTGTCTTTTTTTTTTACCTAATGAGCAATATCTGTCAGAAAATTGTAGCTATATTTTTCTGTATAAAGGCCTTGCTTTATACAATTTAAATTTTCCTTAAATTTAAATTAATGTTAAATTTTCACAATTTAAGCATTTGTGAAATGTTTTGCTAATAGGATTATATATCTGTTTTATTAGTTTGGCAAGTCATTTCTTGAGAGCACAATTTTAATGCAAATGAAACAAAGTAGGGCTAATTTTGTGTCAGAGTTATACACAAAATCTACAATACACTAAAAAATTCCTTTGTCAAATTTATTTGGTATGTCAGTATAGAAAATTTTAACAATAATATTTTGCTTTGTATTCTAGGGGAGAGTGACAGACCTGAAAGAAATATAGGAAAGAGTAAGATTAAGATTTTACATTTACTAGCATATATTGGAAATAACTTCATTGAACTTAAAACCACTAATCTGAATTTGGAAAGATTACTGTAAAGAGACAAAACATTCAAAGAAAACTGGAAAAACAAAGAACTTTCCTTATCCCATTTTCAAGCTGTCAGATAGGTTTAGTTATTTCCTGAGGAAAAAAAAAAGAAAGAAAAACAAGGCTTATCAATGAAAAATCTATTGTGTTTCCAAGCATCAGTGATTCAGGACCTTGGAAATAAAACAGATGATCTGCCTTTTGTGTACAGTGTTTTCAAAAGTTGTGTCTGTTGCTCTTTACTTTCATTGTAAAATAAGAGTAAATCCTTAACCAGGGTTTGATTTATAAAGTCTGAAGAAGCCCTGCTGACCGCCTCTAATGGGCCTTGCAAAACTGAAAGTAGCTATCTCCAGTTGACCCCAATGTTTTCCCCACCCAGTTTTTCTCAAGCTAAAAAAGAGTATATTTTCTAAACATCAGACTGAATAAAGGAAAGGACAAGCATATTTTCTGAAAATACTTTAAGAAATTTATTATAGATTGATGATAGTTGGTTATAGGAATAAATTTTTGGCAGAATTTACCAAATACCACCATTAAGTGGCTGAAAAGCAGTGTTGCTTTAAGGGAATTTAGATGTCTGCATTAATGTGAACATGGACATGTATGAATACTGTATGAGAAAATAAACTGACTACTCTTTTGAGACAACTAAATTTTTGCACAGGTTGCTACCTAGTGATCACATATGTAATCTGATAGCGTCACTGGTTAACCCATATGGCTATTCTATACTGCAAGAAATTAATTACATTGTTTTCTTGGATGCTGGAAAGTATTTTTCGATTTCATTTCAGCATATTTCATTGTCTTGCATGTTCACGGAAACTCTTAGCAAAAGGAACATCCTTAAAGAAGTTCCATTTCTGCCTTTGCTCCCAAGACTACAACCCCTCTGCCCTTTGATATCACCTAGGCATCTTCAACATTCATATAATTTTTATGGCAACATTGCTTATATCCTCCATTGCACCATTTTTACCAGTTCTCAAAAAAATAATTTTTCTGTGTCATCTGTTTTCTCCCTTACTATTAAGTCTCCTTTTGCTGCAGCAGAAACAAGTGTTGCCTCTCTTTTCCCCCTGTGGAAGAAGAGTCATGACAGCATCAGCCTTTATCTCAGGTAATAAAAACATTTTGTTGTTTTAAAAGCCTATGTAGATACAACCTCTTCTCAGATACAGTGTGGGGAACCCCTATATATATTAAGGACCAAACTACAAGAAATATTTCTTCACGGTTCTCTTTGCCTAGCACAACTAAACAAGATCACTATAGTTTGATCCTGTATACAGTTCTACCACTTTTGACTCAAATACTCCTCCTCTATAATAGGTTTATTCTATTTATTTAAGAAACTGATTCCTTTTCTTTTAAATTGATCAGAAAAACAATTGTCTTTCTGGTCTGTAACATCACAATATGATTTACACATGCTCTTTAAGATTCCTGCACCTTAAAGACGTGACTTTAATATGCTTATTAATAACTATTTCAAATCCTGTATCATACCCTAGTTGAATTGAATTTTGTCACATGAATTCTGAAAAATTGCCATTACTTTCTCAGTAAACCCCTTCTGATACAACTTCATACTAAAATTTACAAAGCTCTTGTATGCCCTTTTTCTGTCAAAATAGAATTTGATATAAATTTTTCGAAATAGAAATAATGTTGAGAAGTTATAATTATTTTTATTTGAAACAACTGTTGCTAGCAAATTTGTAACAAAAACTTTTTCTTTTTTCTATAAAAATATTTTTTGATTTATTTTTAAGTAAAATTTATAGAACCGTATAAAACTACATAATTTTCCAAATGGTTTTCTCTACTTGACTGTTAAAATTTGAAGTATTATAAACTTTCTGGAAAATTATGAAAAATGAGATGTGTAAGTTGCTCTGTTTCATAGAAATGAATACAAATTGCCATATAACATCTCCCACTCTACTCAGGTTGTACCCATAGTAGTGTCCAATTCTGGTCCTTACAATTCAAAAAGACATATACAGAACTGAAGAGGATCCAAAAAAGGACCACAAAGATGATCAAAGGGCTGGAGACCCTGTGCTACGAAAAAAGATTGAGGGATTTAGGGAGGAAAAACATCTCACACCTCATAACAGTATTCCATTACTTCAAGGGTGGCAACAAAAAGGACAAAGTTCTCTTTCTTTTTGTTCTCTTCTTCACAGGAAGAGAACAAAGGGCAATGGGTACAAGTTATATCTGGAGAGGTTTCATCTCAGTATAAGAAATTTTTTTTTTTTACAGTGAGAACTATCAATCACAGGAACAACCTCCTCGGGGATATGGTAGAGTCCCTATCACTGGGGGTTTTCAGGATGCAGTTTGATAGAGTGCTAGATAATGTCATCTAGACTATATTTCACACAAAAGATTTGACTAGATTATCTTTTGAAGTTTCTTCCAATATGGATTGTTCTATGATTCTATGATTATACAATCATACAGCTTGATATTTAAAAAAAATTCTTAAGTTGGAGTAAATGTTTTAAAGGAATAATTAGAAGAATACTTTGTAGTCAACCTTACAGACCGTAAAATTGTGTTATAAGAAACCCCACTATTTATACCTTGTGAAGAAAGAACATGGATTAACCGAACAGTCTTTGCAAATACGCAAACATGAACATTAATATACTTATCAAAATCAAGAGGTGCTGTGGGTAACTAAGCTTTGAGCATGCATCCCTTCTATCTGTTCATGAGAAGTGGTTAGTAAAGAACTGGATATTGCTTTTCATACTGTAGGACATAATTCAGCCTCTTTATCATTAGGCCTCAGGAAGTAAAGTACTAGTGAAAAGAATACATTATATTCCAAGAAAAGAGTAGTTAGTCAGGAACAAGAATGTCATATTTTGAGTTAGTACCAAAAAACTAAGCACTGTGCTGCCAAACATATATGAAATACATAATACATATAGCTAATAAAATGGGAAGGTGAGTTTAGACAGGTATGATAGATCAATCCCCAAATATAATCAACAGCTGAAGATGCAAGTGTTGCTTATCAAAAAGCATGTTCAGTAGAATAGCTATACACTTTAGCTCTGTTGACTCTGTATTAGTTTTTCATTTGCCATTGTTTTCCCCAGTTTTCCAGATAAATGGAATCTGAAATAACAGCAGATTTTTTGAATTTCATAGCAGTTCATAAAACCTTCATTCTCTATCAAACATTTTGTTATTTATTCAATTTAGAAAATTCTTCTGTTCTAAAATTGCCAAGGATAAAAATCTGTGGTGCATCAAAGGGTGCTTAAGAACCAATACGCTAAGGTTACAAAACTGATTGATATTATATCTGTTATGAGTTTTATTTGATATTTTGTCGAGATAATGTGACCTATTTGTTGTCATATATCACAAAATGAAATAATTTCTAATATGTTCTTAGTAAAACATTGTATTTCACAATGTTGACATAATTTTAAAATAAAAAGTAGGCAATGATTTGTACAATGTGGAGAAAAAATTACAGGACTTCGAGCATTAGAATGCCAGTAAACAGAAAGACAGTCTTCATGCAAATATATTAGATATTTCAGTAGATTATTCCTGAAAGACAATGTGTTTCCGGTGTCCTGGAAGAAACTTTATATGATCAGGTTATTTGCAACTAAAATTGTCCTAATGCATTCCTCTGACTTCTTATCTGTCATTACCTCCAGGCTCACAAAGCTTTCCAGCCATGCAATCTTTTGTATTACTTTAATCTTCTCTTCTATCTCGCATTTCACCACCATTTGTTAGATCTTAAATTTTTTCCTTCCATATCCCCATAAGCTGCTTGTTTGTCCACTTCAGAATAAAAAGTTATATCCAAGCACTTGTTAACATTTTGTCATGATTGTTTTAGTCTTCTCCTTGCTGAACTCCCTTCTTTCATTCTGTTAAAAACACCAATGGCAAAGTTACTCTTTGACTGCTGTTTTGATCAGATTTGGCTTTTTCTCAGACTCTCACCAGCATTTCCACACAGAGTAGGTCATATTCAGGCTCCTAATGTTTTTTGAGTTTTTAGTAATTTATGGGTTTGGCCTTTTTCTTCAGCATTGTCTGGTTTTACTTCTTCTGTAACTCCATGCACTGCTTGCATCCCTTTACCTTTTGATTTAAGTCTTTGCCTTCTCTGTTGCTTATTCTGCCTTTAGCTGGTCTGCTAAGATTTCAACCTTTTCTTTTAAATGCAAAGTGTTCTTTCAAAGAAAATGTACATATGTAAAATCTTCTTTTAGAGAAATTCTGGTTGTTATTACTAATTAAATATAACAAAGGATGGCCAATCTGACATATGAGGTGACTAGTGGATGACGAGAGAGCAGTGGATGTTTTTTATCTTGACTTCAATAAGGCTTTTTACACTGTCTTCAATTTCTTCCTGATAGAAAAATAATGAAATTAGGTCTAGATAAATGGAAAGGGAGGCAAATTGAAAACAGACTCAACTTCTGGGCTAGCCTCCCTCTGGAGGCTAATCTCTAGTGGAGTACTCCAGAGGCTAATACTGAAGCCCATGCTCTTTAACATCTTATCAATGACCTGGACGATGTGACAGAGCAAAACTCACCAAGAGTGCAGATGATAGACCAGATCGGTGTGCTCTCAGAGGTATGGTGACAAGCCGGAGAAATGGACTGAAAAGAACCTCGTTCTGTTCAGCAAAAAGGAATAACAAGTCCTACTCCTGAGGAGGAGTAACCCAGGCATTGGTATATGCTGAGGAATCACCAGCTGGAACAGAGCTTGCCAAAGAGGGATCTTAGGTTCGTGATGCTATTGCAAAGAAGGCCAGTGACTGCATTAGGCAGATGCGATGGGTTGATTTTGGCTGGCTGCCAGGTACCTACCAAGCTGCTCTATCACTCTCCTTTCTCAACTGGACCAGGGAAGGAAATACAGGGGGAAATGAAAAAGCACACAGATTGAGATAAGAACATGGAGATCAGTTACCAGTTTCTGTCACAGGCCAAACACACTCAAATTGGGGAAATTAATGGAAATAAAACAAAATTAAAACACTATCCCCACACTCCACCCTTCTTCCCAGGCTCAACTTCACTCATGACTCTTGTACCTCCTTCCCTTCTGTGGTGCAAGGGGATGGGGAAGAGGGACTGTGTCAGTTCATAAAGCCTTGTCTCTGCTCTCTCTTCTTCGCGCTTTTCTCCTGCTCTGCTGTGGGTCCCTCCTACAGGATACATTCCAATGTGACTCCTTCCTTGTAGTTCCTCAAGAACTGCTCCAGCGTGGGTCCTTTTCATAGGTTGCAGTCCTTATGGCTCCAGTATAAGTCACCTACAGGACACAAGTCCTTCCAGAAAACCTGCTTCTGTGTGGGCTTCTGTCCATGGATCCCAGCTTCCTTCAGAGCATATTTACCTGCTGCAACATGGGGTTCTTTATGGCCTGCAATATGGATATCTGCTCTGCTATGGTCCTCCATCGGCTGCAAGGGAACAACATGCATCACCATGGTCTTCACCACAGACTGCAGGAGAATCTGCTCTGTTGTCTTGTGCACCTCTTCCCCCTCCTTCTTCATTGTGCTTGGTATCTTCATGGTTGTTTCTCTCACATATTTTCATTCCTCTCTTAGCTCCTCCACAGCATTTTTAATTATTTCTTAAATACGTTATCACTACCAACATCAACGATTGGCTCAGCTTTGGCCAGGAGTGAGTCCATTTTGGAGCCAGCTGAAATTGGTTGTGTCTGACATGGGGACAACTTCTGGTGTCTTCTCACAGAAGTCAGCCCTGGAGCCATTATGTCTACAAAAAAAATGTTGCCATGCAAACCCAATACAGTGGACCATTGAAAGCAGTTCAAGAGTCAAGTTCTCTGCTCAGCCCTGGTGAGACACATTTGGAGTCCAGGTCTGGGCTCCCCAGTGCAGGAGATATGGACTTACTGGAGGGAGTTGAGTGAAAGACTACAAATTTAGTGAAGTAACTGGATGACCAATCATATGAGGAAACGCTGAGTGAGATGGAACTATTCAGCTTGTGTAAGAGAAGGCTCAGGGGGAATCCCATTACTCTATCTGTATACCTGATTGGAAAGAGAAAAGAACGTGGAATCAGAACCTCCTCAGTGGTGTTCCATGGCAGAGAAACTGGCAATGGGACCAAGATAAGGCATTCTATTTTGACATAAGAAAAAAAAATTATTGTGGAGGTGATCAAACACAAGAACAGGTTGCCTAGAGAGGTTATAAGGTCTCTATCCTTGTAACTATTTAGCGTTCAGTAGACCATAGCGCTGTGCAATCTGCTTTAGTTGATTTTCATAGCCACTTTCCAACCATTCTGTGTGGTTTTGTGTGAAATTTACTCCCATATTTGCTCCCACACCTCCTTCATGATGCTTTTTATTTAGTGTGTTATTCTTTCTCTCCCTGTTGTCTAACTATTTGGAGTTTGTTATTTTGCTAGTAGAATCAATAGGAACTAGATTCCTTGATAGGTCATTTTGAAAGAATTGCTTCATAACTTTAATATCTAAACTCTCAGAGTCCTGTGATTACTATATCAGTTAATAATAACAGTAATTCTTCCTGACAAGAGCAAACAGGTCGTAATGTTGGCTTCTGTTCCTTCTCTAGGATTTTCTGGCACAACAGTGTTTTTTAACATTCAAGCAGTCAGGCATTAGTAAAACTGTCAGACATTTGTTAAACTTTAGCCCCTTTGCCATTGTATTTCCATTTGCAAATCTTTGGTGTTTTTGTCAATAATAGCTGATAAATTGCTGTAGTTTTAGATGAACAGTCCTCAGGTCTGATTCTGCTTTTAATTTAAACATCAACTCTTTCTGAATAACTTGAACTGCCTGGTGCTATGACCTACAGGGAAGAAAAAATTTTGAAAATTAATTTTCGTAGTCAGGTTACTTTAAATAGCAGAACCTCCTTCACAAATATTAAAAATACAAAAAAATTATAATTTTCACACAGACTGGAAAAATAGTTGTGCTTTATGGAACTTCCTTACAGGTCTTCTTCATACAGTCTTACTGTGGTAAGAGAAGTACAAGAAGACGAAGAATTGTTCTCTCCTAGCTCCTGGACCTGTAATCCAACTGCATTTTGTAGTTCTGACAACAACAATAGATAAATTTTATATCTATAGATAGTCAGGAAAAATATATGCATGTTTACTGTTCACTTCGAAATATCTTAACTCCTACTTGGATTCAGTCTTATTTGGACTCTCTCCCTTATGCCAGCAATGAAACCACAGAGACAAGTCTTCTTTGTAAACATATACTACAACTATTTCAGATTTAATTATCCATTTTAGTGTGTCTGTGACATCTAATTTTATATATTCCTTGAGAAACATTAGACTATCCATACTACAATATATGTGGCTATTTCTTTCACAATGTCCTATACAACTTGAAAATGAAAATTTTAATCAGGTTTCTTAACACGTACTTTTTACTCCTTGCTTCATCAGATTAGAGTCATGAAGGAAATATTTTAACTTTATAAAATTTTGTGTGTACCTCAATTGTATGCTTAAGTCTTGTGAACTGTAAAACATAGCACTTGATTTTACATAGATCAGTCTTACAAAAGTTGGGTAATATTTCCCCCAGTGTAAATAAACATCAAAATAAAATAGCTGAAAATTGGTGGGCCTTATGCAGAATAAAAGAGCTAAGTTGACTGTAATCAGTGTGAAAGCACCTTTATCTTAGGACACTTGTGAGGAATTATAAAAGGCTACTTCAACTTCTAGGCCTGCAGCTCTAAATCTTAACTTTCTATTCTCTGATTTATTGTGAAAAACTACAAATAATTATAGGATGTGCTGTATTTTCACACACATGCCACGGTCTGGGGGAGAGGGGAGTGGGACCGCAACACTGCACAAAGGGTCTGAGTCGAGGTTGAAGGTACAATTGGTTTATTGAGGATGTGCAAGGGTTTACATAAGCTCTGGAGTGGAAAGGGTCAGAAAACGGGGTGGAGCATGAGACAGACAACCAGGGGAACGAATAGGAGTAAGGACTCGAGAGAAGAGGGAGGAACTGGGAAAGGAAAAGACCAATGGTAGCTCTCTCCTCACTGCAGCTTTTTCAGTCAGTCAGAGGGAGGAGTGGGGAAAGCAGGGGATAGACAACTTGAGGCATGCCTGGACACAAAAACCCAACCCCAAAAGCATACAATTATTTTTCTTATAACAATAATTTTTATTTTCTTTGCAAATTTTACTCAATCAATAAATTAGAAATTAAATACAGACTTTTTCCCAAATATATTTGATGGACATAGCTGGTATTTGATATATTTTGGTCTCATGACAACAAATGTAGATAGGAAGAACAACAACCTTACAAGCACAGAGACAAACCCTCTGACAACTGCTTCACCATGGATCAATATTTTTCTTTAATCACATAATGGAAATATCAACAGGTCCACATATACAGGATCATTTGCTGTAGAGAGGCAGGGCTTTATAAAAGCCAACAAACAAACCCCATTATGTAGGCCAGGTGTAAATGCAGTGGTCTCGTTTTGACAGGTCCTGAGCATTTGTTTCTTCCTCTGAAATAAGCCAACACCAGCATGTCCAGAAGTCATACTGGTTGGTACCTTATTTTAGACACATACGTGTGAACACTGGCTTTCTTAATTTTTCAAGTAACAAAATGCAGGCCGAACTTCTAACCTTCATTGGTCTGACAGCTATGAGCATACAAATGACACTGTGATTCTTGAGCATAGATAGGGATCACCCGTGAGCACTGGATTATTTATTAGAGTTAGGACCCAAGACAAAGAAAATTAAAAGAGAAATATTTTGATCTAGTCACCATATTAAAAGTTGATATTTATTCCTCATTTAGATCAAAGCAATGATGCAAAAGGAGGACAAAGACCTGTAATATTTTCAGGAATACAGTACGTGTTTTTTAAAAAGAGGACTGTGAAAGTAGACAAGAATAGTAAGATTTTCCATATCTTTAGATTTATTTGGCAAATTTTTAGGCATTAAGATGAAAACTGATACTTTCAGAAGAGCAATGCTTTATAGGAATGATAGTATTTCAGTAAAGAATTACTGTTACTGTGAAGAAAAAATGTGTGCAGGTAAAGAACTTCCCCAGAATATTATGAGGTGACATGGGGATACCCTTGTCCTAAGTGAAAGGTTTAAAACTTATAAGGAACATGGAGTTTAACTTTTGCAGTCTAAAGTAAAGATTATTTAGCACAAGGTACTTCAAGAGGTTTCTCAGGAGACCAGTCAAAAATCACTTCTTACTAGCATAATACCATGCTTATACATGTGTCTAAAATAAATGAGAATATGATAATTTGGGAGGGAGGTTTCCTGTTTTTCACCTTTTATGACTCAAATTCTGTATTAAATCATCCTTCTGAACCTTCTGGTGTTAATTTTTTTTTTTATTTGTTTGTAACTTGTTTGGTATCTCTTCAGAATATGTTGATGATAATCTGTTTTGATCAGACTTTTATTGCCTGTGATATGTTCCTATGCCCCAGGTAAATTAGAACTATATTCATCATGCAATTTCAGGATTGTGATGTTCACAATTACGAGTCAGGTCTTAATTTTACTCTATACGAGAAGTTTTGCTTACAGCATTCATGAAACTAATCTTCACAAGAATATATGTGGAAAATCCTTTGCAGAAATTCAGCATTGGAAACTAATTTGCTAACATGATCACAGAGAAAATGAATTGCGGAAAGATCAAATATTCTGATGGTTATTCTTATCTTTCCTATTTAACCAATAATGAGCTATAGACATTTTAACGTCTTTTTATGCCAAACAGGTGTTTCATCACATAGAGACCACTTACCAAAATAATAATAAAAAAATTTTTAGTCACTTGGGTTCATATTGGCTTCTTTTTAAAAAGTGTATAAAATTCAAGCTGGGTAAAATTAAAATTGTTGTCTACTAAAAACAATTACGTTGAAGGTACTTGTGTTGTTTATCCTTAACAGGGAAAAAAAATGTCTTTTATCGCAATAAGTTCAGACCAAACCAATGTCTATGGGAAAAGAAGGGCTAGTTTCACTATCCCACACAACCATAGTATCAGTTAGAGTCGCTGAGCATTAAGGGAAAAAAAAATACTCAGGCTGGTAATTTTGTAGGGCATCAAGATTTTTCAGCTTGCCTCAGGCAAGCCATTCCATAACAGACTTTTTTATCTCTGTCTTAAAGGGGTAAACCCAGCTTTCTACTGCATTTATATTTACTCTCCCTGGTGCAGAGGTGACTATTTAATTTTATAACTGTTCCAAAAAGCTCAATGAGAATATTACAAATCTTACCAGGCACTTAAATCCTCTTAATAAGAATATTCAAAGGAATATGTTAATATAGAGAATCAGACAGTATCTGCATGTATAATATAATTTTACTTCTAAAAAATATAATTTATTATATTTAAGATTATAATTTAATACTTTTTTTATTACAATGAAATGCATAAAAAACTTAGTCCTTAATATGGTGAGTCTCTGGAGTTAAAACAGCTTCTTATGCTACAGCATGTTCCATTCTTTGTAACAATGGACATAATAAATTGTCATGTTTATAACCTGTCACTGCATGAGCTCTCAGCCTATCAAACAAAATGCAGGGGCTTTCAAGAAACATTGAAGAGGTGGAGGGTGTTAGTTTTTCTTTAGGTGTTAACATTCATTCTATCACTCTCATTAATGAGTAGGTGATAAACCATTTCTTTAAGCTGATTAGTGGCTATGGTGAGTGCTATGTTATCTAACATATAGGTATAATGATCTTGTTCAAAAACCAAGATGTTATGCCTATAGGAAGAGAGCTGTATATATGTGTGCATAAGTTAAGAATGTCCTGCTTTCAAACATTTTTAATACAAATTATTTTCTCTAACTCATCATTCAGATTTAGATCTACATCTACATTCAAGTTTTTCATGACTAGGCTTCGCAAATGAAGACATGAGAAGGATTCTATCCACGCTTGCTACAAGCAAGCTGATGGTTGAAAAGGCCAATGCGAGATAGACAAGTCCAGTTGCAAAAGGCACAGTGGAAAGTTTCCTTAGGCGATATTGGCAAGATACGGTTCTTTCTGCATTGTCTTTTCTCCTCAAGAATGATTCTGCGTGTGTTCTCAAAAGAAGCAGCAGCGTTATGGATAGTGTGTCTCCCTGTCTCCTGATTTGAGGCCAGAATAGACCAGTTATGTTGATCAATATGGCCAAAGCTGAGATGTTGTTTCAGGGAGTCCTTGTATCTCATCTTCAGGGCTCCTCTCTTGTGGCAGCCAGTGGGAAGTAGTACCTTATAAAATATTCTGCAAATGACATATTGGAGTTGTTCAACATCAAAAAAATTACAGGACTGACTGACTCAGTAAATTGAAATTAGTAAATACAAGTTTAATTTATACTTACAAGACCAAATTCTAAGCACACATTTTTGTAGCTTCTTTTCTTCTCCAGTGTTCACATTTGCCGAGTTCTCAGCCATTATATTCTTTAATAAAATGTATCTTCTTATGACTGGTTAAGCCAACAAAAAAGGTAACAGTAAAACCCTACTCTAAAAGGTTTTGGTAGACTTTTGGTAGACTTTTTGCTTTTATTTTTTACTCAGTTTGTACCACTTTAATGTAAGATACTACTAGTTCTTGTAGGCTTGCCCGTAAAAAAAAAATGGATGGAAATAACTTGGCATTTATGCATTTCCTTTTGACATTATCAGGGTTAATTAAATGATAACCTCTCCATTTCTGGAACATGTGAGAGGTAATAATGTCACCTGGGCTCCTAACCAGAGAAGCTGCACAAGGTAGTGTTTACTGCTATGTGAAATGCTCCAGTACCTATTATGCATGTAATTTAGAAAGAGAAAGAAAACCAGAAAATCAGTCTTAAATCATATCACAGTGGACTATGAAATGAGAGGGATAAGTAATATATTAGTACAGGTGTCTTTAATACCAACATAACTTCAGATAGTACCATTCAGTAGCTAGGGTCGAAGGCTAAGTTTAGCGTTGCCATCCTCAAAAGAGAGGCATATCTCATATGAGTAATCCCTTTATAATGGACAAGAAGATATCAATAATTCCACTTTCAGAATGTTTTATGTTCAAGAATGAAAATGTTTCCAGTATTAAGCTTCATAATAATTGAGTCAGCACTAATGCAAGGTATGGAAGTTAAGAACTAATTTAATCATTTAAGTAGCTGGATATTGAGAAATGATTCTTTACTGGAACAGTTACATTGCACAGAATCATATGATGTGATGGCAGGAACAAAAAAATCCTAGGAATTTGCATCCCTAAGTTACTGCTCGGAGTCTTGGTTTTGGTTTTTTTTTGTTTGGTTTGGTTGTTTGTTTTTTTTGAGTTTTTTGTTTCTTTTTTTAAAGAAAAAAAAAAAAAAAAACACCAAAAAAAACACCACCACCAAAACCAAACTATGCTAAATAGAATTTAAGTGTGTTATCACAGATAAATGATATGTTCTAATTTTAATGTTCAAAACTGATTGAAAAAGGAAAGAAAAGGAGATAGTGAGAAATACTGTAGAGGGGAGACATAATAAAAATGAAGGATTTTATTGCATTCAGATTTTGGAAAGAAGTGATGAATTTTAATGAAAATGAGCATGGGAAAATATGGTTGTAAAGGGGGAGCATTTTGTGAGGTAGTGGTAGCTGACAGAAAAAGGGAAAAATAAAATATCTCTGCCAGAAAATCAACTGAGCTCTCTAAAGTTGTTGGGAAGCAGTTACTATCTGCTGCTGGAGGAGTGGCTGAAGGTATTCAGTCTAATCACATAGAATTTGAAAGTGTGCCCAAAAGTGGACTCACAGAAAATATTGCAGATATGTCAAGAAAGCCTAAGGAACTCAAGTATCTCCCAAAATACCCAGATGGTTAGGAATTTACACCCTTGTGCCCCAATTCCCATTGTGATATAAAGTATTGTGAACTTTTTATTCAGACATTATTAAAAAGCCTACAGAGAAGTAAAGCTTTCTATATTCAGGGAAATAATACACAGGAGAGAACACAATTCCTTAGAGGACTTCCAAGGTACAGATGAATTTCACGGTACTCTAGATACCTGCTTAATCTGCTTAATTGACAAGGTGGGATCAGGTTACACTAAGAGACCTCCATTCATAAGTAGACTGGTGAGAGTTCCACATGTGAAGAAAATTGAATGTGGAGATATAATTAAGGGCTATTCATAAATATTATGGCACAATCAAAGAGACCTAAGATATACCTGGATTATTTTTGGGTTTATATATTAATAATTTAAAAAGTACACATTCAAACACATACTTTTGTTATTGTTGTGATGGTTGTTGGTTTTTTGTATTGCCTTTTTTTCCCCCGATAGTTTTTACTCTGGGGTTTGTTGTTTGTTTGTTTTTTTTTAAACTACCCTGTTTTATTAATATTAGTGTTCAATGTACAAATCCTTCATTTGCTTAAAGAAAGAAAATCTTCACGAATGTGTTAATATACTTCTTTTAGGAGATAAAAAAGCAAATAAAAATTAGATTTACTTATTGTGCAGAAAAATAATGTGCAACATAAACAGATTTTGAGGCTTGCTTTGTTTTTTTCATCCTGAAATCTGATAGCTCTTCTAAATCTTATTTGTACTATGATAGATGACATTTTAAAGGAGATATCTCTATTTTCCCTCTAATTAGAGTAACATTTTATATATATATATAAATGTAAATATATATATATAAAATCATAAATGCTACTTCAGATTATTTAGATAATATTATATCAGTGAGTGAATTGACTTGGGAATTGACTATCTTTGTACAGATTTAACTGAAGCATATCAATACTTCTGTGACTCTTTCAGGGCCTGAGCTTTTCATGAAAATTTCCTGAGCACATACTTGCCTACCATAACTATATATCTCACCACTGTGTATAATAAATAAATCATAATGGTAACACACTTGACATCTCTAATTTTACATTAAATATATATTTAACATATTGTTTAAAAACAAATACATCTTTAGTTTATGTAACTCACACTATTTTTACAAACCAATACACCTGAGATACTGGCTTTCAAATTTTCTGACAGATATCTCAACTGGTCTTATCCTACACAACAATGAAGGAATTTGTTCCTTTCAGATCAATTTCCTCTTACTCCTACCTCCCTGTCTCAAATACTACATGTAGTTGTGTTCTGAGAGCAAAAGACATAAATGCAAGAAGCCATCCATCTCTGTCTAAGAAGGAATTAAACAATTAAACCCTGACTATTTTATCTGCACTCAAGGAATAAGTCCCTCAAATCCTCACTGTATGAAAAAGTTACACAAGCTTTGTTGATCTGGAGAATCATCAGCCTGCTGTACTATACTAACAGCTGAAGATCAGAGCCCAGAAAATTAGGAAATAGAGAGTATTTGCTTGTTTCTGTTTCAAAGTTACTTGCAATTGTTATTCTTCCAGAGATCTCCAGGTTTTATCTTTTCCTTTTAAATTTGTGTGACCCTAGTTAGTATGATATCACACTAACTGTGCAAATTGTATTCAGGATTTTAAAGAACAGAGAGGAGTGGGAAGAAATCAGGCTGGGTTGTAATCCTGATGGAGCAAGGATGGCGTTTATCCTGACAGATCTTTTTCATAGTGAGACAATCTAGATAGGATGTCCTCTGCTTTTCAAGTAATCTAATAAAATTTTAAAGTACAAATATTAGGGAAACACAACTTGGGTTTATACCTGTTTTACTTTCCACATTCATTACATTCCCTATAATTTTTCTCCTTTCTCATCTTTCTCATTCTATATAATTATTTAATAATTTCCTGCAGAAATATTTCATTCATGGCTTGCTCCTCGCTTATACACATTTCAAAACTACTTGCCTGACCTTTCACTTTCACATGACCCACTACAGTGCAGTTTCAAATTTCTTCTCCAATTAATCTACACAAGGGCACAAGTAAAATACGAAATTGGGAATTGGGTTGCAATTTCTGTATTATTACTACTGAGCAAAGGCCATGAATCTCATGTTTCTTGCACTAGTTGGCCCTTGCTCTTTTACTTAAAATCCATTTGTTTAAAATGAACATATTATAGAAATTGGACTCAGAATTTTAAATATTTAGGTAAAATATATGTAGGGATGAACTGCTTTATTAAAAAGTAACTCAAAATTTTTTTAAAAAATAGAACTTCTCCCCCATGGATAATTTCCTTCAACTGTAAAAAATAGCTACAAAGACTCAGACTGGCAATATACAGTAAGATATTGTATACAATATTCCTAAAATCTGCCAGTGGAAGTAAATGAGGTAATAACTAGACATTAGATTTCCTGTTAGCAAAACTTATGAAATGTACAGTATATAGAAGCAATTCCTTTCCTGAGAAGAAAAACAACTTTATATAAATTCTTTTTTTGTTTATACTAGGAAAAAATTTAGACAACATAAGTGTTAAAGTCTTGAAAAACATCCAAAATGAGATAACACTGAAAAATGTCTTCAGACACTGTTAATTATGTTTCCTTGCCTACTTCTTTCATGGACTGAAGGCATTTCACCATATAATAGAGTAATGAAAGTCCAATTCCTAGCAACTAGGAAGAAAATGCTATTGAATTTTCTTTACTGTTCTAGGACCTAGTAAAAACATTTTAAAGAAAATTCTTCACTTCTGAGAACGATGCTAATGATTTTCATAATAAAGTAAGAAAGTAGAAATTTTATTATGCATTACTTAGTTTCCCAAATACTGTAATTGAATGGACTTTTTAGAAAATTTTGAGCTTAATTCTTGTTTTAGTAGCAAAGTGGTAAATCAGTTCTAACTTACATTCATTTAATTCCATCGAATCACTTCAGGGAAAATCCAGGATAACTGAAACCATATTTGGCTCACAGTTACCATCTCCAGCTTCAAAGTCTGTTCCTGGTTCCCTGTTCCATGTAAAAATAACACAAGGCAATATTTTTTTGGGGGGGGGGTGTGAGAATTCTGCATTAGTTGAGAATATCCTCTACCCTCTCCCCCAAAATCTGATCTGGAGCCACAGACCTTTAAGTTTCCACTCTAATTCAAATCGAGATAAAGCACTTGAAGGTCTTTGTAACTCCAGTTCAACTGTCATAAGTAGGAATTCCCTGTTTATTATAGAAACTATAATAGTTTTAGTATTATAACTAACAGTGAGTTTAACAGTATGTTAAGAATCATGACACAGAAACTACTATTTTGGCACTATCCAGAGTTCCGATCATGAAAATACTTGGGGAAAATTGATCATTGTGAGGGAACACCTTATTGTTGACAGCAACTAGGTCATGAGTAACAAATCATTATTCTGCTCACTTACCTACATAAAAACATTGCTTGGCCCTTGAAGTTCCAGATGAAGCCTTTGCAGACAGCAGGACAATAATCAGATAATGGTTGAAGTTGCAAGGAACTTCTGGAGGCCATCCTATCCAACCTTCCTGCTCAAGCAGGCTCTTTCAGTGCAGTGGAAAAGCACAGGCTACTAGAAGAGTGGCATTAAGAGTTACAGCTATTTCATCCAGGATTGACAGCACAGAGAGAACCACACTGGAAAGTATCTTCTTGGAGTGAAAATACTAGCAATATCTTGTATTTATTTACTTGAAAAGGATTGTTCATGGATGAACCAATGCTAGGGAACACAGTGTTAAGCTGCCATTAGGGACAAAATGAAAGAAAATCAGTAACAAACAATGATTAATAAATTATTTTTATTTTTTTTTTTGCTTATAAAAATTACCGAATGGACTTAAATAAAAAGTAATTTGAAACATTCATTAATTTCCCTTATTTAAAAAATAAAACAGATAAAAATCTATTCCTCTATAATAGTTAATTTAAAGCTCCTACAACTATTATCAGATATTTTTGTGCTAAAGAAACCTGTTTCCTTAACTCTTCAGTCAAACTGCAAAGATTAGCATTCAGAAAATGCCCACTTATACAGAACATTTGAAATAACTGTTTTCCTTTGATAATATGCAGAGTAAAACTGAAAAAGAACTAATGCCTTTCCATATTTTGTAAGAAATAATGGAGGGAGAATTGCATTTTAAAATCATCCCTCTCTCAACAACAAACTAATGAATCATAATTAGACTAAGTTCTTCAAAGCTTTACCAGTTTAATACTTTCTTAGGCTTTCTTTAGTCTGACTGCATCTAAGGACAATACAGAGTTACTTTTTTAATTTTTTTAATTCTGAATAATAGACGTCTCTTTCAGACAGTAAAGAATCAGTGTTGACAACCCCTTAATTATCAGAGCCTTCAAGGGATTTACAAAGCCCTATTGGCTGCTTTTTACAGCTAATTGCAGCTGTGTTTTCTTCCCTTCTGTTTTGTTTTCCTTTCAACATGGTGAAAGAAAACAGTCACAAAGTTATCTAGGATTCTAGTCAAAGAGCTGCATCCTTGAAAAGCATCAGAATCTGGAGAAGTGAATTAAAAGACAAAATTATCTGTGCCTAGTTCCTAATTGCATCTACCCTCATGGTCTTGGCTGAGCTTTTTTCACCCTTCTGTCTGAAGTTTTTATAGCTGTAAAATATGCATAACATTTCCTCATTGCTGTTTCTGGGACAGAGAATGCTTATGTCGTGATGCCTAACACAGTGTTTTGAATATGTAATATGCTATGTAAATGATATATATTTTTAGAGTTTCAAAGAACTTCTGTAGTTAGAACGTTTTGAACTCTGAATTAGAAGAGTTTCCTAGTGACTGGCTGATCAGGTGAACTTGTCACTTACAAAGCTACCCCACTCTACATTTAGGAAATGAAGGAACTTATTAGGGATCCCCAAGTATTCAAAGTAAATGGTTGGGAATTTGTCTATTGACTTAAAATACAGACAGAGCCAAAATGTAACCAAATTTCTGCATATTTGAAAGCCATGGTTTTAAATGCTGACTTTTTATCAAGAGATGATGCTTATACAGCATTTTTCTAGGCACATTGGTTCAATAAAAAATAATTTCTGGATAGAGAAATGTTTATTAAATCATATATGAATAAGGTTTGCATATATTTTAATATAAATAGGAAAAGTAAACCCTTCCAGGACATTAGTATTTGTCTCAAAGAGACAGTGATTTACATTAAAGAGAATAAGCTGGTTATCCGGCTCAAATTAAACCTATCTGAATATTAAATTGTATTTGACAATGAAGTATTATCATTTTGTTCAACCAAACTGAATACAGCAGGCAAGTGAATAAAGCATGTAGATTAGAATAGGAGAAAAATAGAATTTATTGTTATATTTGCCACTGGCTGACTAGGGAATCCTCATTTCACTACTGGATGTTATTTTTTTGGTCATCAGTATAGTGGGAATACTGTTACTTATATCCATCAAACCAACAAAAACTATTTCTGATATAAAAAGTATTACAGGAAGTAAGGGACACAGCATATATAAAAACTATACCCATGCTTTCTTCCTTGTTTAAAGAAAGGAGAGATTTATATTTCTCTCTACTGTGTGAGCTTCTCTAGAGGACAGGGAAAGATGAGTTAACATAAACAGGCTACTTAGTCTTAGGCAATTAATAGTATACTTTCTCATTTGTTATCAAACTTTTAATCACAAGGAGGAAGAAGAGGGAAGAGAAAAGAGAGGAGAGGAAAAGGATACAACTATTGAATAAATTCTAAATATCAGCACTTAACTACGGCTACAGATATAATACAACAGTACTCTACAATGAGATGGTGTGCAGTGCAACTATTGTGGAAAAGAAAATTGGAAGAGTGTGGAGGACCAGGAATAAGCACGTAAGCATGTTTTTTCTCAAATATTCTGACAGTTGCAATAGGGAAATTATGATTGGAAGAGAGGGTTCTGTGTAGATGGGACAGCGCTGTTCTGAGGCGTCTCCCCCTTTTATTTGCTAAGCTCGCAATTCTGCCTTGAGTCTCATGCTCAGTGCACCTACATCAAGAGAAGGATTGAGTGCTGGGCACCTTACTAAAAGGGGCTCCAGGACCACCAGAGACCCCTAACTCCCCCTGGCTCATTTCCCGGAGGGCTCTAAAAGGCTGACTGTACATGTGCAAACAATATAGCACAAATGGTGTGAAAAATCCATTTTACGTAAGACGGGTGCATCAGGTAAACTATAAAAGGAAGTGGTTTGGTCCTGAGTGCTCTCTCTCTCATCAATTCCAGATCCAGACCATCCATGGTGGCAGGAAGAAAACAGGATCTAAGGACTAGTGATCTTTCTCTTTCTCTCTTTTCCATCTTTATTCTCTTTTCTCTAGTTTTATCCTGGCAAGTGTGGTTTCCACATTCTACACCTTACTCCATACCTGAATGTTGATGCAAGAGTTGGGAGCTTGTTAAAGTTTGTTGTAGAAGTTGGAAGCTTGTTAGTCCATACTTCTACAACTAAATAGGATGCTGATTGCTGAGTTAAAACAATTATACAATAAAGCCTAAGAGTTGCCTGACACACAAACTGGTGTCTTCGTTCAGCCTGACAAAATTTTATAATGAACATTATACCCGCTTCTGGATTGTGACAAAGAGTTAAACACAAACTTGTGAAATCTCTAGCAGCAGGAAAAATGGATTTTCAAAGTCTTTACCATAGAAAGAACTTTTCTTTTGACTTCCTATGCAAGAAACTTCACAAATATCAATTAAATTTATCTGGAAGTAAGAAAGGGTTGTGTTGTCATTGGATGGATTTCCTTATTCTATTCTTAGAAATCAAAGCTGTCTAACAAGAAAAATCCAAGTAGAAAGCAAAGCTCAAAAGAAATCTTATTTAAGTGGGAATTGTATTCACTTGTCGACTATGCAAGTTTTACTCCTCTCAACAGTTGTTCTTATGAACCAAAGAGAAATTAATATGCAGGTAATTTACTAACACTTGTAGCAATAAATTCACCCTTTTCATTCACGATGCCAAAATAAAAATAAATAAATAAATCCTTTCTGTCTTTGAAATCTTTCCTCTCCTCTTCCTTCTGCCCCTGTTAGTGTCAGTAATATCATCATCTTGACCACTTTGGTAATTACAGGAAAGGTATCTATATCTAGGATAAATGACTTCCTTACTGTTTCTTGCTTGTGTTCCACGTACAGACAAGGTAAAAAATATATTATGAGTATGTAATTATTAATATATAATATTAACAATGTAAATTATTCCTAATATTAAGTATTAACACAAGGATTTAAATACATAGGTTTGTGACTAAACAATTTATGGGGCAATCTGTCTATGTCTGCAATACAACAGGCACAAGTTTGGCAAAATAAGTGCACGCCTAATTATACATATATAAACACATTCTACCTGTTATTTAGATATTTCTGTCTTAAAAAAACCTGTATTCTTCGAAGTGTCAAGGAGAATGAAAATAATATTTCTTACAATAAAATCCTAATTATGAGGCATTTCCTTTTCAAAATAATTTTTTTTCTCTTTTACTGTTCACAAAAATCTTGTCATTAAACAAGAAAACAAACAAGAAAACAAAACCATGACTTTATGAGACATAATTACTTTCAAATTTCACTGTCTTCAGAACTGAAAGCAAATTTCATTCCTTAGTATGTCTATCACAGGCCTTCACAAGACAGGCTCATTATAGTGCAAAATGTGATTCTTTTCAGCATAGCAGTGTGCATTTTGTAAAGGTGTATACTCATAGGAAAATGTGTTAGATACAGTGCTGGCCAACTGGAGGACATGCTACTTCAGGACAAATATAAATTTTTAAGCTTGAAAGTTTTTCATATTTACTTTGTGAAAAAGGACATTAGTTTTCTACTAGTCTTTTACAAAAGTCTGCTTTGAAGCTGTCATTTCAATGGCTTTTTCTGCCCTTGGGGTAACGTTTTTCTTCTCTCCTCCTTTTACAACAAAAATTTTTTAAAAACTCAGTAATATAATAATGTATTTCCTTGAATACTACTGATCAGCATGATGTACATTTACTGTACCACTTGTGTTCTTTTCCTGAGGCTTCTTTTGTCTTTCTCACCATTGCCTCAAATCAGAAGAAAAAAAAATCTGATTATACATCAGTATTCTGTCCACATCTAAGGTATGCAAAGGTCAACTATCCCATAAAAAAGGTATTATAAACACTGTAGGAAATAATGATCCAAAGTAGCTCTTAAAAGAATAACTAAAGTAAAGAAATAGAGAAAAATACCCAGAAGCACAAAAAATAGGTAATTTTCCCAGGTATCATGAAGAGTTCCTAGGACTTTCAGTGCAGAAAAAAGGAGGTAATTCTCAATTTATTAAGATAAGCTTTGGAAAGAGTTTGATACACCCACTCATTTCTATATTCAGGGTTGACTTTTACAGAGAACTGTCTAGAAGAAAACTATGACCTTTACGACTGTATATAAAGAATCAATA
Source organism: Pseudopipra pipra (assembly GCF_036250125.1). Taxonomy (NCBI): domain Eukaryota; kingdom Metazoa; phylum Chordata; class Aves; order Passeriformes; family Pipridae; genus Pseudopipra; species Pseudopipra pipra. The sequence continues at coordinate 80,394,552 of NC_087549.1, read as the reverse complement.
TTTTTGAGGTTTGTAAGTGTTTGAATGCTTTGGGATCCTGTTGGGACGGTTACATGTTGATTTCAAGATTCAGAAAAATATTTATATTTAGACTTCTGATATAGCTTGCACTGTTCTTCACCTTCTTGCATGTCCCTGTCGTAGGTTTGAAAACTGGTTGTGATTGATCAACATTTGCTCCAAAGAGTGTTCTGGAAGGTTGGTCGTTAGGTGAGACTGAATGTGAAGTCATTTTCATGCACAGAGTCCACTGATCTCCACAATGGGCAGCTGACTAAATTGTCAAGTGTCTTACTCAGAAGCATGGAGTTCACATGAAGTATGAGTTTTAGTTGAAGCCTGACAGTGGAGGCAGCATTTCCTCACTTTTTCTGCACTAAGCACACCAAAGATATAAAATTATCCCAGTCCTTAACATTAGGATTTACAAATCCATCAAATTAAATTTTTATGCAATTGCCAACAGTAGGAGGAATAGTTATTCCAGTGCCTATTTTGCTTGGCCATTTTCTGGCCTCCTTCCCACAACAGAGTTACCATCATCCGTTGAAGTGCTAGTATCAGTTTGAATAATACAGACATGAAACACTATTCAGCATGCCTGCAAAAACAGTTTCATTTATCTATATACTCTTCCCTGTGCAGCAAATTAAATAGCATCTCTGTCACCCTTCCCCCTTGGAATTTATTGTGAGTAGGAGCAAGTTGCTTCCTAGGCAATGATTAATTGATTCATACACTTTCTGTTTCTTCACAGTGATAGCACAAATTAAATACAGTAGAGGGATCTTCTGCCTATCTGCACTAGGGCTACAACACTGTGTTTACATTCAATATGCTCATTGCCTTCTTTGCCTGGGTTAAGAACTGGAGGCATGTTCAGAGTACTGTTGGGGATGTTTTGAATAACAATGCTTGAGATCAGCCCAGTCTAATGGACTGCCATAGGACGTGAGCTAGAGATTTTCAGCCTCTTGCCAATGTACAGAATATCAAAAGAGACCCCAAAAAACAAATAAGCATCACTCTGCGATAGTGAAATCAGTATTCAAAATATTTGTCCTAAGCTAGTTAATAAGCCAGAGTAGATTTTCCTCTCACTTCTAATATTGAACTGTGTTTTCATGGGGAGTTATCAAATAACTAATGTTTTTTAGCAGGTTTTCAAGCCCAGGAATGAGTTGAATAGCAGTTTCTTTATACAGGTTTGCTGAGAACACAGCTGCATTGGGCAGGACACGTCTCAAGGATGAAGGACCATCGCCTCCCTAAGATCTTGCTCTATGGTGAACTTGCCACCAGCTGCCACAAGAGAGAAGCCCCGGAGAGAAGATACAAGGACTCCCTGAAACAACATCTCAACCTTGGCTACATTGATCAACATAACTGGTCTACTCTGACCTCCAATTGGGACGTCTGGAGACACACCATCTGTAACACTGCTGATGCCTTTGAGAGCGTACGCGGGATAACTCTTGAGGAGTAAAGACAACGCAGAAAGAATGGTGTCTTGCAGAACATACCACCTAAGGAGTCTTTCTGCTGTGCCTTTTGCAACCGGACATGCCTATCTCGTATTGGCCTTTTTAGCCACCAGCGCGCTTGTAACAAATGTGGGTAGAGCCCTTCCCAAGTCTTCGTTCGTGAAGCCCAGCCATGATATGACATAACATAACATTATACAGGTTTTTTCACTACTGGAAAATTCTGTTTCTCTGACTGTAGGTCCACATTTTCTTCATCTGGTCTTGTTTGAAAACTTTTGAGCATAAAAATAAACACTTAACAGAAAGACTGATTTTACTTTATTCCACTTAGAAGGACATTCTACACTATTTTAAAAGTCTGAGATTTCAGAATTCCAGTAGGAAATATTTGCTGAACAATATAACAACCAAATAGAAAACACCCCAACCTCTAGGCTTCTACACTACATAGAATCATAGAAAAGAGTGGACTGCTTTGACAAGAAATGTAAAGCTTAGTCCCTATAGCTAATACACCTCTTATGTAGATATATCTTGGATGGCAGGTGCTCCCATAACACTCTTATTAGAATATCATCTCCCAGCTGCAATATTAAACTCCCAAGGTGACAGGAAGGCACGGCTTACAGAATTCTAATGAAGCTCTGTTTCAGCCATTTTCCTGTTAGTTCTTTCACACTAAGAGGGGTAGGTGCTTACCAGAAGTCAAGTGACAATAAGCTCATGGGGTCACACAGTTGATCCAAATGTGCTAGGATGTGTCATTCCTAGAGCACCAGCTAGCAGAAGGAAAAAAAGATCAGCAGTTTCAGAGGTCCTGTTGTATGAGCTGTGTTGATAAGAAGATTTTTCTTTCTGCACAAGTTTGACTTTGAGAATGTGCAAATACCAAAGGAAGACATTTCAGGTGTGGGCTTTCTGACTGATCTGTAGTTGTCTGATATGGTTTGCCTTTAAAGAGTTAAAGCAAATAGCACCTGATAGAGTGCCAGTTGCTGTCTGAGAGCCAGTGTCACCTCTTCTCAGAGTCAAAGGAATGGCTGATTTCTTTTTCTCAAGTTACTGCAGGTTCTCTCTCATTTCGAAATGTCAATATTTCAATAATCTGTGTTGAAAAGTTGGACTAGCAGTGGCCCTTCATTTCAGCTGCTGGTAGTAAATTCCACATGTTCTTCACAGAGACACATATCTCTGTACCAATGTGGTCCTTAAATCCAGATCTACTATAAAAGCTTAATAACTTGCTTATCACAAAACTTTTCATTATAACTGCAGGCTGAAATGACTGGGAAGTATTTAAGATTTTTTTGCCTATTGTTTCATGTAACAAATGAAAAAATTATCTCTTCCAGATGTAGAATCTCAATCTCCTTTGACCCAAGATCTCCAGTTCCATTTAAAATGGATAGATAGGAACTAAAAGTGTAATATGAAATATCTTCACAAGGTTGAAGAATTGGCCTACATACACAAAAAAGTGCATAAGGCTCTTCTGTGTCAGATCAATCCTGCAATACCGTGTATATATAAGCTTCAGTTTAGTCCAGAGATACTCATACTCAGTGCACTGACTTAGTTGTTCCAGGTGAAACAGTCGCAGGCATATCATTGGCAGCAATCACAGTCATTTTGGCTGTGATCAGTGACGAAAAACAAGCTCTTACTACACAAATACTATGAGGTTTGGGGTTTGGGAGTTTTTTTTTGGTAGTTGTGGTGATTTCAATAGCAACAGCTGCAATTTAAAAACCACAGAATTACTGCTTAGATTTTATTTACCTAAAAGCATCTATTTATGTCTGTACTGAATAACCCAAAGTTCATATACCTCTTTCTGAATTTGATGTTAGAAAACTGACATGTATGGAAAATGTTCAAATTGTTCAACAGGTAATTGGTAAAAAAAAAAAAAAATAAAATGAAATGGCATTTGCTTGTACTCCATTGGAATCTTGTTTATCCTATGAAATGCTAAGGTAGACGACCCTTGCCCTCATCCTGCCCAGAACATCCCTATGTTTACTCTCTAAGTAGTAGACTGAAGTGACATTTTAGGTACAATGAAAGCAGCAACCCTTTGAAGATCAGATTCATGAGCAGGGTTTAGGATGTTGAAAATCTTTGGAAATCTTAATGCATGTAATGTAAATAATGCATATATGGCAATATACCAAATTAAACCCCACAGTGGCCTCCACTGACATAGAAGATTTTTAGATGTTGATAAAGTAATGAGTCAGTTCATTTGCAACTTGAGCAATTGAAGCCAGAATTCTTTTCCCTTCCTTTATATTCTTTGTCTGTGTTTACAGTGAGGACACACAGGGTCAGAAAAGTTTACAAAGCTATTATACTCTAGGGAGTTACCCATAATAAAATATTCTATTTGTATTTTTTTATCACTCTACTTATGCTTATTTTCAACATTTGACCAGACATACTAAAGAGCAAGGGAAAGCCTCTCAGTTAAGGTGAAAATGTCACAGTGGAGCTGGTCATATTATAAAATGCATTACACTCACCACTTAAATTAACATGACTACAAAAGAGCTTGTCCAAAATAAAAGAAATTTTAGTCCTTTATAACCGTGATAGTTATAAGTGGAAAACTCTCTGTAATAGCTCCATTAACAAGGATAATCAAAACAAAATTAATACTGTAGACGAACCACCTGCAACCACTGCAACAATGAAATTTTTTCAACAGACTGAACATGAAAATAGATTTCCAGCTACCCTGATACATCTTTGGTTCCCTAACTCCAAAACCCACATAGTTGCAAAAATCAGGTTTAACCTGCAGCAGTCTGTTACAAGAGTCACCAAAGCAGAAATTTAACATGTTATTCTGGTAACATCCTGACATACCGTGACTACTTTAAGAACATGTACAATCAAGATACTGAAAAAAATAAAGTTCTGACATAAAATGGACACAGTAAAACCAGAGATCACCAAGTGAAACAATGAAAAATAATACTTTCTCAATGCAAGAGAAAATGAAACTACCTCCACTGTATGAAATACCTCTTCCTTCTCCAGGTTACTGCAATTAGTAAGGATGTGAAAGCACAACTTCTTCAGCCTTTTAAAAGTATTAGTTTTCACACTTCAACACCATCCTCAGGAACTAGAAAAGATCAAGTCTGACTCTGGAAAGTTTGCTTTAGCAAGCTGTTAACTTTCTGTGCTGTTTTAAACTGCGCTTGCTTTAAGTAGCAGCATATGTTCTGATAACTACAAGATACTGGAAATCGACATTTAAGATTAATATTTGCAGAAACATAAAACTTTCCATGGCTTGGGCAATTGAATTTTTAGCTCTATATTGACAAATACTATTAATTTCTGTGTGTACTTTTTGCAGTGCTTAAGCTCATGTTAAAACTATTTAGGACTTGAAATTTTGCAAACTTGAAGGATATCCCCTCTTAAGTCAGTTAACCTGACTGAAACAGGCATGATGTTAGCAAGTTAATCTAATTGACTCCTGATTTTCAGCTTTCTGTAACAGTTTTTATTCTAGGCACAAAACCAGCTAAACACATTTTGCATACATAGGCTTTGTTATTAAGTACCATTAAGAATATTTCTTACCTCCAGAAATTTCAAGAGAAAGAAGCTTATGGAAAAAAGTAAATTTCAAAAGATATCTAAGTTTCTCACTGTTTAACACTAAAGCATTTTATTTTATTCACACAAGCAATGTGATTGTATATATATAAAAATCACTACAGATATTTAGGGCTAGATTTACACCAACATGCTACAAAACTGTATAAACAGACATTGCAAGGGTATTTTAAAGTCAGGTTTCTTTAAAGCAGTAGAAGTAATCAAAATACATGCTATATTGCATACTGTGAACTATACTTTATATCAAGTCATCATGACAAAAGTATGAAAGATATTTAAAATGCAGTTACTAGGCTGAAGATGAAAACCCATTTCTTCAAAGTATGGAAATTTCTGATTGAATACCTATTCAGTCCTTTTAGGTAATCTCTCTCCAATGTGTAGAAGTAAACAATACATCTATCTTCAAGAAGGTGAAGGTAGAGGACCGTTGTTATTAGCAGAGAGAAGGAGGCAACTTGATATTCTAGAATAAAGTTCACATTATACTGCAAATCTTCTAGAAGAACAAAGTTGAAATATTGGTGGCAGTAGCTAACAATGAAAGAAGAGTACAGAATAGCAATAAACTTGAAATTCTTAATTGAAATGTCTACTCTACACATCCTACACACAACTACTATATGTGTAACAAATCCTGGAGGATATAAAATATAAGAAAAAAGAGACACATTCCAACTTGTTAACAATATGAGGTTTCAGAATCCTGTGCATTAAACGGCTAGCTAGATAAATCAGGTATTTCTATAAACTATTCCATTTTTGATTATATAGAATCAGCAAGTGCACAGATGCTCGTAAGTCAAGAATATAGGAGATTGCTCTGGAATAAAATATAGTGGGCCTGTATCCTACTGTTTTATTTTGCAAGCTTCATGGCATGATGGGTCAAAATGCCTCTTCCATCTGAGATTGCATTATTTGCCTACTGCATAATATGCTACTTCCGTCTTGGGCATATTTACAGCATGAAAACATTTGTCCTCCATTTTCTTTCCCAGCATATGCAAGTTGAAAAACTGCTTTTGGGGGTAGGGGCATATTTTAAAATTGCCTTCAACTCTTACTTTTGTTGACATACATTCAAAACATGCGATTACACAGCTGTTGTTCAGTTCTCAAAGAAATCTTTACAACAACAACAGATCTATGTAAGGAAATAGCTATTAGAATGAAAAATTATCTTTTACATAAATTAGTTCACTGGAATAAAATTTTCTTGTTAAGAACTGATGCTGATTTTACGTGCTCTTTTCCCTGAAGGCTGTGCCAAGAAGCTGACTCTCCTGTTCACTTACTGTATGCCTCAGAATGGTTTAAAATGGCTAGAAATACCTGAGCACTGCCTCAAATCTGGGCAAAGACTAATTATGCAGCTGTAGAAACAACATTACCAAGAATAGAATAGTACCTTTGTGTGCAACTTGATTCAAAAACTATTAACCTGAACATTGATAAAAAATATTTGTTAGTGGTTATCCTGCTGTATTAATTTGGACGTAAGTCATATGAACTCATTTTTTAGGCTTTTCTCTGTCCACGCTTTCACTAGAATTTAGGACATTATGGGACTCACCTGTGCATTTTCATTCCCAAAAACCTTTTGCATGTGTTCTAATTCTCAAAAATTGGAAGGTTTTTGGTGTTTGAATGATAAAGCTAATCTTGACAAGCCATCTGAATAATCAACTAATGAAGAATTTCTGAGCTTGATAACAAGTGTGGGAAGATAACAGAAGAGCCTACCTCTGCATTTTATTGATAGCTAGAAATGGAATACCAAGTGTGGTGCAAAGATATGATATGAGAGGAAGATCTGTGAGAAATGTGAAATTTTTATCCATACAAGTACTGATGAAACTTGCACACTCTGAAGATAATGGTTATGCTGTCATTCAATTGTGCATAGTGGCTTTCTGCTTTGCTAAGTGTCCTTGAAGCAAAGGTAATTGGTTTTTTACTCTCCTGTGAGCATAATGTGGTATATGACTGTTCTCACCCCATAGGAAGAATGTTTCACACATTAATTGTATTGGCAAATCAGAATCAAATTTTGTTACTATATTCAAGGCTACTAACAGGCTTCATCTATTTAAAAAGCTCTATCGCTCTTATCTGTCCAAATGTAGAATTTTCCTTGACCTAGAATATCATGTCAATAATTCAGATACAATAGGCAGATGATGAATGAAATTTATATAGCATTTCAGTAATCTTGTAAAAAAGAAGGATCCACATTTTCAAGACCCGTTATGACTTCTTTGATGGGGACAATTTCTGTTTCACTGTTGTATCTGGCAAGTTTTTTTTCATGGTTATCTATTTTAAATGATTACTTTCTTTCTGAAAATAATGCCATGTAAGTTACTGTATAATTTGATTTTTCATTGGTAATGTTGCAACTGCTAACTTGTTTTTTGCTTGTTTATTAATTGTTATTATTATTATTATTATTTAGTTAGTAATCCTACTTCTATTGTGACTGTAACATACTGCAGCAGACTGAGGGAAAACAGAAAATAATTATATGTTCTCCTTAAACTTCTAAATGTAAAAGTAGTAGCTTTTATTTATTCCCTGACTTGAATAAATAAAAGGATTTTATTTATTTATTTGTTTCTTTGTTTGTTTTTGAAGTATTGTTTTGGGTTCACTGGGGGTGAAAGAAAGATCTCATTTGTAAAACTATCTACATGCAGAAAAGTATGCTGTAAGAACACAGCAGTAATAAGGAACCTGATGAATACAGTATTGCTGTAGTTCAGAACACAAGCACCCAGTTCAGCTTAAAGGTAGGTATTACATAGGTATATACTATTGCATAATGAGAGTAGAGGAAGTTCACCTCAGAGTGATAAAAGAGGTTCTGGAAGTTGTTTAGCTGCACATGGAAAAATCTACCACAATATTTCAAATTTAACATTTTAAGTTTACTTTTATTTCTCTTCATGGGGTGCTGGACACAGTTTATAACTTATGAACAACTTAATTTTGAAAAATACCCCAGAGAGCTCCAGGAACAGGATTTTCAGATTCCAATCCAACCACACTGGGTGAGAAACTATATTGCTCAGTAGCAGTTAAGTTCAACCTCTAAGAATGGCTCAAACTTGCTCCAGTAAGGCAAAACATACTTTAAGTGAAATGTGTGTGCACTTCTAAATCCGTTTTTATTTGGGCTACTGGTACTAATCATGTAGCTACAACTCCCCTCAAGCATAATAGAAAGGCTTTTTCCCGTCAGAAGAGTGAGTGTGATTTCATCTAAGCTAAATATACTGAAGTAAAATAGACAGGACCTGAATCTTTTACCACTGTGATATTCTGCCTCAAGTAAACCACTACACTACAATGAATTCAGCAGGCTGTCATTTTGGTTTAGTAGCACTTCATGTATATTTTATCAATTCATCTAACTGCACGCACAGGAGATAGACGGAATTTTAATTTTGGCCTATGTTACTTCCAGGTAGTGAACATATTGTAGATTAATTCTTCCATGTTGCATGATCAAAAATTAAATAACATGAATTTTGTCTAGTTTTGTTATCCTATATTGCGCTTATTGAAGCTATATGGGAACCATATGTCACTAAAGAACAGCAAATAGGTTATTTCCAGGATGAAGACTATTCTTGTCACCTTTAGCAGTGCTTCCAAACAGTGAGAAAATTAATAGTAAGACAGATCACTGAAGTCATCTACTTGGACAGGAACAGATATCCTTTGATTATACTTTCTGAAGGACAGTGAGAAACTTGAATGAAGTCAAGATACTTTCCAAATTTAAAAGAAAAAGAAAATAAGAAAATCATTTCTCTATTAAGAGTCTCTGAGGATTTCCAACCTCTTTGGTAAGGTACTTCAGTGTTTAAATATCCGTGACTTATTTCAGAGCAAATGTACAACTGATAAAGGAGTACTTGAAAGATAACTTCATTTAATGACAGATAGACACCTGCACCTATTGTACTAGCTGATTTAATTATAGATGATGTACGACAAAGATAATATCGCAAGAATAGTAATAGAATGCCAATTAGGAATCAAAGTTGTTTTGAACTCCTGAGAGCAGTAAAGGGAACTAAACCAGTACACCACACTTTGAGGAAAAAAAGTTTCCAAATAGTCCTCAAAGTTTATTCCTATGAGAAGATACGTATCTTTGACAAAACTTGCTGTGACCTTGTAAGTGACCTCAGATGTCAAAATTTGGTGTGGAGATAGAAGGATTTGTTAGGAATGGCCCATATCAAAGAGGAAGTCGGGGGATTTTTCAATGCTCACATGCCTGAAGTATCTCTGAATAAAAGGACATCTTTGTCTTTCAAGTATGACATAGGGTAACTTCTTAGAACTAACCTGCTCTCTCAATAAAGGTCTACAATGTGCTATACAGCCATCTTGTTTGAAAAACAAAGGTGACTAAGCCCTTGCATATGGATTCTATTTCCAGACCATCTAAAAATACCTGTATTAAAAAAAAAAAAACAACAAGTAAATTAACTCTTTAAGCCTTAGTTTCTTGGTAAAACTACAGCTAGACTTAACAAGTTGGTCTAGAGAGAAATATAACAGTGACCTAGAAGATAATGAAATTATCTAACCAAACAAATCAAAAAACCACAATCACCCCAACAAACGAATAAACAAAAACCCAAAAGCACTCACTACAGTGCTGAGTGTAAATGTTAATCTGCCAATATCTGTCAGACACCTTACGTTCTGCAGGCTGAGAATCTTCAGTCTAATCAAAGTCCCCACCTTCTGAGGAATAAAGGAATTTAAGTAGTCAAACCAAAGTATTCAGCAGCTTTGTTGCATTTACTTCTATTTGGGAGCACCCTTACAGGAAGAGGCTGTGTTTTAATGTTCCTTCAACATCAAGCATTTTACTGCAGCTTATTTGACACATTCCATTTGCCATGCAAACCAGGGGAAAGAGCAGCTGTACTTTCCACCTAATGCAAGCACTAGTCAAGTGACTGCAACTGTTAGTGCCTGTTAGGCATCCACACACTGCTTCTGTCCCGATTGAAGTCTGCTGGAAGCAAAATCCTTGTGATCTCTGATTTTTTGGTAAGGAAGGAATTGCACCTCTCTCCTTGACTGCACATATGTTAGCCAAGTTTCATGACAAAATATCTGCTTTCACGTGTTTTGGTTTTTTTTTCTAATCTTGTATTTCCACCTCTCTTCTTTGTATCCAAATGGTCTCACTGTGGTTAAAAGGTAACTCTGATGTACACAAATGTTAATGTTTTAAAATCAGACTGTTGAAGATAGGTTTCATAAAAAAATGATTAAAAAAAATCAACATGGACCTTTCCTTTCTTTTTGCTGCACATAACTTGGAACAAATCTGTCCTGTTGTGTCGGTGTAAAAAGCAAGGCCTAAAGGAGTTATATGGCAGCATATTTGTTCTCTTCACACTTATGCCTTAAAGATCATAGGTACCAGCATAGCTCAACATTGTTAGCCTAGAAACATAAAACCTGAAAAAAATTAGAATTTTCATTGTGACCTAAGAACTTTATATGAAAGAAACATTCATAGCATAACATTCATTGAACAAATCCCAGCTGCATTTACCATGTTGCCAAAAACAGCTCAGTTGAAATTAAAGTATTGACAGAAACAATTTCTGCCATGAAAGTGAAAAAGTTAATAAGGGATGATATTGAATCTCTTTTTCTGGGGTTTTTTTTTGCCTTTTTTTTTCCTGGGTAGTCCATATCTTACAGTCTACAAAATGTTGCTGAAACTAAATAAGGAAAACAAATCCTAATGAAATGCCAGATTTTTTTCTATTTGCTTTTAGCTTTGTATACATAGAATAAATCTAGAAGTAGAGATTGAGCTGCTAAACAATGTATTTTCTTGCCATAAATTTTAAGTACGTTGCACAGCCTGAGGGGAACACAAAAGCATTAAGATGCATTTAGATTGAAAAAAGAGTGGGTTTTGTAAGGTTGAGAAAGAAATTCATCATGGTCCACATACAGCACTGAAGGACGGTTATGACATTACTAGAGTAAAATTAAAAAAATGGCTGACATTTGCCATTGTGACATTCTTTGTCAGTCAAGGTGGTAGCACCATTTTCCTCTATGTAGGTAACAAAAAGAAAAAAAACAAACAACAAACAAATCACAGTCTCAGAAGTCTCTTGCTACAGGAAATGGTAGAACAACCTAGAGGGGCAACGTGATAGATATCTTTCCTCTGTTAGTACAGATACTGAGTCACCTTTGCTAAAAGGAATATACAAGCAATATCTAAAAAGTCCTGCCATATTACACAACATGAAGATATATTTGTAATTAAGCACTTTACAAATGTGAAGTGTTATGTTTTTAACCAGCTGGTCAATGCTAAGTTTCTTATAAACTAAATATCTAAAAGTTAGTTAGCTAGCTCTATGCAATGACACCCTACAAATAAATTTGTAGTTTTACTCACACACAACAGTGTCAGGAAAGTTACTTGGCCTAAGAAAATCTGCCTCTATATGTATTAGATTGCCAGAATAAAATGGTGCTTTGCTAGAATTTGTAAAGGTTATTTTTTCCAACAAAGAAAATATCTGTCATCTCTTCCTTTATGGGTCAAATTCAGTTACGTAAATTGTTCTGTAGGCAAAAATTGTATGAGTAATATCAATCTCGTGTCAAAAAGAGCAGGAAGATAAAAGGCAAGGAAGGAAAAACAAACAGAACCAAGAAAATAAAATTATTCCAAATCTGTGGCTATTCTTAGTAGTGTCTATTTTCATTTGCCTACCTCACTTTTAAAATAGCTAATACAGAGTAGTTTATGCATTAAATAAACTGCGCATCCTTCATTTTTCTAAAAAATTAATAGAAATAATACTGTTGGCTTTTTATTAGCCAAAGAAGTAGAATCTTACACAGCAACATATACCTTAAAAGCCAGAGTAATCTCTTTGCTTACTGCTGTTACTATTCCACTTGGAAATGTCCCATTGGACATAAGATGATAAGAAGAGCTATCTTTCAATTATTTTTCTTTTTGATTTATAGTATTTTCACTGAAAATACTGCAATCTGTATTTTAGATAGGACAGACTATTTCCAAGAATTGTATAGTCAAGAGATTTTATAGAATTAAACAATATTGAAAAACCACAGTTTAGACATTGCTGTAATTTTGTGGGGAAAATTGTGTGCCTCTACTAAATTGTTCTTGTAGTTACATGCACAGGCAGTAGTTATTTCCTCAGCATTTGAGACAGTTCCAAGCTTATGTAAAGTAACTCCTGCCCATTTTACCAGTGGACCAAAGCCAATCTGCATTAGTTGAAGAAGTGTCCTTCACTGAAGGGAAAAAAAACCCAGTAGTACTCAGTTGTGGAAATACAAATTAAAAGATTAAATAAAGAATCATAATTTCAAAATGGAAATCACAAGAAAGATCAAGTGGTGCTGGCAAAGATTTCATCTGAGATTAGAAGACGTAAGAAAGCAATTCAGAATATTAAGAGTAGTGCTAGCTGACATACAAATCTAAATCTTCCATCCCACGATCTATTACACATTTTGTACTTGGGTTTTTTCATAAATCTGAGGAAAAAAAATCTCTGAACCCACCTACTACAATTACTCATAATTTTTTGGAAAATTTGCTTTATAATCAAAAAATATTTTGCCAAAAAATTACAATATTATACATATAAATATATATTCATATATATATATACAGTTGTACAGATTTATACATATATGTATATATACACGGATATAAATTAAAAGTCTAAAGCTATTCAAATGAAGGGCTTGCAAGCTGAGTTGTCAGTGGAGGTTGATTTGAAACTGTACATGTGTTAAAAAAGGATGGTTCTCATTTCATCTCCTTCTACCCTCTGTCAGGTTTAGGAAGTCTGTAGCCACATGGCTGTACTATCAGACCAAGATCAGACCGAGAACTAATTATTTACTCTTCATAGTTCTCAGATCAGCGACACAGTGGTCTTCAGCCAGTGGCTGCACAATTACTAGAACTGACTTCAATGAATTACTAGGAATGTGGATGGAGTGGAACTACTGGTCTTGAAGGCAGCACAAGTTCTTGTAAGCATAAGCCAATGATGAAATTGCGCCTCAGACACAAAAGATCCAATCAAAAGCTCTGAAACTGATATTGTATTAAAACAACTAAAAAGAGTATGATTCTAATTTAGGATTGTTGTAATTCAGACAGTGAGTCATTTGAGACAATTCAATTAGAATAAAATCATTACCAAACTGACAATTTGAAATAGCTCTGCATCCTTAATGTGGTTCCTTTTTTCTGCATTGGAGTTTGCCTCTTTATCCTACTACTACTTCTGTTCTAGTATGAGAGATTCCTCTGCTTATGTCTAACAAAAATGCTGTTTAGGGAGCATTAGATGTTAGAGAGCAACTGCAGTTATAAAGCATACTACAAGATATATATTTTTGTAACTTAAAAGAAAAGTATAAGCCTGCTTTCACATAAAAGCAAGTTTGAATATAGATTTGAGAAAAAATGAAATTTAAAAAATTTATGTGATAAATATTGTCAAAGTCTTTCTTCCGCCATTCACACATTGACACTTGCTTTTAAAATGTTAAGGCACAAGTCTTAGAACAGATGCTGTTCTTCAGCATGACAATTCTATATAAGACATCATTGTGCTTTTTTCATTCAAATGCAGCAAAAGGTTTTCTTAGTCTACAGTGGCATAAATCCTATAGTTCTATAGCTTCTTGTTACATATTTCTGACCATCACCATAAAAGTTCCATCCACACTAAGTAAACTGCTTTTGACAAGGTATTTCAGGACACACAGACCATGTGTAAAGTATTTCCTCAGGGCGGTGTTTTGAAAAATACCTCCTGGAAAAGAGGTTGCTTAGTACAATTCTTCTTACAGCAACTCACAGAATTTACGTACTTGTCAAAAATCATTGCAAGCTCAGAGATGTCTGCACTAAGTTTTGAACTGACATCTCATTGATAATCTGACAGCTATGTGTATGAAATTGTATAACAGGAACAACTTAGGAGAAAAAAGAAAAACAAAACATATTGGTTTCTTGTTTGCTCTGAGTTGTTTCCACTTCTCTTCTGCTATACAAAGACTGTCAACTTCCAACACCTGATTTTTGAGCTTGTCAATTCACTTTCAGTTTTGCCTTGAATTGATATTCTCAGGAAAAAAAAGTTTCTTTATTTGTTAAAGTTAATAGTGTAAGTAAAACAATAGCATCGTATCTCTATTTTGTATTTTGAAGGGAAGTTTTTTAATCAGTAGCAGCATTTTATCAGTAATGATTGAATGAGAGGGAAAAGGAAAGTCTTCCCCACTTCCAACATAAGGCAGAAAGAATGGCGACTGGCGCCAAACTAGAATCTCATAGTTTCACATATGTACTTCTTTTGTTCTGAATGCTCTGTATATAAGAAGTCCTTTGAATAATATAAAGCTGAAAATCTTTTCTTTCGGCTTGTCTCTTTAAAAAACCCAAAGCTTTCATCAAGATATGATGACATGTATAAGACAAGAAGAAAAACAGTGGCTTTTACAGGCATATTACATCAAAATCACAGTTGAACAAACTGCATGGGACATATCTTAGTCTCAATAAGTCTTCAAAAAGCCTACATCATTCTTATAAAAAACTTTTAAGACAGTTGAGAATCCATCCAGTTTAGATTTCTTGACTATTACCTTCGGATAAATTTGGCATAAAAGTTATTCAGTGTGTAGGTCCAGAAAAAATGACTGTTACAATCTCATCTGACCTTAAAGCCTCAGAACATTAATAGAGACCTTTTAACTTAAAATGTTGTGTATTGATCTTTAGCTAATTAGTAGCCCTTTCTAAAAGGGCTACCTTAGATGCCACAGCATCTAAAATACATCGTATGAAGTTTCCTTAGTTTCTCTAACACTGTTACATTCTGTGGTAAAAGAATGAATGCAATTGATACCAACAATTGCTATCAGTCACCCAGGTCTTTCCTAAAAGAACTTTCTCTGCAAGAATTCAAAGATTAGTCCCTTATTTCATTATGTAATATTAAAGCCTTAATTTCCTTGATATTATTTGCATATATATATATATATATATATATATATATATATATATATATATATATAACGTCATGATTGTGACTTTTTAAATTACTGAATAGTTGAATATAATTGCCTTAAACTGTCTTTTTAGACTTTTTTTCACAAGACTGCAAAGGGATGGAAGAGGTTCATGGAAGTTGGAAAGACTGATAGGAGAGTGATGAGAGCGCAGTAGTTGGAGCTAGAAGGCTTCGTCAATAGGCTCCCCTTGATCAGATGGCCTGTAGCAAACACCAGCAACAAGGTTCCCTTTGTTGCCTCAGTCTCTAGTTTTTCCTGTAAGCTTTCAATCTGTTTGTGACTGTTCTTCAGAGACAGCTCTTCACACTTTGTCCCTTTTCTGATTTAGAGGGAAACCCTTTCACCCCTCCTTCCATGCATGTCCCTTCTGAACAGTCTGCCATCATCAGCAGTTGCACTCCAGTCTTGGGATTTGTCGTAGCAAGTTTCAGCAATGGCAACTAGGTCATAGCTTTCTAGCAGCATGGTGACTTCCAGTTCCTCCTGTTTGTTGACGATGCTGCCTGCATTGGTGTAGAGGCACTTCAGACAGGTTGAAAAATAGGTCTCCTTCTTAGGAGAGCACAATTCCTTCGTAGTACTTCACTGGTGCTTGTGTGGTTTCACTAGTTGCCTGCTACTGCTTCAGTAGCCCCTGGTTCATCTCTATAAGACTTTACATGTGTTGCAGTGTACCCAGCACATCTCAGAGAAACAGGCTGAGGGCTTTTGTTAGCACCACTTCCCTCCAGCCTTGTCATGTCATCCCACAGCTTGTCACAGGCAGGCTTGATGTTATTCTCTCCTCCTTTCAAGTCTAGTTTAAAGCTCTGTCATTAAGCCCTGGTAGCTCGTGAGCAAAAACCCTCTTTCCCCTTTGAGAAAGGTGAATCCCATCCAATGCCAGCAAGCCTGGTGCTGCGTACACCATCTCATAATTAAAAAGTATAAAACTGTGTTGATGACATCAGCCATGGAACCATGTATTAATAGACTGGGTCCATCTGTTTCTTCCAATATTGCTGCCTGCAGGTGAAAGGATAGGCGAGGAGGACCTACAGTCATTACAGTGATTACTAAGAGCAGACCTAGTTCTTCTATTATTCCACAGCCTAAGGGAAAGGTTCCTTCCCTTTTATAGTACATGAAGAATTAATCGCCCAAATTCACATGCACAAAATAAGGAGCAGACCCATCTTCTTCCAGTTTTGGATTCTTATCTTAAAATTGGTGAGAGATAAAAGTCTACGTACATTTACATATTGGGATCAAATCCAAAATTTACTCATTCATTAGGACTCATTAGAGATCTGGAAATTGTCCTGTGATTATCAAGACTGCTGTAGTTGAAATATCCATAAACTATCTCACTGTATGTTATTCTAACATTGATTTTTGAAAAAGATATTTTAAAAGAAAATATAAAAGTTTAAGACTCTTCTATTTTGTGTTAATGATTAATTCACTGTGGTTAGTAATAAAAATATTTTGTGTGATTTTTATTCTGTTATTCCTTTCAGGTCACATTAAAAAAAAAACAACCTACATAATAAACCATTTCATGAATGCATTGCAGTTTTACATCAGTTTTATTTATGATTCAGTCCATGTAAGCCACACCAGAGGCTGTGCTAAGCCCAGGCTTTCTGGGTTCATTAGAGTGGCTGCTCATTCAACAATAAGGCTTTGCTTGCCAGTAGTCAGTCTCTCCAAATCCTTGCAAGCCTTCTGAGGACACAACTCTGCTAATAAGCTGCAGTGGGGCCTTGCGCTTACAACTATTCCTTTTATTGTACATTATGTACCTCAGACATTGCCAAGCTATGTAGTATTTAAGTGAAAAGCTGAGTAAATGACACATTTACATATTGTACATATCAGTATCCCAGATGGGAAAACTGAGTGTCGTGTATATCCCAGGAAAGGAGAATAACAAGATAGTCTGTACAGTTGCTTGCCAGTCTTTCATCTGCATGTTGATTTTTCTGTTTTTCAATGTAAAATAAAATCTATCTCTTATCCGGAACGTAACATAATCTTTTTGGTTATGTTTGTGATTCTTTCAAGGCCTTTCTATACGCAGCTATTGCAAATAAATTAATTCCAGAGTTACCCCTGAATTAAACATCACACTGAAAGTATAACTGAAAAAAGATATTGACTGACAAAAAGGCAACCTCTATACTTTCTCCCTATGCCTGTATCAGAGACATGAAAAAAAAAAAAGAATCCCACTGCTCCTTAAGACTTATGGAGATGATGATAGCATCTTCTCCATATTGACATCTAACTGGAAGGTAAATTTGGATTTTCAGTTCAAAGCTTGCCTGGAGAAGCAGAAGCTCAAGAAACTACTTCCTCAATTGTAAACATAAAACATGTTACTTTTAGTCCTCCAAATACTGAATAATTGGCTTTATCCCACAGAAAAGACGTGCTACTTTCTGAATAACAATGTTGATAGAACAACTATTACAGTAAAACCCAGCAATTCCAGGATCACGCACCAACCTGATGTTTGAGATATATCTGCATTCTTTTTCTTAAGCCAAGGATAATAAAAAAGGTGCAAAACATGAAAAGAGTTAGAATAAGAATGTTTTTTGTAAGGGTAATGATCACCACTGATAGACAAAATAAAACAGGTTAACACAAGTATTCTTTCACACTTTATCACTAACACTGGTCTTTTCCTTGAGTCTGTCTTAGTATAGAGACATTTAACCTCTTCCTCAGCAGCAAGAAACTCTTCATAACTCCTTCTAAGAAATGGCATTTTCTAAGCTGTGAATCCTGCCTTCCCACTCCTCTTTGAAGATTTTCAGGCTTTCTGAACTGCAGGCTCCTGTGTTTACCACATCACTCCTTCTCTGCTTGCCCAACTGTCATGCTCACTTGCCATCAGAGAAAAGAGTATCTCTTGCTGTAAAGCCTTCCACTCAACCCACATTTCAAGAGACAGCAAAGGGCAAAGCACCCAAATTTCTCCCTGCTACCAAGTCCCAATTTTTTAACAAAACACAGTCTACTGAAGCAAGTAAAACAGACACAGAGTGTTACAGAGAGGGCACTGGGATGAGTGGACGTTTGGACCTTTTAGATGAACTCCCATAAATCTCTGTTTATGTACTTGTGGTCCTGCTACAAAATCAGTCTAACTGAATTTACAGCTGGTTTTGCAGAGACCTATGTAAGGGAAATAAAAGCAGTACAGTTAAGGAAACTTCCCAGAGAAAACCATGGGAATGTTAGGTCTATAAACTAAACCCACTGAACTTGAAAATGTAGCTACTTCAAGGTATATGTAGTAGCCTTTATGGCTATGGTATATGTAAATCTCTTTATTTAGATGACAGACCCATGACATTTGCAAGACTGGGTTCTTCCTTACCCAGCACACAAAATTTCTACATGAGGATAGAGTCCATCTTTGTTGTGATGGAATTTCCCTTTTGAAAAAAA
Organism: Pseudopipra pipra; assembly: GCF_036250125.1. NCBI lineage: Eukaryota > Metazoa > Chordata > Aves > Passeriformes > Pipridae > Pseudopipra > Pseudopipra pipra. Next base: position 80,375,842 of record NC_087549.1, on the reverse strand, counting down.
GACCTACTGATGACTAAAAAAAACCAAAAACAAAACAAACAAACAAACAAAAAACAACCAACCAAACAAACAAAAAACATATTGACAATCCTGTTTCCTGAAAAATAATTTCAAAGTTTAATTGACCTTGCAGGTAGACATATAATTTCTTTCAGTGCTTAAGCTGTTTCATCCTGTAATTGCACTTGTCTGACAGATTAAACAGAACCTTATAAGAAATCACCTTTCTATTTATATACTTGTAAACCGTGATAAAGCCTAATAAAATTTCTACTTAGTAATATTGAGATAAATTCTTTTTTTGATATATTATTTTAATTTCATAAATTTTGCAGCTTTGATATTTTCAGCTTGTAGAAATTAAAATACAGTTTTTTTAAACTTAATATGATACCTTTGGGAGAAATCAACTTCCTTTACCTGTATACACAGGAACTTTTGTTCCCGTGCTTGGATAACTAAGACAATCTTCTCTCAGAAATAACATATCATTGGAAGGTTAAAGTGGTTATTCACAATTATTAATTTCAGCATGATTACTTCCAACTATACAGCTTCTAATAATAATTAATACAAATGCTACTTTTCCTATAGCAAGCTTTTGAATTTTTGCTGAATTTATGTTCCTTTATGCCATTGGAACAAGCGTAAGGCATATGAAGACTTTATTAGCAATTTTTTTGCCCATATACACTACTCATAAAAGTATTAAACCATACTGGGCTAAGAACAAATCTCCTCTGGCTGACTCTTCTCCATTTAACTTGACTTTTAATAATAAGAGCTAAAATGGTTTTAAATCTCTAGCTATGTAATACAGTGATTTTACATAACATTTGAGAAAAAGGAAAGCAGAGAGAGGAAAGGAGTAATGAAAATGTTGTAGGACATAACATCAGATACCAGTAAAGTTGTTTTTGCATTCTTGAAACAGGATGGACTTACTTCTAGGCAACCACCTAAGCTGATGTTGGTAGTTTCTTTATTTCCTCATTATTAGCCTTTCCACAGATTCCCAAATGAATTTAAGCTGTTTATTTTATCTACCCTTTTACCTGAGCAAAATATTTCCACCTTTTTCATTTAGTCAATCAAAATGTCTATATTATTCCAAAATACGTATGGTAGGAAAAACTTATCAAAGTACCTATAGTAGGAAAAGCTTATTAAAATTCTATATGAGAATTCTTAAAAAAAAGTATTAAAGCCTAGAGAGAAAAGAGGAAGATGATTTCTCCCTCTTTCTCCTTATGTATATATTTACAGTTTTCTATCTGAATCCTTCCTGTAACACTGAGGTTACATAAGCATCTACATTAGGTTTTTAGAAACTTACTCTGGTTTTATTGATATTGCCTATTTATTTTTTCCCTGTACATACATATAGAATACAAAAGCTGTGAATTGCAAATGCATTTCAGATATTGTGGCTACATATCTTTTGTAGCAATTTTCTGTTAAAATACAAATTCAAGGAATTTATTATTACCTCCCACTTTTATTTTGTATTGCTTTGTATAAGGGGGAAAAAAATCTACAGATATTCCCAATATATTTCCACTTTTTCAATTCAGGGAAGTTTTCTTAATGCCTTCTCCATTGTGTTTGTTTTTTATTCTCAAAGCAACACCTTTGCCATTTTCTCCTGAACTTATCTCATGTGTCAGTATGGTAGTTGAGCTTGGAGGAGTTTAATAAAGATGACATCCACCACTGCAGGTGAATTAATTTGTGTATGCTCTACTAGATCACATAGTGGTTCAGTTACAGCAATAATCTATATTACTTTATCCTTAGACTTGTCATAACAATTTATACTCAACCTTTGTTTACATCAGTTTCTGTATCATTATAAACTTGAAAAGATTCTTGGCTGGATATGAGTTTGGATGTCTATCATAATTTTCTCCAGTGGAAAGCAGTAAACAATCAAAATACGAAGGTATAGAAAGGCCAGTTATAAACTTTTCTGCAGCTGATGTTCAATATGCTTCCACAATCCAATTAATTCTACATGACTTTTATCACAACAGAAAATGATACTTGGTGTTAGTTTCCATGATACATAGAAGCTAAGAAAGTATACTTCTTTCACCCATCCTAGAAATATTAAACAGAAGGTAAAGCTGGATATAAAGCTGGATATAAATACACACATACAGAGACAAATACATTCAAAAACATAAACATATTTTAGTGAGACAAGCAATGATAGAGAGATGCATGAATCTCCATGGTATATGCAGATAAAATGGAAAATCTCACAGTTGTTTCTTTCATATATCTAATCAAGTAATTTATATTCTCTGATATTAAACAAATAGGTCATTGCTACACTGTTTTCCATGGCATATTAGCTGAATGAATTTATATATTTCAATTCCAAGAGTCCAAACTGATCTAGCATGTTGTTCAGTTTTACGCAATCAACAGAAGATGTTCAGTAAGAATAGGAAAAACATCAGATTGAGGTGATCTTTTGTATAAAACCTGACACAGTTGATTTACTGATCGTGATTAATGAGTGTCTCAATCTGTATATGAAAAGGGGGAAAAAAAATTACAGATGTTGATAAAATGCACTACTGCTAGTCAGGAATTACTCCATCCCACAGGAGACAGGACTCTCATGCTTTCCAGTTAAGCATGCCAGCCTGGCTCACATATTGTGATGTATGCAGAAGGAACACACAATAACCACTGTTAACTAATACAAAGTTTAAGAAACTATGAAAAGACTGGTGTAGATCACACTAAAATAGAAGCAACATTGGATCTTTCAGAAAGACTAGAATAAAAAAGGTATTATCAGGGTACAATTTTCTCCAAAAATCCTTGTACACCTGGGATTGATTCAGCAGACATACACTGAGGTCCAATGCACTCCCTCTCTACAAGGAATCTGTACTGTTCTACAGATGTTGTTTGTGCCCAGTATGCAGTCTTCATCCCCACACAGTTGTGGCAGATCCTTTTTAGGCATTTATAGGGCATTTATGCATCCAGATTTCCAGGGACCTCACAATCTTCCTGTGGCTTCACAAAGGCAGTTAACATCCATTCTGATGCTTCTAAAGCCAAATGTTTGTTCAATAATAATATAGGCTGCTTGGTAGATAACACATAATATGTCCTTTATAAAGGAGTGCAGAAGTATAAGGCACTGCTGCTATCTTAATATATATTGAAATAATAAGCATATATATAAAATTTTTAAATGTGTAAGCATGTATGTATATACATGTATATATGGACATCCAACCTGAGTCAGTCTTCCACATGTCAGATCTCTGTAGCAACTCCATATATTTTCCATTAATTACTGTTGGTTACAATATCATTAATTGCTGTTCTTATAATATAAAAAGCAAAAAAAAGAATGCAAAATTATTCAGCCCAAGTTCACAGAAAACAAGTTGCTGAACTAAGTTTTCTTCTTTGGTAGTTCTTTCACAAATATAAAACTGCAATGCTGCAGACGGTATTACTTAGTATTTATATCACAGAAGCAATAAAAGTCTTACAATTTTTGAGTGCTATTTGAGTGAGCAAGTTTTTGTAATTAATCATTCCTGCCTGATTGAATTTCAATTCCACACTTTCCATTTTGTGTCAGCAAGAGGCAGGATGCAGTACTTCTACTTACCTCCCAAGTAGAGTCATAACACAGTAAAGTGAAACAAAGACTCAAATCCTGACTGTTGTTATAAACTCTTAAAATTATAAAATGTTTAAAATTTTCAGTTTTTGAATCACAAGAATGTCTATTTTTTATTTGATTTGCTATAAGATCTGAAAAATGTAGACACTTGAAAGTATGAAAAACTGAGATTTAGAGGAGAAAAGAAATTGACAAACAATATCACACAAGATATCTAAACAGAGGTCAATATAACAGTGAGAAGTATATTGTAGAACTCACGATTATGAGTCTTACACATTTCATTTTGTTTCTCTTTATTAACTTCGATTATTTTAAGTGGTTTTTTCTTGGGATTGGGCTTCATTTGACAGTTTTTTACAAAGTGGGGGACCAAACAGTGATTCTGACAGAAGAAACCATAACCATTTTTGTTTTAAGAAGCATATTTAACAACAGCAGATTCTTGAAATGATGAAATGTTTCATTAGAATAATTAATGTTAAGTGTATGAAAAACACTGTATTGAGCAAATCCTTTTTGACTTATTTCTTGTCTTTCAATAGAAGACAAACTCAATTTTTCTGCTCATTACATTTTATATGTATATATATATACACACACATATATACACATGCATGCACACCATATATAAATATACAGGCGCAATAAACACAACCCAAAATTCTTGTCCTAGAAGATAATCCTGTGTTCCTGTTTGAAGAAATAGGCTGCTTTAAATGCTAAATTAACACTACTACTTAGTGATAGTTTACATAAGAAACAACCTCCTACACTCATTCATTTTTGGTCATATATTAGAATTTTTCTGCAGAAGTGTATTGGGTTTGTACAGCCAGCTTTTGGTATCAAGGGAAGGCTACAGGAGTGGCTTCTGTGAGAAGATGCCAGAAGCTTCATTTATGTCTGACAGAGTCAGTGCCAACTGACTCCAAGCTGAACCTGCCTTTGGCGAAGGCCAAGCCCATAAGCGCTGGTGGTAGTACCTCTGGGATAACATATTTAAGAAGAGGGGGAAAAAAACATGCAGCAACTTCAGTTGGAGAAAGGAGTAAGAACGCATGAGAGGAACCACAGCAGGTGGATTCCCAGAGGATGTAACCCTCTGAGAAGCCCTGATGGAGCAGGCTTCTGCCAGGATTTGTGGACCTAAGAGAGAGGAGCCCACACTGGAGCAGGTTTGCTAGCAGGACTTGTGACACCCTGGGAGACTCATGCTGTTCCTGAAGGACTGCATCATGGGAAGAGACTCATGCTGGAGCAGTTCATGAAGAACTGCAGCCCATGGAAAGGACCCAGAAGTTTGTGGAGAACCGTCTCCTGTGGGAGGGATCGCACATCGGAGCAAAGGAAGAGTGTGAGGAGTCCTCCGCATGAGGAGGAAGCAGTAGCAGAGACAATGTGTGATGAACTGACCACAGTCCCCATTCCCTGTCTTGCTGCTCTGCTGCAGGGGAAAAGGTAGAGAAAAACGGGGCAAAGCTAAACACAGGAAGAAGGGAGGGGTAGGGGAAGATGTTTTCAAGATTTTATTTCTTATTTTCCTACTCTGATCTGATTGGTAATAAATTAAAGTAATTTCCCCAAATGAGTCTTTTTCCCATGACAATAATAGGTGACTGATCTCTCCCCTTCCCTATCTTGACCCACAAGCTTCTGGATCCCTTTCCCCACCCTCGACGTGGGAGAGCCCAGTTGTAGTTCCATTTCCATCTGAAGAACCATTCCGGCGTCTTGAGGGACAGGGAAAGGGGACTCCATTGACAGGGTTTTCCAGGCCCCGAGCCTGGAGGGGAGAGGTGCTCCCCCCTCCCCCCACCACCCACGTGGCCCCATGGCAGGCACAGAGACAGCACACCGGGCGTGGAGAGGAGGCAAGAGAGGGTTTATTGTTGGGGATGTCACATTTATAGGGTTAGGGAGAATCACAGGTTAACCAATTAGAAGTCTCAAGGGGCTTACAGGAACACCCAATCACAGGAAAGGGTTAACAAGGACCCATGGGACACCTCAGGACACCTTGTATGGGAGACAATAGCTTCACGGGGGGGGTGTTGGGAAGAAGAAACACGTGTTTACAAAGAGACCACAAAGAACCATCCTAAGACATGTTCAAACAAGTTTCTCATCAGACTTAGTGCTACAACAAGCCTTTCGTTTTGTTTTCTCTCCCTTGCCCAGATGAGGAGGGGGAGAGAGAGCAGCTTTGGTGAGCACCTGACATCCACAAAAACCATGTTAAATCTTTTATTGCTGCTTTATACAAAAAAAACAGAGAATCAGATCTATGTGCAACCTTCCCTTTGTACTGTCTGATCTCTCAAGCAGTGTTTGAATATTCTTTGAAATACCTCCAGCATACCTCAAATCTGAAAAGTCATTGGCAGATGTTTAGTACCTATTTAGTTCTAAATTATATGTGTTCACAAAATATGTCCTATAACATTTCAAAAATTCATTATTTCCTCCTCCCTTGATTTTATCCTCAGAATAGGTAATTCTTTTTCGTAGTTTAGCAGAGCCATAACTCCTGGCATTATATTCTTACATAAAAATCTTGTTTATTTATCAGCAATGGAGCAGAAAAATGTATTTTCACTTCCTATTGATATGAAGGGAAACTTGAAATTTGAGAAGCAAATACTCAAAAATCTCTATATTTGAATACTTGAAATTAATAGTGCAGACCTACTTTTCAAGCCTTAAGTTATGATTTTAACTTATATCTGTAAAGTATCATGACACTCTAAAAAAATCAAAGATGAAATTGGCCAGTTTAAAAGCAATTGCTAGCTGTTTAAGAAATAGGAAATAGGTATTTTGTTAATTGTAGGTCAGGGAAATAAAGTCAGATATGTATTGCATTTCAGACCTGTCTCTCTATTAGAACGTTCATTCTTATGCCGTTAATAAGAGGAAATCATCCTGCATTAAAAAATGGAAAAGGGGAAGTTTACTGACTTATCTAGGTATTTAAGACTGCTGTATAGTACTGTCAGTGTGTATGAGAGAAACTCCAGTATACCAAGCAAAAATTTTACTCGGGTTGGAAACAATAGTGCACAGCATAGTGAGTACACACTAGGGAAAGTTTATGCAGAGACATAGTTGTGCATGCTCACAAAAGACATTATAGAGATGATTTTTAAGGCTATGGTTTTTGAAGATATGCTAGAGAAAAAAAATATTTTAAGGATAATTACAAATGATTTTGGATCCAGGTATTTGGAACAGCAAGACTGAATACAGGTTTTCTTCTGGATTTTTGCCAGAAAGGGTAATGTTATGATGTGCAAAACTATGACGTTGAATCTGAAGCCCAAAAGATCATTAGAATACTTTACCTGTACCTGGCACTCAAAAGCTGAACGTTGCCATTTGAGCCCATGTCTAAAGTGGAAAATAAGACATGAGACTGCATTTCTAAAGAGTCTTAGTTGCTTAGTTGCTCCACTCCCAAAATAAAACAAAATAATAATAATAATAAACCCTCCACACACAAACAAACAAAAAAAGACCACAAAAAAACCAAACAAGCAAACCCTATACTTCATTACAGAAGTATTTTAGTAAGTCATCAAAGAAAAAAACAGTTCTCTAATTGGAAATATTTCCTGCTACACAGAAATGTTTTATGCCAATGATCACTCATGGATTTTAAAGAGAAGTTTCCATATTAGAACAACTAAGATCCCTAAGGTTGATTCTGAATTAATTTCTTTGAATTAGAAGACTCTAAGTAGTTCAACTGATTCTCAGATTGGAGACAGTAGTGAAAAGTGGTTTAAAATGGACAGTGAGGGAAATAGAGGAGGAAAAGAGAAGACAAAGGAGGAACTACACCAATGAAATAAATTGACAGCTATGGTGCTTATTTAAAATTACTTGATTTATCAGAAAGGAACACAAGAAAGGCAAAAAGAGAATCAAAACTATTACGTTATAAAATGAATGCAAACTATTAATCAGTGTTCTTTGACTGAAGAAAGGAGAAATGCCATACCATAAGAAACAAGATATGTCTTAGAAGAACATTAATGCTAAGAACTATCAACTCAGAGCATGAGTCCACAGGGCATCTGAAGATTATCGTCTGTCCATGCAGCCAAAAATACTCCAATCAGGAGGATATTGTGGGACCTAGCTGTTCCCTGGGGCCAGAAGTTTAAGAGCAGGGTCTAGCAGCCAGGATCTGTACATCCTGTACTTGATGTTTTTATACAGTGACTCATATAGACCAAAGAGGCAAGTTTGTTTAAAATTAAAGTCAGTGCCCAAATCTTTATATACTTGGAGCATATCAGGATCAGACCTTGAGTGCTGAAGTTCTTACTTTGAGGCAGGCATTTGACAAAAAACTCTATTAGCAATAAGCAGCCTTAAAGGTTGATTGCATGGCTTAGATTAAGTGACTGTTCATACCTTTGCTGATATACAATAATTTCCTTTGGTAATTGTGTTCAATTGTATTTACACCTGGTTGCACTTGAAATGTTTTTAATTGTCTTTGGTATGTTTTACTTTAAGATTGGAAAGCAAATGGGCCAAACCGTGAGGTGGTCTTATGCATTGAAATTTGATAGTAACTTATTCTTTCATTCTTTGCCTCAAGTGCAATGCACTTAATTGGTTCCTAACCACTGCATAGCAATCATGGTTTATGTCTTAGCTAGCAGTCTTTAAAGGTGCGGTACAACTTCATTTGCAACTTTCCGAACACACCATTATTTCAGTGAATACCATGAGTAGACAAGGAATGTGTCCTTTCACTCTTACAATTTTTTAATGCTACAGTAAGATATAACAATCATCTTTCACCTTAGGATTCACTCAGTTATTGCTGACAGATGATTTGTCATAGACTCTTGTGCTCTCTTGCTTTTTGGAGTCCAAAAATCTTTAAAGGTTGATGTGGACAGAAAGTGAGAGGAGCTCTGATGTCATAGTGCTCCAGAATGGAACATTGAATCCTCATATTTATGTCTTTTATTTTCTAAAGCTTTTGTTTAATAATCTTAATATCGTTTCCTCACTTTGTTTTATAAGATAATAAAAGAAAAATGTTTCTTCGGCATGGATTTTCCATATATAAAATAGATGACAACAGACAGAAACAGATTAATCCATAAACTAACTGAATATATTTATAGTTTGATAAGTACTACAAATTACACAGCCATTTAATTTTCATTACTGGTATTCATATGCTTCCCTCTCTTCCATATACTGATTTATTCCATTCGAGGGCCCACTAAACAAATCTTTTTGCTTTTAAAATAGCAGCAAGACTGCAGCAGGTCTTCAAAGTATCTTAGCAATCAGCATTTTGCTTGTCGAAAATTTTACCTCTGTTTAAAAAAGCACTTAAGAGTGTGTTAAATCTCGTGTTAGACAATCAACATGTACATTTCACATTACAGTCAACAGGACTTCAGCTTGTATTGAACTGTATTCGAAAACAGGGCCTCAGCAGGTCAATTTTTGACACAGACGCTGAAGAACAGGAGGTGAAAAGAACAGAGCTTGTCAGTTATGCACTTTTTACTTTTTCTGAAGAAATTTCAGCTAAGATTTTGAAGACTAAGCTTGTAATAATTGCATTTAATTACATTTAGTTGGTTCTGCACAAGTGCAAACAAACTCCTCCATTACATCCAAATTAATACTGTTTCAGTAAATTCTTCTGGAAGACTATATTGTTCTATATTTCTTCTTAATGTGTCTATCATTACTTGGATTGGGTAGATCTTCTGGTTAACCAGCAAGACAAGTTTCCATCCAGGAAGGCAGGAGCTGAGCTTTTCAGCATTGCTGAAGCAAACTTGCACAGAGAGACTCAAGATTACTCACTCTGACAATAGCAACTTTGTGCTCCAAAAGGGAAGTTTTCTTTTCCTTTGAGACTACTGCTTTAGTTATCTTTATGCCCCGCTTCAGAAAGGTATTTCTTAATGTGTGAAGAATAATAACATTTCATTTACAATAGTACAAGGAAAGATGGTGGGGATGGGTGTGGGAGGTTGCTGCCAGTACGGCAGTTTCTTTTTTCATCATTCTGTTTCAAGACTCTGTCAACTTCATTGGTATCCTTTAAGATATTGAAATCCTCTCCTACTAATGCTGTATATGTAGCCTGAGTTACACTCCTGAGAGCCTCTAACTGCTTAAACCTCATGCATCAATAATACTCTTCTAAGTCCAATAGCAAAAACTACAAAAACAATACCTCAAACTGTCAATTGAGTTATAATAGGCCTTGATTCTGATTGATCTCTATGATTAGACTATTCTCATTTAACTCCACCCACAGGATTGAATCCATCATTGTTGAGTTAAAAGTATAGAAATTTGGCAGAAAATAAATTCCCTGCCTTCCAGCTGGTCCTCAGAGATCAGAGGGGCTGGGTGCAGCTGGGCTTGGTTTCTGATTAGAACAAATTCAGCACTGTAAGTCTGGTTGCATTCAATAGAAACCTTCACAAGCACAGATTCACAAATAGCATCGTTTTGACACTATAAGTCTGGTCATGTTCAATAAGAACTTGTGCAATTACAGATTCAAAAATTGTGCAATTTGCCAGTCCCATACTATAGGTTTGGCTGAGTTCAAGAACAACTTTCATGATCCAAATTTACTAATGGTATGATTTTATTGAAGGAATAGGACAACAGGTTCAGGGTTTTTGGTGATAAATGCAATAACTGCACAGTGTTATACATGTCACAACACAAAGTATAGTAACAGAGATATAATAGCAATACATATATAAATAAATATTCCCAGGTATTCTTCAACACAGTCGGAGACACAAAGCATGTCACTTCAGGATAGGAAAGACACAGTCTGTTGACCAATCCTAAGCAAATAGAGGTTTCCCCTCTCATTTCTTTTTTCTTCTTGTTTTTTCTTTTTCCCCTGAAAACCCCTTCTTTTATGTTACAATCTTTGACTCCTCCCAAAGAGGTAGAACAATCACATTATAGGTGGGATTTTGGTGACTGTGGTCACACATGTAAAGCATGTTCTTTTTCATTTGCATTCATAGAGGTGTGAAGGTTAATAAGAAAACTGGGCTTAATGAGAGTATCAGTTACTCTCAGTCAGAATTCATAGCTGATACAAAAGGTAAAACAAACATTTTGGTCCTCCTCCACCCACCGAGGGAAGCCTTTGCCAGAGAGTCCCTGCACCCATCCTCACAGAGACAACATCGGGCCTCCTCACACTATTCTCTGCAAAACAAATTCCAACAAGTCTATGGAAATTATGTCATTTTTCTTCACATGAAATTTCTAATTCTGCGAAGTAACTCTCTAAAAAAAAAGAATGGCATAACTTCTTGCGACCCTCCTCCAAAACACACATTTTTATTAATGCACATGTTTGATGAGAATAAAAAAAAAAATGCATCAACAGGTGTTTCTCTTTTTGTGGAAAGCCTGAAAATATTTTATGGTACTACCTCAAACTATGACCTTTCACTACCGTTTGTTCAACCCTTCCTCCTCACGTCATTTTTGGAAAAAGATATGCTTTTGATTGTGCTGGGAAAGTAATTTACTAAACTGAAAAGAATCTGGTATCTGAATTTGCCTAGAATTCATTCTCAATGCACCTTAATAGCGACTCGTTCTCTTTTTGCAGTTCTTATTACCAGTATATACTCTATGTTAATTTACCTATACCAGATCCTTTCCATCCTCTGAAATGAAAGAAAAATTTAAAGAAAATAAATTACAGTAGAGTAATTCAAAAGAGAGAATTTATGAAAGAGCAAGGATCATTTGTAAAGTATCAGAAAGTGGCAGATGTGGGACAATAGTCATAGGGCATCAACCACCTCTCTAGGAATCCTGTTCCAGTGTTTGACCGCATTCTTGATACAGAAATGTTCCTAATATTCTGTCTAAACCTGCTCTGACACAGCTTTCAAACACTCCCTTGGGTCCTACCGTTGGATCCCAGGGAGAAGAGCTCAGCACCTCCTTCTCCCTTTCCCCTCCTCAGGAAGCTGTAGAGAGCAGTGAGGTTGCCACCTAATTTCCTTTTCTCCAAACTAGATCAGACCAAAGTCCTTAGCTACTCCTTATAGGACATTCCTTCCAGCCCTTTCATCAGCTTTGTTACCCTCCTCTGGAGGCATTCAAGGATCTTCACAACTTTCTTAAACTGTAGGGCCTAGAACTGCACATAGTACTCAAGATGAGGCTGCGGGAAAACTGAATAGATACACCTTTTTTGACCAGCTGGTAATGCTGTATTTGACGCACTCCAGGATGCAGTTTGCCCTCTGAACTGCCTTCGCACTCTGGTGACTCAGACTGAGCTGCTGCCAACCAGCACCACCAGATCCTGTTCTTCAGGGCTGCTCTCCAGCCACCATTCTTCTGATTTATTCTTTTGCACAGTTATACTCTGTATTAGATGCAGAATGCATCATTTTGAGCTGTTAAATTTCATCCCGTTAATCATAGCCCATTGCTATGGCCCAAAGTCAATCTTATGAAGTTCAAAAAAGCAAAGTGATTTGTCCTGCACCTGGGTCACAACAATCCCATACAGCACTACAGGCTTGGGGACGAGTAGCTGGAAAGCAGCCCAGCAGAACAGGACCTTCTGATGCTAGTCGACAGTGGCTGAACATGAGCCATCAGTGTGCCCAGGTGGCCAAGAAAGCCAATGGCATCCTGGCTTGTATCAGAAACAGTATGGCCAGCAGGACTAGGGAAGTTATTGTCCCTCTGTACTCAGCAGTGTTGAGGCTGCACCTTGAGTACTGTGTTCAGACAGGAGATTGTAGACAGTGGGAGCTGGTCTTTTCTCGCAAGTAACAGGCAATAGGACAAGAGGAAATGATCTCAAGTGTCACCAGGGAAGGCTGAGATTGGATATCAAGAAAAATTTCTTCAACTAAAGGTGGTCAAGCATTGTAACAGACTGCCCAGGAAGGTGGTGAAATTACCATCCCTGAGAGTGTTCAAAAAGCATGTAGATGTGGTGCCTAGGGACGTGGTTTAATGGTGGACTTGACAATGTTAGGTTAATGGTTGGAATCGATGATCTTAGAGGTCTTTTCTGACCTTAAATATTCTATGATTCTATGATTTTATATGTATTCTATTCTATTTTATATATATTCTAGAATTTATATATATGCTCCAATATATCTAGATTCCTCTGCAAGGTCTTCTGAGAGGCAGTCAACAACACCACCCTGTTTGGGATCATCATCAAACTTACTAATGGTGCATTTAATGCCTGCATCCAGATCTTTGATAAATATATCAAGCAGGACTATCCAACTCTAATTGAACTTTGGCCTTTTGTGTCTTCACCAGTATATATGAACTATAGCTCTGCACTCACAATACTTTTCAAAAATATTAAGTCTTTTAGGGCCTCTTTTCTAGTGGGCATACTAAAAACCTGTGACAAGAATTATTTCATGCAAACTTCAAAAATTTCCAAGACCTGCTATCAGTATATTCTCAGGTGACATGTAGGAAGTTGAAATTGCCATAAGGACAAGGCCTACCAATCCAGAACTCATCCTGGCTGGGTGACTGGTAATAGACATCTACTACAACATCTCTTTTGTTTTCCATTCCTCTAATCCTTACCCAGAGGATCTCAACCACATCATCACTAACTGTGAGGGCCATGCAGTCAAACCTCTCCCTTAAGTATAGTGCAACACCTCCACCTTGCCTGCCCTGCCTATCCCTCCCAAACAGCCTGTAACACTCCATCCCAACACTCCACTCATTCCACAGAGTCTCATTAATAGCAATGATATTGTAGCTCTGGAAAGCTGATCAATGCTTACAGTTCATCCTGTTTATGTTTCATATTGCATGTGTTTGAGTACAAGCATTTCAGATATGCTCCTGAGACCTCTGTGCCCCCAGGAACATTGTAAATGTTCCCACTAGCAATGCTGCCCTCAGATGATTTCATGCCAACCTTTGGTCTACCTACTGCAATTCTTTTGGTATTGCCTTCCCTCATCTATTCTAGTAATGTACCTGTAACACTTCTAAAGGTTGCATTTAGTTGAGTGACAGCTCTCCCTGTATGCCAAATCCTGTTGGCTTAGGTATATGAATCTTAATTACAAGAGAAGTCCTTGCATGATATTAAAGCCCTATGTGAACAGAGACACATTCACATAAGTCCCATAATACATATTTTTTTCATGTAAGCCTGGTTGACACAATTGCTCATCAGATGTTCTGACTGGAAAACTCTTTTTCTCTCTGAAACTGCAAATTCACTGTTAAACAAAAATAGGAATGGATGTGTGTTTAGCAGGAGACATTACACATGACAAACCAAGCATCCATCCTGAATTAATTTTTAAGTTCTATAAAGATCCTTTGTTCACTTTTCTTTCTCTTTCTGGTCTTCCAATGTAAGCAAGAGCAAAATAAAGGATGACAAGATACTGTCCACTTGGTTTATACTGTTCACTTAACAGCCAACAGTACCTGTTTTTAAGGGAAAATTCTTAAAAAAAAAAAAGACTTCTTGGACTAACTCAACCAATAAGAGTCTCCTTCTTAACCTCAGCAGATTCATCTTTCAAAGATGGAAATCACTCCCTTAGTGATTCCCTTTCTTATTCGTGAACTGACATATACAGATTCCAGCATCTGTCAAAGGGCTGATTTGGAGATAGAAAGTAAATAGATGAACTGAAGTGTTAACACCAATGAACATGATAAGAATGCTGTTGCTGACTGCTATTTCAGAGAATGACAGAAAACTTCAAAATGTGTCATACGCTGCAAATTTCTAGGGAAAAATGACACTGAAATACATATTACAGTTTGCAGTATTTCAGCTTGTACAGTGTGTACAGTAAAGAACACAGAAAATTAAGAATGTAATCTGTACACCTAGTTACACCTTCAGAACAGATTCAGATCCTCTTGAGTTTCTTCTGAGGGAATATCATAGCCAACTATCTTTCACACAATAAAGTCCTTACATCTTAAAAAATCCACCTGACACAGAGAACAAATACTGAATTTTCAATAAGCATACAGACTTTTTACTTTTACTGCAAATATTTCAGAGCTTATGAGGTATGGTCATCAAATAGATGGTAATTACTTTAAAAAATAATAGTACAAAAGACAGTATGATATGATATGATTTAAACTGCTTGCAAATATAAAGGTGCCAGTTTAATCTCTGATGAAAAAACAATTTCTTATGCAGGGTTAAGTTAACATAAAAGACTAGGATCAATGATGAATGCTGTTTCAGAAATTGAATGAAATGATGAAAAATTTAGTATTTGCTAATATTAGAATATAGGATAACTTAAAAGATGCATACGTAACATTCCTTTAATGATTTTCAAAAGGAAGATAAATAACATATTTTAATCATCATGGCTTCTTTATTTTCTTCAAAAAGCACAGGTAAAAAAAAATATTGCCCTAAAAGTTATTGCTGAACCAAATCTCTATAGCTCACAAATTGTGTAATCCAATTACTGTTTCGAACACTGCTGAAGTTTTATCGTTTTTATTAATCATTGTGCACACAGAGAACTATGAAGAGTGAGCATATGATACATTACAAGTAGGTAAACTGCTCTGAAAGTTACTTTCCTGACCATAATTTCAAATTTTGAGGATAGCTAAAATTCAGCCTTTAAAGTAAAAATGGATTTGATTGATTTGGAACAAGACCAAACTTCAGAAATATGTAGCAGCTTCAGTGTCAGCAAGTATGATTGGGGTAATTATTTGAGCTAATATTTCTGAAGAAACTAGAATAAAAATATTGATAAGAATCAGTCTTACGAGTACATTTTTGGGACTTAACTTTTGAATACAGATTAACAAAGCATTTTCCTTTTATTTCATACCTTCTCTGGAATTTTCTATAGCTCTGTAAAAGACACTTTATGAACCACATTAACTTCTCTCAGCAGAAAAAAGCTATGATACAATTTTGCTATCATCATATGTGGTGATTTTTAAGTAAATCCAGGTGAGGCAAAGTATCAGATTAATAAAACTCAATTTATCTGATGTCTCAGTGAAACAGATCAAAGGCACCTAAACATGAGTCAGCAACATTAAATTACTTTCAGGTGATTTTTTGTAATGGGTTTGGATGTGGAGGAAACAGATACCATCAAAATAAATTATACAATATGATGCTGGAAAGAGGGGAAGTGAAAAAGTATTTCTAGAGCAGTTTGAGTTTTTTTAGTGGAGGGATTCACATATGAAGGATAAGTCTGCAGATCATACAGTGTCAATATCTACACATATTTTAAAAGCACCTTCAGATGGTGCTATTGTTTGTTATTTACCACAGCATTGCAAGCATTTAAGCAACTAGATTTTTTATTATATGTTATAAACACAGAACTGCTGCAACCTTTATCTATATGTAAACAAAGAACTTCTGCAAAACATTTATGTTTATATAGCTTTATACATGTACACACCATCATTTGAAATGGAAGTATAATATCAGACATATTCGTTCTGCAGGTGTATCCTAACTAGTGTTAGTCTGGTATTCCAAGTGTTGGCATTAGTGGAGCTCTGCATACCAACCTTTTTCAAACGATGTGCTCTGTGTGCAGTATACTTGCTGTACGCTTTCTTTGGTATATAACCCCACACAGACTACGCACGTATCCAGCTATGTTTCAAAAATTTACATTAAAATGAGGTTATTACTCAAGTTCTCTAACATGCATGAAAGCAAATGCCAAAGCAAACAATTAATAAATTCTTGTCGAGTGACATCTTTTCTTGTTTTATAAAACTTACTGAACACAAAGACTGCCCTTAACGGAAGACAATCTCATTAATGTCACTTTCAAGTAGGACTTAGCATGTTACCCTTAATCAAACTAGAATTCTGAAAAGTTTTCATGTATATATATATATAACTATTTATGCTATATTTATATATAGCAATATATAACCCTGAAAACAATGATTTTTCTAAAGAAAACAAATATAAAAGTAAAAGATGAAAGTGCTGTAGTATTTGTACATCAAAGTCTTTATTATTGTTTGAGAAGAGACCACACTTCTCATAAACTTTTTTTCCTGCGGATTCTATCTTTCCTATTTTTATTAAATATATCCACCTCAATTGGAATGTATTTTAATAACATTTCACTTGGCAACCAGTACTTTACTCAGTATTTTTCTCAAAATAATAATTCAAATAAATAAATGCTAAAAGAAAATAATAATAATGTGATGGGGAACTTGGAATTTCAAAAAAGACAGAGCTTATATCTGTATCAGGAAATACTTTATAATGGTGGGACAAATACTTAATTTCACTAAGGTTTAAACAAGCAAAAAAAGTGGGATTTTTAATTATTTTTTCCCCCTGTATACAGCACGCAGCAGATCTGTGGAACCCCTTGCTAAGAGAAAGTAGTGGATGAGAGAAGTTTATATAGGTTCTGGAGGAGATTGCACAAACACGTAGAAGATACAATGCATAGTAGGTCTGTGGAATCTTTATCTAAATTTTGGTATCATGTACACCCCCACCAAATATGAAGAACACAAGGATAATAGATGAAGATTAAATACTACTTTAGCAATTCACCTGTTTTGTCCTAGAATTCCCAGAAAGTCTGTTGAATTGTCCAGGTCACCTGCCTAGTGGATGAGGGGAAGGCTGTGGATGTAGTCTACCTGGACTTCAGTAAAGTCTGTGATACCTTTTCTCACAGCATTCTGCTGGAGAAGCTGACAGTCTAGGGCTTGGACAGGTGCACTCCTTGCTGTGTTAAAAACTGTCTGAATAGCTGGGCATAGACAGTGGTGAATGGTGCCACATCCAGTCAGTGGCTGATCACTACTGGGACACCTCAGGGCTCAGTACTGGCATCAGTCCTGTTTAATGTCTTTACCAATGATCTGGACAAGGGGATCAAGCATATCTTCAATAATTTTGCAGACAACACTAAGTTAGGTGGGACTGTTGATCTGCTGGAGGGCAGGAAAGCTCTGCAGAGCGATCTGGACAGGCCAGATCAATAGGCCAAGGCCAATTGTATGAGATTCAATAAAGCAAAGTGCTGCGTCTTGCATTTGGGTCACAACAACCTCATACAACACTACAGGCTTAGGAAAGGTGGCTGGAAAGTGGTCCAGCAGAAAAGGACCTGAGGGTTCTAGTCAACAACAGCTGAACATGAGCTAGCAGCTGAACATGTGCCCAGGTGGCCAAGAAGGGCAGTGACATCCTGGTCTGGATCAAGAATAGTGTGTCCTGCAAAACTGGGGCAGTGACTGTCTCCCTGTACTTGGCACCAGTGAGGCCACATCTCAAGTCCTGCATTCAGTTCTGGGTCCCTCATTACAGGAAGGACATCAAAGTGCTGGAGCATGTCCAGAGAAGGGCAACAAAGCTGATGAAGGGTCTTGAGCACAAATCTTATGAGGAGTGGCTGAGGGAGATGGGGTTGCTTATTCTGGAGGAGGCTCTGGGGAATCTTATCACTCTCTACAATGACCTGAAGGGAGTTTGTAGTAAGATGGGGGCCAGAGTCTTCTCTCAGGCAGCTAGCAACACAATGAGAGGAAATGGCCTCAAGCTGTGCCAAGGTAGGTTCAGGTTGAATATGAGGAATTTTTTTTTCACTGAAAGGGAGGTTATGCTTTGAAATGGTCTGCCCAGGGAGGTGGTGGAGTCATTGTCCCTGGAAGTGTTCATGAAATGACTGGACATGGCATGTAGTGCTATGGTTTAGTCGGCACGGTGGTATTTGTTCAAAGGTTGAACTCGATGATCTTGGAGGTCTTTTCCAACATTCTATAAGCATTTTGGAGAATAGTAGTATTTAAGTTTAGGAAGCTAAAGAAGCAAATTGCAAAAAACTTTATCCACATCTAAAATCAACTCCTTGCAATGTTAAAAGCACTGCAGATTCATTTTATGTATTAGACTTAGTCTTTATATCAACATGTTATGGTAGAGGATTCTGATATTATAATTGTAGATGGTTTCCATAGATACGTGAAAAAAGACTGGCATATTATGGTAAATATTGAATTACACTGAGAATGCACTGAAGTGTAAATTTTCAGATAACTACATCTATTTTAGAGATTTGCAGAGAGGAAAGACAAATAGAAGGTTTTATAAAATAATAAATCCATGGATAAAATATTATGTTAAACAGAATATGAAAATAAAATGCTTCCACTTTCAGTGCTGAAATTTTCCCCCACTGAATTGAAACAGACTCAAATTCTAGTCTTCACTGTCCCACCATAAATGAAACGTGGAGAAAGAAAAAGTAGTTTACTTTAGCACAGAGAGATCTGCAGTAAAAAATACAACACAATGGCCAGTATTCTTCAAGATGCCAAATATATATTTTCATTATGGTTTAACATTTTTGTTTTTCTAACCATTTCCTTTGAAATTATTATTGCAATTATTCATCTTTATTATTGTCATTATTTATCAGTTATTCATAAATATTTTCCCAACATTTTCTTAATTGTTTGTGTACTTGCTTTTAACAACATTTCAAATGAAACAGCATTAGAAATAGCATAAACCTTGATGGACTTCGGAGAGAGCCCCTTACATCTAACTTCTCAAAGTGATTGAATGACAAGAACAATTATGGACAAACATCAACATACATGTACAGCTTAAACTTTTAAACTGATAAAAAAGAATTACATCATACACCTCACTTCATCAAATGATCTTATGTTACCTGACAAAGACGGGGGTTAACCCTCACCCAAAAGACCCACGTTCCCTGAAATATAAAAAAATCTTTACCCTAACACTAATTAACAGCAATTACACAAGAATGAATCTGAGCTAGCACACAGCACTCCTTAGAGATCATTCTGTGACAACACCTAAAACCAATGTTGAAATGTTATCGTATCTTCAGTACAGCTTCTTTAAGGTAAAAATGTATTTGTCCCTTTGGAAATAGTAGGCTTTCTCTTAAATTTTCCTATTATATAATATCATTGGATCACCTGCAATTTACCAAACTTAGAAGACAAAATGAATTTTTTTGGAACGTTATGTCCTATGCAAACATCCTTTTTTCTTCAAGTGGATTTCACCATGAACAAATATGTACAGTATAGAATGCCTTGTAATAAATGCCTGTCACCAATAACAATATATTTTGTCACTCTCTGGAAAGCACTGAAATGTCGAACATTTTCATTAGTGCAGCACTTGTTTCGACACAGAGTAAGAAGCCTCAAAAAGATATTAAATGGGACATCACTCATTTACTGAATACCCTTACATGTAACTCAACATAAACCTGAAAAGATAACAGATAAATAAATACCGAAGAAATTCTATAACATTGTCATGGTAGTACTACTCTGTCATTCAGTGGAAGTCATGAAAAAGGTTATAGTAGATAGTATACCATGCTTCTGTAAACAGAAGAGGGTCCATTGCTGTTTGTCAATAGAAATGAAGCTTTTTGAAGTCTGTTTTATTTCTGGATTTTTGTTAAATTATTTCTTATTTGCTTATGAAAAGGTTGCATCAAAAAGGCTGGCTGCATTTTATGGGTTATCAACAACAGTCAAAATCCATATTTTATTGCTTTGAATGAAGACCAGTGTAGGAGCAGCTAAACAAGACAACACCAGCCACCTGAATGATAGAAAAAGAAGAAGAAAACATTAAAGCAAGAATATTGTGATCCTGAGTGAGCCAGAGCTAAGATTAGTGTGTGTGTGAAAAGAATCGCAAGGTCAAACTGGAAAGCTGCTTGAAGCATGATTGATCTTTGAGGCTGAAGGCAGCCACTGGAGTGTCTGTGTGGAATGTGTGCAGATAAGTAACACCTGGCCTGGCTTGATAGCTCGGGCCCTTCTTCTGTATATAAATGGAGTAATAAAGTTAGAAGAGAGTTCTGCCTGGAAAAAGTCTGTCTTCTGTGGATTCATTCGTTGCAAAGGGTGCTGAGTGAGGGATTTTCATCACAGACCAGAGCTAAGAAAATGTTTAAACTGCACAGGATACTGCAAAGTATAGTGTCCTGGCTCAGGTACAGAAGATCAGATTGTATAACAGTTGACTTTTGTAGAAATAGAAAAAAATCTCTAATTATTTTTTTATTACTATAGCTAACATTGATAATGTCTCTCCTTTAAAATAAATACATTTAAAATTAAACTAAAAAAAACCCAAAACCAAAAAGAAAAAGAAAAAAGGAAAAAGAAAATAAAGAAATTAGCATATCACTTTTTTTTTTTTTGGTTGGTGAGTTGGTTTATTGGGTTTTTTTAACCTGTTCAAGAGATCTTGCATTTGCAAGTAATTCCTGCTAGTCTTGAGGTTCCATTTCACATTTTCTGTAGATCTACTTTTTAAAGTGATTCTAATGTACAGAATCACTGTGAAGACCAAGCCTGTGGAGACAAAAGAAAACTTGGTGAAATTTAAGCCAAACGACTTAGTGGTTCTAAACTAGCAAGGAAAGGATTTTGCTCTACATCTGTTATAAAATGTTAGATTATGCTTTTTTCCATAATCCTTTTCCTTTTGTATTCATCCGGTTTTATACAATTGTTCGTGTCCTCTAATGTTATTTTGGGTGATGTGTGTACTTTGGAAGAATACATTTTAGGTTGGAAAAGATATTAAATAAAGTAAAAAAGTCACTATCTATCCACATCAATACAGAAGCAGTTCATGTAATTTAACTATTGCTTTGAATTATAGTTTTCTTTCTTAAATTAACAAACTTCTCCATAAACACTTTTAAAACTAATACATTATAATTAGAGGATGAG
The DNA here is from genome assembly GCF_036250125.1 of Pseudopipra pipra. Classification (NCBI taxonomy): domain Eukaryota; kingdom Metazoa; phylum Chordata; class Aves; order Passeriformes; family Pipridae; genus Pseudopipra; species Pseudopipra pipra. The sequence continues at coordinate 80,354,379 of NC_087549.1, read as the reverse complement.
ATATGTAATGGAGATTGGGCTCATCAAACAATTATGCTTCTCAGTTTGAAAGATATTGAAGTGTTTCCCACCTAATTGATGACAAGAGACATAGTTTATAATGATATTTTTCTCATTTGCAATTGTTTCATTATGTAAAGAAAAGTTATTTGCACATTCTCCCATGTGTATGAAAGGAAAAAATTCTCTTCTGTTTAATCAGAGTTTATCCAGATGATCTATAACTGCAGTATGCAATAAGAAGTCTTCCAGTAAGAAGTATCTTATTCTCAAATTAAGTTTTCCAGATCTTTATAGTTTTCTATATTCTGTATTTCTATTTTCTATATTCTGTCCATGAAGAAAGAAAGACTAATCATCCAGAGAAAGACTAATTCCTCTTTTCTTCTTCTTGCTTCACTAGCCTGTGTTGGCTCTTTGATTCACTGTTCCATCAAAGCAAAGTGTCACTACTGGAAAAAAGACCAAATAGGACAAAGCTTTTTAGCATGACTGACACAATATAACTGTAATGCTCAGTGCTCTCTGGCACTACTGGAAAACAAAGGAATTAATCCATATCCAGTTAATCTAATCTTGATTTTATCTCTCAAAAAACTATTAACAGTGTTGCACAGTTTTAACATGAATTTACACATGCAAAGTACATATAATATAATAAAATAAATAGATTATAAAATTATAATAGAAGTTCCTATTGTCATATATAGCATACTATAGAAATTTCACAGATTTTGTAAAAAAATGGCTGTAATAAAAAAATCTGACAGAGAGCTGACAAATTTTATTAAAAATTTCAAAATAAAATCTGATATAAAAAAGCATGTAGTTCCTAATAGAGTTCAGAATGTAAAACTTTGCATCAATTTTAAAAGGAAGCTTATATGTAAAAACTAGAGCAATGGAGAAGCCAGAAGTTCCTTGATAAATTAGATAATGAATGGAAAACATGGATATGCAAGATGAGGGAAAAAATACTAAAATTTTAAAAATAGTTATTACTTTTCATGCAGGTTTCAGTATCACATCCCCCCTATTTTTCCCGTATTTTCATAATTTCTGTAACATTTTCAAATGGAAGGGAGTAAACAACAGAAGGTGAGAAAATAAAGAAGAAACAGAAAAGAAAGTTGTGTGTAATTTCTAAATATTTCAGGTGTGTGCAAGTTTGTGCTTGTTGTATTTTTCTGTATGAAACAAAAAAAAATTCCTCAAAAAATTTTGAGAAAGTGGAATATCCAGAGATTTTTTTCCTTTTCCAAAAAACCTGCTGCTGCTGCTGATATATTGTTCTAACGAGTTGTTCTTTTCCTTTAGGATTTTGAGTATCTTGGAGTTCAGTCAGCTGGAATTCATAACTATGTTCTAGACCATTGAGATAAACATTTTCAGTCTTTCATGAAAGACACTTGTAATTCAAGTTCAACCTGAAGATAAGATTATGAGTTCACTTCTCACAAGCATGTAATTTCTTCACCAAAAAAAAAATCATAAATTCATAGTGCATGGTACAAACATGTATATACTAATAGATATGCAGTATAATTAGACAGGTTATATAGCAAAACAAATTACAGTCTTTAACTTTTACACTTCTATAAGGAGACATTACATTTATAATTAAAATCTGAAACTGGTTAATTAGAAAAAACCAAATTAATTATCTTTGAAGAATTTCCCCTGAGATTATGTGTTATTTCGTGTTTTGAATAGCATAACTATTGATAGTCTAGATTTAGTTATTTTGCATCTGCATACAACAATATAGAGTGATAGTGTAAAGTATATCTGTTGTGCTAGATTTGAAGAAAACAGTTCATTCAGTGTAAGAATGGAATCTGATCTGCTCTTTTACATGAGATAGAAGAGAAAATTAAAAAAATGAAGTCTGTCTACAGATATTGAACACAAATTTTGCAGTTTGCATCACCAAACAATAAAAACAACGCAAAGCACAATAGAAGGAGACATAAAGATTAGCAAATTGACATTCTATATTAGAAATAGGAGAGTGACAAAGATTAGTAATGGTTCTGTATTTGGTGGAGTATTAAAACTAGCAAAAATGAGCTTGAGAATGGTCTAAGTTTTGAATGCTTCTTTTCATGCAAGTCCTTAGCAGTCTTCAATAAAAGGTCAGTTTAAATCAGACATTTAATGACATTAAAATTAGAGAAAAAAGGGCACTAACACAATATTAGAGACAAAGGATAAGATCTCAACTTTGATAGAAAAAGAAAGGTCAGAGATTATTTATGAAAGCTTCCAATTTAGTCAAGTAGTCTCTAACTTGCTCTTTCTTTATTCAGGAGTTATCTTGCTCTATTGTAGTTGCATTTATTGTGATTATCATCCATATATTTTGTGAAACAAATCAATGTAAAAATATTAAAGTTATCTGCTGGACCTGAAAATTTTGTTCTGGACACAGGCAGATCTGGTTGTAGAAATCTTAGATTTGCTAAAAGTTATCTTTAATAGTCCATTGCATTGAAAGACAGGAAAAAGATAACTTTGTGTCTTCAGGAAAAAAAAAAAAGGGAAAGAAATGTAAATTAGCAAAATAATTTTGCTCCTCAGAAAAAATACAATTTGCAGATAGCTGCAAGAAAACAACAATCTCATGAACTGAGAAGAGCAAATCGTATAATTTTTTTTTCCCTTATCTCTATTATGATAACAGGCACTGTGAAGAGAAGGAACAGCTAAGAAAAACGGGATGCAATAAACAGTTTCATTCCTTTGCATTCTATGTTCCTAAGCAAATTAAGAAAAAAATCTCTAGGTTCATTTACTAAGAACTGTCCACAGAGGTGGATAGAGTGAAATAACCTGTTATGTCCAAAGAAAAAGGCAGAAAAGAGTTTCGCTGGCATTTGATGTGAATCTACCAGTAACTTGAAATAAACAAAAACTGTATTTAGGAAGTCAAAACTGAATTCAATGATATTCCAAGACTAGATTTGAATTTGTCAAGTCAAAGATTGTCAGTAGGCATGCACACTTTTATGGTGACACATGTAGGGAACAGTTTTGCAGAAAAGATCTGTGGTTACAACAGATCACTAGATGGATATGAGCCAGCAATGTCACTCTTTTACTAAATATATAAATATATATATGCATATATACGTATGCATATGAATGCATTAGTAGGAAATAAAGAAAATATACAGTCAATAGTTTTGATTGAAAAACTGTTGTCACTTATTGCACACTGCAGCTCAAGAAATTAGCAATCTAATGAGTGCAGAAGAAAAAGATAAGCAGGGATCTGGAAATAACTGTCTACAAGAAAGGACTGAAAAATATGCCAGTTCTTAGTTTAAAAAGGAGACAGGTGTTAGGGATACAATAGTTGTTCTCGGATGCATAAAAGGCGTCAAAGGGAATAATCAACAATGAACATGGATAAGTAAAACTATAAGTGATTTGAGCCGCAAAAAGAGGGACTTGGGTTAGATATTAAAAGAAGCTTTCTAGTCATAACAATAGTAAAACATTGGAATAAGCTGTCTGGGGAGTCACCATAATTTAAGATCTTGCAAGAATATATATGTTGAAAGTATTTAAATATAATTCATCCTTCTTGGAGCTATGCAGAATGATACAGATGTCTTCTTGAGGTCTTTTTACAGAGGTTTATTCTAAGATAGTGTGAGAAGAATGAAACGATACTATAAGGCATCACAGAATCAACCTCACTGCCAGAGCTATTTCCCTATAATTTCTATCAAAGTTTCTCTCATAATTTTTTACAATATATATTGTTTCATATAAAGCCACCAAGGTGAAAAATACTACTGTTGTAAAGTGGGTAGCTTTGTAGGCATTTTAAAGAAGAAACGTTTGAGCCATCAAAAATAAGCAGATAACCAGATAAACATCAAGGACAATGATAGTATTAAATTTTTTAAAACTCTGCTATGAGTTAAAAGCAAATCTAAACATCAGGTTAGTGCATTCAGGTGAACAAAACCTTGGCTTAGCCTTTATACAAGAAAAGAAAAAGATACACCAACATAATCTCGAACTAAGATCTTCCTCTCGTGAACCTCTAGCCAGTTGCTAAGTCAGGTGCCTGTGAACTACATTGCTATACATGAAACCTTAAAGCTGAAGGTATAACTTCAATCCTATCAAATTTGGAGAGGATAATTAGCTGAGATGCATCCCTCAGAGTATGAAAGCACCTCTTTTGAATGGGAGAAACCTTTGCTGGAGATGTTCAACCTGCAAACAATGTGGAACATCTCATTGCATTCCTTGGCATACATTTGGCAGAGAGAGAGGGAGACTGGGAAAAGTCTCCCTTCGTCTAGAGAGGCCTGTTTCAGTAATTTGAGAGAAGACAGAACTACACCCACCAGAGGGACACATTATCCTTTTCTTTTGTGACTGTAACAGTGCTGCAACTGCCACCTTTAGAAAAGGAGTAATAATTTCCCTCCGTGAAAGAAAAAATGCTTTGTTCAAATACATACCTTAGATATATTTACATGATTTGTAGGAAACAATGCGTAAGTCTAAAAGAATCCTTAAAAAAGACCAAACACATTCCTGTCTATCAAGAGAGTACTCTGCAGTGAGATTCCAGCAACAAGATGTGCAGGTTTGGTCTCTCAGTGTTCAAAGCAGAATTCTTGACAGGAGTGGTCTACCTGATTTCAAAAGCCATGGTGATAAAACAGAAATACACCTGCTGACTGGGCAGAGACAAGTGAAGCCATTTAAAACTTTTAAGCTATTAATCAAAGCCTCTCAGTGCTTCGCACAGATTTTGAAGGCAGACTTACTGCACTTGCTCAGCTAACTTGTCTGGGCTAGTTTGTCAGTTGACTCTGTGTCAGTCTATCTGGAGGAAAAGGGTACTTCTACTAATGGAATACAGCAGTCTGGAGGCCTGTCATTAAGATCTGTGTCAAGAAAAACTCCATGCATACTTTAGTTACAGGGTTCTTTATAACTGAATTTTCAGCATAACGATTTTAGAAGAAAAGCTACGGCTTTACCCACTGTCACAATGTGTAAACTGCAACAAAACAATGCTAGGAAAAGTCTAACCTACAATATTTTTCTTGTACATCCATGGACTACTTTACTGAGGATAAGAAGCTGGTCAGAAAGTGTAAAAAACATACCTTTCTTCCCTTTACGACATCCATATGGAAATGTTACAAGCTCATCTGTATGATCTTTCTGTAATTAAAAGCATAATATGTAAACAATTATTTCAAAGTAAATGATCACAGTAATACATTCTATCCAGAATGTGATCCACTGGGAGTGATGATATTACATGTAAAGTATCATAATCTTTTTTCTTCATCATATTATAAAGATAGCTGTATCAGAACTGGAAAGGAAGTTTATCTCAGTGCCAAGCTGAAAAGAAATTGAATCAATAATGCTGAACCAGAGAGAATAAAGCATAATATTTTCTTAAATCTTAGTTATTACAGTTTCCTATTGTACATAGACATCAAAATAAGCTTTATTTCAAATGCTGAAAATGGGAAAAAAATGCTTTATTCCTTCTTAAAATAAAGTCACTACTGTGACAATACAATAAGGAGACCTATGGTGTATGTAAACATCTACCTACCATTATCAGAAGTCAAATTACAGAAACAAAATACAGCTGCTATTTCTAGGTGATGATGAATAAAACAGCAAACTGTTTCCCACAAATGCACACTTAATTACCAAAACATTAGTTTTGGGATAGGAACATGTTTTGGAAAAGGAAAAAATTGTGTGAGTGAGAACATTTCTTTTTCCTAGTAAGTTAATTAGTACTAATGATTAAGTTATAAATTGCTTTCTACAGAGTTTGAGAGTTTTAGTTGAAGACAGAGCCTGGCTTTTTTTGATCACTGAAAAAAAACCCAGCAAACCAACAAAACTTGCAATAAGGAATTTAAAAGAATATTTCACTTGCATCTGTTTATTCATTTTTATCTTATGCTCTAAACTCCATTATATATTGAAGATGGTATTCACCCATCTGCTTTAGTATGAATGATTCAGTTCTTTCTAACACTTGTATGCAAATAGAAACACATAAATTACTAAGCATATTGGCAACTAAAACACTATATTATATGCAGTTAAAATTATTTTGAACTTCTGCTATGGACTCCTAGAAATGTGCATTATTCATCAAGTAAAATTTAAAAAATTGATAGAATAGAGCTGCCAAAATCACTGTCTATGCTATATGAAGGTCTAATCAGATAGAAACAGAAAATCAACTTCTACTATCACATTCTTACCTTTGAATACAGGTAACAGTTTGTAATTTGTTATGAATTTTAAGCAGAACTATTAGGAATCCTTTTCATCCTTTCAGGTTGTTCATAAATGAATTCCCACTTTAATCCCTTAATCACTGGCCTTTGGTGTTGTCATGCTAAAAACAGATCACGTCAAGCTGTGGATCTGACAATTACTGACTTTAGAAAAGCTTTGATTTAAAATAATTTAGCATCAAATACCAGGCATCTTGTATGAATGATAACAGATTTTAAACTGATTTTTTTATTCAATAAATTTTTAACTTTTTTATTCCTTTCTAAATCAGATCTCCAATTGTTGCTGCTTCACATAGCCAATATACAGTGTAATGTTGCTTCATGCTGCTGGTATGACAATCGCAATGATTCTACACACTGATGATGTGAATTGTTATTTAGAATTTAAGCCTCACACAATAAAAGTCAGACCACATGATAGACTTTCAAAAAATTGGTCAACAACACCTCTCTGAGTAATGTCTGCCTTTTATTGCATATAACACATAACTTCATCATCTTCAAGGAGGAGACTTTGTTTTCTAATGCTGATCAGGAAGCTGATAAATAAAGAGTTCCTGTTAAGACATTATGACTTGGTGTTTAGAAGTTAATGTTTATAAGAAAAAAGGTACAGAGCAAACCATCTACAGAGGATAATTCAGGTTGGAAAAAGATTCTAAGCAGAAGAGGAAATATTCATAGAATATGCCTTGGGATTTAGCTACAGCTCTTTCCTGTATATCGTTGCTGAACTTTATAACCATGGTCCTGGCAGATGAAGTATTTCCAGTTGTTCTGGTTTGAAATTTGCCATTTGAAATTTTCAGTTCCTAATGAAAATTTTCTTTCTATAGAAGGAATACTGAACAGGAGAAGTTTATCCAGTTGTATCTCCTTCCTGATGGAGAACAAGATCTTCGCCTGCTTTTTAACACAACTTGAGAGACTTGTGCTAATTGAGAACTCCCTCTCCAAACATTATTTTACTGGATACCAAAACTGCACAATGTCTATGAAACTTTTAGGTAGGAAATAGCATTTGAGGCTCTGCATAGAACACCTTACTCACATACTCTTATTGTGAGTCCCCCTGTCTCTCCCTATAAATATACGTCTATGTATCTATGAATATTTATATATGTTCTTATGTGCATATTTATAAATAAAACTATATATGCAAGAATCTGTTGAGATAACCACACTTAATGATCAAAACCCCCCTATTTTTATCGTTTAGGAAGTGATGAAGTAATCTGGATATCATTAAGGATTTTACAATCATTACGAACATGTATCAACTAACAGAAGTTGCTTTTGCTGGAACCCATTAAGAGAATAGAGCTAGCCTTGAGTTTTTCTCTCTAATATTGTGAGAAAGCTAAAATAGAAACAGAATAATTTCTGTATATTTTATGCTTTGTGCCTTATGAACATTGTTAGTGTGTCTTAAATTTAAGCAGCATGTACAAACAACAGCAACAATGTTCTTGCCATGTTAGATAAAATTTTGTGCTCATCTTTGTTTCTGACAGATCTGTTGATGGATCTGATGCCAATTTCTGTCAATGGAAAAAAAAAAAACCAAAAAGAACCCTATTTGATACCTTACAGAATAGTTATCATATCTTTGAAAAATACAATCAATTATTTTGAATAGCCAACTACCAAAAAGGATTTGCCCATATTTTCTATTTCAACAGCTTCTTTTAGATAAGAGTTCTATGATTTATTTCCACAATTATGTGGGCAAGTATATTTTCTATCAGTTTAGTATTTGAGCCTGTTTAAGTATGTTGAATATTTTTTTGTCTCAGATATGCACAAAAACAGGTATCTCATTTACCGTCATTGCTTAAGTGTTTGGAATTTCCTACAAAATTTATAGCAATACACCACATGCTCTGAAAAAGCATAGACGGATAAAACTCTAGAAAAACCAAAATTAATAGCTAAAGTAGGCTCATTTCCCCAAAAGGATGAGGGTTTATTTGGTTTGGGTCTTTTGTTTGTTTATTTGTGTGGTTTGGATTTTTATTTTTTTGGCTAGTTGGTTGGTTGATTTTTGGTTGTTGTTCTGTTTCTATTTTTTTTTTCTTTTCCTAATGATGCCACAGCTTTTCTCAATCTAAATTCTTCCACTTAATTGCTGGTCAAATAAAGTAATTTGTTTTTCTCTTTTCTGGTTTGCAGTGTGACTTCTGGGGAAAATACAGGCACGTAATATGTAGGTTCATAAATCAGTCCAGGTTCATAAATCAGTCCAATTTCATAAATCAATGCAAGTTTATAAGTTATTCTAAGCAAAGCAATGCTGATGTAATGTCTGGGTTAGATCAAGGATAGTGTAAATTTATTGAACTAAAAACTGAGCAGTTAATTTTTGATCATTTCAATTGTTTCATTAAAATAAGGTTTTTTCCCACTTTGCATAACTTCTCTGGCTATTACAGACAAGTTTTCTATCCTATATTAAGTTCTGATATAGCAATTTTAACCTATGTATATTTAAAAGCTTAAGATGTACTGCAATTTGACTAATATCATACTACCAGCTTAATTGTAATGTTATCTGCTATTACAATAGTTGGTGGTTGATTGGGAAAAGAGGACACAAAACTGAAAAAATATCAATGCACGTGGCTTTTACAGACAAAGTAGTTTAGTCTCAAATTCTAAAATGTGGCTTTTTAAATGTTGCTTTAAAACTGCTCATTGCAATTTTAGTTTTAAAACTTACATATCTTTGACTTGAAGTGTTGTACTGCAAACAATCCCACAGAACCATGTAAACTGAAATAGTTAAGAAAAAAACATAAAAGGGAAGAAAAAATCCAGAGTGGTAGGAGTGGTCTAAGCAAAGAATGATCTGAAAATGAAGCTTCATAAATGTGGAGGACAAGGGCGGGAAACTTAAATAGAAATATACTATATAACTTAGAGCTAGAAATATTTCTGTCAAAAAAATCTCTATTATGCCAAGGAGTTGCTACTGAAAGGTGTTACAGCAATGAGAATAGCAATACTTATACAAAGAATAATAAGAATATGAAACTCTCAGGCATGCAGTATGCAAATATTGTGGATGGTCCTGTGCAGGGCTAAGAGTTGGTCTTGATGATCCTTATGGTTCCCTTTCAACTCAACATATTCTGTGATTCTGTGAAGTAGTTAGTTATGTACAAAAAAAAAAAAGGAAGTTTACTGACTTATTTATGCATGATATGAAGAAGAAATTTCAGTCTGACAGTCTGGAACCAGTGGAAGTACTAGCTTATTTGCAAGAGATTACCTTCTGGATGACATTGTGACACTTAAGAGTTAGAACAATGAAAAGCAAACACTTCTAGAATTAGATCTTGTCAAAGCAACTAGAATTCAGTAAGCAGAGTATTCCATTTAGTCCAAACTGAAAGATAAAGGAAGCAGATACTAGACAGGTGTTTTGAAAATAAATCCAAAATAATAGGAGGAGTACAGGAGAAATTGGGAGATGTCATATAGAGTTGATGCAGAACTCAAAATTCAAATCAATGGGAAGGATACTGAGTTCTTCTTGCTGGGCCAACCACCATAAGCTGAGCTTTGGTCAAGTGTCTGGAGAACAGATCAGTTAGAAAAACTTACAAGCCTTGCTAATTTTGTAAAATGAAAAATATGCAGGAAAAAGAAAGGTTAGGCTAACTTCCCTTAAATCTAACAGGACACACCATAACTTTGAACTAAAAATGCAGATAGCACAGAAAACTTTTCTCAGACTACATATCTGAGATTTTTTTTTTTTTTTTCACATAGATCCTAGCTCTAAAGCTGTACAGGAAAGAAGTATTAATTCTGTTTCTTTCAGCTTTACAGAGTTAGAATTACATGTCTGAATTTTCTGTATGCATTTGTGAGTACAAAACATTGGGAAACAGTAGAATAATAGAAAATGAAGTTATTTAACCTCAGATCAAGTACCTTCATGCAGAAAAAAGTCTGCAGAAAAAGGCTGAAGAACTGTGTATTTTTCAGCAGAAATACTAAAACCTTGATTCCATTTGATATCATGTGAACATGAATGTGGGAAGCCAAAGACCTGAGGAGTACAACGTGTGGAAATTGGAACAAGCAACAAAGGAAGAAAACTGTGAAACACCAGAAACAACTACCTTTTCTACCTCCTAATGAGCACAACAGCTGTGTGGACTTACGGTTGAAGTTTGGGTTATATGAAGATGTGTTTTCTGTCCTCTGATGTATCTTTTTTATCAATTTTGTAAAAATCCTTCATGTTCTCTATTGCTTATTTGTCCCCTTATTGCTGATTGGTTCACAGTTGGTGCCATGCACCATTCTCTTATTTGGTCACCCCATACATGGTTGTCTCCATCCATTCATAGTTGAAACCCTCCTCTTTTTCCTTATATGTCCCTGTTTAGCATACTCCTCCCATGTTCCACCTCATTTTCCAGAGAGTTCCCTCGAAATCCTATATAAGTCCATGCTCCCCTGTTAATAAAGGAGCATTCTGTTCCACCCTAACTCTGTGGCTGGACCCTTTGTTCCCCTGGCTGGTGACACACGAATCCTTAAAAAAAGGTCTAATTAACTTATAAATGCAAGTTTCAAAAGTTACTTCGAGTGGGGCTTTGGAACTGCAAATCCTACACTGCTTTCAGTTCAGCTCTTATCTCAGTAGCACGTTCTCCTTGTTGACTTTTGTAGGCAGAAGTTTTTAGTAACGTAAGAGTTCTTATTGAGCATGTTAAGTACTAAGCTATTTAACAGTTATGCACCTCATCTTCATTATATTCTAATATCAAATGCATTGACACAAAATAGCCATTTTTACTGAACTTAATACTGATGTTTTTGACTGAGCTTTTAATTAAATGAAACTTAATTTGATGAGTATTGTGTTACATTATGGGGTACTTGAATGTAGGCAGTTATGTAACTGTGATCTAGGGTTTTTTATATCAAATTTTATTGAAATAGACCTGTTATTCATTCCTGGTAATGAGTCAATACAGACAGTAGAATGAGCTAAGGCTGAACAGAGATCTGAAGCAGCAGTAACTGGTTTTAGCTGGTGTGCCACAGAAAGTGGGAATCTTTTTGTCTTTAATTTACACCTGTAATGTTAGTATTTAGACAAGCTACTTTTATGCTGTGTAAAAATAGTTATTTTTTAATTCATTCTAAAACAACTCAGTCAAATCCAAAAGTTACATATAAATTATTAAGCACTAATTTAATAGTTATAATGGCTCTGTTAATTTCTACAGTTTGAGAGAATATTAGCATAGGTTTACATTAATATCCTTTTCAAGAAAGATCTTAGATTTTTGTTTAAGTTTAGATGTGTACATAACCCTCATTGATATCAATGAGACATAATCTATGTTTCAGTTTCTGAATGGGAATGATTTCCTAAATTGATGCCTTCAATTCCCAAAAATTCAGTGTTCTACCACAGTTAGATACGGAAGAAAGCATCTTCTTCTTTTATTTGAAGAAAAATCCTTCTAGAATTAAAACTTTGTCATTGCATTATATCGAGCACTTAATGAATTAAACTCTCTTTTCAATGTGCCTGATGACAGGATAAGAAACAGTGGGGCACAAACGGAAACATAGGAGTTTTGTCTGAACATCAGGAAACGTTTTTACTGTGAAGGTGACTGAGCGTTGACATAAGTTGCCCACAGAAGTTGTGGAGTCTCAATTCTTGAAGATACTCAAAAACTCTCTGGACATTGCTCTGAGCTCTAAACAGCCCTACTTGAGCAGAGGGATTGGACTAGATGACCTTCAGTGTTCCCTTCTAATCCCAACTATTCTTTGATTCTATGAAATGTTACATCTTGGAGGAAAAAACATATTGGTGTATTGAACTCAATTAGTTGTGTTGTTCCAGGTCTAAGACAGATTAAAAAGTGCAAAACATACCTAGAAATATAAGACATGCATTATAAAAACATATGCACTTTTACAGAAATAAGTACAGACATACATAATAGGCTACAAGTCTGTAGGATATAATTCTTCTAGTATGCTCCCCATGTGACAAAAGTATAGCAACAGACATTAGGGAAAAAATGAGAAAATACAAATTATAGTTAATTATATCCATCTTCAATAGGACTTTGGGAAACTATAACTTTCTTAGAGGGTGTTTTTTGCAGCTGTATTTGAAAGTTTAGTAAAAAAAAATGTGATTTTCATAATTTGTGAGAGTTAAACTAATTTTAAAAGTAAAGAATAGAAATGCCAAAAATTTGTATTTTGAGATCTCAAGCCAATCATATAAATTGCTCTTCCTTCTTCAGCCTCTTTGCTGATTTTTTTTTAAACATGAAGATCTTCTCTCTAAAAGTTATTGCAGCGCTATTCCTAGTTGGAATTAGAAAGTAAATGAACACTGTAAATACAGTGAAAGACATAATGCAAAATTAAAATTAAAAAACTAAAAAAAACTCACAAACCTCAGATGTTTGAATTATTTTCATTTTAACTAATTTGGCTAGATTGATCTTACTTCTGTAGCTGTGTGTAAAAATTTATGCTTGTATCTTTATATAACAATATCAACAATGCATTGATGCTTTTGTCCCAAATTCTCTTAAATGGACAATATTATTCCTATTCAATTGGATCACAGTACTCTAAATCTCTAAATGGTTATTATGAATCATTAAATATTAAATGAGAAGATACAGATAATTTTAGAATTCTTGCACAAATAGCAATGGTGTGCCACTAATCAAATCACTGAGGGTAACGTAAAAGTGTATGCTGAAAGCAAGCTCTTAATTTTAAATGGGGGGGAAGTAATAATGAGAATATCCTAACAAGACATCTGCAGGATAGTGAAGTCTAAAATAATGATTAGTGATCAAGATTGAGATCAATAAAATCATTATATTAATGAAGAAAATAATATAAAATATACACAATAACCCAATAATGCCTAATCTTCAAAATATATGCTTATCTTCTAATACAATAATTCCTTGTTTTCCTTTTTTAATTTCTCACCATTCCCCCACTTACTTTTATTTTGTTGGGGTTTTTTTACTAAATATTTCCCCCTTCCTTTTCTTTACTTCATTCTTCATACCATTTATAAAAGATTTTTTTTGCTTGTTTAATATTTCCTCAGTCACTATATTCAAGTTGGTAAAAAGCTCTCTAAAATGCTTTCCACTCCCAGTCAAATTCATTACTTCAGGGGTGTTAGGATTCCTTGAAGGAATTGTCAGCATATAGAGGCAAGAATTGTCATAAATTTTCTTGAGGTCCTCAAGCATTCCTTCTCTGTCCTAATTATTATTTGCTTTTCTGGAGAATGTGACTGCTATTAAAGTCTTAACTTACAGAGAAGAGGCTACAGTAAGACTCAAATAATGTAATTGTTCCCAGGACCTTCTTATATAAAAAGGCAGAATAGCTTTCACTATAATAATAAGTGAAGAAGCAAAGTGGAGTTTCTCTTCAAATGCTGCTTTGGCAGCATAAAAATTAATTGTTGCCAAACTTCATGAAAACAAACTACAAATAAAACCAAAACTTGCTATCTTCCAGGGTACCTAAACTTCTGAAAGCATTCCACTAACAAGATGTTCACAAAGTTTCCATGAAGGACTGCCATAAACCTGCTATAATTAAAATTTTAAAAAACAAACAAAAACAAATAAAGAAAAAAAAAAAAAAAAAAAAAAAAAAAAAACAAAAACAAAAAACCAAACATTTTAGCTAAACATTTTAGCTAAGTGACACACAAACAGAAGTAAAATCACCTGCATAATACCATACAAATAAAAGACATCTAAACAATTTTAATATGTATATCTAATAGTGATTCATTATTGAAATCATATTTATTCACATGTCTGATCCATCATTTCCTCATGTCTTTATGTAGATGTAAATGACCTATTGAATAATACTGACATTCTTTCGTTGCAGAACAGGGGGAGATTGGACCCCTGTAGAATCTAACAGAAGCATAAAAAGCATCTGCTTTTTGTTCCTTTTTGTTCACCATACAATTTTTAATTTCCTTCTACAAATAGAGTAATATTGTGTATCTTTTTTATTCATACCCACTCTTCATTTCTCAGTTATTTCCTAAAGTTTAATAGGTTCTTCAGTATGTTTTACCATTATTTTCAATTCCTCCTTTTGTTAGTACCCTGTTTTCTTTTGTTCTTGCTCTTCTTTCAGGTAGGGTTTTTCCCGTGCTTCTCTACTCCTCTTATCAAAGGTCTTTTTTCCCTGTGTGCTGAAAAATTTATTTTTATTATTCTTGACAAGTTTAAATACTTGTCAGTAAGTACAGACATCTTTATATCTTACTACTTGACCTATCGCTGCAGGCATATCTCCAGACTGGTGTGAACTGTCCTATTGTCATGTGTGTTTTTTTCTGTAAAGAGAGGTGAACAACTATAACTTGTTCTGTATGCTACTTGTCACACATTCCATATACAAATAACGGAATTATTAGCAAAGTTTCTTTGTAAGAAGATCTTCTAATAAGAACCTAATTTTTGTACAATTCAATCTAGCACTGGAAACAGTTATTTTGATAACCATTCAAGTTTACATGCTAGATTTAAGCACCCTGAAGCAAATCTTTGAATCAATTGATGCTGTGAAACTTTTCTCCAGAAAGGTGTTGTATCAAAGGCCAACAGTTTGCAAAAAAGAAGAAAACATTCAGTCAAAGGATAGTAAATAAGCAAGAACTCTTCCTTAACTTTAGGTTAGACTTTCAATCTGTTCATCAGTATTTTCTGATCATAGTAAACAAATACCATACTGAAATAGATTGTGTTGTGTTTTAGTACCAGCTGGCAACAAAGTATTGCCATACAGCCACTCACTTTCTTCCCATTCCCTTTCCCCCCTGAGAATGGGATGAGGAGGAGGATCAGAAAAGGTAAAACTCATGGATTGAGATAAGAACAGTTTTATCATTGAAACAAAATAAAATGTTATAATAAAACTAAAAATACTAATACAAATATTAGTAATACAATAATGGTAATAATTGTGATGAAAATGTGATAGAGACAAAGAGAGAGAGAGGGAGAGGAATAAAACCCAAGGGATGCACAATACAATTGCTCACCACCCACTGACCACTGCCCAGCCCTTCCCCAAGCAGCTCCTGACTGTGGGTGTGCATTCTCCCCACATCCTCCCTAGGCCTTCTCCATGACCTCAGGAACTCCTGATAAACTTTGACTGAAACAGCTGAGCAGTGAAATGCCTCTTTACTGTACCACTTGGGTGGTACCTTGACCATACCAGGATGTCTTGCATGGTAAAGGTGGAATGATTTGAACTGTAAAAGGAACATCATCAGGATGATAACTCACAGATAACCCAGACTTAAGCAGGAGGTCTTTTCCAACCTAAATTTTCCTGGGATCTGTACATAAACATTCACATGATCAGGATTAATTTATTAATTAATTTAATTAGCAGTTTAATGATATCTGTATTTTAAGGCACCGCTGTTCTTTGTTTCAGCTTGTATATATTAAGGGTTGAAGCTACTGCAAGTAAGAGTTTAGAAATACTGAAAAACAAAGAACTAACGAAAACATCGAGAGGACACAGAACCACCTTCCAAATATAACAGAAACCTTGTCCGAGCTTACAAAAAGTGACCACAGAAGAGCTACTTACCACAGCTAAACAGTAGCTTAGATCAGCAGGTGAGCAAGTGCATTATTGTGATCAAAAGATTATATTAAACATGTTCATAAAAATAAATAAATATGTACATTTAATAGTGGATAAAGTGTTGATAAATAATAATAATTGACTCTGTAAATAAAGAGTATTGATGAATTAGTACATAGACTGTCAAAAGTTAGAAAAAGTAAAAATATAGGTTGTGTTGATTTCCTGAATGAAACAGTTCTTTCTGTTATTTATGGTCAAAAAATAGTAAGGCTTCATGTGGACTCTAGCAGAAAATACTTATTGGTTAGCCAAGCTGTATATCAGTTCTCACACAGTAGGGTTAGATTTGTTTTTTCACAGGAGAGAAATGAAGCAAATTAGAGATTATACCTGCTATATCTTTATCTGCATAGTTCAATACTAGACAATTAATTCTAAGCATGTCATAGTACTGAAAAAAAAAACCAAACCCAAAAACTATCTTATTTTCTTCTCTGCCTTCAAAAACTAGAAACTATTTTTCTAGTTTCTTGAATTTCTTCAATAAAGTAATGAATGAAATAAGTCAGATTTATCCTACTACAAAGCAGTTGAGCCTCATTTATCAGGTAATATTATATATGTGTATTTCTCTGTGTGTTTGTATTTAGGGGAATGTGTTTATTTTTGTGTACTATATTTAGCTTTATCTTAAGAGAACATTGAGAATATTACTGGAAGATATGTTCTTTGTACTATTTTTTGCATGGGATCAGAGAATCTTGCAAGATCATCCCAGTCAAATAAAATTATTTTGCGTAAGTATTCAAAGTCTAGATGATGGCATCAGCCATATTGAGTCAAATATTGGAATGTATTGAGTAGCACTCATTATGGCCAATTTTTAAGCTTCTTTCTCAATTGGTTCAAAATGTTTTAATTTCTTGTGGCAGTTGGTATGTGTTGTGCTTGGCTGAAAATAATATTAGGATATTAATCAGCCATGTAAGACAAAGTAGTAGCTTAATTATAAGAGCAAATCAGTTCTTCTTTAAGCATAAAGAAACTCTCAGTCAATCCCTGTGAAAACTGTGATGGTGATGAGAACATGTGGCATAGAATTTGACCTACAGCAACAGCGAGACCCAGCTGCTAGTGGACAAATTTATTTGAGTAGCTCAGTCAAGAATTGGATATTCTCTAACCAATCCAACAAGGTCTAGAGCGGAGATAGAGAACCAAGAGACATCCTAGGGACTCAACAGGCCCTGCTGCCCTGCATGGTTCAAACAAGTGTGCCCATTCCCCAATTTGCTTCCTGAACTGTGCTGTTCTTCCTGAACCATGCCTTCTGGAAGTGTTCTAGTGTCAACTGGATGTGGCACTCTGGTATATGGCTTAGCGTTGAGTATGCTAGGTTGACAGTTGGACTAGATGATCTTCAAGATCTTTTCCAACCTTGATGGTTCCGTTTTTCTGTGACTTCGAAAGGATGTAAAAATGTCCTTATTTTCATATCTAATTTATAAAAAGAAATAACTGTTAATACTGTTTGCTAAAAGTTACTACGTGTGTTACCTGGGATTTCCCATCATTTTAATTTTGCAATGTGAAAAATCTTCAGGATGTTCTAAGGCATTTGGATCACGGCCTCTGAAAACAAAATAATAAGTTTAAGAAATAACATAGTTGTTACAGAAGTAAGAATGTCATAAAGAAATTGAAGAACTTGGAGGAGAAAAAAAAGTAAAATTGCATGCAATGCTTTAATATAAAGTACAGTTTAGAGGAGACTAGATAATGTTTTTGCATCTTTCTTCACTCACTGGCATGCATATCTGTGCTGGTTTAAAGGTAAACCGGCAGGGGAAATGAACCCAACTCAAAAAAGAGGTTATAAATCAGAATAACAATTTAATAAAATAATACAATAAGTACAATTATACAGACAAACAATTGGTTTTAACCCACAAAACCCAAATATATAACCCAGCACCCTGGGGCATGAACAGAGTGGTGTTCTTTGGGCCCCCTGAGTCCAAAGGAAAAGGAGAGGGGAAAAACCTGTTGGTGAGAGTGCTGTTGCAGTCTGGTCAAGAGTGGTGATTGCAGTCCGGTCGAGAGTGATGGTTGCAGTCTGGTTGAAAAGTGGTGATTGCAGTCCAGTCGAGAGTGGTGGTCTGCAGTCTGGTTGAGAACGGCAATCTGCAGTCTTCCTCTGGATCCCACGAGTGGTTAAAAAAGTCCCAAGACTCCAAGATTATATATTCTCCAGTTCAGGCAGGAATGTCCAGTACTTCCCTCAGGGCAGGGGGTTCCTTAATGGGTGTGAAGACAGGACCATCCTCCTATCCCACAGGTCTCTTAACATCTAGTTTATAGCCTGAGGAGTCAGGCATGCTGTGGGCAGATGGTGTAAATAGTCTATTGATAACAGTTTCTGGGAAATGGCATGGAAGGCTATAGAATACATAGTTTTGGGTTACATCCATCCAGTGATGAAACTGGTCCCAGCTATTCTAACTAGGACTATATTAAATTGCTTATATGTTTTTTTAAGCTTTGATTAATTGCTCTTCTTGTAAATTACGAATACCTCTTGTAAATTGTAGAAATGGATAAAGGAAAAAGGTTTGAAGAAAAAAGATTAAGTTTACATCCAGTGTAAATGCTTTTAAGAAATTAGTCTACATTGAATTGTTGTACTGTCTCAATATCAGAAACATGTTCATGTCTATGTGAAGTAAATTTTACAAAGTATATAAAGGATACTAGAGAAGATCAGGACTGCACAAATTTTGGGTCCATTTGTGCTATAGATGCCTTAAGTCTATAAGGAAACAGCTCCTCTCCTTACCTGTGCCAGTCCTTCTTACGAAATTTTAAGCAACACTGCAGTCCCCTAAGTTGTCTCACTAATTTTCTCTCATTCTAGTTACATCAAGGCACCTCTGTGGATTTATCCACTATTTTCTGCCTTCTTTCTCCCATGTTATGAGTGACCTGTAATTCTGACAGCATCATTAATATATGATAGATAATGTTGTTCTGACAGTATTGTTAATATTCTAAGATGTAAAATGCTGGCAGAATAGTTTGTTGGCAAGAGTAATTTTTGGAAAATTTAAATAATAACTTGAAAGCAACCTTTTTTGGAAAAAGTGTCTTCATTATGATATCATGTTTTGTTGGATGACAATTCACTATTACCTTCAGAAGTAAGTACCTAAATTTAATCTTGTATGTTAAAGCTATGAATCTCAAGTTTAGTGAAGTTTGCTAAATATGGCTTAAAATGTGGCTCTTTCTCTTCCACTAGAAACGTCTGAATAAATCTTATTATTGAAAAAAGAAATCTGCTCTCAGACTCAAAAATAACTAGTGAAAGTGATATTGAAGGAGTAAGCCTTACTCCAGAGAAAACAACTTAATCCTTTTGAGGTAGACTGGTCTTCTGTTATTGATGCTCATTCTTGGAAATCTCCTCTTAATACATATGAAAGAACACTTTTTCCTCTCTTTCCAGACTTCCAAGCTAGTTCTTTGGACATTTCATACACCCACAGAATAAAAGAAGAGGAAATGTAAACTACAGGGCTTCACAAACCCAACTCATATCCTAGGTTGTTATCCATAGCCAAGATACTTATTTGTTCATGTCTGAAGTAGCTGAACTCTGAGGAATTTCTAACAGGAGACATGGCAAAGCTGGGCTTACTCATTCCTGTTCTGTAAGTATCTACTTGCTTCCTTGTCTTTCAGAAACTCCTGAAAGTTACTAGACCACTGTTTCGTAAAAAAACTTTGCCTAGATGAACTATTTTCCCTACTTAGTGCACAGCAGCGTAACAAACAATGGTTTAGCAATTGCAATAGAAAGTAACTAATTTCAGCTTATTTCTGGATTCTTCACAGATAAGAGAAGTAAACTCAAATCTACCAGAAGGAGGTACAATTAACAATGGGGTAAAAATCTCTGCCTGCAGACAAAAAGGAAAATTTAATACAATATAGAAAAAAATTAAAGGTTCTTTCTTCATGTGTTACAGGAAGGTTTTAGCTGTTTAGAAAACCAAATATGCAGACAGCTATAGGGAGACATCAATCATTTGATTCATTTTTTTTAATTAATAATGTATTTCAGGATAAAACCTAAAATTTTAGTGTCAAAAACATCTGTTATTTAAGTATTACATACAGGAAAGCCAACGAAATACAAGAAACTCCAGGAGGCTAGCAGATCAATGATGTGCATAGTAATTATGCTGAAGTGCTTTTCAAAACACTCCAAGCAGCTTTGTATTCATGCTAGGCAGAGAAACTGAACCAGGTAAACAAATCAGCCAATTCACCGTATCCTTGATCAGACAAAACTCTTTGAAGATTGAAAAGTGACTACTCTACTATTTTCTCAATAATCATTTATTAGAAAGCTACACTGGCCTGCTTCTCTGCGTGTCTCCCAGAATAAATATCACAATCAGATGTGGTAGGATGAAGTTATAGACTTTTGATGTTATACAGAATGTTTCACCTTTCCATTAGGATGTCAGAAATTAATCAGAAGGGAAGACTAGAGTTCACTATGAGAGTTTACTGTATCTAGTGGCATGGAAGAAAAAGTGAACTGCCACACACAGTGAGTTTGGCAGTCAGTATTTCCTAACAAGTGAAGAAAGACCAAGATTATATGAGAAAATAGCAAGTTCTACTAGACTGGTTTTTCTGCTCATTTCCTGATTTCTGGTTTTTTTCTCCATGGAAATTTATCCATGATAACTTCAAATTAATTGGCACGTGAAAGGCCTCTCACACTTTACTCCTTTATAGTCTTTTTTCTTGATCTTCTTTTATTGGTATTTTCAGATGAAGCCTCCAACATTGCTACAAGACATTTCTCCATTCTCTACATTCTTCCTTAAAAAAAAAAACTAATCCAAAATTAATATCTCTATTATTTACTAGCTATTAATAAGTAATAATGGTACCATAACTGGAGATGGTGTATCTGCTCTGTAACCCATTACCACTATGCTGAGCAAATGATTGTTATGCAATTAAGATTGTTTTGCTTGAATTTAGTAAGGGAATATAAATAAAACCAATTAGAAAAAAAATGTTTGGATAACTGCTGAGACCCTGATTGATAAGATGAACTAGCATAATTCAGAATTCTTTCTCCAGTCAATTTCTAAATTCTAAGAGGGTTTTCACTATGTACCTGAATTCTCTCCATCTTCCCCTTCTCCCCATTCAAAAAAACCCCGAAACCCTCCCCCCTTGCCAAAAAAACCCCACAAAAAAACAACAACAAAAAAGAAACACAATAATAATAATATAACCTCAGAACTTGGGGAAAAAAATCAAAGAGTTCCCCATCACAGCAAGATATCTTCCTGTTCTTCCCCACCAGACTCCTTCTGCTGAATGAAAGGTTCCTACGAGCACTTGTATGTCTGATGATTCCAGCCACAGTCAGGATAATGGAATTCTTGCAGGACAGTTAAGCAGATTTCACTGCTCCTGCAAGTTCTTCAGTTTTTGTCTTGTGAAAGAAATCACGACATGGGACTGTCCCAGAACACAATCCTGTGCAATGTGTTCTAGGATGACCCTGCTTCAGCGGAGAGGTTGGACCACGTGATTAACTGTGCTCCCTTTTAACCTGACCCATTCTGTGATTCTGTGAATATCTGTAACTACTTACGAATTCAGAAATGGAGTTCTATCTTTGAAATAATATTTTCCATGTCTTAACATATAAGACAGTGAGAAGTACTCCTCAGTGGTGATCACCCTGGGGATTTAGTTTACTTGTGATGCCATTTCTAAATTTGCCTTCTTTGATGCTCTGTCTCAGTGTCTCAAGACCCAAATACTCTGTCAGGTAGGGACATACTGAGGAATACCAGTTACTGAGGAAAGGTCAGAAGTCTAGGTTATTAAGTTTACCTGTGAGACTCAATTCCATACAACCTCAGGGCTCTGTTCATTGAATTGTATGACACACATTTGAAAACTGATAGACCTAAACAGTCTAAATTCTGTAAAGAAATATGTGAGTTCTACTTTACAGTATATGTTTTTTATTTGTTCAGTGTATTTTTCTTTGTTTTGTGTCATTGTAGTTTTTGAGGGGGTTTTGGCATAATACACAAAAAAGGCATTTTGATTTTTACTAAGTATCTCGCACACACCATCAAAAAGCAGCCTCTGACAGTATACCTATATTTTAAATTTAATTCAACATAAATTTGAAGTACCTTAGACAATGTTTTTAAGCAATCCATCACACCCCAGATAAACTAATTGTTCACAGAATTAAGATTTTGCAGAAATCATCCATTTTAAATTATTTTGGCCAATTGCGTGGAGGAGTAGACAGGAAATAAACAAATATAGTTCAGTAAAAAGTAGATATACGGTGATTGTTTCAGTTTAGCCTGTTTATTCTTTCATGTACAACAGCGTACTTACTGTTATTAAACAAAACTTATCATCTTCTATTCTAAACAGAAAACAGGCTTATTTAAAACTTACTGATAATTTGTGGTTAAAATATCTCTTTTGGATTTTCTTTTTTAAAATGGCTGTCCATATAGGAATCGAGTTTCTAATATTCCACCAATATTTTTATGTACTTCTTCACTCTCAGTAAGTCCATATGATTATATTGATGTCGTTTACATTATATTAATATAGTTTTAGTTTAATATGACACTAATCCTACATCTTTTTTGGAAACACAATTCCAAAACAATATTTATTGACAAAAATATTTTTTACATCTTCAGAGCCTAATAATAATTTGTAGCATACAAACTGAATTTTCATAAAGGAAAATATGAATTAAAATATTTCAAAATATTTTACATACACTGTTCCTTACTAAATACATTGCATGTTCCTTAAGCATCTTAATCAGAAATAATTTTTTTACATCACAACTGTGAAACAGAAACTTTTTTCTAATCTTAAGCAATACATATCATGTTCTGAGCTTTCAGTCTTGCCAGTCCACTTTATTTAGTCAGAAACTCAAACTCTATTTCAACTGTATTCAACAACAGATAAATACACAACTTGTTTGATTTTATTTTCAAAGCTATGTAATCATATAACCCTTGGTGAAATTAATAAATCAGTCTACAAGTGAAAGTAGCATAATTTTCCACCTACTTTGCACTCATTGCATACATGTTTAAGCAATTATAAAGGGACTGGATTGTGAAGAATTTGGTTGTTAGTCTTTAAAAGCAATATTTTTCTGAAAATAATCTCTAATAATCACTTCTGAGAGTATGAAACTCATCTCAGCTACCCAAGATGTGTGAATACTTAATGTTTAATAGGAAGTAGCAAAGCACCTATAATTAAGGAAAAGGTCAGTTCTACATGAAATCTAAATTCTCTTCAGCCTCTGGAATGAGAATTAAAGTTCAGAAAACATAGTGAAAATTTCAAGTCCAAGACATTCATAACTGATTAATGTGTGATACATATTAAAGTGATTAGCATGAGTTCAGAATAACTCAGGAGTACATAAAGAGCACTGTTTGCATAGGCCTTAATGTGGGTAGGGCCTAGAGGAAGGTGGATTCATTCATTTCAACATTATGACACTTCACTGGTATCTGGGGACAATTTAGGAAAAAGATTTTCAGTCAGTCAATAATGAGGTTTCATGTCTTTATATTACAGTCAGTGTTTTTTAACACACAGACACCCGTGTTTGCAATATGCACTGATTAATCCGTGACTCTTGAGATTTAAACTGCCATTCTCAGAGTTGTCTTTTTACCACAAAATCAACCTAAGGAAAAAAAAAGGGCATTTCCCTTAAGGTGTAAAAAATTTCAAAAATGCACTGTATTTCATACTGTTGCAGGGAATAAAATAAAGCCCCATGAACATTTTGATAAGAGGACAGTGTGATAATACTGCCTTTGAGAAGCTCTCAAAGTGGACCCACAAAGACAAATTCCTTCCTCTGAACAACTTCCCTTTCCATTCTATTGACTCAATCTCTGTTGAAATTTGCCTTGAAAAATACACTTTCTAATAGAGACTGGCTTACTGCAATCTTCATGTAACATATACATAGTAGAAACTATATTATTTCTGTCTTTAAGCATTGTGCTCAAGTTTAATCCATCCGTGGTACATATAAACTCCTCTCTTTGTGTACAAGCACCTGACAGTCTCAATGAAAGGATTCACAGACTCTTCCAATGAAATAGACAAGCAGTGGAAATAGATGTATAAGTCTCAGCTTTACATTTTATTCAGTGACTGCTTACCTTCAGGTGAACAGTCAGTCCCTGAACTAACTCTCAGAAATCCCTAGGTATCTTGATCACTGCAGTACAGGCATCTTCCCTCTGACTCAGTGATCTTCTCTTCCACAATAACACATCTGCAACAAGAGGAATCAGATATCTGACAAGCCAGGCTGACAATATCTTGTGCAGAGACATGCAGGTTGTGAAACTCAGTGTAAAGAAGTTTTAACCCAGATCTAATGCTTCCTGGCAAAACCTAACCACTGACCTACCACACTACGATGACATTAATATTGCCTTAAATCCCGTCTTTTATAACGGAAAAGCTCTCTGAAGGGTTGCAGTACCCATAAAGAAGAGCTTTCTAAGCAGCAAACTTGTGTAGATGTTTCCTGACAGCCTCAGATAAGGTATCCTTTTCAAATATACTTCTTTTCAACCTTTATAGCAATGCAGTCAACTTGCAGTCTCCATAATGCACACAGAATCTAGGTACCATACTCCAGAATTCTAATTCCACTTTCCAATATAATCAAGTCCTTGCCTATCTGTTTGTAAGTAACCTGTGCACAACTTGCACAGAAGAGGACGTAGTATTCAATCCCAGGCTATTATCTGTTTTACTGCACTTCCTCTTACTGTGCGATTTTCATGTGATAAACCTCATTCTTCAAGCACTAGAAAGTGAGGTTTTAGAAGCAACAGTCCTTTAATATATATTGTCAACAAAGAGCAAGTAAAATTATCATTTAGTAAAGATTATTACTAAATATAGATACCTTTTCCACAAGTTTTCCACAGAATTCAAACTGAATTTTTCATGTTTAGTTTCATATGTCAATGGATATGCAGCTACATTAGTACACTACCCAACTTTGTAAATACCTCACTGTGGCTTCCATTCTTATGTAAAATCTGTAACTGGTAACAGAATCCATGAGAATATTTCACCATTAGAAAGGTAACCTCTGTTGTAGTCTATATACCAGAGTCCAAAACATTTATGACTCAATTTCTGTACGGAAATATCCTCTAATTGTGTGATTCATAGGAATCAATCCGGGGGCTAAACATATGTCAACAAGCTAGTTTATCAGTGCTATAAAACTGCTAGTGCAACCTTATCAATAACCTGCCTGCCAACACTTCTTCCAGGAATTTCTTCTACAGTGTGCCAATAGATGTAAAACAAGAGAGGCAAGATTTTTTTTTCTCCTTACTTAGGAGAAAAACTCCATGAAGTGAAAAATGAAAAGGTTATCCACTTCCAAAACCTTCATTAAATGAACAGACCCAAAAGGTCTCTGATGATGAATAGCTCATTATTTGATCTCATTACCCTGGCATGTACATCTATGAAGTGATTGGAAACTAAGAAGTTGCAGCCCACAAGCTTTACAGAGTGTCTGCTAGGGATTAGCACACTCTCCAACACGTCTATAGTTTAGGGCCTATAACAGTGTAGTATGAAAAATAATCGAAAAACTCACAGAACTAATTCCTTGAGAAGACAAGGAATTTCTTTTGCTGTCAAAGAAAATACTTTCCTTACTGAGCCAAAATCTTAGTTTAGACTGGGCTCTGTATGATATAAATAACTGTGCACATTTACTAGTCAAGAAGTTGTTAGTGCTATAAAAATGACCTCCCGTGTAAACAGGCTCAGGACATAAACGACATGATGGAAGTACAAATTTAACATGTCTGAAGATGTAAAGCAAACTCAAGACTGTACAGCGTGTTCAAGAACAGAGCCCAATTATAAATTTTTGTGCTTTAATTTCATAAGGAATACATTTTAGCACTCAGACTATGAAAAGCAAACAATATTCAGTTCTGTTCTGAAGTATAATATGAGGACAGTTCCTCTATATTTTTTATAATTTTCTTTATTTTTTCTCTTTTTTAAATGTCAAGGGATTCTTTCTCATTTCTGTTCTCTTCTGCACACAAAATCTACTCTTAAGCTTCTTCTGAAACCTGTTAACTCCTGTGGTGCTTCTCAGACCAAATACACAGTACTACAAGATCCTTGGCTCTCTACACTTCAGTCCAGAATCCACAGAGAAAATCAGTCTCTCCTGAACTTACCCTTAGATGTGTCAAAGGGATCCTTATACATAGCCAAGTCTTAAGGAAAAAATTAAAAATAATAGTATGTCTGCTACTTCACATGAACAGTAGCACTCAAACTCATTTACATCAAGTGAATTATCAGGAAATAGTTTAAATATGTGAAAGAAATATAATTAATTAAATCCTCATGTTATTAGACTAAGAAAAATAGAAAAAGGATGTAGGTATTTCTAGGTTGCATACCTGTGCATATGCATTTTGTGTAAGTATGACACAATGAAGAAATAATACACAAGATTCATAAAAAATATTGCTGTGACCAATGCATTTTCATACAGCAGCAAGTAGCAAACCTTTCCTGTTTAGCCCCTCTTGAAGTGTTATAGAAGGTTCAGATGATAATTACCAGTTATTTTGGATTTCGGCAAAATGGCACTGATTTTCTGCTCATACTGAATATTGGTATGTCACAAATATAGAATTATGCTTTCAGTTATAAAATGGTCTATTTTCTAACAAGGTAA
The DNA here is from genome assembly GCF_036250125.1 of Pseudopipra pipra. NCBI lineage: Eukaryota > Metazoa > Chordata > Aves > Passeriformes > Pipridae > Pseudopipra > Pseudopipra pipra. The sequence goes on along the minus strand of NC_087549.1, from coordinate 80,327,541 downwards.
AAATTTGGTAATTATCACTAAACATCTATTCATTAAATAAAAAATGCTTTTTCATTATAGGTTAAAAATTTTTTTAAAATGCTGTTAGCTTCACTTTAGAGATACCAAGCTCTTTATTAACAAATGGGCTTACAACTAAACAAAATAATCCCTGAAATAGAGTGATTGCAGCCCACTTTCAAGTCACAATTCACATGAGAACCGCAGAGCAAGGCATGCTGGCTATACTGAAAGAGAGCTATTTCTACTCCATTCTGTCTCCACAGCTCATTCAGAGTGCTTCCTTGTCTTTTGTTATCCCAATCACTTTGCCCACGCTTTGGAGAGTGGAACACTATCAAATTTGACATTGCTGCAGGCCCCCTTAACAGAGCAGAACATCAGCAAGGAAATTATTGTGTGTGGTCGGTGAATTGAATATATTCCTGCAGGCTCAATTCTGAAGCGAAATTATCATGTTTAACTCACTCTCTCCACCAACTAAAACGTAAGAGCATTTTGAGTTGCTGGAGGGCTTGCTGAGAGCTCCACTTGGAAAACACTAGAGTACGTGTGCATACTCAAAAATGTGTCAGGATTACTAACAATATAAACGTAAGTTTTAATAATGAAAATGCAGTCTGAAAGAAAGATGACAGTGCTTGCTTACACGGGAGAAAAGTCACAAATATCAACTTATAGAGAAATTCACTATGAATCTATGAAGAAAAATATTTTCATTCTTTCAACAGAGAAGGTAGTCCAGAGTACAAACATCTAAAAGCTCAGCTGTCATTGGACATCCTTTATTATCATGTCCATCCCTTTATTATCACAAAGGAATGATCTAGAACATTATCTGCTTCAGTTTTGCTTACTACTTTTTCTCTGTCTTTTTTTGCTTTAGGTAGCAGAAGAGAATTACTCATTTCTTCAGCAAGTTTTTTTGGCAGTGCTTAGCCCACATTATATGTGTCTTGCAAAACATTCATTAATTACTTTGAGGTTGTCTGAAGAAAACAGTGGCAACACTCACCCCATTTTACTGAATGGCATTTGAGAATGGACATACCGAGATCAAGAGATATGCAATGTACAAACTGTTGTAGGCAAAAAGGTCTTAACTTGTGGAATTTAATTTTGTTTAATTACTGCCAATTAGCACAATAATCTACTCAGATATTAGGAAATAAGAAAGCAAACAGTTAAAAAAATAGTTAAGGAAACACTTTGTCCCCAATAATGTCCTTTTCTTCCTCTTTTCCATCTCCTCCCACCCTCCCAAATGTTGCTGTCTCTCAAACAGGCTTGCTCAGACATGCCACATGACCTGGCTGTGGCTTTGGTAGATAGCAGGCTGCTCACACCCCCTGTGATTCCAGGTGTGATGATGCTGCCTGTGCCCAGCATGCACAGGCATCTGAAGACCCATTTTTCCAGTTACTTCACGCAATGCAGGAATCTGCATTAGAAAGACTGACTACATCATCACTGAAATGAGTACTATAACAGTAAGAACATTTTAAATCTAAATATTAAAGCTGAACATTTATATGCAGGAAAACCTGAGACACAGAGACTAGCTCCCAAGGTCACAGATATAAACTTTTTATTCACATCACAGTTTCAGAAAACTTTCTGAAAAACACATTTCCTCAAAATAAAAGATCTATTGCAGAAAACATCTGTCATGAGTTGAAGCACTGGAGCATTGAAAGGAGTTATGAAACCTATAAAAATGAATTGCAACAAAATAACTGCTTTAAACTAATCTAATGAGTATGATTTAATTTAGGAAAAATTCCCTCAGCATTGATTGTTAGGTGTTTTTATGCTACAGTGGTGTAAGAGTACTGTGAAAAGAGAAAAGTACAAAAATTACAGCAAGCAACTTGAAAGGATTATAAAACATCATACTTTTGCCCTTTTTACCCAAGTAGTAATCTTACTCTATTAAATTCAGTATTTCTGTATGTTTCAGAGTTCAGCAAGAAAATAAGCATTTGTTCTTCATCCAGAATAAGTTAAAATTGTCCTTTCTTATGTTACTAATATTCATGCTTTTTGGCAGTCCTGATCCAGGAATCAGCAGTTAGGCTTTCCTTCACTTTACTTGGGTTTTTTTGTCTGTCTCTTTTTGTAACTGGGGAATTGATGTCAGATGGGCACAAAACAAGACCCACATCACTTAGTGATATATGATCTCTTTTTTTTTTTTTTTTCTATTTTAAATGCTAGCCAGGATGACTAGAGCAGTGGAGAGCTCTGACTCATTTGTGGCACTTGCACACTTCCCAACACCACTTGTTTAAGACACTTGTGGGCTCCGTAATAACAGTCCCAGCCCAGCCTCCTTGATTCCCTCCATACCTGCAGCAAACCAGGGGGTTTCACGTGTTTTTTTCTATAAAGCTCTTGTTTCCCACTTTAAGCATGTTATGAGGGTGTGAAGTTAGCAGCAGTTATGTGGCAAGGTTTGTCTATTACTTCTTTGCCCTTCCAGACCAGAACAGATTAAAGTAGTCTGTTAGAACTAGGTGGATGTCATCAAGAACTCAGCTCTTTCACGGCAACTTTTCTCTATGACAGCTTGTATATTCCTTTCTTACTAAGTTATAAAACCAAATAAGACGAATAGTGCTAATGTTTCATCACATTTTGTGATAATACATTAGAGTTCTAATACATTTCCACACCGGAATTTAGGATCTAGATGAAAGATTAAACTACAGTTAAACTAAGTTTGCTTGATAAACAGTTGGAAGTACTGACTGACACCAAATATGGAAATGTTTTCACGATCAAGCTGGAAGCAGAAAATGTATACAATAATAAAGTAACATATGACTTTATAAATCCAGGGAACAAAAACTAATAACTTGATAATTTATGCATAAATAAAGCATAATAAAAATATCTTGCAGCATTATGATATGTTTACTAAAACAGCACATATAAAATAGCAAAAAATATGTCAGAGAAGAGAATTATCAGAGATTTACAATTAAATTCCAAAATAAATCCTTTCCTGTACTATACAATTTAACTTTGAAGTGCTCAAGTGTAATAATTTCTGTGAAGTACCATGCTACAGTATGTCATCTGATGCACAGCAACTCACAAAACCCCTCTGCTACAAGGGCAGACGCATCTCCTATGTTCTGTCACTTCACAGTTGTCATTGGAAAATGGAGGCACACAAAATTACCGTGGATCAGTTGATTCACCAGCTCTTCTGGTTATACGGTCCTGTATTTGAGTCTTTAGTTGTCTGGGAAATTAAGGCTAATTCTGCCATTTTCATCTGTCCAGTTAATTACAATTACAATGTAGAGTTTAATAAAAAAAAAATATTTTTCAGTGACCAAAATAGCAAAATATTACCAATGCCAATCATATGACTATTTGCTCACTATTTTAAATGTACTACACTGAATCTATAAAAGAGATTTAATAATATGCATATATTATAGGGAATGTATGTTGCACTCACATAACATTCTACTATTAAATTATAATAGTAAGAGAGTAAAAATAAAAAACTTTGTATTAATACAAATTTTCAGCTGCCGTAATTAGCTCTGTCACAGTTTTTTTTCCATTCTTTTTCTTCTGAAGTGTCTCCACAAAACAGTATCTCTCTCAAACAAAAAAATCAATGGAAATTACGTTACAACAAATTTCAAGTCTTAATAGATATCATAAAAAAGGCAGTAATTCCTGTAAAATTTAACTGAAGTTAAAATATAAGGTCTCATTCAGCATTCACAAAAACATGTCTGAGACCATCAGAAGGTGTACCTTGGATCTGGAATTGGTTCCTGGAGCAATGCCAAGTAAGAGACAGAAGTTAACTATAAATCTTGTAAAAATAAATCAGTATTGCTTAGTAGAGAAATAACTCTGTGAAAGAACTTCAGTTATCACTTAGAACTCCCAGTTAATTGTCTACAGACTCTCTGCCCACTTACTGCTAGTACCAAAGAGGCTGCTGTACTGTGTTTGGGATTTAGTGGTTGCTGAAAAGGAGGATTCACTTCTGTATTTGCTTAATGCACTGAAGAAAAATACATCACAACTAGTATTGTATTCTTTCAAAGTAAAAGTAAGCCTTTCTATCAGAGATACATGATGATTTCAGGCTAGCTCATGTCTTCTTGGGACGAAATAGGCATTGTTTGTGTGCTCCCGGATTTGACATAGAGACTGACTAAAATGTTTAACCACTAATTTCCAAGTTGTCTTTTCTAAGCTGACTCTGCTATACAGTAATGCTAACAACATAAAAAATAATTTGGAGTCAATGCATGTTAATAAGAGCTCCAGCCTTCTTGAAACGGTTAGCATTTCTGTCTCCAACACTGATTCTAGTATAGTTTTCCCCACTTTTTGAATGAATAATTCAACAGAGAGAAAAGCATGTGAAAGAGCAAGCACGGATTTATGCATTCTCTTTCTAACCACAGTATTTTTTAAGTATATATGCCAACTGTCTTTAGTCTTGTGGTTTCTGACAGATAAGAAATTTCATGCCCAGCACTGAGTGAGGAAAAAAAAAATTCATTCCTTATTAAAAAGAATCAATCGATTTCAGAAAAGGAGGATCAAACACGAAGTTTTAGAATCCCTATGAAGTGTTTGGTACACTGAAAATGTTTCCACTATATAGCTAGAAAAGTAGTCAATGATTTCCTAAAAATATTTTTCTTGAAAGCTGATTCCATCCTATGAAAAAATGAATAAATTTATCCTCTCAAGGTAAACACTTGTGTTGGACACTTGTTGAAAGTGTTCTGCCAAGCTGGTTTCAAGGAAATGAACGAAAACACTTTTTATGCTTTCTAAAAGAAATTACATGGAACATGTGGAGTCTAAAAGCATGTACAGCAATGGTAGAATTCAGACAAAGGCATATTAAAAGAAAAAAAAAGTTACTTTGAATTTCATGTACTTTACCTTCTATTATTCATGTTTCATTTAATAGTCATATGTTCAGAAAATTCACATAATCGGGATGTCCTCAGACAACTGCAAGAGAAGTGTAGGGAACAGAACAAAGGTCTCTATGTAACCTTTGTTGATCTTACCAAGGCTTTCAATACTGTGAGCAGAAAAGGTCTATGGCAGATTTTGGAACACTTAGGTTGTCCCCCCAAGTTCCTTAAAATGATCATTTCACTCCATGAGGATCAGCACGGCCAAGTCAGATATGGCAATGCACTTTCTGAGCCCTTTCTAATAACTAACGGTGTGAAACAAGGCTGTGTTCTTGCACCAACCCTATTCACAGTTTTTTTCAGCATGATGCTCCAAAGGGCCATGTCAGACATCAATGATCGGGATGGTATCTACATTCGATATCGTACTGATGGAAACCTATTCAACCTAAGGCGACTGAAGGCCCACACTAAGACCCTAAACCATCTTGTCCGGGAGCTGCTTTACGCTGATGACACCACTCTTGTTGCCCACACAGAAGCAGCTCTGCAGTGTTTAGCATCCTGCTTTGCAGATGCTGCTGAGCTCTTTGGGCTGGAAATCAGCTTAAAGAAGACAGAAATTCTCTATCAACTGGCACCTCAGGAACTCTTCCATCATCCCCATATCACCATTGGCCAATCAGAGCTCTAATCAGTCCAGCAGTTTAATTACCTTGGTAGCCTCATCTCCTCGGATGGTAGGATTGACAGAGAGATAGACAACAGGTTAGCAAAGGCATATAATGCTTTTGGAAAGCTTCATAGAAGAGTTTGGCGAAATAAACACCTGAAGAAAAGTACAAAGATCAGTGTTTACAGAGCCATAGTGCTGTCTACTCTCTTATACGGATCTGAATCATGGGTCATCTACCACCACCACCTGCGACTCCTAGAACGCTTCCATCAACGCTGTCTCCGTACAATCCTAAATATTCATTGGTCAGATTATGTGACTAATACATCTGTTCTTGAACAAGCAGCAATCACAAGTATTGAGGCCATGTTACTGACAGCTGCGCTGGGCAGGACACATCTCAAGGATGAAAGACCACCACCTACCTAAGATCTTGCTTTATGGTGAACTTGCCACTGGCTGCCGCATGAGAGGAGCCCTGAAGAAAAGATACGAGGACTCCCTGAAACATCATCTCAACCTTGACCATATTGATCAACATAACTGGTCTACTCTGGCCTCCAACTGGGAGGTCTGGAGACACACCATCTGTAACGCTGCTGCTTCTTTTGAGAACGCACACAGGATCACTCTTGAGGAGAAAAGACAACGCAGAAAGAATTGTGTCTTGCAGAATATACCACCTAAGGAGTCCTTCTGCTGTACCTATTGTAACCGGACGTGCCTATCTCGTGTTCACCTTTTTAGCCACAACGCGCTTGTAACAAATGTGGGTAGAGTCCTTCCCAAATTTTCATTCACGAAGCCTAGCCATGATGAAAACCAACACAAAAATCTAATACTCAGCCTCCACTGTTAAATCCTTTACTCTGTATAAGGAAAGTATATTGTAAGGCACAGGGTATTTTAAATCTTATTTAATATTCTCCTCATCAGAGAAGAAACAAAGAGTGGTAGTGAATGTTGTCTATGTTAGTGCATTAGAAAGTTCTTGAGAGGCAAGAGATAAGGATGATTATCTTAAAAACTAAAAACATTGAACATCAGAGGAATAAAGTCGGAGACACTTGTCCATAGATTATGAAGCTACTGAAAGTCTGGAGACTGTGCTTGAAAAAGACTTCAAAATTGGTTCAGAAATTATGAAGATTCCAGTGAGATAAGATGAACGGTATCTGTGAAAAAAATTAAAATGTCTAACCATAGTATACTAGCATGGCCAGAGGAGAAAATACTGACTGTAAAGTTAATAGACTTAGATAATGTATGATAAAAAGAAATCATGTTCAAAAATTTCATGAAAGACCAATTTTCACTTATGTAGTCAAACAGTCAAAGTATCAAGTGGAATGAAGACTGATACATTTCTTGAGGTTTTTAAATAAAGAATGAATACTTTTTCAAAAGAACTCATTCACTACAAGCCTTTAGGCTTAATATAAGCAGATATACAACTGGTACCTCTGCTCTTAACATAAATGAATCTGTAAATCTTAGCTCTCATCCTTTCGATCACCTTTGCATCACCTGACTGTCCCTAAGGTTTATGACAGAAAATCTTAGTCAAGGAATCTAATTCTATTTGGTTCTTAAGCAAGCAGCGTAGGACTGCGGATAAAGGGGAATATATCCATGTGCTCTCCAACATTCTTATTTCGTTAAGAATACTAAACACATTTTTTTTAACAAACCATTTTTTGCCAAAGAACATATGCTATGCTGAAGTTTTTGTAACAGATGTCCATGAATATGGACTACTAATTTATATAATGGATTACTAACATATTAAATTCAGCAACTGCAGTTTACAAAACAGATTAAATCCTATAGCACAGAATATTTTTTTTCTTTGAAAGATACAGGCTAATAATACGGACTTAAACTTTCAAGCACCACCCCCTGTACATTTATATTGTACAAGGGTATATTTTCTGTGGTTTCAATGTCCTTGACTTTCTCTGTTTATTTACCCTATGATTTATGTGGTGTCTTTGCTGGAAGAGGTGGTGTATAAATCTATTGCATTCTCAGCCTCATTATTAGTAATGGATTCATTTTCAGTTTCATCACTAAAAACAGTTCATTATCTGCAAAGGCAAAATTATCTTCATATAGATTCTGAGGTAATTGATTCCTCTATTTATGAGCTGAAGGGAATGTTGCTCACATAAATTGGGAATGAAAATTCTTTTTCTTCCCCTCCCCCTTTCTTCCATACCACAGTGGAATGAAAAACTGCCATTTTCACAGAAAATATAAAAATAATCAGTGATAAACCAAGTTCAATTACTCTCAATGATGTTATTCATTGCCAAAATAGTTTCTTAATGATATAGGCTGGCTAATTGAAATGGACATATTCTTACATCATAAATGAAGTCTCTTAAAGCATCTCTGGAAAGAAACATTCCATTTATTAATACTTGCAACTGTTAATACTATTTTCATTCTTTCTTTTTCATAGTTATCTAAGAACGCTTTTCATCCTTTTGCAACACAGAGCACAATTAAAGAATTAAAATAGTATTACTCTATGACTGAAATCTCCTTGTCACTCAAAGAGGGTGAGAAGGGAAGGACTGAACAGAAGTATTCTGAGCACTTTTAATTAAATAGAAGGTTTTTTTTTCTTTCTGGTTTTAATTTGATTAATTTATTTAATATCTGGAATGGAGCAAGAGACATGCAAATTGACTTTATGGTTTCTTTTAGGTTCACTGATGATACAGTTTTGTTCTAGATCAATTGTGCTAAGTGGTTTACATCTGAGTGGTTTACTTCTGAATGTACATCAGTATGCCTATATATTTCTTCATTTAAATTATAGCATAATAAAATAGCTATATCACTCCACAGGCAGCATGGTTAAAAGTCAGATAAACAAGAAAATTGTGATCTTAACTTACCCGAACAATAGTATAAACCAATTGTGGGGAAGACTGAGGGTAAAATTAAAGAAACTGAAAAGTTAGGAAAATTGCAGTCAGCTTACATGCTTAGGGGGGAAGAAATGGAGGGTGGAATGGAGTGAAAAGATACAGACATGGTTATAACTGTATAGAAAATTATAGTGAGAAAGTTGCTACTCCTTGCAAGGAATGAAGTGAGCATGCCCAACTTCCAACACACAAAACAGGCTAAGGGAGATTAGATGGAGAGTGGAGTGGAGCGGAGACACTGCAGCCAGGTTCTGTTGAAATCCTTCCAAGAGGGGGAACTTGGTGGTACCTTGTAGCTGATAAGTTGCATAGCAACTCTCAGCCAAGTGAGAAAAAGGAAGATTTTTTGCTGTTAAACCAGCAACTGTGGCAAAATCACAGATGCACACCTCAATCCCAAAGGTTACTTAAGATGTAATACTGATGTTACCTACCTCCAAGGTATGACCATCCCCCACTGAACATGATGTATGACTAGAGCTGCTCAAGCTCCACCTAAACATAAAAACAGTTTGAGTTAAAAATGTGGAGAGGACTCTATTTAACTTCAGGGATCAGTCGACAGGTTGAACCTGTCATCTCCCTCCCAGGGACTTCTATTAGGTAAGAACTGTATTCTGTGCATGCTGAATAATTATCTAAGTTAGCTTTTATTTGGGGTTAGAGGTTGTTAGTATATTGCTTCAAATACGTTTTTGCAGTCAGATATTACCACTGGCAATCCTTAAACTTTATCCTGTCACAATTTTCTATTATATTAATATTCTGTAGACTGTTAGTGTGAGTCCTTCAAGGGTGCTCACCGTTGCCAGCAGTGGGTAACATACTCGACTATGGAGGCCCAGGAGATGGTCTCTCTTATAATGTTGGCGTGTGTCCCTGGATCTTTCCTGGGACCCCGAAAGGCCAGTTAAAGGTGTGGAGACCCAGAAGAGGGTCTTTATGTTTGCCTGTGACCCTGAACAAGTCAATCATTCTGCTCTCTGATTGAGCAGACTGTTCCATGAAGGGTCCCCATAAGGGAACGCTGACAGACTGGTCAGACACAAGGGTCTCAGCTTTCCTGGGGCTCTGACAGACTAAACAAACACAAAGGATTTGAGAAAATCTTCCCTTCCATGTGATACCAGTGGAAACTAGACTTTATTATAAAGAATTAAAAAACATTGTGTAAATAGTTTTGTTTTCATTACTAAATCTATGAAGTAAAATTAGTTTGTAATTTTGTATTTCTAACATCTGTGGTCTTCATGGTCTTTTAAGGTATATTTTCATTTGGTCTTCCAAACTGAAACTTTTTTTTTATTTTTTTATTTTACCTTGAAACTTGTGTGGACCTATTACAACATGAAGCCACCGTATTCTGCTAGACCTTCCTCAGAAGGAGCAAAAACAGGTAAAAATTAAATCAGTTAGGTTCTAACATAGTAACAGAACATTTTGATAATTTACTTCAAGCTGTTTCTCAGTATTACGGTGTTTGTTTTCATGACTGTCTAAAATTAAAGAACAAAACAACTCAGAAATAAATCCCCAAAGTCTTTGTTTTAGATTGCTCCCTCCATGGGGACTTTTGGAACACAACATAGGAAGACACCAATAGCTACAATCACGTCAAACACAGCCTGTTCTGTCTAGCTCAAAAAGAGCCCCCTGTTCTCCATACCCTGTACCACTTGGTGAGGGAGAAGGTAGAACAGTTAGGAACAAAGGAGTGAGGCTGAACCTGGGAAGGATTGTGTATGTGTGTGTGTATGTGTGTTTGCGTGTGTGTGCGTGTGAGAGACAGTGCGAGTGTGAATGTGTTTTAGTTGTCTTCGTTTTTTGCCTTCCAAGTCTGTTTCTAATGGGCAATAAATTAAATTAATCTTCCCCTACTTGAGTCTTTTTCACCTGTAGTGGCAACTGACCCATAAACTCTTTCATCCTATTTTGTCCCACTTTCCTATTGAGGTCAGAGAGAAGTGAGAGAGTGACTGGGTAGGGAGTTTGACAGCTGGCTAAGGTTAACCCAACACAATACCAGAAATTGAAACTCATTCTCCCTTGGTACAAAACTAATGATCAGCTTCAAGCCTCAGTGGTGAGTCTTGGTGGCGAACTTACGTATTAGGTAGGTTTACATATTTTCTGTATGATATTTGTTATATCAGCAATACTGTCTTTCAATTACCATTCTGGTTCTGCTCCTACACTATATGCCTGACCCTATGGATCTATAACATTTCTCTGTCTACTTCTATTAAAACAACAGAAAAGTAAATTTTATCAGCAGCTTCCAAAACTAGTAAGACCAGCCTCCATAAATATTGTTCTGTTCTTTTGAACATTTTTCTGTTGTTTGGTTTTTTTTTTAATTTTTTAAAGGGTTTTTGTGAATGTACTTCAGAGGACTTGAATATTTTAGATTGCTTCTTATTATCAGTTATGAAAGTTTGCATTTGATATGAAAGTGTTATGAGATACAGCATAATCTGAGATAATTTCAATATTAAAGACATATCAGTCACACTCATAAGCAGCCTGTATAATTTTAAAACAATCACTGTCAAAATGTTCTTTTATTTTCTTCTGAGGAAATAAGGCCTTTGAACATGCCTAGTTACAATCAGTCGTTCCAGGTATTCTGAAATAATTAGTGGGTTTTTGTTTCATATTTGTGGCACTTTCTCAAGAGAAAAGCACGCATCTAACTTTTCAAGAAGAAAATTCAGGTGTCGTTCTCCAGATAGACAAACTATCTAAATAAATCTTGAAAAAATTTATATCTTGAATAAATATATATAGAAAAAAAAAAACCACCAGAATTTATTGACTGCAGACAAATAAATGTAGAAAAAATTGTTTAAAATCAGTGAAAACCATATATCTCAGGTTTTTTGTCTTGCCTGTTGAGAAAAAGGCCCTGACCATTTCTGAATGAGTACCACTGATGTGTTTGCCAGTACTTCTGAATACAATAGACAGAGAGCTGGGGATATAAAGAGGTTAAAAAAAAAACATATCAGGAATTAAGTGGAGACAGAAAAGCAGATAAAAGTGGAAAACAAGATCAATCAGTGTGCAAATTGAAACTAGAAATGCAGGAAAAGAAAAAAATATGAGAAAAGAAGGAAAGGTAGAAAAATAATAATAATAAAAAAAAACAGGAAAAGAAAATCCTTATGATTGGAAAGCATCTAGTATATAATAGCCAGTCTATTCCCACATAATTATGAAGATATCTGTAATATCTTTTAATTTTACTTCCCACAGGAAATTTCTTGTTTCTGGAAACTTAGAAGAGAGCCCTAAACAACACAGTTATAGTTACAAAATGGAAACAAAGTCTGCTCTGAGAGAAGAAAATTTTCTCATAAAGGAACCTAATCTAATAGTTTTCACTTTCTACATCTTATCTTTCTATATACATGTTCTAGGATCCTTGTTTATTTTTCTTTTCAAAACATCAACAGAACATCTTCACATAAAAGTATATTCTGAAAAAAAATTCACCTTCTTGTGTGTCCCTGGTATTCTGACAAAATTCTATTAACAAAACATCTGTTAATGCCTGTGTCAAACAGCAAAGACAAATGTATCACAAACTATGTGTAGAGCATGACTGAAGGATACTAAAATATGGCAATTTTTGGGTAGGCAAAATAAATCAAAATAAAAGCATGAGAGAGCATAAAGGAATTGAGATAAACTCCATAGTAGTCCAAGCAAAAGAAAAGCAATGAAGTTTAAAAATTTAAAGATGCAAATATTATGGTATTCAAGGGATTTATAAATCATTCAGAATTGCTAAAAATCTACATGAGCCTAAATTCTAGGGAAATAAACAATAAGTTAAAATAATGTTTAGAAAACATGAATTGAAAATTCAGTCTCACAGCTGAATTCCCACAAAACCAATTGATGACTAGTGTTAGAACATGATTCATTTAATTCATCGGGGAAAGTAGAAGAAAACCCCTCATTTTTAAAAAGAGAAATAAGGAAGATCTGGACATTACAGACAAGTAACTCAGTCTCTCTTCTGTGTCTGGCAAGATCATGGAGCAGGCTTTCTCTACATAAACTTTTTAACATAAATATGGTCCCATAGAAAGCTGTTTATCAATCAGCAACCATTTTTCAGGATTATATTGCATCTCTAGGAAGTATTAAAACATACTCTCATTTGTCAAAAATTCAGTACAATTTTTCTCTTTTTCACACACTAATTGATTTAGCATCAAATAATTAGGAGTATGCATATATAAGGAAAATGCAAAGGAATTCCCCACATACACTTGAAATACACAGCAAAACATAAAAAATTTTTTGCGGGCTTTTTTTTTTTAGGGAAATAAATGACTGTTACAAATCCACAAATTTTTTTTCTCCATATAGCAAATTAAACAGACAAACAAAAAAAATAGAACATTCCAACAACAGATTTTGGCTGAAAGAATTGAGCTAATTAAAAAAAAATCACTCTTGCACAATATAATGCTGATGAAAGTACTTTTTTAATGCAAAAAACAAGAGCAGTCTTTTGCCAAAATCTGTGGGCTATGTTCACTGTAACATCAGTGAATACTGGACAACCATTCAATTTATTCTAGAAAGCTCAGACCAAAAGACTAGTCTAAATATCCTTAAAAACATTCAAACAGCTGAGTATACTTATATTTAAAGGTTTTTCAGAAAACTTTAAATAGTAAAAGAAAAGATGAGACTTTAACAGATATGACCCTATTTCTAGTGATTCTTATAGATGAATTATGTAATATTGTCTATCAATAAAAATGCAATGCCATTTTTTGTTTAGAAAGGGATTTAACCACTGTAATAAGTTATTATTACAGTTAACAGAAAACTGAGGGGTTATAAGTTGAGAGATCAAAATAAAATTGGAAGAAAAAAATTTCAATGGGTTTAAAAACAAACCAAAACCCCCCCCAATAACAAAACAAAACAAAGCAAAACCAGCATGGGAAATGAGAATCAAAAGCTACTAGACAAAAAAACCCCCACCCTAGTTATAAGTACACCTTTGATTTAAAAAATTATTGAAAAAGAAACTTTTTTATTTTCCAACCATTTCTGCTATAGTGTTTTACAGAGCTGTGATTCTGTGATTCCCCCATGTCTAATGCATAACCACCAGTGGAGGTTAGGGTGTCTGCATCCAATTTACTGCAGAGTTTGGGGAGTGGATGACAATGTGGTAGCCAAGAGCTGTCTGGGACAGTGACCCAGACATATTGCTTATATATAAATATGACAATATCATTTTATTATATAAGTAGTGGGAAACCCAGGGCCCACTGAGCTCTCCTGTACAGCAGTGGGCTGCACAGCAGGATCTCTTGCTGAGTAGACACGCCTCTCAAGTTACTCCTTGAGGCTGAGAGAGTCGCTGCCATAACAGGTTCTCAGTAAGTAACTAATAGCACGCTAAACTTTTAAATTCTAACTAAGTGATATAAAAGAGCAATTGTGCACCTATAACCATTTAAACATAAAGCATTGACTAAACCTGGGACTAGAACTGGATCCAGCCATACCTACACTCCTCACTGAGAAGGAGTTTAGACAGCAAGGTTCCTTTCTGAACCTCATGACTCAAAGATAGGGTCTCTCTGGCAGCTTTAGATAACCTTGTCCTCTATGCACTACATAATCATGTGTGCCTTGCCACTGAATCTTGTTAAACCGCTGTCATATTTACCATTGAGCTTTGTTTACTGGTTTATATCAATAAAGCATATTGTTCCTTCTCTCTTACGAGTAAAGAGTATGTGAAGTACATCACTCCATCCATGTCAATTGTAAAAGAAAAATAAGCATAGAGGTCCCTAAATTAATGCCCAGCATTTAATCCAATAAAAGAATGAAAGAGTACATTTACCTCTGTCAATCTTTCTCTGAAAAGTGCCGTATAAAATTTTTGACACTTTATTTGGCCCAAGTTCAGGCCTATCCTTGAGGTTCTTCACTTTGTCCAGGCAAGCAGTCACTTCCCATTGTGGGCATAGTGGGAAAGGAAAGGTCAATGTTCTTGGCAATATGCATAGGATTTCAGTCATCTGTTCCTCTCCAGGTAATTTTTATGAAATGCAGGGCTAGTCACTTAAACCAAACTCTATAAAGGGACTTTTTTCACTGTGAATTTTAAAGGAAGAAATTGCAAATTAATTCAGATAAAACTGAAGGTAATGGAACTGAGATCTAAAAAGCAATGGAATTTGGGTTTAGAATTGAGATCTAAGACTTAAATCTCATCTAGTCCATGAAAAAATACATTCCTATTCCTAAAGGCATTTACTACAAACAACTGTGAAATAAAATGTCCTCTAAAAATAGTATATGAAGATTTCTATAACAACAAACCCCTCCAAATCTACTTGTACTGAAAAACATGTCTAAACTGAAAATTTAGACAGCAAACCATGATCAGACTGCTTCTGTGCTGTTCTAACCTCTAATAAGACTCAAAGTCAGACAGAAGTACATAAGACTTCTGGAAATAAAAGGTTAAAAATCAGATTTGAATTAAAAACCAAAAGACACAAGTTAGGTATGAAGGTTTTGAAGAGCACAAATTTTCGAAGCAATATGTTAGAAACAAATTAAGTATGTAAAAATGAAACAATTTTGTATTTATTTAAACAGGTGTTTGTAGGAGGCGTGTCTAAAGGTATAGGGGACGTACTGGGGCAGAGAAGCCCAAGGGAGCATGTGCCTAGATGGATAATCCCATTGGTTAGAAGGTTACATGGTTTTAGGGGATAAAAGGGAGCGCGAAGTTTGAATAAACTCTCTTTGATTCCACCCACATTGGAGAGCGGACTCATTCTTTATCATATAAAGACCGCCAATGTAACAGGTGTTTATTAAAGTTTTGTGCTTATGTACCAGAACTGTAATAACCATATTTGAGTAAAATTCTGTACAGTATAGTAAATATTGCTGTGCATTAAACTCAGTATTCTCATTCCATGTGATTTAAAGCCAAACTTGCAGACACATTTTTTTTAATTTTTTAAAAATCTCTTCTACATCATTATAGGTAAGATTAAATTTATGTTTGACATGAAATTTCAGGAATACAGAATATGCTTCTTGGTTATCTCTTTGTCACTGCCTCAATAAGCAGGTTTCTTCACTTCCTTCCCTTTCCAAACAATCCTCCATTTCTCTTCTGTAAAAGTCACCCACTTTCTCTCTCTCCCCCACTTCCCTTCCTCATTATTTCATACCTGCATGATCAGTTTGCTTTACATCTCCCCTTTTCTCCTTACATCTCTGTTGAACTGCACCAATTTTAGTAGATGCCTGCATTCTGGGTTCCCTTTTCCACCTCATCTTCTTTCACTAGGTGTGGTTTTCCAGTAAAGAGGTGAATTAGGTTTCCTGAGGTGGAAGACACAATGTTTTGAAGGCTAAAGGTGAATCATGAGAGTAAGAGATTTGGTGGATTTTTGTGCACAACAATTTCAGCACAGAACTCAGCTTTTCAGTTTGATATGCACAACACATAGGCTTGATCAAAAAATCCGAAAGTTATTAGCAAGTCTCCTTCAGAAAGTTTCAGCATACATGGAATAAGTTCTTTTTTAACCTCAAGATGTAAAAAGCAAAGTTAGTTTTCTCCCTAATGAAGACAGGAGCTGTTGGATTAAGCAATTAATTTACTACTTAAGCCTCACTGACATTTCTTCACTATGCATCTTGACAACCCTCACTGTGAACTTAACATCACCTTCACAAGTTTTCCTTGGAGACTAGCATTATCATGATAGGAAGCAAGTAGTGAATACCAACAACAGATGAATTAAAACTAAAATATCCATTTTATCCAGCAAGTCTTGGCTATAATCCAAAGCCAGTCTGGTCAGCAATGCCTCAGCTCTTCAGAACAAAGCACTCAAACATGATGCTGCTGAGCCTTTGCTTATTAATATTGAGATGTAACACTTTTTTCATTAGCTCATGAAACAAACTTTTAATTATTAGAGTAAAATATTTTCCCACCCCCTTTTTCTTAAACCTTGCCTATATGACAAAAGAGAAGGTAAAAAGTATGAAAAACTGGTTAAATAAAACGTTTGTTAAAGATACCCTTCTCTTCCCTTTGTCCAACTGGTATCCTAAATCCAACTTGCTATTAAATTAAGTATTTTATATTTTTTTTTACATGCTCTGTAAAAAAAAAAAAAGAAAAAATTATAAAGCACATTATTTTGCTTAATGAAACACATCACAAGCAACAGATTACTTGGTTCAATTCCTGTTGGAAAAATTACAAAGGTATAAAATCAGAATTATAACTTGGACCTAAGCCATTCTTTTGACACAGAAATAAATGGCAATTATTAAAGCTGAGTAAGACAACTAACTTGTACTTTTTTCATCAGTGGTCAACAACAGCACCTTCATTCTAATGGTTTATCAAAATTGAGGCTTGGCAAACATACATGCAGATAAATAATTTAAATAAAAAAGCAAACGTGTTATAGTTTAACATCTATTGTCTATTAGCAAAAGACATATTCATATGTGAAAGCAACTGTATGTTTTATCTGAAATACAGAGCTTTGAGAAATGTAGAGAAATCAAGCCAAAAAACTGAAATTATAGTAAGAAAATGAAAATTTTCATGTTTCAAAACAATTTCAACACAGGAGAAAAAAAATGAAAAAAAAAAAAAAAAGGTTTGTAGAAAATAAACCAGCAATTAAAAAGGTAGAAGATAGGTAGTAAAAGTGAAATGAAGAAGTAAGATAGAGAAGATTGGGGAAAATAGCATTATTGGGATGAAAAAAAAAAAAGAATAAAAAGGGATATAACTCCAAAATGTTTTTTAAATGATCAGAAACATATAGACTGACTACATAGTTATTCATCTCCAGTACCTTGTATTTCGCTTCACCAAGACCTGGAAGCATGGGTATGTAAGAGAATAAACATCTTTGATTCAATGATCTACGTTATTAGAGGAAGAGGGAGAAGTGTCTCCTTGTACAGTTTGAAGTCCAAGGAATCCAAGAAGCCTTCTAGGTTGAATTAGTTCTCTCATGAAATGAGTGTTTTCTTGAATTAATGATTTATGTTTGTCCTAACACTATACTGATGTACATGGCATCCTGTATGGCTATTCAGCTAGGTACAAAGTGTTTCTGAAAGCCCACAAACTCATCATTTTGGACTTTCATAAAACCTGAAAACATTGTTTGATTTGAATTTACCGTGTTTGATTTTCTGTTTACCTTTCCTTTGCCTTTGCAAATTGTATTTGAAAGTTTTACTTTTATCCTCCCAGTTTTACTTTTCTCTCTGGCACATACAAAATCATTCTGAAAGGCTTATGTACAATCTGAACAAAAAAAATAGGGAAAAAGTTGAGTATTTTCCATTTTACCTTTAATTTATTGTTAATTGATCTTTTTAAATGAGTTTTTTCAGCCATTTTAAAATTTGTAACGTCTGTATCATTATATCCAACCACAAAAAAAAAAATATTGTATGGTGTCTGTTATATTTTTTCCAAGCATGTGTAGGTGTAAAGCAGATTTACACGAAAAAACATCACATACCAGAAAGCTGAAAATACACCATTCCAGTCAAAATACCTGGTTCTAAAAAAAAAAAAAAAAGGAAAAATTAGGTCTTTAAAAAATTGTAAGTATTGTTAAAATCTCACCACTTAGAATTTGGTAACAAAATTCCTGCTGAAGTAGGAACGAACAACAACTATGAACAACAACTAAAAATTATTCTCAAACAGAAAATTGTAAATGGCTGTGAAATGCTGCTATAATACTGTAACTGGAAGAACGCTTTACAATAAAGTCTCTTATTCATGATTTTCTAACCTAAATAAAATTTAAATTCCTTAAACACAACTGTACTCTCTATAAGTCATCCATCTCCAAATATTCAATACTGTCAGTTGAATAGAGAGATGAAATAGTGTGTTAATTTGAAACATATTTTAAAGAAAAATTTGCACTAAAGAGATAGTGTGAATCTTTTCCTTTACTATGCTGGAGAACTAAAATGATTTTCAACATTAGGAGAAAAAGAATTTATGAAGGGAGGAGGTCTACAAACTGAGGGGTTAAAATTAGGACAAAACTGAAGAAATGTATATGAAATAAAAGGTACCACATTACATATTTCTGTACTGGTTTTGCTCTCAGTTTCTAACCAAGTTAATTTTTTCTCATCTTTATTGTAAATAATAAGAGATAAAACCAAATCAGATAACTGCAGATCAGATTAGTCTTTTTTATGCCTATAACACATTTGACCTAACATGGGTAGCATTGATGGTCTGTGAATCCAGTCTTCAGTGCAAGCTCAGGTCCTAAATTAACATGACAGTGCTCTTAATTGGTTACCCATATTTGTCTAAATGGAGTTCTACTACCAAAAATAACAATTCTGTCATGACCAGTAAGGTTGAAGATAGAACAGACTACACCCATGTGCTAAGGCAGAAGTTTCTTTAGTAACAGACTTGACACCTGGCAACACTTATCATGACTAACACAACACCAAGAAATCTACCATCTCAATCATATCGTCTCCATACCTGGGGGTTTTGTGGGTTTTTGGTTGGTTAGTTCGTTGTTGTTTTTGTTTTATTTCTTTTTATCTTTTTTTGTTGTTGTTTTCCCTTCAGAACCTTCTGAATACAACTCAGTTAAATCTAAAGTTGCTTGTGTTTCATCATTATTAATCTTTCTTCATAGCAGGCACATGCATCAGTCTCCTTCAACTATCCAATGGTGAAAACCGTTTTATAATTTTGCTAGCTATATGATTAACTATAAACTGATGTATTTCAGTAATAAAGTCATGCAACACCAAAACCAAGAGCTTGCTGTTTCACTCCTTATTTCACATCTAAATACACAAAAGCAACATGTACACTGCTTTTATATTTTACTCAGCTCTAGTCTTACTGAAAAAGTGTGGGGTTTGTACTTCAGTGTCTTAAGACACAAATATTTATTCTTATAAATCAAAGGTTTAAAAGTCTAATACTTAAGTCCCATACTGTACTTAACATAGATCTTAAAAAGTAGCAGAACAAGACAATCATTCTTCATTCTAGATGACTAGGTGAGAACATTTACTTTCTTCCAAGGAGTTCAATCTGCTTTTAGTCATATTACTAGTTTAACATGAAAATGTAAAGTACGTGAAAGGATAAAACATCATTTATTCAATTGAATGTTTATTCCTATTAAAATATAATCTTGTAATATGTCATCATGTTCTGTGCTAAATGCATGAGGTATAAAAATTTTAGTTCATAACACAAGGGAGGATAAGGATGATGCTAGTTAAAGTATAGATATATAGTTAAAAACATTGATGAGCTACAATGTATTAAGATCTAAGGTGTGTTTTTTTGACAGAGAGGGGATCTAATTCCTATTTTACGCTGAAATTGATGATGGGAAGTGAAAAGGAGTAAAAAATCCTCGTGGAACCAAAATTAAGACTGGGCAAAAGCCTGAAGTATCTGGCCAATGTACAGTGTACATTATCAGTTATGTCCATTCATTTTCCTGAGAAAGAATATACAATGACAGGTAATTTTAATGACATGTGAGGAGACAACAGGATAATGTTTATATTTCCCTAATCAGAAAAGATGTATTTTCCTAATGAGAGGACACGGGAAGATCAAAGACAGAAGATCATTGATGAATTTCACAACCTTTTCTGATGACAGCTTATCTATATAAAAAAATGTAATGGTACAGGTACTTCTTTTCAGGTCATCTGATCAAAGTTTAAAAAGTTTAAAAAGCACTTTTTCATATGGGAAATATCTGAAAAAAACCCCACCTTATCTGGCAACAGTTTTTATTTTCAAAGAGTTTTTATCAGTATATAGCAAATAATGCGGTACTAAGAACAAGAAATTTGACTAACAAAGAAATGTAAATGTAATAGAAAGGATAGTCAGGCAAATTCAGATATGGATGGATCAGTTAGTTTGATATCAGTGCCATCCATATTGAAAAAAAAAAAAAGCAGATATAGACAAAATCCAGAAAGACTAAGCAGGGGAATTAATCAAAAGTAAATTAATAGGTTAGAAAATAGGCCATAAAAATAGTTTTCTGGGTTTGATTTAAAAAAAAAAAATATACAAAGATATGTTTGAGTAACAGATTTCTAATAAGACATTGTACACAGACTATATGTGATGAAAAGGAATCAATATTGCATATTTTGAACTAGGCATTTTAAAATTATGGACTTAATTGTTCACCAAACCTTTACGAGACTTTGGTATCTCAGGGATTTATTGCAGGCAATTCATATCCATCAAGAATAAATACGTTGGTAAAATTTTTGAAAAGAATGACAGAGGAACAAATTGCTATGGGAGAAAGATCTCAGAGATAGATCTTCTTATTTGTTCATTAATTTGGGCTTTTTTAATGTTTTAATACACCCAAATACAGTGTTATAAGCATTTGTATAACTTGAGTACAAAATGTAACCTTGTAAACTAAGGATTATATTTTGCAGCACTGAAGTAGAGAAGTCATAAACACCTGTTCTACAAGAGCTTTCACAATAATTCTCCAGCTAAAGATCAACAAGAGAATATTGTTCAGAAATCATGAAGAGAAATAATCTTTCACGTATTCATAAGGGCCAAAACTGAACCACCAAACCCCATTCTGCCTCTGTGATTTCAAAAGCTGATGTTGAAAAATTGGAAAGATTTCTGAAAAGTTCAAAATGCTGTTCTATCATGCAGAAGCACAGCTTAGTAAGACTAAATGTAAGATTGAGTGTTCACTCACAGTTTGTAAACACATGCAGTATAAGCATTAACGTGTTTTTCATAATAATTTCAAATTAAGTTCACAGTTGAGAAATAAGGAAGCTCTACAGAGGTATATTCAGATTCTTTTACTCATCAACATTTATAATGGTAAACAGAATGCATTTTTAAGATTCTACTTCAAAACTTGTTTCTCTTTTATGGGAATAATCACTGTTTGACTTCCTAAGACTTTTGTTAATAATTCCTTATTTATTCAGGGAGGAGGTACTTTAAAACACTTCCATTGATTTATGTCCTAGTTAGAACAGCTGGGACCAGTTCATCACTGGATGGGTGTAACCCAAAACTGTGTATTCTATAGCCTTCCATACCATTTCCCAGAAACTGTTATCAATAGACTATTTACACCATCTGCCCACAGCATGCCTGACTCCACAGGCTATAAACAAGGTGTTAAGAGGCCTGCAAGATAGGAGGATGCTCCTGTCCTCACACTCATTGCAGAACCCCCCACCCTGAGGCAGGTATTGGGCATTCCTGCCTGAACTGGAGGATATATAATCTTGGAGTCTTGGGACTTTTTTAACCACTCGTGGGATCCAGAGGAAGACTGCAGATCACCACTCTCAACCAGACTGCAACCACCACTCTCAACCGGACTGCAACCACCACTCTTGACCAGACTGCAACAGCACTCTCACCAACAGGTTTTCCCCTCTCCTTTTACTTTGGACTCAGGGGGCCCAGTGAACACCACTCTGTTCATACCCCAGGGTACTGGGTTATACATTTGGGTTTTATGGGTTAAAACGAATTGTTTGTCTGTATAATCCTACTTATTGTATTATTTTATTAAATTGTTATTCTGATTTATAATCTCTTTTTTGAGTTGAGTTCATTTCCCCTGCTGGTTTACCTTTAAACCAGCACAATTTATATTCAAGTAAAGCTGTGAATATGGAAAAACAATTGTGTTGCAACGAAAAATAGCTTTTAAATCTAAAAGAACATCTAGGATCTATTTTTAAAAAAAAAAAAAAGTGAATATTAAAATGAAAGAAGATTAAAAGTTCAGTGAAACTGCAGAGCATCAGAAACAATTCAGATGAGCATTCATATTTCCACTGGAATTCTGACAAAAAATAAATTAAAGAGAGAAGTGACATCTATGTAGGCAGGAATTTGATAGTGTAATTACTCTTATATAGAAAAAGAAAACAGAAGAAACAAATGCAAAAGAGAGGGAAGTAGAAAGGTAAAATTATATCTAGAGTAGCTGAAAAACATTTAAACGGTTATTAGAAGTGATTTGGACTGTAGTCATCTTTCTGGTCCATGAATTTGTTAATGTTATTTCCTTCAGGATTCTTTTTGTATTTTAGATTTGTCTTCTTTTCCTTCTGCTTTTCTTTCACTAGTCCTTTCCTTGTGGAGCATTTCATTGACAGCTATGCTCTTTCTTACCTCACTGAGGACTGAGAGTTCCCCATTAACAAATTTACCAGATGGTCATAATCTGTAAATTCCATATGAAGATTTTTGTTCATGGTTCAGGCTTGTTAATCTCAAAAAATTCCATCCACACTGATGTTCCTCTCCTTCTCACTGGCTACAACAGGTGATGTTCAGGGTTGAATTACAGCAGTGTGCCTCTGTGGTTCAAGTTTACCTTTTACATACTCTGTTCTTAGAGTAAAAGCACCTATCTAAATGTAGAGCTCCTTCTTGACATTACTCAATTACAGAATCATGGAACAGTTGAGGTGGGAAGGCACCTCTGGAGGTTGTCTAGCTCTGCTCCCCTCAGCCCAGTTCAAAGGATGGTCAGCTGGGGTTGTGTGGAGCTGGGTTTGAGTATCTTCAAGAATAGCTACTCAACCAGTTTCAGAGTTTGGCCATTCTGAAAGTAAAATATTTTTTTCTTGTGTGTAAGTAGAGTGTCCTGTCTCATTTTGTCTCCATTACTTATTGTCTTGTCACTGGTTATCACTGAGAAAAAACACGATCTGTCTTCTTTGATCAGATCCACAAGATATTTATACACTCTGGTAAGATCTGCCTGAGCCTTGTCTTTAGGTTAAATGGTTCTAGGTCTCTCGGACATACACATATGAAAGATGATCTGATCCCTTAAACATCAGTCCAGTTGTGGCTTCCCTGATGCTGAATAGAGGGGAAGGATCACCTCTCTTGATCTACTTGTGATCGTCTTTCTCACACAGCCCAGGATGCTGTTGGCCTTCTTTGCCACAAGGGCACATCACTGGCCCGTGGTCAGCTTGTTGTCTATCAGTACCTTCTTGACAAAATAAATCTTTCCAGTCAGTCGGCCTGCAGTATGTCTGGGGTTATTCATTCCCAGGAGTTGGTATTTCCCTTCACTGAACTTCAAGAGATTCCTATCAGTCCATTTCTCCAGTGTGTTGAGATCCCTCTGAATGTCTTTGGGTTTAAAATTAATTTATCTTGTCTTAAATAACTGCTTACATACTTTTGGAAACATGTAATCAATCTAACAATAGATTGACATTCTCTGTAGATCCTTTTTTTAAAAGTGCCTTTAAAGTGCATCAGAAGTTGAACACTGACTGATTTAATTCTAAAATTAATTAGTGAATAAAGTTTGAAAGGAAAAAAAATCATCTTCTAAGCCAAGAAAATCTTCTCAGGCAGTTGTTTGATTATATGCTAAGATGAAAAATCTTCTTTTAGAATGGTCTGGTCAGAAACCTGGAAAGTTATTTTTATCTCTTCTATACTCCCTGCAAAGGAAACACTTTCACAATAGATATAATTGAATCATCCTTGTAAATGGCATTGAGAAAAGTCAGCAGATCTGTCAGGACCCTATCAACTTAACTTAGAGATGATAACAATGCTAAAATAATGTTATATTTTATTTCTCTAGTCATCACAGTAGTCAACATATTGTGATGAGAAGAGCTGCTGATCACACACAGTAACCACATAGGGATGGGAGAATATGAAATGACACACAAATAATTTTAATTCTGTTTTCCTCTATATCGTGTGTGGAGCAAAATAAGATAGGAGAGAAAAGCAGATGACAGTGGTCAAAAAGGAAGAAATACTAACAAGAAAATACAGTGGATTGTCATTCAAATGTCATTGGCCAACCATTTTCACACAATAGTATGTAAAATATTCAGAGTTTTACTCACAGTGGATGACTGATATTTGTGATAATGTTTGTCAAATAATCATTGCCTTTTTAATGCTTTTTACTTTATTATAGGTTAACTCTTATGTCTACAATGTTACAAGCAAATTATCTGTCAAAGTATTTACTTTTTTCTAATCTTTCTCTCAGTACAACTTTCAGGACACATGCTGAACAATTCATAAAATACAAGCCCTCTGCTTATTCACAAAACGAGTAAGAGAGTAAAAATTTTTTCCCACCAAATGTGAAAATTTTTCCTTCAAATTTTTCCTGCTTGAAGGAAGCAACATGAATGAGAAGGTACAAATGCATTCCTCATTTCACAATTGAAACAAAACAAAACAAAATATACCCTAATAACTTCAGGGACATTTCTGTTAAAAGTGCTATCCTATAAAAAAGTTAGACTTTAAGTAAACTATTTTACAGCCATAAGATGATTGTTGACAGATACTTAAATACCATTAACTTATGGCATGGTCAACAGAAGAGGTGGTGTATTACTGTATTTAGAGAACTGTTGAAAACATAAGCTAGTTTAAAAATAAAAAAAAAGTAAAAAGACAAAACATTTTTTTAGAATTATGTGCAACTTCTAAAACCTAAATAAACCCCAAAATCCAAGGTTATTTAAGAAACAACAGTTCTAAAAATTAAACAATGCAGCTAATATTGGACTTTATATAAAGAATTTACGGTTCTAAAAAGAGTAAAATTGTCATTTTTTTCTGATAAAACACACTAGACTTTCTTGCAAATCCTACTATTTACAAACTCTACTACTTCGGAAACTTGGAAGTCATTGTCTAGTGAATACTCTTGACCTAATGTTCATGTTTACACTGAAAAACATTTGCCATTTCTGCTGATATAAGGACTCCAATAAATACATGACTTGCAACAACATGCAGTTTGGCAGCAACATACAGCTAGACAAGTCCATAATACATGGATTTCATTGACTGAACTACTGACTGACAAGATTGGGTTCAAAGGGCTCAGTGGGGTTGCGACAGACTGATGGCATAATCCTGGTTATACATAGAAACAGGAGGACAAGAGGCTGGAGAGCAGCCCTTTAGAAAGACATCTGAGCCTCTGAGTTGATGGCAAATTGAATATGAGTCCACAGTGTGCCTTGGCAGTCTAAAGGGTCAACTATGCCTCAAGCACCGCATCACAGGCCAGTAGAAGGAAGTAATTGTCCCCCTCTATACCACACTGGTGCTGCACCAGTCCTAGAGTCCTGTGTGGAGTTTTGGGTGCCTCAATATAAGAAGGATATAAATCTATTAGATTGTATCCATGGGAAGGTGGTCAAGACAGTGAAAGGCAAGACTTATAAGGGGCAACCTACGTCACTTTGTTTGTTCATCTTGGAGAGGAGAAGGCTGAGGGATGACCTCATCAAAGCCTAGAACTTCCTCAAGGGTAGCAGAGGGGAAGGTGCTGATCTCCTCTCTCTGGTGACCAGCAATAAGTCACAAGGAAATGGAATGAAGTTGCATCAAGGAGAAGCTCAGACTGAATATTGGGAAAAGTTTTTTTCACTGAGAGGACAATTGGTCACAGGAACAGGCTCCCCAGGGAAGTGCTCATGGTACCAATCCTGTCAGAGTTCAAAAAACATCTGGACAATGCTCTCAGTTATATGGCTTAGTTTTAGTTAGCCCTGTGATGAGCAGTGAGTTGATCTCAATGATCCTTATGGGTGGGTCCCTTTCAACTTGAGATATTATGTGTAGTTGATTCTTATATAGTGAAACCACCCATGTATTTTACAAGTTTCTTTCCTCTGAAACTTCCAAAGACTCAAAAGATTGTTATTTCACATTATTCCATGCTTGCTACAGTGATGGTATATTTCAATCTAAGGTTGTTTAAAAAATGTTGGGACTATATATTTTGCTGTATTTATCAACTGAACCATGAAGTTCTTGATATATTTATAAACTGAAAAATATTTTTGTTTGATATATTTATCAACTGAACTGTGAAATTCTCCCTATCAATTATAGACTTGAGACATGGCATACAAGATATTCTATTGGCTCTATGACATTGCAAGACTTGAGAATAAAACATGTAATGGTTCACCTGTAGACGTAAGAATGATATAAATCTATAAGCCATTGGCAAGAAAGTATAAACATAGCTGAAATCCACAAACCATCTTGGCATAAAAACGTAGTGTTTAAAATTGAAAACAATATTTAAAATGCGGTACAGCTATGAATATATGAGCATGTACAAATTTATCCATATTCATTAAGACAAAAATGTGAAGACAATAATATCTTTTATGAAAATAGAGTTTGGGGTTTTTTTGGTGTTTCTCTTTTTTTCTCTAATGGAAATGTACCCAAAGGATAGCTACAGAATAACAGTAAGAAGTGTTAAAATAACAAGTTAAATATTGATAATACATAAGATACAGTCCAGCGTTTGATTTTATAGTTGGAAAAGATTTTTAATGCTAAAAAATTCTGCAGATTATCTATGACTCTAGTCTTGAGAAGACAATTTCTGGAAAGATGAGTAAAATATGAAATGCTTTAATTAAAGTAAGTGTGGAAATCTAGTCCTGTGACAAATAGAATTACAAAGTGCATCTGAATAGTGGTGCTTGAGGTCATAAGTCAAATACTGTGAGATTAAAGATTTTTCTACATTTATATTGGGATTTCAATCATGCAAAAAGAAAAAAGAAAAAAATACATTCCTATGTACTCAAGCAAATTACTGTTCACTTGTAACATGCGGGTAACAATTACTAATGTGTCTTGACCCTATCATTGCTAATACCCAATAAAATTTTCTACTTTCTCAAAATTAGTTTTTTCCCTTTTTGCAGACTTTATGAAAAAATTCAAATTAATTATGTCAAAAGTAAATTTGATATGCTATTCCTCATAAAGCAACATAAATGTCATGTTGCCTCCTCTTTTTTTCAATCTTGTGTTTATTTCTAGGCGAATACATAAATTACTGAACGTTACTGTACTTGTCTTATTTACACTTTGGAAAAATTCTGTAGGTTTTCTTGCTCTTGTTTGGGTGTTGTTTCTTTTTTTGTTTTTAACTTCCTCAACATACTTGATGTTTTAAAATATTTTTCTGCTCCATATGAGGAAAAAAACACTACTTTAAAGTTACAAGCAGGAGAAAATTAAAAACTTCTCCCTCTTTCTCATACATAATACTCCCTCTGCACGTCATACTGTGATTAAGGGATGTATGAAAGAGAAAATAGCCTAGGTACATTGCATATGTACCTACCTGCTAGGTACATATGCAAATCACTGGGTCATTTGTCTACCTAAATGTAGACCTAGAAATTGCTGCACTTCAAATTACTAACTGAACCAGGAACTTAAGCCTCTTGCTCAAACACGTCAGAGTTAATAATTAATCTATTTCTTCATTTCCCAGGTTGAATATATTACACAAACTATCAACCCCTTATTTAGAGATATCAATATACATTTTCTTTAGTTGTGGTTTTGTTGCCTGAATTTTTTTAACCCAAATGATCCTTCACTAAAAGTGAATTTTTTATAAATTCTTATATTCATATGTCACACAAATAAATAAAAAGGGGAATTTTTTTCAAATGACAGTATCTAATATTTTTAACCTACAATTATCAAGCTGAGAAAACCTTATTTATTGTGACAAAATCTAAAAGAATGAAATCCATTAATAAATTAAGAGAATTACATACTAAATAGTTTCATAAGGATAAAATCAATTCATTTTTTTCAAATCTATATTTAAAAATATCTTAAGTCACAATAATGAATTTGAGTCATATTCCTTTGATCTCAATTTTAGATTTTGACTTCAAATGTCATTAAAGGACATGTATAAGAACTACTAGATTCATGCTATTACCTCCTGACACTGCCAGAAGCAATTATCAAATTAAATGCATTGACTACACACTTGAAAACTCCATACTTATGTACATAGTTATGTTCCTATTAAAGGAATAAAACTTCAAAAATAAAGTAGGGGAGGAGAGAAAAGTCATATTTAGATATTTCTCTTACCCATTGAAAATTCAAAAACAATGGTATTTACCATCTCAGAAAACACAATGGAACTGGAAAAAGTTCAGAAGAGGTCACCAAGGATGATCAAAGTTAAAGAGCTGTTTTCACCTAGCAAACAATTAAACTAAAACATTTCAGTATAGGATGAGGTGATTAGAAGATAGAGCAAAGATCTACAAAATCATGAATGGCAAAGAGGGTGACAAATTATTGCTTATTCACTATCTCTTCCAAGACAAGAAATCACATGCTCCGGCTTTGCCTTAGGTAAGAGGTTCAAATCAATCAAAAAGAAACCTTTCTATTAAGTACAAAGACAAAATCCCCATGCCACATAACAGTTTAAAATTGGGAACGCCCTAGGAAGGTTTCATTATCCTGTTACATAATTCTTGTATTTCATTTCTAGGCTAGCACTCCCTGAGATGTGACAAGCTAAATGAATTTTTATCTGACCCACTATTACTGACTCTACATTCTTAGACCTTATACCTACACCTCTTGGTTTTACCACAAACTTTTTCCTTTGGACACCATGCATATACCTGTAATTATAAACATATAATTATATACACATACATCTCTTTAGATATATATAAAAACTGATAACTAAGCTATATCTTAGAGATAGCACAGAGTGCCTGATCACAAAGCTGATTCCATAAAGTGAAACAGTGAAACTGTAAGATATTTCTAGACAAGGGGGTAGAAAAACTAGCAGAAATCAACCTTATTATAATCTTGTAGATAATAGATCTCCGTATCTGAGCCAGTCATCACAATACTTCTTTTAAAATATTTTTAATAGTCAGTGAAGCGTAGGATGTAAGTGGTTTTGTGTTTGCTTTGAGTTAGAATAATTTAGATATTTTATTTCCTAACATTTTTTTTTTCCATTTCTTAGAACTATTAACTTGACATGCTTAACTACATTAAAGAATGAAGTAAATCATTACTTTGGAAAAATCCTGCAAATCCTTAAGCAAGAGAAAATACACAGGGCAACTATTGAAAAGGTAAGCGCTATTGTACTGGGGAGGAGCAAGTTTTGTCAGATTTCTCTGGATTGCATAATGCAAAAGAAAAAAAAAAGAGAAAATTAAGAACATGGGCAGACCCTTCCTTTGGTTTGGTATACTCTCTATATTTGACAGCTGTTAATTATCCCACTTTTTGTCTTAGTCTTGAGAAAATTTGGTATTGCAATAAAAAATGACCTTTCTTATCCACAGATGCTTCTGAGCAGGGAATATTAATTGCCTTCTTTCACACAAATTTATACTAAACTATCATAATTTCTATTTTCATGCAATAAATTCCCCACCTTTTATAGACTAATAACTCAGGTATATATGGGTGCATAATATGTGCATGTAAGTAAAAATTACTAACTTTTTACCATTCGTACTGTGCTGTCAGAAAATCTATCAATTATTTCATTAAAGTCTCAAAAATAGCGTAAGACGTTTCTTTTTCTCCCCTCTCTTGAGCATCCAACAAAGTTTCAAGAGCATGTGTTTATATCCTAAATGCAACACATTAACAATTCTGAAAATTAATAGAATATTTGAATGTAACACATTGTTGCTGTCTTCTGACAGATTTTGCTAAAATATGGTGAAGGTCTTTCCTTGTACCCACAGATATTTCTTATCTACACTTGCAGTCATTATTTATCCTATCATGACTTGATTCTTTGACTTTTTCTCAGTAAAAAATTCAATACAGAGAGAAATAAAGAATTTGCTCCTCCAGCAAACCCCTTTCTTGCAACACATATTGATATTTCACAACTAAAAAAACACTTGATTGAAATTCTGTGTTTTCTAAGGGCTCATTTTCCACTCTCACTGCACATTCTGACATAGAAATCGATGTAATCTTAGATAACTTCAATCAGAAGATATTGATTCTTCTCTTTCATCTTCAGTTTACTGAAGAAATTTCTTCTTAAAAATATCAAATGAAAATTTATTAGAATATTAGTTACTGGGTGGGTTTGATTTAATTGTTATATCAGTTCACTATACAGAGAAGATGTTTCAATTCTGTGATGAATTCTTTAGGGAGACCAATGTAAACAATATTTCTAGTGATGCATGGACTAAAGTAATGAAGAGTCTTCAGACACACAAAAGAACATGCACCATAGAAATTATGTCTGGCATTAAAAAGTACATCTTTTCTTCAGCTTCCATAGTAGTTAGTTTTGATGAACTTTACAAATCACTTTTTACTATTTCTTAGGAGTCTTGCATCTGCCACCCTCCAGTCTGAACTTTCCTAGCTCTTTAAATGAACATTTAGTAAAAACTCCTTAAGGAAAACCATAGTAAATATAATTTGTGAATAAAGGCATACTTAATGGTGCTGCTACACATTTTGTCTACTGCTTTCTCCACTGAACAAAATTTATGAGGAAAAAAAAAAAAATTGTGCTGTGTGCTTTTGTGTTTTGTCCCCCTTCATTCCCAGTGAGACAGGGAGCTGAAGCACCCAGAGCTGTGTTGCATCCTGTAGTTCGTTAGATCCCAACTGGAAACAGGATCAGTATTCACAGTCCCCAAAAAAGTTCTCTCCAAAATCAGCTGATAGAGTTGCAGTCCATGGGCAATTCACGCAAAATTCAGTCCCACAGCTCAGGAAATGTCTCATTTTGTTACAAGAGGTGCTGAATTTCTAAAGCTCAGTGTTGAATTCATCTACAGCAATGTGCAACTTGAAAAAGAACCTTACTAGATGAGTATGGCTTGAGAGCTGTCACTTGCCATTTTTACTTCTTACAGCTTTCAATGTAGGCAGTGGTGCTTGGCATTCTCCACTGTTTTCCCTTCTTTTCTGCTCCATTTTTCCAAAAGAGATGAAATCTAAAATAACAGCCAACTTTCTAAAGCAACAAAGCAACTGAACTTATTTATCTCTATTTTTAAACTTCAGACTTCTAAATATTGTTATTTTTACCTCTGTTATTACAACAGTACTTCTGAAATTAATAATTGGGTCTGATTACTGTCAATCATTACCAGCTTATAGATAATGTTAGTTATATTTTAAAAAGGGACAGAGAATATAAATAACTCAAATATAGACTAAAGACAAGATAGAATGTATCTTGCTACACTTTTCACTGAAAAAGAACTCCTGCTGCCTTCATGAAGCAATGGATGACTCATGTCAAAATGTGTATATGTGCTTCAGGTATGACAAATGTGGTCATCCAAAGAAAGTAAGATATTTAAAGAGAGTCAGCATTGGGGAAAATGTCCCTGAGTAGAGGCAGAATGCATTCATGATGAGGTCAACTGAAAAAAAAAGCCTTTAAAGACAATTTTCATCTTCAGCGGTGTTGCAGCGTTTTAAAAACTTGTAGAATAAGTATCTGACTGTAAGCAGATTTTTTTAATGCTTCTTTTAGTGGAACCATTTTTCTTTAAGAATGTAAGCACAGAAACTTTGTGATAAGGAGCAGGCAGCACAAGTAGCATCACTATTCTCAAGCACCACCTGATGATGCCAACTGACTTAATCTGAAAGAAAGGCAATGGGCCAGATCTTCTTCATGTATTAGTGCTACTGATTGTTCTACATACGGATAAAAGCTGAGCCAATAATTGATAACTTTATATTTCTTTTTTATTTTATAGTACATACGTTTCCTTTAGCATCAGCGAAGATCATTGGGGTCCGACAATTTCTCTAAATGTTCCACAGATATTAAAAGCTGTTTCTTTTTTTACTGTTGCTGGGTTTTGGGGTTTATTTGTTTGTTTCTTTTGTTTGTTTGGGTGGTTATTTAGTTTGGTTTTATTTTAATCAGAGTTACTAGGCCCCAAAAATGGCTGATATCTTATTTCTGAAAGTCCATAGGCTCTAGCATAGCCAGACCCAAGCTGAAAAGAAAGTTACAATTTACTTACATATATATTTCTAGTATATAGTAATTACACATACGTGGGTTTAAACGTCACAATGTCAATGTTGTGTAACACAACTATTTCGTTATGCAGTTTACTATCCTTACTTTAGTTGGACTTAACCTGTTATAATATTTGAACGTATTATGAAAGAACTAATGGGGACCTATTCTATAATGTAGGCTTTGAAGCATGTCCTCTCTCCTCTCCTGGAAATATACTGAATCATTATCAAGCATGTATTAATATTCAAAATACTAGCACACTAGAGTAAGATAACTCAATAGGTGACTTATTTTATGTCTCTGTAGCATTAAATATATCTGGACAAAATCAAGCGACTTAAACTTTCTGGAAAATTATTCAAGCCCTAGATAACACATCTGCCTTAAAGAACTACTGTGACGAAAGAAGTCATTCCAGTTGAACATTATAATTTTTGTGTCTTCTTAATACACAAAAACAAAATGTAATTTTTGTTGTAGGGCTTATTTTTAAGTAAAGAAACAAAATAAGAAAGTATAAATCAGCTGCGCGTAAGACAAGGCAGGTATACATCTGTGAACAGAACAAATCAGTCCTGGCAACAAAGAACCTTTTTTTGTGAGCAGCATAAAATAAACAAAGCCATAATAAGCTGCACACTGTCAGACTACAGCTATGACTGCAAATGTCTTATTTTATCCTATGATCAGAGACTGTGTCCCCCCTTGGGACTAGTGCCTATTGCATGCACAATACATGACTAGATACTTGCCACTGGAAGGTATTTGAAAGAGGATTCCAATTTCTGAAGCAACTAATTAGTCACCATGAATTAAACACAATCTAAAATTAATGTAAATCATTTTGACACTCAAGTACCTACTGCTTAGGTGTGGAAAACAGCATTGATTTTTCTTTCTCAGTAATGAGTATCCTATAATCAGATACAAGCATTTTTGAAGCCTCTCATCTGAGTCAGTAATTGATAACTTTATATTTATTTTTTATTTTATAGTCCATATGATTTCTATTTTTCCTTTTTACCCACATTAGGCATGGAAGGTGTTATCTTGTTCTCCTGTTTCACTGTGTGTTTGATGTGATCATAATCAAGACCAGTGTTGATGTCAGGAACTTCAGTTTGCTATTTTTCTAATGTGGAGTCTTCTAGGTAGAGTCAGCAAAGAAAGTTTGAGCTGTTCAATTGCCTATGTATGCATATAAAATAGAAGGCAATTTTATGAATGGACCATTTAGGACTTTGTTCTCTGAGTGGTGGTTAAGAAAAAGTACTCTACATTTGTTTTTTTCTTTTGAATTGATTTTTTTACTTTTCTCTCTTTACTTATATAGTGATAAAGAAACACCTAAAATTGTTAATTATCTTTCAGGTTATTTACAATCTAGAAGCTGTCTATATGTTAGTGCAAATATCATAAATGTTTCAGAATTCCATTGTATGCTTATGTGATGTGCCACCCTGAGCAGGAGGAATAACCTAAGATTCATAAATGCTTGTGGTCAAAAGGAATGACAAAAGTCGGAAGGTCTGCAAACAATCAGAAAATTTTATTAGTGAATTACACTAAAAAGAAAGGGAAAGAAAAAAAGAAAAAGAAAGAAAGGAAGAAAGAAAGGAAGAAAGGAAGAAAGGAAGAAAGGAAGAAAGGAAGAAAGGAAGAAAGAAAGAAAGGAAGAAAGGAAGAAAGGAAGAAAGGAAGGAAGGAAGGAAGGAAAGAAGAGAGAAAGAGAGAAAAAGAGAGAAAGAGAGAAAGAAAGAAAAAGAAAGAGACAGATCACCAGGCCTGGTTCCAGCATCAATCCGGCTGATGGGATGTCAGTCCTAGTTTCAGAGTTGATCCAGGTGATGGGGATGTTAATTCTGGTTTCAGTGTCAATCTAACTGTGTCACTATGGGCAGTGTTATGTCCAGGGACCCAGGGGGTGCTGCCCAGGCTTAGTGGGGGTACTTTCAATAGACAGGTAGGTTTTCCTCACCCAGAAGATAGGTTTCTTCCTTTCTATACAAATTAGCTGTCATGAACAGCCCATTCTTTCAGACCTTTCTTGAAATGGGTCAGAGGGCTTCAGGAGTCCTTGGTGGTCTTGTTTTGCTTATCTCCAGGAACTACAACAAGGATGTTTGTTCCAGAAAAGTGCTGCCTTACTTTCACATGGTCCCCTTTTCAAGTCACAACTTGTTCTTTCTCATGTTGTATTGATACCAACAGTCATTGATTATTACCAACAATTCTTGCCTGTTTTTACCAACAGTCCTTGGTTGGCTCTACAGCCATCCAGCTATCAGTGTGTGAGTTCCCTGTCTTCTGGGACTCTACAAGCTTATCAATTACGCTGACACCAAAAGGTAACACATGCAATATGATACTGATGTATAAAGCTGTTTGCACCACCTGTGACAAAAATAGCAGACCTTTTAGGAGCAAAACTTGAAGTTTCTCTTCTGTCATGGCAGGCTTTAGAAGCTTTTGACACAAAGGTAACAAAATAAATAGCATATCAGTACTGGGGGCTGCCAAATAAAACTTTATTTCTTGCTGCAACAAAGTTTTACTTCACTGGACTGCAAATATGAGTTAGGATCTACTAACAGTCAGTGACCAGTCTATTACTCTTTCTAGGAAGCCTGTAATAAAGTCTCAATTAACTTGAAATAGAGGAATTTTCTTTCACATAATGGATAGATTTCAAAATTAGCTAGATTCACTTTTACAGCTGCAACATTATGGAAATTTCCTTTTCTCAGTTCTTTGTAAACAAGTCGAGAGCAGTCAATGGCTGCCACTGCAATCGCTGGGTCAAACCAGTTCTCTCATAACTTTGCCAAAGGGGTACTTCAGTTCAGGGGCAGTGTGCAACAATCACTTTCACTGGCCTTTTTAGTCTGTAGTCATGACAGAGAGAATTACTGGGCTGCAGGTGTTACTGTAAGGCAGAGAAGAGATAGTAAGAGTTTTACTTGAAGCACCATCCAATTCTCCTGCTCAGTGCTCTCAATTCCCATGTCCCCAGGGTAATGCAGCAGGTACTGTCAGTTTCCCTAAGCCCTTTTGCCAAATGCAGAAATTATGACACTGTGTGATTCACTGAGCTGCAAATTTAGAGTATGTGTGTTTTCTCTCACCAGCTTCCAATTAACCCATTAGAATTATGAGTAGTGAAATGAGAAATTGAAGGGAGCGGGGCAGGGAAGTCAGGAGAGCTCACAAACTTCCAAATGCTGTCACAAAGTTGGAGTAAAATTATTTCTCAAGCTAATATTCATGTTTCACTATTATTCAGATCTTCTTTGCCACCTATGAAGGGTTTGATCTTGTTCTTGAATAGCCAAAGCTAAAAATTCACTTTCATGACATTTCCTGGAATTCCTTGATTAGTTCACAAAGCACATAGAGAGCTCTGACAGTCAACACAGTTGTGGTATCAGTCCACTGGTTTTATGGAAGGAAGAAGTACCCAACTCAGTTCTCATTCATAAACAAGTTAAGGCAAGCCAGTGGCAGTCTCTATAAATCAGACAAGACATATACAAACATATGTTTAATTATTTACTAAGAAAGTGATTAGAGAAAACTGGATGTTGTGCTAAGCTAGACAGCTGATAAAAACTGTCTTATATTCCTCTTCCCTTTGTTGATCAAAAAAGTCAATGGGTTTTTAAAACATCGAATAAGAAACAATGATTCTCTGGGCAAGGAAAAACTTATGCATGCATGACACAATGTCCATTTTATCTCATTCTATCCTTCAAATCCCTTATGGAATACTGGGATCACCAGTTTACTCCAACCCGAGATGATACTCTTACTCATGACAGAATTTTAAACCTGCTGCTCCACTGAGGAGAAATAGTATTATTTGCTGACTTTCGAATGAAGATATTAGGGCTCTTATACCATGTCCTTGAGGGATTTACCAATTTCTTTAAGGAATCTGAATTTTAACAGTTTAAATACTCTGTCTATGAACAATAAATATACCACGGAAAAAATATTTTTATGGTCATTCCACAAAATGCGCAAAGAGAAGAGTTTTGCTTTTGTTTAAATGTCCTTATTATTCTTGGACAGGTTCATATTGAAAACCCCTGAATCAAGTGGTTATAATACATTCACAATGAATAGTTTGACTGGCGCTACTTACAGCTCAAGTTATTTTTCAGAATTATATTTTAAAATTCAGTTAACCTTTAAACATAAGTCTAGCAATGCTTTAGAAATTTATTTCACAGCTACATGACAGAAGATACAAATAATATTTGAATACAGTTACATCAGTCTATGATTTAAGCCAATCTGCAACAAAATGCTTTAAAATTTTCCAAGGTTAAGACTTTTAGTCTTTTATTGCTTCGCCCATGCATTCTCACTGATATTCCTAATGTTTAGTGGAAAACTCAGAATATGGACATTCAAATGATAAACTGAATGTCTATCTGCACTCAAAAACTGTAGGAAGCTATTTTGTTCTGTTTCATCTTTGAAGATATAATATTACAATTTCACAGAAGGTGAAAGTTTTAGAACAGAGCATCCTCTCCTTACAGTTTAATTTCACCCTGATGAACAAACTATAATTTTTACTATGTTGTAATATTAAATTAGAACATGATTCCCCTGAGATACAAATGTAATGGGTTTGTTATCCTCCCTGAGAAGGAAAATGGAAATAGGATAGGTCATTTGATGTGTTCTGCCAATAAGATATTCCATACCATATTACATCAGCTCGGATATATAAACAGATGGAAAGGAAGCAAACTCTCTCTTCTCTTCCAGGTACTGAGCAGAGTAGTTTGGGCAGTTCCTTCAGGAGGAGATCATCGGTTGTGGGAAGTATCTTTATTTTTAGCTCTCTGTATGCATATTGCTTATAGTGTTTCCCATCTCTGTGTAAATTTAAAACTATCTTTCTTGGTAAGCCCCAGGTTTTAAGTTTTTTTCTTTCGTCTCCCCTTTGAGCAGCGGGAGATCCGAGCAGCCTCCATGGACACCTGGCATTCAGCCAAAGTAAACAGCTACAAAAAACGATCAGCTTCACAATGATAAATGTTGGTAGCACTGTCTTTTGAAGATAGCACAGAACACAAAAGCCCAATGGAAGATTCTAAATGGCAGGAACCATTGACACAAATTCATTTTTTTTGCTCAACATTTTGAGAAAAATGGTGGTTTACTCTAACAGAATATCAATGAAGAGAGGCAATGGATCTCCTGGTTATTCCAGATAATACTGTGTTTTTGAAACTCTTTAGATAATTCAGCCTGTCTGTTTTCACTGTACAGAAACATTTTTATGTCCATTCTTCCCCCAGAGTTTGGTTATGGTCTCACATCATCATTTGTGTGAATGGTCTCACCTGAGCCTAGATGACAAATTTTTTCTTCTAAAGAATTAAGTTCCAATCTTCCAGTCTCCATATGACTCCCGGTGAACTTAAGGGCAAGTATTATTACCATGTGTTTTAATTAAAACTATTGAAAACTACGTGGTTCAATATGAGATGAGCACACAAATGTAATTTTTTTTCCAATCACTGAACTACTGATTGCAGTGGGATTGGGGACCACCGTAACTACTTCTTCCTCACCCAGCTGAGTAACTTCATGTGCACGCAGTCAGCATCCCTCAGCGGTGACTGCATAATTTTTGCAAAAAATATTTACATCCCCAGCTTTAGCGGCCTTTCTTAGATTCTCATGTACATCAACAGCAACCATCAAAGTCAAAAGGGAATAGCACTGTAATATCTGTAGCTAATCAGTTTTGTGTAGTACAGACTGTTGTTTAATGTGGAACATTCTTAACACTCAGCTTTTATTCATTTAGACAGAGCACATTGCTTCCAATTTATTTAATGCCAGCTGCAGCTATGAAATAGAGATATAATTAGCATTACAAAGTTACCTAGAGTGAGCTTTTAAAAAATCCTCTTATTTGAGGGGCAATATGACAACAGTAAGCACTTTTGATGAGAATACCTGTTATGGTGTATAAAAGGATCATGCAGTCAGTCCTCAGTAGACCACAAGTCATAGAGGGTTACAGCATCAGTAAAACTGGAACAGCCCAACAAGAAGACATATCCTATATCCTTAGGGCACAGGTAGAAATTCTTGACCTAACAGTAAGAAATGCCTGTCATCCTCTTTTGTTTAAACACCAGACTGAAGAGGTCAAAAAAAACAACTGCCAAAAGAAAAAAAAAAATTCAGGTCTCCATCAGATAAGCTTTGAGTGGAGAGAAGGTATGATTCTCTATACTATGAAAAGTAATTTCTGTTACCTTCGTTTCATATGCTTCTACTTTTTAAACCTTTAGTATTTTGATTTCCTGACTCTAGAGTTCCTTTAGTTCAATAATGAATTATAATACATAATGAAACAAAGCAAAGACAAACCAAAAATAAGCTCTTGACAAAACAGTAAAGAAAGACATAAATATTTTAAATAAAAGCCTAGGTAAACCTACTTAGCACACATTAGCATTTCTGTTACTTCCATTGCAAGAAAAATCAGGAAATTTGAGCAGTGGATTGTCCAAAGGCAGACAAAAGTCATATAATTTAATATATATTTAATAAATACTTATTTTTGTAGCTATTAGATATTTTAATGTGATAATATAGTTGGGTTATCACCCAAAGGGTATTGAATGTCTTTAAAAACCAAATCCATGATAGTTTCACTAAATATAGTATTTATTTAAAGACATAAACCCCCCTGGTGCTATAATCTAATTTGCCAAAATTTGACTTATGAGTTCAAACTGCTTTATTTTTCTTAATGTAAAAAGAAAACCTTATTAGTGAGCAGTAGGTTAAGTGAGCCTGGTGATTCTAGTCTATTTTCCAACACCTATTTCTTCTTTAACACAAATGCACCACAACACATATAGAGAGATACCATAATAACATCCCTATATTCCAAGTTTTGGATCAATATTCTTCTTGCAAACCAGCTTTTTGATTAACTGTATTTTCCTTCTTTCTCATCACCTGTCTGTTACCATTGGTCCATTAGAAGTCCTCCCAGTCCTAACCTTCCTCAATTGTTCAAGTAAGACAGCTAATACAAATATTCTGGGACACAAAAATGAATAAACAAAAACAACCACAACATAAAAAGAAAACCAAAATAACAAAGTTTTAGTTTACGAAGATAGCTTAAGTAAATTTGGTTGATTTTTGTCTGGAACAGAGTGGGGTGAACTCATGCCCCTCACTCAAATAAAAAAATGTCGAAGCAGTACTCTTCAGCTGCTGAGATGCAATGAGCAACTGGAGATAGAAATGAAAAGACAGTAAAGATCTGCCTGTAGCGTCTATCTCAGCAGACAATAAAAGTCTGTGTGCTTAGTGACAGAAGATCAATATTGGTTTCCACAGCTTAGCTTCATTTTAGTGTGGCCCATCTAAGCTATAGACATGATCATGATTTTGTCTCTTCATGTAGAACACTAATTTGACAATAGTGACTGTTTCTTTAGTTATTCTTAATTTGATACCTCTACTTGCCAGGAAGTCCTGCAGACCAAAGATGAAGCACATTTATTTTCCAAAACCCATACAGCGCTGCTGCTCCTATGATCTCTTATGCAAGTTAATTATCTTAGTCTTTGTGAGTATAATATTCAGACTCTAATAAGGCTAGAAATCCATACTGAGGAAAAAATAGTCAGACTTCTTATCATCCTCTGCAGTCTGCTGGTAAGAAGACATGCAGCTGTGGTAAGCTAGTAACCCCTTCCTATTATGCAGTAAGGGAATACAGATGCATCGAGGCTTAAAAGGATCACTAAATTCCCTGGATTTTCTTTCTTTAGAAATTTTACTGTAAAATTATTTCCTATTCAGTAAACTAAAGTGGAAACTTGTATCTGTGTGTTTCTACAGATATTCTGAACCAGAATCAATTCAGAGCACACATTTAGCCCTTCACAAAAAGGAAGCTCTAATCAGATATTTGCTTAATAGTTTCATTCTGATACTATATTACAATCGTATATTTCACTTAAAAAAATAAAATAAAATGCAGCAGCGGGCTATATGATCAACAATTAATGGGAAACTGAGCACAGATTTATCCCTTTAGAACTGTCCAGGGTGATTTTTAAAAAATGCATCAACACTTCAACAATGAAAATTGCACACTGAAACTTGACTAAAATTGAAGTGATATTATTTTTCCAGACTGAAATGGAAAAATAAAAAAGAATTCTGATTAAGGCCAAAATGAGAATCTATTAGCATCCTCCTTTTAAGGGCTTCTTCCCACAATGCTCATCATCACCATAGCTAGAGAGAGGCCATGGCCTTGTTGGAAAAAGAACTAGGCTATCAGTTTTAATGTAAGAAATATATCCTCGCACTAACGGAAATTATTTTTATTTTGGCACATCACTTAGGTTTTACTAGACTGAGAATGTCAGCAATCCTAGCAATAAGATGACTGAAATCCTGAAACTATGTTTGCCAGGTCTTCTACCAATAAACTTAATCTTACAAACTTCTCAGAAATAAAATCAATCTCTCAAAACTGCTGAGGTTCCGTGCAGAAGAAAAGTCACAATTACTTTGATGGTGATGTTGTGATGATATAGTGGGGGAAAAAAATTATAGCTCATCACCTCTCACAGTTTAAAGCCACTCTTAAAAAAATGAGAAATAAACATCTGAAAGATCAAAATAGACTTGGTGGTTTAGGAGACAGATCCCTGCCTTGGTATAGGAGGTCTATGAACCACTTATACACAACTTAATTTGTCAATATAGAATTTAATCGGTTCACAGAACATTGAGCAAATTCTCTGACCTAGCCTTTAGATCACAAATTGATAGGATGTATTTTCAAATATACAAGCAAAATAATTTTATGTGTTAAAAGAAGTCATCAATATCTGAATATTTTCATATTTTCAAACAAAACACCCTTATAAGTAAGCACATTACAAAGTTGGGGGAAAATTACTATATGCATACCTTATTGAGGCACAAAAATAGCTTTTTAGGCTGTGATTTTCAATGTAATTCTAAAGGTGGCAGCTTCCATCTTCATTTCAGTCAGAGCTAGTAGATGTACTTAGGAGTTGAAGAAACCCTTCAAATGTCCCAAATACACCTGTGAGCCCCAAATCCTCAGCTGACAGTAGTTTGCATAGACTAGGGTCTGAAGCATTCTGGCAAGGCAAAGAGGCATATCCAGAGGATAATACAGGGGACACCAAACACATGAATGAAAACAGATCATTTAGAGGAGGGAAGGAAGGAAGGTAGGAAGTTCCATTGGGCCCTTCTCTGATCCAGTGCTTCTTAACACCTCCATGAATATTGCCAAAATCCGTATTATGCTTCTCTGCCCTAAAGTTTTTCATAGATGTATTCTGGGCATGTATATTTACACTACCTCTCTGTTTTATACGGAAGACAGCTGGAGTTCAGCTGAAACAGTGTGAAGCTGATACTATGTTGTAGCTGCTTAGTTTACAGAAAGGAAAAAACCCCAAAACCAAAAACCAAGCCCAAAACGAAACAAAGCCACACAGACTGTGAGTCTATTCCTATGACCACAGGTCCAAACAACTATGACAGAGGCGGCAAGATGTCATTTCACCACCAGAAAGATTGCTCACAAACTTCTGATCACATTCATCTGTCTTCCACAAAACAAATGTATTTCAGCATTTAGATAGCAGGCTCAGTTTGAAAAGCTAGTAGTTGGTCGATGGGAGAGGAAGACAAGGAGCAGGACAAAGAACAAAAAACATATTTTGACTTTAACTCGGAAAATCACTGCAGGAAAACAATTACAGAATCCAGTAGCTTTATTAAAAGCATTTCTGTTAAAATGACTGCACTTTGAGTCAGACTTCTAAGACACACTTTAAGTAAATTATAATATGCTATATCTTTACTTTTAAACAGAAGCAACGTGAGAAACAATTTTCAAGTGTCAAAGTCTTTAGTTATCAACACATGATTTAAATTTCACTTTTTTTCACTCCATACTACATGACAGTAACTTAACAGAACATAGTAACTCACTTTCTTCTTACTCAGTGCTAGCCTTACAAAATGTAGTACAAAAACTAGACAATAAAAACAACCAGTAAAAGAAATTACTACATAGCAGTAATGATTATAACTCTCAGTGGCTACTAACACAAGAAAAATAGCAGTAATGGTTTGTATGTAACAATACAGTGAATCATTTCCAATTTTCAGTTTTATCTGCCAGAGTCAAAAAGTCTTCCAAGGTGAGTTTGTGTTGTGTGAAAAAAACGTGGATCTGAGTTCTCTGGCTTCCAGCAAGATAGCTAGAACTATAGTCAGAAAGACATGCAGAATAAAGTCCAGCAACAGAAAGTTTTTGGATTTTCAAAACGTTATTTTAAATGATATGATCAACTTATATAATTTCTCTATTAACTTGCAACTACTGCACAAAGTTCTTGTATAGATAAGGTGGACAGTAGGGAGGTTCGTAAAAAATATTTCAGCCTGGATATATGCAAATGGAAAATATTACTTGATTCAGTATTTCACTGAAAGTCTGAAACGGCAGGTTACCATATTTTGAAAGATAAGTGTGCAACTTCTCACTAGACACTTTTATTTTCAGTTCTATGACCGAGAATATAAATTATGGAAAGGAGTAGAATCTAATGACATATTGAGCTTAGAAATGTTTTGATGATGTCTGTGATTTGCCAGCATACAATGACTTGCTAGGATACAATTAGAATTTCAAAATTAAAATGGCACAAAAGCACATGTGCTGTATGCATTTTAATTCTCTATTTTATGCCACAGTGGCTCTGTGTTGTGGTCTCAGCTGAAGACTTTATTACATCTTTTTCCTTACCAAATAGCTTCCATGAAAGAGCACTACAAAAACATTCAGTGGTATTTGAAAGGTAAGGGGAGAAGGTAAGAAGGTCTTCAGAACTGGGAAATTTCAGACAGTAGGAGAGATGGGAATAGCAGTTTTTAAGAAACAAGTCTAACTCCCCTCTCTATATGAGGGCATGGAGCCTTGTATTTTGCTTTTTCTACAGAAGCTATGGAACAAGGTGCTCTGCAAGTAGCAAGTGTCTCCAGAAATTACTGATATTGTCAAATTTATATGATATTCA
Organism: Pseudopipra pipra; assembly: GCF_036250125.1. NCBI lineage: Eukaryota > Metazoa > Chordata > Aves > Passeriformes > Pipridae > Pseudopipra > Pseudopipra pipra. The sequence goes on along the minus strand of NC_087549.1, from coordinate 80,283,918 downwards.
CAATTCAGTCATTTCTTTAAAATAAATTCTTCATGGCTTGATTTACTTTGACACGTTATGACATGATGTTGCTTGAAATAAAAAAGAAACAAATAATAGCACAACTCTTCTGCTTAAAGCATCTGCTCTTCTATGCATGTATTTTTAAATCCTAGTGAATAAGTGGCAATGACAAGTTAAAGTATTTGAAACTTACTACCTCAGAAAAGTGAAAGCTTACAAATAAGTTTAAACTATTTTTAACATATATATATATACAAGACAAATAAGGATAACTTGGATTTGTTTCTGATGTTTAATTTTATAATTAAAAAATCAATCTTATTAGCCAAACTCCCTCCAATACTGGCATTGTGCAATCACAATAAAACTGAATTTCAAACTGCATTTTATTATTGTCAGATGTATAGCTACAACTCTTCTGGGATAACAATTCAGACTTAACTAGACATCTTCAAGATTAAATGGATATAGTGTAATAGGTAAGCAGATAAAAAATCTTTTCTGAGGAAGAAACAGTCTCCGGATAAGGTGAAGAGATGCATCTGGTCATTTTTGTCTTTCCCTCCCCACCTCTAGTTAGAAGGATGAAGCAATGGACTACTGCCCACTTGTGTCCCTGGCTGATCCCACACAAAGGATGAAGTGAAACACGCAACCAGTCAAAAGCATTTTCACATGAGCAGAGTTTGTGTGAGCAGAGCAGAGCTTAGTGGAAAGACTGGGTTTCTACAGAACAAACAAATAAACAAATGAACAAACTTCTAACAAATTCAATTTCCATCTCTTACAAAAACAAAAGGCCATCATTAAGGTCTACAAAATTTTTCTTTTAGGTAATAGTAAGGGAGATTCATTAATAAGATTTTTGTTGATTGGTTTTCTTGAGTTAAATTCATAGTAGCCATTTCATAATTGTTTCTTAGGATTATCTGTTATTATACTACCATTGGATCTCTATCTCAGTTGTCTTGCAGAGATGGAGTATGGGAGGTTTTTTGGTAGAATCAGATTTTTCACAGCACGCTAATAAACCTTCTCAGATACCCAGAAACCAGAGGCCATTACAAATTGATTAGCACTTGAGAAAGCCCAACAGCCTCTCCAGAGGACTACAGTTAATGAAGTACAAAAGAACCAACATTTCCCAAGCATCTTATTTATTCATGTATACTACATATAACAGGATATGTTTGTTCTAAAGGGACTAAATATTAGCTGAGTTACTTACAAAGCTCCTTATAGACCTTGACCTGCCACATTTGAATTCATTCTAAGGAATATCAGTAGACTGAAAAACATCAGTACTCAACACCATCAAGCATAGAATTTTGTTTACTAAATGCTTATAGCAGCTTAAAAATATTCTGAACTTTGTTCAAAGTCATCTCTCTCAGTTATTAGTTAATAAGCTATCTTAACTGCTGTTACATACTTCCATCAATTTTGTAATATTTTAAGGTCATTTTGGTTAATCTGTAGCTAAAAAAATGCACACTTTTTTATAAGGAAAAAAGAGAAAATGCAGAAAGAAAAACAGGAAAAAAACCAAACCTCCAAACAAAATTCCAAAACAAGACGTTATAGCTAGACACAAAGAAGCCAAACTAGGCAAGAGGGAACACACAGATGATAAGTTGAGTCAGAGACTATTTTGTACCTGTTTTGTATTCTAGTTCATGTTTTTTGAAGTAATGTTTCATGTGCTAGTGAATTTTCTGCCTTCCCCCAGTGTAAAAAATCATACTCAGCAACACCTGTGCAGCAGTAAAAGGATGCCTCTTAATACCTATGCATTAGCAACAAAATACATTTCTATAGAGACATGAATGAATCAATTTTAAAAGATTCACTGTATTAGTATGCCTAGTTTGTTCTCTTTGGCAAGGAGAACATTATTTTGAATCTCATGTGTGTTTTGACACACTTTTTTATTTGGGGGTATCTGGCAGTACATAAAGCATGAAATAATGATTCACACAGCTCTGATGTCTATAAGAATCATGCTGAAATATACTATTAACTCCTCAGTTTGAAGCTCATATTGCAAGCACAAGGGTGGCAACATCTATGTGTGCTATGGGTATATTTTCTACTTTGTGGATGAACAGGGTATGCAATATGCATGGATTTTCAGTTTTAAGATTTTACAACCCTAGTTTACCATCACTAATATTTGATTCTAGAGGCATGTTTAAAACAAAACAACAAAAAAAGCAGCAAAATATGAGGTGGAACTTCTTTGTAAACTGAACTTTAACTTCGTTGTAAATGTATACACAAAAAAAGTCTAAAAGTATTGCTGTTGCATAGAATATACAGAACTGCAGACAGACTATTTGTGCAATAAAACCCCAAAGAGATAAAAAGGTGAAGTTAATGCAATCTAGTGATATGGGTGAATTATTCTTTTATTAAATTATCAAAATCACAAGGACTTATATATATATATATAAAGTTATCAAAAATGATATTGCTCTACCAATGTACCCTTCTGTAGCTGTCTCCATTTCTGCTATTTCTTAAGAAAAGGATCTTTTTTTTTGTTTTTGTCTACATAAACTATTCCCAGCAGCCATTAGACTTGATCATGAGAGCAAAATAGATGGCAAAATCCTACTCCTGAACCCATTAGGCTGCCAGGATCCTGTGATCCTTAAGTTGGCTGTAAGAAGAGCAGAACTAGAGGAGTATGCTACTGTGCTGACATAGCCAGATGGGACATTCCAGAAGTCTGAAGAAATTATCTAGACTAATGTTTCAGATATCTCTGATCAACCCAACAGTGTGTTGCCAGCAGACTTTGAACTCCGTAAGGAGTTCTTTGATTTAAATATTTGTTTCACTCTGAACCAAAATGAAATATCACACATAGATAAACCAGAATCATAGAAAATGAAGCAGAAAGAGGCAACAGGAATTTTTTATGTCACCATGTCAGGAAATAAACATCAGTTATATCAACAATATTTGCGGTATATGTGTCTCACCTATTCTTAAAAGTCTCCACTAGCAGGACACGACAATGTCTTTGAGCAATCTATTTCAGTTCATTATTGTTTTGATAATAATTAAATAATTTTTATTTCTACATTGAACAATACATATAATTTGGAAGAAGGATATAAATGAGAGAGAAATCTTGAAATATTTTGACTTTTTTTTTCTCATAAAAAAAACATGAAAAGTTCAAATTTGATGGTATAATGCCTTTTAGATAAAAAATAAATCTGAAATTTTAAAAATAAATTTGAGCTCTACTGTGTATTAAGACCTCCTGGTAAGGACTGTACCATTTTACTTTCCAACGGATTACAAATACAGATTCATTCTTTGTCATACAAGAACTTGTATTTAGGCATTAGGAGACAAAAGAATAAATCTTAGAAATATAAACCACTATAATTTTCACCTGATTCATTTTAAAATGGAATACTATTTTTCTCCCCTGAAAGTGTAATTTCCTTCTATTGATTGTAGCTGAGAAACTACTTCTGATACCTGCATTAAAAGTATTTAAATTTTGCAGAAGCAAACCCTACTGAAGTCACCACTGTTATTGTTGGATCTTATTTCATGTAGTACCAAGTCTACTATTTTTCAGGAACAACATCAGTGTCTCAGGTGAACTCACTGACTGAACTAGTATTGCTGCATATCACACCTGGGTATTTTGCCACCAACCTCAATGTGCTTCTTGCTGTGTGAAGTCCTTTCGAGCAGTATCTCCCCTGCCAGCTTGAGCAGTATTACAGAATAAAGAGTTCTCGGTGTCACAGCAGGTGATGCAACTAACAGAGACTTCAGTCCTTAGTCTCTAGTTCTTACTGAATTTTAAAGGAGCTCTTATTTCAAGCCTGTCTTTATAGATATAAGTACATATCTAGGAGGCAAAAAAATGTGTGATGTTCAGAAAATCAATTATTGCATGTTTGTTTCCTCTGTGATTTGAGGCCATGAGGTCCTGATTAGGTCTACAATTAAACAAACAAAAAAGTTACAAGTCTTTCAAGTGCACTGATGTTCTGAAACGTACATGTTTTTTCACACACGGCCTTTCTGAGAACTTTCATGTCTAATTAAAGAGGATTTTATACGACTCTGGTTGTATTTTACATACAGGTTCTGCACTTCACAATGACTTTTCCTCTCAGTTTATTTTCCCTTAAGTGATCTCGAGAGGGCTTTCTTTGGCATTTCCCAGCTGCAGCAGGTAAACTTTGCTTAAAGGTTCTGCTCCTCCAATTTGAACTGGCAGAATACGATTGATTATTCTAAATTATTCAGTGCTTCTGCTACTGCTGAGTGATACTTGTAGATCTCTTGGCAAAATACCCTGGAAGAGTGCTATTATAGGGTTTTCCAAACTCCTGATGATAGGCATCATGCATATCTACCAGCTTCAAATCTCGTGGCCTGGTCCTGTATTTTTCACGCATCCAGAACACGGGGGGCATAGTATTTCATTCCCTGGAATCAGACACCTGTACAAAATGGCTCTAATACGCTACAGATCATCAGAATTCCACTGATTTCACTAGAACTGCTGAGTGCTTTTAGGTACCTTCTCCTTTCTTGCCTGATGAAATACTTTTTTCTTTCCCAGAGTTCTGCAGTGTGGAAATTGTTTCTTTTCAGTCCTATTAACACTGTGTGTCCTGTTTTGCCAAACAAAGCAGGATTTAGAACCTGGTTAAAGAGTTTGCCTAGAAGAATTTTAGTTGGAAAGATTGTAAACTGCTAGAGAATAAAAATATTATTTCTCAAAAAACACCAGAACTTGGGATCATACTCTCACTTTTCTTTTGCAATTAAAAACAAGTGGGGCTTGAGGGGAGTATGGAATTTTGTGCTTTGAAAGATAGAGCAGAAAATTAAAACTGAGAAAAATTTATAATAAAGAGAAAAAAATGAAATGGCACTAAACCAAATTAGGGGTAAACAGTTTAAATTATTTTTATTGTATACACTCTAGAACAAATATATTTCTCTGCAATTTGCAGTTTCCTTGGTTTGAAATATGATGTGATCTTTCAGCAGCTATAGTTAGAGTGAAAAGCAGCAGATAAATCATCAAAAGACAAATGACAAATAATATGTAAATGAATTTCTGAAATGGCTTTTCAACTTAGCAGATATATCAATTATAGCACAACTGTTGAAGTCTAGCAATAATACAAGAAATATGATACATAGTTGAGCCAAATCTTAAAAGAAAGCTTTTTGAAGTATTATTAAAACATTTCATTTAAAAAATCTCTTTTGGCAAGGAATCCATGAAAAGAATGCAAGTGGTTTAAAATTTTGTATTACTTTCTCCCTCTAACACATAATTCTCTGCACAATTTTACTTATCTCACTCAGACAATTTATTAACTAATGTAGCAAGCAAAATCACAGAAATTAATGATAAAGAAAATATAAGAGACTCACACAGGCCTTTTCTATGCCAGTACATGTTTGCCACAATACAGATCCTGTTAGTTTACCCATTGTGATCTACATGATTCCCAGCTTTACCAGTTCAATAGAACTGATTATCTCTTTCGTTTCTCTTTCTGCATACTTTCTATACATTTTCCTGATTTCAATTTGTCAAATTAAAGGTTTTCAGATATTTTCAAGTGAAGATATATAGAGAAAAACATGGACGAGGTACAAAGGCAGGATAATCATATTTGCACAGGTGCACAACACAGAGGTTTTCCAGGCAGCTGGTTGTACTCAATTGCACTCCAAGTCTATTAAACCCTGATGCCTCCTGATTTAATGAGAATACATTATAAATACTAACATATTTCTGTCTATCTTGGCATCAGTGTGTCTGTACTTCTGTCTTGGACCTGTCAAATTCTGACTAGGATGAAGATTTCTTTTAATGCTTTTTAATTAAATCTGATGTTCTGTTAAAGTAATCCTCTTTACCACAAAAATAATCTAGTCAGAGATTCATGCAATGGACAGTTCATTTTCTTACAATTGCTCTGGACAAGAATTTTTATAACTGAGGTCATACCTTAACTAAATAAAAGCAAAACACATATGCATAAAAATATCTTAAGGGTGTGTGTCAAGAGGATGGGATCAGACTTTTCTTAGTGGCACGTGGCAACAGGATAAGGGGAATGGGAATAAAATGAAACACTGAAGGTTTCATCTGTGCATGAGGAAAGTCTTTATTTTTAGGGTGATGGAACACTGGAACAGGTTACCCAGGGAGATAGTGGAATATTTCTCTGTGGTCTAGGGGGACCTGCTTTAGCAGGAAGTTTGGACTATATGATCTCCAGAGATCCCTTCCAACTTCAACCATTTTCTGATTTTGTGTGATTCTGTGAAAATGGTACTGAAGACTTTGTGAAGAGTGGAAATTTTAAAAAACACTTATTCTTTTGGAGAGATGCAATGTAAAGTAGACAAAAAGTACTATATTAGGAATATATCTGTATAGCTCTACAGCTCATAACCGTGTTATACAGGGGCTCAAATTAATGATTCCTCTTACGGAGGTAGGGAACTAAGAGATCAAACATTTTCCTAAATAAAATTGTTTTCAATAGCTCCCATTCAAACTTTTGTGTTTTGTTTTTGGAATAAGCATACCATTTTCCAAAGCTTCTGTACATTATATCCAAAATATCTTTCATTTCATCAAAACTCAAATCATTCCAAAGTCTGCAGCATATTCCTTTTTCATTAAATTCAGTAACTGCCCAATTCACTATTTTAAGCAAAAGCAAATTTGCAACAGATATGATGTTCCAGACTTATTTTGGCTGAAGTTTTACAGAATTAGATAGCATTATGCTAAATTTGTGTACATACATACTTTATTATTCTATCTTTACCCACATTAACAGATTAGCATGGTTTTCTACTCTTGTAGTTATCTGCTACCTCACATGGCATACATAAGATGATAACAATAAGCTTGAAATTTTACCTAAGTTAGAAGAAAGTCTTAACAGAAACTAAGAGATGTTGCAGTCTTTGGGCAAAATCTTGTGATGCCTCAACAGTCAACAGACTTCATGTGTCTTACATAATACATTGCTTAAAATGAGATTGGGAGTGTAGCAGATATGTAAAGATCATTCAGATAAGAACTCAGCTGCTGAAGCTAAAAAATATTAAAAAAATAGACTTTCCTATCTAGACTGCCAACTAAGTAGATGGTTACCTAAAAAAAAAAAATAAAAAAAAAATTGTACTTAAGCTCAGATTTCAGTCAGGAACTACAGAGTGATAGCAGAAAAAAACTCCACCTAACGAAGAAGTATCAAGCAGGAAATATTTATCCAAGCCAAACAAAACCTTGGCAGTATTTGGGAAACATAGGTAAGTAAGCATAGAATTTGGGGGCTTTAAATAAACCTCTTAGCCTTAAAGTCTTTGCAGGCTAATATTGCTGCAGATGTACCATTAGCATTCATGGAATAATACTATTTTCCAACTGAAAGAACACAGAGAAGCTACATGTTACAAGTAAATTCCTAAAGGAGATGATTTGTAAAATAACATGGTCTTGATGTAAGTTAACTTCCTCAAAACTTAAAATCAAGGAAGCTTTTTTTTGAAAGCTATTATACATTGAACTGAATCATAATTCAGCCTAAGGTGAGAGACAAATCTACATACAATCTTGACAAAAGAACTCTTTTGTTTATTTCTTTTTCCCTTTTATTTCCCAAAAATCCACCTGCCTTCATTCAGTTATGACACTACTTATTTTAACACTTCTCTATCCATATAATGAAAAGCACATTGATGACAAAATTTACAAGTTCAGGAACAAAACTTATATGTGAATGAATGCTGGTGTGTGGTTAAAATTACTGGAGAAATCATCTTAGGACACAAGAATTAGCAAAAATTGGAGAGAGAAATAAGGTTTGCAGGAGAATCAAGTTCATGTAGGTGTCATTTCAATAGAGAAATGTCTCTGCTTTGGAATAGCATCTAAAAGTCCGGGGCATGAACTTGAAAAATTAGAGTACAGAACAATGGTTTGAACACCTACCAGTCTATCATATCTGATCACTTTTCTTAGGCCCTCTGTTTACTTCCACTGATATCAACAGTAGAACTTTTTATTTTGAGATTTTTGAGTAGGTTTATTTTAAATATATATAATTGCTTGTACTAATACAGCTCATAACATAATATGGAATGCTAGCTAGAGCATAAAATTTCCTAATTTTAATACAAACAGGTTTATTTTATTTAATATAAAAATTTAGACTACATAGAATCATGGGTAATTAGCACAGAATTGTTTGGCTTAATAGAAGTGCAAAAGCATTCAATTAGCATATTCAGATTCTTAAAAAGTTTCATATACATACCCTTGGGTATTTTTAATTTGATAGGTCTTTCTAAGATTGCGGATATTCATATGAGAGGAAGATGTTTGCATAAGAATCAAAGGTATTAGTTCCCACAAAGTATTAAAAAGCCTATTGGTTTTGGGTTATTACAGTGATTAGCTTGAATACCATATTTCAGAGATAGGCTTTAGCTTTCTACCTTTGTTTTACTTATTCTAAGAATCTGTTTAAAAAATGGGTTTCAAATTTTCTCTATTCTAATGCCAACAGTTCTTCATAATGAATATACATTTAATGATGGAGACCAAAATATCTTTGTGATCAAAAATCAGAAGTGATTTTGTGACTTCGGGGGAAAAGTCAAGAGTATGTTTTAAAACTTAACTCTTCTCTTTGGAGATAAAAACGTATCAAAGAGAATATGAAAAGCAAGTTTGAAAACTTCCTCAGATCTGAATATCTTATTTCTGCAAACATTTCAATGCAGAAATTTTGGCACCCCAAGTGATTTATGACCACTCAGGAAAGAGGTGTGTGTAGTCATTTAAATATGCCTAGGTATGATTTATAAGGCACTTGCATGGAGAAACAGATTTCAGGTCTTATCAGACACTATACACAGATCTCAGTTATTTTTGTTATGTTTGATATCCATTGCCAACATTTCATCTGCAAATATCACTCAAAGCCTCCAAAAACTGGCATGCAACATAACAGATGCATAGGCATATCTTTGGATAAATTTGTTATGTAGGCAGACTGTTATCTCACTCTTCATGATTATATTGTCACTTGCTCATCCAGTTTCTATAATGATTCAAAGAATCCATAGCAATAAATTTCATTACCAGACATGATTTTTACGTTTGAAAATAACTAAATGGTTTCCTTACGTTGCTGTCATGGTTTAATCCCAACCAGCAACAAAGCACCACGCAGCCACTCACTGACTCTCCTTTGGTGGGACAGGGGAGAGAATCACAAGAATAAAAATGAGAAAGCTCATAGGTTGAGGGAAAGACAGTTTAATAAGTAAAGTAAAGCAAAACAAGAATTCATTCACTGCTCCCCATGGGCATGCAGGTGTTCAGCCACCTCCGGGAAAGTAGAGATCCATCATGTGTAAAGGTGACTTCAGAAGACACACACCATAACTTCAAACATCACCTCCTTCCTTCTTCTTCCACCAGCTCTATATGCCATACGATGCCATACAGTCTACAATATCCCTTTGGTCAGTCGTGGTCAGCTGTCCTGGCTGTGTCTCCTACCAACTTCCCCAGCCTCCTCATCGGCAGGGTGGGTGCAGAAGTAGAAAAGGCCTTGACTCTGTGTTCCTTCTCAGTAGTAAAAAAAAAATCCCTCTGTTATCAACATTATTTTCAGCACAAATCCATAAAATAGTCCTATAATAGCTATTGTGAAGAAAATCAACTATATACCAGCCAAACCTAGTACTTTTGCATCTGCCTATACTTGTATCTTTTTCCAGTAACTCAACTATTCTTCATCTTTTGATATTTATTGTATACAACTGCAGGATAAAAACATTAGTTTTTATAATTCAATATGAGTTACACATTTCAGAAAGATGAAAAAGTGAGCAAGTTTCACTTTATTAGTATCTCTTTCCCTCACAAGAGACAGGATTCAGAATTATGAAATTTCTTGAGGGAAAAAAAGAACATTTTGCAATTACACAAATACTTGGTTTGATCTCAGAAATTGAGATTATCTCAAAGGTTCTAGAATTAGTCAAAATGAAAGATAAATAATTTCACAAAGGAGTCAAAGAGTAAACTCCAAGCTTTCTCAGCATAGCTATGATTCATAGGAAATGAGGACCTGCAAACCAGAAAGCTAATGTAAAAATCGGAATCAATTGACAAATACTAGTTTCACAAAAACATCTATAAATAAATTTCTATCAAATAAATAAATCATTATAATTCTATGTTTTAATTCAGTTGAAAAAGGTTCCTAGCACTTTCTCCATAGAAGAGGTCATTAAAACGGCTGGAGCTGCTAGTATGAGGTTAGACAAAGAATAATCTATGTGATGTAGCTCCCACAGCCAAAACAAAGTCTACATACGCTGCTCCCAAAGATTTCTAAATTAACTTGAAATTCTCTAAATAAGAACTTTAAAACTTTTAAGTACTCAAGAAAATATTTAGATTAGCTTTTTAGGATATCAGAGTATATAAAGGAAGCAAATATAGGAGAGATAAGAGTATGTAAAGAACAGACCAGTTAAAAAGACACAGTTTGATAAGTATCAAGAAAGTTGATGGCAAAAGACATTACAGCAGCACTCTCAAATGACATAAAGCAAAAAAAAAAAAACAAACAAAAAACAATCACTAAAGAAAAAAATGCACAAACACCTAAAAAACCCAAACAAAAACCAAAAGAAAAGCACAAAAAAGCCCAACCAAAAACAAACAAACAAAACACACCAAAAACAACATCCACATACCAAAAAAACCCAAACTTTGAAACTATAATGAATTAGAGAGAAGATTAAAAACTGTTAGAAATAATATCATAACCTATAGCAGATGAAGCATAACAAAAAAAGGTTTTATGGTTTCAAGTTCCAAGTGAACTGTTTCCACCACCCAGACAGTCTGCCCAAGGGAAACAGGTTAAGTAGCTGGTAGAAAAAAAAAAAAGAGAAGTTAATTCAGAGAATTCTTTAAAGACCAGATAAATATCAGAAGAATAAATTGTCTCTCACAAATTCATCTCACAGAATTAAGCTCTCTAATATATTCTAGCACAGATGCAGTTAAATGATCAGTTTTTGAAATGACAGAAGAAGTTAATAGAAATATGCTGAAAAATCATACTGTTTCAACTTACAAAACTAAGACCTGAATCAGTAAAGCCTCCAAAACAATGATAAAGTACTATATTTTGATTATTAAAAAAAATAGAATTGTATGCAATTTCAAGTCAGCATGAAACATACTTCTCTAGTGATAAAATACTTTGAGGTATTATATTAAATAGAACTAAAAAATTCTTAAGGAGAAACTTAGGGCACTTTACCATTAGGACTTAAATGATCATATATTAAGCAGGTATTTAAATAAAAATAGTTAGAAATGTACAGTTGCAAGTAGATAGAAGCAAAATATTTATAGTAAACATTGTGTATTTCAAAAGAGGATTTCTCCGCTTCTATCTCAACTCATAGCAATTTACACCTCATATCTTCAAGTCAAGATTTATTTCCATGATGATACAGGGATGGAAGAGGTGACAAATCAAAGAACTTGAGACAAATCTCAGCATTTTTATAAAGAAAAATAGCAGAAGCACATTTAGTGTTAAATGGTGAGCACAAGCATTCATGGGAGAAATCAAGTTTCCTTCCTCAAAATTATGCAAAAAAGAAGGCATCAACCTTTGAGGTTAGGATGCCAGAGAGAACTTTCTGCTATAAGAGGAAAACCACAGTAGAAACAGAGAAACAAAAGACAATATTGAAGATTCAGTCAAGTGCTATTTACAAGGCATCCTCTTTCCTCTGCTCCCTCAATAAAAACAAGTTCTAGTTCTTGCACTTAAGCACAGAAACAACCTATAGTAACTAATCTATAACAGGTCCGTTTGTCTCTAGTCAACATCTTTTATACTAGGAAGGATTCCAAGTTGAACCACAAAAGTTTTACTGCACTAAATATTTATATTGTAGTATATATTTTAAAGGAATGACGAAAATAAAGTTTTCTTGTTGAGGCATTCTATAGCCTAAGATTAGCATACAAATGAAGTTATGCATAGTGTACCAAACTTACACAGAAAATTCTATTTGAGGGTTGCAGAAAGCAAATACTTGAAATAATTCAGATTTCTGAGTACAAGTCACAATTTCAACAGTACTTACAAAACTAATTTCTCTATGATATACAGTGCTACCAGTAAGGTCCTATTCCATTTCGCTTTGGAAAGTTTCAAGAATTAATATGCAACATACACCTATGAAAAAATGAAGAAAATTTATATACATATCAGAATAGACCAATAATAGACAGTAAGCATGGGAATTTCACAGATTCTAACCAAATATTTATAAATTTGCAAAAGTGTATTTATAATCTTGTTACAGGCAATTTTGAAAGGCAGTCATTTTTATTAAGCGCTGAATGAGGAGGATTCCATCATCTGATTAACATTAATTTGAATGTTTGGAAACTAAAATCCCCATTTTACTCCTTTCTTAGAAGCTCCTCAAGATCAGAAAGGATTGTAGACTTTAATCTGTGCTGTGTACAGGCTTCACTGCATCTGTGTATGTTACTTTAACTGAATCACATGAAAATCTTATTGGCCTCTAACACATCACCTGTGTTACTTATGTAAAGAGTGAGTTTAATTGTTGCAAAGATCAGATGCCAAACACCAAGTTACAGCTGTTCACTGAACAGATGGGAAAGGTTATGGTATTTGAATATTTCATTATTAGTGAGACAGGTCACATAAGAAGCCATAAATCATCTGTTTACAGGTACTTTGTTTGATGTAAAAAATGAAGGTTTTCTGTTTTTCCACCTTGAAAGTTTTCGTTGCTGACAAAGTCAGCAATTTTTATACCAAAAATATGATTAGTGTGTAAATTATATCTCAGAACAAACAGACATGACACATGATGTCTGATGCCTAGGTTTTGTACAAAGACACATACATTAAATAACATATTTACTCATATTTCTCACATACCATGTAACTACATATGTAAGAGAAATAAAACATGGCATTTTTTTAGAGTGCAAGGGCATATGGGTATGCTACAACACCCTGCCCATGAGAGTAACTTGCCCCCTTATTAGAGCAATGAAGTATTCCAGCAGAAAATATTTATTTTGATTTTAAAAGAAAACTCAGTAAGACTGATTTCTATTAAAGTAAGACTTTTGTATGAATTTAAAAAAAGAACAACTGCGGTTACCAGTTAGTTAAAGTAAAAAAGTCTCTGGTACCAACTGTAAGCAATGAAGCTAAACAGTAAGAAGATACAAAGCTGGCAGGAAGAGAAATTTTCCTTGCGCCAAGGACAGAGATTAGAAAAAAACCCCAAAAGTATTATGATTGTGTATTTTGAAACAGACTTCAATTCTGAGGGCCCCTTTAACATGATGACAATGTCCAATTCTGCTCTAATCCCCATCTAAAGGAGTGAAGTTAATTGTATTAGGAACTGACCATTTTATTTGTATTTTCACTGCGTGTGGCTTCATCACCCTATGGCCCTCAAGCTGAACAATCCTATCATTGCTCATTCTAACTTACACCCATGGGAAAGATAGTAGTAGTATAATATTGCATTATGTGTGGTTCACTCTCATAAAAATCTATATATCCATTTATATTTTTACTATTGCCTAGGGCTAACACTGAGAAAATGTATTAATGCTTTTTATCCTATTGCTTTTTTTAAGCTTTTGAAAGAAAATAATAATGTTAGTATATCACATAAAACTTTTACCAAGAAAAATTTAACGTACATATTAGAAAATGAGAAAATTAATACACAAAGGCTGTTATCCAAGTTTCAGTTATATATTACCAGAAAATTGAACTGGAGAAGGATCTGAAACAGATAATTTAAAATACAGAAAAGCTACAAGCCATGGATAGTAAATTTAGGAATATAAAGATTTCCTGTCATCAGCTAAGAGAGATGAGATAAATCAGTTGAGCTAAATCTATCATTAAACCAATGATTTTCCCTTTGACATCTGATCTGTGCTTTCATTCCACTTTTTGATATTTATTCAGAGTTTATTTTAATCTTATTAAAAGAAAATGTGAAAAATACAAAATTATTACTTTGACTCCGTAAACCCTCAAAATCTTGAACCATAAATAGCCTAGCTTCCTAAACTGAAGACATTTTCCTCCACAGCACATCCAGATATTTAATTATATGAATAACTGAGAGTAAGGAACTTTATGAAGAAAATGTACTGTCAACAATTTTGAGTTAAAAGTAGGAATGAGATACAGTGAGAGGAATACTGATAGAAAATAGAGGTTATCAAGTGTGCAAAATTTTCCTCTTCAGAAGAAATCACACATTTAACAGAGTGTATTTTGGACACCCTGACTCCTACCAAATTCTGTATTGTGATATAAACTACTAAGACCTGTATGTCATAACTATTTAGCTTGATTTTCAAAAACAATTTTAAGAAAAAAAAAAAAGTTTTGTTAAAACAGGTAGATGAGATATTAGATTTTCAATACATCTTTTTCTCCTTATGTTACTTTCTTCTTGTCAATATTTTTCTAAGTCTGACATAAAATTCTTCATATTATCACCAAAATACTTCAGAAAGTGAGCGGTGAGGAGAAAAAAGGTGAACTGAAGAACTAAAAGCAACCATTTTTTCCAGATAACTTAAATATCTTAATCCTGACAAAGCTCCTAACTCGATTTAGAAAGTGAAATCTTTCTTAGGACCTTATTATCTTAGAAAATCATGCTTAGGACCACACCTTTGATTTCCATAATCCTATGAGTTATATGAAATTTATTGGCTATTTTTTTTTAAACAGGCGGAAAGAAATGGCATTGCACATGTACCTCTCTCAGATTTTCAGACGGCATTGCTTCAGGACATTACGCTAGTGATATGATTCAAACTATGATCCTTTTAATAATTTGACCTACTCTACAAGAAATCATTAGAAAAGAAAGCAAAATACTTGGGAAATAAATCCAGAAATGAGATTTACTTGACATACTATATAAAACTAAGAAAATATTTTCCCCAAATATTCTAATAGACTGAGATTTCTGCAATGAAATGCATCCATTTACCAATTTAGCTTTTAAAATATTTTCTTTTTTTTTTTTATATCCAACAGCCATATGAAAAGTATGCTGGTTTGGAATCAGCAAAACTATTATTTTTTTTAAGAAAGTGAAAAGCATCTCAACTTCCCTTTAAAGGTACTGTAATAAAAGGAGTGAACTGGCACAGAACAAAAAAGTGGTTTACTGTTTGCCCTCTAGGGTATAGAGAATGCAACATATTTGCATTTAATGTATTGAAATTGCTGACGCCTTGCCTCAGTTGGTTTATTGTCATAGCTAGGATAAACAACGTCTCAATAAAAAAGGTATGCATCTTAGCCATAAATTTCAAATGCAAGTTTATGGAATGCTAGATATAGAATAATATTAAGTATTGGTGGCAAGGAGGTGCATCCTACATGTACATTTGAAAAAATTGCTTGGTGAAGTGCAACAGAAACTTGCCACATTGTTTTTACCTATGAACAGTCATGTCACCATTCTTTGGGACTAAGCACTCTTAAAGTTCTGGCATACTTTTTTACTAATAACACAGTAAGTGGAAATGCATATGTTTCAGAGCAGAATTTGGCTATTTCAAGCATTATGTACATGATCAATGAATCTGTAGCTATTCATATTTAAGGACCGTGGTCAACAATAACGGACAGTAATTGGCTCCAAACCAATATATTCCAGGATGTTCTAGGGTTCAGAAGGACAGAGATGGAGGGTTTATACATTTATGTCACTGGCAAAAAGGAAGACTATTTAATCCATTAATCTGACTGACTTCTAAAAGAAACAGGTTGATGTAAGAGACCAACTACATTTTCCTCAGCTAAATAAGGAAAACTTGTTTTCTGGAATCTTTCTGAACTGATCAGACTTCAATGCATTTCATGTTTTCAAACTCAAATACATTGCTAGACCATCTATTTCTGTTCACACTCTCCGTTAAGCCCACGCTTAGCCAGTCACTTCAATTCATGAAGGGAACGCAGAAGAATTGCCAACAATTTTTTTCTGAGTTTAAATTCTTATATATTCAACTTATTCAAGCTATCCAATAATAACAACCATTTTTACAGTCAACAGAATCCTATTCCACAAGTAATTTACTTACTAATAGGGAAGTAAAAAAGTGTTTTCTTCTTTATGTAAATCTCCACTGTATAAAGTCATATTTCCTTTTCAGCTGAAGATTTTCAGTAATGTACATGTTTTCTTTAAGCATTTGCTTACACTGCTGGGTTTTTTTTGTAATACTGGCTTCAAGGGTCACACATAGGAAGCAACTATTAAACAGAACGAAAAGAATAAAAATGAAAATTATAGTAATAAAAATTTTTGGCATAGGAATAACTCACTTTAACCCTAAAATTAATTTGTAGTTAAAAATTGTATCTTGCTGAATTGAGGATTTAAGTTAACCAAACCCAAAATCTTTGAAACATAACTCCTTATGACCTCAGGCTAAAGTCCCACTGAACAGCAGGCAGGAAAATTTTGCTCAACAGAAGATAACTAAATTACTCATAAATTTACTGAGAGACAGAAAAAGCACATTCCTCCCCTTGAAGAGGGAAACCTTCACAATTCCAAATGAGTGTTATTTCCTAGCACAAGATGTTTAAGGAACTCAACAGAGTCTGAGGAAGAGACAGAGAGAGGCAAAACACTTTGCACTGCACCCCGAAGATCATTAAATTAGCCAATTAATTAAATGAATGCAAGAATTAATCCCTGACCTGTGTTTCCATTTCCATTCTGACCTATGTGCTTCATCCAGTAGGGGATAACAGCATGAACTCTTCAGGTAGCTAGTGGACATGTGAAGATGATCAAAATTAAAGACCTCTTTTCATTACTATTTTTTCATTATATTTATGGGTGTAGTCTAAAGGCACTTGGGACAGGAGAGGGAAAATAAATCTCTTCTTATACTGCCAACATTTCCAAGGGTTGCATGCTGATTTATTTTTTACAAGCTTCTCTCTAGAGAAAATATTAGAATCTTATCTTCCTCAAGTGCACAATACCGTGAAACTTTCAGGAAGATTGTTCTGTCTTTTGTAGTTTGGTTAGTTTTTTTTTTTTCAGAATGAGAAAACAATTTGATCCTATTTTTAATAATATTTCATAGCACTGTAAAGCTCTGTCAGTCAGTTATAATGGAAACTATTAGGATGCCAAATGGAGGATTATCTTGTCTTCATTATGATCTCTGCAAGCATCATGAGTAAAGGAAACTTATAAAACTAAAGTTCCTGCTTTCTTTCAAGGGCCTCCGTATCATTTAGAAAGGAAAATAAAACAAAACAAAAAGGTTTTGAAAGGCAATTTTACATTTAGGTCATAACTGATCTAAGTTTTCTACTAAAAATGAAATTTCATGTTATATAACACAACATTCTACAAGCTTTATATGAACAACCCAATTATTTACAAAAGCAAGAGAGCACATGAAGCCTGCCTTTTTTAAGCTAATGCATTTAGTTTATTGTAATCTGAAAACATCTGGAGGGAGCACTTTTGCATTATAGGAAATTTATTCTAGATTCGTTGGGATTGCAAAAAGCTTTATGCTGTTTATAAATATTTAGCTCTTGGCCTTTATCTAATGTGCTTTGAGGACACAAGATTCTGAAGAACATGTTATAGTGCTGGAATACAGGTGGTTGAAAAATTAAAAACAATGCACTACTTGTATTTTGTTCCAGTCATCCAAAAAAAATACAAACATGTAGCCATGGTGCAGTATTACAGTCCTACAAGTAAATAATTTTCATTTTCTTCAAATTGGAAAGAGAATTAAAACATTACAATTAATAAAACAGGGAAACAAATCTTCTATGTTACATCTCTTTGTCAACAATTCCAAGCAAGCACAAGTTCTTATACTTTGATATAGCATCTAACAGTAAGACTTGGTCTGAAATGAGATTTTCCTGTGACATTCTAGGATAAATAACCAGTGTTACACATCAAGAGTGTTCTGAAAGTGCAGCTTTTCTGTTGGTAATTATAAAAACAAATAAAAAGCTGTTGTAACTTGCTGAGATTCTTGCAAGACGAAAATATCCTTGCAAAAGAGTTTAGGGCAATTACATTTGAATCAAAGAGAAGAGTCTGCACTTGTTAATATTTTTTGACTGATTATATATAAAAACCCATGCTAAGGTACAGAAATGTTTTAAATTATAGATTCCTGTAGATAACAGTTTTCAAACTCACTAGAAATGTTTAAGTTAATGTCTGCTCTATGTAACTACAGCAGTATAGCTATTCTGTATAACAGTGCTAAAGCTAGTAATACAAGGGTACAAGGAAACTGAAGAAAAGGTAGAATTTTACTTCAGTTGACTGAACTTGCCATTAATTTTGCAGACTAGAACATCCTGATATGAAATAATGCAAAATTTGTGCATTTAAAAATAATGAACATAGTCTACATAAATATTCTGTTAGTGGAAAATATTCTTAAACATTATATTGAAGGAGGTAAAAAAATGTGAAAGTCTCTACTATTGAAGAAAGAGTTTTTTAGTCAGGTCAGTATTTGCAAACCAGAAGAGATTTTAAGCATTTGCTTCAGCTACTGCCTACAGTCATAACTGAAATATACAGGTATTCAGTGTAAAATTTTTTAAAATTTCTGTGTAGTGTAACTAAGCATCAAATGTCAAAGTCTGGGAAAAAGACCAAAAAGATTTTACTTCCCACAGGAACAATTCTGGCATCGAAAGTCTGAGGCAAATACAGCAAGATTATGCAATTCCTGTAAAATTAATGAGACATATCTCCAAGTCTCTATGCACAAAATGTGGAGACACTGAAGAACAACTCAAGAAACAAAATATGAGAAACAATGGGCAGTTTAGAAATTCATAACAGTCTAGGAGTAAATAATACCCTGTGGTATTGATCATATTAAAACCAATGCACTATGTCAGGATGTTGGAAAAGTCACCTCGGAGTAAGCATGACAGATATTTTTAAAAAACAGAACAGTATATTTCAAATGTTTTTGAGTGTAGTCTGCAAACCACATGCAAAATTGTATTGTATTTTCATCACACAGAAAGAGACAAAATGAAGACAGTTATTACTAAAGCCTACAGAGCAAATTTAGGACACTGAGCACATTTACAGAAAATCCAAATTTAGATTTATGATTAAATTATAATTTATCAGAAAATCAATTTCCCACCTAACATATGTATCACAGTTTTGAGAAGATGTCCTCTATGACTCATACCCCAATAAAAATGCAAACCTTGGCCAGAACAAGTAACTCACTCTTATGCAGCAATAAACTGCATCAGCCATACACAAAATCATCAGGGAGTCATCACTGTGATGGTAAACTTCTCTGTTCCATGAAATTCATGTAACTGTATGCAGATGCACACATATACACACATATGAGTGCTATTTATGTGACTTATACACAGATACAGGTGCATATACATATCCCACAGCTTCCAACAGCCCAGGGCTGAGGCTGTTCCAGTGCTCCTGGGCTGCCCTGCTCCTCTCTGGGGTGGTGGGACAGGCCCTGGCTGCCAGGTCCTGCCCCAACCCACTAGGGATAACCTCCAGCAATTCCTGGAGAAGTTAAAAATTCAACATATCTATTTAATAGACATAATTAGAAATATCCAGCTTCCTGAATGCATTTTTCCCCCACTCACATTATTGGTTCCATAGGTCATCACAGCTCCTCAATAAAGAGTTTAAAATAAATGCATTTGTGAATGACACCAGAGTAATGACAAAATCAGGGCTTGGAATCTTCTGGGACACAAGTCTTTCCGTACACTGCAATCCTTGAAGGGCCATAACAATGCTATTTTTATTTCCATAGCACCTATCAAGTCTCAAGTCAATCTGAAATACTCTCATTTTAAAAAGGACATAGTATATCTAGACAAGTTTCATTACTGTCGACTGCAATGCAGGAGACTGGAGGTTAAACAAATATTATGCCTTTCCTTTCCAAAGAAAGAGGAAAACACTAATACTCAGTGGACATTGAATTCAGGCAGAAGAATAAGAACTGGAGGAGTGCGTCAAAGGAAGTGGTAAGGAGAACAAAAGCCTTGATTTTGAGATGTATTAATGACATAGTTTGGGGATAGGTTCTATGCTCTTAATTTCAAATTTTAAAGACTGTCACGAGAAAAATAGTTGTCAACATAAGTTCCAATTCACCAAAACTGTCTAAAAGGGAATGTGCTGACTAAGGCTTCCTCTTTTTACTCTTCTGCGTACATAGAGTTACTTTTTGCATAGCTATTCTTGTGTTTAGTAATTGAACATGTCTTCTTTAGACAAGCTGTGAATAAACAATGGGAAAAGACTTTCTAATATCAATGATTAATTTAGCTGCTCACACAACAAAGTTATTTTTTTCCCTCACTCACACTGACATAATTGATTTATACCAGTAGAATGAGCAGGAGTACACGTCTTTGTTTCATCTAACTCCACTTTCAAAATCCTTCAAGATAATTTTCAGCTGCTACTTAGTTAGCTTCATCAAAAAGTAGTGCCAGAACCAACCCACTGTTCTTCATCGAATTATGTGTACAGCAAGTCTGTAGTCTACAGAATGTTTAAGGTTTCTTTAAATCACTGCAAAAGTAAAATAGTGCACTGAGAAGGCCACAATAAGAATCACTGACTTCAACTCACAGCTCTCATTTGCATAACTCCAAGGTAAAATTCTGAAGAAAAATTTAATAGAGAAGTAAGATTTCAAAAAATTTCTTTAAAGTGACTCAGTCTTCAGCTGTAGAAAAGCCCAATGTTTTACAGACATACTACATCTCAGCTATAACACTAATGAAGTAATATGACTATCTTTAGAAAATCATGCTTTAGATTAGGATATATTCATTCATATATAAAAAAATATTAAAATTTTAGCTCGATCTGTATTACATTTCCCTCTCTAATTAATTAATTATAGTAAGTGAAAGAATTTGGACTTATGAAAATGTCCATTTTTCTCTTTCAGTTCACCTTCAAGAACCCTATTGAATATTTTTTGTCATTTTTTCAAGAAGCTGTATAAAAATAAAACCCACATTATATGCCTTATCTCACAGAGAGACAAAAGCTTAAGAAGGATGACAGTTATATTATGAACAATACTTTGCTTTGGTTAAGAAGCCCATACTTTAAATGCCACATCCTAAAATATAAGATTAAGACAGTGCACTAAGGCACTGTTACGCTATAATTAAACCAGTGCATAATGAAACTTTTATTCTCACTCCAACCACTTACTGACATGTTTTGTTCTCTGGTAAAATCTCTATTGTGTTTAAAATTTAGCAGTCTTTTCGTAGTTTAAGAGTCATAACATTGTGTTAGCAATATCTTTTTCAGTCTCTGCGACTTTCTTCTGGTCTTCTGGATTTAATGGTTATGAAAATACTCTTACTTGTCTATGAAATTTAATTGGCAAAATGGTGGAAGACTGGTCTTATATTGCTGTGAAAGTGAGTATGACATGTATTGTGAGTGCTCTGATTTACCCATTTTTCTGAGCAAAATCAAAAGCCTTTTTAATACATTCCTCGGTTGATATCATGCAAGGGTTAAAAAAAAAGATATCATTTGAAAATCCCTAGTAGAAAAATGGATCTAGGATCCTATTCCTACTTTGTTACAAAATGGCCAAAACACTTCTAAAATAAAATTAGGTTTCCATTGCATGGAACCACTTCAGGCATAATACCTAAAGAAACCTATGAAGAAGAGGTTGAGCCTCTTCTTCTGACCTGAAGATGTCAAAGCTTCTGAGATTGAAGGTTATAGTAAAAAGCATGAGAACTAGATAGTTGTCCAACATATTTAAAAGAAAAAAAAGGTTGATTTTCTAATCTAGTAAACTTTTTTTTCAAGAACTACTTGTTTTCCATCCCAGTCTAGAATTTCCAGCTAACTAAAGGAGAAGGTTGATGGCTGTCTAACTTGATTATTGCCAGCATTTAAATGCAGGGGGTTTTCCCTTCTAAAAACAGGACTTTTTCTTATCTAGAATATATGCCCATCTATCAATATTTTAAACCAACAATAGCCCATAAGAAAATATTTCTGTTGTTTAGGGCTTTCATGTGTCAAGCCCTTTGGGAAACTGCCCTCAAAGACAAAGGAGCTGAACAGAACTGGCAGCTCTTTAGGGACGTTTTTCTTAGACTGCAAGAGCTGAATTCCCATATATAAGAATATATATTCCCAAGGAATGCAGGAGATGGCATGGTTCAGTAAGAACATCTTGGTCAAATTAAAGTATAAGAAGGAAATACACAGGCTGTGTAACCAGGGATGTATATCCTGGGAAGAATATAGGAACAATTCCCAGATGTGTAAGGACAGGATTGGGAAAGCTGAAGTTGGAGCTGAATTTGTTGACAGATGCAAAGAATAATAAGAAAGGCATTTACGGGCAAGTTGGCCAAAAAAAGAAGATTAAAGAAAATGCACTTCCCTTGGTAAATAAGATGAGAGAGCTGGTAACAACTAATATGAAGAAGGCAGAAGTACTCATCAATTATTTTCTACCTCAGTTTTCAGTGGTAATTTCTCTTCTCACTTCTCGGAAGTCCCTGAAACTCAAGAGAGGGACTAGGGGAACGAAATCCCTTAGATCATAGGATAAGATAGGTTTGAGACCACCTGCAGAACCTCACAATATACAGCTCCATGGGACTAATGAGCTACAACCCAGGGTCCTGAGGTTTATGGCTGGTATAGTTGCCAATCCAGTCTCCATCATATATGAAAAGCCATAGCAACCAGGCAAAGTCCTCAGTGAATGGAAAAAAGGAAACATTACACCCATTTTAAAAAAATGTAGAAAGAAGGACCCTGGGAACTACCTCACGTCTGTGCTCAGTAACGTCACGGCGCAAATCCTCCTGGAGGACATTTCAAAACACATGGAAGATAGGTTTGTGACTGGAGACAGGAAAACATGGCTTCACTAAGGGCAAATCATGCCTGACTAATCTAGTGGTCTTCTGTGATGGAGTAACTACACCAGTGGACTAGGGAAGAACTACAGATGTCCATGTACCTAGATGTCTGTAAGGCCCTTGATATGAGTCCCCCTTAACATTCTTCCCCTTATATGGGAGAGATATGGGTTCAATGGATGGACTGTTAGGAATTGGCTGGATGGTTGCATCCAGAGATGCAGTCAATGGCTCAGTGTCCAAGCGACAACCAGTAACAAGTGGTTTCCTGTAGCACTAAGTCTGATGAGAAACTTGTTTGAACATGTTTTAGGATGGCTTTTTGTGGTCCCTTTGTAAACACATGTTTCTTCTTCCCAACACCCCCCACAGCAACTGTTATCTCCCATGCAGGAATGTCCTGGGAAAGGTGTCCTGAGGTGTCCCATTGGTCCTTGTTAACCCCTTCCTGTGATTGGGTGTTCCTGTAAGCCCCTTGAGACTTCTAATTGGTTAACCTGTGATTCTCCCTAACCCTATAAATGTGACATCCCCAACAATAAACTCTCTCTTGCCTCCTCTCCACGCCCGGTGTGCTGTCTCTGTGCCTGCCATGGGGCCACGTGGGTGCTGGGGGGAGGGGGGAGCACCTCTCCCCTCCAGGCTCGGGGCCTGAAAAACCCCTGCGCTGGAGTTCCCTTTCCCTGTCCCTCAAGACGTCGGAATGGTTCTTCAGATGGAGAAGGAACCACAACTGGGCTCCCCCACGTCGAGGGTGGGGAAAGGGATCCAGAACTGGTGCCACCGTGTGAAGAAACGAATTTACTGAACTCTTCTATGAAGATAGGTGATTCCTAAGGCGCAGATGCGACATCTGTGTTCCCCGACGCCCCGAAGTCTTCCCCAATCCCCCTCAATCCGCCGTAATTGGTGCCACGTGGTGAAGGCCAAGATTGTTTGAACTCTTCTGTGAAGATCAGAGCAGTCCTAACGCACAGACTGGGGCGAAGTCGTGCTCAACGGTGGACCGGAGTCTAAGCGTCAAGGTATTAGCAGACGGCATCACCACAAGAGAGCAGCCTGTTTTGAATACCTCAACCTTCCTGAGGACATTCAGGTAAGGAGCAGACCCGGCATATTCCCTTATAAGCAGACTTCGGCATACTCCCTAAACCTCTCCCCCTGTAAACCTGTAACTACAAGAAGCGTGCATGCCTCTTTAAGAGAGAAAAAGAAAGCTTAAAGAACATATCTAATTCCATCCGCAAGTCATCTAATAAGACTGTTTTGCTAACCTGAAAGATAGTCCCGTTTCTAACAAGGGACTTAGACCACGCCAGCATGGCGAAAAAAGGGTTAAAGCTGCTAGAAACAGCTCCGCAGCAATCCCCCTGCGCGGCTCCCGGCCCCGGGCCGGCCCCGCCGTGCCGCGACTCCGGGAAAACCCCTACATCAGCCAGCCCCGCTCCCGCCGCTCCAGCTCCCACCTGCCGAGCCGCCCGGGGCGCACCCCGCCCCACGACAGACCGGACCGGACACCCGCGGTACCGCCGCCCCGCCGAGACCCCGGCGCTGCTGGCGGCCCCCGCCGATCCCGCCTGCGCCCTGCTCCTGCCGCACACAGCACCCCCCACGTCCCACCATGTGGCCGAGACAGCAGCCGCCGCCGCTCCCCCCTCCGGACGCCAGGACTGCCTCCGAGAAACAGAAGAAAACAACCATTTGGACTCTAATGAAACTAAAATTAACAGCAATAAGTAGTTTGTTTGGTTCAGCAGTAAATTGGAAGTTTGTGGTTTCCCTCAAAGGTTTGTACTAGGACCAATTCTATTTAATATCGTTATTAATGACAGAGACAAAGAGATAAAGTGTACCCTTAGCAAATTTGCAGATGACACCAAGCTGAATGCAGCTGATCCTTTTGAGGGATGGGACGCCATTCAAAGGGACCTGGACAAGCTTGAGGAGTAGACACATGTAAACCTCACAAAATTTAGCAAGGCCAAGTGCAAATTCCTGCACTTGTATTGGGGCCATCCTCAGTATCGCCAGAGACTGGGGCATGAATGCATTGAGAGCAGTCCTGTAGAGAAGGACCTGGGACTACTGGTGGACAAAATATTGGATGTAAGCTAGCACTGTGCACTTTCAGCCCCAAAAGCCAACTATATCCTGGTCCACAACAAAAGCAGCATGGTCAGCAGGTTGAGGGAGGTGATTCTCTCCCTCTACTCTGCTCTGGTGAGATCTCACCTGGACTACTTCATCCAGCTCTGTTGGGAAAAAAAAAAAAAGTCTTCAGTGAGGGAAAGTTGGTAGAATTTGGGTTGTTCTGGAGAAGAGAATGCTCCAAGGCGACATTTGTTGCAGCCTTTCAGTACTTAAAGGGGGCTGATAAGAAAGATGGAGGGAGACTTGTTACCCAAGGTCTCTAGTAGCATGACAAGAGGCAACAGTTTTAAAGTCAAAGAGATATAAGAAAGAAATTTTTTATGATGAGGGCGGTGTGACACTGGAACAGGTTGCCCAGAGAAGCTGTGAATACCCCATCATTAGAAATGCTCGAGGTCACTTTGGATAGGGCTTTGAGCAATCTTTTTTACTAAAAGATATCCCTGCCCATGGGAGGTGGGTGGGACTTAGATGATCGTTAGAAATTCTTTCCAACCTAAATCATTCTATGATTCTATCTTTTTTTCATCATGGCTAGGCTACACGAACGAAGATTTGGGAAGGGCTCTATCTGCATTTGCTACAAGAGCGCTGGTGGCTAAAGAGGCCAATGTGAGGTAGACAAGTCTGGTTGCAAAAGGTACAGCAGAAAGACTCCTTGGATAGTATCAGCAAGACACGATTCTTTCTGCCTTGTCTTTTTTCTTCGAGAGTGATCCTGAGTGCGTTCTCACTGTCTTTTTTTAATTATGACTGAAATTCTTAATTATCACTTGCCATCCTAAAACATGTTAAAATTAGGAGAGTATACATTATGGAACAATATTGAGTAAATCAAGTAAATTAACAGATTTAAATACATCAGCATTTAAAGATTAATTTTTAAAATTCAGTAATCTAAATAAATTTAGTGACTAAATTATTTTTGGGAATATTGCCTGGAAAAACAAACAAACACTGTTGTTTTAACACGTTATTTCTCCCTAGGGAAACTCAAAAAGTAACATTTTTATGGATTACAAAAGGCATACTAGTAAAGAGGTAAAAAGAAAAATAACTTTACAGATGTCTGTGCTTCTATATATCACAGGTTCTAGCTGTCCACCTAAGAAGAAAGCAAGTTGCATGTCAAATCACAACGTATTGTTTCTGTGAAATAGTTCTCTGTCACATTATATACACACTTATTTAACATCCAAACATGAAGTTAACTTGACATTCCTCTATCTTCACTAAATTATAAAATAGTTGTTTATGCATGTTTACTTGACAGAATTAAACTGAAATTAGGTTTCAACCTAAGGCATCTGAAGGTCCACACTAAGACCTTAAATCACCTTGTCCGGGAGCTGCTCTATGCTGATGACGCCGCCCTTGTTACCCACACAGAAGCAGCTCTGTAGCGTTTAACATCCTGCTTTGCAGACGCTGCTGAGCTTTTTGGGCTGGATGTCAGCTTAAAGAAGACAGAAGTTCTCTATCAACCTGCACCTTAGGAAGTCTTCCATCATCACCATATCACCATTGGCGAATCAGAGCTCAAATTGGTCCAGCAGTTTAATTACCTAGGTAGCATCATCTCCTCCGATGGTAAGATTGACGGAGAGATAGACAACAGGTTAGCAAAGGCATATAGTGCTTTCGGAAGACTCCATAAAAGAGTTTGGTGAAATAAACACCTGAAGAAAAGTACAAAGATCAGTGTTTACAAAGCCATTGTGCTGTCTACTCTTTTATATGGATCTGAATCATGAGTCTTTTACCGCCATCACCTGCGTCTTCTAGAACGCTTCCATCAACGCTGTCTCCATACAATCCTAAACATCCACTGGTCAGATTATGTGACTAATATGTCTGTTCTTGAACAGGTAGCAGTTACAAGTATTGAGGCCATGCTGCTGAGAACACAGCTGTGTTGGGTAGGACATGTCTCGAGGATGAAAGACCACCACCTACCTAAGATCTTGCTCTATGGTGAACTTGCCACTGGCTGCCGCAAGAGAGGAGCCCCGAAGAGGAGATACAAGGACTCCCTGAAACAACATCTCAGCCTTGGCCATATTGATCAACATAACTGGTCTACTCTGGCCTCCAACTGGGAGGTCTGGAGATGCACTATCTATAATGCTGCTGTTTCTTTTGAGAAAGCACGCAGGATCACTCTTGAGGAGAAAAGACAACACAGAAAGAATCGTGTCTTGCAGAATTTACCATCTAAGGAGTCCTTCTGCTGTGCCTTTTGCAATTGGACGTGCCTATCTCATATTGGTCTTTTTAGCCACCAGCGCGCTTGTAACAAACGTGGGTAGAGCCCTTCCCAAATCTTCGTTCGCGAAGCCTAGTCATGATGATGATGAAACTGAAATTTCTCTTCACAAGGTATCTTAGACATCTACAAATTCATGCAAGCATACATGTGCTCATAGTCTGACCAACTGTAGTTGTATGGTACCCAGACTGGGCCAGATCCTCCTTGCCTTTGTCAGTCTGAAAGTTATTGACTAATTCCTTACTCCTGGATATACTTAGTGAATGCTGAATGACACCAAGAATTGCCAGATCTGTAACAAAATTTATCAATTAAAAGGCTATGTTGGTCAAAAACAGAAACTCCACTATTGCACACAAGGTAGTTCAGCAGTGAAAGAAGTAGATGTGAGGCACATGGGCTGGAATTACGTACATGAAAAGAGAAATATAGTGAAGAACACTGAACTGCTTTTAAAGTTTCAAGTTTTAAAGAAGCATAATAAAAAAGAGAGAAGGTACTATAAATCTTGTCTCAATACAGAGGATTTGTTTTGATTCCACCCCGCTCCTGCCCACCTCCCCCACCATTTAGAATATTTGTTTGAAGCACAAAGTTTATGGTTTCTCTTTGACCAAGAAAAGCTTTGTCTAATGCCTCTGAACATTGTTTTCCACTTGACAAAGTATGCGTGCTTCAGACAAAAACACTCCTGTCAAAATGTTTGCTGTTTTTACAGCTGCTCAGAAGACTGTTCCAAATACTTTTGGACATGTAGAAAGACTGTCAATGACAAATATGGCAATATTAAAGTATTGAAGCTGTAGTCATCCTTAAAAAAGCTGAATGGTGCTATCACAGTAAACACCAATAGAGTAAATACCAGCATGTCTGAAACTAAAAGCTAAAGACAGATAACAGTTTGTAAATATTTGACCACTGGACTTACACATTTTTATTTACAAAACTTTTGATAAAAAATTGGAACAGAACCACTAGTAATGATCACAAAAAACGAAGTTCCAGACAATTCCTACCTTTGTTTCTGCAAAGAACAGAAATGTTGTTTGGCTGCACAATATTAAGTGATTAAAGGCAAGAATTTACATTTCTTCTATATTTTGCTTTTACCAGACTTTGATCAAAAATGTTAATTTTCATCCTGATAAGTTGGAACACTTTTATATACTTGTAGTGGTTTGACCTTGACTGGACATCAGGTGCCCACCAAGCTGCTCTAACAATTCCCTTCCCAGCCAGACAGGGGAGAGAGAATAAGGTGGAAAATGACTCGTGGGTTGAGATAAAGCAGTTTACTGAAACAAAGTGAAAGTTTGTGTGTGCAAAAGTGAAGTGGAAAATAAGAAGGTTTATTCTCTACTTCCCATCAGGAGTGATGTCTTCCAGAGAAGCTTCAGTGCATGAAGTGGTTTCTCAGCAGGCAGCCATCAGAAACAACAAATGTCCCCCTTCCTGCTCCTTTCCTTAGCTTTTATATCTGACCTGACATCATATGGTATGGAATATCCTTTTGGTGAATTGGGGTAGGCTGGCCTGGGTGTGTCCCCTCCCAGGATCTTGCCCTTGACTGGGGATAGAATGTTACATGTTGGATTTACAGGTTTAGAGGACTAAGTATGAATCCATACGATTGTCATATGCAATTATGCAAATGTATAATTGACTAAATATATCAAATTAGTCTTGAAAATTTCACTTTTTAAAAGCAATTCTTCTCTATCTATATCTCATGGCCAAGAGAAAGAAGAAAAGTGTATCAAAAAATTCCAAATCAAGTATTACTAAGATCAAGATTTTACATGGAGGTATATGGAAATATAAATAAAAAAAGGACATATATAGTTATATACTAATATATTAATTTTTCATTCTAGTCTAATTTAAAATGCCCTATCCATTGAAAAGTATTTTGGTTTTTAGCCCAGTGATCAAACTTAAAAAAAAAAATCAATAAAAACTAATTATTTCTCTAAAGAAAAATGGACAAGTTTTCCCTAATTTCAGAGACTTCATATTAGTTCCACAGTGTCTGCTAAGTAGTCTATAACGTTAAGCAGCACACAATAAAGTGTCAAGAGTATTTCTGGTTGAAGTTACCTTTTGGGACCCTATACCTATTTCCCAGGATATTATATTATCTGTTGCTTTACACCTCATGCAGTGATTACAAAACGAAATCAGCAGAAGACTACTTTTCCACAGTTCTAGACATATAAAGTATATTTAAACTAGGCCAGGTAATATGGAAGAATATTCCAAGCTTAGAAGGGTTATCCTCAACAGAATTGCAGCTACATCTCTGTCTCTGTTTTTTTTTCCTAAATCTTACCTCTATGGAAACAGAGATGAAGGCAAGCATGACTTTTCTTACTTATTACTCTGCAGATACATCAAGATTATAAATAAAAATTTATCTGACTTTTATCTTGTTTACGTTACCTCCAAATAATCTTAAGAACCTGAAGGAGCTGAAAGATTTTTGCGTAGTAATAGAAGTACCATTTTTATGCAAGACTGCCAGTTTCATGAAGAACAGGGAATCAATATGGAGCTGAAAATTATTGTGAGTCACTAGTTTACATCAGTTGTAGTAAAAAACAGAGGAAATAAATCTGAATTGGGTGGAAGATATAAAAGATATATAAAAAGCTTGTTGCAAGTTGGTTCTGTTACAGGACGTTGACCTTTCAAAAGGCTATAATTTCAAATTACTCAGCATTCTTATTCACTACAGCTGCTTGTGATTATGTTCATTGTAGATAATAAAAAGTACTAACAATCAACAGTGCATTCTGAACACAGCAGAATGTATTTTTGGGATATAGAGGAATGCAGTTCAGTTGTCTTACTTGATAAGTTTAACAAATAAGATTAGAATACCTTAAATATGACACTATACACTATTTCCAGAATCCAAGCACATGCAGCAATTCCAACTGTATGTATCTTTAAATTATGGTCAAAAAAATAAATTTTATTAGAATAGACAGAGGAGTAAAAATTGAATAAAATACAGCAAAGCATGAAGTATTATCAAATAAACCTCTGGGATTTTACTCAACATCAAGGAGAACAGGGAGGATGAGAAGTTCGTGTCATGAGACAGTGGCATCGTGAACCATATTCCTTGATGATATGATATGGTATAATGTATTGAAGTATGATATAGTAAAATATAGCACAGTGTAGCATAGCCTAATGTAATATAATATAATTTACAAAATAATATATAGCAGGTGAAATTCAAAAGGCAAGCAATCTGAGGGTAAAACAAAAGTAATTCTTAATAAAATAATTTAAACTGCATTAAAGTGAGGAAAACATGAGGATGTCTTTCTGTGAGAGCTGACAGTCTGTCCTGTAGGCCAGATAGATCTACCTTCTATATTCAATAAAGTTTTGAATTTAAAGTTTACACTGTTGATCATCTTTATTAAATAAATATTACTGGAACATAAAATACTCCTTTTCACTTTGTGAACTTAAGAAGTTAGAATAAAAAATGTACCCTTTTTTAATGTTCTTAGAAGTATATGTATAACCTCTACTGATTTCTGTTTGGAGTTTTTTTGTCACTAAAGTGGCAACAAAATCTTCAGTATCCAAAGAAGAATTATAATGCAGCCTGCAAAACTGAACAGTAATGCAGATTCACTTTATTACATTCAATTCCTCAAAGTTAATTAAAAAGAACCCACCAAAAATATCAGGAATTAGGGTTTTGCTATTTCTGACTTTAGAGACCGTAATATATACTTTCAAAAAAACTTTATAACATGTCAACAGACAAATTAGAAACTTATGTCTGATTAAAGCCTCTGCTGAGTTGATGAATTCTCCATAGCATCATCTGTAAATTCACCTATTCAACCAATGATATTATCTATATCTAATAAAGAAATTCAGTCCAAGTTCACTTGCTCTAACTTGACAGACACCACTTATGCTTTCTTTTGAACATCTCAAGCTTTATTAAGTGAAAATTACAAGTTCATTTGATTCAAAGTTTAAACTTTTTATTACCTTTTGTTACCAACTCTAAGGGCAAAAAACCTAGATTTGGAGTAATTGAGGTGAAAAGAATAAGTGTTTCAGTAGTATTTATATATGAAAGTAATTCCATTTTTCAACATCTGAAAAATAAATAATTTTGTCCTTAGAAATGTGTATGTAAAAAAAAAATTCCCCCTCTCAAAAAATCCTAATTAAAATTCAAATCAGGCTTTCCTATTCTTAACAAATTGCACACATTAACATTTTCTTTTTTCTGAAAAAGGGTTTTTTATTATAAGATAAGTTTGGCACTTCCTCTTTGTAATGATTACTTAATTACACAGCTGTAAAACAGTACTGCTGAAAGAGGCCCTAAGATTCAATTAATTCATCCCTTGTCTCAGGGAATGTTTTGCCATTATGGCTGTTATTCCTGGCAGGTGACTGTTTATTTAATTCTTTAAAAATCATTACAATGGAAGACAGAACCCCTTATACAGTTTATTCTAATGTTATCTTTAAGTGGGATGCTTTCTGAATGGCAAATCTGAATCATCCTTCCCACATTTTGAGTCCTCATGTCTGTTTGCAAGTCTACTAGGTATTAAATTGTTGTTTTCTTCCTCTTGGGAGTTATGATTCCAGTATTCTTCATCAGTCACACTTCCTAGGTCTTGCATAATTTTCCTGTGTCCTGAACTCCTGCTAAATAGCATAACTTCTAAGGTGTAACACATCAAATCAGTTCTAATCCTCTTACATTTGTCTATAAACATGTGTTAAAACACCTTTTTAATGCCTTTGTGTTCTTGGATAAGTTCAAGGTTCTTGTTGGAGTTAATGCTGAGTCTCCAAAGGATCAGAGGTGACCTCCACTTGGATAATCTTGTAAAAGCTTGAAGCTCGCATGTGACAATCAAAGCATTTTAGTTAGTGTGTTTTTTTCTTTCCTCCCTTTTTTCTCCTCAAGCAAGTTCTGTGCTGCTGGAGCAGCCCTTGTGTGGAGCAGCCGGGGCTGCCCCACGCTGAACACAGCTGGTTCCAACAGCTCCATCAGCCTCACCACATATATGACAGCATAAACTGCAAAGAGGTCAGAGTTGTAATATTTAAATTTAGATTGAGAAATAAATCCAGTTCATTAAAAGTATTGACAAGTTGCAATGTATCTCATAAGAAAGGCAGATTATTACCTTCGAGAGTTTGAATCTCTACTGAAATTTTACCTTGAAAAGACAAAATTCTGTACCTGCAGTATGACATCTCATTTCAGGACTTTTTCCTATCACAATATTTCAGTTTGTATACCATTGAAAAAAAAATGTTGTTTTAAAGAACAAGAATTTTCCAGTAGGAAATGAAGCAGTAGACTAAAATTAAGTTTTGAAACTTTAGTTTGACACCTAAAATATAAAAGATACTATAAAAAGAACTGTAAAAAGAAAGGGCAATTTTTAATGTAAGACGGAATGAGAGAGAGTCTTTAGTGATTAAAATTAAATGATGGAAACATCCATTAGAGATTAGAAGACTTTGTAGTTGTTAGAGTACATAAACACACTATTGCTAGAGGCATTAGGAGGCACAAACCACCTTTTGTTCATTATATTACCAAAGGACAGGAAATGAATGACAGCTTTTGCAATTCAAAATTTTTTGTGGGAAAGAATAGGCAAAAATGAAGAATTTGTCATATAGTAAACTTAATAACGGCTGCTCCAGAAGGTGAGTGGAAAGAGCAAAGCTTTTGCAAGGTGTTACATTCACATGAAAGAAGATTGTGATTAAAAACAAACCACACCATGGGTTTTAGAATGCCTAAAACTATAAGGAATAACAGGGTCAAATTACTGTATTTTACTCCTATGTGACTTGCCTGATTTACAACATTCAGCCTTCACTACCATCTGAAAAAAAGAAAAACAAACTACAGTAACATATTTTTAACTGCACTAGTTGATTTTCAAATTTTTAATCATTTTCTGTCTGAACCTTTCTAAAACATATTGCACAATAATTTTCAAAAGTCTGAAATTTAATAAAATAAATAGTGTCATGAAATAAAACATTGGCGCAGCAAAGATGGTTGAGGGATTAGAGCATGTCATATGTTTCCAATAGTAAGTTAAAGTTGTTATGAATAGAGTTTCTACACCTTTTTTTGGTGCTATGACCACGCTTTCTCTGCTCACCTGGGTCCTAGCATAAGTGGTTTGAACTCATTGAGAACAGGTGTGTGAGTGTCTTCAAAGGGACCAACACAATGTTGATCCACACTATGAACATTGGTGGTTTTATCTTCCATACTTCTTTAGTTTCTACCTCCTCCTAGGTTACTGGGCTTTATCAGCTCCTGGTCACTGTAGCCAAGACTACCTCCAGCAGACAAATCTCTGAACAACTGATTTCTAAGTAGCAGGTCCAGCAGAGAAACTTCCCTTGGGTCCTCCCTTGCCTGTGCCAAGAAGTTGCTATCAAGGCATACAAGAAATCTTCATTGTTGAGTCCTGTGGTATTGTCCATCCAGCAGATAACAGGGTGGTTGAAGCCCCCCTCCAGTGATCAGGGTAATTGAATGAGGCTTCTTTTCAGTTTTTTGAAGAAGGCCTCATCTACTTCCGCGTCAGGAGGTCTACAACAGATACCCTTTATAATAGTACCCACGTTGATCTGCTCACAAATATTGATCTGTAAACTCTTGACTCACTCCTGACACACGTCAAAGGAGATGCCTGTGCATAACAGCTTCTCTTTCACCCATATGGCAACTCACCCTCCTCACCTTCTCAGACTGTTCTTCCTGAGTAGTCTCTGTTGCTCCATCATGTTCTTCAGCCCTATGATCTCACTGCATCTACATTGTTTCAATAAACTATCTACAATGTAACTGTACACAGTCTTGTGGCATTTTGGAGATGCTCCCAAAAGTGCTGTGTCACCAGAACAGACAGGAGATCTTTCCCCATAAAACTGTTCTGCAGGTATTTTCCACCTTTACATGCCAAAGCCTTGCTGAGAACTTCATCATGAGAAAAGCGGGTAATCCTTTTGGAATTTTTTGTAGGACAATTCACTGGAAAGTTACTCCTTAGTTTGTGCACTGTGAAGATTGGCAGCAAAAGGATTACAGTCTTTCCCAATAATTAAGACATGACTTAGCATTCTCAAGAAACTTCCACATATTTATATCTATTATATATTATATCTGTGCATATTCATACAGACTTACCTAACTACCTTTAAAAACTCTTTAGTCACTATATTCCTTAACTTTGCATATCTGTAGGATGTAAGAATTTGTCACAAGAAAGATACAATTATTGTAATAACAACTGTAAGAATATTCAACAGCAACACTTTTTGACAGGGAAAGTTGAAATATTTCAGTGACAAGATGACTGACTTGCCTAAAAATAGATATAGTACAACCGGTCTCTCTGTCAGAGAGGATATGCTGCTGTGCAAACAGCAATTATTGCCTGTGGTTTATTTAGGTAAGATACAATGAGATATTCTTAAGGCATTCTTTTTTTTCTTTCCCCATATATGACATTATAGAGGGAGAATAACATAATAAATTTTAAAATTAATATAATATAAAATAGAGCAATTCAATATACTAAATTTAAGAAAGCATCTATTAGCTAAAATTCATGGAGTCTGGTAGTACTATAAATTCCCTGTTTTCAACCTGCAAAACTCAAAATAGTTTTGTTTGGTTGGTTTTTTGTTTATTTGTTTATTTTTTGTTTTTTGTTGGTTTTTTTTTAACAGTGAAACTAGCAAATCAGAAAAAAATCAAGCTTTTGTGTAGGCAAACAGAAAATAGGATGATTACTTAATTACCTTCTCAGCTTCTTCTTTTTTTTTTTAATTTATTTTTCAAAATCATTTATTGTCTAATGATTCTGAGAAAGAAAAAGACCAAAAGAAATATTACATTTTTGTAGATTCTAATCTGTTTATACCTACAAGCTGTGTTGTAGTAACACACCTGGCAATGCATTAGTATTTCCTAGGAAATCTAATTTAGAAGGTTCATGCTGTCAACCATACCATGCAGCACCTAAACAGCAGGTGAGTGGAAGTCTGAGAATACCTCCAGTGATACATAGGCCTCAGTGTTAGAGGAAAAAATTAAAGTTACAGAACATTTACAATGATTTTCAAATCGAGATCTCTGTTTAATATTTCATTATATCAGAAACCAGCATTTTGAACTTAGTCTGACACACTGTATTTAGTAGTAGTACAAACAGAACATTGTCAAAGACAGAAACATTAAGATTTGGCTAAATATTCGGAATTGGAATGTCTATCCAAACTTATGGCAGCCTTCTTCAGGGTCTTGCTATTCTCTGTCCCTTCCAGATGTATTTCCTTTACTGCTCTCAGTTCCAGCAAACTCAATGCCAAGATACATTTTTCCTCCCACTTTCATTTCTGCATCCTATTAGCTATTTTTCTTCCTGCAATATGTGGCTCCAGAAATGGTACAATTTGTAGCTGTATAGGCTGTGATGTAAGCAGCAGTACAAAGTTACAGAATTTGATAGATATGTCTTTTCTATTTTTATTTTCTGTATCTTATTTCAGACATGGGCTATGGATGTGAGAAATAGATATCAAGCAATGATAGGAAACCATCAATGACAGCCTCCTGCAGCACTGCATAACAACACGAGATGAAAAAAAGCTGATCAAGAAGTCTGCCAGGAGCTGGTATGGAATTGACATTAGAAACTTATGATGTTCCTAGTAATTTGCCAGGTTTTCCCTGTCCTTAAAGTTATTGGGAGCTATGTCACACACCTGAAATGAGATTGCAATGATTTCATAAGAAATTTAATACTGGTAACCATGTAAGCACCCAAATCTCCTCACTTTTTGATTACAAGACAGTTCTAGCCATTGCTTGACCACTCCTTGCTTCAACAACAGTGAGGCCAGACCTCCAGAATCCACCTTTATGAAACTCTACTAGTAAGATTAAATTCTCTAAAACAGATTTGAAGTTTTGGCTGTCTTTGAGATCATACTACTGTATTAAAATAACCTACAATAGTATATTCAACATCAGAATGCCTTTAGTTAAATTGAATTCAAAAATAAAAACAGACTTCTCAAGATGCAAACATTCTTCCTCACCGTGGACAAAGGCAACACAGCTAGGTTTATTCAGTATATTGGACCTGAAAAACCTGCCATAAAAAAAAATACCAGCATTTTTAATCAGAGATTTTAGGGTAAGCAACTTTCAAGAGTCCTGAATTGATACCAATGAAGCTATCCCTTCACAATATAATTGTGACCCATACAGTTTTATTTTTAACCACTTTATAAAATCCATTCCTAATTCAGAAAACGTGGTGTAACATTCTATAGGAGAATGCAAAACTTTAGCTCTCAGAAAGATCGGAAGTTTTCTCCTCCTCATAACTAAACCAGCTTACTCTACTTGATCTATAAATTTATGGTCCTTCTCCAAGTGAAAATATATCTGCAGGATAAATGAATATCAGAAATACATAAAAGAAAACATATTCCTCACTCTGACATGAGAATCATTTTGGAGTTTCAGAAAATGATTTTATAACATTTTGATTTTATAATCATTTGTATATTTCACCTATACAAAAAATAGGTGAAATTAAAGTTGTTCTAGAAATCTCTGTAACGTATCTCAAGTGTGCAATGAAAAATTATATAATCCAGATAATGAATAAAATTAATTATCCTTGTTAGAGAAACCATTTTGAATCTATCAACTCAGAGTAAAAATATTCTCCTGTAGTTCTTGCAAATAACAATTTCAGAGCTGCTCCTATAAACAATTTATAGAAAGTAAACTACATCAATAAAAAAATCATGCCAGTGACTGCCATGTTGTTTTAATGTAATTATAAATCAATTTAGTGCAAGCTAAGCTGTCAAGCAAGCCTCTTCCGTCTCTTCTTTCCCTTGCAACAGAATTAGAAAATAATGTGTATCTTGATTACGATCTTCTTTACATGACCGTAAATCAGAAGCCATTGAAATCAATATTTATGCTTCTGATT
Organism: Pseudopipra pipra; assembly: GCF_036250125.1. Taxonomy (NCBI): domain Eukaryota; kingdom Metazoa; phylum Chordata; class Aves; order Passeriformes; family Pipridae; genus Pseudopipra; species Pseudopipra pipra. The sequence continues at coordinate 80,246,320 of NC_087549.1, read as the reverse complement.
CATGAACTCCATGTACATGTTGCAAATTAAGTGATACGCTTCATTTTTAAAAGAGAAGCAACAGTACACTTTATTAAAGCAGTTGGTTAATGAAAAAAACAGTGGTAAATTCAACAGGATTTTAATAAGATTCAGTGGCAAGATACACGTGATTATGTACCATATAGAGGACAAGGTCAGATAAAGCTGTCAGGAGACCCTCCTTTTGAGTCAGGTTCAGAAAGGATCCCCTTGAGTTCTAAACTCCTTCTTGGAGAGGAGCTTAAGTGTGGCTGGATTCAATCCTAACTCCAGACTTGGTCAGTGGTTTAAATCTAAAGGATTATATGTGCAAAATCAACTTTTTATATCCCCCAGATAATATTTCAAAGTTTAGCATGCTACTAATCACTTACCAAGAATCTGTTGTGGCAAAGAATCTCTCAACCTTAAGGAGTAACGTTGAGGGCTTCCCCTACTTGAAGGGAGATCCCAGCATGCAGCCCATTGCCATACAGGAGAGCCCAGTGAGCTCTGGGCTGTCCACTACTTATGGACTAAGGTGATTGACTTATAGTCGTATTTGCATACCAGCAAGGTGTCTTGATCACTGTTCCAGACAGCCTTGGCTACTATATTATCTTTACATTACAAAACAAAGCAGTCCAAATGCTGCTTGGACATGGAATTGTGTATGAAAAATGTGGAAGGTAATATCCACATCAGCTTTCCTAAAATCATGGAGATAGTATCAGAGACAACCTTTCCTTTAGTAAGCATGAGAAAGAGGCAGAGTGAGCTGAAGTTTTTTAGTACAGTGCACACCTGAATCCCTTGATCTATATGCTTAAAAATAGTTTTTAAAAAATCCAAACAAAACCATTAGTTGAACCTTAGTCATAGCAATAGTTGATGTCAGTCAGGAAGAGGTACTGGCATGACAAAAAAGGATCAAATCTTTCCAGAAGAACTTCTTTGAGAGTCCTACTTCTCGCTGAATTGTCTTCAATAGAAGGACAAAAAGAAATTGTGCCAGAATTTAATTTCTTCTCACCAGTACAGGAGTTAAAGTAACTGTGTTGAGTTACACCAGACATCAAGAAGAAAGATTATAGAAGTGGAAAGTACAATTATTCAGTCTATAGACAGAAAACTCAGACATTTCATATGACTCTGAAACTGCCCACTGCGATGTACTGCAACTGCAAAACCACATAACAGCTGAAAGCTACTAGGAGACACCTCTTTGTTTGGAAGTCTGGGAGACTTCAGTGAACATAGATTTATGTCCATATATTTGTTTTGATATTTCAGTTACTATGGAGCAGGATATCCTGGAAAAAAAGAGAAACATTAAACATTAGACTAATGGTGTACGTAGTCATTTATCTGAATGCATCTTGATGGCATTCTTATGTATGCTCTATTCTTTGTCTTTTTAATAAAATTTATTTTCTTCTATAAAAACACTCAATACTCATGAGAAGAAAAAACTTAATAACAGAAGTCATAAAATGCATATTAATAACAAATTGTTGATTGAAAGCTTGAGCTGAGTTTTTTGGTCATTTTAATGTATATATCCAAAGAATGTTTGGTCTCATCCTAAAATCAGGAAAACTAATTTATGCCTTTCATTAAAAAAAACAACAAAAACAACTTCACATTTTATTGTGCTTTAGTTTTTAAAAATAATACAGACCAGCACTATAATAATCATGCAGATAATCCTCTGTTGCAGTTAGAACTGGAAAAGCAAAGAAATCAGTTTAATTTGAATCAGAATTGAAACTAAATTTTTATTCTGCAGTCACCAGTCTTCCACAGGAGGACTAAAAGTTTTGTTTCACCTTCATTCGAAAAAAACATTTAGGTGCCAAAAATTCAGATAGATGGAAAATAGTCTATTACCTTCATTTTCCTAGTTTGATAAAGGATAATATTTTGTATCAGATTGTCTAAGTTATTTGCTGTCAAAAATGACAAGATACAATAATGACACCATGCTGGTACTGTCAGGTACAGCAATAAAGGTATTATAATGAAATTAATGATAAAGAAATTTACATTAGACAAAATCCCATATTTTCAGCAAGACCTTTTGTTCTTCTGTTTGTCTATGTTTGTTGCTCAATATCTTCATGAATGATGTTGGAAAAGGCAAGACAGATAGCAAAGGTTGTGTTGAGAGCTGTGTTTGGGAATTTTTTGGGGGGGCAGTGGTCTTTTTGTAATTTTTAACTTTCTCAGACATTGATGCAAAACGTGCCATCACATCGTTCTTGCTTCATATACACGCACTCTCCAATAAATTTATGTAAAAGTCCATAACAAATAGTGACAGATGAAAAAAAGACTGTCAAAATTAAATAAAGGAGATTTTCTTTTCCTTAATATTTTTTTTTAATCACTGGGCACTTACTTACATCACAGGACAATAAAAATACTCTTGCCTCCTAAACAGTGGCTTAAAACTGACACAAATACTGTAAATTCTGAAGAAAATATTTGTAATTAGGACTGCATATGTATGTTTTTTTCTTCTAACATGAGAGTTCTTCTATTATTTCTATCTAGTTTATCTGATGGTCACCAGGGTTACCAGTGAAAAAAGTCAAACCAAGAGGAAAAAAAATTCAAGAAATGTACCTGGAAGTTACAGAAATATTGCCAAGGAATGCTCAATATCATGAAAACACAGTGTATTTCCAGATGCATTTTCAAGATTAAGACATCAACTGCCTCAAAGGAGTACAACTTCAATCCCCCAAGAAATATGTAAATGCACATAGAGAGGGTCACAATACTACAGGGAAGACCAAGTCCCAATTTTTATATTAGCTGGACATACCTGGAAGAGGTTAATTTCATATATAAATCATGTAAAAAGAGAGAAAAGTATAGCTTTGAAGGATTAGACAAAACTATAACTAATAAAATCTAAGATTAAAAACTAAAACAGATCATATAATATGTGTGACTAAACAGTTCCTTCTGACGATGGAATTATCTTCCATTTTTTTTTCCTAGGGTGTCCAAAGAGTCAGTGTCAATCTCTTACACTGTTTTGAAGTTGCATTTATCTATTAAGGGAAAAGAAACAGCTGACTCATTCACCTGAGACACAACATAATAGAATAGCAACTGGCATGTGTAAAGAGCAAAACATGTAATCAATACATGGGCTAGCACGTTGATGACATTTTTTAAAACACCAAATTGTATTCAACATTTAAAAAACACAGACAGTTTAGTAGAGGGGGTTATTGGTTGATTAACTCATTCAAACTGAACCCCTAGAAATCTGCCAACCTTACAGTACATATTCACAGTTACACATGGTACCTTTAAATATGAAAAAAAATGGGTTTTCTTGGATAAGGACACTTGTCAATTAGTCAGAGTGGGAATAGTTTTAAAGTAGGGGGAATCACAGCTTTCAGACACAGTTACTTAAAATAAAATGGTCACAGCAAAAATCCCTTTGCTAAGGAAACCTGAACAGCCTGCTTTAAGGAATAATGAAATGCAACATGTTGAAGGATAAGCAGAAATAGAATTTCTCAAAGATAAATGCTTACTGCTATGAGTTTTACATTGGTATGTTTGAATCTTGAGGATATATTCAAATATAGGTGAGATCAAAACAAGAACAAATCAGACTGTAAAATTCAAAATAAGTTTTAACACTCTAAGATGTATTTGTATACACAAAAAGCCCTGAAATTTAAAACTTAAGTATTACTAATACATCAATGGTTTTAGTGTCAAAATATAAATTGTTCACTTCTTTTTTCAGCATGTTCATTCTAAACTCTATGTAAGATAATACCTGTGATAGAAAAGCATGCTAGAATCCAGTATAATAATTAGTTTCCAGAATAATTTCACAACTAACATTGGTGCGAATGCAATCTGAGAAATTTTCGGCTTCCAAGTTTAAAGAAGGTGAACGAACCAAACATCTTTCCTTTCTCTTTGCCATTATTTCATCCATCAACCACGATAACTTGATGTGTTGTGAATATTTTTGTTCCACAAATTAGGAATGTATTTCTTTACAGCTATATTCTTTAAAGTATCACAATAAATATGCAGCAGTAGAAGATGTTGGTGTATACAAAGATCAGATATTTGTATGTTGTGGTCAATATAAGGACCTTGTTTCTTTTGGAGATAGTCCAAATGCAAAAAATAAAAGCTGAAGTTCTTAAAAACTCCAATTCATTGCAGCTTTGATTTTCTACAGAAATACTTGGAACTGTTTACTCAACATGTGAGATAGTCCTTCAGCTGTACTACCTACTTTTTGTTTAAGAGTAGGTGATGTTTTTACAACACTGAACTTTTACCCCTCTATAGCGTTCAGACTGGTCTGTCATGAGTGTTAAGTAAAGTGTTGCAGACTCAAAATGATAACTCAGAAAATCTCATTATGTCTAAATATCTGTTTCTTGAGAGTATTATCAAAATGGTTAATGTTATCAGTGAATCACTGACAATAAATATGTCCACTGGGATTGGATATACAATTAGGTTTGTGGCAGTTGAACAAAGGCTGCTTGACTTTTTTTGGGTATTGAGAGAGGAGTTGGTGTTTGGTTGTTTGGGTGGTTTTTTTTTGTTTGGTTGGTTGGTTGGTTGGTTGGTTTTTTTTCTTTTTTCTTTTTTTTTTTTCATCTTGGTTAATGAAGAGAGAAAGCTTTTATTGTCTTTTCACTGCTCTGAAATAGTGTTCCTTTCAGCATACTGTATGTACGGCACAATGAAGCTGAAATTAAGAAGGAGGGAGGCCTCACAGATATATTAGTGGACAGAAGGCATAATGAAGAGATAGAAGGAGAAATGAATCATAATGATTCTTTCACAGGTAATATCTTTCAGTGGAGTCTAATCACCCATTTAATGTTATAAGAGTTCTTATGGAATATGGTGAATCAGATCTAATGAATAATGATGAGATTCACCTCATTAATGACCTTAGCAGGTGAAACTGATTTTTAAGCAGAATTGTTATCTTGAGAGATGGATTAAATTGATTCAAATTGCAACTGGTTACATACTAATTTGGTACACATTTTCTTGCAAGTAGTGTGAACTGAATCAGTTTTCAGAGCTGTAATGGCAGCAGCAACTAGTTTTAATTGTTCTTTGTTCATTTCTAGATAGTTTTCTAAGGAAGTGATATCTCCAGAAGCTTCTTTATGTTGTAATATTTAAAAAGAAAGCCAGAAGAGGTTGGGGTTTAATTTACAGTAATTTTGGAAGGGTTTCCTCCCACGCCTTTTCTGGTTTTGGTATGTCAGAAAAGTTTTATTTTCCTTGGTCCCACTACCATAGGATTGTTTGAGATCTGTGGTAAGTAAGGATGCTCAGATGTCTCAGATTCTACAAAAATAGATGATTTCGTAAATATTTTAACATTTTTTCTTCAAAAATAACTGTTCTTACCCACTCAGATTTTTTTAAATCAAATTAAAACTCAATATATTCTTTTCTGAATACTAGGATTTTGGAAAAAAAGTTTAAATTGCATATGTATTCATCAGATCTCTCATGATTGGTTTTGTTCTGATGTTTTTTTCCGGCATGAAATTCCAGTATTAAATATAGGTTTTGTAGTCTTCCCTGTTGTCTTTGGGAGGCTCAATATGCTCAGCAAACTTTCCAGTGCTGGACTGGTACTCAAAAGGTATAATATTTTGATCCTATTATTTCACCACTCAAAACAATTTTTCTAGAGAAAAGAACAAAGAACACAAAACCGAGCCTCCTTTACGCTAAATATAAATATCCATTTTTTCAAATCTATTCAATAGCACTTTTGTCTCTAGAAACATACAACCACATTTCAGTAAAATCAGTTATTTGAGTGGGTTGTGTCCATATTATTATCTTTACTCCTTTGATAAATGATAGAAAATTCATGCGTTTGTTGGACTGATTTCCAAATGAGAAAGAATTAAAGTCGTAAAACATGCTGAATTTGCCAATAACTTTGCTACAAGATATAAACAAATCCTGTTTTACCTTCAACAGACAGCTGAAAGGTTACTTAGGAAATTTCATGTGCAGAAATTCCAGCTAACATACCACTGATTCTGATTCTGTTGCCAAGAAACAGTTCTCTTCTGTCTCTCTTGCTGCTAATCTCTACTTTTAGCACTGTTCCCCTATTCTCATTAGTCATGCAATGCTTCTCTTAAATGTTAAAGCTAGTGCTGAACATTTTGCCAATTCGTATATCTGGCAACCTTGAAAGTGTGCACACTATCCGTGCACAGCCTGTGCACAGCCAGGTTAGAGAAAACTGAAACTCAAGTGCACTAGAGCATAGATGGTTTTGTATATGTAACTACATTTTAAATAATTGTCTAAGAAATGAAAATTCTTTTGAAATAGAACAATTTAAATTTCCAAAAAGAAATGCTAAAATCATTGCGGTAACTGAACTAATTCCAGGACAGCTGGAGTATGGCCTTTAAGAGTACTTAATTCTGCACAACATGTGAGTAAGTAAGTAAACAAGCCATTGTTAATTCCACAACTGAAAAGAATTCAGTCTTTCTTGCATGAATAGCATCATAGCCCAAATAATCTAGTAGATATTTCTGAAATGAAGAATTGTATCTGCTAGTAGATGCCAGTAAAGGAAACCTGTCTCAAATAAAATCCTCCAAATTAAAAATCCATTGCATTTACAAATGGATCTTCATTCAATAACCTCATGGAACAAAAAATTCTATATTTTAAGAGTATGCTGTAGAGTATAGATAGAAATACAAAAACCTTAAGACCTGCTTAAGTTTATATTACAATTTGTAGACAATCGACAAGTGTGAGATTTCAATTTTAAGCTTAAGACACCAATACATTCTTTAATTTGAACAAAGCTTCATACTTAATACAAATTTAAGTACTTTCAATCAAGATTTTATAAACAATTTTGTGCACTCATTCAGGTCCTTAGATCAGTATCAAAATGTAAACATGTCTACAAAATGAAAATCAGTGCTGCCACTATCAGTTCTATGTTAACCTCCTGGTACTCTGTGTTTTTTTTTCAAGTATTGGTGATTATGAACTCTGACTTTTAAAGGAATTCATAAGTTCAGAGAAAAGCTTGCTAATGTAAATGCTAGTGGCTCAGAAAAGAAGAAAATATGTTATGGTTTATAATCCAAGTCTTTGAAGCTCTGTGGAGGATGGTAACAAGCAACATACCCATGGTCTAGAGAAGTGTCAAGACCCCACTTCTGACAATTTTCTAGAAGAAATTTCAGTACTGATTGTCTTTACTCTCCTCAATGTCTTTTCAAAGAAAAACAGTGTTCCAGTTGTGAATACCCACCACAATAATTTTTCAAAACCAGCCCTTAGAAAGACACATTGTCTCTCTTTGTTTTGTTTAGCTTTCAATCAGTGAGCATTGTAGTTTATCCATAAGCCCCAGTACACGTTTGTTAGAATGAAAGCAGATCTAGAAGGGGGAGTTTGTTTGCTCATTACACAGTGGGGGTTTTATTCGAAGGGAAGACTAACTAAATCCTTAAATTCAGCAAGACGTGCAATGAAATCTGAGTTGAAACTTAACGGTGACAAAGAACAATTACCAATTCTCCTTACATTAATGAAGTAATTGAAAGTATTTCATTAGTTGCCAGGTGAACATATTGTTAGTGTTTCATTTACCACAGAACGTTGTTCTGGCTACCAAGTCAGCAGCATTAGCCATTTTATCTTGTTAGTTGCCTGCCAAATCTCCCTGCTGTAGCACAACTTAACATCCTGAGAACATTAATTATTCATACACGTATTTGTCAAAGAATAGCTTTCAGTTTTTCTTTTGATCTTCCAAATAAAGTGGATCCATCACATCCCTAATGCAAAATAATCTTAGGAACAGCAAAATGGTGATTACTGTTCTGCTGGTGACTGCTCTGCTAGCAGAACACAGATGACAGGAAATGCCATCCAGTAGCTCTGGTTTACTGGGTATTTTGAATCGCAGAAAAATTCTGGCTGAAATGGATCTCAGGAGGTCTGTAGTCCAGTTTCCTACTCAAAACAAGAGGTCATACCAGGTTGCTCAGGGCTTTTTCTAGCTGGCTTTTGCAAACCTTGAAGGACGGAGACTGCCTCCAGGCAGCCATTTCTGCTGGTTGGCTGTCCTCAGGGTGAGAAAGTTTTCCTTAAATGCTGAATAAAACTCATGTTTCAACTTATGGTTTTTTGGCTCATCTTCCCACCGTGCACTGCTGAAAGAGCCTGTTTTCATCTTCTTGCTTACCTCTTCTCGAGGAGGGGCAAGCTGTACTGGCTTTTCAAGACAGTCACACTTCAGCTGAATAAGCCCTATTCTCTGACCTCACAGGTCAGTCCTCCAGTTCTGATTAGTTTGGCCCTCCAATGGTCTTGCTCCAGTTAGCCTTTTCTATATCAGAGGGCCCCAACACTGAGCAGAGTATCCAGATGGGATCTCATGAATGCTGAGCAGAGGAGAATATACCCTCCCTTCAACATCCTGGCTTTATCCTCATGACTGCTTCCTGGGGTACTGTTGGCTATCTCTGCAGCTGGGGCACACTGCTTGCTTCTGATCAGCTTGTGTCTGCCAGGGCTCCCAGGTCTTTTCCTGCAGAGGTACCCCTGATCACACAGGTCCCAGCCTGTGTCCTTGCACTGATACTTCCTGCCCAGGGACAGCACTTGATATTTGTCATTGTTGCATTTCATGAGGCTTTTCTGCCCATTCCTGCAGTTTGACTAGGTCCCTCTGGATAGAAGCTCTTATTTTCTGCATGTTGACTCACCCTGTTAAAGTACTATCATCTAAAAAATTGGAAAAATATCCTCCATTACCTCCTCCAGATCATTGATAAAGCAATTAAACAGGCCACGTCCTAATTTAGATCTCTGCAGCCCTCCATTTCTTACAGATCTCTACCACTTATCACAGGTCTTCAAGTAGATTTTAATGCATTAACCACAGGCCTCTGAGCCCAGCCATCGAGCTAGTGCTTAGCCAGGTAGATGTCTGCCTATTGAGAGATAATAGGAGTGAGTGTCAAAAGCTTTTCTGAAGTTGAGTTAGATAACATCAAGTGTTATGTACTAAACTACTACACACTCTAGGTAAACTCATCTAGGCTCCCTTTTGCAAAAAGAACTTTGGACCAAATGATCTGTCCATTCCTTGAACAAGCTGCAGTCTGCTTGTCTAATGTCCAGAATACTACTCTTTCAGTATCTTCAGCTTCACAGTCACTTCAGTTTCATGGTCACTACAGAAAAAACTGTGATTTGTTGCCCCGTCCAAACAGCTTTTGCCATGCAGTGAATAGCAGACCCAAATGTATGTTACCTCTGTTTGGCCTCTTCACTACCTCTATTAGTAAACTATGCCCAGCACCCTCCAGAAGTCTCCACTGCATTGCCCTTCTAGCAGGTGTCAGAGAGATTCAAGCCCTCCAAGAGTAAAAATATGTGATCCCAGAATTTCCTTCTGTAATTTAAAGAAGTCTTTGTACACTTATGCACTCTGATCTGGTGGTCTGAAACATAGTTCCATCATGTTATCACACTCACTGGCCTCTCGTTGGTTCCTGAACCATAAGCTGTTAATGAGTCCACTGTCCATCGCAGAGAAGCGTTCATATATTTAAGTTGCTCTTGATCATCGAGGGCAACCTTGTCTGTCTTCTTGTTTTTTCTGAAGAGCTTGTTTCCATTCACTGCAGTACTCCATCTGTGCAAGCTGTCCTTAGATATCTCAGTTACTCCAACAACATTGTAGTTTTGTAATTGCTCATGAATCTTTTGCTCCTCCCGCTTGTTTCTAAGACTGTATTCATATTTTGTACACACAGCTAAGGCTGGTGTCTTATCACTCTTTCCTTACGTGTCTCTGGTTGCCATTCCATTCATTGTTACCACATTTAACTGCTTGTTGTATTCACCCTCTGGCATCACTCTTAAAGCTCTTCTCAGCAGGCTGGTCATTCTACTGACAAAAACACTCCTGCTCCACTGTAACAGGTGTATCCTATCTATCCCCAGCACTACTGGATCCCCACAGAGACAACAATAACTACAAAAAGGTTGTGACTCAGAATCCATATGTTCCTTCACAAACTGACAGGAGGCACTAGCATAGTTCCTGATATCCCTGACACTTGCTCACAGAGCAGCATGAACACTTTTGATACACCTTAAATCTCCTTCTAACAGCATCCTTAATATCCATGTCAACCACAGCAGCAAATATTGGACAAGCCTTAGTCTCTCTGCAACTTCCCACATCTGAGTGCCTTGCAAGAAACAAACCACCTTTGAGGAAGTCAGCACACTAAACATGGATTTCTGTTCCTCACAAGGAGTTTCCCCACTGCTATCTCCTGCTGCTTCCTCTTGGTGCAGAACCATGGTTCAAGCTCATAGTTGGCTCTGATAGAGACATGACTTTCTGCCCTTTGCCTGCTATCAGGACACTGTATACATGCTCTGCAGTTTCAAATCTGCAAGGAAGGAGATGCCTTCAGTGCCAGGAGTCAAAGGCCCTGGCCTTACAGCTTGCAATTCAGCTGAGCAGAAACATTGGCTGCAATCTCCTGTGCAACTAGGGTTTCAGTCTTGTCTATGTAGCAAAGATTCTGTCAGTCTTTCACCTTTCCTTGTTCTTCACAGTCTGATCACCTCCACACACGGCCCCTTCACCTGGTAGCAGCCCCTTAGCCAGAACTCACATTCTGCACGCAAGGCTCCCCCCAGCCATGGAGAGGGGCCCTAAGCACTTCCTAAAGTCTCATATGCGGGGAAGTGCATCTTTCCTCTGGATCTGTTCTACTCAGGCCTTTACTGTGCCAGGATAGTTGTGCCAGCATCCTATGGTGTGGCATCACCACTTCTGAGCAGTTCCATTACCTTCAGTGGAGTTTATGCCTCCCTTATGGATTAGCTCAGTTATTTGTGCTCAGTCTTACAGTCCAAGGTCTGGCAATTATACAGCAGTCTTCCTGGCATGGTTTGAAGAAGATCTTGATGCTCCTTGGCTCCTAATCTGAAGTGAGCTAGAGACAAAAAGCATGATTTCACTGAAGGGAAGGAAACTACAGGCCTTGAGAGATTAGAATCAATATTTTTGGAAAGTAGATCAGGTAAAATAATAGATAACCATGACTATCCAACTCTTTTCCTGCTTACAAGAATTCAGCTGCCTAGACTGAAATAAGTATGCATGACAGACCATCATCTTTAATAATCGATTAAACTGTCTAGTACCATCGCTTTTTGTATAAAGGATATAGTATAAAGGCCCCTATTGAGCTCAAAGACAAATTAAAATTTGTATCACATTATATTTATATTAGAATCTTTTGTACATTTTGCCCGAGAGGAACAGCTATCTCTCTACAAGAAGGGTGTAATTGCAAGGGATGCATCTCCACAGGCCTGCCACGACAAAATTGTAAGGTTATTCATAGTAAAGAATAAATGACTACATGATGTGGCAATGGCAAAATATTACTGAGAATTAGAGAAATAAAGCATGAAGTTCTAAAGATGAAAGATAAAAATGAATAAAGGACTTTACAACAGATAAAATACAAGAGGCTAGAAAAATAATGACATGTAGTTATTGTGAATAAAATGGGAACTGTAGGAAAAGTGCAAAACTGACAACTAGACACTGAGGTGCTGAGGATATCAGCAATAGATTTTTCTCAATAGATTAGCAGCTCCCACACACAGTTTTTCACGGGATAACAATTCAAAAAAGATAGTCAAGCTGCTTCCTTTTCAAAAGGTTAAGATCTAGAAAGAATCAGAAGTTGTAAAGCTAAATTAGCTGCCTTCTTACAATAAGACCTCAGTAATGTATAAAATAAAGTCTTCAGTTTAAAATGAAAGAAAAGATACTTTAATGCAAAGCATAATGCCTTTGCTTCATTTCAAGGAGTCTGTCCTTACTGATGTTTAAGGAGAACATAGAAATAATCCAAATTACCGTTTTCTATTCATATTGTACATTTGTGTCTTCCAGCTAGGAGCAGCTCTCAACTTGTAGACCTCACTGTTGTTCCTAGCAACAGCTAAGAAGCTGTAAGGATCAAATGGGATTTATCCCCTGCAAACACTCATCAAACTCTACTACACACTTTCCAGCATTTCACATTTGCCACCAACAAATTGAGGAAAATGACCCTGAACAAATGAAGCTGGATCTTAAAAAAGAAAACTGATTACCTTCACACTCACTTGCCTAGGCTAACAGGCACCAATATATCCATCTCCAAGATCTCTGGCTGGAATTCCCATCAAAGTCATATTTGTAGACCACCCTAATCCAACTCGTATTTTGTAGTTTCTTCTTAGGTTGGCTGTCTTGCTGAATTTGGATATGCCCTTGAGGTGCTCACAGTGATCATGGTCTCTTTTCCACCCTGTGTTACTTTTCAGAGTCATTTGAATTTCTCTTTTTTCCCTTCCCAGGGACAGAGGACATAACTGGGGCTCCAGCTGTGTCCTTTTCCTTTCCAGCAATATCTTAGGATATCCTGTGTCTGAAAGTCTTACCTTGATTTTCATCAACTGGAAGCAGTCTTGTGCTTTTCCATAACTGTTTTGGTGTTATGTGCCAACTTGTAATCTTGATGACCTGCTGCTTTAGGCATTGTCTCCCCCTGCCATTCTTAACCATGCTTCTCTTTTTTCATTGCTTCTACACCCAGTCATTCTCTTCCAATCCACACAGAATAGATTTTTACATTTTTACTGCAATTCTGTGAATCACACAGAAAAATATGCTTGATAAAACTGAAACAGTGATGGAGCTCCTTATTGTAAATAAATGTAGGATAATAACATTCAGCTTTATTTATAAAATTGATAAAATGCATGTGAGCAAAATTAAAACCTACAAGAAAACAGCACCTCCAGTGTGTTAAATCTCCTCCCCCTTTTTTTACTGAAGAGTTGATTTGGATTACAGTATTCAGATAGATAATGAACACAATGAAAGTTAATAATACATAAGATTTGAACATATAATGAAATTATATAGATTTACAGTGCTTCAAAATTTTAAAAGGAAATGTTGCCAAATATTATGGCTGATGATACAAGGTTCTTGTGGGGATGCAGGCAGGCCACCATTTCCAGCTATCCAGTGTTGAAATATGAAGTCCATACATGACAAACCTGGCAGATGTCATCATAGAGGAAAGCATTTATCAGTACAATGAGGAATTATTAAACATCCTTTGTTCATGTAACATTACCAGAGAAAGAATTTCCACATTAATGGCCAAAATTAGGATACAGTTCAACATTCAAGGCTGTGATAAAACATAACGACAAGTCATAGATTTGCTAGGTAATACCAGTCATCAGACACCTTTAATTTTATACCAGACCAAAATTATTATGACTAGTGTCTCAAGCCTGAAACCAACATTTAATAAAAAGTACAAATTTTCTCAAAGGACTTGGTACAGAAACTAAATTTAATAGACATCAATTAGTACAATCTGAAATTCTTCCCTATTCTATTTTTTATCATCTAATTCTAAGCTACTAGATTTTTTTTAGGAATATGAACTTGAACTTGAGGATGGGTGGCAAGTCCTTGAACCTTATTACTCCTTTCTTTGCTTTTAGTTTTTAGATTTTAGCTCTAAGAGTTTTACAATTATTTTTTTTTCTAAACCCAAACCAAAACAAAAAAGATGCTCTCTAAAATGTAGGAAAGTGTTTGTTCACTGTCAAAAAGGAAACATGAAATTGAACATTGACCTATGAAACAGATGCTGTACCTCTCAGTAATATGAAGGTGGCTCCGTTCTGCACGCAGACATATGAATTACCATTTGCTACTGCATACCATACCATGCTAGATTTTCATGGGCAGCATCATAAGGCTGTAGCATCTGGTATTTGCCTCTAGTACAGGGCCAAAGCCAAGAACAAACTGTGGCTTATAGATATGTACCTTTTAACCTTGAACAGGTTCTGTTGCCATGAATTGGAAGAGCATAATCAGAAGACGCATTTCACAGCTAGAAGTTTCTGAGAACACAGTAAAGAGGTTTCACCTGACATCTGTTTTCTGGCTACTGACTGTCACAAAAATTGCTGTCACTTGGCTGTTTCCTTCATCTTGCAGGGGATTCCAGGGAGACATTAAAAATGACAGAAGGAATCAGCTGGAGTCTAGCTAAGTTAAAACAGAGTCAGCAGCATCTGTTAGAATACCTTTGGAACAAAGGTTTGATTTCTTAAACTTCACAAAACTTCACAAGCTAAATTGTTTATAGATATGCTTATGTGAAAATGTAACATTTAAATTCAAGGTCAGACTGAGGAGAAAAGAGGAAGTCAGACTTTCAGGGACCAATTCCTAACATTTTTTTAAATATAAGTAACAAAAGAGCTAGATAAAATCCATTTCTAGAAATTCAAAAGACCATTACAAAATTGGATTGGGATTGTATATTTACAATATATATTAAAAAATTTCTTTTGAATGTTTAACTTAGCGTACCTGTAAGTTACCAGTAATGGATAAGAATAAGAATGACAGTCTAAGCAAGATATATCACAGACGGAATGCTTTTATAACGTTGTCAATAAATTTAGAGGAGAACTTGTATAGAAATAGCAATGCCACAGAAATATTATAGGTATCAATACAGCTAGAAAATACATTTTCTTTATGGGACAAGAAAAAATTACATTTTGTTCTATATTAATTTATTAACTCTTAAATTCATTTGTTTTAAGTCATCAGGTTCTTTGTTTTGGTGAATAGAGATGGTCAGCTTTAAGCAATAATTGTAAATGTGTTCGGCATGCTATTTATAGCCACCAGTGCTGGTAAGCAGGAGAACTATAAATGACTCTAAAAACCTCAAAACTCAAAGTCCTGAACTATAAATTTTTTAAATACACCAACACAGATTCCAAGCCATATTTCCCCTCAAATGGATATTTACATTTGATCATAGATTTCCTTCTCCACGCTGATTTGCTATGAAGATTGGATTGGTAGAAAAATCACAGTATTTTGTGACAAACAATAACAGAGAAATCATGTTAGCGCATGCGAGAGAAGACACATGGAAGGTCTTGACCACTGAGAAAGAAAACATTTATTTAAATAAATGTATCGTATTTTGTTTATGTGGCAAGGTTTTGTAGCAGGAGCTTGAGGGGAACTGCAGGGGTGGCTTCTATAAGAGGGACCTGCCACTTGCCGAAGCTGAACCAAACAACACAGTGGCACCATACTTAAGAAAGGGTAAAAAATGCTGTGTAGCAGCATCTGGGAGAGAGGATTGAGAATATATGAGAAAAACAGCTTTGCAGAACCAAGATCATGGTGAGACAGGATGTCCCCTTCCAGCCCATGGAGGACCACGGTGCACCAATTACCCACTCTGAAGACCTTTGGGGACCTGTTGATGGAGCAGGTGGGTATGCCCTGAAGAAAGTTGCAGCCTGTGGAGAGCCCATGCAGAAGCAGACTCCTGGCAGGACTAGTGGCCCCATGGGGAACACCCACTGGAGTAGTTTGTTCCTGAAGGACTTCACCACATGGAAAGGACCTATGCCAGAGCAGTTCTTGAAGAATTGGAGCCTGTGGGAAAGACAGAAATTGGAGCAGTTAATGAAGGATTGTATCCCATGGGTAGGAAATCCTGCTGGAGCTGGAGAACAGTGTGAGAGGAGGAAGGAGCAGAAAAGACAAAACTTCTTGAGCTGACAAAAGCCCTATTCCCTGTGCACCCATGCCAGGAAAAGGAGGTAGAAGAGCTAGAAGTGAAGTTGAGCCTGGGAAAAATGGAGGGACAGGGCAAAGGTGTTTTTAGTTTTGTTTTATTTCTATCTCCCTCTGTTGCAATTGATTGTCAATAAATTATATTTATTTCCACAAGGTGAGTCTGTTTTGCCTGTGATGGTGGTTGGTAAGTTATTTCCCTGTCCTTTTCCTGGCCCATGACTTCTTATTGTATTTTCTCCTCTGTTCTATTGATGGAATAGTACAGTGGCTTGGTAGGCATTTGGAAGCCAATCAAGGTCAATCCACCAGCTCTATCTCGAACAAAATATTTTTAAAATTTCTATTAATTAATTCTTACATGTATGTGTGTTTCTAGAGTACTTGTTTTCCTATAGCAGCTCTTTCAAATGAAGATAAATATTTTTTTTAGGATCAACTTCATTATTGAATCACTCAGAACTCACAGTGATAGTAAGTATTAATCTCTTTACATTTCAATTTCACACTGGTTTTCAGCTCTTCCCCTCATTTAGTATTTCAGGTATCAATACTATTGGATCCTCAAGATAATGTCATAACTACTATCATAATGGTATAGTAATGCTTTGTAATTCACTGTATTTTAAGGAAGTAAACTGTGACAATATCTCCTTTTCATTGTGTCATTCTATGCAATCTATTTTTCCTTTAGAGTTTCATAATGATGTGTAGGAAAATGAAAATACACAAAATGCATAGCTAAAACCAAAATCTGTTTAGGAGAAAAAAGTCAATATTTAAACTTTTTATTTTCAGGTATATTTAGAAACTATTGTATTATTCACTGTGGGGTTTTGTCTGTTTAGAGGTTTTGTTTGTTTGTTTGGGTTTTCTTTGTTCTTTGTACTTTGTTTAACAATTCCAAATGGTCAATTTTCCCTCTCTTTGTCAAATTTTTGGGAGATTTAAATAATTATCTGATCCAGGAATCATTATTTTTAAATTTGAATAGAATTTTATGCCTTTTTCCTCTGTTTTAAGTACCTGTTTCATCTGTCATGAAGACCCAAAGTTTCTCATATTTAAAAAAGTCCTGTCAAGAGCATGATAAGTAAATTTTCTTCCGAATAATTTAGACTTACCTGCACGGGCTAAATGCACAATGCATGTCAATAGCTACCAGATATTTCATGATAGCTCAGTAGCCTATGAAATATCAAAGGGATAAAGTAAATGGCTAAATTTCTTATAAAAAGAAAATTTTTGGTCATATCCATCATTTGAATGCCAGCCACAATTTTAAAGTCTATGTTATCAGAAACCTGGAAAAGAAGCATTAGATAACACTTGACAAAGAATTTGCAGACCAGTTTGCTTCATTAACTTGATCTATGGACCCTCAAGGTCAGGAAGATCAAAACCTTGGTTTTCCATACTTAAATTAAGATAATGCAAATGTTCTTTAGTAAAGACTGAGAAACAATACAGCCATTACTCATGAACAGAGAAAAGATAGATAAATATAAAAATTTTCAAAACAAACATACTTTTGTGTGTGCTATTTACAATACAGATAAATTTAACAAACTCCAGAACTGAGAATATGTGAGCAAAACAGAACCCTTTCTTCTCAGCTGGAATTACTCATAATTCATCACATTAAATGTCAGTTCTTCTTTTATAAGACATAATTTTGTAAAAACAGCATTTCAAAGAGTGATTTTGTCCTATTTCCATGCCAAGCAATTGCTTTCCAAGAAAAAATCTGGGGTATTTCCAAGTTTTTTTCTATCCACTGCTTTTTGTTGAAAATCTAGGATTTTTAAGATTAGTTGCTCTTCACACCCTCTCCAGCCTCATTCACAGCAAGTTTGCCTCATGGAAAAAGTTTGTTTCATTGGAAACATGAACACAAATGAAAGGAAACCATGAAAAACACAAACTAAGAAAATGCGTGAAATAAAACATTCAACTATCATGTACAGCTGCTTTAGTCCCTGTTTTTAATGCCTATAAGATTATGTCACACACATTGTATTTTGCAATTTGTGTGAAGGCAGTAAGACTTACAGCGCACAAATGCTCAGCAGCAGAAAGGAGCAGTTTATGACAGGAGACTATTTCATGTGCCCAGCTGCTAGGAAAGAAGTGTTGAACCCTGCAAGTAACTAGAAAAGTATTTCTAATAATAACACATATTTCTGAACAGAGACTTTTTTTTAGTGAAAAATTTTCAGTGGATGCTGAAGAGTTATATTTCCTCACGTTTTTTCCTATTTAATGAGCCTCACTTTATGTCTAAGAGTAAAGCTAAGTTCATCCCATTCTGAGAGGTCTGGTAAGCACAGGAGATTTTTCTTGGAAATTGCCATGGAACAAAATCCTCATAGGCACCTTGGTTGTATGAATGTAACAAATACACTATCCTGACTCAACATGCAGTCACTGTTGCTGTGACCCTACTGGCTCTGTCAGCAATGGGGAAAAAATATCATCTTGAATTTTGCCTTCTCGAACACAATGCAAACTCTTATTTTGATAAAAATAACCTATTCAAGCTCCATTATGATGTCATTAAACCAAAAAAAAAAAAAAGAAAGTATGCAAATATCTTATTGTTAGACAGAACTCAACAGTCTCTTCTTTATACAACTAAAATTGATTTTACTGTTCATAATCCTTAAAAGCAGCCTGTTATTCAAATACACACATGAATAATCAGGTAAAGTTTTAACATATGAGATTGCTGGTGGAAGTGTATGTAGGATTTTTCTGAAGACAATTGATGGTATGGGAAGTAAGAATCAATAATATCCTAAGAACAAAGCCTGTTTTTACAGCCCAAAGTTTTATCTTTTGACCAAATCTCCTTGGAGGGGTTATTATTTTTGAGAAAGAAGCTCAAAGGGATTGAAAAGGTTTTCAGAGTAACAGAACTTACTAGAAAGTTATTTGATTGGGCTGTTTATCATGTGCTAGCAATTTTTATTTTTGTAAGGTAAAGTGTATTCCTGTATTATATATACGTATTATGCACACACTACTTCTAGCATTTGCAAAATGAGGTAGCGAAGTGGAATAAAATCTGCAATTATCTTTAGCCAAAAGCACTGAGAAGACATCTCCCACAAAATGAAGAAGGTAAAAATCATAATAGATAAGCAGTGAAGGTAAGGTAGGTTATTTTTAGTATGAAAGAATTGTCGTGACACAATTTCTGACTCTACTGTATATCACTAAGTGTTATGCTTTACTCTTGAAGAGCAAAACTACCAATGATAAGAAAAAATATATTAGAATTTCTTATTGACTAGAACTTCACAACTGAAGTACACAATGTTTATTGCATTGAAATGTCCCTTTGTAATTAAATGAGAAAAGTATTTTTGTTAGTAAAAGTATTTTGTTTAGTATGGCTGAGGTTTTGTTTATTTACCAGAGACCTATGAAATTTTAAGCATTAAGATATATTAAAATATTTATGTAAACATAACGTTCATCTTACACACTGTTTGGAACTATTCCTCAAAATGTTACTAGAATTAAGGTGAGGAACAACAGTTTTCAGCAGCAAATAGTAAGAAGTTTATTTTTCTTTTTCAGTTTAAAACTAAATCTATAAATTGTAAATGACTCAATGAGAGTCATATCACAGCATTTGTTTCCCTTGTGAAAATGATACATGCTAGTTTTTAGGTATTTGAATTATTCTTTTCTCAACATTAATGTCAGCTTAAAAATTTAATTTAGCAATGCTATTTTTTTATTCTATTGCTGTTAAATATAAGCAGTTTTAATTTTTAACTGTCACTTAACCCGTGAAAATTAAACATAAAATAATCAGATCTAATGAACGGAAAAGCCTCAAATGAGAGCTTCCTCATAAAGAGCTCATGAGATCCCCTTAAAACATTCTTCTCACTAATATGAATATATTCAGCGCCACTTTCATGTTTCAAGGCAGAGCAATGCATTACTTTAGCCAATCAGTTCTTAATTTATTTTCCATACACAGCTGAAAAACAAGGTTTGCAATGCTTGATATGGGGCTGTGCTCTGTGATGAAGTAAAAGAGGTGTTAATTGATTCTGATTGACAGAAAAGCTAAAATGATTCAGATGTGTCACTTCAGATCGTCTCTGAGGCCTCAGAAACAAAGTTTTCTTAAGCGAGTTGCTGCAGTCCTGTGAGTAGGAACGTTTCATGCAAGTACCTGCACTTTCAGAACGGTGAAATGTGCGCCAGAAATACCAAATTAATTTTAAGTGTACTTAAGAATTAGATAAATGAGGTTTTGTGAGTGCAGTCATGACAGCTGACAACGCTAGCTCTCCCAGTCTAACATTACCCTGTGCCCTTTCATCCACCTCACCTATTCTCAGGTATTGTTGTATCTTTAGGACTACACCTGCATTATCAAGTAATTAAGGAGAAGATTGGTAGATCAAAGCAGTAGATAGTGAGGCTCCTCATACCTTAACTAAAAGAGCCTTAGGAAAAAATAGGTGTAGTCCCTTGATAAAACATCCTCATTTTTCACATGTTCAATGCTGTTTAAAAAAAGTCAAATAATCGTGCTGGGAGGACATCTTTTCTTTCTCAGATGATGGACCCATTGCTGAGAAGCATCACACTCTCCTTTCACCTCTTTTCCTGGATGAAGGTAGTACTTATATTGCCCCTACCATCATTGTTCTTGTAAAAGCTCACATGTAAAATACTTCTATTACTATTTTTGCTATTTTCTAGGTGAAAACACAGAGATAGCTGCCCAATCCTCACAGGGATGATTTTTTCAGTTTCAGGAAAAAGATCACATTCTGCCCAAATATTTAGATTTTACCTGGAGTTTACATCACTTGAGTAAGTGACAGTATCTATGGGTTCTCAGCCTCATATAATCCCTTTTTGCACACAAAATTTTTCACAAATAAAAGATTTCAACATTAATCTAGTAGCTAAGTATATCTTATTTTCTCAAGAGCTTTGAAAAACTGCACCATATGCTTTATGCTAAAACACTTAAGTTCTAGTTACACAGCCCTAATTCCATCCTCTGTGTTTGTAAATTCGTTTCCCTTCCCTCTCTGCTTTGATTGACTAAGAACTTAGATAAATGTAACTCCTATGCTACTGATCACCTAACGCAGCCTGGCTAGGGACACGGGGAAGTTCACTCAGGGTTCGACACAGGTTGTACTGTGGAAAGGAGTAAACCAGTTTATTAAAATGTCTCCCCCTTTTATAAGGGAACTGGGAGAACTTTCTAGAGTATGGTGAACAAACGGAGGAGTTTTTGGGAGGGAG
This sequence comes from Pseudopipra pipra, assembly GCF_036250125.1. Taxonomy (NCBI): domain Eukaryota; kingdom Metazoa; phylum Chordata; class Aves; order Passeriformes; family Pipridae; genus Pseudopipra; species Pseudopipra pipra. The sequence continues at coordinate 80,225,274 of NC_087549.1, read as the reverse complement.
GAACAACGATTGGATACAGAGCATAAAGTGGAGGGATAACAATAGATTATGCATGAGAAGGGAGTGGAACTCTTGTGGGAATGAACCATTACAACATGGGGATAGGGACAAACCATTATTAAAAAACATTAAGCCAGCCATAAACTTGTAATTTCTCTCCATTCAACAGTCTCAGTTAAACAAGTCCATTATTTCAAATCTATTCCTCGTCTTCTGCGACTTCTTTCAATGCCACAGCCCAGCGCTGGTAGGCTTTTCCTGGTTCTTTGGAGTCCTCATCCACAATCACCCTCTATATACCCTTGTTTTCTTACAGAAAACTTTCAAGAATAGATGATAAGCATATGCAAACAGATACAACACCTTAACTACTCAATGGTTCCTTGGATTTTTAAAGTGGGCCTAATCCCTTTCCATGTACTGCAACATGAACAGTCCACTAAAATGAATTATTTCATTGCGGATTTTTTTTCTCCTTCTTCAAACAATATCATGTAGGCATTTATACTATATAATCAGACAAGAATCAGAATATATAGTACTGATAAGGACTTGATAATTTCTAAATGAGATTAATAGAGTTTGGGCGATATGACAGATTGTTTGACTGATCTGAGCTCAATTTGCCTGTTATACTTTGTTAGAAAGAGAATGAGTTAAACTCAGCCTTAGAAGAGAGACTGTTTTCCAGGTAAACAACTGAGTCTGGAGGAGAAGGATCCAGAGTGCAAATTGTTCAAAAAGAGTATTGAGGGACTCAAAGAAGGGGTCTTGCACCACAAACAAAGGGAGTGCAGTGGCAGACAGGGAAAAGCCACAGCCAGACCTCTAAGGGAATGGACAGAAGTCTTCATGTCTTCATGGAGATCAGGAGAAACTGGATGAAGGTTTTTGTAATTCACAAAAAGCAGCAAGAAACTTAGCCTGAAATCAAACACTTCCAATTTTATTATTAATTTTTATTTAAATATAACCTAAACTTTCAAATACAGATTGTATATTACATGCCCTCTTTGGAGGTAGCAATAAGGAAAATTTCTCAACAGATTCACTGCAAAGGAGGTTATGTCATTGTAGTATTCATCAGGTATCATAGGAAAGTGAGCACCTAACAGGAAAAAAATAATTTGTGGTCTTTGTCATATAATTTCCAGTAGAATTTTCCACTTTGGAGATCTCTGAAGACAGGTATCAATGGAAAATTTTGCCACTTGTGCAAGAACAACCTTGATATCACATCTGCTTTCTTAATCCTTTCTTCTCATTACAGTGTATTGAAAAAGTCCTGCATTTTTTGATTTTTTTAATTATTTTCTGAGCCTGTTATGGCCCCTTGACAAAGTAGGACTGAAAATCCAGAAATAAGTAGCACAGACTCAATAAATTAATACCAAAAATTTGGATATATTGGATATATTGGATATATTGGATATATTGGATATATTGGATATATTGGATATATTGGATATATTGGATATATTGGATATATTGGATATATTGGATATATTGGATATATTGGATATATTGGATATACTGTCTAGTTCCACTACACATATATGCCAGCCTTCTAAGAAAGTTGATCATAAACATTCAGTTGAGCAATTGTTGCCTCAGATATCCATGTCTGGAAACAAATTCAGAATTTTATAGTGAAAATATAATTTAAAAAAAAATCTAAAGGGAACCACTGGAGTTTTTTTGCTTTTTTTTTTTTTTTTAACACACCTCTGTCCTCACTACTGATGTGATGTCATAAGAGGTATTCCCATGGGAGAATATTTATTCATATTCCTTATGAAAAAGAATTTGGAAACCATCTAGGTTTGTTCTAGTTGGTGACATCTTTTTTAGAAAACAAAATTTATGTAATGGTTTTAGTACTTCATAAAAAAGGAATAAAATCATGGCAGTAAAAATAACTGGAATCAAAAAGAAAAGCATTGTAAAAATGTCAAGTTTGAATGGATGTGAGGCATTTAAAGAGCATTATTTCTAATATTTTCGTTGTCAAGTAATAAAATGTAATGTAAATGTTACCAGGTCACAAATGGTTACCCAGTACTCTTCCTGAGTCACCTTGGACTGTGAAGACTGATCTACTCATAAAGGTAAACTTCAATAAGCTTTGAAATTCAACAATGAATAGATCTGTTAGTAGATAAAACTAAAGAAAAAGAAAATTTGTGAAAAGTTACCAACTTTTTGATGTTATAATACTGAGAGTATAAGTATTTAATCAGAAAAATGTAGAAAGTTGAGTAGTTCAGCTTATATAAATTAAGAGCTCTTCATTGGCCTCAAACAGAAGAAGGAAGTGTTTAGAAACTAAAAAATAGGAGAGATTACTGAGGACAAAAATAAAGCCTAGGCATAAAAGAAAAAAATTGAAAGGTCAAGACACAAATGAGATGCAATTAGCAGAAGGCATAAGAATGACAAGAAATCAGTTTCTAAGTGTAAGAGGAAGACCAAAGAAAGCATTGTTCTGCAACTAATCAAGAAGGAAAGCTATGCACAGATAACACAGAGAAGGCTGAAGCTTTTAATGACTTTTTTTTTTTTTTTGCATCAATCTGCAGTAAAAACATCCATTAAGGAGAAGTGCCTAGCATAATTAATATCAGCAACAAAAGGAGAAGATCTCAACACAGAATAGGAAAGACACAAGTTGTGGGCACTTAGATAAGCTAAATCAGTGTGATCTGATGAACTTCATCCTGGGATACTGGTTGATGTAATCAAAAAACTCTTAGCGGTACCAAATGATTTGAAGAAAAAAAAACCCTCTATGTAGAAGAAGAGAAAATAAGAAGCTGGAGAATTATGCAGCAATTAGTCTGACTTCATCAGAATAAAACCAGATTTTTTTAAAAATAAAACATCCCAAGCCAGCAACTGCTTTTAAACACTGAAAAGACAAGGAGGTGGGTGAGAGTCTGTGGGTTTTTCAAGAACAAATCCAATGAAACCAATCTGTTTTCCTCTTCTGACAGGGTAACAAAAATTTGATTAGAGGAGAATGAGGGGAGCAAGGATGAAATGTGCTATATAAGCCAAATCTGGAACTTATTACTTTACATTGCATATAGAAGTTTAAAAACCAGGAATTAATATGCAGATGGAAGTTAATTGTGACGTACAGAAGAGCTGTTTTATTTATCTGGTGAAATCCTTACATCTATGTAATGGAGTGAGTAACAAAATCAACCAGCTGAATATGGGAAAGAAACAAATTTGTATGTTGAAGACACAAAAATTTGTTATTATCATGTAGGATAGTCAGTGGTTAAAGACCATGTTACCTGATATTAACAGTGATTGGTTCCATTTTGGTAAGTGAATATAGGCCTGAGCAAACTAAGATATTCATTCAAACTAAGATATTCATAAGCGAAACAACAATAGCCAGGAGAAGAACACATGACACAATGTGATAGGAATAACTAAGTACTTGAAAAGGGAAATTGGATGTGGCTAGGCAAGCAGTTCCCCCAAAAGAATGTATTTGGAAGAGATTTTCAAGCAAACAGCTGAGGCTGGCATCTGAGCAATACCACCCCGAATGGCTGAAAATTGTGAAAACCTATAGCTGGAGTGCAGGAGTTTTCAAAGTGCCTGAGTGGCCTAGATGTCGCTGGCATCCATTGGTCAGTGATATCTAGCAGCCTCAAATTCAGAAAAGAACAGGTGACTTATGACATCATGATGGCTTTAGAAAATATTTCATATGACATCTCCATAAGCAAACCACAGAAAAAGGGTAAAGACTGAACCACTAAAGCTGACTGACTAATTTTCAAGGAGTAGAGCTACTTCCCTTTGCAAAAAGGAACCTGTCTTGACTCTGGTTCATTTCTGAGTTATCATTATTTACTTGTATTATAAAATAAATAGAAATAAAGACATAGGAATAGATTGAATGGTGGAAATATAAAATATGACACTGAACGGATATAATTAGCTATACTGATATAGAATATATACCATCTAGAACTTGATAATTCTCCAAGAAAGCATCGGGGGAGCTTGTCAGATGACTATCTGCTAACGAACAGACATTATGCCTTTACAATGAATACAGACATCTCACAAAAATTTATGAACAGACTTAGAGACTACTGATCACATTATTCCTATCTGTGTAATAATTCAGATGTTTGCACATTCTCCTACTTTATGCACATTGGTAAGGCCTCAGCTAGAACTGTATTCACAATTTCACATCTTGCACTTCAGGAAATATGTGCATTTATTGTGAAAATTATAACATAGCAACTGATATGATAGATATTAAAGAAGATCCCAAGGCAGGACCTTAAGTCATCCAGGCTTTTGTAATGAGCCTATGCTACTCTTTTTCTTTATAATGAAATCCCCAAAGAAGTATAAATTGTTCTTAAACTTAGAAAAGCCAGGGATTATTAAACTATTAACTGGAATTCCTAGCTTTTAACGTACCGACAGATTAGAAATATACAGGATTTATATGCAATGATGCCTCTCCTAACTCATGCTTCTTTACTGACTGTCTGTTCAGTGACTAAGACAGCAAATCAAACCCTGTTCCTTATGGTCCCTCTTCAACACCTCTGAAAATTTTCTATCTGCTCCCTGTTTCTTCTCAGCAGCTCAGGTCCTCCTCCACCTGCAGTCTTCTACATAATTCAAGTGACTTTCTCAGTCTCTTCTGCTTGCCACAGCATGCAGTTTTCAGGAGCCCTGATCTTTGCCAGATTCTGTTGCTTCCTAAAAAACATCTCTCTTCTGTCTACAGAGAAGTATCTGTATTAATCCCTCTCTTGAAAGGAGCATAACATGCAACATAAGAAGATAAAAAATTGCCATCTGTCCCATTCCTGTAAGTTCTCATCACAAATAATCTGTTCTCCATTGCAGATATGGAGAAGAAAAGAAATAATAGTATTAAATTTCAACTAGAAGGATTCTGGTTAAAGACAAGGCAGTGGAACAGATTACTTGGAAGACTGGAATCTTTCTCATCAGAGATACTTTATAAAAGAGTCAACTATTAATCTGTCAGCAATAATATCCATAGAGTTTACCTACAGAATAAAAGCATAGACAAGAAAATCCCCTATAGCTTTTTTTTTTTCAAATTTTATTCAAATGTATTTTGTTACTGTAAAACTTTATCACATTTTTGATTTCAGCATGTGTTAAAACTGGAGTGTAATTTTCCATATTCATGACTACGGGAGACTGGGTGAACCTGAACCTTGGGAGTGGCATGTAAGCTTATGAGCAGGAAGTACTTGGAAAGTATATATTGCTTGAGTAAGAACTTTTTGAAACCTAATGCTTTCCATGAAGTTATGCTTTAAAGATTTGAGTTTGTTGACTCTTATACCCATGACTATGCCCAAAATCTTTTAAAATCAATGTCATATGGAAATAGAAATGTATGTAGGATATTAGACAATATTGAAATTCAGTATTGAATGGGCAGAGAAAGTGATTTAATGTCTGCAGTTAGTTTTTTCTTTGTCAGAGGTATTTATTCACCCAAAGCTGAAAATGTATGAACAACATGAAAATAAGATATTAGTGTAGTGGCTTTTAAAAGAATTAAAAAAGATTTTATTTAGGGTTTTCCTGTAATTGTGCAGCTTAAATTTCATACCACAAGAAAGCAACTAATGATTTTGGTTTGTTTGTTGTTAGTGGTTTTTTTTTTTAAATTTATCTAGAGATAAAAACCTTGAGGATTTTCTTGGAGGTAGGTTGGTTTTGTTCTGTTCTGTTTATTGATTTTTTATTATTATTATTATTATTATTATTATTATTATTATTATTATTATTATTATTATTCTTCCTAGGTTGTTTTTTATTTTTTCAGCTGAGATCAGTAAAGGATACAAGGTGTTGAGCAGCTATTTCAATATTAGTTAGTCAATATTTCTTCTAAATGATACTTTTAACTTATTCCCGAGTTTTCTCGCTCTTCATAATTTATAACAGGTTCAGTGCTTAAAAAAAAATCCTCTAAGATAATGTTTGTCAGTTTTTCTACAACCTTCTATGTGACATACAAACTGTGTTTTATGCAAAGGAAAAAGAAACAAGATCATGTCCAGCTCACTGGACTTTTTTTTTTCACTGAAGGTATGTGTGTTCAATATATCAGCAGAAAATGTTGTAATGAGACTTCTGTTACACACATCCAATTATACCCAGAATGACATTTGTGACACTTATTAGAAAAGACAATAAAAAACCCAAAACAAAAAAAGAAAACAACAAAACAAACAAACAGACACACACACCCCCCATATTAAAAAGTAATGAGGTACTTGTACAGCATGCAGCTAAAGCAATCTTGTGGTCTCATTTAAATCAGATTTGTATGCTGTTAAGACAGCAAATTTGAAAGCATTGGTTTAGGAATAGCTGCAAGAGGTTGGTTGGTCCCCATATATGTGGTAATTGGCTGTTGGGCACACCTGAATGGTCTAGCTGCAAGGAGTCTTCAAGACTTTCCACTTGCCTTGACTGAGAACTAGAGATGAATAGGATGAAATTGGACCCCTTCATATTTACATCTGCTTCATAACCTGATCCCTCAGAGCATCAACAAAAGAGTCTAGAATTCTTTCTCTGGTAATGAACTGGAAGAAGAAGGTCATTTACACTATCTCTGTGTTTTCCAGTCTTGTCTGGAAAGAATTTGCTCTCATGGACTGACTTTTGCTTGGATGGGCTGATTGAGCCCTGGTATTGTTTCCCTGATGGCCCAGGACTGATGTCTTTCACAAACATATGTTTTTATGACATAAAAAGGAAAAGACTGATAAGAAGAAGATCCAAGGAGGCGGAGTAATGCTTTTATCATGCCAATTTCCTCCCTCCTGATAAGGAAAACTCTCCCTCACAGGAGGTATCCCAGTTCACAAGTAAGCCTGAAGGTATTCCTCCCTTCAGTCACGTCCTCTGAAGTGGCCACAAACCCTCCCTTCCCTTGACTGATTTCCATAGTGTTGCATCAGTGTAAAACCCTTCCCCAGGGAAGGAACTGGGGTATTCCCACATAAGCCTGAACCCATATAACCTGTAGAACTGTTGCTGAGAGCCTCATCCCCACTCCAAATGCCACCATCACTCTGAGCATGGACACCAAAATTGCAATGATCAAGTCTCCTCACCAGATCCTCTCATCCTTTCCTTTTTTTTCTTTCTTTCTTTTCCTTATATACTTTGTTTATATATGACCTGTTTTTATAGGAAAGAGCCAAAACATCCTTTCCACAGCCAAATCGTTTTAAAATAAATCTGCCTCATATATAAACCAGTCACTCAGTGTCATTTCACTCTAATCCACCCCAAAGGATCTAACTGCCTCAGTGTTGGGTTGTAACAGTTCCAAAAAGACCATGAATTTGGTGCACAGAACAGCAGTAAACTCAACATTCATATTACATTTGCAGGCTTAACACAGTGAGAGGGTGGGAAATCATCACCCATATAGATCTGAAGGGAAGTTTTCTAAGTTATGAAACTTCATAATAGTTTTTGTAAATTGGATAATAATTTTTTATGTGAACATGGGCCCTGTCATTGTAGAGACATCACTTTGGGCATAGATGTCACAAAAACAGGATTACAGCAAGGGAAATTAAGTAGTTTACAGCAAATTAGGTGGTGCACTTAAATGACAATTCCTGTCCCTCTCTGAGGTTCTTGAGTTCTTTTGCTGATGTACAGAAGTGTGATAGAGACTAAATTCCACTTCTACATGCTTTTCTTGAAGTAGGGTTGTCAAACTGCCAGATGAGAGGGTTCATTGCCTCTTGATGTTTGTCTCACAACATCTGTTGTCTCCTAGTGTATGATTCCAGCAGAAGATATAGGGTCAATTTATACAATCAGTTTGTCTCACCCTTCCTGCCAGAGATGGCATTGAGAAGAAGGTGAGTTGTTATGAAGAGTTTCTCCACAGGAAAATCCAGAAAATTTTATTACACAACAGGAAAAGAATACTATTTGTATTCTTTAAATCTTTCCAGCAGATGTATTAGGACATATGTTTAAATATGTGAGAGGATCAAGGCTATACTTTAACCCTTTTTTTCCTCATATTATGCAATTTTAAAAAGTATGTTTCTCTAAATATAATAGATTTGGAAAGAAAATATATGTCATGAACTTATGCCATTTAACTGAAAAATGGCTCTTGTTTCCTCAGCTACCCAGCATGAAAAAGATTATTATTAAAGGAAGACACTAAATGCAAGCTGAGTTCTCAGCAGGATTTTTTCATACACAGTTTAATGAACTTTACTGGATTAGTAAAGTGTTCAGGTGTCTATTCTTTATGAAGTAAATTCTCATGTGGTTTTAGAGTCCATAATGCTTGATAATACTCAGGACAATCCTGGGGAAGAGGAGAGAACACCTTCACCACCACTCTTTGTATAACACTAGAACAATTCACACAGCCTGTGAGTCAGTCCTTCCTGTCTGAGCAAGAGCCTGCCATGTAGAAAGCTAGTTTTTGGTCATGTAGGTTATCGTGGAGGATGGCATACTGCTCCCTTCATCCTTCTCTCTTAATGAAAAAGCCTTTGAATGCGTGAAAACCGGTTGTGCTGAGGTGTGCTGAGCCACAGGAAGAACTGCATTTCAGATGTGTAATACATGGAGAGCTGTTAAGTGACTTCCGATGGACCTTTGAACTGTCATGCTTTGCTTATAAACACACCAACATTTCTTGTGTTCTACTACCTTAGCACAGTAAAAATTCTGTATAATTATTTTTGATGAAGAGAGGGGAATTAGGATTCACATCTAGATAATTGGTTTTCAGTCAAGGCCATAGGCAAGAAAAATGCAATTTTGCAGTACAGTACAGGAGGTCCTTTTTGGTAACTTCATGAAAAAACACATCAGACTGGCATGACCACAGTAAAAACTCTGTCAAAGTTTGTGGCATTTCTCAGTACCATCCACAAATGTGAAGAAAAGCAAAATCAGTTCTTAGAGAAACCTTCTCTCTCTCTGAAGAGAAGGCCTGTAGGAAAAGCATAGGAGGAATTCCTTTCTTCTCATTTACACCATAACATACTAGAATGTTAGAAGAGTTTAAAGAGAAATCTGAGACAGAAGGAGAAGTTATTTTTCATTATTTATAATCTTTTAATATTTGTGTTGTAGGTTATTTTAAAGCAATCTTTTTTATTCAGATGTTAACACAGATGTTTCAAAGGGCCCCATACTGAGACAGAATATATATTTTTCTGAATTCACCCTAACCTGATTTTTCAAATCAGAGACTATTGTTAAGTATAAAGCTGAGCTTGCCATTCTTCACTTTTTCTGCTGATTCATGGATCAAGACATTACTTATGTGGATCTTTTCTAAGACACAGTTGCTTTAAAGGGCTTTCACAGGGGTTACTTTGTGAAACTGGAAGCCTCCCAGGATGCCTTATCTTGACTAATGGCCAAGTTGAAACTGTATTTGAGCATTGAATGGCTGCACAAACTCCTTAGTGTACTTAAGGGGTCCACTTATGTACTGGTTATGCAGAGTTCCTCTGTGTTGAGGTTTTACTCTTAAAGGAATGACATAAATATAAGGAACTTAGTTTTTTTTTTTCCCTTAGAGATACCATTTCTCCTACATTATAGAGTTTATCTTGAATAAAAACAATGTATTTGCAAGAGTTTGAAAGAAATACTTGCAAAATCATTTTCTTGTTTCAGATTGGAACATTCCATTTTGCTCCACACTGCAACAGAAAGCAGAAGTGATGAAGCACAAGCAAGGGATTGAAAAAGTATTTTAACTGAATATTTGTGATTTTTAATTGAACATTTGTGGAATCTAACGATACAGACCTGCCATAGAAAAAGCAAAGGTTGAGTGTGTGATAAAAAAACTTACAGTAGTGGGTTTCCCTTTTTGGTTGTTTTTTTTTTTTTTTTTTTTTCCAAATATTTGAGATTGTCTGCCTCTGGAGCCTGTGCTCATCTCCTCTATTAACTAACCTAGAGGTAGTATGTCCAACAGACTTACAGTTTCAGTCATGGCTCTCTGTTGGAAATATAAACAGATCACCTAAAGACTTTTCCAACTGGGGCCATAAAGCAGAATATTATAGGAAAGGATAAAACTGAAAATTGTAAACCTTCAGTGAATGTTAATGTAGAACACAAAATATTATAAAGCAGATATGTCGAATGTATTAACATCATAACAAAGGAAGCTCTTTGCTACCCAGTCTTCAATTTTTCACTCCTTTCTGTTTCACACATGGGTTGACCAAAGTTTTTGACTGATGGAAATGCCCGGAGAAGTGAAGAAGTATGTAATGCTGTTCCAATTATATGAAAGAATGTTTCTAAAGCAGTAATATATGGCACATATAAATCAAGAATAACAATATCCAAACTCTTAAGATGGGGTCTAGTAATCTCAACAACACTGGGCATGTCCTTAAGGTAACATAAAATACACAAATTTTGACTTTTCATTAGTGAATTATTTTCTCCCAAGGTCATCATAAAAGAAAGTTTGTCACACATACTAGCAGGATGCAGAGCGAGGCTTTTCAGAAATCTAATTTCTTTATAAAATGTACTTGTTAAATGGTAGTTTTTAAATCTTCCAAGCTGTCCATCCTCACTGATTTTATTTTCATAAAGAACTTAATAGGGGTTGAATTTTCCCTGTAGTAATAGTTCCTTGAAGGCCTTTGGAGAGTGAATAGTGAATTAACCAACCTCCAGAGTGACCTAAATGACGAACAACCTTTAGGACACCTGAGGCAAGTGAACTTTTCCTCACTGCATGCCGGAGCTGATGTACAGCAACATCAGTTTTGTGAAGTAAAACCTAGCTGCCATTGGCTATCCTATAATTACTTGAGTTCTAAAATAGTATCTACTGCTGCCTGCACAAATCTGGTAACTTAGCTGCTTACTTGTTTTCTTCTAGTCTGCTCACATAATTCTTAACTATGTGAAAATTATGCAATAGGGGGAAAAAAATACAGAAAAGAGTATTTTGGCTGTGTTTTTATGGTTCTAATTAGCAACAGTTTTGATAAGCATTTAAATTTGTAAATATTGGTAAACATCGGTGCTTATTTCTTTCACAGTATTATTTCAGCTTAAGTGAGCTAACATGAATCTTTCTTCAGTGTTCTCTGAACTAATTGCTGGAAAACAATAAGAGCTATTTTCGTTGACTGAAAAGTTTAAGAAGCATTTTTATTTTAGCTTGAACAATCTGCACGGGGAAAAAAGAGTAAGATAAATGATTGAATTTTTTGTCTACTTTCCAGGCAAAAAACATACCAGTGGAATTTCTCTTGGTTCATAAACAATAACATAAATTTCCTCTCTTATTGAACAAAAATCTCTATTTGGGTCACATCTCTAGATTCCCTAAAAATGTATCTAGTTATGTGAATGTAAAAGTCCACTTAGAATGAAATTTTTGTGCTAATGTTCTAAGTACCATCAGTATTTCATCAAACAGTATAACTTTTTGGTCTGTATCATATTTTAAACGTAAGACAAAAATTATCAGAATTGAACACAGAACTTGCATGAAAGAAGAGTGATATAATGTGGTTGGTGAGAACAGTATGCCTCTAATATTAGACTTCTAGTATTGGTTTTGTGTCTAAAAGGAACTGGGCACAGAAATCTAAATGATTTTATTGAAAGATGCCCAGTTCATTTATAATATTACTTTATTGCCTTCATAAGGGGAATGTCAAATACATTTTTGTGTATGCATGTGATACAATCTAGGAAGCTCATGCTCTCTAAGCTCATTTTCAGTTTCTACTTTATTTAATTTCAGCTTTTTTATTTATTTATTTTTAATTTTAATACCAATACTTTGTCTCTCTATTAATGACTATCTTAAATACTTGGTTTCTCTTTATTTACTGGAAGAGAACCAGTAAATTTACTGGAAGAGAACCACAGATAGTATAGAATATACACAAATTTTCTTCTAACTTTATTCCTTGGAATTTCAGGAAACTGTGATCTGGGGAATGCCTTAAGACAGCCTGCTTTTTTTTCTGTGATCCTGAAACTTCTGATGCTTAAATATAGGTGACTGTAATGGCTCTTGTGTGTTCAGCTTATTAAGTAAAAGTCCAGGTAAAGCAGACAGTTTGTGGACCCATTTGGAGGAAACTCATGCTGGTAACTATCATTGGATGGTTATATTTGTGACCTAGGTGGTCCTAGGTCCATCTTAAGATTTTCTTGTTCAAACAGAGATACTGGAATGCAAATTCCAAGATAACAGTATGTGAAAAGTTCACTAGATGAATTTAACAACCGTTAATATTTTTATTTCCATGGTTCGTATTCTCTAACATTGAGGTCAGAAAACTATGGCAGTGCTAATGTGGGACATCAAGTGCCAAATTAGAAGTAACTTCACCCTTTCATTGTTCGACAAAGTAAATTACTTTGGAAATTAATTAAATCACTCACCAACATTTTACTACAATTTTACCATACCAACCTTTTGCTCTCAGAGTTATATTCATTATTCTGTGACTATTGTAATCCTCAGCTACTGCAGTAGTCCTCTTCCTTTGCCATATTTCTGGACTTTCAAATACCAGGTGCACATTAAATAATTTTTCCATATATTTTAGATCCTTCAGTATTTTTATAGCCTGTTGTACTACTTGTTTAAAAAAAAAAAAATCTCCCCTCTTTTAGGTGCTTTTATACACAAATAGTAAGAATTTGATGATTACCTCTATTTCATAAAGTTAATTTAATTTTTGTGATATTTCTATTTCCACAGAAGAGGACACTTACCAATACAAAGGAATATGAAAGAAAGAAAGAGATTTAAAAGTGGAAGATGCAACAAAAATATGGACAAATATTTCAAATGTATATCAATTTGTATATTTCAAATGTAAATCTTTCAAACACATGCTTTCAGATTTTTTTTTTTTTTTGACAGCATAACTTTGGATAGGATGATGTATATTTGGCTATTTGGATTATAGGCATTGATGAACTCCAGGGAAGGTTTAGATTGGATACTAGGAAAAATTTATTCAGGAAAGGGTTACCAAGAATTGGAACAGGTTGCCAAGGGAAGTGGTTGTCACCATCCTGGAGGTTTTTAAAAGATGTACATCTGTGGCACTTGGGGATGTGATTTAGTGGTGGACTTGGTAAAGTTTGGTAAATGGTTGGACATGATGGTCTTAAGGGTCTTTTGCAACCTTATGCAAAAGGATTAGTATAGCAGTAGTACAGAATTGTGCTGGATAGAAAACATATTTAAGATAGCATTTTACAAAGGGACATGTGCTTCTCACCTAATCAAGTTCTTTCTGTAGATGTCTACTCAGCATTTCACCATGTGACTTCAGAGTGGTTAGGTTCAGGCACACCACGCTGCCTTCATACTTCCCAGAACAGTAATGCTGAAGGCCCATACATCAGTTTATGCAAAATCCTAATATTTTTGTTCAATACTATCTACACTTATTTATACTGCCAGAACTAATAACTTACCTAGCACACATGTTGGTGTAAAAGATCACCCTGTATGATCTCTTTAATGTTTTTATTTTTAATGAATTCTATAGTCATGTAGTAGTGATCATCTCTGCATATAATTGCCTTAATGCGTTGTTGTAAATGCCTGAATAGAGTTTCAAAATCCAAGACCTCCTAAATCATCATTTTAGCTCCTGAAGACTGAACATCCCTGAGTTAGTATGCTATACTTTAGCACTTAAAGCAAGTTTGTGGGTCCATTATTTTCACGGGATTATTATGGACACTGATAATACTTCTAACCATACTTTGAAGCCACATGGGGCCATAACTTTGAGTTTTTCTTGACTATAGCTCCCAGAATTCCTGATTATGAAATTTGCATTAGATGTGTGTTTTCTGGACTTACCCATAAAGGCACAAAAATACATTACAACTTCCCTATCAGTTCATATCTCAGACCTAAATAATTGTTTACTTTCATTGCTACCAATCTGTGCTTGAAAACGTGGAGAGTCGTAAGTATTACCTAATCTCATTTAGCATTCTGGCTGGGCTGTGTTGCATTTCATGTTGAAATTCTTTACCCAGTTCTCACTGGTGTAAGTATGGGAGGCTGCTGCATGAAGTGGTCTTGTATTCACGTGGCTGTTGTGTCTGTATAAACAGACATGAATATTTAACAACCCAAATCAGGAAGCAAAATTATTCTGAGAGGGATCAGTTCCATGATTTGAGAAGCTTCATAACTTTCTGGTGCTCAGACACAGGAATGCAATAAGTGCCAGGCTAGAGGCTGGAGCCAGAAGGCAGGACTGTCTTCTTTTACAAATGCTTAAAATTAAACTCCAGTTAAGTAGAAGTTCTTAGTAAAATTCCAGCTTAAGTTACTATGATTACGTAGTGGGACACATTCCAAGGCAGACCAAAACTCCATGTTATTACATATTTATATCTGCATGTCTCAAAATTTCAAGTTTCAGTGCCCGTTGTTACTTCAGACTTTTTCTGTGTATACAGTTTATCATGTTACATAAAGAATGTCAACTTTATGTGTATAAAGTTTACATTTTTTCTGAGATATTTGCTGCCTAAATGTCTTTATTGTCACATACGTATTTGTGTATGTCTGTTCCCATGCATATGTAAACATAATTTTATACCTGTACTGACTATATTGCTGTGGCATTTGCTGATCATACCATGCAAAGCCTTTAAGAGAGACTTGTTTTATTCCGTTCTCTGTTACAGCTAAACTTAAGAGCTGCACAGTCTCCCTAGAGAGCATAGCAATTAAAAGCACAATCCCCACATCAATATCTTACCTTTCAGCAAAAAGTATAAACCATAACAACACAAAGCACTGAAAAGACAACTTATCACCATTTAGTTACAGTATCACTTAGAGAAATCCAGAATTAATACAGTATCCACTTTCAAGTACTTAAAACTAACCCAATAAATAAACTAATGATTTTCAATTAATCCTAGAGGTGCCCCTTGCTGTTAATTGGGCCATTAATTTACCACAGTGCTGTCAGACAAGTACCACTTACACATACCATTTCACATACTGAAGACATTGTTTTGTTTATATCACACTTACAGAAATCCAAAAGCAATTTCCTGAAGTATTTTACTTAAAAGGGCTCAAGATAGATGTTATCTCTTCCAAAAACAGTATACTTTGAATCATTACAGTTTTTTGCTTTTCTCTTTGATTTTTAAATTTAGACAGGTTTGTGGTTATTGTTATTTAAATTAGTGTTGATAATAAAATTAGTTACTGTTTAAATCCTCATTTTAATATTTGTTGTAGAAGGTTTCTGTTTCATTTGGTAAGTTTTCAATTTTCCACTCAAATTGTTCAATCAAAATTCTGCTTTGTTTTTCAAGAAAAAAACAGTAACGAGAGGAATTTTTTTCCTGTGTCCTACTTTGCCATCTATTAAAGTCAAGCAACAGAGCACCTGACAGCTTCCCTAGTGTTACTCATACTGCTTTTTTTGTTGTTTGGTTTTTTTTTCCCTCCTCTTCCCAGGCTGTAGACAAAATATATCACTTTGTAAATTTCTCACTGAGCAGGGTAGGGTTTAAGATGGCTTCAGACGAAAAGGAACAACAGAACATTAACTTTTCATGGGTCTGATGAGCATCAGTGTTGACTTTGTATGTGTATTACGTGAACCTTTGCTGTGGTTTAACTGCAGTAAGCACACACACTCATTCACTCTCTCCTGGTGTGATGGGTAGAAGAATCAAAGAGTAAAAGTCAGATAACTTTGGGTTGAGACAGTTCAATAAGAAAAGAAAGAAAGAGCCATACACACAACCTAAACAAAACAAGGAATTCATTCACCAGTTCTCATGGCCCGGCAGGTGTTCAGCCATCTCCGTGAAACTAGGGTTCCATCACATAATGGTGACTTGGGAAGAGAAATGGCATAACTAAGAATGTCTTCCCCTCCTACTACTTTCCTCAGCCTTTATTGTTGAACATGAAGCCATATGGTATGGAATTTCCCTTTGAACAGCTGGGATCAGCTGTACTGGCTGTGTCCTCTCCCAGCTTTTCCTGCAACTCCAGCCCAATGGTTGGCAGGGCCATCTGAGAATTGGAAAAGGTCTTTATGCTGTGTAAGCTCTACCCAGCAATGGCTAAAACAAGAGCAGAGCAAAAAGTGTTAGGAAAATGTGTCTTGAGGCTGCTGACCTTCAGGAAAGTTATACGGAAATATACTTGAATCCTCTGGATCAGTAGATCTTTTTCAGTTTTCTGTCTGCAAACCAATGAAAAGGAACCTTCTGGGCTCTGAAATTTGCATGGTTACTTGTATAGGGGTTTTTTTGTTGTTTCCTTTTTACTTCTTCGCTGTGTCCTAGGATTTATGAAAAAGAACCACTGAAAGCGTAACATATCTGGGCTGGTTGAAAATGAGTAATTTGAGCTGCCTAGTAGCAGTTCATAGAGTATAATTATGTTAAGAGTTCAAGAAGTGTTTGGACAATGCTCTCAGACACAGTGTGATTTTTGGGGTTGTCCTGTGCAGGACCAGGAGTTGGACCCAGTGATCCTTGTGGGTCCCTTCCAACTCAGAATATTCTATGATTCTAAGAGCTTTATGTCAGTTACTGTAGCTTGGAAGTTTATTTACCCTAAATTTATTTGCAGAAAGGAAAAGCCCTACCCTCTTTTCTGGCCATGAACCCCAATCTTCTACTGGAAAATGTATTTACTATTTCACTTCCTATTTTTGTAGATATTGGAAAAATATTTGTACATATGTACTTGAATTGGTTGCAAAGTTTTTCTCTCAGAGAAGAATCTTTGAGATGATACAGGATCTTTCACTTATAAACAACATTATATCATTTTCTGAAATAAAAGAAAATGGTTAAATGTCCCCAACTTATTGGTTCATTCTCGAGGAGAAAAGTGTGGGACACAATTCATACAAATATAAATGTGAGGCATAACTGCATTTATTTGCTGAAGGGGTGAAAGCCTGAAAATAAAATAGAAGGCTTTATAGACAACTTTGGACATACAGGACAGATAATATGATAACAAAATTGTAAAAATATTTTGCCCTTAATGAGTTCTTATGTAAAAATAATGCTGAAGATTTGCACCTGAACTTTTTCAAGGGGAATATTGAGATTTACTGTCTTTAACACTGGCATTCAAGATCCACATTCGGCTGCTTTTAAAATTGATCAAGAACAAAGGTTTTTTGTTTTTTTTTTTTTTAATCAGGACTTGAAAAAGATGAGTCTACTGGTTTGAAACATTTCCTCAGCAATCTCTTGTCTTTAAAAATAGGTATGATACTATTGACCTATCTGATAAGAATGTACTAAGCATTTGCACAGTGCTTTATAAATTCCAGATCTTTGAGTAATAGTAAAAATTGCCTACAATAAAACCAAATAATGTTGAACAGAAATAAATGTATGTATGAAAACACTAAGTCTTTTCTTCATTGGAAAAAAACACCATCACAGTAACTCACCAGGAAGAAAGTGTAGTATTCACATTAGTGTGAATAGTAAGTTATATTTAAATCCTACAATAGAAAGCTTGTAAGTTTCAAAGGGGTTATTTTATCAGTGGTAGACTGAAGAGTGTCAGATTTAAAGACAGCAGTGCAATCCAGTGTTTTTATTCTTCCTGAAGTTTAAAGCTTTGTTATAGAGAGACTCAAATTTTTGAGATTATTTTATGATCATGAAATCACATAACTAATTTTTAAATTATATAATGAATAAAGTAATGTATAAATAGCAGTATTCATTATCTAATTCCTTGGTCTTCAATCAAAAATGACAAATATTCTATCTTAAATCTTTTTACCCATTATCAATTCTCTCTACTTGTAATATAAATAAAGCTGCAAAGAACTGAGATGACACAAGGGAATACTGACAAAAGCTAAATGAGTGAGGAAATCTATTCCTTTTAAGCATACTTGAAGGAAGTCTTGGGTGTTTCCATGGTTATATTCTGTTCTGTCATTGCTTATGGAAATTCAGTAGATTGGTTACATTTATGTTAATAGAATATTAGCATAAGCAACTATTAAAATTATATATTATATTACTGCAGTCTACAAGGAGAGAAAATAGAAGGGATAAAAAGAAGTTCTAAGACATCTGAAGAGTCCAAAGAAAAAGGGTTTTTTTTTGCTAAGGTCCACTATTTTGCTTGCACAGAGGTTAGTCCTAGTAATTGATTATATCTTATTGTCTCAAAAATATGGGAAAAAACCTTCAAAACACATATCAGACACTAAAATGAGGAAACTTACATGATTCAATAACTAATAAGCACATTATTTGCATGAATAACAGGACAGTAACTCATCAAGAAATAACAAGATAATTAAGCTAATTTTTTTGTGTTCTCTTTCCTTAGACAGCTGTCAGAATTTGTGCTTCAAAACATAATTAATTTCACTTTAGGGATGTGGAAAGAAGAAAGAGGGGAAAGGTAAAGTTTTCTCAAGAACAAAATTATCTTGTCAGAAATTTCAGAAAGGACAGGTAATAAAATGTCAGAAAGAGAGTAAAGCAGCCCCTAAAACATGGGCTCTGAGAGTTTTTGAGTCAAGATCAGAGAATACGTAGCAAAGCAGTGTTGTGTTGAGGACCCATCGCAAATGTAATAGTTCTCTGCAGATGAGAAGGATTTGGTAGCCTCTACTCCAATAAGGCTTTTGTCCCCTACAGTGTGACTTACCCTAGACTTCAGTGAAAAGGAAGTAAATATATTTTGTTATCTATGATTTTTTTTCCCCTTTGGTTTGCTTTTCCATATACCATCTAAATAATTCAAAGCATATTTGTCACAGAAGTAATAATTTTATCTTTCTCAATTATTTCAACCCTATTTCCTTTCTGTTAAAAGGTTTTCATTGCAGAAACAAATATTTGCAAATATAATTAAATTTAGAATTTGATATGTTAATAACTATCCACACATCACATGTAAAATTAAGCACATTCTTATATATTTATGAATGTTTAAAAATTATTTGCTAATTTGTATAATACTGTTGAAATTCCTATTAACAATCTAAGTACTTCAACTAAATTAAATTGTACTGCTACTGTAAATAAAGTTATTCTTTTCTGTGTGTAGTGTCAAAGTTTCAATCAATGCAGAATTATTAGACTGAAATAAATTAATGTGCTGAGGACTCAAGGTACACTAAGATTCAAATAAGCAAATAAAACTTCAAATGACACCATTAAAAGAAATCACTTTTCTGTTTATTTAGAAATTGATATGTTTACTTTTCATTCTCTAAGAGTAAATCCATATGCATTTAGAGTTTAAAATTTATAGAAATTCATAAATATATAATTATTTTCTCTTTTTTTTAATCTTAGAAATGCAATTTCCTTAAGAAGCTGCCTGAAAATGTATGGGGCTTTCCTGTCCCTAGAATTGAACAACATGTACATTTGACTGACTAATGTGAAAGTTTTATAAATGAGGAAATAATCTGTAATACTGCAATTAAGAGAACATTCAAGATTTAATGAAACTGTAGAGAGACATGATATTCATCTAAAACATTCTTACCTTATCATTACCTAAGTGATGATATCTACTCAGAACTGTTAACTGATTTCAGAAGCAAAAACACATCTGCAGAATCTTTAACACTTTTTGTTCCGAGCTTTTTTTCAGCACAGCTAAAAGAGAACAATTTCAGTTGTGTATTTTCTCCTTCAGCAAGAGACCTGTCTTGTAAGTTTCAATCAATCTGCTCCTGTGAAGGCCGTTGAAGGTAGTAGGTTTGCAGGATTATTCCTGATAACATACCTCAGAAGACAATGCATTTCCATTGACATAAAATAAGGAACCTGTGTCTGAATTTTCTGTAAATTGTTAACTGACAATAAAAAAGAACAATTTAGTCCAGAAGTCACTGAATTTTAACTCGCTGACAATTCCATAGTTCTATTTTAGTAGCTTTTAAAAGTAGAGTAGAAATAGGGACTTTGTTGTTACAAACTTAGTTTTCTTTAGAGCATTTTTCTTTGCATTATTCTTTGCATAATTTTCCTATACACATCGATGTCATGGGGTATCTGTCGTCTCGTTAGGTTTTGGTTCGTAGAGAAAGAAGACACACGCACACAAAGAGAGATGAGACAAGGGTCTCAATAAAGCACAGCCGGCAGCTTTATTGAGGTAGCTGGCCCCGACTTTCCCACGCACTTGCTGTAAATATATTTTTACAAAAACACTCAGGAATTCACACCTGAACCCCGAAAACAGTCAACAGGCCTGTCCTTGTACTGCTTATCATCTTCTAGCCAACTCCCTAATACTCCAGGCTGCTGTGTCCATGGGAACGTTTAATTAGCCTCACTGTTCTCATGGGAAAGACTTTATACCATTTAATATTTCAAGCTCCTCAAGCTCCAGGGGCTCGGTGGACCTGCCACTTCCCCCCACACGTCTAAGTTAATAACTGAAGACTTTAAGGGCCCTATCTTCTGTATACTAAAAGAATAAGAAGAAAATTTTTCTTTGGGTATTAAGCTCTGAGTCATGTGGTGTCTGTCTAGATATAATTTTTAGTACTTTGAATGTGACAGCAGCAGACATAGTAAAAGGCATGATACTCTCTTAGTCTAGGGAGCAAAACAGGCAAAACAGTCCAAGACATCAAGACATATTTACAGTATATGACAGACTAAAACAATCAGAAAGGTGTGTCAATGCAGACTAGCAATTAGTGGTGACAAAAAATAATTATTTTCCACTGCTACAAGTTAGCTAAACTCAGGCATGGTCCAGTTCACTGTTCCCATTTTCCTGCAATCCCACTAATCAGTTCAACAGAAACAGCTGGATAGCTATTTATACATCCTGCTTCTCTGTCCACCTCTGAGGTCACTAAAGCCATGACTCATTGCAACAGGGCTACTTCATCCATCTTTCTGTCATTGTGAATTCTGAGTTAAACAGAAATTCCCAGTGGGAAGTTGATGACTGGCAGTAAAGAGTGGGTAGGGCTAGTTATCCCATATGTACTACAAGTTGATAAAGTTTCTATTCCTTGAGCTGATATCTTAAAAGGTATATTGCTATAAATGGTATATTGCTCCTAAGCTACTGCCACAACTTCCATGAAAAAGTAATAAATTAGGGCAATATATCACCACTCTGTCAAGCAGTTAATGCAACAAGTAGTATCAGGCTCAGTATGTCTATGATTCAACATACAGTAAAACTAGCTCAGGAATATGGCAAAAAAATGCGTGTTTGATTCTTACTTGTGCATGCCCACAGCTATGCTCTCAGCAAGCAAAATTAGAGGTGTAAGACTATGATTTTTCCCTCTTGCAGTAGGTGTTTATGAATATTATTCTGTCTATATGGTAGCAATCACTTGTACTCCTTTTAGGTGTTGAGGTGAGCATAGACCAGATGGGCTGGCAGATGATGTGCCCTTTGCTCCCCAGTGGGCAAAGTGCTACTGCACTCCAACGAGCTGAGCAAGGCCAAGAACCAGAGATCCTGAGGTGGCTTCCAAGCACAGGAAGAAGCACTGCTCAAGCCTCTCCTGACTCCCTCTCACCTGGTCCCACCCTGCAGCTCAGGTCCTGCTGTGGTGCCTGGCCAGGATGGAGTGAGCAAGGCTGGATGGGAGCATTGGACCATCAGTTCACTGTGAATACTGCCAGTAACATGGTACAATGTGATTTTTTGTAATCACTAGCAGAAGCCTCCAGCCCTGGGGTGCAGGGTCTGGGACCTGCAGGGCCTCATCCTGGACCTGATCTGGGAGGCCACCCTGTATGTATGGAGATGAACAACTCTCACCTCCCCGGCATGAGCTGCGGCTGTATGGTACCATCTGTAGCAACAGTGTAAGCAACCACAGTCCTTGCTATGTGACAAACTCCAGCCTTGGGTGTCCCAAGGACTAGGAATGGCCACTGAGTGCCAGCCATGCTGCCCTGCCTGCCCAGAGAAAGATGCAGGGTGACATAAGGACATCTATAAACATAGCTCTTCATGTACACCAGAAGTGAGGCAGAACAGGCTCCCACAAGGAACACCACATTTCTCGGGTAAAGACTTCAAGATGCTTATGACTCTTCAAAATTTCCTCCCCACTTCTGGAGGAAATTTGTACACTTATTGCTTGTCCTTACCACCCATTGTTTGGAGGATCTGTGAGAATGAGTCTTGTAAGAAACTACCTGCATCCTTGGATCCTGTATAAATTTTAGATTTTCCTGAGCCTCTCAAGCAGAGATTTAAACTAAACATCAATGTCATGATGGACATCTGCAGCTGAGTCCAAGACAGATTTGTCCCCAGATGTCAAATATCAGCTCTAACACCTCTCAAGTTGTTCAACAGCAACACAGGGCAGCTGGCTCTTCAGCTCTCTGCCAGCCTGTCAGTCAGCTGCAGATATTAGTGGATCTTGAATTATGAAGGCAATTGACTTATTCTCTAGGGGAATGAGAGTTCCCCATAGAGCAAGAGAGGCTACCACAGCCCCAAACCAGACCATGAATACACATTCTCAATTTACTGGGAAGAATTTCACACAGTAGTATTTCTATGATCTATGTCTTTTTCCTGGGCACTGACATGTAATCAAGGAGTCCAGGACTTGTTTTCTCCCCTTTTTCCTCTGTTGTTTTCCTCCCAGTCTTCTGCCCCAATCCATCCCAAGAGAACTCATTACTTCTCTGGTAGGAGTGAAAAAAATATCTGTGCAAAGTCCCTTCGTGTATTCTCATCTAAAATATTAAATTGCAGCTATCCCTGCATAGATGATTTTTTGAGCCATTTCCATCATCATTTACCCTACTGTTAAAGCTAGCAAGACAACAGCCATCATCAGTCTAAGTACCCTGCTTAGCTGCTGTGCAGTTTCCAGATTACAAGTCACTTGGCTTTTGAATTTTCTTAATCATAGAATGGTGTGTGTTGGAAAGGACCTTAAAGGTCCTCTAGCTCAAAACCCCATCCTGCCATGATCAGGGACAGCTTCCACTAGACCAGATGGCTCAAAGCCTCATCCAACCTGGCCTTGAACACTTCCAGGGATCCACAACTGCTCTGGGCAACTTGTGCCAATGTCTCACTGCCCTCACAGATAGATGTAGGTATTTCTTATTTCTTACTTCCACATCCTTCTTGTATTGAGGATCCCAGAGCTGGACACAGTCCTCCAGGTGGGGGCTCAAGAGGGCAGAGCAGAGGGGTAGAATCACTTTCCTCAGCCTGCTCATCATGCTCCTTTTGATGCAGGCCAGGATACAGTTGGCTTTCTGAGCTGCTCATCCACCAACATCCCAAGTCCTTCTTCTATAGGTTACTTTCAAGGTTACTGCCCAGCCTGTATTTGTGCTTGGGATTGCCCCAGCCCAGGTTCAGGACCTTGCACTTGTCCTTGTTGAAGTTCATGGGGTTTGAGTAGGCCTGCTTCTCAAATTCTCTCTGGATGGCATCAGTTCCCTTCAGTGTGTCAAACACATCACACAGCCTGCTGTCAGTAACTTTAGTTTGAAGCCCTCTTTACCAGCTTAGCAAGCCTATTACTGAAGATGCTATTGTCCTTTCTGACAGATGGACCCCATCAGCCCCCAGTAGACTGTATTTCTTGAAGTGGGTCCTTTGGTCTAACTAGCCTAACCCCTCACTGTGGCACCAGTCCTCTAATCATCTGCTGACTTACCAGGTTTGACTGACCTTTTCAAACCCCTTAATCATAGAGAAAGTATGAGTATTTTAATTGTGTATCTGTCTGTACACACGGGATATGCCTTCTGCATACCACAGTAATTCAGATTACTGATGCATGCAATAAACAAAAGTGATAACTGCACCCTAAGTTGTGGGGGAAAAAAAAAAAAATTCTGTAATTTTTGAGCAGGTACAATGGTATTCTGAGGTGTTACATGAACAGAGTTTTGGGTTGGGTTTTTTTACCCCCAAAGAGAAAATTCTTTTGCAATCTGCAGATATTACATTTCACTTTATAGCAACTCCTCAGAAATCACTAAGGATACTTTGATGCACCTTCTAGATGAAAGAAACAATTTAGGCGAAAAGTATCAGACTGTTTGTGGGTTAATACAGATATATTACCCCTTCTTGAGGTCATCTGGAACTAGGAGTTTTAAAACCAGAATAAATAAGAGAGACATATTTTCAGTATTCAGATATTAAAAAACTATAATGCATGAAACACATTACTGCTCTCATGATAGAAAAGAAACTGAGCGTAATGCTTTTTCTTCTGTTTATATTTTCTCTCCTCTCTGGAGTTTCTGCTGAGAAGAGTGGAACTGACTGCCTTGACAGGGTAACAATTTGGGTTTAGGAGGAACATGGCTGGTTTTCTGAAAAGTTTGTGTTTTGCAAGGATGTGTCACAATGTGAACAAAGGAGAAGGGAATTGTACTTTCTTTCACATCTCCATCTTTTGCTTGCAACTAAAACTGTTCTAAGGTTTTTGAGCTGCCAAGTTGTTTTAGTGAAAATCTGTCATGCTGAAAACTCTTAAAGACAAACTTTAAAGGATCAAGTTAAGAAAGAATACACTGCTTTTTCTTCCTTACAGTGTTGTAGTAGAACAGAGTATCAGTGCCTCAGGGTAGTAGAAGTGTAATTCCTGAGGCATTCATATTTCATATTAAGTACACATTGCCATGAGCTTTGTGATTCTACTCAGAAATAATTCCATTTATTTACAATCAGCTATGCTACCCTTCAGGAATTTGAGAAGGAAATCAGCTTGCAGACAACTCTGTTAATAGCACTGATGTAAAACTAAAATTTTTCTTTAATAATGTGCCCTCTTTCATAGTGAATATTAAGTCACTGATATATATTTTAGTATTTTTATATTTAAAAGGTACTTGGAAAACATTTGTACTAAAAAGATTTATGTTAGGAAAAAAAAGCCTTTAAGTCTAGAAATGTGTATCATTATTACATTATCTGACAGGAAATTAACATACTGCTTGGCTTCATGATATCAATCTTTTCAATGCCAATTTGCAATTAGATAATTGATGGCATACAAGCAACTTTATGAAGGTGTTAATGATGCACAGCAGACCAAATAAGCTACTCCCATATGTCAGGAAACAGTTACTTCCTCATACACATATTTGCTCCCTATGAATAATCCTTTTAGATGTCTTCTACAGGGAAAGGGGAAGTAGATACATGTTGGTATGAAAACAGTGCTTCCGCCACCACTCACAATGACTTATGATTATGATCCAAAACCATAACTTTGTGTCTTGGGCTTTATACTTGACTTTTGCTGCATTTATCGTGGTGCCACATAAAGAACCATGTGCCTAAGCATCATCATTCTGCCTTTGGAAGAAGGATTAACATTTCCCATGACATTGAGAAAAACTGCACTTAGCAACCTGTGTACCTTGAAGAATTTTTAGAGATCAGCACTGATTCAGGGCTGAGATTATTGAACACAGAGTGCAATATGGTATTACTGCATGTACAAGTGGATTTATATGCTTATCAAGTAGATCCAATCCTAGTTCCTTAAGTTAGACAAAATAAATAATTTAGACATTTCTGTGATCCATGACAGTGAGGCTCAAAGATTTGTCTTACAGTTTTGCTTTTCTTTTCTCCTGGGTTATAACTGGAGTTGAATGGGAAGCATTCTAGTACTACATACACAGACTTTGTTACAATAACTTGAGTGTATTACGTACTTACATAGAATCTGATTGTTGCCAGAATTAACATGCCCTGTCTGACTTTTATCTACAAAGATGAAAGCTTGCATGTAAAGTGCTCACTGTAGAATAAGGCTTCTGCAAGCATATTCAAGTCAGGAAACACAAATTTTGGGACTACTGAATCTGAATTACATTATATCATAAGCATTTAAAACCTGGTACTGCACTCACCAAATCTGTTATCATAATGACATCATTCTTCCATTTAAAATATGTAGACTCACCATGCAGATAGGGAATAAAGGATAATGTTCTTTGGAAGAAATGGTGCTTCCAAACTCCAGCATCCAAAAGAGAAGAAACACCCTTCTCATGCAGAGGCTGATTCACGAGGATACTCACCTGAGACTCCATTCCACAGCTGTGCAGAAAATGGATTTCCAGATGATGGAAAACAACCATCAAAGAACATAGCATGCAATAGTTTGAATTATCAATATTTCAAAGTGTATGTCATCTTAGTCTTTTGATTCACGTCTGTCCAATCTCTTTTTTACCCGTAGGCTTCTCTCTGTGGGCTAAATCCTATCTAGCGTCTATAGAGGGTCTTCAGATATCCAAAAAAAAGGAGAATGTAGCAAAGCAATGTGAGGAATTATACCAAGGGAAGTGTTACTGCAGTCTTGACTGCTCTTGTACTTTTCTGCTTAGCTTCTGACCCTACTCACTGTCCAGCAGTAGTCAGGAAATGAGATGGATCTTTGGTCTGCCCCAGAACAGTCAAACTTTTGGTCTTATACTAAATTTCTGAATATCAGAGTCAAACCTAGATTATATGTATCTTGATATTTAGCACAGAAAAAAATAGTTGTATAAATTTCCTTGAAATATACAATTTGTTCAAAATGAATATGTAACTGTGACCTGTAGATCAGAATCACAGAATCGGAAGGGAGCTCTGACAACCTTTGATCAAAGTAGGATCAGCTAAATCATATTGACCGGGACCATGAGCAGGTTTTTTTTTTTTTTAATAATTCCAAGAATGAAGACTCTACAGCCTTTCTGAGTAACTTGTTTCAGATATGTGACCATCCTCACAGTAACTGTTTAAGTTTCAGTTTAAATGGAGTTTCTGTATTTCAGTTTTTCCCCATTTTCTCTTCTCCTGTCACAGGACACCACAGGCTGTCTCTGTCTTCTTCACTCACTATTATCAGGGATTGGTCAAGAAAGACAGTTGTCCCACACTACGCTGGTGTGACCCCACCCCTAGTACTCTGTGCAGTTTCAGGAGCTTCAATATAAGAAGCATATAAAACAATGAGAACGTGTCCAAAGAAGGGAGACCAAGAGCATGAAAGGTCTTGAGGGGCTGAGGTTGAGGTCAACTGTGTTCTCGAGCCTGGAGAAGAGAAGGCTGAGGTGTGACCTCATCACAGTCTACAGCTTCTTCAAGAGTGTCAGCAGAAGATGAGGTTCTGATCTCCCCTCTCTGGTGATCAGCAAGAGGATGTGAGTTAATGGAATGAAGCTGCATCAGGGGAAGTTCAGATTGGACATTAGGAAAAGGTTCTTCGCAGAGAAAGTGATTAGTCACTGAAAAATTTCTTCAGCCTGTTGAGGTCTCTCTGTATGATAACACATCTGTATGGTGTATCATCCACTCCTCCCAGTTTTGTATCATTTGCTCAGGGTGCATTCTGCCCCATCGTCCAGTTCAGTAATGAAGGTGTTGAACAGTATTAGACCCAGTGGCCTGGGATACTCCATTTTTCCACTAAGCTAGTAATTTTATTGTAGAATACCTGTCTATTTAAGTATGATTTTTCTTTCATAAATCCATAGTCACTACTCCTAATAATCTCTTTGTTCTTCACATGTTTGGAAATGGCTTTGAAGAGGATGTGCTCCATGACCTTCCCAGTAATCAAGGTCAGGCTGGCTGACCTGGAGTGTCCCAAATCTAAATATTTGCACAAAACACAGTTATTTTAGTTGGAACCAAAACATTTAGGCACTGCCTGCTCTGCAAGAGTAGACAGTCATAAAGAGAAGATAGATGAAAAGAACATTTGAGAAACAAGACACAAGATTGACAAATATGAATGAGATATGGTAAATTATCCTCACGATTCTAAAAATGTTGGAAGAGGAAAGATATCTCATTGAGTTGTTAAATGTTAACATTCTCTCAGGAGAAAAAGGCTTGGTTTTAGTCTCGGTGTTTTGACAGAAAGAATGGTACAGAGCTCTCTCGTTATACAATTGGAGTTTGGTCTGCAGGAGCAAACCGTAACACCCCTCCAGATTCAAACAGAAGCTTGAGTGGGACTCTATTTTATAGTAAAATGTACCTAAATAAGTTGAAACGTTTGCTTAAGCTGACTCTTTCTTAATCGAGGTGCAGCTTGAATAAATATTAGAGATTGACTTAGCATTCTTGGTATCTTCCCAAATTCTTATCTGTGAGGATTAAAATTAAAGAAATTAAAAAGTTCATTTTCAAAACCAAAGCTTTTCACTTTCATACTTTACTGCACAGCACAAAACTAGTCTTCTGATAAATTTCAGACTTTTTTTTTCCCTCTGGAGCAGGGAAGTCATTGTTTAATGACTTTTGCTCCAGAAAGAGTGGAACTGCCAAATATCTAGCTTATTACCTATTGGAGTTTCTATATTTGAGGTAGGCATTTTCATGTAATCAGTGTTTATTATCTGGGTGGAGTCTCTGGTGTTTAATGGCTAAGCTCAATAACAGAAACTCCTTTAAACCAAGTCAGTTGTTGGCATTTGCTCTCTCATGTCATACCACCTTACATATTCTCTCTCTCCTGTTTTATCAACAGCAAAAATATGAATTCATATTGACCATACTGGTCCCTAGAAAGGTGCTTTAAAAATAAATTATATGCTTTAACTAGATAATTTTGTGAATTTTTCCCTATGCTAACTGAAAGGGTACTAGGCCTGGTTAAAAGAACAGAATAGAAAAGTGTGGATGAAGAAGTAAGGGACATTATTAGTGTTGGATTCTGATTTATATCAATTAAGACCAAATCCTGGAATGTGTAGATTTACAGTACAATATTTTTCAGTTGTATACTCATAAAAATTTCTCATATTCCTCTGTATTTTCATAAAACACATTAGTACTTATCAATCTTTATTAATAAGGATTGCTTGAAAATTTGTGTCTAAACTCATTTTAATCTGATTAATTAATCCAAACAAATGGTGAATGTTTCAAAACGTGTATATTGATACTTAAGCCTTTTTCATATAATGTTATGAGCACATAAGCACTCAACTTCTCTTAAATCTTTTAACAACAAATTAGACTGTGTTCAAATATGAGTGGAGGACTGTAATTTACTTATTTGTTCTGCAAGTAAATATATTAGGAAAGAAAATTATTTTGTATAGCCTTTTGAATTAAATATAGCAAAACATATTTCAAGTAAAAGGTAAAAAAACTTGTACTAAGAAATCCATGCTAATAAATCCTTGTTAGTTGGTTCCTTTACATGCTCTTGAATACATTCTCCAAACAAGGTAAAGGTTTTCAAAACAAGGCCTTGATCTCTTAAAGAAATAAAACAAAAAAATACTCAATTAAGTTTTTCAATCACTAATTGTCCAAATAATTCTGACTGGAGAAATGATAGGATCTGCCAGGTAGACCAAATAGAATAGTTATCCAAAGAAAGGATTTAATTTAACACCTAGAAAAAATATGTAGTGTGAACTTATGATGAGGACTGAGTGGAGGAGGGAATGTTAAGGGATTTTTTAAATGTATAATTAAGTCAGAATTTGCCAATTTCAGCAAATTCTGGATACTCTTGTTTGCATAGTAAAAACTCTTCAGCATGGTAATCTTATGAGTGTATAATCAGCAAGTTGTTATTTTGTATGAGCATCATACGGTTATACTGAAAGAGCTATTTTGTGGGAAAGAGAGCACATTTCACTTAACTGCAATTCCCCTCTATCAACAAAACCCACAATGCAGCTTTGTGGAGCAATAACAAGTACAAAACAGTGGGATCTTACAGTCTGTCAAATTGTTGTTAATTACAGAATGTTGTTAAAGGAAAACATACTATGCAGAGCAGAATAAGCATAACAAAGGGACATTTATAGGCCAATACAGCTGTCGTTGAAATAAGCAGGAATTTTGCTGTTAACTTCAATATGAGTAGAATCAGCTTTTTTAATTTAACCGTGAACATAAAATGGCAAGTCTTTCACAAGCCATCTCTATCTGTCAACTGAAATAATGTGATACTATATTAAAACAGACAATTTCTAGACGTGTGCTTGTGACGAATGCATGCCTTTTAGTGAATGCATGTCTATGTTCTAGACATTCTTTTCTGACCACCTATTTCTTCTCCAAATTTGTGGCTGTTAGTTCTCAAACTGGTCCTGTCATGAGGATGAGATCTCAGTCCACCATACTAGAACACCTAACAGTTTATGATAATTGGTGAGTATACAACTTGGTGTGAAAATACTGTTCTCAGAAAAGCAGTGTCCAGTACCTGCTCACTTATACAGAGATTTTACATATAGAGAAGATTTGGGAATAAGAATAGTAAAAAAATACATAAACATCTCATTGAAGTATTTGTATAATATCACAACAAAATCAAAAGTGTTAATTTATACCTCAAAACTTCATTCCATTCTCAGCTATCAGCCAGTAATTTCTTTCTCAAGTTGTTCACCTTGCAGCTGAAACTGTTCTGCATGTTGCATTCTTTCCAATGGAAGCAAGCTTCAGAGAACTACTTCTTGCTTTGGTCGCAATACTTATTTAAGCTCATGTTTTATTGACTGTATTATATAATGTAAATGGAATATCAATAGTTACCTTTCAAGGCATCATAACTGTCCTTGAAGTTTCAAAATAGAAATTGAGACATGCATTCTCTGTTATTTACCTACTAACTTATTCAATGACTTTATATGCTGACCTTCATCATGGTGGAGGCTGCCAACAAAATATTCTTAAGCTTCTTTCGGAATAGATATCTCAGAAGATTAAAGAGGGACCCTGACATGCCAGTTATTCTTCCTTTGTTTATATCTTCTCTTAAAAAAGTATCTCAATTGTAGTCATAAATTTATGCCATAACATTTTACAAATCACACATACTTTAGAAGCTTTCCAGAAGACTGCAACAATTATTTATTTTTGTTCCTTTCTTCTTCCGTACCATGAATTATAATATAAACCATTTCATGGTTCTGTGATTCAGTGATAGAAATTTAAAACAGTATATATAACACCATTTCTGATAGACTGCATTTCAGTGTATTTTGATTTCTATAGGGATCCAACATTACATATTAATGAAACAAGTAACTCATTAAAGTTTCTCTTCTTTGAGATACTTTTGAAATAGAACTGATTATTATTGGGTAAGATTGATTACAGCCGCTTTTATAATTCCTTTAATTAATAGAAGAAAAATTTAAAAGGAATTACTTTACTAATAGAATTTTTTTTAAACTGTACCTTGAGGACATAAACTAAACCCGTCACCAAGATCATGATTATATGAATAAATATTAATGTAAGCAACAAAATCTTCCCAGGTAACTTTCTGCTTTGGATCATATTTTCCTTCTTTTTACTGGAGAGCACAACTGCCTCTGTAACTCTTATATCAGATTAAAAATTGTCATTTTCATGACAGAGAATATGTGCAAAAGATTCTTCCTCTTATTTTGATGCAGGTATTTTTATATCAAGGAGGGAGAGATTACATTACATTAAGTGTATTGAACAAGACTGGAAGAAGTTCTCATAATTCGATACCAAATTTCTGAGTTTATTTATTAAAAATCTCCATTAAAACATGAAAAATGGCTGTCTTTTGGGTGTTGAGAAAACTGATTGCTTTTTGTAACCAAGAGTGGCATGCACTTAGAATATGACCACCATATTTCTTGGTGTTTTATTTGCTCAGTTTGCTTATCCAGAACATGCTATTAAGATGAAACATATTTTTTTTTGCTTTTTGAAATGTTATTCTTCCTTTCAGAGTGCTAACATCCTTCATGACTTTGGAAGCCACTCTGATTTCTAACTTCATTTTTAATTTTGTAATTGTTTGTACTGACAATGGAGAGAAGCCACCCTTCTCCAGACACCACTAATCACTCCATGAATGCAACATTTGGGTTTCCAGAAACCTATGACATAAGTCTGGTGGAAGTTACTACATGAAATAATACTGCCCATTTTGCAGCAATACCTCTGAAAATATCAAATGAGCTTCCACAAGCAGAAAGACAGAAATAATAGAAAAATGGCTAAACGTCAAAGGTACAACCAGATGATTTTGAGCACTGAGAACATTAAATGCACACTGGGTAGTGAACAAATAGACAAATGATAGATGCAGAATTGTGCCTGGAAGGACTCCATTGACCTACCTTGGGAAATGTAATTGGGAAAGGCTTGGGAAAAAAATAAGAAGAATTATGCCCTTTCATAATGCTACTTTTGTGTGTGTGTCGGGGGGGAATATGAAATTATCCTTCAGAATTTGAACATGTAGGTAGAATTTCAATCTAAATTTTTTTTATTATGCAATGTTATCTCCAGTCAGACATTTAGGTATAATCCTTTCAGCTTTAAGAAAGATCAAAACACTGCTGCCCCAAAGTTTATTGGGATTTAACAGAAGACTATTGACATCTGTGTAGCTAACACTGTAATCAACCAGATGAGTTCTCTGTTGACTTCCTCAAAGGCAGGGAGGCCCCGCAGAGAGACCATAACAAATTAGGGGAATGCACAATCACCAACCATATGGAGTTCAACAACGGAAAGCAACGGATTCTGCACCTGGGATGGGGCGACCCCAAATACACATACAGATTGGGGAATGAGAAACTGGAAAGCAGGACCTGGGGGTCCTGGTTGATGGCAAATTGAGCATGAGTCAGCAGCCAGGAGAGCCAACCGTGTCCGGGGGGGCATCTGGCAAAGCATCACCAACCGGTTGAGGGAGGGGATTGTCTCTCTCTGCTCTGAGCTGACGCAACCTTACTTTGAATACTGTGTGCAGTTTTGGGGGCCACAATATAAGAAAGATATTAAGCTGTTCGAGAGGATCCAAAGGAGGGCAACAAAGATGGTAAATGGCCTTGAGGGGAAGCCGTATGAGGAGTGGCTGAGGTCATCTGGTCTGTTCAGCCTGGAGAAGATTGAAGGAGACCTCACTGCAGTCTACAACTTCCCCATGAGGGGAAGAGAAGGGGCAGGCACTGAGCTCTTCTCTGTGGTGACCAGTGACAGGACCCAAGGAAATGGCCTGATGTTGTGTCAGAGGAGGTTTAGGTTGGATATTAGGAAAAGGTTCTTCCCCCAGAGGGTGGTTGGGTGCTGGAATAGGCTCCCCAAGGAAGTGGTCACAGCACAAAACATGACAGGAATCAAGAAGCATTTGGATGATAGTCACACAGAGTGACTCTTGGGGATGGCCCTGTGCAGGGCTAAGGGTTGGACTTGATGATCCTTTTGGGTCTCTTGTAGAGAAGCAAGATTCAGGATGAGAACAGTTCCAGGCATGGAGAAAAGCATACAGCAATTGGCAGGACTTTCATATGGACTTTACTGTTATTATGTGGTTTCACTGTATTCATGTTACACAGTGCACAACTGCACATGCCCAGGCTTCCTCCTCCCCCTTTTGCTTGTGCCCTGTTCTGATTTGCTCCCCCATTTGTCTGTCTGATAGCCCTCTCGAGGTTCTGCCCCCTTCCCCTGGCGGGACGTTTAAGAACCGGGCACACGCCTGAATAAACAAGTCTGCTTGCACCCTTCCTCGTATCTTGTCCCCTCTCCCCTTCGGAACCGCGACAGTCTCTTCCAACTTAGCATATTCTGTGTTTCTGTGAAAATGAAAAGGTTTTTTACTGTTTAAGAACAAGATTTAGAACAAAATTGCATAAAAGACTGAATACTCAGCATGGATTCACCTAAAGGAAATTATGCTAAACCAAACTACTTCTACTATGGCACAACCAGCTGGATACATGAGAGGAGAGCAGTGAGTGCTGTATACTCAGACCTCAGCAAGGTTTTTGACACTGTCTCCTACGATCACCTCATAGGCTAACTCAGGAGGTGCGGGCTGGATGAGTGCTCAGTGAAGTGGATTGAGAATGGGCTAAATGGCCATGTCTCAGGGGCCTGTGATCAGCGGCACAGCCTAGTTGTTGGCCTGCTATTAGTGGTCGATCCCTAGGATTCAATATTGGGTACAGTATTGTTTAACTTATCCATCAATGGCTTGGGTGATGGGGCGGATGCCTCTTCAACAAGTTCACTCATGACACAAAGCTGGGAGGAGTGACCAATACTCCAGAGTACTATACAGCTCTTCAGAAGGACCTCAACAAGTTGGAGAGATGGGTAGAGAAGAACTGCCTGAAATTCAACAAAGGCAAATACAGAGTCCTGCACCTGGAGAAGAATAACCCCATGCACCAGGACAGTTTGGAGGCCCAACGTTCTGGAAATCAGTTCTGTGGGGAAGGACCTAGGGGTCCTGGTGGACAACAAGCTGCTCATGATCCAGCAGTGTGCCCTTGTGGTCAAGAAGGGCAATGATTTCCTGGGGTGCATTAGGAAGAGCATTGGCAGCACTTTCACTCTGTCCTGCTGAGGCTTCATCTGGAGTCCTGTGTCCAGTTCTGGGCTCCTCAGTGCAAGAGAGATTAAAGATGGAGGTGAAGAAAGCGTTGGGAACCTCTGCCTTT
The DNA here is from genome assembly GCF_036250125.1 of Pseudopipra pipra. Taxonomy (NCBI): domain Eukaryota; kingdom Metazoa; phylum Chordata; class Aves; order Passeriformes; family Pipridae; genus Pseudopipra; species Pseudopipra pipra. The sequence goes on along the minus strand of NC_087549.1, from coordinate 80,190,768 downwards.
TCAGTGGTGTTGTGATTAATTTACCCTTTCTGTTTAACAGATAGGTTCTTGCCAATATTTGATACAATACTTTTCTTATTGTGTATTGTGTTCACTGTTTATTTTGTCACTGTAGTGGAAGAATCATAGCATAAGTCAGTCTACTGAGAGAAATAACTCATTTGTCAAAATCACAACGGTTTGATGGCTGGAGTGAGGACAGAAATCTCTATGAGAATTGCGAGCATTGAAACAATAGAAATCACAGTTCTGTAGTGAACCAATTACAGTAAAGACTCTTGAGGTATTACCTGAGCTCCGAAAGTACACACTGAAGAAGAACTTAAAATATGCAGTACAAATATCAATTTCCTTAGGTACACAAAAACAGTTTTCTAAATTTAATCTGATAGTTCACATTCTGTATAGCAACAGTCATTTAGTGGAACATATATAGACATAAGGCCAGCCTCTGCTCTCCAGTGTAAAAGAAGGAAACTTTCCAAAAAGCTGAAATTATGTCAAAACAACCTAACCGGTGTTGAATTATGCAGCTGCATTTTATTACTCTCACAGAGGTGCGTGGGGCTTTTGCCCCACTTTATACACAACAAACAAATCACACTTTGCCAGATTTACTGTGCATATTCCCTCAGAAAGAGCCATTTACAGAAATATTGAGAATGACCTCTTCTTTGTGTTGAGGTCCTGAATCACATAAACCAGATATTGCTGAAGTCTGAGAGCAGTGTAATTTCATTCTGCTCCCTACACTGTGAAATATAGAACCATTGGTGTCATGAAATCGAAGAAGTATAAAAATGAAAGTTCTTACTGATAGAAGCATGTGCAGCCTATATTAAATTAAGAAGGATGGAAACAGATCTGTGACTTTTGAAGTACATGAAAAACTACAGCACCACCAAAGACACCAGCAGGTCAGGAGTGTAAATGGAAATAACTACTTTAGGGACGGGCTGTTCAGGACCCATACTGAAAACCTATGTGTCGCATATTTTCACAAAATCAATTTATTTCCAGCAACTTGTGAGCTTTAGAGTTTGTGAAATATAGTTATAGCCCAACTGTCAGCAAAGAACAAGTTTTCTAAAAGTAGAAAAGCTATTGAAGTCTGTGCCCCTTAAAGAAAAACAAAGAAGAAACAAACAAAAAAATTTCAAAACTACTTCCTTCCACATGAGTCTAATGGCTATTTTGTGATATTTGCCTCCTGCAAGTAAATGGTTATATTTTTATATGTGTGTGTGTGTGTATAAACGTGTGTGGATGTGTCCATAGGTGCTATACAAAGCACACACGCTTCTGTGGTCTTACAGAATTATGGTTTAATGAAAGATATTTTATTCATTGCTCAAAAGTGATTTCTTTAGAGATGAATCTAACACATTTTATAACACTTTGCAGAAGCCTAGTTGTAACTAATACATTTTGATATTTAACATTTATTTCAAATTAAATATTAATAAATTTAAATTTATTTGAAAACTATTTAAAATTTTTTAAAAAAGTTTAAATAAAATTGTATTCAAGCAAGGAATGTTAAATGTTACAGAGTTGAAATTGCATATAAATTAGGTAAACTGTATTGTGCCATATATATTGTTATGGTTTAGCTACAGTTGTCAACTAAGCACTACCCAGTCACTCCACTCCAGTCAAAACAAGCACATATATTTAAGTATACACATAACCCTAACAGCTGTGGGAGAAATTTTGGATTTAACCATTTTGTTTGTGTGTTCTACCAATGAAGCTAACAAGAACAGTTTCATGATTTCATTGGAAGGATGCAAAGATATATTAATGATTACAGTAAAGAGGTCTTGTTATTTCTTAACACCTGCTATGATTGAAAAAACTGAATTGGGTAGGAAATCTTGACTATGCTTTGCACAGATTTTGTTTTACTAGGCTCCCTCAGTAACATTTTTAAACTCACATGCTAAAATACAATCTAAAATTTGTACCTTGAGACAAAATTCACTGACCAAATCAGTGCAATTTGTGCACTCAGTGAACAAATAATGAATAAAGGTTGGGAGTATGCTTGCTCTTACTCTCCAAAATCCAATTAGAGTGCTGCCTGATACTTCACCACATACATCTACTCTACTGCAGTGTATTTTATTTTTTTTTTTAAATAGGGAAAGATCAAGGGGTAGTCTTGCTGTAGCCTGGTAATGCAAAGATCTGTCTAATTAGGACCTTCAGAAGGAAGAAGTTGCCAAACAACTCTTTGCTTTTGATGGTCTCTTAGGGCTGTCTGCAGAAAATGGAAATAGCTTTTAGTTGCAACATTTGGGGCACAGTGCAGCAGCTGAATTGAAGTTCTTAAAAATAGCTTATAAAGCCTTCTTTATGCCTGCCCCTTGTCTGCCTTGCTTGCTTCCTCTTAACTGTTCAAAGCATTTAGCAGTTAAAGAAGGCAATCAATAAGTGCAGACATAAAGACTCAGATGCGGTAGAAGTGTTTTTATTTACTGGCAGAGACTGAGATGGATTTACTTATTCTTGAATGGTGCTTCCCTTAGGCAAATCAGAGAATCTAATGACAGTTTCATTCCAGACTATGATATATTCTATATGGGCATTGTATTTTTAGGTAAAACTGTCAGGAAACTTATTTACTGCCATTTACAGCACAGTATATACTCAGTTTCTACTCTTATCCAAAGTGGGACAGGAAATTGAACACTGGGTCAAGAAATGTCTTGCAGCATGACTATACTTCTACAAGTGCCAAGAGGAGAACTTCACATATGTACATATATACATGTTAACACTTTTTAAAATCTTTTCTATACATACACTCTTTATAATATTGACCTGAATATTTATCTATAAATTTAATTAATTTAATCTTATTTACTATTAAAATAATGCAAAGAATATCCACACCTGCAATAAAGAATATCCTCACCTGCAATCAATTCCAAGGAAATTGACAGTTCATAACAGTTGTAGGATAAAAAAGATCACTGTGCTTGTGTCAGGAGTATTTTCTCACTGAAAGCATGTTTTCAGAGTGTTTTCTACTTCTTGCATCTATTTGGTAAATTTTTGCTCTTTACACAATACAGTTTTCTTTTAAGATTCATTGTTTCTAATATTCTACTGCAGAAACAGTTATAAAATACAAATATATATGCATCATATTCATCTGCAGAAATCTTCAACAAATTTAATGAACATACTTTCTTACAAACTAGGTAGAAAAGTAAGAACTATTCTGACACTGAGACTGGAGAGCTAAAGGTGCATTCTCCTAAATATTATCAATTTTATGCATTTTTGTGCTTCCTTCATAATCACAGAATTATTGCTTCTTCCCATTTAAATGTTTTGAAAGCATTTTCTCAATGAAAAAGTTTCTTACTATCTTGTTAATTTTATATTCTTATTAAAATAATTTCAAAATAATTTTCTCAACTACATGCATTTCTATAAATAGGAAATAAAAATAATCTTTTGCAAACAAAAATTCTCATTAGATATAAGAAAATGGAATACTGATACTTTTTGAAGAGCTCAACATCAGTAAAATTCAAGACTCATTGTTGACAAGCTATGAGGTGTCATCTGCTTTTAGAAGTGTTAGAAAGCACAAGTAAGAAAGAGTATTTTATTTAAAAAGATAAGAGAAAATAAGAGGAAAACATGGAAGTGTGGCACAAAATAATAGAAGGTATCAATTGTACGAAAAGCTTTTAACCATACATATTTATTCAAATGCCAGTTAAAAGAATTAGAGCTGTAGAAAAGCAAAACTTTCAAATAATTATGCATTTGAAAGAAAATGTTTGTACCTTTCTATTTTAAGACAAAGAAAATATAAAACCCAAGCCCCAAATCTCTATGCAATATTTGCTTTCTTTGTGAAATTTCTATTGCTTTTCTCTTTCTTTTGTTTGTCTTTGTATTTTTCAGTTGCATTTTGGATTTCTAATTATTATTATGGGGAGAAATGAATCACACAGTTATGATCCTATTGTTTACAGCAATAACTAATCATCCTTTTCTAGAAAATAGTACTACTAAGGTCCCTGGCTGTGAAATTTGCATTCAGTTTCTGGTTAGTAGATTTACATGCTTCTTTATGACAAAGAAAATACACCTCCCATAAGGCAATGGAAAATAAAATAGAAAATAGAGTTTAGTATTGTGATTAAATTATAGAAAAAGGAATGTCTTGGTCTCATTCAAAGACAGAGTACGCTGGTACTGACACACAATAATATAGTTCTTTTCTTCATTATATCCAAATAATCTTATCATAATTAAAAAAAAAAAAAAAACAAAAAAAAAAACCTGTTGGTTTGTTTGTTTTTTTAAATCAGGGAACAGAAAAATCAAATCAGTTCTAATCAGATACATGTCTTTTAACATATAAACTTTGGATTGCAATAGGGCGTGAAATATGCTTAAGAAAGCATTCAGAATTTACAAAGCTTGACCAGTCCAGGTTTGAGGCATAATGAGAATCTGAAATACCATATTAGGTGTCCCTTAACCCTAGCAACCTTAAGGAGTAAACTGAGATGACAGTAGCAACCCAATGTTTTTTATCCATTATCACTGAAAAGAGCAACCAAATTGTATTTTGTGACTGGCTGATGAAATAGGTACCACAGTTCACAGAGATGACTTAGTAAATGTCAAAAAAGTCAGACGATATTAGATTATCCATTGTCATATAAACACAAAATCATTTATCTTTGACAAATTGCCTAGCCTTTTCACAAAGAATTCGAGGCCACAAATGCATAGAAAGATACTTAGGGGTTACTATTTCTTTTGAAATCAAGATTGACCACATCAATTTTGTGATCCCTTCTGATGTTGATGTATTTTCTTCAATGACAACTTACTTATTTCCACAGTTCCATAAGCTCTACATGAGTAAAGATGGTGAGAGCAGTGGTTTTCTTTAGTAAAGCAGTAGTTAGTGTCATGATCTAGCAGCACAATACCTGTCTAATGTAAGCAAGCTATCATTTCTTTTGATCCCAAGTTTGTCTTACTAGCTTCAAATATCTTTCTTTCAAAATTACTTCTGAGAATGCAACAGAATTTTGGTAGCCAACATCATTTTAATTCATCACATATTTCATGTCTTCCAGTAAAGAAGGCAGACAGAACCTAGTTTAGACACGCACTTGAGAACTCCATTGACATTCAGGTAATATGTAAAGCTGATGGCTTTAATTCAGGCTTTAAAGGAAAATCAATTTTCCACTGACACATGACAGAGTCTAAGTATATATTTGGCTGATGTGATCACAGAATTGACCCAAAGCCTAGGTGTATGTACTGGGTTTTTTTGCAATAAATTTCTTCATAGTAGCTAGTATGGGGCTATATTTTGGACTTGAATTGAAAACAGTGTTGATAACACATGGACATTTTCGTTACTGCTGAACAGGGCTTACACAGAGTCAAGGCCCTTTCTACCACTCACAGTATCCTGCCAGTGAGGAGCCTTGGAGTGCACAAGTTGTTGGGAGGGAACACAGCCAGGACAGCTGACACCAACTAATCGAAGGGATATTCCAGGTGTTATGACATCATGCTCAGCATATAAAACTGGGCTTTATTTTTAAAACCACAAGGTTTTTTCTCACATTTGCCTTTCCAGTTCTCCTCTCTATCTCACCAAAGGGGGAGTGAGCGAGTGGTTCTGTGATGCTTATTTGCCAGCCTGAGTTAAAGCGCGAATTGTATTGAATCTGGCCAGGATGAGGTTAACTTTCTTCACAGCAGCCTCTATGGTGTTGTGTTTTGAATTTGTGACTAAATCAGTGCTGACTGCACACCAGTGTTTTACCACTGAACGAGACTCGCACAGAATTCAGGCATCGTCTGCCTCCCACTCTACTCTCAGTGAGTAGGTTACAGGTGGGCAAGAGATTGAGACAGAGCTGGGAAAGCTGACCTGAATTGAACAAAGGGATATTTCATGTCATATGACACCATGCCCAGCAATAAAAGCTGGATGGTATTCTTTCCAAAATAACTTGCATTCTGGGTGGCTGGGCATCAGTCTGCTTTTCGGACAGAGCAAGTGATTGCCTTTGTATTACATGCTATTGAAAAATCCTCCCTTCCTCTGCACCTCCTCCCCCTTCTTTCACTTATTGAACTGTTTTTGTCTTGACCCACAAATGATTCTCACTTTTTCTCTTCTGATTCCTCTCAGGGTATGGGGGAGTAAGAAGATGGGTAGGTGCTTAATTATTGGCTGGGGGCAACTCACCACAGGAACATAAACTTTCTAGTCACTTCCCATTTTACATAAACTTCCAATAAGGATTGTTTGTGTTGTAATATTAACACAATAGAATGGTCAAATTTCATGTTAACATTATCACATTCCAGACATTAAAGCTTCAAAGGAGAATACCTTACGCTAAAATTCTGGTCTAAGCCATAAATAAGAGCTATAATAGCATACTATAGGGACAAGAAAGAACTATATCACAGTTTGAAATACAGTAGACTTATAATTACATATTCCTTCCTCCTCCCTCTCAAAATAGTTGGGTTTTCCTACTTTTTAGAGTCATATTTCCTTCATTTTATCCATGCTTTCTGACTCAATACTATTTTCACTGTTATACTTGTGTACACAAATATGGAAATTACATCATTGAAATAGAAGGCAAGAATGAAATGTCAATATTCTCTTTGTAACCGATGTTTCATTCCTACCATGTGTTTCAATGGGAAGACTAAATGTCAAATATTGGCAATTACACAATGAATACATGATATTTTATATATTTAGTGGCTAAAGAAGAAAAAAATATTCACCGAAGTTATATGTTCATTGAAATTCCTGTACAAGTAAGAATATAATTAGTCTCAGGTCAAGTCAAATTTCACATATGTAATACTTTGAGTACCCCTAGTACAGACTTAAATGCATTGTGTGACATTTAAGAAAGAATGCATACTATGACTGAAAGGCTAGGAAATGGGACAGGAATTCTAATTTTTCTGCATTGTTTTTTAGTGCTGAAGGAGTTTGATTGATAAAACTGGCAGATAAAATATTTAGTATTATCTATGGACTTGATATATATTGTTAATTCAGCCAACCTATATAATCTATAGCTCTCATTAATATTTGTTTTAGATAATTTTGTCTACATTCATATACTTAGTACCAGAAATTTTCTGTCTCTATCTTATTTGCTTGTTCAAGTAATGAAATAATTTTCATTTTGAGATAAGCACTTGTAAACCTTTGACTCTTATTCATCAAGTATACTGCCACTTCTCAGAAACATTAAGCAGCTGCTCCAATTAATAGTCTTGAAAAAACATTGAATAGATGTGTCTTGTCCACTTTTCCAAAGCTTCCATACTCTTCATATTTGCAATAAAAAAGTTCTGTGACTGTGGTAAGCAGTATTCAGATTTGTAGACACAACAAGTTTAAGTTGCAGTATTTTTCCTGAATAAAGCTGTAAACAAGTGTTTTGTACATTAGAAAAGGGTGCATTCCATCTACCCAGCACAATGCACACAGCATTGTTATAGTGCCCTGGAGAGCCTGTAGTTATCATGTTTCAAATCCATTGTGCTTGTTATGCAAGACCATATCTTGTTTTTTCTTGTCATTACCTTGCTGATAATAAAGGTTGAATTAATGGTACTAATGTCTTGTTTTTTTTTCAGAAAGCCAAAAAAATCTCTTGTAGTATAGCCTAGTTTCAGGGATTTTATGCCTTTATAGGCGGAAAGTTAGATAACTTTTTATCAGCATTGTTTTTGTAAAGATTTTCTTAAATCCGGGTGACAATTTCTTATATTACAATATCTGATGTCACATGGCTGTATGTATTTAATATTGACTGTCTTGGTAAAACTTATAAAATTTACATGACACCACTATCTTTCAATAGAAAAGTCAAGTTTATCTTATGGCAGTAAATTTTCATTATGCATATGCCACTGTAATGTACTTTCCATCTATTCAGCAGAAAACCATTATTCAAATTCACCTTTTCACACATCTGCAGCTTTGGAGCTTGGAATCTGATGCTTCATACTTTCCATTGGTAAAAAATAAGTATCCTTTTCACATAAAAGTGTTTATTTCTGCATGACGAGTGAAAAGTGTTTTAAGATTCCTTTAAAATATTACTGCATTCAGTTTTGTTTCTTTAGTCACATTCTTTGATGACAGCATTTTACCATTTAATTTTAACTCAATTCCTTGAAAAATTGGGACATCATGCACACTGTAATCTTTACAACTCCTTTGATATATTTTGTTTATAAAGGATATGTGAAATAAATATGAAATAAATAAAAATTATACAGATGTCATTCCACAGTTTAATTTTCAGCTGCTAAAAAATTAATATTTACTATTGAGTAATTGGATAGATGGAGTAAAAAGATAATTGATGCCTTCGTATGTTTTTCATTCCATCCTAAAAACACTTGTACAACATATACTAAATTTTAGACAGAATTTAGTCTGGAACAGCAATCCACATTTTAACTTCATGACTCATCAACACACTCATGAAAGCCTGTTTTAGCATTCTAATCAGAATTTTGTAAAACTGATGAAGACAGATAGGTAATGCTGAGCACTGAGATTTCATCAGTGGTATTGTAAAGATGAATGGTACTCTTATTTAAGTGGAAAAATTTGATTTGTGTTGAATCACAGAATGGGTTGAAAGGGACCTTAAAATTCACCTAGTCCCAAACCCCCAATTATGAGCAGAGATACATTCCACGTGACCAGGTTGCAATAAGCCTCATCCAACCTGGCCTTGAGCACTTAGAGGGAAGGGGAATCCACAACTTATCTGGGCAACCTATTGCAGTGCATCATCACCCTCATAGTAAACAATTTCTTCCTAATGTCTAATCTAAACCTACTCTCTTTTAGTTTGATTCCGTTCCCCTTGTCCTGTCATTACATCCTCTCTCTCCATCTGTCTTATAGGCTCCCTTCAAGTACTGAAAGGTCACCCCAGATCCTTCTCTTTTCCAGACTGAACAATCCTAATTCTCTCAGCCTTTCCTCATGGGAGAGGTACTTCATCTCTCTCTTCAACCTGGTGGCCCTTCTCTGGACTCACTCCAACAGGCCCATGTCCTGTCTGGCTGAGGACCTCAGAGCTGGGTGCAATCCTGCAGGTAGGTTTTCAGAAGAGCAGAGTAGAGGGACAGAATCACCTCCCTCAACCTGCTCGTCACCCTGATTTTGATACAGTTTAGGTTAGGTTTGGCTTTCTGGGCTGCAAGCGCACATTGCCAGCTCATGTCCAACCTCTCATCTACCAGCACCCCCAAGTCTTTGGCAGGGCTGCTCTCCATATCACTGCCATATATAATAAGTGCATCATTCACACAAGGTAAACAAACTGGTCAGTGTCATGACTGTAAAGAGTTTCAGATTAGAAGTATGCAATACAAGGCATGTGAATAAAAGCATCAAACTACATAATAATACATAATACTTTATCTCAAATAATTCCTAAAGTTTAGGGTCCATATTAGCCTAAAGTTATGTGAAAGAGTTCAGAGAATATTATATGAATATTTGGTGTATCTTGAACTCTTGTTATAAAATAGTTGCAGTTTACACCTAGCCGCTCAATTCTGTTTCGGTGTAAACTCAGTCTTCCCATTCAAAGTTGACATCAGTGAAAAAAAAAAAAAAAACAGGTTCTGTTTGGTTTGTGGTCCAATCTGTACAATTACCGTAGACTTCTGACTGTTACTGTCACAACATGGATGAAAACACAATTCACTTCACTGAGTCTGGTTCCTGATTTTTGTTCTGAATCTTTCTCATATCCCAGTTGTTTTCCTGCTTATACATGCATAATTGCATTTAATATAGGAAGTACTGCTTCTCAAAATGTTGAGAAACATGTTTTACTAAACATTTAAATCTCCTCTGACTAGCACTTTATGCTATAGGAGTGTAAATGCTATGATTTTCATGGGATAAACAAATTATTTATGAAACATTAGAAGTGTATCTTCAACTTAATTCAGCATGATTCTCTATTGTATTGTATACTTGGGAGGAGAAGGAAGAGGCTATAAACAATAAATAGGTAGTCAGGGATGGCAGAGGCTGGAATAATGGGGAAATGTGGTTCAATACAAATAGGATTATACTATCAAGTTTGAGAAGTCAGGTCTATTAAAGTGTTGGTTTTCTTTCCAACTTCGTGAGCAGTTGCATATAGAGCTTTCTGAAAGATAAATATAATTTATAATGTTGTTTGGAGGACAAATCTTTCAATTCCTATCAACAAACTGATTAACTGCATATCTGTGAATTTCAAAAACAAGGTAAATGTTCAAAAGCAATTTTTTTTCTAGGAAAACTGTACACATTCTAGTAAGCATTTTTTAATTCTTATCGTGTTTTTACTTATGTAAAAAATATTTTCCTGTATGAAGAAAAACTTGCTTAATGGGCTCATAACATTGTGAATACTTGCACTAATTGTGCGATATTTTCTGAAAGCATTGCCAATCAGCAAATATGGGACAATTAACTAGGTAGGCTGTTGGGTTTCTTTGTAATAGGTGTGGACACATCTTTTTTTATTACTTAACATTTTAACATCATATAACTGGGATCATGTAATATACTGGCCAGAAATGCATGGTCTATTCATGCCAGGAAAAAATACAGATACTGTTTGAAAAAATCTTTATCTTAAAATAACTAAAGTAATTGATGAATAAGTAAGTTTTTATAAATATTGTGTAAAGCAATTAACTTACTTCTATATCTTCACAGCCCTTTGTTCATTACTGAAAAAAAAATGACCCTCCTTTTTTTTTTATTTATATTTGATCCAGATTACTTTTAAATTTATCTCATCACCGTACAGCTGCTTCCTAGCAGCACTCAATTCTACTCTGTTCAAAGAATGACAATAACCTGTTATGTAAACTAAGATATTTTTATGTCTTTCAGTTTCTCTCTAGAAAATATTATGACACGTTTCTACTTCAGATGAATTCCTAACTGTTTTCTAGTTGTGGCAAAGATGAAATTTATACCACTCAGGTACCTTCTAGTTTACTCTGTTTTTCTCTCCCTTCCAATACGCTTCATCAGTATATGTTGCTCATTGTTAAAAATCATGTGTAGTCATGAAAAAATGTTTGACATACTAGCCAAATTTCATGCATTTTTTGCTAGCCTGTAATAGAGATTTCTGCATCTCCCTTTCTCCCCCACCCAAAAAAAAAAAAGTCAATTAAAAAAAAAATGTGTCATATATGATCAACAGTGCAACAAAATGAAGTAATAGAATATTACTTTCATTCTTTCTTGCCAGATCCTGCAGCCTCCAAAACCTCCTCTTAAGTAAGCTTCATGCTTCTTCAGAGTAAAACCAACCTTTTCCACTTTCCACAGAGATAATAATAGAAAAATGAGGCAAAATTCAATAATGTAAATAAATGTAACAACTGTCTATTGCAAGTGTTCTTATTTCAAAAATTCAATTGCTTTCACCTATTTTTTTTTTCTATATGATTGTATGGTTTGCTCTGGGCAGTCATCCCACATCTCCTGTATTCTAAAAATATATATCACAGTTTTCAGGAGCTGAATGACTTGGAGCTTTGATTTGTCATTTACAGTACAATATCTTCACACAGTTTATTAGCTTGTGGGTTTTTCTGAGCATTGTAGTATGTTTCGGGCCCAAGATTACTTCCACTGGAAGGCTATCCCTTTCATTTGTGACAGTATCAGCCTGTTAGCAAGACATACAGTAGTAAAAAATACCCTAGGATGCCTATTAGCCCTTAGAGCGAAGACATAAAGTTGACATGTGTTAATTTTGCCTGCCAGTTTGCATCAGTTTGTAATGAATGGATGTGATGCATTGCAGTGACATGAGGACAAGCAGTGGAGCTTCCTATCAATAGACACTTAATCTGCTTTCTTAACAGTTTAACTGAACAGATCCTCCTTCACTTTCCCCATCTAGAGCATGATAACACTAGTGTTAAATCACTCACTGAAGAAAATGCCATCAAAGCACAGACAATATGGGATACAGGAGAACATTTCTTTTTTTCAGTTAACTTGGGCTGTTCTATCTAGGGGCATCCTAAAAAACACAACAGTGCAAAACATGACCTGTTTATCATCTTCCCCATATTTTGGATCGTGGTTGAGCTTTATAAATGTGTCCTTGTTTCTAAAGATATACACTGTCGTGAAAGGTGCTTTTTAAAATGCAGCTCCAGCTGTTACAAGTACAGCTCTTGCTATATGCATGGATCTATTTTCTTTTATAGCTTTGCAACACTTTTAGATGTATATAAATATCATTAAATTTATAAACACCTTTTTAGATTTTGCTTACTGCAATATTTTGACAAAGAGTAGAGTGAGCATCTTGTGAGATCTGTTCTGTTTGTCTGTTTTCCACTGAATGGTTTTTGTAGCCCAGAATCCACTGAAACCTAGCATCATTTTCCCTTGAGCACAAAACTTTCATGAACTCCAGTCAAACCCACTATGTCATTGTCTTAGGCCTCTGTTAGTTTAGGACATTGTCTCTAGCCTTTTATTCTCCTCGGTGTAATTGTAAGAACTCATATTACCACTAAGGCCTTTGACTGCAAATAATTTTATATGTTTTGTGACCTTTATTTATTTTTCACTTTCAAGTTTTTTAATGGACTGTATTCTCCTATTTTCTTGTTTTTTCTTATTTTTCATTTCCAGCTACATTTTTCTTGTGACATCTACTTACCTCAAAGCCTCCTTTTTCCTAGATATCCCTTTCATTCTTCTGCAGACTATTCCTTCCCTTTTGTTCTGTATTAAGGTGGTTTTTTATATTGTAACTATATGAATTCAGATTTTATTCATGTAATCCAGAAAGAAGCTAATTATTTTCAGTTATGTAATTGTTATGCCTCTGTTTCCTTACAATAAAGAATTGAGGATATGGTGATCAAAAATTCTCATGCACTGCCAGTTGTTCAGTTAAACCTGGACTTGAAAGCATGACTGAAGTTGATTAATTCTGTGAACAATAATGCAACAAATATTTCTTTGCTGTCCAAAAAATGATTCCATGAATACTGATGATCTACAGATCAACATCTGTATTTAATAACAGAGGCATTCAAGTTATATGTGGCATATACTGAAATATTCACTGAAATATAAACTAACTTGTGTATTTACTTAAACAGACAATGTATTTATATTCCTGTATTACCATCTGTGTCATATTAACCATATGAAATACTACACAATTTTGAAAATTAGGCTATATTTAATATCTAAATATATGCAAGCGATTGTAAAGGAAATCTCTACAAAATGGAGTGTAAGTACTTAACTTTTAGTACCTTTAAAAAAGCTAGTACATGTTTCACAAACATTTTAGATTTCCTGAGCTAGGTAGAACACAATGGACAAGAAATTCTCTGTTTCTGAATCCATATTCCATATTAGATGCACATGCAAGATGCTCCATTGTAGCTGAAATATTTCCTACCAAGTAATAAAGATGAGCTCTGTGGGATTATGAGCCATACTCATTTGGAAATATGACTATTTACCTCCTTTAGTTGCCAGACATGTTTATGACTAGGTAGATTCTTTTAGGAAGGATCAGTCCTAGGAGTTGGTTCCTGTTATTCTTTTTCTCAGTACTCACTGAGTTAGCCTCTGTAACAGAGAGGTTTTTTTATGGTGGTGGTCACATTGTAAAACTGTATAATTGATGTGAACATAAAACAATAATGCAATATGACTGCAAAAATTATGAATGAATGGAAGAATTGGAGGAGTGATATTCATAATTTTTTAGTAATTTCAGCCAAGTATTTTCAAACTGATTTCTTCTAATATTCACTACATATTCAAATTTTCCAAAAGTTTTAGGCATGAACTGCAATTTGATTCAGCCAATAAATATCTAGACATCCTAAACTACCTCAGTCTTTGAGATCAGTATTTTGGTTACCTCTGTATTTTACTAAACTGCTGCCACTCTCTCCTCTCCTCCATTCTCATGTAGAGTATTTTTTTCCACAGAACCTTGATACTTCTATCCATATAAAGTAGCCCAGAAAGGACTGCAAGCTGTTTCCTAGTGAAAGTCCTAGATTGTCAGTAAAGAAAAGGATCCTGAAGTCCTGGAAGGAGTCTCAAGATATTGTCTTGCTTATCCCACTGTCTCAAGGCATGAACAACTGCAAACTAGTGAATTCTGAAAGATATTTATGTACCTTGTTCTTACTGCTGAAAAAATTTTCCAAATGTCTAACCTAAATAACTTTTCTGCACATCTGCCATCTGCCATGCATAGAGAGAAAATTGTTTTGGAGATCTTAGAACTATTCACATTACTTTGGTCCCTCAAATATTCATTTTTGGATATCTTTTTCAGACTTCTGGATCAACAGAAGACATTTTCTATACTTCTTCCCATTCTTTCTACTTGCTGTCCACTGGACTCTATCAAAGCAACTCTTGTCTTTTCTAAAATGTAAAACAATCTAGAATCCTATATTTTTGCTTTATACTTTCCAGCGTGTCTAATTTAGCAATAGCATGACTCTTGTTTAGCTTGAGATTCACTGTGGCTCCTGGCTGCTACCTAACTAGATGATATTTCTTCTGTATTTATTGCAGCTGATTAATCCTACTAACATGTAGCGTTTTGTACTTTTCCCTCTTGAATCTTATCTTAGTTTTTTCCATTCATTACTTTAATTTGTCAAAATAATTTTCAATTCCATTCTTGTTCCTCAATATAGTTGGTGTCTCTCCTAGCTTGGTATTGTTTGCAAATTTAATTAGCACATTCTCTATTGTCAATTTCTCTTTCTAGTTTCAGTCATGTGAATCCCCTTCTGTATGTCTGAAATCACAGAGTAAACACTAAAAATATTTCCAAAATATCTCCCATGGCCAATTATATCCTTAGCATGGTATTAATGCATATTAGGGTCAAAGATGAGTAATATAAAGGAACCACTTAAGCACTTAAATTATGTTACATTACACACAGGGCATTTATAAATACTAGGAATTTATCTTACAACCTTATACCAGTATGAGTAAAAACATTAAATTATATTGTCTCTATTTCTGAATTTCTTATGAATTAAGTTAGAGCACTCCAAACAAACAGCCATACGAAACTATGTCCTTTTATCATTGCTATAAACCCAGTGGTGTGTGTTTAAGATGCCATTCTCTGTTATCTTTTTCTAGAAGAACATTCAGTATTTGCCTTTGCGTCACAATCCCTTTAGCAGTGAGAGTGTGAAGTGAATAAAAAAACCACAAACTCCTTAACTGATGGAAATGGCAAAGAAATTTTAGAAATAAACAGATATTATTCACCAAGATATATTGAAGGTAACTAATTTTTCAAGTGTTTATTTATGTCATACATCAACATAGTTATTCCAATGTTATGGTTTTATTTACTCTTGGGTTTTTTTGGTTTTGTTTTGTTTTGGTTTTTTTTTAAGGTTGTTGTTGTTGTTTTGTCATATGCTATTTATTTCAGTTCTCACATGACTCCTGTACACTTGTAAAATTGCTAGTATGTGCACATATAATCATATCTCTAGTCTAATATCTCCTCTTTGAGATTAGCCAATGCCCCACCCTCAGAGAAATTACAATAATGGTGAATAATGAATCAGATCTTAAAGAAAGGTTGTTTTTAATTCCCCCTCAACTACAGTGTGGTGTTTCTTTAAAGCATTAGGGATTGAAGTTCTTTCTAATATTAATTAAAAGACCTGTGGATATTCTCATCCATGTAGATGTCTAATACTTTTTTCACATCCTAATAAAATTTTGGTTTCAATGATGAGCGGTGACGATCCATTCCACAGAACATTATGTATTTCTTATTTGTCATATCTCACCTCTGACTGAAGTAGATCTTATGTCAGAGCCAAGGAAAATATTCTTCTCTATTTTATCCTACATAGCTTGAAGCCTGTTTAATGAGCCATATCTGTTTTTATCCAAGGGGACTCTGTTGCTTAAGTGAAGCCCCATATAAAGCAGACACTGAACAAAAGCCAGTAGTTTTTTAAAACAAGCCCCCCTTTCTTCAGAAACCTTTCTAGTACAATTTAGTTCTTGGTCTGTGCCTAATTTGCTGTTCCATTAGAAGGACCTTTAATGATAATGATGCAGTAATAATGACTCTCCTATCCAGGGTATACAACAGTAAGGAATGTTACCCAATTTTACAACAACCCACACTCACACACTGGAAGAAAAACTTCCAAGGGAACTCTTTGTATTGCCCTTCTTCTAATGTACCAAGATAAAAATAGGGTCTGAAGAGCCTTTCCTATGTGTAAACATCCGTATCTAAACAAAAAACACTATCAGAACAGTGAGAAGTCATGATAAGGAAATAACTCCAGCTATATTTTTCTAGACATTAGGAAAATTATACTAACAGAGGAACATGTAACCTGTTTTTAAACATGCAACTGTTCCTATTTACAAAGCAACTGCTTTCATATGCAGTCATGGAAACAAGATTGGATAGAGACATAATGAATGTGCATGCACTTTAAAGAAACTGAGTATATTAAATGCAGCATGATGTCTGAACTGTTGCCCTGTTAAGTACAACAAACAGCCACAGTCTTCAGAAGGGTTATTATCAATGACATAAGCAAATTAAGACATGCCCTGAGAGGGGACACAAAGTAATCAACTGATTGCCACAGAACCTGCATGAGTACTCTTCCCATCTTCAGTGAGGGAGAAGGACAAGATGAAGTACTTAGTGGGTCTGACAACTCTGACAGGAAAATGACATTTTGAGTAGGAAAAGACCCCAATCAGGTCTATCAAAGCAACTACCCAACACCTCTTTCAGAAATCACTCAATAAAAAATCCTCTAAAATGGCAGCATTTGTTATGAGCATCCAGGATGACAGCTGGAAGAATAATTTTCCTTGCTTTGCTCTACCCCTCAAATTACCTTAAGGAATCCAGTCTACCTTTTAGCCCAACTTCAACAACAATCTTGCCATTATTTTATTTATTTATTACAATAGAATTCTGTGTGAAGTTGTTTTACTCTTACTGCAGAAAGGATAGTTTGCCCTGTATTTCTCCCCTTCAACAGAAACACATTATGGCTAATTTTGTTTCCAAAAAGCCATACTCAGTAACAGAAATTATTGTAATTGAAGTTTTGCCTTTCTGAGGTTGCATTCCAAAGATATATCCATCCCAGTTCTTTACACCAGTAGTTTTAAAATTCAGTAGTATATTATAGCATACTAATCAAAGCTCATTTCAAAATTAACTTCTGTGTTTAAAGCCCTAGCAAAAGTCATGAAAAATTTAATGTAGCTTAAAATTTTGAATAGATTTCTGTATATGTTTATGGTTATAAGCTGCATTGAAGAGTTTTACAGGAATGGCTTCTATTTATAATAGTAAATTTTTAATATAATTTTTGGAGTTTCTAAATCCTGCTTAATTGAATTTTGCAATTTTATTCCAAAGAAATGCAATGGACTTCATGGATTCTCCAGAGGTATTTTCTTTCCAGGTTTTAGTAAGCGTTTTTTGGGGTAAAATTTTACTGTTGCTATATAGCATATAGTTTCATAAAGCATGAGTATGTAAGCATGTACAATTATGGATGTCTCTGAATAGAAGGGATTTATTAATTATCTCTGAGTTGTTTGTTTTCATCTAATTTTGAAAATAGAATACAATATCTGAATTGTTAGCAGAATGTAAAAGTTACATTTTCAAAGCAAAATTTAAACTTCTAAAAGATATGGTTAATACAGATGTATTTACTACTCATTCTATACACAAAAATTCCCACTGGGAAATATCTAGGTATGTTGAAAGGCAATGAATGACACTAGCAAATGCAATAACACTGCTTCCCCAAAAGTACCATATCCTTAAACCTGAAATGGAGAAATATAATTTTTCCCATGGGCTGAGAGACTGGGGAGATATCTATTCTTTTCACTGTTTTGTGAACTGAGATGTTGTCTCCTGCTAGACTCTGTAGAGTGCTCTAACTTCAGCCTTCATATTCACACATTAAAAAAAAAAAAAAAAAAAAGGTAGGCCACATATCATAGATGTATGATGTTGGGTTTGCATATTTTTTAGAACTTTTAAAGTAGCAGTTCAGCAATAAACCCAGTTGGAAGGCAGGCTCCAAGACTAAAACACATAAAGGCAGGATAAAAAAGGAATATTACAGTTATCTTTCAAACTTACCACATATTGTAGTACAGCTCTTACCTTAAATTGCTCTGGCTTGTCTTCCTGACACTGTGATGTGGATCTTCCAGAAACACCAGGACATCTTTAGCAGAGTACTGAGGGCCTTTGCATACTGCTCAACACAGAGAAAAGAGTGTGAATGTATACTTGGCCATGGCTGCTCTCCTACAGCATCTTCTGCAAAGATGTCTCTGCAACCGAGTTTTCCAAATGCAGATCTTCAATGAAAATCTCCTATCTTCTACCACAGTTCTCTGAAACAGTCTAGCTAAGAGTTCCCAGAACTGTTTTTTTAAAAGTATTTTACTCTGTCTTCAAGCTACATCATATCAGACAACAACAGAAGAGATGGGTAAGTATTTAAGAAGTTGCAACTTTAATAACTTTGTGTGTCCTACAGTTGACATTATACTGTATTCCATACTCTCATGTATGTTCTTCAACCAGCTGCAAAAGGAATTCCAGATCTTTATTGGCCTCACATCACAGGAAATTTGTTTTCATTACTGTAAACTAACTGATGAACAAAACTCAAAGTCTCAGAAATTCCCTCTACAACCCAAAGATGAAAGATTACAGAGAGTAATCAGTAGTAAGTACTCATAATAACTTTTGAAGTGGCACAAAAACTAGGTTGTAAGTGTCAAGGAAAGGAAGAGGGCTAAAATATTCTGGCAATTAATGGGGGTGAGGGGTGCAAGCAGGGGAACCAACAACACACAGACAACAAGCTATGAGGTTTTAAGCTCTGACTCTGATCTATTGCCTTGTTTGGAATAAGTTACTGTAACAGAAATCATGAAACAATTTATTTGCAAGAATATAAAAGTGGCTTGGGATATAACTTCAGAAAAAATGAATTTCACAACAGCTATAGGGAAAAACAAGAACAAATAACATGCATGCCCACAGACTCTAAGTTTTCCTAGAGGATGGTGACCTGTGTCAAGTGAAAAACAGATCTACCTCTTCCAATAGGCTTCCTCAAGGAAGAATCTTAATGAGACAGTAACCTCAAGAGAAGATGATATATTGATGATGTAAATTCTTCTCCATTGCTGAAGCATTTTATTAAAAGTGCATGTGGAGCAGCACCTGCCTTGCTATTCATCTTTATTTACTCAGAGTATTTTTACATGAGGCTTAAGCTCTGAGTACAAGTTTTGTGGGTACCATTTTTAATCGTGAGATGTAACAGGGAAGTTAGAGGAGTTTCTGTTTTTCCTCCACAACTAGATGGTAACCATAGAGTACAAATGAATATGACCTCATGGTTGTGATTTTTCTTTCTTCTACAGATAAGAATGTACAATTATCTCTCTCTGCATTATAATAATGCCATTAAGCAAAATAAAAATAGAATTTTTTTTCAGTTTGAGTCATTATCTTGGTGACATGTTTCTTAAACACAGACTGAAATTAAACTGTCAAAGATCTCGGTGTGACCATGCATCTGTTGTTAAACCTTTCACACCTCTTGCTACTTTCATTGACTAGATTTCAATCTTTTTTCCCCATTAATCAACTTTGACTGAAGTTATTAAGTAAATTTACTTACTTATATTTCAGAACATAGCATAAGATACAAATTATATATACCATTAAGACAAGAGAAAATTGTTATGATTAAACTAAAGTTTCAATTAGGATTATATCAATAGTTTCAAAATATTTCATCACCTAAACTACTGTAACCGGTAATCAAAACAAGTCATGACTCTAGAAGAGATGATTACAATGTAGCCTCAACTTGGGAAATTTAAAGAGGAGCCTTAGTTCTTTCAGTTTATGAATCTCATGAGGTTTAAAAACACCAATTGCAAGGTGCTGCACCCGGGTTGGGGCAACCCCCATTATCAATACAGTCTGGGGGATGAACAGATCGAGAACAGCCTTGTCAAGAAGGACTTGGGGGTGCTGGTAGATGAGGGGCTGGACATGGCACATCAATATGCACTTGCAGCCCAGAAAGCCAAGCGTATCCTGGGTTGCATTAAAAGCAGTCTAGCCAGCAGGTTGAGGGAGGTGATTCTGCCTCTATAGTCTGCTCTTGAGAGATCCCATCTTGAGGAATGCATCCAGCTCTGGAATCCCCAGCGCAGAAAGGACATTGACACGTTGGAACAAGTCCTGAAGAAGGCCACCAAGTTGTATAGAGGGATGTAATACCTCTCCTAAAAGGAAAGGCTAAGAGAATTGGAATTGTTCAGTTTGGAAAAGAGGAGACTTTGGGGTGATCTTATTGAGGCCTTTAAAGACCTGAAGGGAGATTACGAGATGGAGGTGGACATTTTACAGGGGCATATAGTGACAGAACAAACAGGAATGTCTTCAAACAAAAGAGGGAAGATTTAGATTAGATGCTAGGAAGAAATTCTTACTGGGAGGGTTGTGAGGCACTGGAACGGGTTGTCCAGAGAAGCTGTGGATGCCCCATCCCCATAAGTGTTCAGGGACAGGTTGGATGGACTTAGTGAAACCTGGTCAAGCGGAAGGTGTCTCTGCCCATGGCAGAGGGGTTGGAGCTAAATGACCTTTCAGGTCACTTTCAACCCAAATCATTCTATGATTCTATGATTCTGTATCCCAGACAGAATTATAACTAATACAGTCTACTGGCTTAGTTAACGACAAGTAAAATTATCTACAAATTGCGAGTGTCAATTCTTTATCTGAGTTTCACTGTTCTGGTTTGCTCAAGGCAGCAATTGTATCTCCTTTATTTTTTAAGGAGTCAGGTTGCTCTTTGTCACATTAGAGTACTTTGGTTTGCTTCTTTTCCTTCTATTTACGTAGGTATACAGACTATTATCTCACCCTGAGCCCAAGGGTGGCTGTTAATTTATGTGATAGCAATCTTCTAAAAAACACTACGTTTAACCTAGAAAGAGCTACTAACACTGTAGTGATTTACACTTAGTGTTCATCTTGCTATTCTGGATGGCCCACATCTATACCCTCACATACTCTGCACAGTAAGAAGAAAATCAGAGTAACAGGAAATTAAATTGGAGAGCAAATAAGCTAGTTTTCAGGCTCTTTAACTCACAAGGTTATCATTTACTAAATGCTGAAGTCTTAAAAAACAGGTGATTTCTTCCATCAGTATTTGGATAGACAGCTGCTTTAAGTGTTTTGCTTCCTGTCCCAACACTGATCTACAGAAGGAAGAGTATATAGGTTCAGTTGACAGGAAAGAAAAGGAGAAAAAAAGTCCCACAACTTTTGTCATTTTATTTTATAGTGACTATTTCCCATTCATTCTGCCTCAGAAATAATCTTCCATGAATTTATGACAGATTAATTGAAATATTAGGAACAAGTCATCCTTTAATATATCACCAAAATTTTTAACAAATCAATATCTCGTGATACCACTGTAAAATGTGGTACTCTGGTACTCTGCTCAGAGTTCCCTGCTGACACTTCCTTTCTTGGATCTGACAGTTGTCTACCTCCTATACCATACTAAATCCTAGACATGTTTTTTGTTTGATCTTGGTTTGAGTTTCTTTTCCAGTTTTGGCTTTATTAGTATATTATGCTGTGCAAAGTCATATATCTCACAAAGCTCAATTATTATATTTGATCAGTTTCTCTTTTATGTTTGCAGTTTCTCTCTCAGTTTCCCAATTGTCCAAAGACAAAGCAGAATATTCATCTGGAGAGGATTATTTGCATTAACATTAAAAGTCCGGAAATAATTATATTTTTATAATTTAAGTTTTTTAAGAGATTCCAGAATCAGTTTTTTCTTTTATTGTTCTACATGAGATTTTTTTCAGACAGCCAGGATAAGTGACCTTTCCATTTCTTTTCCTTTTAAGTGCCTTCAAATTTCTCACAAACGTTATCTTGTGATCACTGAATCTAACATTTCAGTGGTACCAGTGGGGATGTTTATCATATTATTTCATAATCTTTACCAATCTCAGATGAATCTGTATTTTATATTTTATTTCAAAAAGACAGGACATCGTTCTATTTTACCTGCTCAACTTGCTTTGAAAATATTGAATTGCTGCTGATGATTGCTAAATCAGTTTCTTAATCATTAAAGAAAATTTCATGGCAGCTGCTTTCTTTCATGCTTCAAAATTATCAAATGCATCCTTTCTACCTTTCCTTTCTGTAAAAGACAGTCTTTTTGTGACTGATTTGCTACATTTCTTTTTTCTGAATTCCATATTTAGAGAAAAAAAAGGAAAAATATGAAAGGATTATGTAGATAGTACTGCAAAGACCATTTTGTTTGTTTAAATACATTTACTATTCTGCAAATCATCTCTGTATCCATTTAGCCTTTTTTTTTCTACTCTAGAATCAAGCATTTGGAAGACAGCTTTGTTTTTTCACAGTTTTATTTTAGCTTAGCAAACTGCTACAGGTTTCAAGAGCATCACCTTGTGAGTTCAGGGCCTTTCAGTTGCAGAACTTTTTATAGTAAAAGCTTATTTAGTAATTTCACAACTCATACTTACTTTTGATGTGAAAAAGATGAAAAGTAAATTACTTTTATTTGTACTGAAAATGGATAGTTTTATGATACACAGATAACCTCCTCCCTGTTGAGATCAGCCTGAGAAATAGGACAACTCTTTTTTTTAAACATTTTTTTTCCAACAGATTTATGCCTGAAGCATACCCACATTATCCCTGATAAAAGGTGATTGAAAAAAATCCAGAAGTGTTTTTGCCAGAAGTATTTCAGTGTAGTTATCTTTGTCCACTTGAAACTTCTCCTACATTTTCAGTAGGGAAAAAAATGTTTATACACACAAGTATACACATGCTTCCAAGAGGCTTTATACACAGCTGCGTTTTAGTGTTGTGAAAAGTGATAGTCTGTGTAATGTACAATAAAGCTAAGTTTTTAGTCACTATTATTATTAAATTTATTTAATATTTAAACGGTAAAGTAAGCTACATATATGTGCAATAAATCAAACTTTTACCCACTATCAAAAATGTACATGAAGCAATCAAATCAAGTTTTTTCATAACCGTGCTTTCATATCCTTCAGAATGGAGAACATATGAAAAATTTCAAGTTATATGAAAACAATATTTAGTGTTCTTTCTTTTTTAAAGATAATATATTATTCATTGTGTTCATTATGCCCAATATGCAAATATTTCAGTTTCTAAAACTACAGAAAAATAATAACTAATAAATAATCACTCCAATCTTACAGAATACTATAATCTCCATTTAAAGGACTTAATCCTTTAAAACATCTTTATTTAGACCTGGTTATCACTCTATGATTTGATCACAGGTGTATTACCTTCATCATACTAGTATGTATGTGGTCAAAGTAGTAGTTCTATAAATAGGGAGTTCTCTTTAAGCTGATGCCTTAGAATCAAAGGACTTGAAAAAAGTCATAATACAAACATGACAATACAAAATATAAATAAGTAACAAACTAAGGCAGTGAAGAAAATAGTGAAAGTAAACTTGAAGACTATTTGGAAAGCACTATAAGAAAGGAAAAAGCGACACAGGGAAGTATATTTAAGACAAACTTTGATAGGATAATATTTTTGTTCATTACTCTATCCTGTGTCTTACTTTTGTTTGATCATTTAATTGAGTACAGAGAACTACAGCTCTCAGCTTGGTTCGATCCATTTAACTACAGCAACACGTGCTAGAGCAAGATTTAAAGGACCTGTTACAGATTAGAACAACTGAGACTTGGTTTCCTGACAAATGGATCAGAATTCTAAAAGGTGAAAGGTTCAGCATATAATGTTTTTAAAGTTAAAGGAACACACCATTCATCAGTTGTCTGAATATCTTGACCTGAATACTTTTATAAGCATACACTTTGTATAGAATCTATTAGTTAGGCATGGGCAGTATCATCTTATAGAAGTCATATACATTTTTTAGTCAAGTAATGACTTATATTCCTCATTTTTTGCAAGGATTTATTTGAAAATGTGTTGCAAGATACAGTGTTCATTTTTTTTCCCATTAAACTATAAAAAGATTTACTGGGAGACAGATGAACAGACAAGAAAATGACAAAAGATTGTCTATTCCTATGAGACAGTAATGAAAGCACTTCATTTTCAAAAGGTAGTACAGAGAGGAAATGTATGTGTAATTTATGAGAATTTGAGCAGAACTTGTATATGGAGCTTAACATGTTGTTTGCCTCACTTAATGTACAAAGCAATATAGATTACACTTAGTAACTCACAGGTTTGAAAGAAAACTGATAAGTAATAAAAATCAGTGCAAGTGCCTGGGTTCGATGAAAACCAATGTTAGTTAAAGCCAAATCTTGGAAGGTAGTAAGTACCTTTTTAAAACAATCAAGACTAACTTGACATATAAACATGTACACATTCATAAACTGTTATATTCCTTTGCTTACTAGTGTTGAGCATTTTGCAGAAGCTCCTTGGAATCCTGCTGGAGTGCAGCTCTGGTAGTAGTGCTATAGCTGTCAAATGCAAGAAAGTTAGATGACTCCTGATATTCTATGGCAAATGGCATCACCTGCCATGAGAGCATGTGCCAGCATTTACAGCTGTAGATTCCTTTCACACAACTTTTGAAAAAAAAAAGAAAAAAAAGGCAAAAAAAAGGCAGAAAATTAACTCAGTATTAATGAAAAAATAGTAGCTTTCCCCTTAAAATCTCCTTAGAACTGATTTATTTTTCCTTTCCTTAAAAAAAAAAAAGGTCACAGGCTAGTATTCATTAAGAGCACAAACGAACTTCTAGAACTAACAATTGATTTGTTTGGTTTTTTATAGTCCAACAGCATAAGGCAAATGGAGCTCTGGTACATTGGTACATTGATGGAGTCTCATTTGATACTAACCATTATCGTCAGTATTAGAGATGAATGTAATACAACCATAGTGCAGTGATTTTAAAAATCAAGTAGTAATGGTAATACACTATTGTAGTTTAATTGCAGTAAATTTCACAGCTTTTTCTTTTTAGTTTGAGTATTCATAGAGGGTTCTTTTAGACTAAAATGACAGTGCGGTTACAACTTCTTGATCATCCTAGCAAGGTGCTGCTTGCTTTAGTTGAATTAATCAGCAGAATATCTTTTCTCAACTTTCCCTCAAAGAAGAAAAATTGTCTTGTTTCATCTACAGATAATTGACTCAATGAGCTGATGCAACCTTATTGGTGATTTACTTATACATTAACTTTCAAGTGTGATTATTTAACAAAGCTTCAAATAGCATATAATAGTAGTCAAGATTTTAAAGGTAAAAACTCTTAAGAACAGCTACCAAATGTTTCCATAATAATGTGAAGCACTCTATGGAGAACATGTAGTGGAGTTATTCCATGGGAGTTTAGTCATCCCCTTGAAGATGGGGTGTAAAGCAGTCACATAGGATGAAAAGAGAGGACACACAGGCTTGGCACTGGAGATCCCACAACTGCCAAAAACTCACCAACAGTCAGTTATGACAGACAGAAATGCAGACCCAGGGCTGAGCACACTGCATCTGACATGTAAAGTCCACCATATATAGTAAATTTGGATGCAACATGGTGTTGTAAGTATAAAGAGAGATAAATGTATAAAAACATGTTAGCAAGCATTTGAAATTTACCCCAGGCAGATAACAAAGCATAAAAAAAAAAAAAAAAAAAGGGAAGAAAGAGAGAGGAAGAGGAGGAGAAGCTGTCATTATGAACATCATAATGCTCCCAACAAGGACTCCAGATACTGTCCACTCAGAGTAGCAAACTCCACTACAGTAGCGTGAAACAACAGATTCCAAGACCTAGAGGATCAAAGAAAGGGTGAGTATAACACCTGGAAAAGTGCTAGAAAATAGTAAGTCAGTTACAATTTTAATTGCATTATTGTTATCACTGTGACTTTTTCTGAATATAAGTACTCCACCTGCATTATTATTCTTCCTTTTTTTTTTCCTGTAATAATTGTATCTAGACTATTAAGGCTTTGCTAACAGTAAATTGTTGGCTTTAATTATATATCTATAAATATATATCTATACATATATCTCTATATATCTATAAACTATGCATACTTTTGGCCCTTAAACAGTATTTTGAATGCAACAGCAATACCTTTTCTTTGAAGTTTTTAAATTTCATATGGGAAAAAAAATCTCTGGTGTTCTTTATACTTACTGTAGGGCTATAAAATCCTCTTCTGGATAGAATATTGGCAAGGATGGCATTGTTTGCATTAAGAGGTATAGGATTAAATAAAGTGTGTAAAGCTCTAACTGATCCCCTATCTTATACATAAAAGAGACTTCCATGAGAATTTAAAGTATTGAGATGTGTACTAGTGACTACTTGCATTTTCCCTGTATTTTTTTTCCTCACAACAAGCTGCAGTTCTAGATTATTGACAGTTATCTACATGTCTGTTCCAATGGAGTTTCTGGATATGTTTTATTTTACATGTGGCTGTTAAATCAACTTCTTTAATACAGTTCAAATACAAAAGCAAAACCCAGCAAAATTCTAAACAAAAGTTGGGTTAATTAATATTTTACTCTGATGCAGATATACTTATTTTTATCCTAATTTTGAGACTATCAGGCTCACGTCCTCAATACATGTCCCTTATCATGCATTTTCAGTGTTATGCTTTTTCTTATGGTCAAGAGCCTCTATAAAAAGCTTCCAATATTTTTATAAAACATCAATGTACTATTAGTATTTTTCAGTTCTGATCTATAAGATAATTAGGATGTTAGTCAATCTGTTTAACACCTTTATGAAATATGCTTTAAGCTATATCAACAGTATAAATGAATTTTCCAAAGAAAGAGAGAGAAATGATGTGAGATAATATTTGTATTCCAAAATTTCTTGATCTTGCTGGATGAGTAGTGTCCTACACAGAAAAAAGAAAATGAGAAAATGGGCACAACAGTTTTAAAATTTGCCATAAAAGTTATTTCTTCCAGTGTAAAGCAAGGTCAAAAAAGGAAAAAAAATTAATGCAGAAATGCACAATACTGTTAGTATATAGAGATACACAGAAAAGAGAGGGGATAAATTGAGGTCAATCACATTGTAAATGTAGCATTTCTTAATGTATGACCATTGATTTGAGAAGAGGAATGCTGGGTGCTTTTCAAATTCGCTAGAATTTAAAAACAGAAAAATGCAATAAAAAATCCACCTTTACCTTGTTTTTATTATATCAGTAGGATATGAATTAGCATAATTCTTTAATATGCAAGCTACCAGAGTAAAAGTTATATCCTGTAGTACAGGGACTTGCTAGCCCAGGGAGAGAATGAGCAATGTGTTATGTCTGGGAAACAGTATGGGATTAGTCTATAGTAGCACACTCTCATTTTTCTTCAGCATTTGGGAGTCAGGGTAGCATATCTTGCATCCTGAACCTGTAGATATGAGAGTGCACTTCTACATATGCATGAGTCTACATGTATATGGGTTATTCAAGGATGAAAGTTCCTCTTCCTCCAAGACTGCTCCAAGTGGAATTTTCTCTCTGGGCCTGAATCTTCATGGGTATTTAATATAGCAGGTTAACAGATCCTTCTCATCCGGGCAAATAAAAGCTTAAAAAAAGTCCTCACAGGACTGCAAGCAATATTCAACAATAGTTCCTGAGGAAAATATGCATTCTCTGGTAGTCTTTTCTGGCCCACTATATTTCAGATGACTGTACCAGTTTACGAATTAAAAAAAAAAAGTCATTTACAGTGATTAATGTTAACCACACAAAACAAGAGCAATCAGCTTGTCATTTTACATAACACAGAGCTCTATCTCACAAAGACACCACAGCTGTTCTGTAGGTTAGTTAAGGCTGATTTAGATATGCAGTTAAGCAGTAATCTCTAATTCCTCTCAAATATTTGGATTTAATCCCTGCTTACAAATGGATACTCTTTTTTTCAAAATATATTTTTACAGTCTTAAACAGAGGCCATTTTTTTTTTACATTGAGATGATATGTTCAGGTTCCACAGCTGCAGCTGCTGGAAAATGCACAAATAAGTATCTTTTTTTTTTCCCCTTTTTTTTTTTTTTTTTGCCTCTGCTTAATAATTTGCTTGATATTATTTTTTTTGCTGGTGTCTTACAAATTTCCTATCTAGTTTCAGACAGTTCAGCAAAGAAATCCAAGTCAGAAAAGTATTCAGGGCTGTGGAGAAACATGAATGTCACCACAAGCAAATGACAAGAATGTTGTGTTGGGAGGACATTCTTCTGGAAAATGATCATAAAAGAAACTCTGTTCTCATCTTGTCTCCATGATAAGAACATATAGAACATCACATAATTTACTGTTCTCATGTTGGCGGGTGATATTATGTAACTGGGCGGTAGGAGCTACAACTTGGCATGCGATTGTGATTTTTTTCATATTTTGGGTACATACAGCATTGTTCTGTATTATTCTTGACTGTTTAAGCACATGATAACCAAACAAAAACGAATTTACTTTAGACTACTAATTTGTTGTTTTTTTACAGTTTACATTCATAAATCCTAGGGTTTTTTGATCATTTTGGAGTGTATGTTGATTTTATACATATAGATATATGTCATATAAATGAGTAGCTACACCTCTTGCTATGTACTGCTACTATAATATCATCATAAAGATAGCAATTCTGTAAGATATTGAAGTATAGGTTACTAATTTGAGTATTTAATGAAATGCTAGCAGTTTGAACCATCGATACTGTCCCCAAAGTAGAAAATATTAAATAGTGATATTGATACTCTTCTTATATTGTATTAAATGTTCTTGACTAAATATTTATATTTAAGAAGTAGGCAAGAAAGTATAAAGAAACACAGGTTTTTTTGGTTAATTCTGTCATGCAGTGCTGACTCCTGAAATTTGTATCTTATTAACCCCAGAGTGCCTATTATTACCCATGCTATTACTGTATGGTGGTAATAATATGCTACTAATAGAGCCTATGATTACCCTGTAAAATGGGAATAATATTACTGTGAAATATAAGTCATATTAAGATAGGACGGACATGAACCTGTTGAACCAAGTACAGAGGAGGGCCAAAAAAATGACCAGAGAGTCGAAGCACTGCTCCTATGAAGACAGGATAAGAGAGCTGGAGTTGTCCATCCTGGAGAACAGAAGGTTCTGGAGAGACCTTAAGGCAGCCTTCCAGTAACTAAAGGTGACCTACAAGAAAGATGGAGAGGACAATTTACAAAGGCTTGTAGCGACAGGGCAAGGGAAATGGTTTTCGATTGAAAGAGGGTTAGTTTATATAGTATGTTTGGAAGAAATACTTTACTGTGAGGGTGGTAAGGCACCCTGGAACAGGTTGCCCAGAGAAGCTGTGGATGACCCATCCCCATAAGTGTTCAAGTACAGGTTGGATGGGGTTTTCAGCACCTGATCAAGCAGGAGGTGTCCCTGCCCATGGCAGAGGAGTTGAAAACAAATGATCTTTCAGATCCTTCCCAACTCAAACCATTCTGTGATTCTATGATTTGTCAAAGATTTTCCTGTTTCAATAAAATTTTCGTTAATATCAAGCAAAGTTTGGAGTTATCTGCAAACTGATCTGCTTAGTGTATAGAAATTCTAGGTATTAAAGCACATAGCTGGGAGCAAAAATGCCAGGGCTTCTAAAGTTATTGCTATTGAGTCAGATATCCAGGTGGCCTCCACATAACCAATATTGTGTTATGTTTCGTGAAGAATTTCAAAATTACAATAGTTTAGTTTGTATGGGAATGAAACCAAGTTTGGAAATATCAAAACCTTCCATCCGACAGAGTTACTTTTCTCTACTCAGCTCTAACTGAGTCTTCTTCCCATGCAGCAAAACCAGTGTATTTAACCATAGTCCATGCTGTGTTTGAAATTCAATATTTTGTTGTACAAATTGTAGATGATTTTGAAATCTTTTACTGCCCTTTACTAGTTGTTCTTCTTGTCCTTAACTAGTTGTTAACATAATTCTGATGAATGAGTTAGCATCAAAGTAGTTTTTGATTTCTTCATTTCACATATTACACAAACTAGTCCACACTTGCATAATGAAGAAAATTTTTAGATATACTGTTACTTTCAAAAAGGTATCCAGAAATGCACAAATTGTTTCAGTTTCTTCTTTATTCCATTTATCAAAATGAGATTTCACGTTCTTCCACTCTCGTGAACAGATGGTCCGTGGTACACATCTATGATGAACTTAGGTGGAATAAGTGCTAAAGTCTTCTGAAACATTCACAAGACCAAAACATGTAAGTAGGAACATGTAGTGAATCTACATATTTTCCTGTATTTTGCAGACTTCTAACTACTACTTGAAAACTTAAACCAAAAATTACACAGAAGAAACTTGTTCACTTTACCATATCTCACCATGTTTGACATTTTTAAAAAATTATTATTATTATTTCTTATTGAATGCAAAAAGTCCAAAGTCCTATGATCCCAGATTTGAACTATGCCTACAGGAATTAAAATTAAATCTGTGTGAATCAAAGGTTATTTATACAATTCTAACTAGGCTGGGGTGTGCATTGTCAACCTAATATTTTTCTGTGAAATGTGAGAAACCATGGGATTGACTTCAGTATCTGTTGCACAAACCGATAGAATACTTGGAAGAGAAAAAAGCCTGACTGGAATGTTGTCATTGGCATTTCAATCTAGAGTTCTGTCTAGATTAGTGTTTCAGGTACACATCACACATTTCTTTACAGCTCAGGTACACTTGCAAGCAGAACACAGCAGCTTTTTTCACTTCATTACTTAAGTCAAACCCCGTGGTATCTCTATAAAGTAGGTTTCAATTTATTTTATTCAGTTGATTTCACCTGTCTGGGGAATTCTCTTTGGAATTTAAAACAAGCCCAGAGGGCTGTCTTACTGATAATAACAAGGCAGAAATTTCATACACTGAGCAATAATCATCATTTACACTTTCAGCGTAAAACAATATAGTAAAGGAATATGATGAAGTGTTTCCAAGTAGCAGCAGAGATTTGAAATAATTTTAGAGAAATATAATATTACTACTTTATATTTTTAAAGTTGCTGACATTTTTTATGGCCTAATTCTTTTTGACAAGTGCAAGGCAGAAACTCTCCATTAAATGGGAGAGTAGGCAGAGGTGCTATTTCAACAGTTAAAAGAGTTTTCTGAGCTCTCAGGATGTTAAAAGCATGTCCTAAGAGAAATTCTCTTGACTTATTTATTTTTTCTGGTCATTTTACCATCTTACAGAATCCTCTGGCAATTGTAGTAACTGATGCATGAAAAGCTCATACTCAAAATATCTTTAGTACATTTTATTCTCTTGGCTTATAATTTACCTCAAAGCAAAGGGAAGCAGAAAGACTAGGAATCTCTCTAGCTGTACATAACTGTGTACTGTAGAATAACCAGGTTTCCTGAACCCCCACTTAAAAAAATCTAACACAAAATGGTACTAGAAATTCATGTACTCATTCTGCTTTGAAAATTAATAGAAAGTTCTGAAAGGTTCATTATCCTCTCAAGGCACTATGAGAAACATAACGCATCATCTTCATATCAACACCCTTGTGTTTTTCCATATGCATACTTCAAGAAAGAATAATAATTTTCTGAGATTTTTTGTGTTTCGGTTTGGTTTGGGGATTTTTTGTTGGTTTTTTTTGAAAAGCTGGATGTAGTACAGTTTCTCATTGTAATTCAGTATATATATAATAAAAAGAGTTTTGCTATTGTATTTGTTAGACATCTTTATCAATGTTAGTGTCACAGGCTATCCATATAGGAATAGTTACAATTATTTGTATTAAACAAACAAAAAACCTACTTCTTTTTCATTATTTTTAAATTTCTTTATAGATTTTCCTAATATTCTTGACAGCATATTAATGACATATCATTCTTTCTGGAATTTATAATTAAAGGTGATGGAAGATAACATATAGGAAAATAAATTTAGTTCCAACTGATTTTTCTCACAATCAAAAAACATCCACAGTGTTTGAATTACTAAGTCGATGAAAGGGCAGGGGATGGTGTTACAATCTGCTTAAATGTTGCAGAAAGAACTTCAGATTTGTATATTCCCTTGAGCAAAATTAAAACTCATACAAATTGCCTGTTGATACCAAAACTGATTTTATTAATTGCTAAGAGATGCAAAGAGAAAGAGGAAAAAATAAGAAAAGGTTGGAAAATGCTAAGATTACTTCTAAAAGCAGAGAAAAGATACCGTCAAAAACTACCTCTTCACCGAGCTGGTGTTGGGGGGGGGAAGGGAAGCCATTTCTGCCTCTTTTTTCTCTCTTTTTGATGTTATCTCTTTAGCTATGGAGGGGATCTTAACAGCTTTAGTTCTCTGGAATGCAGCCGAGGTGAGCTGTTTCCTCACTCACACCGAGAGCAGTGTCCCAGGCTGTGCAGGGTCCCATTCAGCTGCACCTTTCGGCCCTCAGAAATATAGTCAGGGTGGAGAAATAAGAAATAACTCACATATGTCGCATGGGGGGTCTCAGTCCTCTCCAGGCCGGCAGTGTTCCAGTCTCCAGTGAAAAGTAGGTGGCATGGGTTGCAGAAGAGAGATGAGGGGCAGGTGGAGATAGATTCTCAGCAGCAGTAGCCAATTCTCTTTCCCACTCCTCTCTCCCCTTCTTTTTCCAAATTTTTCCTCAACTTTTATTGCGTTCAAAGGAGGTTGTACGTGGTTTCTTGGCATGTAGCCCTCTTCAGATATTCGAGGAGATATAATAACTATAAACAATAGCAGAATCTTTTGGCAGGAAAACTCCAGCAGCAAGCTCTGGTGAGAACTTCTGGTAGAAAGCTGACAGAGAATTTTTGGTAGAAGTTTTTGACAGGCAGAACAATGGCAAAACCTTATTTTTGGCATTTCTGTGTTATCTGTGTGCTACAGATGGTGGTGAAGAAAAAGAATAACAGAAGTTCATAATGTTTCATATTTAAAGAGAACTAAACATTCGATACTTAGTAAAGTATCAAATTACTTAGTAAAGTAGTAAAAAAAAAATCTGCTCAGACTGAGATTCTCAGCATATTTAGTTCTTAGTAGGACTATTGCCCAAAACATATCTTCAAAAAAAATTTAGGGCACTTTGTTTCTGTAGTATTTTGTGAGTAGAAAAATATATTTCAGAGATTGCTAAAAGCTAATTAGCTAAAATATTAGTAGCATTGTCAAGTAATAAAATATATAAATAATTATGTACTTTTCTACTTAATAATTTTAACATACCTGGATTTTTTATTTATAATAAAGGAACACAAATCCAATAGATGTAATGCACACTGAATCATCAGTGTCTTCACATGCAGCCTTTGAAGTTGATTAGTAGAACTGTGACAGTGAAATTACAGTAATGAAACAAAAAAGTTAGGTTTTTTAAACAGTGACCACTGGCCTCTTCAATAGAATGAACAAAGTTTTACGGATCCAAAACAGAAAAAAATTCAGAGACATATCAAAATATGTGTCAAAAAGGTAAACAATAAAAATACTTTTATCTGTCAAACCCCATTAGGAAGGACTACATTTCTCCTAGTGTTTCTCATATGGTATGTTG
Organism: Pseudopipra pipra; assembly: GCF_036250125.1. Lineage (NCBI taxonomy): Eukaryota > Metazoa > Chordata > Aves > Passeriformes > Pipridae > Pseudopipra > Pseudopipra pipra. The sequence continues at coordinate 80,156,927 of NC_087549.1, read as the reverse complement.
TTAGTATTGGATATTCTCAGAAATCTTAAGATGATATTAAGAGGTAAAATCTTTCTATACAAAAAAAACCCCTAACCTGGCTTTTATAGATACAAACGTTTTCATCTTGTTCTCTGTGAGTGAGATGTTTGCACGGGGTTGACACCTGAATATTTTTATCCTTTGAGTGAAATGTCTTGGATATTGTGTTTAGCTTATAATGAGACAAAGAATACCAGAAATGGGACCAAGGAACAAAGACAGGAAAGCAAGCAAGAAAGAAAAAGAAAACCTAGAAAAAAAGAAAGATAAAAATCAAACCCGAAGTATAGTATGAAAGAGATAGGGCTTAACAGTGTATTACATTGAAATTTTTTTATATGTATGTGACAAAAGGAAAGAGATTGCTTCCTGTTACTTTAGACTGTCAGAAGGCTGCAGTCTCACAGTTATACGGTCTTGAAACTGATGATCTCAGGTGTCTGAGGTATAATGACATTGTAAGATAAATAAACTACTACAGTGTTGTTCTTATTGACAAGATTCTTGAAGAGAAAAGGGGAGATATTTTACACATACTATATATATGAAAATAGGTTAGAGAAGTTAATATTTGTATTTCAGTGGAAAGACTGAAATTATGTTGTACATAAAAATATGTTCTGAGATTCATTGTGATACATTCACCTACGCTTTAAGCATACATACAAGACGAGGATGCTACATATATATAGATATATACATATGTATCAAAGAATAATATTAATTTTTACTTTATCTAGTGGCTCAAGTCCATGGCTGTAACATAAATGAACAAAATTTATATAAAATAAATACCAGACTGTACTGTTATTCAGTTTCTGAGTCCAACTACATATTAATAACCTTTATCTTTCACCCAATATAATTAATATATTTTTCCTCATGTTTATAGTTCTTTATCTTTGGCTACTTTAACGCTAGCTTCAAAACATTGTGGAGGAACTTTTAGTTCATCATGTGTATTCAGGAAATCTCAGTTATTCCTACTCACAGAGATACACACACAGTAAATGTAGTTTCCATCCATTTTCCTAAGCCAATGGCATTTAACCTCCGAGTGCGGCTCATTTTAATAGATTTATAAACTGAACCTTTATACTTGATGATGTTTTCTCATAATTAGGTAAAACAATTTTCTTAGGACCAAAGAGTAACTCAGGCAGGAAGGGACATCAGGAGGCCTCTTGCCAAGCCTTCTCCTCAAAGTGAGGTCAGCTATTGGGGGCAGACAATATTACTTGGGGTTTTGTCCACTGGATCTTAAAATTTTGGTAAGGATGGAGACTGCGTGGCATGTATGGAAAACTACTTCCAATGCGTCATTGCCCATGGGTGAACATTTTTTATTGCCTGTATCAACTCAAGCCCATGTTTGTTCAACTCTTGTGTGTTAATTTTCATATTTCAGAATAGTAACATTTCTAAAGTGATATTTTTTAAAGAACACACTCTAAATATGTTGTTATGTTATTATTGCCAGCATTTGACTCAACAACATGTGCATATTTCTCAGACTAAACTTTTTTTTTCCAGTTTCTTCTACAGCTTAATATGTTTATAATGAAATGCTATGAAATTATAATGAAATACTATGAAATTATTATTTTTTTAATGGAAAAGAGAAATAATTAAGTTGAATTTTTGATCATAAAGTTCCAGTTTCCTCTCCAAATATGCTCATATTTCTGGTAAACACAGGAAAAAATCTGTATGTAACAAAAAGTTTTAGGTTTTTTGAGGTTTTTAAGAAATAAACAATGGAAAACACTCTTGGGACCTTGATCATAGTAAAAAAGATGTTGTTTTCTTTGGAACAATTAACAAAATGGCATATTTATAACAGATATTTTAAATTATTCATATATTTTTGGTGTAGTTCTGTGCAGAATGAAAAGTGTCATAGCTGCTTTACACGGGAGGCTAATCTAAAGGTCACCACTTATGGAAAAGAACTTGTGAAGGTCAAATTCAGTATGAAAGAAGATTCCAAATAAAATGAACCTTAGGCAAATATAAATACTTCCTTGGACATTTATTACAGAATGTTAATAAAATGAGAAGCCAAACACTGAGCAACCTTTGGGGTTAGACTTTAACTGGCATAAGGTTTTCACTACTCTCAAAAAAATTTTGAGAGCCTCGTCTTGAAAATAATCAATTTTGCTATTTGATTTAAATTTATAAGGGAATCCAGAATTTACTGAAGTGTCATAACTGGTGATCTCAACCACACTTCATCAGGTAGCACAGTTCACACTCACCAACACTGTCTCAGGGGAGTCTCTAGTTCCATAGTTATTTGTGCCTACATTTGTACATTTGTATCACTTAATCTTAGAAGGGGAGAGACATTAGGTATTGCCCAAAAGAAAGAGTGAGGTCCTGAAAGACATGTTTAATCCCTCCTACTAAGCATAAATCACTCTCCATAAAGTAGGTTTTTTATGGTCACTTTCCCTAATGTAATCTCATTTACAGAGAAAATAGTCAATCATGATACTTGTGTAAATAATAAGTATTACTCAGATTGCTAAATGACACTAAAGCTAGAAGTAATTGCTAATTAAGTGTGGGAACAAGCTGAGGTACTCTGCACCTGCATTTAGTTAATCAGAATCCAAAGGGAGGATCGACCTTGACTAAGGGTTTTGAGAGAGAGAACATTATTCCTCAAAGTGGAAAACCACTTTAATCAGCCTGCATGATAAGCGTGTGTTTTTCTCTCATGGCTGAACACAGCCACCACATGATGGGAGTGTGAATGTGTGGGATCAGGGCACTGATTTGGGACAATCCTGGGAATTCCGGTTAACCAAAAAAAACTGCCGGGTGCTGTTTAGAAGGGAATATGAATAAAAGGGGAACATCGAAAAATATCAGTGGATAAGTCCCAAAATTGAACTCTGTGTGTGCAGCCTTATTTTCTCCTTCAGCACACATAATAAAGTATCTTGTGAATACTGAAGTCTCTGGAATGATGCACTCAAGAGGTTGATATCACAAATTCCAGAACATCTAGTGTTTCCTATATAACAAATGCAACTAACTGCCTAGAAATAGTACATAAGCTTTATGGTGATCACCAAGAAGATACTTAAGGCAACATACATTTATTTCATAGCACTCTTGTTGACTTTCTTTACTGGAAAGCTCTCCAGCCTAGTAACTCGCTCTGACTACTATCTGCTATTTGTTGCTCAAACTGGCAGTGACAAAATAACAAAGAGAAGTCCAAGGGTAATCAAAAGAGATTTCAGGGCCCTGGGGCGATTGCTGGAGGGATCAGGAGCACAGTTAGCGATTTCCTCAATTTGTCTGGTAAAGAGGAATTATATTGATAGGAATAGGCAGATCTATTAAGTCAATGCATGCCTTTGACGTTGGTGTAATTGGGAAAAAAATGGTTTTTTTGGCCATGGGATGATCTACTCAACACCTGGTCTACTGACACCAGACGGGATGCACCTATCTCAAAGGGAATAAAAAGTTCTAGCACAGGAGCTAGTGGGGCTTGTTGACAGAGCTTTGAACTATCTTGGAAGGAGGAAGAGCACAAAACCAGGCTCACCCGTGATGAGCAATGGGATAGTATGCCAAAACTTGAAGAAACAAACACTAATGGGATCCCTCCATCTGATTCATTAGATGTTGGCAACAATGCACCCATACCTGAAATGTTTCTTCAGCAATGCTTGCAGCATGAGGAAGAGACAAGAGGAGCTCAAAGCTTTGGCCCAGTTCCAGAGAGCCAACATCACTGGCAAAAATGAAAGCTGGTGGGTTAAGTACTGTGACTGGAATGTCCTATTGGATGGTTACAGACTCTTCAGGAGGGATAGGCAGGGCAGAAGAGGTGGAGAGGTGGCCCTGTATGTAACGGAAGGGCTAAAATATATGGAGCTCATAGTTGGCAATGGCACAGTTGAGAGCCTTTGGGAGAGAATCAAGAAACAAACAAAGAATGTGGATGTCATCATGGAATTCTGCTACAGACCCCCTGGCCAGGACGATGACACCAACAAATTATTCTTTGAGGAACTAAGGGACCCTTCCAAGGCAACTGCCCTTGTCCATAAGGGGGACATCAACTTGTCAGAAAATAACAGGGAGCATCACACAGCTGGTAAAACCTGGGCTAGAAGATTACTAAAAAATCTGGATGACAACTTTATGGAAAAGCTTCTAAGGGATGCAACTCAAAAAATGCCCTTCTTGATCTCCTGCTTGTCAATAGATCTCATGAGTGAGGTGGAGATTGGTGGCCGTCTCCATCACAGGCAACCATGAAGAGATCGAGTTTAAAATATCTGTTGACAGGAGGAAAAGTGCCAGCAAAATCTCAACTCTGACATGAGAAGAGCAGACTTCAAGTTGCTCAGGGAATTAGGAAGTAAGGTCTCCTGGGAAAATGGTTTTGCAGGTGGTAGGGTCCATCAGTGCTGGTCACTTTTCAAACATCACCTCCTAAAGGCACAGGGGCAGGATATTCCCAAATGTCAAAAGTCAAGCAGGTGAGGCAGAAGGGTGGCTTGGCTGAGTGGGGTTCTTTTGGAAATAAGGCAAAAAAGGAAAGTATATGACCAGTGGAAGCAAAGTCAAGTGACGTGGGAAGAATTCAAAGATGTTGCTTGCTGCTGTAGGGAGAAAATTCATGCTGGCAAAGCTCAACTGGAGTTGCAGCTGACCAGAAATGTGGGGGGCAATATGACAAGCTTTTTCAAATAAATCAATGGCAACAGGTAGTGTAAAAATAACATTGGTCCATTACAGGATGAGGACGGTCACCTCACAAACAGGGACAGAGACATATTTAACACATTCTTTGCTTCTATCTTTAAGGATTACGGACCAAGGGGGTCTCAGTGCCCTGAGCTGGAGAACCATTAGTGAAAATGACTAACTTCCAGCTGCCCCTGAACTTGTGCAGGATCTTCTTCTCCAGCTTAATCCCTACAAATCTAGGGGCCTGATGGGATTCATCCCAGAATCCTCAAAGAGCTGGCTTATGTCATCTCACAACCTCTCTTGATGATTTCTGAGCAGTCTTGGGAATCCAGGAAAGTCCCAGCTGACTGGAAGCTGGTGAACATTGTCCTCATTGTTAAGAAGGGCAAAATGAAGGATCCCGGAAACTTCAGTGTCACTTCTTTAGTCTCATTTCAGTGCTCGGTAAAGTTATGGAGAAGACTATTCTGGGATGCATTGAAAAACAGTCAGTGGTCACAGCCAGCATGGTTTTCTGAGAGGAAAGTCTTGCTTATTATAAACCTGATTTCTTTTTATAATAGGGTAACCAACCTAGATGATCAAGGGAAGACACTTGATGTAATCTTCTTGGATTTCAGTAAAGCTTTAAGTGCTGTCTCTCACAGGATCCTTCTGGACAAAATGTCCAGCACACAGCTGGATAAACACATCATGCTGTGGGTGAGCAATAGACTCACATGTCAAGCACGGCGGGTAACAGTGAATGGGGTAACATCAGACTGATGACCTGTCGTTAGTGGGGGCTCCATCTTAGGCCCTGTGCTCTTCAGAATCTTCATAAATGACTTGGATGCAGCACTGGAAAGGATACTAAGCAAGTTTGCAGGTGACACAAAACTGGGAGGAGCTGTTGACTCCCTCCAAGGCAGGGAGGCCCTGCAGAGACACACTGACAAATTAAAGGGCTGGGTAATGACTAACCACTTATGTTCAACAAGGGAAAATGATGGATTCTGCATCTGGGATGGGGCAACCCTGGATGTTTGTACGGACTGGGGAATGAGATGCTGGAAAGCCGCGCCATGGAAAGGGACCTGGGGGTCCTGGTGGTAAATTGAATATGAGTCAGCAGTGCCCTGACAGCCAGGAGGGCCAACCATGTCCTGGGGGGCATCTGGCAAAGCATCGCCAGCCTGTCAAGGGAGGTGTCCCACTCTGCTCTGCACTGGTGTGACCTCACCTTGAATATTGTGGTAGTTTTGGGCACTGCACTCTAAGAAAGATATTAAGCTATTAGAGAGCAACCAAAGGAGGGCAACAAAGATGGTGAAGAGCCTTGAGGCGAAGCTGTACAAAGAGTAGCTGAGGTCACTTGGTCTGCTTAGTCTGGAGAAGAGGAGGCTGAGGGGAGACCTCATTGCAGTTTACAACTTCCTCATAAGGGGAAGAGGAGGGGAAGGCACTGATCCCTTCTCTGTGGTGACTGGTGATGGAACCTGAAGGAGTGTCAGAAGGCCTAAAGTTGTGTCAGGGGAGGTTTAGGTGAGATATTAGAAAGAGATTTTTCACCCAGAGGGTGGTTGGGCACTGGCAGGCTCTCCAGGGAAGTGGTCACAGCACCAGGCCTGATAAGAGTTCAAGAACTGTAGGATCCCAAAATCAAATACTTGCAGAAAGGAGTCTGAGCGGTCTCAGCAAAAGGCCTTGGGCTACAAAAGCTGGGGAAAAAACATCAGTTTGAGGATCAGACAAGATATCACCGGTTTGGAATGTCCTGCCAAGATACAGAGACACTGTGCTGTGATTTTATCAAGCCTCTGCATAAAATCCATTGTTGTTTTCCCCTCCTGTGTATTCTGTAAACATTGGATATCTCTCCCCCATGTAAATCTCAAAAAATGTAATCCTAAAATAAGTGGTTTTTCCCCATGATGTAAGTGCTAAACTCAAAAGGTGTAATTTGGGTTTTTCCCTTACCTCAGCCTTGTAAAACCCCCCGTTTGTAATAGCTCGCCCCCCCTCCAAATGTGTAGACCCCAGACCCTTAAAATATCAGCCTGTATGTCCAATAAATGATTTCAGATTCTACCTCCAATTGGGATCATGTTAGCTTTATAGATTCCCATAAAGAACCCTTGGACGATACACTTAGGCACATAGTGTGAGCTCTTAAAGATGGTTCTATGCAGAAGTTAGACTCAATGATCCTGTTGGATCCCTTCCAACTCAACATATTTTGTGATTCTGTGATTCTGTGATTCTATGAATGTCAGTTTTCAAAATGACTGTCAGTTCTTCAGACTTTCGCATTAAATTTTAGTTCGAGTACATATGAGATTATTTTGTAAATATTTTTATATGCACACTGTGTTTTCACTGTGCATAGCTATTGTTCTTTTAAAAAATAGGCTTTGCTTCCACAGAAAAAGCTAATTTTTCATTGTTGGCAATGACCCCTTATATGCTACCATACCTTCTAGTTAATGCTTATTTCTTTGTGCTTGTTTTTAATAACTACTCTTGGTAAAGATCCCTGAAAGTTTAATCTAAGTTACCTGAGAGTAACTTGATCATCGTTTATAAAGTCTACCTTTGGGAGATTTCTTTGAAATGAACTCTTATAAAACTAATTTACAGTGGTAAATAGAGATGATACCTAATTGTCACTATTTGGAAGTACATTTATCATAAAGACATCAAAATAATTGTTCCTGGGAATCAAATCTGTTTTCTTGGTGAATGGTACAGTAGTACTGTAATAGCACAAAGTGCTTAAACTTCCTGCTTCAGCATTTGTTGGGATTTCAGGGCACCTTGGAAACAAGTGCCAGTACATTCAAGGCACAGTGGTAGATTTACAAAGGCATACAAGGAAGAATCTGCATTAGCTAGCCAAAATACCATTACACAGTGCTGTTGGGCATAAGTACCTTCCTTTTCAACATACTCTGGCTTGTCATGTACAGAGTTCTGCGAAGATGCACCTGGGCATAAAGTTTCATTTTTACTAGGAAGAGACACCTACTAGAGGTAATGTCCTCTGTAGCAGTGTGAGACATAGGCAGACAGTGCTATATTACCTCTCGGCAAAAATAAAAGCTTAAGTGAATTAAAAATCAATATGGTCACCACTCAAAGAGATACAAGATGGCAAAACCAGATATGATATTGACAAGAAAAGAATTCATTTGAGACCACTGAATGCTACTAGAAGAATAAATACTGCCTAGTTAAATGCTAGTCCAGGGACTGTTTAGTTATAGCTAACCATACAGACTCCTGTAGGTGAGGTTACAGGCTAGTGATGGCTCAAACTGATTACATTTCCCTGCTCTTGAAGCTCATCTCCCCTAGCAGCAGCCAGTCATTGAGTTTTAGGAATTACCAATCTTTGCCAAATCATGTCACTTTTTTTTTCACCTTCTTTGGTACAAGATATCAATCTTCAGTACTAGCTAGAGAACAAATCTTCTGAATTTGGAGCTAATCCAGGTCCAGTACTATCTGATAGCTGTTTGAAGTTTCCCTGTAAGACACAGCATGAATGTTTTCAGTTTCCATTTCCTCTATGCTTTTCTTGCCCATCGGCAACTGTGTTTGATGTCAAAGTGTTCTACACTACATCAGAAGAATAAATCTAACCTTGCCATGACATGACTTTTACATAAATAGTCTTCCAGGACCATTCTGTCAGCAACAATATTTATAGGTTTAGCAGATTGCATTAAACCCAAAGTTAGGACTGACAACTGAATGCTTTTAATTTTGAAATCTACAACAAATAATGTTATTTGCAGGTGAAATAAAACAAGATCCCAAAACAATACTCAAAAATTTGATCACCCCATTTTGAATTGTGGGACACCTAGATTTATTGTTACATGGGAACTTTTCAACTCTAGCCTAAAACCAATTTTCATCCTCTTCCAATACTTACATGCACTGCAAGGGAAGCTCCCTATAATTTTGAGCTCAGCCTTCTTATAGGACATAAATGAGTTTGTTCAAATTCTTTATCTTGCATAAAGTTAAAAATCTAACAAACATACTTCCAGTTAGAGCAAAAGCTTGGACGGTCATAGTGTTAACTGACTTGCCTTGAGTTTACCTAACTACCCTTTAGTTTGTCTTTTCTTCTTTTCTCTGCTTCATTGCCTTTTGTCACATTGCCATTATTTTTTCTTTTGTCCCATTTTTGTGCCCCTTTAAGCTAAGCTGTATTTGCATTATCCACTCTTCTTTTCTTCTGTCAGTTATATTCATCACTGATGTCTCCAGTGCTTTGTTTTGCTTTTCTTCATGTTAGAACTACCACTCTATTTTATAGTAATTTTTCTGCACATTTGCTCTTGGTTTTCTTTCATTTTAGAATATTATACTATACTGACCCTCTATATCCACTACAACCCATAGATGAAAAACCTTATTCTTTCTTTTAAATACTTTTTCCTTCTAGTATCTAACACAGAAAATAAGAGTGATGGTATTTTGTTTTCTTACTGCAGGACAGAAACATAAAGATTGGAGGTGGAGTTGGGGGTAGGTAATTTGTTAGTTCTTCTAACATCTCAGCAGTGTTAGGTGAAGAAAAGACCAGAAAATGGGTTGTACAAAGTAGAAAAATGAAATTAATAGTTCATAAGAAATTTCTAGGGAGCTGACAAGCAACCTTTCTGTATATGTTGTCTAGAAGAAGTAATTGCAAGTAATTTGGGCCATAAATTGCTCCTTGACTTTCTTTTGAAGCTTCTTACAGTTACTGTTGATATTCATCTTACTGTTACAAACCTGCAGTTCTTCTTTGAGGTCAGTAGAAGCAATTGGAGAAACTGATGCTTTTTTTACACGACTTGTGCTGTAGCTCTGGCAACTAATGTTGTTCACAGTAGGAAATAGTAGGAGCTATTTATTATTTTCTAAACTTACCAGGAAGTAAAGATAAATCTGAACCTGAAAGTGAGCTTTCCCATTGGATTAATTTGATGTAAAAATTTCCTTGAACACAACACTATGAGCATATAGGGGAAAAAAATATTGTTAACTATATTTTGCTCACATAAACCATATAACTAAAGGGTTTTTCATGATGTAAAAATTTACTATAAGTTTGAAGTAAAAGATGGTGGCTTTGTTTATATGCCATCTGGAACAAAAAAAAAAAAAATTAATGCTATTGTCACATTGCCTGAAATAGCTCATGATTTGTTCATGTTGTCTGATTTTGCCTAAAGTATTAATATATTTGCCAGTATGAAAAATCAATCCTATAGGGTACCTCTCTTAATAGTTACATACCTTGCCTTAAATGACTGATTGATTGATTGCTTGATTGATGATTACCCAGTCATTTGGACTTTACAGAGATCTGACACTTTCCTTCACATTAGGTGACAAGTAGTATACATTAAAGTCTATAAAAAGTAAGATTATTTATGTATTTGGACTGATTCAAGGAGGTTTTTTTCTATGTATTTTTCAACAATTTTTGGTTTAAAATCCCACTTGAAGCCCTTGGTTTTTAGATTATACACTGTATAAGACTTCCTTTATTCACTTGTCAGCTTGTACATTATGTGGTGCAGAAAAATATTTTGTGTGTGTACACTACATATCCAATCTGTTAGTAAATTTAAGAATACTTATATATGTAGCTCTAAAAATGTACTATAGGGATGATACTATTTTTTTATATGTCTGGCTAATTCAAAATGGAATCTGAAATAATTTGGAAATAAAGTTTCATCACACCTTTAAAATCCATGTTGTGCCTGAATATATAGTCTTACCACTTTCATGCACATATATATAAAAATATAAGAAGAAGTATACATTCTTCCTACATCCGCAGAAGTTGTTATACTATCACTGTATTGGTTTAATCCACCATACTGACCATAATTTTGATCATTTTCATTTGAACAATATTATGTTAAATTCTGGTATAGATGTCTTATTTGGATACTAAGTTGCTTTGTTATTTTTTAAAAAGATATAAGCCAGCTATTAAACTGATTTATTTTTTGAGTGCTGACATGTATTTTTGATGTAATCAAACCTCAATCATGCAGATGCTGATTTCCAGAATGCAATGCTGTCTGCTGTAATTACTATAGGATGGTGTAGTTTTACTAATAATTTTAATAGAGCTAAACAAAATTGTTGACAACACGAGTTCCCTTCCCGAGATACTGAATTTGTAAGTAGAATAAGTATAGACCATTATTTCATATATTGGTCAGCTAGTTAAGCTAAAAAGGTTACAGCAAAATCTTGAAAACTATAGGTCATTTAAGATTTAATGTATTTACTAAAATGGACAAGGATTTTTTTAGAATTCTTCATAATACCTCAGCATACTGCTGGTAATTTGAGAAAAGAGTTAATATCTCTGCCTCTTCCATTGAAATGAACAATATATGACTTATCTGATCTGCTCGATCTAATATCTGTTGAACATCTGTTACATCTGGTTGTAACTGAAATGTTAATTCCAAAGAGTAACCAGCTGAAGTCGTTTGTGGAGGAAGCACAGGGAGAAGTTCAGATTACTGTGGTAAACTAATGATGCTTCTATGTTCAAGAGACTGATTATTTTAATTTAATTGAGCCTTGACTATTCTTGCAGGCTATGGACAATCGTGTGATTGTGGAAATGGCATGATTCTGCTATATATGAGGCTTAAAAAGATTGACTTACCAAACTCAAGAATTCAGGAATATGACATAATTTGAAGTCTAATTTTTGGAGAAACCTTATCTATTCCACGTGTAAAGGAGGGCTGAAGAAGGACTTTTTTTTTTTTCTTTTTTTTTTATTCATGTATATCTTCCCTGTCAAGAAATCCCACTAGATACTGCAATTTAGCTCACCCTACGATAACTAAAAGAACATAGCTTAAAAATAAAATAACTTTTCGCTAGCAGTGTTTCTTGCTCAAGTTAAAAAAACAATTAAAAAATCAGTTATAGAACATTTTTATGCTAACTGAGCTGTTAACTCATATACTTTTTTAATTAACACAGTTTAGATAAGGTTTGAAATTCGTTAAATATTACAAAAAATGTGGAATCCAGAATTCAAATGGTTCTAAAAATACAGCTTGGTTTGAAAAGCAATGTTGCAAAATATAAACATTTTATTAAGAATGCATTTTTTTGTGGGATGGAATAGTTATTTGCAAATTTGATTTTTCTCAGCTGTCCACCTTGTAATGCATTATTACTTAAAATGTAGTGATTTGAAGCTGAAAGTGCTATATTTATTTTCCAGATAAAAATATATAGTTTCTCTCCCTTGTAGGATTCTTTTATTACTCTTATACATACTTATAGATACCAATAGGCATATATAAATATATAGATAGATAGATTAATACTTTATTTTAGATACTAAACCCAACATTTTTAGGTGTTTTTTTAAATATTGCCTAATTTGTTCTCCATCATAAGAAGTACTGTATCATGAGCTACATCCACTGCCATTTTCACCTAATCAAAATATTCTTCATGTGGAATTAGGTTCAGGCAGTGCTGAAATGAATTAACGTTCCTTACAAATATTCTCAAGACATTTCATAGAATCATAGAATTATAGAGTCATAGAATGGTTTGGATTGGGAGGGTCCTTAAAGATCATCTAGTTCCAAGTCCCCTGACATGGACAGGGAGACCTTCCACTAGACCGGGTTTCTCAAAGCCCCATCCAACCTTGCCTTGAACACTACTAAGAATGGGGCATCCACTTTGTGTCATTCTGAGCCACATGCAGTATTTTATTCTGATCCCTGTTGGTCATCATGAGGTTCCTGTTGTCCTTGTCTTGTCGTCCTGTTCCTTCCACTTTTTGTTTTTATCATTCACTACCACACCATTGGGAATTCTACTAGAATCATTGTTCAACAGCAAAAAAACCCCCCATTTTACATTAATTTCCAACACCTGATCAAAGGTTTACTGTGAACCTGGAAAAAGTAATTTTGCTGTAAATTAAAGCTATGAATTCTAAGTATTTTCTATTTTTTTTCTCTTCCTTCAAGACATCAAGAATAATGTTCTGTTTTTAAAACAGTGCGTGTTTAGTTTAGGATAACGCAGTGTAACACTGTAACATTTTCTGATTTTTCTACCAGATAATAGCAGGTTTACAGTGTTTGTAATGTCAGTTAATTCTCATGGAGATAAAATATAGGCCTCTGTGTTGATGCTAATCTAAAGCATAGATATGAATTTCAGATTATCATGTTATAATTCCACAAATCATCAATTCTGTGCCTGCTATTAATATCTAAACACATATGCTAAAAGTGAAGAGAAAGTTTCCCTATACAGTCTTGAGTGTAGTAGTGGTTTTTTTCATTATCCCTGAAATATTTCTTTTGAAAGTTTTTGAAGACATTCAAGATGCATATTTACAGATATATCCCTTCTTACATTTCAGTCCAGTAAAGATTGTCTTTAACCCTCACTTTTGAAAACAAAGTCATGATTGGGAAACTTGAGAAATAACAACAAGAAGATTACTAAAAATATTTTGAGAATTTTCAAGGACAATGGCAGTTAAAAGAATGCCCAGCTAAGGTAGGAGGTGTTTTCCTAAATGTACACATTCAGCTTTGACTTTGAAAAATTTACCAGTATAAAAACAAATTGTTTCATTTATAAACAGTATTTTAGTATTGCTATAGAAATCAGAATGTAGGTCTAACAGTTTCTGAATGGAGAATCTTGAAATAGAAACAATGGGAAGAATAGTATGAGGAGAGACAGAACAGACCACTAGTTTACCCAAACTCTGAGAAAAAGGAATAAAAAGCCTGGGGATATATTAGTACATTCCTAATGTAATGTGGGATAGACATTTATTTAAGACACAGGTTTATTATCAACACAAATATTTTCTGTCATTTATATCTTTCTCTACTACAAGCATAAAGAGACCAGAGTCAAAACTGATGCCTTAAGGTCCATCTGGTTTTTTGATTTTTCAAATTTTTATAAGCTTTATAAGCAGTTATATAGTAGAAATAGATTTAGAAGCAGTGGCACTTATTCCCTTATCCTTAGCATTGAAGCTACACACATTCTCCAACCCTTTTACCCTGATTCCCCATATCAATATCCCCTGAATTCCAGCAGAAATGTTTAGTCTCTCTTTAAGATAGGCCTCTTCTATTTGAGGACATCTATTCCTGGCCTGAACCGCAAAAGTACAGTCAAGAATTGGGTGAATGTATGCCTCCTGTACCCCGAAGAAGATGAAGATTGATGAAGAGAGGGTCTTAAAAACCCCAGCCCCAATTCTCAGGGGGCATGACTGAAGGTGGTCGAGGGCAAAAACCGTGGGGTGGAAACATCTGGGATTGGACAGACAATATTATAAATTGTAACATCTGTAATAGAGGAGACCTGTGTCTTGTAACCTATGCTTAGGCACAAATTAAAATCCTTTCCTTATCTCACCTTCAAAACTAAATTGTCTCGGAGTTTTTTTTTTCCCCTGAATTTTCTTTTTGGTATCAACACAGATACAGAAAACAAAAACCACCTTAAAGTTGGCTGCATTTTCAAGGTGCTCTACTTATGTGGAGGTTATAGCAATTTTGAAGTTACTGTTTTGTAAAAAAACTGGTTTGTTTACAATGGGATTTTCTTTGGAACTCAAAACTGTGATTTCAAAATTCTGGTAAACTGGAGGAAATGCTATATTGTCTGAAAGGAGAATCTTCCATTCACTTTGCATCAAGTTGTTGATTTTAATCAAGGTTACTGTTTTTAAGTCACAATGCTCTAGTCCCTTTTTTCATTGTAAAATAAATAGCAGAATACATTTTGTACATTAATTATCTCCATTTTAAATCAATTGAAACAACAAAATACTGTATAACTCACTGGGTTCCCCTGTGCCTTTTCTTTAGTGTGAGGCAGGATATATTCCTTTCTTTAAGATGTGATTCAGAACACATCTTAAATCTTTATATGTTATGTTCAACCTGCAAGTCCTGTTTTATGGATTTAGACAGTGTGATGTGCTTTTTGCTACAGGGCTCTTAGACACAGTTTACTGCTACACTGTGCACAATAAATATATAAATAATTTACTCACTTTAGTCTATATAAATGATTCTTTTGCTTAATGTGTTGGAAATAATTTGACGTATTATAGTTGCTGGTGTTGTTGCAACCCTATTACTACAAATAAGCAAGATCTATATCTCATTTGGTCTTCTGGAAACAATTTTTAAGCTCTTTATTTTAATGCTATGTTTACAAGTTGTCTGCTAATAAATACACAGTTGTGTTATGCCTTGAGAAACAAAGACTTAAGAAGGAAATATTTTTTGAATAATCGGTCTCGTTCTCATTTAAACTGGTATTTTAGAGCAATATCATGCGTACTCTCAGTAACATACAACATATTAAAAAAAGCAATCAATGAATAATGAGTAAAAATTATTGCAAAAAATCCCTATCTGACCTCAGAACAATGTAACATAATTTTTACACAATCTCTCCAATGCCATGTTCATGCGTCCAAGTCACACAATCTAAAATAAGTCAGAAGACTTATCTCACTTTCTATGAGAAATATGACAGAATTTTCTTTTTTTCTTGCTAAGAACACAAGACTCATTTTCACATTAAAATTATGGAGCCATAGAGATTTCATTCATAATTATGGGTAGTCTATTGACCTCAGGAAGATCAGAGACCACTTTTTGTGTGCACAATAGATATTTCAGAATAAAATAAATTTCAAGACTATTAGAAAGTGGACTGCATAAAGTCTATAATTTACCTACTGCCTTCTTTACCCTCTTGCAAGAAGGCATTTAACTCTTTGTTTTCTCCCTTTCAGTATGTGCCTCCTGGCCTTACTATGCACTATTTCAACCCTGTTCCAAGTTAGAATTGTTAATTTCTGCGTGGCTTTTCTGCGTAATCATAAAGAGAAAAAAGCAATAAGAAATATGTTCATGTTTTCATACCTACATCAGTGTGGTTTACCTCTCCTCTCTGTGGGAAACTAAGAATCAGGGACATAAATGCCTTTCACAACCAGTGTGAACAGAACTTCTTACACCAATAACTAAGATGGGTTTAGAGGCCAATGTCTAAACTTTCCACCTCTATCATTTGTCAGAAAGTTTTGTCAAAACTGGCAAGCAGATTATTTTTACCCATATATTTTTTTCAAGAAAGCAACTTTTAGTGACATTCTGGAATGTTTTTTGGACCTTATTCTGGTCTTGTAGTGAGGAACACCTATTTCACTGCAAAATCTCTGGCACAAATTTTTTCCTATTTTCAAAATCACAAAGTGCACCAAAGAGGCACTGTGTCCAAACTCCTGATTTTCCATAGTATTTGGAAACAGGCAGAAAAAAAAAAGTTGCTGTGTTTCCTGAGGAATCAGAAAGCATTTCATTCATCTCTGATATGACTGATCTTCATTTTTAAAGAAATATATGAAAAAAGACTTATTCTGGTGTTATTGTTGAAGCATATTTTTTGAGAATTTATTTTCTCTCTGCTTGAATATCTTTTCCTACAAAGAGAAGAAATATTAACAATATTTAAGCTCACTAAGCTGTTTACTTGGTGGAAAAACTTAGCTTATGGATCATTACACTACACAAATTTACACAACTTATTAGATGAATGCAATTGATATATTTAAAGGGATCTCAGAAATTTTTAGAACTATACAGCTGTTCAGTTTTCAGTTCCCATACAACAAGTCCCACAATGAACTTTTATTATTTCTAGACTAGCTAAAGTATTAATGACAGACAAGTAAATGATTGTCTGTGGGGGTGTATATGAATTAATCTGTCAAGAAGAGGAAAAGTAAGAAAGGGACTATTGAAGCTCTGAAATTTTAAAAGAATTTTTTGACCAATAGTAAAACCTCTGCTATTCTACTTTTATAAGGCATAATATAAAGGCTTTGCAGTGGGAAAAGATACAAAGGAGACTCAGAGCACCAAGACAAAAAGTTAATTCATGTAAACATTACTGCTTAATTAAAATCCATTAGCAAAAAACAAAAGGGAGTGGCATCTTGCAAGTCCATTTTCTATTTGTTACGGCTTCCATGGCACACAATTTTGCATCAGAATTTGTTTTGTGGTCCTGAGTCACAAAGTTCAACATTGCAGAAACATGTGAATCTGCCTACATATTATTTAAATGAACATGCAGGTTTTTTTCACAGAGCAAATACTCTTTATTTTTCCCTGGTATTTTAGAGAAATATCATGCACACTCTCATTAACATACAACATATAAAAAAAAGCAATCAATGAATAATGAGTAAAAAATTATTCCAAAAAATCCCTATATGACCTCAGAACAATATAACATAATTTTTACACAATCTCTCCAATGCTTTATTTTTCCCTTCTTAACAGAAGCTTAAGCTAGGCATTCCTTGCTACTTATTCTAGGAGAACATGTCTGACACTGGCCTGTAATAACTTACAATCAAACCTATAGCCTTACTATCTCATTGCTATATTATATGAGTTTTAGAACATCAATTTATCTTCTACCACAATCTCTTTCATTTTGTCTGGATTTTTTTAACAGTAAATAATTTGATTTTGCAATATGAAGCTAAGTGTATTTTAGAAAGCTTTTATCTAATCTTCAAATGTCAATGAATTCTGAGGACAGACTACATGAGTAGAGAGACAGGAAGTCTGTGCAAATTTCCTTCCACTTCACAGCAGCGGACAGTTCTGTGTCTCAGTGAGTAAGTGCAGGTAAGAGCATTGGATAAATAAATGCTAGATAAGTTCAATACAAGGGCAAATATGGCTGGGAGGCAGTGTGGCCAGAGGAATGAATCATCTCAAAGGGGAAGGGATGTGTGTTTCCAACTCCTGCATTTGGTGAGCATGCCTATTTTTTCTCCCTACTCAGTCTTCTTTTTTCATGATTGATCCTTGAAATGTTTGTTCTCCTGCAGAGCTCAGTGATCAGCAGCAGAAAGGGGGAGAGTAAGAAAAGAGGAAGTAAGAAGTGATTGCTGAGCTAACAAGCAGAAGGACAGTGATCAGCTACGATTCTTAACACTCACCTGGATGACGCAGAGCTGCCTTCAGCCTTGCCTATCACCTTTCTCAAACTACTTCAAGGCAGAATGCATTTCAAGACAAATTAACCGTGTGTGGATTTTGAAGCATTTGGAACATTATACATCTTTAAACAAAATTATCTCAATCTTAAAAGAACTAGTGCTCTACTATGATAAACTAAACTAGCCATGTATAATTCATATAATTTTTGCATGATATCCTCTTACTTTGTATAACAGCATAAGAACAGCTATACAGGGATAGAAAAAAGGTTTCTGTTACTCTATCTTGTTGAGTACTATCCTTTCAGTGGAGGTAAAAGTAGTGCCTGAGAAGGTATAAAAAAAAGAATGATCATAAAAGGATAGTGACCCCACCCCCTCCTTAGTACTCCAAACTCTAGCTATTTGCAGCTCAGAGGATTTTCTGAGCAGAACATAGTTCTATGCATGTCATTACTTCTAGAGATTTCTCTTCCATTTACTTGACCTGTCTCTGCTTGAATTCTAATGGGTCATGAACTGTTGTCTGCTTGTGTATTAAAAGTAGATTTTGGCCCATTATTTTCTTCTGGGTGCACACACACTTCAGCAGCATTATATGTGTACTTTGTTTCTCTTAGCAAAACTCAAAGTGAAAATGCTCTTGTTTTCAAGTATGTAGCACTGAGAGTGTAACACTTATAAAATGATTAATTTTAGGACTCTGCACTGTTGAAATGCTGCACCTGCTTGTAGACTTAGGTTAATATCTGCAAGAAACTGTTTCTGTGGACTTTCAAACAGAAGCATTAACAGTACAGACAATCACAAAAGTACATCCTGATTGGTTATGTTTAGAAAATATCTACCGTTTCTATCTTATTCAGACAAAAATTTAGAAGTATAGAAGCTTTGTGTTGATTTAAAATTTATTCTACAGTAAGGACTCTTCATTAGAACTAAATTTAGAAATATTGTAAGGGACCTTATTTCTTAAGGTCCCTACTTAAAAATTCATGACTGGAATACTGAAGTAAATGAACTTGAACTGTATTTGCAGACTGATTTGCAAATTTCTCTTGGTTTGTGAAAACATACTCAATATAGCACTCAACAACTAGCTGTGATGCATACTGCAGCTATTTAGTGTCACTTTTAATTAAAAGGCATATGTGGGGTTTTTACAGGATATTCTGTTGGTCCTTTAAATTGGTTGAGCATTTTAGAAAGTGTATAAATAATCAGAAAAAGTGCATGCTAGCAGGTAGAAAAGTATCTGCAGTACATATTTTTAGTATTGCAGACTTATAAGTATTTTGTGAATGCTATTACTTGTCCAAATATTATTTGTTGGAATGAAACTGACCCAGCTCTGTTATGTGCCACTGCTCTCCAAGCTAAACCTTTCTTTGAGGGATTATATGTAATTTAAATGATGCATAAACTTCAGGTTTACTGTTGATAAAGGTGTGAATTGCATGGGGAGCAAATACTCTTCTTAAGCACTGTTACCTCTTTCAATTACCAGTTGAATTAATTGTCTTGTTCTTCCTTTTCAGTTATTTTCTCACAACTTTTCTACCACTGCTTCTGAAAAAAAATGTGTTCTTATCTAATAAACACAGGTTTCAGGTCCTTGATGGAGATTTGTTTGTTTAAAACCCCTTCTTTGTCTCATAAAGGTTTTATCAGCTTTAGTTTACCTCAAAACCTCAACTTCATTTTGTAGAGTTAATTTATACAATTGATCGGGTTGCTACCATATATCTCCAGAGTCCTTTAATAGTTTTGCTGCTTCATTTATTTACTGCAGTGAACCTCACTGTCAGCCACAGGATTTTTGATTTTATTTGTTACATGCGTAAAAAAACTATTTATGTAAGTTTTCACAAATATTTGTTGATTTTACTTGGTTGTCGCATGAATGAATATGGCTCTCTTCCCTTAGACCACTTTGCTGTACATGTGTAAATTAAAAAAATCACTCAAGGAATTTTACATGGTGTTTACTTATGTTAACCTGAATGTAATAAATAAACAATATGTATTTTTATAGCATTAATCACAAATAAATATATTTCAAAAAATCACTGGTGGAAGTCTTGCATCTTATAGTAGTATGTAAGTTTATTTTCTTCTTCATATGTTTTGTCCATAATATCTGCATGGAAAGATGGACTGAATACTGTGAAATTTTGTAAAAAGGGAAGAATAACCAACCACATTTTACAAAAAAGAAAAAAAAAGTACTTCTGAGCATTTTTAAAAAAAATGTTTTTCACTTGTGAAAGATAATCAGTAATGTATCCTTCTGAAACCAGGAGTTGTGTAAACAAAGCACTTCCCCCCCCCCCTTTTTTTTTAGTTTAAGTGTTAAAGTAAATAATCTCTGCTTGTTCTATAATATTTACTTTGTACATTTCTGTCATTATGAGCACAGTTTGCAATTCCCTTATTTAATTTGTACTATATTCATTCCAAGTAATGCTTTTCCCAATTACATTTGATAAGTTTTTATAAAGGGATTTCACATTACTTTTATTAGTTATTAGAACTCGTGAAACAGTTTCTTCTACAGTGGCTGATCTGTAGCTTAAGTAGCAAGTTCTTGACATTTCTTATGCAACGTTTTATGAAACTGAGTCAACTACAGCTATCAGAGATGTCACCTACTGTCATATTTCACTTTCAAGATATCCTAGCAAAAAAAAAATGTAGTAAACTAAGTAAAAGCTACTACTGAATAAAGCTTAAAACCTAGATTCTTTTTAAATTAAATGTAATTAAATAACCCTTGATGTTCTGAAAGAACTAAGATAAGTTATGCCATTGCATGTGCAATATAAGATTTCAAGAATATACTTACAGCAAAATTTGGTCATAAAAGCTCATTGCTTCTTACAGAAACTTTGAATGGTAAAGCAGCATGATGTCAGCTTAGAGATTTTTAGCTGTAATTTGTTTTACACAGTACTTTCTGACTAAATGCAGTGTCACAGCAGTGAGCGTACTGTAAGCTCTTCATGTGCTTGTCCTGTGCCTCTGTGGCTCCCTATATCTCTGCCCATGGCCTAAGCCCCAATGTAGGCCACAAGGGTTGTCAGCCCCAGAGCCAGCTACACTCCAGTAGGGCCAGTATCTGGCTCCCACTATCCTGCCCTGATGGATCATGCTGAACTGGGTCCACCTGAAGGTCCACATCCCAGCCTGGCATCAGCATATCCCCATTTGGCTTTTGGACTTGTTAAATTTCTTCCCATTAATCATAGCCCAAAGCTCCAATCTGTCTATATCCCTCTCCAAGGCCTCCTGTCCCTCAGGAGAGTCAGCAGCACTCTCAGTTTGGGATCATCAGAAAACTTTTTAATGGTGCATTCAACCCCTGCATCCAGATAGTTGATAAATATGTTGAACAGGACTGGCCCTAGAAATGCACCCCGAGGAACATCATTGGTGACTGGTTACCAGCCAGATGTAACCCCATTCTCTGCAGTCCTTTGAGCTCTGCACTTCAGCCAGTTCTTCACCCAGCACACCATGAACCCCCACTTCGACAGCTTGTCCAGAAAGATGCTGTGAGGGACAGTATCAAAAGCCTTATTAAAATTCAGGAAAATTGCGTCCACCACTTTTCCATCATCATTAGGTGGGTGACCTTATCCTAGAAGGATATCAAATTAATGAAACAGGACTTTTTTTTTGTGAGCCTGTGTTGACTGTGCCTGATGACTACCCTATTTTTTAAATGCCTTTCATTAGTCCCTGGTGTTATCTTCTCCATAATTTTTCCAGGAACTGGGGTTAGACTAACAGATCTATAGATTCTCGGGTCTTCCCACACACCCTTTTGTAGACTGGAATCACTTTGTCAAGCTTCCCATCAGCAGGGGCCATCTCAGACTCCCAAGATTTTGTTAGATGATTGAGAGGAATCCTGACATACAACCCACAAACTACTTCAGAACTCTGGGATGAATGCCATCAGGCCACATGAACTTGTGAACTTTCAGTTGATTGAGCTGGTCCCTTAAAATTTCAGTGTTGACAAGTGGAGAGTCACTGTTCCCACAAATTCAACTCAGGGGACTGAGCAGCCCAAGCTCCTCCAGTATTTTTAAAGACTGAAGCAAAAAAAGCATTGAATGCATCCACTTTTTCTTCATCCCTAATAGTCAGATGAACATCTCCAATAAGTATTTGTCCAATGTTTACATTCAACTTCC
This sequence comes from Pseudopipra pipra, assembly GCF_036250125.1. Lineage (NCBI taxonomy): Eukaryota > Metazoa > Chordata > Aves > Passeriformes > Pipridae > Pseudopipra > Pseudopipra pipra. The sequence goes on along the minus strand of NC_087549.1, from coordinate 80,134,916 downwards.
TCTTACTATAAACATACTTTGGAAAGCCCTTCCTGTTATCTGAAACAACTCTGTCCAGTTTCAACTCTAATTGAGTTTTGGTCTTTCATGTCTTCTCCCTGCATATATGAATCACAGCTCTGTGCTCTTTTATGAAAAGCAGTTAGCATACTCAACTTCCCCCACAAAATACAATCTGAGGGGGACTAAACAGAGGGTGGAGCAGATAGACCCTTACAGAGGAAGGAACTTAGTGGGACTTTTTAGCTGATGAGCCGCACAGCAGCCAAAAACCAAGCAAGATAAAGGAGGATGTCCTGCTGTTGAATCAGCAACCACGGTGAAATCACTCTCCTTGTGCCGACCCATGTTTCCATGCCAAGGTTATCTCAGGTGTTATACTGAGATATCTGCCCTCAAGGTACGAACACCCCTCACTGGGTAAGGTGTATGACTAAAGTCACTGAAGCTCCACCTTAACGTAAAGTAGTATAAAAGTGATTTATAACGGAGAATGCAGGGAATACTCCACCATAACATCTGGAATCAGTTGATGGGCTGAACCTGTCTTCTACCCAGTAGGGATGCCTATGGGATAAGAACTCTATGACTGCTGAACGATTATCTCCAACCAGCTTTTATTGAGGATTAGAGCTTGTCTGTATAGTGCTTTGAATTAACATATTGCTTTGAATGCATTTTTGCTGTCAGATACTTTCACCAGCAGTCCCTGTCACAATTTTATTAATGAAGTGTTATTCTGTAAACTGTTAATGTGAGTCCTTCAAAGGTGTCAACAGTAGATAAAGTCCCTGGCAGTAGGTAAAAGTGTGGAAACCCAGGAGGGAATATCTCTGTTTGTAGTGTGACCCTGAACAGATCAGTTGAACTGCCCTCCGATCTAGTGACTGCTTGGTGAAGGATCCCCATAACGGGACGCTGACAGACTGATTGGGCAGAAGGGTATTGACTTTCCTGGAGCTCTGACAGACTGATCAAACACTAAGGGTTTGAGTAATTCTCCTCTCTTCATATCATAAAACAGCCAAAATAAGCTCACTTAAAAACTCAAACAATTGTCTTTAGGTTCATAGGCGAAGCTTCACTGACTTGGAATAACTTGAAAGGAAAGACTATCTTCCTGCTTTCCTTACTACTTCTAGCATTACACCAAAATCTCTAGACTATTAACATTTCAGTTTAAAAGTTTTATGTCATATTTCCATTGTCCTGACTGAAACCTAGTAGCCTCTGCTCAAATTTTTCTTGCAGATACTGACCCAAAATTAAAGAGATTAATAAGAACTCATACTATCATAGAAAAAGTCTTAATCCATGAATAATATCAAGTAACACCATAACCCCAAATATGTGAAGTTTTCATGTAAAAAATATCTTAAGCTATCTATGAGAAAATATACTCTTCCACAGATCAGTAAAATATCCATTGCCAAATCCCTTTTTCCACTCAGAATGTGGATAACTTGTAAACCTATGTAATTCAGATATAATATCCTAATAAAGTTCATGAGGCAGCCATAGCATATTCAAGAAGCTACCATACCTGCTTACTTGCTCCCTGTTTTCTGTTACGAATAAGCATTTATCTTAAGAAACTCTTCTATTATAGATGAAACCTGACTATAGTAAAGCTAGCAAAGTTTCAGTTTATTTCTGACTAATTTTTTGCGAAGATTAACAATGTTAATATCAAGGCAGTGCACTCAATTTTTTCTGGTAAATATTTGTACAAGGGTCAACATCCACCACAAATATTAAATCCTTCACTACTGAATTATATACATTTTGATAGAAAACTCACAATGTAAAAGGAAGACCTAGGATTCTAACCTTGAACACATACATAAAATACATTCATTGAACTCATTTGAACTCCAAATTGATTTTTGCTAAACATCACTCAAGGCTAAGTGAATTTTAGTTAAAGAGTTACTGTGGCATCATCTGTCCCTCTAACAAGGATGTCAAAAATAGCCTCTGGTCTGCTTCCAACCAAGCTCTTATCTTTTGCAGAAACCCATCTGCTGTAACATCAATGAAGACGATTTTTTTCCCCAAGTATTTTTTTAAATACATTGACATTTATTTTAGGCACTGTAATATGCATGTGTATTAAATTTGCCTATTACTTTACATTTGTAAGCTAACCATAGACAACAAAAAGAATCTTTTTTTTTTTGTTGTTACAGTCCATGGAATTAATTTAAGGAATATTTGTAAACAAAGCAATTTTAAGTGTTTATTTCCGTTGATATCTGAATTTCTTAATAGAGTGACTAGCTTCCCTAGTGAAGATTATAAGGCAGGAAAGGGATTCTCCTGGAGATGCTGGATCAAATTTAGACCAGCAGTAAGAAAATACAACCTCATTGGGTATTATGTGCACTTACATTGCAGCAGAAATTATCAAGATTCATGAGATTTACTCTGTGGGTTGTAAACACAGCCAGAAAACTATACCCACTGTCACAACCAGAAACAATGGACACAAACTGAAACACAGGAGGTTCTGTGTGAACATAGATGAAAATTTTCACCTGTGAAGGTGAATAAACATGGATACAGGTTACCCTGAGAGGTTGTGGAGATATTTAAAAGCCCTCTAGACATGGTCCTGGGCAACTCTCTCTAGATGGCCTTACCGGATCAGAGGAGGGGGTTAAGCAAGATGACCTCGAAAAGTCCTTTCCAACCTCAAAAAATTCTGTGAATGAAGGGATGACTTAAGAGGTTCAGGTAAAGTCAGGTGGAGTAAAAATAGAAGGAGATTACAGCATATTCATCAGCAGCATTGTTGGACTGGAAGATCATCAATGTAGGAGTTAATTTGAATTTTTTTCCTAAGTTTCATGAATATTTTTTAAGTGAAATCTGTTCCTCTGCTATTCAGAATTCTCATCTATAAAATATGAAGACTATTTGTCTGTCTTACCGGCATGTTGATTAATTCGTACACCTAAAGGTATTTTACGGAAGTAGCTAGAAAACCACTAAATTTATTAATAATAAAATGAATGCAAAGCAGCTGTAGTAAAACTGAAAGAGAAGTTAAAACAAGGGAGATGCAGTGGAAATAGGGATTGTTTTGAAGATTTAGTTGCACAGTTAAAGTTTTTTTTCTGCACTACTAATCCGAAGTGTAACATAAAAATTCCTTATTTGCCATTTTACACATTTAATGAATCAAACTAGACCTGGTAGCAGAAGTTCAGTGTTATTTCAGAATGAAGTACATGTACATATATACTCAGAATGAAAAAAAAGTGAGTTGTGCGGTACTCTTAGGAAGATAGCAGTACCATTTCACCTTCAAGAAAGACCTGACTACCTGTCATCACTCATCTTGGGCAATACGATATCTAATTAAACAAACCATTATTCTGTTGACCAGTAGATCCCTAAATTAAACTCCTGATTCATCCTTACTATCCTGTTTTATGCAATTCAGACAAATTCAAAGATCCCACCTTGGGTATATTTATAATCCTTAGTGCATAATGGAGACACTCACTTTTAACTGTTTGTTGATCCTCTGCCTTAATTTTTAATTTTTTTTTTTTTTAACAATATAAGTTTAGGCCCAAGCAATAGATATTTATTGAGAAAATTAAAGGAATATGAACTCCCCCCTCCCTCTCATTATTAAATATTTTATTTCATACTCAGGGGAGAAAAAACAATGTCTGTATGACTTCTTCAACATAATTTTTATTCAGGTTTTTTCACCATCAGAAGTTCAATAGATAAAAGAGACATTTGAAATGATGAAGTGATCCATAGCAACTGTCCATTTGACACAGAAAGCATAATGAAATTCAAATTAGCTTAACCTGCCTCTCACTAAGGGAACCTTGAACTAGCGGTTGAGGGAAATGGAACTGCATGGTCAAGAAAACAGACCAGAAATTAAAAACAAAGGGAAAGAATGCTATTTTAAAGGAACAACAGCATTACAGAAAAAAAACTTGTCTCAGTTTGAGACAAGAAGTACTTGAGGTGGAACACTTCATTGAAGTGAGGAATGGGTATGTAGGTGGGGCTGAATGCTAGGAAGCAAAGAGAATCTGTGATGGAGCAACTGACACGGATTACTCAAGCCATCTGTATCAAGAAAAAGAATGGTCCTGGCAAGTCACTTAACCATACTTTTTGTAAAATGGGGGTGATTACTTCATCTTTTTTTGCTATCAAAATAGCAAGAGTTCATTTAAGAATAATCTGTCTGCACTTACCTTTGGAACAGTCATCCTACTTCATCCCTTTACCAGCAACCTGCCGTTGCATCTGGGAGAGACATGACAAAAAAGATTGTTAAAGGGAGGTGAATTTTCCTTCAAAAATATGAATAAAGTTGATAATTTCTCTGCATGTTTTACAAACATGCAATTATTATTTTGATTTCATGAATTATTTAAAAATACATAAAGTCCTGTCCTATTCTTCAAATGAAAAAACTGAGGAAGTATACCTAATAAAAAAAAAATAAGAAATAAGCCCAGTAGAAGCTTGGATCTCAATATTTTTTAATCACTATTGCATTAAAAAATGTAATCTTAATTTTATACTTAATATAATACAGCAGGGCCAGACTGCTTAGGACAAAGATGCAGTATCTGAACAATTTGACCTTGCTTTCTATTGCTTTGCAAATATTCTAGGTATTTACCGCAGCCTATTCTATCCAGTTAAGCCTCACCCTCTGAGGAAACACTTCTCTTCCAGTGGCCAGTCATCTGTTTTACAAGGGAAAAAGGCAATCTTGAATAATGGATTACTCCAGCTGCATAAGTTTTAATGAGTCATGTTTGCTTTATGTTCATATACTTAGATTTCGTTTTATGACATCAGTCAGAATTTGGCTTTGTATCATTGAAAGTGCAACCATGAACAGGAATATAGTAAAACTCATGAAATAGGAACAGGGGAATCATAATGATGAGTTTGAATGTTTCCATGCTTGTAAACTCACAAACCTCACAAACTGCAGATACACAAAACCACTACAGAACACTCGTATTATATTTTTAATAACTCAGGAGATTGAATGATAAAAGGTTTTACTGCCCCAGTTTGTGGGAACTATGTAACACAGTAGAAGAAAATAGAAAATACATAAACCATATAAACGTATAGACGATGACATTTATATTATTTAAGGGAATATATAACTTGTTGAGGGCAGCTTTAGGATCTGCTGTTTTCAGTAACTACATCTGTAACTGACCCTCTTTCACTATTACAAGTGGAGGACAGCACAAAACTTCTGTGATGACAACAATAAAAGGGTCATAAAACATGGACTTTAAGGCACGCATCTAGTAAGATTGTGGAGAGATATTTTGCAAAGAGGATGAATGGTGCTTTTTCAGTAATACATTTTAGAGAATATCTGTATTTTGGTAGATAGGAATAGTAAATAAACTGATAAAAGTAATGAAAGGTGAGAATTTTTGTCATACTTGAAGTTGGATTTTATTTGCCCAGTGCAACAAAGCTTTTCAAACATCATTGTAGAAACTAGAATTGTGCTCTTATATCTTTTCTGCTTGAAGTTTAACAGTATCACTTGCACTTCTTTAATATAAATGCTATTAAGAATAATTCATTGATTGTATCATCCTTTTTCTCAGGTAACTACCAAATTTTCAGACTACAAAACTGTAAAGACCTGCTATAATGCAACTGTATTGCAAAAGGTAAGGCGATAGTACAGGCCTTTCATATTTAATATATTTTAGGTATAAAAAGAATATTTAAAAATATTTTTTAAGTACTCAGATGTTTGCACTTTTTGCAAAAAAGTAATAATTTTTTTTCATCTGTCAGTTTGACAGAAAGTACTTAAACAAGTAATTATGAAAATTCTTTAAAAAATCATGAGCAAACATCTATCATGTGCAGCGTTTTCTGACATTGACACTAGAGGCTACTTAGTACTCTCAAGTGGAACATCTGTAACAGTTGGCATTATTAAGTGACTACTAAGAGAAAATGCACATACAGTGCTTCCTCTGACTTATTTTCAGTTAATAACATCTTATGTGTTAAAAAAAATTAAATTTTAAAAAGTCAGTGGTGATTTATTTTCACAAGATACTTCAAATAGTAATAATTATGATCACTACATTTCTCTAAATTTTACAATAACATCCCTCATGAATTGAACTATCTTAGTTTTCTTAAAATTGAGCTAGCCAATGTTTCTGTTACTGTGTGTTTAGCTTCTTTCTGTCCTAGTAATCTATCCTTTTGTCAACTCTTTAAATAACTATTCACATATTCTGCGGCTGATGTTGAAGTTATCTAAATATTTTTCTAGATTACATAAAAATATTTTTGTTTGGAGTTAGGTTTTTGTTTTCTTTTATTTTAATATCAAGTTATAATCAAAGAATTCTTAAGCAGCAAATCTCTCTTCTTATTCAATTACCCCACCCTCACTCTGGTTTATTTAGAAAGCTTCCTGCTGCATCTAGCTCTTTAAAAAATTGCAATTGATTGGACAATAACAAACCATGAAATTTAATGAAGGAATAATAATATTCTTAATAGCTCTATTTATTGTCCCTATGGTTAGGTTTTCACAGGAAATGCACTCACTTCTCTATAAAAACTTACAAAAAACAAAATTAGGATCCTTGCTGCATCCTAGTGACTTCTGAATTCAATTCAACTGGTTGTTAATTCTAAAAGCATAATTTTGCAAAGTTTTAATTCCAAATAGGGAATGTTAACATTTTTTCTTATATTACCAGAGGTATTAAGTTCTGTTTGTTCTGGTAGCACAAGAGTCATCTACAATTAAGGTACAATTCCAACACCGTGGTTTGTATTTTATGTCTCTTGAGTTGTGTTTTGTGTGGAATGTTAATAGGAAACAAAATACCACTACATTAAGCGGCACTCCATACTAATAAATAATATGCCAATATAAATATTGGACACTAACTATTACTGTCAGAAGAATTACAAGGATTGTATGTAGGGCATAAACTTTTTTAAGACCTCTGTATTGTTTAGTTTTGTTTTTAAACAATTATCTTCACAATCTTCACAAACTATATTCTCAAAGTAAGTCTTTGTGTAGATGCTCAGATGTAAAGATTTCAAGTATTTAATGATGTATGTAGATGTCAACTATTTAATATATTGAGGTTTCACATTTCTGAATGTGAATTTTATTGCTTGAATACAGTTATGTATAATGTATATTCTTTGCCATTTACAAAACAGATTCTAAATTAGGGAATGCTTTCTCCTCCTTTGGTGTCTCCCCTTAAAAATTAAATTCAAAATGGAACTGCCTTCTTATCTTTAAAAAGAGTAGTCTCATTCTCAAAAATATTTTGAAAAGAAGATTAATTTGCAGAATATAACCTGCTGCTTATACAATATGATCCATTTCCTGAAGTCTCTTTTAATCACTAGATTGTGGTGTTACTGTGTAACAAAAGAAGGGCGCTCCTGAAAAAAAAATGCCATGGATCAGAACAGGTATAAAGGCAACTCCAGGAAGTCAGGTAATCTTCCACGAGTGCACTTACGCAATTCCTGTAGACACTTATGCATTGATTGTAGACAACTGATCGAAAGGCTCATCATATTTCACAGATTCACAGAATCATCAAGGTTGGAAGAGACCTTCAAGATCATTTAGTCCATCATTTTCTCATCCCCTAAGTGTGTCCCTTTGCCATAGGATGAGATTGTGTTTGTCAAGCAGGACCTACCTTTCATAAACTCAGGTTTGTTGGGCCTGATCTGCCGGTTGTCCTGCATGTGCTGTGTGACAGCTCTCAGGACGAATTGTTCCATGACCTTCCTTTGCACCGAGGTCAAGCTGCCAAGCTTGTAGTTACCCAGATCATCCTTCTGACCTTTTTTGTAGATAGCTGTTACATTTGCTAGTTTCCAGTCAACTGGGACTTCTCTGGTTAACCAGGACTGCTGGGGAATGACTGAAAGTGGCTTGGCAAGCTCTTTTTCCACCTCCCTCACTACTCTTGGATGAGTACTTTGATCTGCAGCAATGGACTTGTGGGTGTCTAACTGGCATAGCAAGTCACTAACCATTTCTTCCTGGATTATGGGGACTTCATTCAGCTCCCCATGACTAATTTCCAGCTCTGGGAGCTGGATATCCTGAGGACAGCTGGTCTTAGTATTAAAGACTGAGGCAAAGAAGGCACTAAGTACTTCTGCCTTTTCCTCATCCCCTGGCACTATGCTATCCTCTGCATCCAGCAAAGGATGGAGATACTTCCTCACTCTCCTTTAGCTGTATTTGTAGAAATTTATTTTTTTATGTCTTTAACAGCGGCAGCCAAACTAAGTTCTAGTTTGGCTTTGGCCCTTTTAATTTAGTCCCTAAATAACCTCACGATATCCTTCTAGTTCCCCCAAGTTACCTGTTCTTCCTTACAGAGATAATAGTCTTTTCTGGCCTGACTTCCAACCTAAGTTCTCTGTTTAACCAGGGCAGTCTTCTTTATTGCTAGCTTGCCTTATGGTACCTGGGGACAGCGTATTCCTGTATATTTACGATTTCCTTCCTAAAGCATATCTATCCTACCTGGACTCCTTCTAAAGCATACCTATCCTTCCTGGACTCCTTTGACCTTCAAGACTGAATCCTATGGGAATCTATCAATCAATCTCCTAAACAGGTCCAAGCCTACCTGCTGGAAATCCAAGATGGCAGGTCTGTTGGTGCCCCACCTAACTTCACCCAGAATAGAAAACTTTATCATTTTATGATCACTATGCCCAAGACAACCTCCAACCACCACATCACCTGTCCTTCTCTGTTCACAAACAACAGATCTAGCAGGGTACCACCCCTGGTAGGCTCATTTACCAGCTCTATCAGGAAGTTATCTTCCACATGCTCCGGGAACCTCCCGGACTGCTTCTTCTCTGCTCTGTTGTTTTTCCAGCAAGCTATCTGTCGAGTTGAAGTTTCCCATGAATACAAAGGCTGGTCATTGTGAGACTCCTGTCAACCTTCTGTAGAATATATCATATACCTATTCTTCCTGGTTAAGTGGTCTGTAGCAGACAGGACATCCACCCTGCTGGCCTTCCCCCTGATCTTTATCTGCAGGCACTCAACTTTTTCATCATCATCTTTCATTTCAATACAATCAAAACACTCCCTAGCACACAGAGTTATCCCATCACCTCTCCTGCTTTGCCTGTCTCGAGTGCTTATAGCCTTCCATTGCATCACTCCAGTTGTGAGTCATCCCACCACCTGTCTGTGCTGGCAACTACTGTCATAGTTTCTTGTTGCACAGTGGCTTCCAGTTCCTCGTGTTTATTGTCCATGCTGTGTGCATTGGTGTTGAAGCACTTCAGCTGGGCTATCAATTCCAGCTCCAACCCTGGCATGCTGCCCCTAGGCTCCTCTCCAGTGAGCCTAGTTGTACCCCTTTCCCTCTTCAAACCTAGTTTAAAGCCCTCTCAGCCCTGCCATCTCATGGGTTATAACCTGTTTCCTGTCTGAGAAAGGTGGACCCCATCTGTTGTAAGCTGCTGGTGGTGCCGTGTAAACCACCCTATGTTAAAAAACAAAAAGAAAATTTCCATGTATACCACCAGCCTCTAAGCCATGTATTAATCAGGTCAGTCTTCCTATTCCTTTCAGTATTTGCCCCTTGTTCTGAAGGAATTGAGGGGAACACAACTTAGGCATGTACTCCTTTGATCAAATCCCTTACTCCCTTGAAATTTGCTGATGTTCAATTAATTTCAGTTCATCAGTTCACAGATTATTTATTTTGTGCATACATTTCATTTTACCCTCTAAGCAATTTTAGTTAGCTAAATGCCCACTTACTATTGTTATGCTGACATTTTCTTTTATGGAAGTGCCGAAGTGGCAAACTGAGGGTAAAATGACTTCCTAGGAATAGGGTACACAGCTTCTAAAGAACAGGAGACTGCACAGAAAGGTGGATATAGATGTTTGGTGGAGTACAGCCAGCTGCTGGTTGAGAAAAAAGGAAACCTTGGGAGGAGTTAACAGACTTTTCAAAGACCTTTAAGTAGCCACTGATGCTTTTATCTCCAACTCCTTATAAACCTTCTTTCTTCAGTAGGGAACAAAAAATTAGGAAGAGGTCTCCACTGAGGTATAACATTGCCATTTTGCCAGTCAAATTACTGTTAAACAACTTTAGTGACTCAAAACAGTAACAGAAAGCCATGCAATCAAGACATTCTGGCTGAGCTTTGGCTTTACAAACAAATCTTTTTGCATAACATAGTATTTGTGATTGTTGACAGTAACATATCTAGCTTTGAAAACAGGCTGCTTAGTCATCAGTAAATTAGACTTTAAAGCCTCTTTTCATGTAGTCTTTGGATGCAACTTTCTAAGTGTTCTTGTCTAAATAGAGGGAATATTTTTGCAAGGACAAAATATATGTAAATTAAAGCATCTTGGATGATCCCCTGGATGTCATTGGGGCTGCATAATTTTTGTATGTCTTTTATTCCATTTCAAGTTAAATGTTATACATTTCTATGTAAAAATGCTTAGTTTTATTTTGAATCTATTATTTTCTATTTGGTCAGCACTATTTTCCTTTCTGGGATTTAACATAAAAGCACTTGAAAAAATAACAAAGCCTTTTCTTGAATCCCTGGAATTGTAACATTGCTGAGCTAAGTGGGACAGTGATAAAGATAGTGTTCTTTTACCTTACACAAGTAAGGTAAAGGACAGGGAGGTCTGAAAAAACAAAACAGCAAATGTAAGTATTGTTAACTGGAAAAGGTTATTGGTTGATAACATAAAGATATGCATTAAAATCTGTGCATACTGTGAGACACAAGGTAAAATCTGTTTTAACAATCTTCCAACTACTCAGTACAAGATTCGGTATAAAACTGTAGGGAATGAAGCACCAATTTTAAATTAGAAAAAATCAAAAGATCATGAACTTAGAAGTTGCAAGGCTCCAAAGGCAAATTTTGAATGGGCAGTGCTATCCTACGTTAAAAAAATGAAATACTAGTAAACTGCCAAATACTGTCATTTTCACGTCTTTAGAGGTTGAATGAAAACACGTTGTTCTATTACAAACACAATTTACTGTCAGAATAATTTTTATTAAAAAATTTTCAACCCATTTTACTTACAGCTTGTGTTTGTCTCACTGCTAAAGGTGCAGAAGTATTGACATTGCAATTTTAAACACTGAAAGGCAGATGTGAAGGAGGAAGGAATTTTCATGTTCAAAGGGGAGTACAGGGTGGTAGACTAGCAGTCTATTTTAGCCCTATTTGCAAAATCACAGAATCATATAACCATAGAATATGTTGACTTGGAAGGGAGCCACAAAGACCACTGAAGTCCAGCTTGGCCCTTCACAGGATAAACCCCAAGAGTCACACCATGTGCCTGAGAGTATTGTCCAAAGGCTTCTTTAACCCTCTCAGGCTTGGTGTTGTGACTGCTTCCCTGGGCAACCTATTCCAGTATCCAATCACTCTCTGAGTGAAGAACTTTTTTCTATTATACAGCTTAAACCTCCCCTGGCACAACTTCAGGCCATTCCCTCTGGTCACCAGAGAGAAGAGATCAGTGCCTGCCCCTTCTCTTCCCCTCATGGGGCAGTTGAAGACTGCAATGAAATCTCCTCAAAGTCTCCTCTTATCCAGGATGAACAGACCTGAAGTGAACTCAGCTGCTCCTCATATGGTTTCCCCTCAAGGCCCTTCACCATCTTTGCTGCCCTCCTTCAGATGCTCTCTGATGGCTTAATACCTTTATTATCTTCCAATGCCCAACACTGCACACAATATTCAAGGTGAGGGTGCACCACTGTAGAGAAGAGAGGGACAATCCCCTCTCTCGACCGGCTAGCAATGCTTTGCCTGTTGCCCCCCAGGACATGGCTGGCCCTCCTGGCTGCCAGAGCACTGCTGACTCATATTCAAATTGCCATCAACAAGGACCCCCGTGGGGTTGCTCACTACTGTCTCATTCCCCAGTCTGTATGTACATCCAGGGTTAGATGTATATGCAAAAATGTACATACAAATTGTACAGAATGTACATACATAAAAAATTGCAATAGTTCAACTCTTCAGACTGTGATCATTTTCCTGTCTTTAAATTGTGTCATGTCAGAAATACTGCTGATATTTCTGAGCTTTGTAAGATATCATTGTCCTAAGTTTCATGAGAGAACAACCTATAACACAGTCTGAAAGGTAATTTCCTGCTTTATTATTAAATGTGACTTTACCTCTCATACTTGTTCAATAGCAAAAAGACATTTAGTTAAGGGAAATTACTATTGCTACTAGGCTCTATTGCCTACCTTGCAATGCTCATTAAAACTTCCTTCTTTTTATTAATGGATTTTAAGTTTCAGTATTTAATTAGAATTGTCAACATTTGCATGAAAATAATAAAAGTAATTATGTGTATTAGGAATAAATAATATCATGGAAGATGAAAGAGAGCTGTACTTTCAGTTGAGATGCATTTCATTAAAAAATTTCACACTGTGTTGTACATTATGTTATGGTATAATACTTTATCTTCATTTCTCAGGTTTATTACTGTCTTACAGATAAGTGTAAATTGTTGTCTAACAGGTTACCTAACTCAAAAATATTGAGACATTTAGCATTAACATTAGTGTGGGATAAATGTTTTTCATTTCTGATAACTTTGTGTTATATAGTTATTCTGATTTTAGTTGGATATAATTGTTAATAGCATTTACTGACAAGTATGGAAAACAACAGTAACATGGTATGGATAGTAATGACTGCAAGTTTTAGATCTCATGTTTGTATGTGTAATATTCTTAACAAATCCAGAGCACTGAATGGTACAGATCTGAATGACAGCATGTAGTCCATTCGTAACAGAAACACACAAACGTTGAAACTGAAGAGCACTCAGACTAAGTAAATACCATCTGAAATATCACCCAGACCTCCTAAGAAACAGCTACAAACTCACAGATTTTCTGGTCCAGTATCCTACACAAGGTATAGAAGATCACACCTCGATGCCAATCGTAATTCTAATAAAATGTCTTAGATGTGATTTTTTTTGCTATACTTGCTATGCTTCTCTCATTGGTGAATATTATAGTACTGATTGGTTTAGCAATTCCTATACAAAGTCTATTAATAGATTTTATTTCCCTTTTTTTAAATTACCCTTTGGACTTTCTGCTTTTGGGCTCTGCATATTCCTTCATGTTGTTATACTCTGAATAGCTTTGTGCCTACATCCACTTCAAAATATCTTTCTAGAAATGAGTACCCAGAATTACATTAAACACTGCAGATGGGATTTCATTAGGCCTTTTTTCCCTGATACTGCCTGTTTTAGCTGGAAATACTGATACTGATGCATTGCTTTTTTCACTGCTGAATCAAATTTTTATTTTATACTAATTTTACAGTGGTCAACTTATCCATCCAGGCTCTTTTCCAAGCATATAGCCTTTTGTTTGTTTGTTTAGTCCCCAAACACATGATCTTGATTTTTTTCTTGTTACACTGCTTCACCTTTCTATTTCTCTTTGGAACCTCTCTCTCCAGAATTTTTTGTTTTTAATAATCTTCATTGCCATCTCATTACTTAGTATACAATTCATTGTTAGTCATCAGTTTTCCTCCATTGAAGTAAGAACTTATTGAGCAATAGCATATAAAGAACTCTCCTGGTTTTGCTTTCTTAGAAAGTAAGTTATCCTGTTAAGTTCTTCTAACACAAATTTTGCCTTTAGTGATGAATTTTGTCCCATTTTCTATTGAATTCCACCACTTCTATATTATACTTTCCTCTAAAATCTCTTAATTGAGGTGAAATATATGTCAACATATTGTTGAACAAATCTCTTCCTAATCTTTTTTAAATGCATGTACTATATTATTAATCATTTCTGTGGCCTGATGTTTGATTTGTTATATTTATGAATATTCTCAAGAAACCTGCAATTTCCCATGTCAGTTCCTTCTGACACAGAGATAATATAATCATCAAAGTTTGAGTGCATTCCGACATAGGCAGGCACATCCTCAAAGTGAATGAAAGTCCTTGAACACTTCTTTACCACATTCCTATCCTTCAGATGCTTCCCTTGTTCGGTTACAAGATAAAGAGTGGCTTATTGCACTTAACCCTCGTTAAGGAGCAGTGCACAAACTGTAGGGCACAGTTGTACGGGGAATGAAACTGCATTTGAAGAGGAAACCTCCTGAATGTTTCATCCACTTCAAACGTGGAAATTCACATGTTCACACTTTCTTTTCCTTTCTCCACTTTGCCTCTGCTCACACAGAAAGTTTCAGTCCTTTGCAAATACTTATAACATTTACCTTGCTTTTGACACAAGAATAGATTCTTCTTATTTCCATGTCTACTAGCATAAGTCCCCCTTCCCTTCCCTTCCCTTCCCTTCCCTTCCCTTCCCTTCCCTTCCCTTCCCTTCCCTTCCCTTCCCTTCCCTTCCCTTCCCTTCCCTTCCCTTCCCTTCCCTTCCCTTCCCTTCCCTTCCCTTCCCTTCCCTTCCCTTCCCTTCCCTTCCCTTCCCTTCCCTTCCCTTCCCTTCCCTTCCCTTCCCTTCCCTTCCCTTCCCTTCCCTTCCCTTCCCTTCCCTTCCCTTCCCTTCCCTTCCCTTCCCTTCCCTTCCCTTCCCTTCCCTTCCCTTCCCTTCCCTTCCCTTCCCTTCCCTTCCCTTCCCTTCCCTTCCCTTCCCTTCCCTTCCCTTCCCTTCCCTTCCCTTCCCTTCCCTTCCCTTCCCTTCCCTTCCCTTCCCTTCCCTTCCCTTCCCTTCCCTTCCCTTCCCTTCCCTTCCCTTCCCTTCCCTTCCCTTCCCTTCCCTTCCCTTCCCTTCCCTTCCCTTCCCTTAATGTTTTGCAAATTTTAATTCATTATAACTTTGGTAATTCCTGCAGAAGAAACTTAAAAATTAAAAAACCCTGAAGGTTTATTGTTAAGTGAGGAAAATCATATTTTTTTAAAACAAAATTCAAAAAGTTTTATGATGAGTGCCTACTTACAAAGTGAATTGTTATAAGAAAACTTAAAAAATCATTATTAAAGAAAAGCTAGACTATTACAAAAATGAAGCCATAAATACCTCCTTGTCCCCCTTACCCTCCCTTATACACACAAGTCAAGTGGACTTACCAGAAGTACTGCAAAAGATCTACCTGATCTTTTTTTATCATTCTCTACAGGGCTTTGATAAACATCAAAGCATAAAAACCTTTACCAGATGGCTACAAGACTTAGCTGAAAACATAAGAGATTAGTAGCAATTATATCCATTGTATAAAAAATTTCAAGACACACAAACAAAACATCTACTTTTTTTACTCAAAGGTATTCTTTTTCCCCTCAAGCATTCTATTTCTTGCTATCCACTAAAGAAACAAAATTATATGACAATGTGATGAAAGATGAGTAAATATTTATTCATATTGTGTGAAAATTATAAGCAAATTTTAAACAGTTATCTGAAAGAGATAGTTCTATAAAGAAGTAGTTAAATTTTGGATTATTCAAGTATGGAAGTGGGAGAAGATGGTCTGAAATAAAATTACCTACACGTGGTATTGCATAGCCTTTATCTTCATAAAGTTATTCAGTGTCTGAGCTTTTTTAACCACAAATTTTGGTATTATTTATTGCAATACTCAGCAGTTCAGATAATACAACATTTAGATGACATAGTTTGCCTTTTTAATAGGAAAGCTATATTCCTGCACTTAGCTGTTTCTGCAAACTAGTTGCATAATTTTTTTCTGTTTGATTTCTTAGGGATCCATTTCCTGTAAGTCCTCTAATAAATTTTAATATATTTCTTATCTTTCTGAAGAATTTTATTTTATATTTCTCACTTTTTTAATGACCAGTTAATACTCACTTCTTCTTGTGACAATATTGTCTTCTCTTCTGCTTCACCAGTATCTATGCATTCCATGTAATGAGAGCCTTAAGAGAGTTTGATAACCTTTCTACCCCTCTCACAAACTTAAAGCAAGTTTACAATTCAAGCTAAAATCTCAGTTATGGTAACAATAGGAAACTCAGATAATGCAGGTAAGTGTTTGAAAGCTGACAGAATGGCCAGGTAAGAGGACAAAGGATATACTGGGCTTTGGGAGCAAAGGAAACAACATCCATGGATTGCTCTCATACTTCCTGACCTTTCCTTTCATTTCCCACTGACTTTTACAAAACCCTTCTCCCTGCTCTTTTTGCCATTATAATCTTTTCACTTTGTGTGATCTAAAAGGGAATTTATCAAGTTTAAGAATATGAACTTGATAAATACTTGTGTTGCCTGTTTATAATGTGAAACAAATTTTAGACATCAACCACACATTGACAAGAAAGGTAGATGACACTGGTTCAGCATCATACTTCATCTTTGCTTTTACTGGCACAGACATGACAACACAGGTATTTATGTACCAGCTTATTTTAGAAACACCTGCAGGCAACAGAGCAGAAGGTAGGAAGTGCTTTAATTCTAGCTCATCTGTAGAGAAAAGCTGTTTACTTCACTTGCATTTCTGTGAATTGAAGGTTAATATTAGCAGTATCTGAGGTTAATCGTGGGTATTTACATTGTACATCTGCCCCCATGGATGTTTCTGAACTGTCATTTTCAAAGTTTGCTTGTTCTGGTGCTAGAGGAGCTGTTTAGAGAAAACTAGTCAGCATAATTTAAGTTAGATAGTGGTAAGTCTGGCATCTCCATTTTATAATTAGCAAATGATTCTTGATTTTCCTCTATACTGAAAGGGTAACGTTTCCTCAAATGAGTATTTTACTTACAGACAACATGCCATGCCTTTAAAACAAAAGTGGCTTGTTTTTTTCACTTAAAAGTTACAAAAATAATGTTAAGATATTATAGGCTCAAGAGGAAATATTTGCACTTGTAGCCTTCGTTGATTATAATGCATCTCTGATGTTCTTTAAAATAAGGTTTCAGTTTTAAAACTCCATTATTGGATAATTTAATCGTCCTTTATGAGTTCTCACCAGTTTATTTTATATAGCTTTTCCTGATTGCAGCAAGTATACTCCCCTGAAGATAAATCTCTTAATCATTAAAAGAAATTGCCTAAAACTTTATGAGAAAAATACACACATAAATATAAACCCAAATATTAATTTCTTATGTGACAACAAAGATTTTTCAAATTTCTGAAGATTTGATGGCATGAAAAGTAAGGAAAAGGAAGGTCAACTTTCTAACCAGGTGACCCATGTCACCCCCTCTTCTGACAATAACGGAATTTGAGTTACGTATACTGAAAAAAACACCTGAAAGTCTAAAATGAGATTAAATATATTTGGGTTTAATTGGTGGTAAGGAAATTGTGTAAATTGTGGAAAATGCTTGTGGAAAAAATAAATTATTAAAGTTTTACATTTCCAAGATTTTTTCCCATGCAAATTTATGTATCAAAATATTGGAAGTCCACATACACACTTAATTATCTCTGTATAACATTGTCCTTCCCCATTTTTCTTATTGAAATGTAGCTTATACTGTTTTCCTCTGAAAATTATTTTGTAAGGCGAGGTTTCTGTGACGTGACTTGAATCTTTGTAGAACAATAGAATAAACCCAAACTTTGATACCAGTTACAATAAAGAGTCTGTCTATTGCTATGCAGATTATATTCCCCTTTCTCCTTCTTTTCCCAAAAACCAGTACCACATACCAAAACCATACAAAGTGATGCAAAGCGATCAGAGTTACCACATTCATCCTTTTGACAGCGCATTTGTAAGATAAAATTGTTTTAATATTTCTGTTTTGAGGCTGTGTTTTTAAACGGCCTGAAGAAGTGATTCGTTGCATGAAAAGAGAAGTCAAGTTCAATAAAAAAAAACAAACATGTTTTGAAAGGAATAGACAAACAGCCAACTTACTAAAAAAAAAAAAATAGAGGCCAAGAGTGAGGGTAATTTGGATACATTTGTAATTGATAAATAAAAAATTTTTTTTTTCTTTTTTTTTTTGACAAGTTCTGACTGCGAATGAAGACATTCAGCTCCATGAGGATAAAGGAATTCCAGCAAATTGATGTCAACCGGAAAAATACCACCCTGACTCATTTAAAGAATGACAATTCTTTCCAGCACATGTGTACTTTTTTTTTTTTACTGTTAAAGCTTTAAAAGATACTTGGATTAAATAGCTACAGTAACTAAACAAAACCTGAACATTGCACTTATAGAAAAATTGCGTGTACTGATGCTCACAATGTCCCATAAATGAGAACTCCTTTAATTACAATCCTCTGTGAGCACACAATATTAAATCTAAAAATATCATGGCTAACATTTTATTAGTTTTAATAATTTCATTTCATTACAATTGTTTAATTAATTAGTCATTAATTTAATTAGTCATTATTAGTTTCTCAATATAAATGCGAAATTTTCCTTGATGTTCCTTTTGTTGTTCCTACATAATATTTCAATACGATTTTATTATTTAAATATCAATATCAGTTTACCTGAATAGTTGCTTTGTTAGGACACAACTCTATTAAAAATGTTAAAACCTGCTGGAATTAAAAAAAAAAATAAATAATTTTTATTATCTTTGCCTCCATAAATATATTTAAGTGAGAACACACTTAAACTTTTGTCATATACAGAAATGTTCTTGTCAGTTGTTCAAATACTAGTAAAGGTTCGTAAACACCAAATGAATAACAGTATTGAAAAAAAAAAGAGGGTTAATTTCCTATGAGTTTGTCATTTTTAGGCTAATGATACAGAAATTAATGTTTCATGTCTAACTTGAGATAGAATTTAGGACAGTGTTTATTCAAATTTTTTTCTATTTCATATAGATTTGTATTGTAATTCTCTATATATTACTGTCTTATTCACCAAACTGTTTATTTTATGTTGCTTCTTAGTTTCAGTTTCAGGTACATTACCTCAAATAGCCCTGTCACTCTCACAGATTAGGAGTAACAACATGTATGTACCACAGTTTCTTCCCCTTTTTTTCATATTCTAATGACATTCACAATATTTCTTTTCTGCCACTGTTTTTTAAAAGTAAATAAGAGAAACTGATAATGATTTTATAAGGAAAATGATATGTTTACTGTAGATAAAAATGTGTTGACTGTAAAAGGGAAATAAAGAGCAATTAAATTTATATTTAAATCTTTTTTATTAATAACAATAATAAATTCAATTTGGAAGAATAGAAAATATATTAAAGTGTGTGTTAATTCTTCCGTCCAAATATCCCTTCAAACTTGTCTTACTTAACTATATTTTACCGAAGTTTTTGGCAGAAAAAACAATTTAAACATATCTATATAGCAGCTCACAAAATCTTTCCATAGACCTCCATAAAAAAAGAAAGGTAAATAAACCTTTCTTTTTACTCTCCAGGTAGAGAAATAAAGGGCTAAAGTTTGTGTTCCAAAAATTTGAAAGAAATAAGAAATAAATCCCTTCAAAATCCAAGAAAGTAAGAAAGATATCTGTGGCTAAAATAAGAAACCGCTCACAGGATTCATAGTTCCCTTATGTAAAAGAGCCCCAAACAAAATAATTGATTCTTTTTTTCTTGTTCAAGACAATGACAGTAAACTGAAAATTCCCTTTCTCCATTTCATAAAACAAGTAGTAGCTTGTGGAAAAAAAAAAAAAGGAAAACTACACCAAAAATCCCCAAAACAAACCAACAAAACCAACAACAGTCAAACTGACAGTAAAGGACAGTTATCAACAGTTAACAGTGTGCTACTCTGCGGGAGCATGAAGCTTCAGGATAAAACAACACAACTAAAACCAAAAACATTTCATCAGTTTATCATGGCTGTAATACCAACATAATGGAAGATAGGAATATAATGCATACATGTATCCAGTAGAACTTAATTGACAAGATTTAAACCTCATGTTGCTTGAGGGTCAGAAAAAAATGTTAAGGGGTTTGTTCTTATTGAATTGAAACAGGAAATTATAAAATCACTTGTAGTACCTCTTCTGCTCTACCACCCATGCCCCACCACCCAGCACTTCAAGTTGGAAAGTTACTGCTTCTCTGAAGGCATAACATATCCTAACACATCCTAACAACACATCTCAACAATCAGAGGTAAAAATATGACATATTTTAAAGGAAATACTACGGGCAAAAAAGTTCTCTCCTTGTCGACACCAGACACAAATATAACAGTATTTGTGTACTATGATAATAACTATTTCCCTGAATACATACCTATTGTCAGAAGGCATTGTTTGAACTAGCCCTATGTGTGTGGTTATATGAAATGACATATGTCTGAAGCCAGAAGGCTGTGCAGCAAGCAATGCCCTGTCATATGATATGGCATATGTATGCACCCAGGCTATGGGGCCGCCACATTAATAAGGGCTTTTCTGACTTAACAGATGAGCTCTCTATTTATATGATACCTATAAAATAACATTTTCTGCTTCTTTAATCTTGCTTGTAATAGGAAAGCGACAAAAAACTTGAAAGAGTAGAAAGCAAGCTCTTTCTTACTGCTACCATCTTCCAAGAAGGTGTATGTAATACTTAACATGTCTGAATTTATTTCAACCACTCTACAGTTATGGTTTCCTAAGAAAAGCCTTTTGTATGGTACTCTGTCATTTTCTGAGGTGATGCAGTTAAAAAGATGTCTTGCAGAAACTTCTGATAACACAGGAGGTGTGTGAGCTAAACTGATGTAATTCTATCACTCTCATGGAAATATATAACCATGCTGTTAAAGTACTGAAGAGAATATTAATTCATTGAGCAATGACTCAAAAAAAAAGAGAAGGTACTGGATTTAAATATATGTACTTTCTTCCATCTCTTTGAAATAAACTAATCCAAACAAGTATAATTCTTAATAAAGAGACCGATGTAATTTAAAATTAACAAAATCATGGGGAAGCACTAGTAGTGCTTATTAAGAGCTGTAAACTCCAACAAGCATGTACAGCTTCCAGCTGTAAAGCACATAACATGCCCATAAACCAATCTTCTTACAAAATTATTTAGTTTTCACTTTACTAAACAATAATTCTGAAAAGAGTAAAAAAGCATCTGTTGGTAGGCCAACTCCATAGGATCATTTTACTACTTAATTTGTCAATGACTCAAGGTATCTGTTGTGTTCTCTCACGCTTACTGATCATCTATGGCCTGTGGGATCTTCTGTTCTGGACACACACATTTTTGGACACACAATGTGGAAGTGCTGTCTCTGATGTCAAGAAGCATCACAGATATAGCAAGGTGATATCAAAGTTTATTATTGTTAAATTTTCTTTTTTTTCTTTTTTGAGAATACTGAAATACATTTCCCATGACAGTCTTATAAACATCAAACCAAATGCACCTCTTTGGAATGGGTTAAGTAGTATTAGTAGAACACATAGAAGATGAAGAAAATGAGAATGAAAATGAGTCAGAGGAGAATGGGAAGAGAAGAAATAAAGTGAGTGTGAAATTAACTTTGGTTGGTTTGAGGCTGCAATTTATTTTTTTTGCTATAATTTTTGTTATGTGTTTTTCATGGTCGCACTTAGAAAGTGCAAGTGGCCATATTTTGGAAAGTCAGGTTTCAACAGCTATAGAAAATTTTACTTCAACAAGGCATTAATTGTTAAACACATTGAAATTAAGATATTCATTGTCCCATGTATCTTATGAGTAGCCAAGTCCCTTTCCAGGGCAAATTCATTGATTTAAAATAAATTATTCAACACTGCAAATTGCTCCAGTTGATTAGTTATTGTCACAGTTATAAGTGTTTGCTTCAGCTACACTTGAGCCTATCCAGTTCAAAGGAGTCAGCTTTGCATTTTCTTGTGTCTTTGCACAGTAAAGGGCACAGATAACTGGGACTGTTCAGGCTTGAAAAGCAAGGGTTTGTGAGGATTGTACTGATGTCTATAAATACATGATGGGAAGTGATGAGGATGAGAGAGATGGACTTTTGCAGTGATACCCAGTAACAGGACAAGAGGCAATGAGCATAAACTGAAGAACATGAGATTCCATCTGCCTGCTTTTTTTTACTGTGAGGGTGGTCAAACTATGGAATAGGACACTAGAGAGATTGTGGAGTCTCCATTGTTGGAGATATCCAAAACCCAACTAAACACAGTCTGAAAATCTGCTGTAGCTGACTTTCCTCAGATAGATAAACATTAGAGTAGATGATCTCAAGAGGTCCCTTTAAACCTAAACAAGTCTGTGATCTTATGAAATAGTTTATGAGAAGTTAATAACAAAAATAATCATAACTACTCAGTTTATATGCGCCATGGCAGGATTTTCCTAATCTCTGCTATTCTATTCATATTGTGGTAGAAAAAGAGGAAAAGAAGGAATTGGAGAGAGAAAAAAAAATTAAAAAAGGGAAAAATATAAATTAGGAGGAAACTGGAAAAAGATATAGGAGAGGACAGAAACAGACAAGAAGAAATTCCGTAGAAACTCCTAGCAAAGAACCATTCAGTTGTACTGTCTGATGCTTAAACAAGAGAAGCGATAATAAGAAGGAAAATCCAGTTGGGAAGGAAGTATTTTGGAAAAGAGACCAGAAAGTTTCCAACACTTACTCCTCAAGTCCCACAGTAGACTGCTACAGACCATTATGGTTCTAGCTGTTGCAGAGAGATGTACCTCACTCTTCTTACTAACAGTGACTTGGCCTCTACATGAAGAAACACAGATGGCACCACCTCAAGTCTTTAAAACTAAGGGCAGAATATACAGTTGACAGACATCCTCAGAGAAGAAAAACCCATCTTCCCTCTCTCCACTGATTCACATAGACAAGACAAATAAATAGGGAGGGAGAATAAGAGGAATGGAAGCAGCTATCATCACTGACATTATATACATTCATTTTCAGTACATTCTCATTTGTCAGCACCTTTAATTCACATAATTTAAGAGTGAAAAACCCAAAGAATAATAATTACTGTGGTGTATCACTGTGGTGTATTCAGATTAAATCTGAGAGTAAATATATGTAACTACCAGCATAGGATAAAGGAAGTTATGAATCCTCATTAAGAATGATAATTTGCCTGGTTTCTTCTTGATGTTGTGGAAGGAATACTGCATTTTTATCACCACATTTTTAAATTCTGAATTTGAAATGAAAAAGATTTATTATGTATGTTATATTATGCTAAGTTCTTATTAAACCTTACTGCTGTTTTCATGTCAGTGAATAGCTATACTGGCTCTTAATAGATATATTAAACTAACCATGAGTTTCAGGAAACCATAATACACTAGTATTATTCTTGCTACCAAAGGTCTACCATACACAATGGTAAGGAAACTATGAATGCCTGAGTCATTTAATAACTTGCATCTTCATATTTTTGAGTATATTGTCCAAGAACAGTTTATTTATACATTAGCTAATTTTTAATAGTAGCATATCCAAGGTTAGCTACAGATACTTGTATGTCATGACCAAACAAGTCATGAGACATATCTTGAATATAAATCCACTGAATACTTTATTTGTAGTACCCTTGTAACCACAAGTTAAATGAAAATGTAAGATGTTGCATAATGATCAATTCACATTCATAAATTCACAGTAGCATTCTTTTCTTTGTTTTTGTCTGGTTGGATGATATCATTAAATGAGAAACACAAGCTATCAGGTTGAATACTGAGGTACATTCAATGAAGGACAAAGCTCCAGTGTACTGTTAAAAACATCTCAGTAAACAAAACTCTTAGTGAAAAAATTCTGTGAGGCACAGGTTAGAATATGAAAACACAGGTCCATAATAGAGACGATAGTTCAACATACCTTGGATTTGAATATCTTCTTTAAATAATGCATGCTTTTACTGTTTATGAGAATGTACTTAAACCAAAAATGATAAAAAGAGAACAAAAAAAAAATAAACAAACAAACCAAAAAACAACCCTCCAAGTTATTTTTTAGGGATTTTTTTCTGATTTCTCAATGGCAAAATGAAGCCATATAATGTCTCAATTAAAAAAAAAACACAAACCAAACCAACTTAATTTGTTGTTCATCAAACAACTCGACTCAGATATATTCACATAAGCAGTAGTTGAATGCCAGAGGACTGCTTTATAGATATATTAATTAGAGGAAACTAGTCTCAATAGTCCAACAGATAAAATATTGAAAGTTATTACCTAGCAAGAACTCAAGGAGAGATTTTTTAAATCATACCATATTCTATGTTACATTAGAGTCTTACTTTAAAGGTTACTTCCTAGCTAGAAAATATATAATTGCTCCATCTGCCAACCCTGCAGCATTGCAGTACTGTCAAAAGTGCCATATGTGGAAAAGTCACTTTTGGTCTGTTTATCTAATATATATATGTCCTGTAGAACCTGTGAAATCAAATGGTAACTTCTATTTGCTAGTTATATCTCTTGCTTCTCATGTTAATTAGTCTGCATGCACGGTTCTTCCCTTCATTTGAGTCTGGGATCCATTTTGAGTAGATGGTCAATGAGTTAGTGATTGTGATTGCTCACTGCTGGAATCAGTTTTTGCTTAGTTACTGCTCTTAGTTTTGCTGACTTTTCTCCTGGTGGCTCTTGTCCAGACTGCCCATTCATCTTGGAGTTGTCTTCACTTTTCCTTAAAACAGAAGATTAGCCAAGCATACAATGTTCACAGTGCTTAATCATAACTGTCCAGCTACAGCTACTGATTAACAACTAAAACAAAAAATTGCAAAGTTTGTTTCAGGTCTTGAGGGGCTTAACATCAGTTTTAGTGTACAAGAGAATAGAACATTTCTTAGATTTTGCACCTAAATTTACTGAAAGCCACATTACTAGAACAAAATGGTATTGGCAAAACAGAGTTCTATTTTCAGTCATCAATCTGGGGGTGGAATAAAAAAAAAGAAAGAAAGATTTGATAAAGTTTCCAGAACTTCTAGTCTAAGTAGCTGCTTTTCTGTGATTATGGTGTCTCTCCTCAAGTACAACCATTACAGAAACAAGATGTCATTTATCGACAGCATGTAATGCTGCATTATATGTTATAATTCAATAAAGCTATTCACTCTACACAAATATTATCTTCCTTTAAAAGAAGGCTCATAACCTAAGGCAGCAAGTTAATACATATTTGCCCTGCTAATATATTTACAAGCCATTTGAACTACTTTGTTCATGCATGAGAGAGTCATCTGAATAATAACGTTGTTTGGAATGACATTATGAAAAATGCTTAGTTGGAATCAAAGCACTTTTAGAAGACTTTGAAAACAGAATCAACTCTAAACTTGCACAAAACTGTCTCCAAAGCAGGCAAAAAGAATAAAAATAAAAAGCCAATATTTAAAGCTCCCTTTCTTTCTTCTGTTGATTCATTCCCTTCTTTATGAGATGGTGTGGTTAGTTATGAATCAAAAGCTTGTATACCAGCATGAATAAAGGCCCACCACTGCTCTGCATCCCAAAATGGCCATCTGCAGTCCATGCTAGTGGATAATCCCCTGAGTCCTCTGAGAAACCAGAGTAAGGACAGGTGATTTTGTGCTTGGTGTTCATTTTAGTGTGTGATTTTTCTGTGGACATCTGTTGCATAGGTGCTGCACTTGCTAAAGGACTTCAAATAAAAATGCATATATGACTATTATATGATGCTAAATCAAGAGATGCATGAAACAGAGGAGTAATACTTGCTTGATTTGTTTACCATTTTTTGCATCTGTTCTAATAACACTGTTGTTTACCTAAAGAATAAATTCTCCATTTCAAACTGACTTAAGAAGTACCGTGAAAATTCCGTGGGTTTACATTTCATAATTTTACATAAAAATTCTCTATACAAGTGCATACATGCCTACACATATAGAAAGGAATAGTCTTAATTCTTTGACAGTATAGGGAAAATTTTTTATTCTGAAGTCAGAGAAGACAAACAGGAACCTCTGAGTAATAGTTCTGAAGTGACACAGTGTCACTGTAGAAACAGAAAAAAATCATCAGCAATTCAAACATTTGACTATGTACAATTCAGATGAAAATAAACAGTGAGGTAAACAGAGATAGCTATATTGCTATGAAGACCATGATTTCCTCCAAATAATACAAAAATCTGTCACCTAAATAAAAAAACTTAAAAGAGAATTTTGCATGACATCAAGACTATTTTTAATTAGTTTCTCTTCATTTTTACTGGGCCATACATTGCAAGCTTATTTTCTTTGTTTATTTCTCTCAAATAAAAACATCTGGTGCCTTTTCCCTCTCTAGCGACAACATTTCCTTCCTTTGGGATGTGGCTTTTTATATTCTCATCTCCCCTAACACCTCGTCCTTCCAATTCAGATTTTGATAAAGTATAAACACAATTAAAACAATTTAAAACAATATAAAAACAATTATATGGAGAAAAACTTGGGGAATACAATGAAGAGACAACTATTGTTGCTCACTCCCATATGATTAACATAAGCAGAATGTTAAAGACTCATAAAATGCAGCTAAAATTAAACATTTCTCCCTCATGCTAAGAGGAGGCTTACCAAATCAGGATCTGAAACAGCACAGTGCCAGGAACTGGTACAAACTCGTCCCTCAGCTTGCACAGCTGGGATGACCCAGACTGCTAGCCAGAATTTACACATGGTTCATCTGCCTGGCTAAGCTCATATCCTTCCTGACTGGTTATGTTTTTGTTTCTCCAGAACAAAGGTTTCATACTGTCAAACCTCATAAGTGTCTCAGTAACTGAATTTTCTGTGAATATCAATTCCCTCCTCTTTCTATTGTGTGCGCTTTCAGGCAAATTCTTCTAGGCAAGACAGAAGGAATCAGAGAACTTTACTAGTTTTGTCACTGATAGGTTTTTCTGTTGAAGTGAGTCCTTGAGGACAGAGTAGGGAGATTTTTTATTTGATTGGTTTACAAGAACAACATGCAAGGAGATACAGGCTGAACATATTGCTCTTTTCCCAATCTTCTTATCTTTTGCATGAGGAAAGGAGTAGAAACAAAACCATCAAGCCCATAGACATTGGGCTGTTTCTAACTACAAGGCTGTTTCCTTGTCTCTCTGAAAATGTATGCAAATCTTACCTGTTCTTTTGGTTGTCCCCTACATAAATTTCACACATATTCAGAAATAAGATCAATAATTCAGTCTCTCCTCTTTTTTCGCTGTTCAGAGGAAGAGAGGGAAGGAGCAGCTCTCAGTAGTAGAGCAGAGATCAGCTTTAGATTTCTGCTGAAAGATTACTGAGCAAAATAGATACCTACTGTGAAGCAAGAGTATCACTACATGCCTCTAAGTATATAGGTGTGACCCTGCACCAGGCACCAGGATCCCATCTCTCCTGAAACCAAAGCTCAGATACAGCCCTTCCTCCTCAGACCAATCCAGAAGAGGTCCATCATGGCAGAGTTAGAAACCATTTATTCTTTCAAATAGCCTGAGGAAGGATAATTCCCATACTTCTCCTGTCAGTCACATTAATTTTCTTACCATAGTAGCAGGATCATTCAAATGTATTTTAAGCCATTAAGACAAGACATCAGCATCCAGAAGAACAGAAGTATTACCTTTATTGTCTTGTGACTGCAGGATGCATTACTTTTTGAAAAACAGTATTAGTTAAAGACTAAAGTAAGGCTAAAGAAGCTTGTTGCTAACCAAGTAAAAGGGAGAACAATGAGATCATCGGCAGATAAATGTAAAATGGCTACTTTGACCTTGCACTTGTTTCCCTAACTTTAATTTTAATGACTTTCTCTGTTTCTCTCTGAAAAAAAAAATTCTGGCAATTGGGAACTTCTGATGAAGTCTTGATTATGGAAACATTCACTGATCTTTCCTAAGAAGGAGATATATAAAGGAGTTAGTTTAATATATGTGGTTTACCATATCATCTATTACTCCCTCCCACCAAGATTTTATTATGCAATGTCAAGTCATCATGAAGTCAAAAACATTCACTAGCAAGGGAATGCTAGAATATGGCTTGTCTGCAAAGAAATGTTTTAATCCCCCTCTGTGTTTCATTATGATAATTTTTTAAATATTATAGTTACACTGTACTTTTTCCATATTATTGTATATCATTCCTGCAGAGAAAGGATTGTGCTTGGCTAAGCTAGTCAGTCACATTCAACTCCATTCTTATGTGCAGGATCAGTTAGTGCACAGTATTCAACCCCTGCTCTGAACACAGAACTGCTAGCTCTTTCATGAAATTTTCTACAAGGATTATCCATATAACGGAAGTACATTTAATATATTAAAATTTTTAACATCAATGTTATTTTTGAGTATTAGGGACAGAGACCGTAAAATCAAAGAATTTACTGTATGCACATAGAAAATGTAAGAGATACAGAATCTAACTTTCCAGATTGATTTTCTACCTTCATGTATCTAAAATGTATTAATTTCAGTTGCATTTATCAGTTCCTCCAAATGGAGCAATCAGCACACAGCTAAAAATTGCCTTTGTGTTACTGAATGTCATATTGATTCTTTGACAGTGGTGTAGATGGAAATGCGGATCTTTGGATCAGTAATGAACTACTTTAACTGTGTAGTCTTCATTTTCTATGCTTGCCTCTGTAAGAGGCTGAATTATGCACCTGAGGTCCCTCTGAATACTGAAATAGAGCAGGAGCTATTAGACTGTGCCACTCCGGATTACTTTGCTTTCAGCTGAGCCCTGGAAGAAATAGTTTTCCGGGTATCACTGGCTGGAAATGGGAGCTTGGGCTGACAGGCAGCTAAAATCTTCACATTCCAGGATACTTGTTGATAGGGGTGGCAAAGTCATTCCTGAAGCAGTGGAGAATCTGAATTTATTTAAAACAAAATTTTCAGCTGCTTTTTCTGTTGTGTAGCTACCATGATCCAAATATTGTCTTTGAATAGTCAGTACCCAGTAAACTTGTCACAGTGACTTTTCAAATAAAGGAAATCCCAGAACAAACAATGTTAAAGTCCAAAAGGAAATCTGTCCTTAGGTAAAAGACCAGTATAAAACAAAGCAGCAAGAAAGGGTGAAACGTCCTCTGGCTTGGAATAATGCTTTTATCAGTTTTATAATGCTTCTTTGAAGGTGGAGTAAAGACTAAGTTTGACACCAAATTCAGATTAATGTAATTCTCATAGAGAAAATGAAACATCAGAATCTCTGAATTGCAGTGATTGAATTAAAAGATAATTTATTTAAAATGGAAATTCAAATTTTGGAATACTTTCCTTTAAATTTCATTATAATAGAAAATGTTATTAAATTAAAAAATTGAACAATTAAAACAATTAAACAGTTTTTCCTCAAATTGGAACCAAAGTGAAGTAATCACTTTGAAGTATATATTGAAACTTAGCAGTAAGCAAAAGATTATATTATTTTCTCATTACTCATTCAGAATACATGTTTAACTAAAATATTATTTGTTCTATCAGGGATCGTTTGCAGCTGCTAAGGACTTTAGGACAGCAAGAAATAGAGGAGTCTCCCCCTGTCTTTCTTTACTATCTTTACTTTGCAGCATGAATCAACACATCCAATTCACACTCATGCTTCGGCATCATGACTCAGTTGTTAACTGCTCTGCTGATTGGAGTGAGGACCAATTTGGAACTTCAAATTCTGTATCCATCTGATACCAACACTTGCTAAATAGCTACACACATCAGCAGATCCAAAAAGGTGGGTGCTGCCCATATCTTTCAGGTTTGTATCTCCACAATAATCTCTCTGTTGCTACAGTGGTGATCTTCCCGTGGCTTTACATCCCTGTGCATATGTATAGGTGCTGCTATATCTCTCTGCTATATTCAGAATTAGTAGAAGGGGATTTGAGAATATTTCTCATTAGTCTCACAACTACAGCTGAACTGAGGACATTCTCACTGCCAGGGAGGCACAGCATTGCAGTCTCTTCCCACCTTCTTATCTGCATATGACAGTGCTAGGGTATTTAGACAGAAATTGAAATGACATTCTAGAAATGCAAATGATGTGTAAGCTCTTACATGGCAACAAAAATAGGAGATTAAATCCTTTCACCAGCTGTCCCACACTGTCAGATGACCCTTCCCATTATAAAACATGGTCTTTTGGAAATTTGTTGAAAGAAATGGTGCTGGCTGAATGAAATCAACTTCATCTGTAACAGAGCTAAAAATGTGTTAGCATGGTTCTCTGATTTATAAAGATCATTATTCTGGTAATTCCCTTTCCTGTAGGGACTATCAATGTAAAATTGCTAAAAAATCATTTCATTCTGTATTCATAACAAAATAGGGCACATTTTCTCCACTGAAAGCTAAAGAATAGCTGAACATTAAAAACAAACAAAAAGCAGTCTATTATCAACTTTTGAGAGAATGGTGTAATTGTACTTCAATGTATTTCAGTGACAAGGCCAATAATAAGTTTGCAACAAGAGAAAACAAAAAGGCTCCTGAACATTTACAGATTTGCCATTCCTGTGATTTCTTCCATTTTACTGCTTTAGTGATTGATACGGGAGAGTGCACTCACACTCTACAAAGTTTTATTCATATGTTGATATGAGAGGAAAAGGCAGACAATGACAGACAAATGACTTCCTATTACAGCTCCTGAAGTGCACATAGTGCAGTCTTAGTTCCTGATATGATGACATGAAGTCCACCTAGTTGCTCCTACTCACTTTTTCCGATATACCTTTGAAGAAAAGTGCAATAATATTTAGTGTTACTAAGACCTTTAATGTGCAGGATGCTTTTCTCATCCAGATTGATTGTATCATTTAATGTACTAGTGGCCCTCTCTAGCTATAGCACCTATGAATGCACAGGAGTCTGAAGAAAATAATTATTCAGAGAAAACAAAGGCAAAACTAGAAGTCAAGAAAATAATTTCAGTTTTGCACTGTAAAATGGAAAATACAAGTATGTCAGAATTTTAATCTGAAAGTAAAACATTTTTCCACAATCCCACAGACAAAAATATTCTCAATGCAATGCACAAGTGTCTAATATAAGGTAGCAGGAACGGAACAGAGCATATTTCTGTATTTGTGCTGAACTATTTAGAAAAAAAATACATGACATTACATTTCAGAAGAACATTTGTTTTCATAAGTAATTAACCATGATGGTTTGGGTGTTTGGATTTTTCTTTGCTTCAGTGTTTGAGTTTCTTTATCTTTTAATGAGTTTGTAGGAAATTCTTGCTTAGGTCTTTGACATTATTCTGCATATTTGTAAAAACTAATAGTTCGCTTAGCAGGAGGAATTTTAAAATCCATTAAAATCCATTAAACTATATGAATGTCAGATGAAAATTTTAAAGTGCTTGAAAAGTCTCTTGATTTAGAGATGAGATTTTCAATATTGTAAGTGAATTAGAAGCACAAGCTTTCAATAATATATTTTTGGAGTAAAAACTCCACATAAGTCTCTGCTCCTTATGAAACACTATTAAAGTTCTTCAGACCAGAACTCACTGGTCCAAAGTGGCTTGCACAAAGTCAGATTCACCATCACATTGTAAAGCATCTTACATCCTGCTACAGGCAAAAGAGAGATAAATACATAACTGAAAATAAGAAGGCATTGTTAATTTAAAAAAAGAAAAAAAGCAAGTCTAATAGATCCGAACTGTTAATTAATAAAAACAACTTTTGCTAATACAACAGTTAAAAATGTGATGACAAAAAACTCCTCACTGTCATATTGTTCTTCCCTGGTGGTAATGCTCACCCCTCTGGTATTCCTCTGGGTGTTTAGGTGAACAGTTTCACTTTCCCTTGAGAGGAGGATTATGAGCTTTCATTCTGAAGGCTTCAATAAGAGGACTCTGATGCTTATGGAGGGGGTCCTTTACTTGTCAGCTTTAGGCCATTTTAAGTTTGTTTTTATACCTTTCCTCTGCACAGCCCACATCCCTGTCAGTATCTCACATCTCCAGTGTGCCCTAGGAAGGTAAGAGCCTGCAGGCAGCCAGGTCAGCCAGGTCAGCCAGTGACACCCAGACTTGAACTGGGATAAGGACACCCCCAGAGAGCCCAGACCTGTTCCCACAAAGCACCCTGGAACAGAAGGGCTTCTGTAAATAGTGTCAAAAATCACATTTACTGGGTTACAGATCTAGGAAAAGAATGAAGGAATGCCAGATTAACTTGGTCAAAGTTTCAAAATAAAAAATAGAAAAGATTGTGCTTCAGAGGACACAATTTCTGAGACGCATTGTGGATACCAAAAAATAATAAGGGTTCTAAAAGTGATTAGCTCCATGATATAAATTCATGAAAATAAAAGAAAACTGCTTAGCCTTGAAATAAAAGGCACCATTTTGAAATCAGAAATTCAACGAGCTATAAATTTATGGAAGCCAGGATAATGTCTGTGCATTTGTACTCTGTGCTGCTGTTCTCTTACTCTTAACTAAGCATCTGTTGCAGACAGCATCTGTCAAAGACAAGGTGTTTGGTTTGGTAAAGCCATCTGACCCATATCTCTCTCTGTTCAATTTTACAATCAAGCATTTAAGATGTTCTGTAATAAAACTGCTATTATCATAATAAGCATCATAAAATAATTGGAAATACATTCAAAATGCAGTCCTTATATTATAACCACTCTTCATGATCTTTGCCTTTGCATGTCTGGATTTACAGAACTCTCTAAAACATTCTTTTCCCAATATGTGAATGTCCAGGCTAATACAGTGATCAAGTAACTAATGAGACAAAACCATTGGGAGCAATATGATGTTTAAGTATGTGGTCTATATAAGCTTAACAGAAGAATTCTGTGTAAAATGAATCACTCATCTTTCTTAACCCAGCTTTGCACATTAAATTTCCATTGACTAATGGAGAAAATCGATCAAGTCCATATACTTTAAATGTTCAGGACAATAAACAAAAACTTTGCTCAGTTTACAGCACTCTAATCAATATTATTACTCTGCTGAGAAATCAGCACAAGTAGGATGAGAGCTGGGAAAATATTTTAATATTACTCCCATTCTCCAAAAGGGAATTTGTGTTAGATTAACTCTATTCCCATTACAGAATCTGTAGTCTGTGTGTATATTAATTGAACTATAATATTTCAGATTTATGAAGACTTCCACTTGTCCTGGACTTGCACAGATAAAGACAAGATAAAAGGATTGAGGTTTAATTAGGTTTCAGTGTATTAATTCTTCTGAGAGCTGTCTGTCAATAACTCCTACACTGTAGGTCATGGTTCATTTTTGTTTCTATCTGGTCAAGAGGTTTGCATGAGTTTCCTTTGTTCACCTGCCCACCAGTCAAGTTATCTCTTCATATGAGGGCCTGTCATTATAAGGCACTTCCAGGTAGCTGGTCTTTTACCTAACAGTCCAATGAGTTTTGTTGTTAGCAATTCCCCTAATAATATAGGCAAAAAATATGTATTAACTTCCTAATAAAAAAGCACACCCATTAGTCCTGGGAAAATTCAAGTAACAGTTGTGCTATTTCAGCACAGTGATTTTGCCTTTACCCTGAAATTCAAGCGCTTTTTGGGTTGTCAATGCCCTCCAAAAAATTAATTGCTTCCTGTCTTACCATCTGCTGCAGCATTTCAAAGCATCTAAATCTGAGAGATTATTATTGCCCTTAAGTCTCTTTGTCCTACAATGATCACAAACATGTTAAGTGGTGTGCCCAAAGCAGGGCATGCACAAAATGGATACATACTAGGCAAAATACAATTGATATTCGCTACCTTGTATCCAGATAGAAGTGCACAACTGGTGACAGTGTGCAAGCGTTTTGTAGCATTTTAACACCAAAAGTAGCCATAATTGCAAAGAGACCAACAGAGACTTGTGACACAGTTACACAAGTAGGGTGAAGGAAAAGATATGCAAGACATGAAATCTGCAGGCATTGGAAGACAGCTTGGAAAACTAACATAATTCTGCAGAACAAGCAGGAATAGTATATGACAGAATATTAGAACAACCCTGCAAAAGAAGTAGGAAAACTCCAGAATCCTACAATCGGAAAAGTCAAGCTTAAGAAGGACCTCTGGAGACCATCTGATTCAACTTCCTGTTGAAAGCAGAGTCTTAGATTAGTTTATCCAAGCATCCACTAAGCTGTTTCCAACAAGAAAGATAACATTACATTTCTGGATAACCATTGTTTAACTCTTCCCACAGTGAACTTTTTTTTCCCCTGATATTCAGAGATAATTTTCCCTGAAACAGCTTGTGATCATATACTCTTGTCCTGTCACCTCATCTTGTAAAGGGAACACGTCTCTTCTGTACCTTTTAAGTACTGGAAGGATATGAGAACTCCCTCGCCATATACACTTCTGTTTTCTAGGCTAAGTAAATCTAATTCCTTTAACCTTCCCTCATATATAAAATTCTCCCACCCTCCTGCCTTCTTGATGGTGCCCTTGGTGGCTCCTGGACCCCTTTCAGATTTTTAGTGCCTTTTGAGCTGTGGGGACCACAACCACAGTTCCCAACTGTGAGCAGAAAACTGCTAAGCAGAATAATCACATCCCTTACTCTGCTGGCTATACTCTTGTTGATGTAGCCCAGGATATGGTTTGCCTTCACTGCTGTAAGGATGCTTTTATAGCATATATTCAACTTTTTGTCTACTGAGATCCACAGGTCTTTTTCTGCAGGTGCACCACAGCCAGTCAGACTCCTGCCCTTACTATAGCTTGGGATTCCCCCATTTGAAGCTTCTTGCAGCTTTTCTTGACCTAATCTCCCAGCCTACTTAGGCCTCTTGGTGTATCTCTTCTGGTGTATCTATATTATCTCCCATTTTGCTGTCATCCACATGGCTGACATAAATGGGATTCTTTCAACCCTGTCGTGCAGATCCTTTATAAAGAACACATAATCACAGAATCACAGAATATGCTGAGTTGGAAGGGATCCACAAGGATCACCAGAGTTCAACTCTTAGCCCTGCACAGGATTGCCCTGAGAGTCACACCATGGGCCTGAGAGCACTATCCAAATGATTCTTGAACTCTGTCAGGTTTGGTGCTGTGACCACGACCCTGGGGAAGTTGTAGTGCCCAACCACCCTCTGGGTGAAAAACCTTTTTCTAATATCTAACCTAAACCTTCCCTGACACAACTTGTCACTGGCAACCACAGATAATATTAAAATATTAATATTAATATTAAAAATAAATATTAACTAATAACATCAATAATAAAAAAAATTAGTATCCAACTTCTAAGGAACTTCACCCGTTGCTTGCTGCTAGTCCCTCAGAGATCTTATTGAACCAGAAACATATGGCAAAATAAGGATACCTGAATGAGTCTGGACTACAAAATTAGAATGTCAAAGACAGATTAAATCAGCCCCTTGGTTCCCCAGGGCTCAGTATTGGGGTTAGTTCTGCTTCTCATTTTTAACAGTGATCTGGATGATGGGATCAGGGGCACACTCAATCAGTTTGCAGATGACACCAAATTGGGTAGGAGTGTTGACCTGCTGAAGTGTAGGAAGGGATCTGGACAGGTTTGATCCATGGGCTGAGGCTATTTGTATGTGGTTTAACAAGGCAAAGTACCGGGTCGTGTACTTGGGCCACAACAAGTGATTTGGGTGTTGGTCAAAAGCCGGCCAAGGTGACCAAGGAGGCCACAGTAATCAGGGTCAGCATTTTACTGGCCAATTGCTGTGGCCAGCAGGACTAGGGTAGTGATCATCCACTTGTACTCAGCACTGGTGAGGACTGACCTTGAGTACTGGTGAAGGGTCTGGAAGCATAAGTCTTATGAGGAGCAACTGAGAGAGCTGGGTTGTTTAGTCCAGAGAAAAGGATGCTCAAGGGAGACCTTATTGCTCTCTTAGTCTACCTGAAAAGAGGCTGTAGCAAGGTGAGTGTTGGTAATAAGTGATGGGAGGAGGGGAAATGGCCCCAAATTGCAGCAGAGGAGGTTTATATTGGATATTAGGCAAAAAATTCTTCATTGAGAGGTTGTCAAGTATTGGAACAGGCTACTCAGGGAAGTGGTTGTGTCACCATGCCTGAAGGTATTTCAAAGATGTGTAGACATGGGACTTAGGGACATGGTTCAATAGTGGACTTGACAATGCTGTGTTAAGGGTTGGACTCAGCGATCTTAGAGGTCTTTTACAGCCTAAATTAATCCATGATTCTTTGTTTTTCTTTTGGGGATGGAGCTGGCACAACAATGATGAAAAAAGAATAAGGACAAAAATAGAAGGAGGCCTGTTTAACATTCTGACTTCCCTTATCAACAAACTCTCAAGCTTGATCATCTCGACCTTGGCAGTGAAGGGTCACAGCCATCGGTTCTAAATACACTTCCTATGTTCCATGGTGTTGTATGTTGACAGACAAATTAGGGTAAGTTTGTAGACACCGATTGTTTTGTAGATGTAGTGATAATGATTGATAGCTACTAAAAACTGAACACTGGCACTTTACCCAATCCAGTAAAGGTTAGTTTTGAAGCCTGAAGCTGTCCTGATTTATGGGACTTCTATCATGGTGATATCTAATTTCCTAACAGATAGGCAGATCTATGTATTCAGTTACAACAGTCATCAAACACAACCATCCAGTGTGTTATATTGGAGGGGAACTGGAAAATGCAGGTAGAGTAATTTCCAAGCAGCTCGAGCAGTGTCAATTTTCCATTTAATTGCAATAGGGATAGAAATGCTGTATTGTTCTTTGTAGGCAGTGTCCCACACTGTCCACGGGGCAATTTTTATGTTATTCACACACTTCACAACCATTCAACAATGTTTTTGTCACAGAGGTTTTCCTCACCCATGAGAACCAAACTTAAAACCGCTAAAGCTTGGTCTACCTTCCTGGGTACCCAACCTATTGTTTACAGGAAAATTCTCTTTAGGTTTCATCTGTTTGGCCTTGTAACACATTCTTTTAGCTGGGTTTAGTCAGAAGTGTGTCACTATGAAAGTACGGGTAAAATGCTTAATATAGTGCCTGTACCTATGTTCAGCCATTCCTGCAGTACTATCCATGTTCATGATCCTGAAGGAAAAGGCAGCCAAGCATATATATGAATTTTAATATATATAAAATATCTTTAAAAAAAGATGAGCAGAGATTTCTCTATATTTTATGAATCTGTATGCTAATATCCATAGATACTGCTGTTTAGAATTCTATTTTAGGGTATACTGAGGTTGTAATTAAACTGAGCCTGAACAAATTAGATCCCACTTAACCAAGACATCTTCAACAGTCCATGCTTGCTCTGTCTGTAATTTCAGTTCTAATTTCCTTTCCCTTCTCCGTTTAAAATAGTGACCTAGCAGTACCTGCAGTCTCAGCATATCACTAAGCAAATTGGTACTTGCTTGATCAGGCAAATAATAACTTCTTCAGAGGCAAATAATAACTTCTTCAGTTTCTCAGACTGTCTTCCTTTTGCCATCTCTCATTGGTTTTAATATTTAAATATGAGTTCTCATCCAATTATCACAAATTCCTGCTTTCCAAGACAAATGTTTCTTCTCAGCGAAGCTGAATTTTTAGTTAATCACAAAAATATATTGCAACATCTGTCTCAAAGTACTAAAGTAAACAGCAGCCTATCCATCAACTTCTTTGAGAAAGCTCAAAGAAGAGGTGAGATAGATCATAATTATTCTGAGGTGCTATGGGTGCTATGGATGCATGCAAGATTTCTGGAGAAGCTAATGCACAGAAAGGTCATACTACAGTTAAATACCCTACGACATGTACTTTTAACTACTAACTTCTCACTGCAAAATGTAAATTCCAAGAGCTTCTCTCCCAGCAGGTTGAAGAGGATTGAACATAGAATTGATATATATGAATTATCTTTTGCTATATATTTATTCATCACAAATAGTTAATTCTCTTCTCAGTACTCTGATGTGCATGCATGAGAGTGCATGTATGTCTGTACAGTGGTAAACTCTCCAGGTATCACAGTCCAATGCATCTATCATATAAACAGATATGCAACCACAGGTTTGTGTTTGAGCCTGTCTATAGTAGGGTAGATGGTTAACCAATATGCATTCCCAAGCTTTTAGTTAAGGTAAATGGAAAAGGGATTCAAGTCCTACCCCAAATAATGGAAGTATGACCTGGAAAGCTCAAGGCAAATCTCGTTCTCCGGACTATATTTTCTTGAGCTGTTCATGCTGGCCATCTTTCTCTATCCTAGCAGACCTGCTCTTCAGTTTCAGAATCAGGATAGAGAGTTAATGTCATTGAAAAACCTCTTGCCATTTCTACAAATCTGACTGTGCCCTAGGGCTGTGTATATATGAGAAAACATCTCGCTTCTTTAGGATAACCTTCCCCAAAGGCACAGTCAACACTCTTTCTTACATATTTTAGACTAAATCAACCTGCAGTATCTAGGACTACCTTGTTGAAAAGCATCTTTATTCTAGTTTGTTCACTTGCCTTCAGGTTCTTCCAGGCTTAGATAGGAAAATTGCTGTGTTTCCTAAAACACGTCTTTCCCTGTGTTCTTTTGTGGGCCACAAAAACATTTCTCTTTTTAAAAGAGAAGTTATTTGCTTAATTCCTATGGAAATTTTGAGTCTTTCCCTGTTTCATTTTTCCTATTCCAACCCATGGAATTGTCTTTTTTATGATTTTTTTTGCCACCATTCCTTAATTTTTCTTTGCCTTATTTAAGGTAAAAGTGCATTTTTACTATGTCTCCAGACAATCACAAGTAAGTATTATGCTCTTCGCTCAACACTTTTTAAGTTTGTGAGATACTGAATGGATCATTTTTTTCCTTCTTTTAAGAGATTTGGGTTCAAGTATAAACACTGTGAGTTAGAAGTGTAATAAAGTTTCCCCGTTGAAAAAATTAAATTTTTTAAAGAGAAAAAAAAGAAATTGGAAAGTGGAATGGCCTTTTATTTTTTCTCCTGATAAGTCACAGATCCTTTGAGCTGTAAATTATCTTGCAGAAAGTATTAATGTTTACTGAAGACTAACTTAATCAATATGAAATATGTGAAATTGACTTGAACCTGAGAGCTTACTTATTAAAATAATCTGAAAATACATTTCCAAAAGTATGATTTCCTTTTCTTCTTGCTGTGAGTCTTCCTTTCAGTTTGTGCTCAATTTTTTTTGTTTTGCTTTTGGTTTTTAGGGGTTTTTTTGTTGGTTTTTGTTTGCTTGTTTTTATAAAAGGCACTCCAGAAAAAAAATTATCTGCAAAAATATTCGTAATTTCTATATAATTAAGAAAAGAAAAAAAAAAGGAGAGAAAATACTGTTTTACAGTAACGTTCTCAGGTGGGCTTTTGGTATAGCCACGGTGATTGAAGAGGAGTCCAAGCAATTGTCTACCCTCCTGGCCTCTCAGAAGACCCTTCCATTTCTTCTTAAAATCTAACTTAAAGAAATCCAAACAAAGGGAAAAATAAAAGACGTCCACAGTGCTCTGCCAATAGCTGTCGAATAATTGCTCTTTTGAGCAAGCAGGGATGGCTCTGCTAAAATTGTGTGGCAAAGAGTATTGCATATCAGTAAAGAAAAGAACTAAATTTAGTTTAGTTCTAGAAATCTGATTCTTTGATGCAAAATAGTACTCCTAAAAAATGTTTTGTTTACATTCACTCACGCTCTCCTGGTTGAATTTTATGGACAGAAATAACGCAAAAAGCAAAAGGGGCTTATGGATGAAACAGCCCACCACTCTTTTCTGCTGGTTATAAGCTCTAGTTATATGTATTCCAATGAAAGACTTTTTTTTTTACTTTGGGAATGTATACAAAACATATTAATAGTTAAAGGGAGCCAGTGTTTATAAACAGCTTCAGATAGAGTTTTCTCAGTTTTACTGCATGTTAAGTGATAAGAAAGAAAAGTATCACAGAGAAGATAGAAGAAAAAATAGAAAAAAAAGCAACATTAACTATGCCAAAAAAGCAGTGTTCTAATATGAGGGAAATCAAAATGCAGAATATTAATCTTGTAGTATACCAAAAAGGCAAGGAGATTGGAAAACAACAAGCCATTACCAACCTTTTTTCCTAATGCACATTTAAGTAGCTTTTCAATTATTTGTAATCTTGCTTTTAATTAGAAATCCCAGCATTCACTGAGATACTGTAATTTGCAATTTTTATGTTCTTGGATATAAACACATACTCTATATCCAATAAGGAACATAAGGATCCCTAGCATGAATTCACATATCTGCAGGCAAATGTAGCATGAAACACCAGATATGGGAGAAGGAGCATAAAAGCTACTTTATGATTCTTTGCCAAAACTGCAATTTTAAGTTATGTTACAACATACACCAGACAGATTTAGATATGTGAAATTCTGTAATGCAGCAGCCGACCTAGACTTTCTGTTAGGGAATATAGTTTGACTTAAATCGGAAAGAAAACTTTCAAGATGACCCATTTTGCCGCTATTCAGGTTCTCCAAACTTAAACCTGCTGTGCAGTTTACATGCTTCCCTCCCTGTTAACCACTGACTGAGATATATGCTGCCATCTGCTTCTAATTCACTTGACATTCCAAATCAGCAAGATGCTTGAACTGACAATATAAATGCCTAAGTCATCCCATTGATTTTACCACTTATTCTCAAATGCAGGCTTGTTTTTAAGTACCTTGTTGAATGAGGACCTGAAACTACATTTAAGGAATTCATAAATATGGTTAGCAGTGAAAGCTATTATTAAATGCATCAATAAATTGTAGAAGATTACATTGTTCCTTAATATCACATTACAGAGCAAAATATTTCTGTAATCTTACTTGGCCTTCAGAAGGGATGGGCTGAAAGAAAATTACGTTAAATAGAAAAAATTACATACAATTGAATTCACACGAGGAAGCTGCCCTGTCAAACATGTATTCCTTGAGCAAAATGGGTGTATTTTTATTGACACTAAAAGTTAAAATATTGTCCACTAATGTGGTTTCATTGCTCATGCAGAATCTAATTTCTATTTATTCTGCATGGAGGTTACAAGAGATGTATATTTACTGAAGGCAGTTCAATAACTGAATGCAGAAATCTATATTTACATTTACTCACAATAATCTATCATTTAGATGCTTGTACTGCATACAGCTCTCTTATTGAAGTATATTGCTTTTTTTCTATATAATTTTTTCTGTCTTGCTTCGTGCAAACTTTCTATATACATTTCTTTACCAGACACCTTCACTTCTCTAACTGCTTCTCTTTCCAACAAACTCACTGTAGAGTAGACTCATTTTCATCAAGATCTGCTGAAATATTCTGCTTTAGCTCTTCACTTTGTTAAATTTCCATAGACAAGAATACAGAGGCAGAGGGGGGAGGGAAGAGGTCAGGAAAAAAGACGTAGATAACACAAGAAATAAAATAATAAAAAGAAGTTCATGCAATGTTTAGAGCAATGTTTTGTATCAGTGGAACATTATTACATGAGCTCTTTGTTCTAATGGGTCAGGATCCAGCAAGTATCAAATAAGAATCTCACCAGGCAGGTTTCAATCCTCCCTGGACTTCTTGACTTCCCACAGAAGGCAGGAGAAAATCAGAGTTATCAGGCTACAGTCATAGAAGAAATCACTTAAATCATGGCCTGCATACACCTTGGCACTCAAGGGGACAAAGAGAAAGAAGGCTTTCCAGAAGAGTAGTCAAACAGTCACTATCTTAAGTGCTGGCTAAGTGAAGATTATTACTAGGTGTAAACATACTAAACCCTTATAATTGCCTACTCCTTTTTTTTTTAAATGTTACATCAGCTTTATCTTCAAGCCAGTGTAAACTGTTATAACCATGTATAACCAAAAGTTATATATTTAAGAAAAAATATAGCATTAACCATTTCAACTGGTTTTCTGATAGTTCTAAAACTTTTCCATACATATATATATATAAATATTTTTTCCATATGTTGTTCTTTTTTTAAAAAAACTATTTCTAACATTTTAAGCACATAAAGGTAGGGTAAGTGTTGTTATTTTTTGTGGCTCATCACTTGATAATGTGAAAGGAAAAGCCAAAGAGACCCTAATAGGCAACAAACAGGATAAACAAACAAAATTTACTTCTGAAACCATAATATAAATTCCAAAAATTCTACAGCTGAGTAAAAGCAAAAATTTTATATGTTTTATAATTTCCTTTACTGACTTCTATTATTCTGCTAAATTTTTGCCATTTTTGTTGCCTCTAATTTCAAGGATGATCAATGAAATAAAAAGAATTTATTAAAAGTTAAATTTCCCACACAACAAGTGGCATTCAATTCGTACTTTTCGTGCATATTGGAACAAGTATTGCTATATGTGGAGTCAGGTATGTTTACAAAATGAAAGTCTAACTTTGCCTGGGAAGGGAACATATCTAGTTGCAGAACCATAGTTCATACAGACTACTATAGAACCCAGTTCATAAAGTTATGATGTGGTCAAAGCAAACCTGGATGTTTTACCTTGCTGTCTGTGATAAGGGAAAGAACTCAGTGAAATGTTGAACTTTGTCACAGTTTTCTCTGACTTCTCATTGTTCATTGCCATCCAAAACAGAACTGACTTCATCCTATATCAAGCTGGTATAAAATAGGGAGATTTGTATTTAATGGATCGAGCTGACATATAATCGCGGAATGCCATGGCTCTTTCTGGCTAAAATGTCATTATTTCATATTTCTAAATTAATATGCACAAAAAAGCAGGAAACATAGTTAATAAATATAAAGTGGAAATTTAGACTGCTGTTTCCTTAAAATGTTTCTAGTTGGTGATTGACATTTTAAACTTTTCAACAATTTGATTTGGTTAAAATTATCATATAGGTTCCAAATAAATGTGTGGTTTACTGACACATAATGCTGGCATAATGCTGGCCTGACAAAAAAGCTGTCAGACTGCTCTTAACATATTCCCATTTGATTTCCCTTTAGCTATTACAATAACTAATTGTTTTCTTGTACTATGGGTTCCTAGGTTTGAGTATGTGTTGATTAAAGATCAGCATGCATAGTAGTTGATCACCTGCTTTGTAATTACATCTCTCAGACTTCCTAGTTGAACAAACAGAGCCTGATTCTAAGTATTGCAAGGGCTTTTTATTCTTCCTCATTTATATACAACTCTCAAGGATTGAACTGACATCCAGAGACAGATGTGGTTTGCTTCTAGCAACAAAGAGTGGAGGAGTTGTTTTGGCAAGAATCAAACTCTATGGACAGGCAAATTATGCTCAACAACACAGTAAATATAGGGATTTACATCTCCAAGGGCAGTGTTATAGCATGTCTTACACTCCTTGAAGAACTGTCTGATGAAAGCTACCAGCTCTGATGATAAAGTCTTTTTTTTTCTACCATCTGCATAATTTTGTGAATTTGAAAGTCCCCTTCTACACCGAATCTTCTTTTTTCCCCAGTCATCACTGCCTGAGTGTGCTTTTTTCCACTGTATCTACTGCCACAAGTAATTAAAAAGGCATAAACTTGTAAGATTTTCATATTTCTAAAATTTTTCTTTAATTATTCTTTAAGTGATTCTCAAGTGAATTCTACATATATTAAGATAAGAGAAGACTGGAATCTTTGTGAATTATGTTGTTCATGGCAGTCTAATCTGTGCACTGTACACCAGCTGGCACTCACTAGCCAAAGGTATAAAGGGAAGAACAGACATAACTTGCAACTGCCTGTTAACATAACATTATTTATTCTGCTTAAAATCAACATCCCCGGATTTTCATCTTCTCAGTGTGGGCTTTAACTTTGGGCTTTTTTTTGTTACCTAAAGAGAATTCATAAGTTCATGTTCTTCATGATTTATTATTTGTAGGAATGCAAATAATGCAACTAATATCTGAAGTTGTCAGGCTGTAGTCAGTTCATCCAAAAGTGAATAGATCTACTGAAGTAACTTGAAATTCTATTGTTATTTCCAAAGAAAATGAAAGCAAAATCTACTCTTTTAGCCACTCTTATAGTCATTGGAGGCACAAAATCCTAAAGGCCTAAATCAGACAGGACCCATTCCTTAACAGTCTGAAACTAGCAGTCAATTCCAGGATCAATTTAAAACAAGAATCAAGAGAAGTGTCAGATTAACAGGATGGAGGGATTCTAAAATGTCCATGACAGATTGCCAGATTTTGCTGATTCTCCATGAACTGCTGGTTGAAATCAGCATAACTAGCAGGCAGAGAGTGGTGTCATGATTATTCAGGAAATCCTATAATTAAATTAGCAGAGATTGAAACAAAGAAATATATTTTCAAATTTTGAGGAAAAAAAAGATATTTAGAAGTAAAAGTCAGCAAAATAGAAGAGTTTCAGTTCACTCAGAAGTACAGTACTATTTGTGTCATGGTGTGAGAGGGGTTGACCAAGGACCAGCTCCCCACTCCTCAGCCTCTCGAGAGGGGGCCAGATGGTGCTAGCCCCTGTGCCGGTGGCAAAACCACAACACATACTCTCTGAGGGTTCAAAGTGACAGAGAGTTTTTAAGGTTTCTGTGGGAGGGCTTAGGAAGTGGGATGCAGTTGGGTAAAGGCTCTGGTGGAAGGAAGTGTCTTGGGTACTCGCCTAGCCAATAGGGGAAACAAGAGGATCAAAACCTAATAGGAACCCAGGGATTAGGGAAAGAAGAGTGAGACGACCAAGGGGGTTAGGACAGAGGTGGGGGCTGGCTCAGTGGGCAAGACAACATGGTGCTGTCCAGGGAAACCGCATGGATACCGCGTGGGGGTGGAATAAC
The DNA here is from genome assembly GCF_036250125.1 of Pseudopipra pipra. NCBI lineage: Eukaryota > Metazoa > Chordata > Aves > Passeriformes > Pipridae > Pseudopipra > Pseudopipra pipra. The sequence continues at coordinate 80,090,153 of NC_087549.1, read as the reverse complement.
AAAGCTTAAAGTGAAACCGTACAATAATAACGCAAGTCCTGAGCTTAAACTTGTAAGTGCCTCTAATTTGTCTAACTCCAGAGGGTTGCTGTCATGGTGATCCCATTCCTAAAGGTGTTCTTTCCATGTTTCATAGCTAGGGTTTTCTCCCACAAGGGTGGAGTGAGGGCCAGCTGCTCCCTGTGGCTAACTGCCACTGTGGCTAACTCTGTTCTATAACTACAGGGATTTCATAAGTTATAATTAAAAAAATGCCAGGATTTCATTTGATGCAGTTTCCCTCAAACAGGAAATCAACATGTAAGGGCCCAGTAAATAGTACTCTTTCTCAGAATGAAAACATAAATATTTTTGTTGTTTCTACTGTAACACTAAAAGATAAAGATACCTGAAAGTTAAACAGTACATCCACATTATAAAACAAAACAAACAACAAAAAAAAAGACATATAAACCACATAGTCATCTCTACAAGATATCAAAGGGTGAATTTTTTTAAATGCTTCCTCTCAACTTGTCTATGAATTACTTGTGTTCAAAAACAAATATCCTTTCTTCTGGCATTGACATATTTGATGATAACCTAAAAATATGTAGGTGAACTTTACATATACTTTGAGCCAGTTCCTGAAAATTACATACAATAATAAAAATTGCATAAAAAGGTAATTTATCTTTTAGTCATTTTCTTATCTTTGTTATATCCTAAATATATAAAAATGAAATAAATATATAAAATGTCGTCATCTTCTGTTTACCAACAACTACTGAGGCACTACATAGGCTTCAGGTGTATCTCCATTAAATTTATAGATGTAATTCAAATTTGCAATATTATTACTGTAGGCTACTTGTGAAAAATTAACAAAACAAATGTAATATAAAAGTTACTGAAAAAGCAGTTTTTTTCCCCAAATGATCATGTCTCCTATGCATTTGAGGCAACTCTTTTATCAACTAATGGGAAATAGTGAAATGATGCCCTAAAGACAGTGGCTGTTTCCTGAAAATTTTAAAAATGTACTGTTCAAGTGTTTTCACAGCTAGTCAGCTTGTAGCGCCTCATGAGGCTTTCAACTGAGAGAGATGTTTATAACAATGCAACAAAAAAGCTAGCATGTCCATTAGATGCAAAAATAAGACCAAAACAAATTGGCTAGTAAAGTGTTGAATGAGTCACTAACTATCAGCTCATGATAATCAGATAGCTTCCAAGGTGTAAAATTTGAAAAAAAATCCACGTAATTTTATTCTTCAAAATGTAATTTTGTTGATTTGAATATATATTAGATTATATTCTATGAATCTGTGATCTTGTTTGGGGCACTTAAAATTTGAAGAAGCTTATTGACTTCCATGAAGTTCTATCAAATTTACTCTGTCCTGACACTGCCTTACTGATATGAATGAATATTACTTTTTTTTTTTTTACATTACAAGTCAAATCCTGGAGGTACGAGAGTTTGTCTGTTTGCTGATACATTTGACTGCATTACTAGACTTTACCAGAATTTTAAAAGAAAAGCTATAACATTCTAAAATTACAATACTTTAAAATCTGACATATGTAGGACACACTTTCAAATGCCAGAGGTGAGAAAACATATTAAATCCCCTACTTTCAAGAAGTGGGTTTTAGTCTAATAAAGTCAGCAATATACATACAGTCTAACTGCAAGAAATTAACAGGATTAAAGTACAGAAATTAAAAGAAAATAATGTAGAAAAATGTTAGCCACTTTATCTAGATATAAAATTACATAGGGAAAAATAAAAAAAGAAGTAATACTGTTCTGTAACTATTACATGAACAAAAAGTCCAAAAAATTGTAAATATTTTGCTAATAGCAAGATTACCACACCATTTTTTAATTTTATTCTGATAATTTAATAAACCCTGAAAAAAGGCTGTAAGAGACTTCTTGAGTTCTTTAGAACACCATAAAATTTTTCCATATCTAGACTGATTTACAACATAAGTAATATAAGTTATCTGAAATAACCCTTATTTCAGACCCAGCAGAAAAATTTCTAATATGGATTTCTAAATTTCCGGAGAAAATCAGTGTATTAGAATGCTTGCTAAAATGCGTAATGGGTTTAATGCTTTAATATTAAGAATCTGCATTTCATTAATAGTTAAAATTTTCCAAGCTATGTGCTATAATATCCCTATGTGTAGAGGTATTATTGTTAGTGTAGGTTTATTGACTTCAACTATATTGCATGAGTGAAACTGGTTTTATTACAACATGGTGTGCTGGTTTTTATATTTTAGAAATTATTTCCTTTGTCCTTTAAATTAATTAATTGTGTTCTTTCTTTTCAGTTTACATTTCATCTGGATGCCATGTGCAAATTTTTAACAATTTCTACTGTGATTTATATTCTGTTCAGTATATATAAAACAGATTTAATTCTATAGAATCTCTAATTGCATTGCACAGTTTTATTTAGAGATATTTATGGAATCTTAATTTAAAGCGTATATTTAAATTACTGTTATTGGTAGAAAGGCTCTAAATATGTCAAAAGCAGTTTTGCACATACAAGTCTTTAGTTTTGGGAACTTCCATGGCCATGACACATCAGCTGTTTCCTAGCCAGTTTGCTACATCAACTTTAGTCCTGATACAGATGATACTAGATGCAGTCCTACTGTACTCGGTTTTTATAACAGACGAGGAAGGTACAGTAATCAGTGATTATTCTTAATTTAAAAATGGAACATGATGGATATCAATAACCAGAATTCAGTTAAGATGATTTAGTGATTCAAGATATTCTCTCCAGAATATTCTCTCATATGCTTTCATATTCTGCTATTGTTTGAGAAGTGAACTATTCAAGAGATCCACTTCCATGATATCATGAGAAAGGAAACAGAAATCTTTTAATTAAAATTTAAAGCCCCATGAGTACTGTGGGAAAATCTCATCAAACCATATACCAACAGGCAGGACAGAGTGCAATCTTCATGTGATCATTGGTGCTGGAGACAGCAAAGGCTAAAATCCTTCTCTCTAATTAGCTAAACTTTCTATTTTAATTGATTTGGACTGGTAGTGATTACCTGGCAACTATTAAAAAAAAACAACCACCAAAAAAAAAAAAAGTGACTTACATACCCTGCTATGATTGGCTAATAGTTTCATTTATGAGTTTAAAATGGGACACTCAATACTTTATAGCTGTCTTTCCACCGGTATTGATAAGATGGACTTTCTTGACTGGGCTTGATGTGTATTACATGCTTCTTTGTGTGACGGGCAAGGGAGGAACTTGCTGCTTTTAACTCTGTTCCATTTAAACTTATTTTACTTCTGCTTTTCAAACACTTTAAGAACAGCTCAATCCTCAGATGTAATGATGCTTAGATAATATAAGTACCCATGTTTAATAATCACTAAGAATGTCCACTGTACTAATGAAATCAGCAAGTTTCAGTAGTTTTTTGCTATATATGGGATGAAAACCCCCTCATTTAAAAGTAACATATGCAGAGTGTCCAATTATTTATTGGTAATGGTGGAGCACCTTTCAAAATTTCATTTCACTGGCAGTGCTAGTGATTGTCACCCACTACCTGACAGTCTGTGTGAGTTCTATCATGGAAGGTATTCCCATCTCGACCTGGTCATAAATTTTATTAAATAGAAAACAAGCACTTTTCCACTGTATTAAATTGTCAATGCAAACAGTATTTTGGCAGCAGGTTATCACATAGTTTCAAAATACTTTCTCTGCAACCCATTCTTAAATTTAAAGTGACTAGCAAGTAACATTTCTTAGCTACATAGAAAAAAAAAAAGCTACAGATTTGCTTACCATATGAGATACTGTACACTTGTGGGCTCACAGATGGTCAATGAACAATTCTAAGTAAATTTAATATGCCATACCAAGAAAGTTTGAAACATGACCACCTGAAGTCAGGATTCTGTATTGATATTTACATTTACAAGACACTAAATACATCCTCTCGTACCAAACTGCTGAGCATGTGAAATTTGAATTGAAGATAAATGAGTTCTAAGAGCTGAGCACTTTGAAAAAAAACAGACTTAAAAGACCTTTTTCAGTAAGTATGCACAACATATATTGAAATACAATTAAATGAGTCTAACTTTAAACATATACTTTTAAATCTTTGGCTGACATTTTCTAAAAAATATATATGACTTGTATATTTAACATTCTTTAAGGGGAAAATGAGGAGAAAACATTTGCATTAAACTGTTTCTCTAATATTATTATTTCTAATGGACTCATACATTATATTAGCTGGCAATTATACTTTAAAGCTTAGTACAAACATTGATAAACTGGTGTCTCGCAATAGATGCACAGGAAAGCAAATATTTTGGGCTTAGATTCTTATGGAAATCATAGGATGAAACTGACAAAATTCATGGGAAAAAAGGACAAGAAAATCACAGAAATAAAGTGTCTATACATTTGGTTTCTGAAAACTATTCCTCTGATTCAGTATTAAATCCCTGACTAACGATGGTGATGCACAGTATTTGGATCAAGGATAGATGTGGATTAATTAAATTATCTTTACTGATGACAAGTAATTTCTGCAAAACTTTGTGTAAATACAAATGTACTATCTCCAGAGTATCCTGTTTGTCTCTTCTCTACAGATACTCACGCACGTAATTTTTCCTAGACATGTATTCTTTTATGCCTATTTACATGAAGGTTAGTTTTTCTTAAAAAAACAGATGTATCCAGCTGTGTGAAATCTGGTTAGATGTGTGAGGTGGCACTCCTTTGCAGCTGAACTTTACTTTTAAGAGGTAAAGTTCAGCTAAGGGCATGAGTTCAGTTGGATATGACAACTCATGATATGGTAGCACAGGATACTGACAACTAACACAGGGGCTAAGGGCATAGTGTGAAGAGAAGGCAGAAGTGAGAGTGACAGGACAAAGCCATAGCAGTTCTTGGAGGCTGTGCAATTAAGATGGAGAGGAAGTTCTGCCTAGGATTGCACTATTTGTGACAAAACAAGAGACTCAGGGAAGTCACTGACATTGTTTCTCACACTGTCATTTGCATCCCGCCTGGCAGATGTTTGCTTCCAGTGACCCAAGACAAGCTGTTATGATCTTGTGAACAGGTTGGTGCCCCGTCAAACAAACAAAAGTAAGAGTTCTGTCTGTCTGGCAGTTCTCTGCTGGGCACATCTTTTTAGTCTGAGTCTTCCATCGCAATGTCCTTCAGAACACGAGCTATATCTGAAAGATCAAAATCCATAGGAATTAATTTAGATAGGTGGTTCCTGGACATCAGCCCTACCTAGCACTTGTCAGGAATTACATCTTCTCAGCACGGTCTCTGCTCTGCTGCTGATCAAAACATTTGCCCTGGAGGAGAAAGGTGAGATGACTTAGGGTATGAAAATAATGCAAGTAGACTATCAAGAAGTTTATAATGACCTCCACAGAGAAGAAACATAAACAGGGAGCTCAGGAATAGAATGGTAAGAAGACAGGAATTTTGATGTGAGTGCCCAACTCTCTGCAGTAAGTTAAGTAAGTAAGTAAGTACCCAAAATGGACTGGACTGAGAGAAGCTCTGCAGCAGGGTGATTGGGAAGTGGTGGTTTGGGAGTACTATGAACTCTGAATTGGAAACTTAGCTTATGTACCACCATTATAGACCTCTCCACTCAGATGCAGGGTTTGAAGAAGACACTTTCCAGTGACAGATTAGGATCAAGGGAGAGGTTATTTTCAAAAACTTAATTTTATAAAAGTTCATGGGGCCAAATGGGCTACATCCAAAGGTACTGAGAGAGCAGCTGGATGCCTGTTTTCTATCTTCTTTGAAAGGTCATGGAGTTATAAATTAGCGCCCCTAATGTTTGGAAAAAGCAAATGTTCTAAAAATCCAGGGAACTACATCCATCATCAGCAAATTTACAGATGACACCAAGTTGGGAGGGAGTGTCAACCTGCCGAAAGGCAGGAGGGCTCTGCAGAGGGATCTGGATAGACTGGAGAGATGGGCTAACTCCAGTGGGATGAAGTTCAACAAGGCCAAGTGCCGGGTCCTGCACTTTGGCCACAACAACCCCCTGCAGCGCTACAGGCTGGGGACAGAGTGGCTGGAGAGCAGCCAGGCAGAAAGGGACTTGGGGGTCCTGATCGACAGGAGGCTGAACATGAGCCAGCAGTGTGCCCAGGTGGCCAAGAAGGCCAATGGCATCCTGGTCTGGATCAGGAACAGTGTGGCCAGCAGGAGCAGGGAAGTGATCCTTCCCCTGTACTCTGCGTTGGTGAGGCCACACCTTGAGTATTGTGTTCAGTTCTGGGCCCCTCAGTTCAGGAAGGATATTGAGGTGCTGGAGCGGGTCCAGAGAAGAGCAACGAGGCTGGTGAAGGGACTTGAGCACAAGTCCTATGAGGAGAGGCTGAGGGAGCTGGGTTTGTTTAGTCTGGAGAAGAGAAGGCTTAGAGGCAACCTCATCACTCTCTTCAACTACCTGAAGGGAGGTTATAGCCAGGCGGGGGTTGGTCTCTTCTCCCAGACAACCAACAATAGGACAAGGGGACATGGGCTCAAGCTCTGCCAGGGGAGGTTTAGGTTGGATGTTAGGAAGAAATTCTTTACGGAGAGGGTTATCAGGCATTGGAACGGCCTACCCAGAGAGGTGGTGGATTCACCATCCCTGGAGGTTTTTAAAAAGAGATTGGACGTGGCCCTTAGTGCCATGATATAGTAATTGGAGTTGGATCAGGGGTTGGACTTGATGATCTTGGAGGTCTTTTCCAACCCAGTCTATTCTATGATTCAGCCGCACTTTTACACCTGGGAAAATCATGGAACAAGTCTTCTGGCAGCATGTTTCTGAGCACAAGGAGGACAATAAGGACCTGGGAACAGTCAACATGGATTTACCAAGAGTAAATGATGACTGATAATGTGGTTGTCTTCTGTGATGATATCAGGGACCAGCAGCCCTAGTGGTGCTGAAATGGGCTCCATTTCCAGGCAGGAGCAGCAAGAGCTAACAATGCCCTCAAGTCTGTGACACATTCTTTCCCTCACTCTGCTCTATGTACCAAGGTGAAATACTTTTCTGAATCTGCAATTTCTTTCTCTTTGATTTCATTAGAACATTCTAATTTCTGTTGTTCATTCACTTCATCTTTTGTCTTGTTTTTGATATATGACTAAACCTATAAAATCCTGTATGTGTCAGGATCTACAAATAATGAATCAAAATCAAAGTCACTCACCAATTAAATTTTAGTCCGAGAAGTAAAAGTAACTATGAAGTTCTATGTTGCTTCTCTGTTACTAAGGAAGAAAAAACATCTGTATCATAGTCTATGAGGAGAGTTCTAGTAGGATCTTTTCATCAAGTAAGACTTGATGAACCTTTGAAGGACAGAGATCTTTATAAATAATTAATTTACATTTATGTTCACACCACTGCTAACTAGGTCCAATTGACTTTAAACGAGACAGGCTGTTACTTTTGGTTTGTATTGTATTTTAGCTACTCATCCGTAGATATTGATTTTAGTTTCTAATAATTTGTTCTGTTATGCTGATATAAAGGCAGTATTGTAAGTGAAGGCAAAGAATGCAACACAGAACCTAAACATTGCTTAAAAAGTAATGGTGTCCTTTTGGTCAAGAGCAAAAAATCATGCTGGTACAGGGTCTATGTTGCGTGCATTAAAATACATTTTGCCAGCTGGAACACTGAGAATATTTACAGTATGTTCACAATACGATTTATTGGAGTTTACAGCTCTGGGATGTGTACATTCTCTAAGGTACTAGATTGCCTGGAGCCTACACATTTCTCCATGTTCTTAAATCACTTTCAAACTACTTCTAAAGTATATTAGCTATACTTGCTAAGCCTTCTTGTTCTCTGATAGCCAGAACTACAAGCACAATCTGTGGAATCTATGTGAACAGATGGATGTTAAAAAAAAAAATCTGAAAAAAGAAAGCAAACTTACCCATGTGAATTCACCCCAAATGAATGACCAATGAGTTGTAGATATGATTTCTACAATAAGTGGCAATGTGTTAACACTTTTGTACTACTGTCAGCAGTGCCTACTTGACAGACATTTTTTTGCATATGCACAATATGTTCAGAAATAGTACTCATTTTGGTGAAGAGCCAGTATTTAAAGGCTGATAAGTGATTATGAGGTTCCCATAGTGAAATACAGCCCAGATTCATCATAAATTAAAGTGCATTTGTGACACAATCTACCTTCCTTAAACAACATGGATGGGGAGCGATTTAAAAAATCATTTTAAATAGTTTTCAGCATTTAAATTCTACAACTTTTTAAAACAATATTGTGAGGTCATGTCTACCCAAGAGGGGTTAAATAGACATGACTTTGAAACCATATTTATTATTTGGGCAAAATAGTACACTAGTGCAAGCACAGATTTCTGAAAATAAGCCTTTATAATGGTTTTCTGATTAAAGAAATGTCCCAGTACTCTCTAGCCCAATTTCCTCCTAGATATGTTCATATATTGCAACTAAGTTCTTCTTTAAATGTTTAAGAGACTGTATTCTGCTTCAATGAAAAGTTTCTTGACCTGAAGACTAATTTTCATGGTTCTTTTATGCCTCACCTTTTTTAAACACCCTCTTAAAACGATACTAGAAAAATATAATATTCAAAAATCCATTCCAACAATCAATCTGTGGGGTTCATCAGTAGGTCAGTACTCCCCTATGCATAAATCTAATGTTTACTTTTTTTTATATCACATAATCAGACAAAGTCTTTACCATGTCATATTCAGATTTGCCTATTATGACCTCTACATTCTTTTCAGAATCACTGTCACTCCACACACAAACATTTTAATATTAACTTTTATTTTATTCACAGGATGCATTATACTATAGAAATTTGCTAATAGACAAAGGCCTTGCTAAAAAGCAGCTCATAAAAAAAATAATGACAATAAAATCTATCAGAAACAGGCCCTTTGTACAGACACTAAAATTGTCCACAAGGTAAGTGTGCAAATTAAATGTAAACTTCCTTATCACAGGTGAGAAATGTCACATGAGATAAGACAAGGAAAGAAATGCATGGCCCCTAAGATGATTCGAAACAGAAGAAAAAGTATCATATAATTGTGATTTACATGTTCTAGTATACACTAAACTTGTTCTAGTTCATCCTGCTGTACCAGTCCCTAACAATTCATTATTTACTATTACATTAATGCAACATTTTACCTTGCAGATGGGCTACCAAGCATTAAACTGCATCAACCAGTTTTCCTAATCCTTCTAAGAAAACAAATTCTCCATATAAGAAACAGTCATTCACTGTGTAGGTATGCTTGCATTCCTCCTTTCTAGATTTATAATCGTAATATGGCTGTACAAAGTAAATGCTAAGTATATCACTTACCAAATAATCTAGATAGTGTTTTTTTGAGTGTGTTCTCTGCATTACAACTCATTCCACTAATTTTTATGGCATATATAAATCTTCCTAGTGATAGCTTTCATGTCTATTTCCAGATGACAGATTAAAAATATGAAATTGGACTAGTTCAGACCCCATGGAAAATGTTTGAAATATGCTCATTTGGTTATTATTTTCTTCAGCTGACAGTTGTAGAGAATTACCCAGGTCTTAGTTAATTTAGAAATGAATGATACATTTTCTAGTCATTATCATTTACAAACGATATCCTAGATCCACATTAAGAAAATTTCACATTCTGCTTTTTGTTGTAACTGAAATGTGACCCACTCTTACATAAATCAGCATAAACCTTATTGTATCATTTATCATAGAAATATAGAAAGTTTTGGATTGCCCTGACCCAGGTGCAGGACCTTAGTTGAAGCAATCCCAACTACTTTACGTGTGTTCTCAATTTGAAGTAGTCTATGCTTAATAATATACAATACCTGAAACAACCATAGAATCATAGAATCATAGAATCAAGTGGGTTGGAAAAGACCTCTGAGGTCATCAAGTTCAACCCTTGATCCAACACTGCTGTGGTTACTGGACTATGGCACTAAGTGCCACATCCAGTCTCACCTTAAAAACCTCCAGGGACGGTGAATCCACCACCTCCTTGGGCAGCACATTCCAATGTCTGATTACTCTCTCTGTAAAAAATTTCTTCCTAATATTCAACCTAAACCTGCCCTGTCACAGCTTAAGACTGTGCCCTCTTGTGCTACTACTGGTTGCCTAGGAGAAGAGACCAATACCCACCTGGCTACAACCTCCTTTCAGGTAGTTGTAGAGAGTAAATGAGTGGTAAAAAAAAATACATTTTACACACTGGTTTACATACTGTTCATTAATACATTATTTTTACATACTACTTTTTAAGTTTCATATTCATTAGTATTTACACACTACTCATTATTATAATAACCACTTTGTAACAAAAACAGTCTTTAGCTATGCAAGTAATCTGTGTCTAAGCCATCAGGGTGTCTGAATTAAAGAGCACCAGTATTTTTGTCTTCTCCTCTCCTTCTCTGTTGTCTGAGAAGCTGAGGTTTATCACTACTTTGAAAAGCAATTATAAATAAATATTTACAAAATGAAGTCATTCCTTATTTGTCTTCATTTATATATGCTTTGGAATAATTGATAATTGTGGGCTAAGTAGCTATGTTCTAAATGCTGTAAGCCAACATACATGAGGAATTGAAAGATAAGGCATATTTCTAATGAATTTAAAAAATTTGTTTCGCTTTTACTTCCCTTGTCTAATTTTATTTCTGAGAACTGTGTCATAATTATGGATCTATACAGACATTTTTTAGTTATGGTGAAAAGATCATGTTGAAAATATTGTGATAAGCAACTCAGTATTTAGCATCCATGTGGCACTAAGGATTTTTTATATTTAGTTCCTGATTTTAGAAAAGAAACATGCATTTTATAAGACTATCATATATTAATTCTTATTTTTCAGTTATTTAGGCAAGTGAATGTAGTATGAATAATATTTAGGATTCTCGTAATTCCTATACATATTTACTATTCACCTCTGTCAGCTACAGTAAGTCAAATAGGCTAAAGTCTTTCTCAAGGAGAGATTTGATGTCAAATCCAACTTATGACTCTACAGGACACCAAGGCTGGCTAAATCTTGATATACTTCCCACATTCTGTTTTTCTCCAGGAGTAACTACCTTTTCTCTGAAAGCAGTGTCACGATGGGCTAGCATTATAGAGTAGAATGAGAGAGTTACATCAGGAAACATGGATAAAAGAGTGAGAGTACCTGTTTGCACATTCGTTTTGTGTTCTGCATTGTCAGCACCAGGTGATACCTTTAAGCACAAAAATCAGATGGAGCGCAAGGGATACTTGTCCACTTCCTATGCACTACATCTTAAAATCAAGGTACTTTCATTGAAGAGCAAGAGTCTGGATTAAATTTTAGAAAGAAGTAGCTAATAATTGTTAAAGTACACATTGCCATCTTAGAAACTTGATTTTCAAGTGTATATATGGAATGATAGTGCTCTACGGTGAACTTACCACTGGCTGCCACAAAAGAGGAGCCCCGAAGAGGAGATACAAGGACTCCCTGAAGCAACATCTCAACCTTGGCCACACTGATCTTCATCATTGGTCTACTCTGACCTCCAATCGGGAAGTCTGGAGACACACTATCTATAACGCTGCTACTTCCTTTGAGAGCACACGCAGGATCACCATCGAAAAAACAACGCAGAAAGAGCCGTGTCTTGCCAATACCATCCAAGGAGTCTTTTTGCTGTGCCTTTTGCAACCGGACTTGTCTATCTCACATTGGCCTCTTTAGCCACCAGCAGCAAATGCGGGTAAAGCCCTTCCCAAATCTTCATTTGTGAAACCTAACCATGATGATGAGAATGGTAGTATAATAGAATCATTAAGGTTGGAAAAGACCTTTAAGATCATCAAGTCCAACCATCAACCTAGCACCATGATCTTTGAAAATTCCTTTCAACCCATATCATTCTATGATAATATGATTCCATGATATATGTTGTTTTGATAGATAACATTTTGTTATTTAATAATGTTTAGCTCTCTTTATGGTTATTTTACTTTATCTTTGAGCTTAGAAAAGAAAAAAAAATCTTTATTTGAGGAAAGAAAGATCCCTATTAAATACTATTCCAGAATGGTTTTAGAAAATCTTTACATTTTAATCTTTTTGACAGCCTCTTTAAATAATCTGGTTATTGGTAGGGTATAATTATATCAGTCTTCCATCAATTTTCACTTACACTGCTGCAGTTCACCAGAATTAAATGGATTATATGTGATCATTAAGAACTGCTAAATTTAATGCCATATCAGGAGGTAAATTACCTTAGTGATATTTTAAACCCTGGTGAGAGCTTTAGAAACGGTGCAACTATAAAACTATTCGAAGAAAGCATTGGAGATAGCTCAGTGAGCTGAGTGGTTTTGCCTGTAAATATTACTGGCTCATTTTAATTCTGTTTGTACCTCAAAACTGCCTGTGAACATTTCTAGACTCTTGTTCTTCTGAGTTATATCTCACTTCCCTTTCTTTTCTCCCCCAGCTGCTTCTGGTATATTTTTGAACTTGATTCAATAAGAAAATTGAAAAGACGTATCATAGGGAAGATGTTGCAATTCTTTTCTTCAGTATTTTCAGGTTGAATGTACTAATCTCTGTCAGTAAGAATGTCATCCCAGGGTAGAAGATGTTGTCATCTGACTTCAGAAAGAAATTGTATTACCTTATGAAAAAGATGGCATTTTCTACTCCTGCTTCAGAAAACAGCACTTTATGTGGATTTTTGTCTGGAAAAAAAATTAATCTCAACTTCTTTTGATTTTAATTTTTTTTGATTAAGCCTATCCCAGCTATGCTGATGCTTTATGATTCTGCAAGTATAAATTATTATGAACATAAACTTTGTCTTTACACAGACATTCTGTTACAAAGATATAATTAATTAGATCTTCTGTGTGCATTTCAGTGCAAGTTCCATCAGCTTTGTAAAATCCTTTAACCTACCAATGAAATTCAATGAGTAGAAAGAGTGGAAAAATGTAAAATCAGAAATCTAAAAAGAGGTTTAAATTTAAATTCAAACAAGATAGGTTCTTTTTTGAAGGAAAAGCATTTTTTAAGTTAGCATTTTAAAAGCCTGTCTATATAACCTGCATTTTCATCCTAGACTTGCATTCTTGTATTGCTAAGATTCAGAATCACAATTCAGTCCTATGAATTGGAAGGTAAAATTGAATCTCAATCGTTTGCTGAAAGGAACTCTTTTCCTTTTACATTTGTCTTTATCCTTCTTTATAATTTACTAATATAGAAGTATTCTGTCATTAATTTCATTAAATTAATCAGCTATACTAATAGGCTACAAAATATTTGAAAAATGCTTGTTGATACATTATTCTAATAACCTGATGCTGGAAAAATTGAACAACTTTGGATTGGTTCTTAACTAGGTGAATCTTCATGTTAGCAGAGCTTTTAGGCTGTTTTCCAATACTCTTCCATGCTCATACTGAAAAAACGCATTTGATGAAGTGTAATGAATTCTCTACTGGATACTAAATAAGTTCAGTGACTTTAATTATTGATTTTAGAGAATATAATTCAATGTAATATACTTAGATTTAATCAGCTAATTGATAGCAGCTGGAAATACTGAAATAAATGATGAAATACTATGTAGACATTAAGAAAAAGATGTGGACTTAATGCTCTCTGAAAAAAGTGAAGAATTATTTGCTAATTACAGGCTAAACAAGATGTAAAAAATGTTTCTGAAGTATTCCTAACTTGTACTATGTATTTTATTACTTTTAATATAAATGTAACCTGTATTTATGTCTAAAAACTGAATCAAGAGTGTCTTGTCCCTTTATGATTTTGGATTGTATTGAAAAAAAGGAGAGGACATAGATGTACCAAGAGGAAAGTGCTCAGAAAGTGGACAAACCTAGGAAGACTGTCTGGTAGTGACAGTTTTTATATGCTTCTCACACAGTTGTTTGGACAGAAGTTTAAATAAAATTTTCTAATTTAACTTACCACCCTGTATGAGATCACAGTCAATGCCATTTGAAGATCTTATTCCAAAGCTGCAGAGAAACAGAAGATACCTTTTTTTAGATCAAGGGGGAAAAAATATTCAGAAATGGAAGTACTTCTGGTTATATGGACTTTAGGTGTCACCACTGATAAACCACACCTGCTTTTTACAACATGGTAAATACATGCATGAGAAAGCACATACAGAGTCACAGTGATATTATGTAACTTCAATTTGAGCTACATCAACTTGTGTGTCTCCGTGTAGTGACTTTTTTTTTAATATTTCCACTATTGATTAGAATGTATAAAATGTACTGTGGTTACTTCCAGTGGCTACTTGTTCAATAGCTAAACCATTTGTTTACAATTAATAACCTTTATACTTAAGTCCGAGAGAGAATTTTTAGTTTGAAACAGTCTGTTTCCCATCAGCACTGTTTTAATCCTTAAAACCGGACATGTGTGCTCCTTAACAGCAGTCCAAAATCCTTAATATTAGCAGTGGCACAGAGATCTGGAACAGATCTTTCTGCAGCAGGCTCAGCACCAGCATGGAAGCTGTAACTGTAGCCTAAGATTAAACCCTTTTAGAAGACCTTTCTCTCTGGACAAGCCCCTGCTTCTGAAAATCTACCTTGTATTCTTTCATATTCACCTGGAATAAAAGGGATCTCTCAACCAATGTTTTTTCTTCCATTTTACAAGATGTTAAATTGCTTCTCAGGTTGAAAATTTCCTGTAATCGCTAATATATATAAGTTCTAGTGAATAACTGATAGTCTGATAGAAATTTACGGTAGCGTATCAAACAGCAGCTCACCAGAGGACTTTGATAAACAAACCTTCCCTGACTATTAGGACACTTTCGCAGTACTGAACAGGAAGGAGAAGCAGTACTCTGTAAAAGGTACCCAGTGATTATTTGCGAAAATTCCAGTGTACACAATGTAACCTGAAATCCATTTTCTCCCCTTTTTTGTCTACAAATTTACTATCAATCACCCCCTCTTTCTGCACAGTCTCTGAACTTCAGAAATCATCAACAACCTGTTAGCATAGCAATTAGTGTAAACCCGAGATCAGTGGGTGACAAACAGCTGTTGCTCGCAGGTGGAATTATCCTGTAGCTTTTATTTCTAGCAAAATCTTTCACAAACTTTTAATGTATCTCCATGTGGGATTGCCTGTCATTTCAGAAAGGTGACTTGGAACATTAGGGGCCAGGGCTATGACCCATGATACCATCCCATCATGAGTAGGCCAGAATCGAACTATTAATGATATTACTGTCCACTGCAATATCAAAACTGAACATTAGAGTTCAGCTTTGTACTTGATTTTTTTCTCTCTTGTTGAAGGCTTGCCGTATGAAATGTTCATGCTTTCAATTTTTCTGCATGATTTGAGCTTCTGTATGTTCACAGAAACTTTAAGGGCCTGACACTTTTATTTATGCAATTACTTCAAAATTGTTTAATGATGCTGAGTGGAACTACTGGCAATAAGGACAGCTTGTTTATTTATTCATAACAGAATTACTCTCATGCTTTGAAATTGGGTATATTGCACTTTTCTGTAATAGCTTACTGTTTACTCTAACAAATTTTGGTTCTTTTCTCCTATTTTGGAAATGTTTTCGGAAATTGATGTCTCATTAGAACCTTGGCAGGTAAAAAAGTGAAGTGTTCCTAATGTTTTCTTCTAATAGCATAATGCAAAGTATTGCAATAGGTTAGAAAAAATTGGTCAGTCTAATCCACCAGTACTTGACAGATTTTGAAATGTTCTAATTATGTTACCCATATGTTTAAATGTTTCTTGGCTTTAGGCCAGAACAAAATACATTGCAGCTGAAGTACTGCTAAATAAAATGAACTAAATAGTCTTCATAAAAAACTAGAGCTACTGATAGTGAAAATTTAAATTCCATCTTTGTCAACTGATAGTCCTTCAAAATTACTTAAGGGTAGACTCTGTCTACATGTGGAACTGAAGCATATATACGAATAAACAAACAAACAAATAAATAAATAAATTAAAAGGACTGAATTTTCCTTACCACTTGAGAAATCAATATTAAGACTAGATAGATCTGCTGTTCCTAGGATGAGGAATTCTATTATACTACTACTTGTACATAAATTTTTTCATAGCTATAGGTAAGTCCAAATAATAGAAAAATGTAGGCAAACACCTGTTTGATTTCTGTTATATAAAGGAAGGAAACGATGTATTCTCAATATATAGAATCATAAAACCATATAAAGTAACATATGAATATTCAAGAACGTTTTAGAAACACAATGTTGCTTAACCAAATATATAAAGAAAGAATTGCTACTCAGTTATGAAGTCTGATGTACTATGTTTGTAAGAAACTTTTTTGCAACTATTTCTTTCATGTTTATGTTTTTGTTAATACAATGTAAATCAATTTTATTGAAATGCAAATGTTTCTTAGGAAACAACATAAAGTTTAAGTCAAAAGCAGTCTTATTTCTTTTGTTTGAAATTGTACTAACTAGACCTCATGAGGATTGGAATTTTTTAGATTGTGTTACTTGTGCACTTTTTCCTCCAGCAATGCCCATTACTGAAAGAATGAGATTTTCAATTCAACAAACACTGTGTAAAAACCAAACAGCATAATGCTACTTTGACCTTTTTCATGTTCTTTGTTTTAATGGCTGCTCATGTACTTTGCTGCCATGGCTATTACAACCTCTGAGGATAAAATAAAAAAATGGCCAACCAATCAAAACACATTACATCTAAAAAGTTAGAGTGCATGTGAAGGTTTTATGGAGTATTCGTCTTCTGGATGTGCATTTTAAAGAAAATGAAAAATTGAACAAACTCTCACTAAAAAGGTTGTTCAGGTTTTTTGTTGGTTTCTTGCAAATAACTTGAAAATTAAAACATACTTTCTTGCAAGAAACGTATTCTATATAATGAAAATATTAAAAAGATGCATTTGTTTGAAGAAGAAATGTGTACAGACAAGAAGCAAAAAATAAACATTGGAGGTTACAAAACATAAAATGACAAAGTGAGTCTCAAATGCTTGATATCATGGTTGAAAATGGACTTTTTAAAACATGGTCTTTCTGTCAGCTTGACACACTATTAAATTACCTTGAATTCTTAACATTATTTTGTTACTACAATGTAAGGAAGAACATTTCATTAGTATGTATTGTATCTTTAAGGCCCTTGTTTGTCTTTTTTTAAATTAGTTGATTAGTAATAGCACAAGCATAATTTTTGAGAATGAGTTTCATTTCATTCTAAAATAAAACAGCTTAAATATATTTGGAAAGTGCCTGGTTTTATTCATTAACTGGTAAAATTTTTCAGATTATTACCTTAGATACAGATGCCAACATCTGAGGCATTAAACTTGGACCTGAAACACTAGATAGGATAAATCCTAATTTTTTTATGTCAAAGTTAATATAATTAGAGCATAGTATTTTAGAGCTGTATTTTCATTCATATACCTTACCACAAAAAAATTGTGCTTGTTTTCCCCATATCTTTGCCTATAGGTCTATTTGAGGACCTCACTGTTCTAATGGATATGAGACTTTCTTCTCATGTCCTGCCTATATTTTTCCTTGACCAAATTTTCTCAATAAGTTCTTGTGTCAGTTCATTTTTTTCTTTCCCAGACTGAAATATCAACACATGAAAAGCCTTTGTTCAGGTTAGCAGTCTTTGCTCTTTCTGCTTCTAACAATTGTACATACTCTGAAGAGTCTTTACACTGTACTTTAGATGCAATTCAACAAAGCCTCTCAACAATGTTGATGTCTTAGAGTATTAACTATATAAATCGAACTGACCAAAGGGATGTTCCATACCATATGACATCAGCTCAGATATAAAAGCTAAGGCAAGGAGCAGGAAGGGGGGTATTCATTGTCTGCAATGACTGCCTGCTGAGGAACTGTCACGCATGCCGAAGCCCTGCTTCTCGAGAGTGGCCAACCATCGCTGCTGACGGGAAGTAGAGAATAAACCATGTTAACTTTTCCTTTTGTGCGCACAAGCTTCTGCTTTACTTTTTGCTTTAAATAAACTGCCTTATCTGTACCCATGAGTTGTTTTTCCACCTTACTCTCTCCCCTCTCTGGCTGGGAAGGGGAGTGATAGAGCGGCTGGGTGGGCACCTAGTGTCCAGTCAAGGTCAACCCACCACACGCAACAACCTAGGCAGCTGGCACTTCTGAAAAATCACACCATCCAGAGATGACTGAAGAATTCTTTCTGAATGGATCTCTCATAAATGTCTTAGTACCTGAAAATGGAATTTGACTGAAATAATTTTATTTTCTTTTATATATGAGTATTTCTCATTTAATGGAAATTCCATGATTAGATGCCTTTGATCATATCATTGCCAGACATCTCAACTTTAATCCTGTCAACATATGATGCATCTCCATCTTGAGGCAAAGACTCTAGTAACATGCCAGGTGGTTTAAAGATATTAAATATTAATGGTTGAGTGTAGAAATTTCTTTTCTAGGAAGTTTACTGGCAGTTGTAAAGTTTCTCCTTTTGAACACTGTGAAATGAACTGAAGCTGTTAGACTTCCAGTAAAGAAAAAAGAAATCTGAGCCTATCTAGTTCTCTTTAAATGGCATTGTAATTTAGTTCTAATTGCCAATTTGAAACAATGCTGGAGTCACATGGTCTTTAAATATCAAAGGCTCTTAAGGCCATGTGCAATATTTTCTTTGTACTAAGAGACTATTTCCTCGTGGGAATTTGAACTTCTTTTTGTTAAATGCAATGACTTGCCTTTAGAACCACTGCTGAAATAATGCATAATTCCTCTTAAATGTTTCTGTCAGTATTACCTGCGTCCCGTGATAACTGGAAAATAATCAAATCAAACCTTTACACATAAGACTCTCATAATTAAATAGATGCTATTAAATATAGACAGATGTATATTTTATGTGTTTGTTTACCATTGTTACATAACATGACTGATGATTCTGTAACAACATCCATGTGGCACAGGACTAAAACATTCTGTGGTTGTCAAGAAACCGCAATGGGAAAACTTACTAAGCAGACACCTCCTTAAGAATATTAAGTGAACAATCCTGTGATTATAGCAGAAGCCTTGAAAGTGTATGCTCAGGATGAAACCTGAGGTACTCGGAATAGAAACACCAGGTATGACCAACTGACCAACACAGATGCAAACTGGAGAGGAGCAGGCTTTATAACTGGTAATTCTTATCCTGTAATGCTATATGTGCTTATGATAAACAGCCACTGTAATTTTAGCATTTGGATAAAATATTTCTGTCTATGTTTGGTTAGTCTTTGTGGATGGGCAGTTAAATGCAGTTGCAATGGTTCATCTCTGGCAGTTCAAAACAGCCAGTGATTCAGTTATTTATGGTGCTACTTTCCTCCTCCTCAAAATTCAAAAGTGAGGGAAGACATTTGTATCCAACTTACAGTCAAGAAATTATTGTATTTCTTTAAATAAGATCCAGCTTTTGTTTGAATGTCCTCTCATTATGTCCTGTTGCCCCATGGGAATAGTGTTGCAGCTCAATAAATATAATGTGGCCATCACCAGCAGAAACCTCCTTGTTCTGCAGTGCCCCAGGGGTACAGGGTCAGGAGATGGGGACAGGGCCTGATCTGGTTGGTGCCAGCTGCCCTGGCTGCCTGGGAGTGGGTAATTCATCTCCCCAGGGTGAACTGAGGTTGTGCCATGTGTACCATCATGCTGTGGCCTGTGCTTAGTAAACACACAGAAATAAACTTAAGTAGGCTAAAGACCAAGGAGGAAGAAAACTCCTCCATAAACATCAGACTCCTCCAAGTGAAGCTCTAAGGGTGCCGAAAGCTTGTAATCCTCCTCTTCAGCTGAGACAGAGTGAAACCGTCACCTGAGGACCCAGAAGGACATCCAAGAGATGTGGATAACACCTGAGGAATTGGATAGATGTTAGTGAAGTGTCTAGTTTAATAACTTTAGGGCACTTTTTATCATTTCTGTATTAGTTGGCATTACGATTATTCTTAGTGTTATTGCAATTAGACTGATGATGATAAGGACTCATATTTTTATTAGATTGATTAGATTTGCTAATAAATATTTGACTATAGAAGGTTTGTTATCGTTTTACTCATGTCAGGTTAAGTGCAATACTTCTCATTCATATGTCGCCCACACCTATCAAAATAAGAGAAGGTAGCCTTCACCAGCTATATTATTTCCAGGTAGTGTAGTTAATGTCTGTCCCACAATCTATCCCATGTCCTTTTTGGAGTCTTCAGCTACTATTGATTTTAATAATCAGAAAACCATAAAAAGATCCTACTTCTTCTCCTAAAAACTTCAGTTGGAACCAAGGGTAAACCTGGAGAAATATTGTCTTCAGAGAAAATATTTCAAGGATTGAGATGAGTACACATGTATTATTGTATCTATACAAGAGCTACAAATACACCACAGTTAATAAAATCTCATATTTAAGGGGTAAAAATAATAAAGAGTTTATTCTGGAAGAAGGCTATGAAGTATTTAAAATAAAATAAAGTAAAATAAACAAATTTTAAATAAAATAGCATCACATGAAATATGATACAATACAACACAATACAATAGGGTTTTCAGCTGCTGAAGTCGCATATGAATATGAATGTTACTTTCAGTTTTTATAATATGGTGACATTCAAAAAAAAATTTAACATGTTTATTAATATTCTGAAGACCTATAATTGCTTGATAACTGCAGGAGCCTCAAACAGACATGTTTCTCCATAGAAAAGATGGAGAAGATAAAAAGAAAAAATTGTAATAAAAAATTAACCAGAAAACAAAGTTTAAGTTTGTAGGAAAGAAATATAATTAATATAGCAAAACTCAACATTAAAAAGGTATTCTAAAACTATATTATAATGCATGAGCTGACTAGTCTAAAACCAGACTGGGTGGCTACTCTTTTAATGGAATGTAAGGTCAGACAACTTTTTTATTCATTACCAACTAGAAATTTGGCTTCCTTGTTTCTCTTATTTATCTTAATCTGAATGTAACACAGATAAAAGCTTCTTGAAATGCAGTTTATTGAAAAGAGAAGTAAAAAGAACCATCTGCCCATATCTCTGTTTTTCTTCTGAAATTCACTGGCAATTTCTAATCTCATAGGTTACTGGAGTCAGGCTTCAGACTCGGGTTTGATTTTTGAAATTTACCTCACTACAATACTTTATGTCAAAGTTGCTCACAGAAGGTGTGGTAATGCTTTAATATTCCCACAGTGTAAACTTAGGGCCAACATTGGCCTTAAAGAAAAGTTGTGGACTTACATTTGAAACTTATTAGAAGCGAAATTCTTTGTCAACTCCATTTAGTTCTTTAAATCAGGTCCACAATTAAAGTCAAAGTCATGTCTACATGTATTTTCAGGAACCGCCAATTATTTCTCCCACTGTGAGACAGTGGTTACAATAAAGATTTCTGCTGTTCAGAACTACTGCATTAGGCATGGTCATATATCTACTAATTTTACGTTTGAATGGAAGAACTGAAAGCTATTATACATATTAAGGTGCAGTGGAAGAAATAAAAGCAGTCAGACTAGCCTTTCACAGAACTTACACCAATGCTATCTCATCATCATTTTCAAAGTATATCCTTAGAATGCAAAGTGTCTCTGGGCTTTATAGCTGTTATTGACAGCCTTCAAAAATTACGTTCAAGAACTAAATAGAATGTCCTTTTATATGTTCTATATCTGGTTGATGGTTGTGCCTACTAACTCTAAAAGTTCAGTGAATGTGTTATAGCTAGTGGTGTAGTTGCCTAACACATATTAAGATGACAGCATGAATTTGCCTATGATCACTGTAGTTGAGATTACGCTGCATGGTTTTGTTCCTCGGCTGAATATTAGCCTGTTTTGTCTTTTACAATTACAGCTAAACTTCAAGAATGAGAAGCTTAGGTATGCCCATAAAAACAAGGGATTTATGCAGGTCTGAAAGGAAATAGTAGAAACTTGGTTTGTTTCTTGATACACGATATATTAAGAGACTAATTCATTTAGTATAGGGAAATGCATTTAGTATAGGGAATGCATTTCATCCATTTTTTTTATTAGAATTGCATTGCAAAATCAAAGAAATTATACACAGCTTTTTATTCTACAGCAGGTAAGTGATTATGTTTGGGTTTTTTTTCTCCACAGTCAAGTGGAAAATGCATAAGCTGAATTCTGTCCAGGATATCTTTAATATGAGTTTCTTTGATAATATTAATTTTCAAACAGCTGGTCATATGTTGATATATGTTTGCAACAGTAAACATAATTTTTATCTTTACCCACTCGTAGACTTGTTTACTACTTAATAGTTAACCTGATTGTGCTCCCACATAAATGGGGTTAAGTTAATGATACTACATCAAAATAAGCTATCAGAGGATGACTGATGATATCTATCTCCTTTTCTGTGTAAAAGAACGTATGCTAGACAAATAAATTGCAATAGTATCTCTAATACCTAATTTAGAAAGTATGCTTTTTATAGTTGATACAGCATAAATCTTGTGATAAACCCAGATGAAATGATTTTCAAAACTGTATTTATTCTACTATGCAGAAGGAAAAGAGAACTTGAAAAGGATACATGGAATCAAATTTAGACCTTAACATACTCGGAAACCTCTCCATTGTCGGAGACTGAAATGGTTAATGGTTTATGCATTCTAGGATTCCCAGGGGACTTTTGCAGGCTGGGAAGAGGCAGCTGGACCCATCCCTCCTGCCAGTGCTGCTAAAGGTGTCAAGTCCTGAAAAGGCAAGTAGAGCCATGTTTACCAGGCCTCTCACAGGAACTCTGCGCAGGCCCAGGAGACGTTGGAGGCTCGTGGCATGGCCTGTGACACTATCCATGGATATAATAACTCATAACTTCTTTGAGTGTGGGGACTTCCTTCCCCCACCCTCAATGGATCAAGGCCACCACTTCAACTGACGGACGTGGAAGCAGCAACCACCAAGTTCCATTGCTGGACCCTGTGGGCAGTGACTGTATACATTTTTCCATTCTCATCTTTTCTTTCTCTTACTCTCCCTTACCTTTATCCAGTCTTTCCTTTCTCTCCCTTATGCATTTTCCCTAAAGGTTGTCTTTATGCCATATTACTATAGACGAGAGATATAGATGATAACACCCAAAATGGCAAAATACCTGTTTACCTTTGAAATAAAATTGTTCTAAAATAAACCCTACATATATATGTTTTCAAACACCTATTATTCAGTGCCGTTTCACTTTAATCCACCCCAGGGGATTTATTAATAAGAACCTGGGTTACCACCCCACCCCCCCTTTCTGGGACAGGTTGTAACACCCACGCCACTTCACAATGCTCCTGATTAGCACTCTTGATCACAAAGGACAGAAATTATTATTTTGAAATATTAATTTTTTATTGACTTTTTAGCAAGGATGGAAGTATGACTGAGAGGGTATTAGTACCCAGGGTACTGGGTGAGTGACTCACTGTCATGGATGCTCATAATCAACCTAAACAAAAAAATTTAGAGATCCTTGTATTCCGTGTTTTTAAGTGTCTTTATTATCTCAGAATGGCTGAGGTTGGAAGGGATCTCTGGAGGCTAATTTGTCCAACCTTTACTATGTCAAAAGCAATAACATACAATATTTTTATATTAGTACAGGTTTAGGTTCATCATAAAATTTTGTGGGTTTCCACCTGAATTAAGATTATTTTATCTGTAAATCTATGCCCTCCGGTAGTTTAGATTTATGCCTAAATTACAATATTTTAAATTCTTCAAGCTTCCCACTGTATTGGTAAAAAAAAAAGAATTATTTTATGCTTTTTATTAATTTCAACTACTAATTTACTAATCAATAATTAAGATGAATAAATTATCAGTAGAAACAAATGAAAAATAAGACATTATCTGGAGGATTTTAAAAATAGTTTTGGAATTTAAATATTCTGTAACTCTATGTAATATAAAATTATTTTAAAAGGCTGTCCTGTTCTGTTAAACTGTGTGTATGTTTTTTGAAAGAAATTACTCACATTAGCAAATACATTTCCAATAAAGGCCTCTTCAAGTCAAAGTTCAGAGGAGAAAGTATCTGAATCTCTAGAATAATTATAATCTATATGCATTTACTACACTAGTTGTTAGTGGTTGACTCAGGTCTCTGAAAGAAGTTTTCCAAAAATTCACCACCCATTATTCTTTTGTTGCCGAATTAAGATTAACTGTTAAGACAGCTGTGCTGAGAAATTACTTTAAAAGCCTTATTTCCATTATTAACGGAGCTTCATCACAAAATAGCACATAGTCAATAGAAGGACAGGACGGTTACCTGATGTAGCGTTGATATGATCTAAGGTTCAACAAATCTACTGGGTGGATCAGAAAAATTGATCATGCACATTGTAAGAATTAAGATAGACTCAAGTTGAAATAGCTGAAATTCTCACCTTGCTTTGAAAGGTAAGGTTGAAAGGACTGCATAGCTTCCTGTGATTAATTTAAAACCAAAAAGGAGGTATAAATAACATCCACAAAGGTTGTGTCATGTACTGGGTAAATACTCTTGCAATGTTTCGATCATGTTGCTAGTTCAATACTCCTGGAAAAATAAGCTTTGTCTTGAAATGTCCATTTTATATTTTCCTCAAATTGACCTCATAATATAGACATTTTTAAGAACCTAACATCTTTCTGCCAAACTGAGTATGAATTTGAGAGGATATGATGCTTTATTTGAAAACCTTTGGGAAAAAAAAAATATCTCCAAACCCTACTTCCTTTAGAAAACATATAATAATATGAAAATATCAACATTATTATTATTATTATTATTATTATTATTATTATTATTATTATTATTATTATTATTATTATTATTATTATTATTATAATTATAAATTGGTTCCCATCCAAAAATAGTAATACACTGTAGGCCTCTTGTTTTAAATAGGATAAGCTTTGCAGAGCATTAAACATTACTCTACATAAAGCATTACTCATTTTTAAAATGAGGAAGTAGTTCTGTCCATCTTTCATTGCTTTTGTCCAATAGAATGTGATATAAACAAAAAGATAATTGATTTTCTCTTTCATGCTAACTGGAATAGCAAAGAGGGTTAGCAGCTAGGCTGCTGAAGGCTATGAAAACTATGCAAAAAATACCACTCACACTGTTTCACTTCCCAGCATTGACTGCAAAAATGACATGACTGCAAAAATGAAAACTACAATCTCTTCATGAAAATGTGAAGACACTATCTGCCCAATAGAAGAGGGCTAATATAGTAGTAATTTTGGCATTGGTTACCTAAATCTTGTCACCAACCTGGTTTTAAACGATTACTGTAGTTTAGTTGCACTTGAAACTGGAAGTTGCTTATCAGTACTTCCCATCGGTAAGTAGCAATACAAGGGAAATAAATGTGAAACTTGAGCCGTCAGGAAAGAATAAGGTTTTCATATGAGTATCAACATTTCTTTAGCCCAAATACAAGATACGATAAATGGTTTAGATGGAAGTTACACTTCTAAAGGTAGGTAATTATCAAAGCTTTATTATTAGCTAAAACGTAACTGACAAATGTGAAGACAAATTATGTTATTAAACAAATCTGACATAAGACTTCGAACTGACAGTCTTGTTTTAAGTAGTTTTAGTTTGCATGCAGAGACGTCCATTTGTTTTTCGTCAAACATGTTTTATAGGTGTAATAAGTGAAAAAAATCTAATTAAATTCCTTGAGAAAAAAGTTCTATTGATTTGTTTAAAGTTTTTAATAGGAACATAGCAACTGCTGCGCCTGTGTCAGATCCAGAAATATTAAATTTGATGTATCCTATATTTCTTGTAGGACTGCAAACTGAGGAACATTATATCTTGATTTCTGATGCCAGTCTGAATTAGTTTATTGATCTGTACTTCAGCTCATTTTAGAACCCTATTTCTTTTTGTTCTCTGGAGAGTCAAGTGTTTCCATCCAGAATCTAAAAAGCATTAATGTTAAAGAGCATTACCATCTGTTTTACTACTCCAGTATGTATTTAGTATATATCCTATATCCTGTATCAGAAGCAGTCACCTCTATGTAACAAATATTGGCATGATTGTGTAATAATAACATTGAATTACTTCCAGTTGAAAAATAATGTGATTGAATTACTGTTTTGAAATTCTTATGGAGTTACTTACTGTAATTTAACTTCAATACTATATAGAATATTATATGAAGTATCTACTTGATTAATGTTTCTTGGGGATATTATCTCTAAAGATGGTCAAAGTTTTAATGAATTAATTTGACCATCATTATGGGTAATGTGCTGAATACACATTAATCTAAGTAATATCTTATAGCTTATGCAGAACTAATTCATCTGAATGGGAATTTGGCAAATTAATTCAGGTTCCAACATGGGAAAGCAATTGATGCCCAGTTTTGAATCAAACAATGAATATAGTCTGGCATACATTTTTCTGTTAAGAGTTTATTAATTTGGGGGGTATGTTTCTCACAGATAAATATAGTTATGTCCTGCAAGTGTACAATTGTAAGGAAATGTATGAGGCTATGAATTTTAATGTGTAATAAATTATTCTTTCACTATAAAAAAATCTGCAGATTATAAAAGATGATAAGTCTCTAATTATGTAAGAGTTTCCAAATCATAAATAATGCCACATGTGTTGTATTCAAATCAGAAAGTAATAATCTGGTTTAGAACTGTCTCCTGAATTAATGGTCTAACACAGAGTTCTGCTTCTGCTCTTTACAGCAGATTGAGATGTTTCACCTATTAGCTCACTAACTGTATGTTGGATTTCCCAAGCTCACAATCATCAGGGGCTTTTGGTGTAGTAGTTTCCAATGAAGTTTGGATGGATAGAAAAATGATCTCTTACCAGATACTCTTACATTTTTTGTATTTCTTTTTCAATGTTCCATGACACATTTTAGCATTCATGTGTGACTCTCCAAACTATGGAGAACTAATGTCAGAGATATTTAAGTAAGTTAGCCCAAGCTTCAGATTCCTTAGACTTGCTTAAAAATGCCTACAGAACATTATTAACTATGTACAACAGCTGATTTTGTTTAAAAATACTGCTAAAATTATGTTGGATTTACACTATAATCTAGTTTACTTTCATTAATGAAGCAAAGTATAACACACATCACCATTACAGAACGTAACTGTATAGAAGGATTATGTTAATATTATTGGTTTAGTGTATATAAGATAAAGATCTCAGAACACACACAATGGGATCAAGACACTATTAGGATTTCAAAATGTATTTTTGTATGGTTGTGAGCCTGGGCAATCTGTAACAGCCATAGGAGAAAACTGATAGTTCATTTTTCAGCTTCTTGTTCTTTGTTATACTCCATGAGCGGAGCACAAAATGGGAAGGTAAAGTTCATTACACCAAAAGAGTGAAAATCTTCCTACCTCAAAAAATTTTCAACCACCAATAACTTTGTCGAGTCCATCACAATCAACTGCTAATTGTTTTTATTGGAGTTGTTGTCCTTCATGGAGAATTGGCAGAAATTGAAAACCCAATTACATAGACACTTGTTAAAAAGGCATGAATGAGAAACCAGGCAGGATGATCAAGACAGAATAAAATAGAGAAAAATTTGCCTTGCCAGATATCAAGAGCCTTCATGCTTCTATTTTATTTTCCAGTCCTGTGTTTTCTGTCAATTGTACAACCAGTGACAAGTGCTTCTGCTCTAAAATTGGGACTTAGCAACTTGTATGCCTGAGCCCTGAGGGCACCTCCAATCTGACTGCGCAGGCTAAGTCCCTGTGGATCCTCTCACCCCACCCATAGACCAGGACTCCCTTTCAGACCCCTGGAGCTCCACATCTCATCCAATCCATGGACCAAGGCCTCAAGTCAGCCCCCTCAGCACTTCAGTCCCAGTTTTGGTGATGCTGGAGCAGTATGGGTTTTCAGCTCCCCTGAGTTTTCTAGATAATACCTAGAATTTGTAACCCCTCTGCAAATTTGACACACAACACTCTCAGTTTCAAGAGAGATGAACCTGTCTGTCTAGGCCAAAAGTTTTCCAGCAGAACATGAGTCTTGTGCTACTAGATAAGCAACTAAATAGTTACCACCACAATCATCATGTTCTTTGGTGTATGACTGACCCTTTGTTGCATGATTGTGGATTAGAGTTTTTTTCTTTCAGGTTCACAAAAATGAAAATCTCTCCGTACAACTATATTGATTACTTTTACTAAGTACTTGGCATATGTGTCAGTCTCTTTAAAAATCTCTTTACTGTTTTATTGCGCTTGTTTTTGAGTTAGCAAAAGATGATGCTACAAATGCTATGGTAGTCTAGCAAAAAAGTCAAACAAAAATGAAAAATTCCTTATTTCTCATATTGGCACAGTAATATAATACTCTTCAATTAAAGTTATATAATGTTCAAAAAATATTCATATCCAAAAAGTTTCTTTACACCAGAAGTTTTATAGCTAATCCAGAAGGTTTTTCCTAATCATTTGCCACAATAACACTGGTTTGAAGTTCACATAAGTAAGAATGTTTACAAATAGAATGAAATAATAATAACAGAGAAGTAATGTTAAGAAATACTTAATTTCCCCAAAATTCCCAATTTTCCCAAAGGGAAAAAATTTGTCAAAAATTAATTATAATCAAGAGCAACAATGTACCTTTGTACATTGATAGTTGTAGATAGTACCTTTGTGTTTCAATAACAGCATCACGGCTTTCATCTTTTTGAGACATACACTCAAATATCAATGTCACCATCTATAATATTACTTTTACTTCTATGTTATTTGTCATTCAGTTAATAACATTGGTAACAATATGAGGAGGACCCAAAAGGCATACATTACCTCATTAGAGAAAACCTTAGTTCATTTCAAAAGGGGAGAGGTGGAAAAAATAGCTGATTCTTAAGAAATTATAGATATAGAATGAAGTACAATTATAGGCCAATTTAAATGGTATTTTCAAACATTCGGGTTCTTGTTCCTGCAATTATAATTACTGTAAGGGTAAATATCCTTTTTGCCAGAAGAATTCACTTTGAGGAGAGAGGTGTTCACTTAGGAAGTCTTTCCTACCTGGGAAGTGCCTTTCTCAAGGGTGGTTAAATGGTTTTTTTTTTTCCCTTTTCCTTGTGCATTCCAGAGAGGTCTGAGGGATCTCCCCCCCCCCCTCTCTCTCTCTCTCATTCTGATATGAAGAAAGATAAACAGATGTTATAGGCCTTGCTGGCAGAGAGAGCCTGGCAGGGGGAGGACAGAGAAGATAAAAACCTTGAAGATGGACGGGGAGTATCTCTTCCTCAAGCCCAGTGCTTAAGTAGCACTGGTGCAGTTTTCCCTTGTAAGTCTAGTGTTCTTGATTGCTTGAATAAATTCTCCTGAACTTCCACTGCCTGGCATTTTTGGGGAAACCCATATATTATCTTATTTCACGATAACATTCTTCTAACATAGGAAATTGAGGCTACAGAAACTTTCAAGAGCAAGACAGACACTGAGTGTCTCAGTAGCAAGGAGACTTTAATATAAGGCAACAGCAGGCTACTCTTCAAGGACAATTAAAGGAAAACGTTTTTCCCAACTGTCTAGAGAGGGCATGGTGGAGTTTGTCTTCAGAATAAAGCCACTGAAAATTGCTGGACATAGAAAATGAAACTTCAAGGACACAATGAGAAGGGATATTTTTTCACAAGCTTTTTTATTTCTAATGGTCTTATTCTGATATTTCACCATTAAAAATAGTGTAATTCTAGTTTCTGAGCAAATTAATACTTTTTTAAGGTGTAGATAGTTGTGCTCTGGGTGCTTACTTGAGGAAAAAGGTCCATGATAACGCATCTTATAACTGGCTGCCAGGATTCTATCACAGCATGAAGAGTTCCTTTTAATTCATCAAACATATGTATTGACAGGAATACCACTAAACTTTTAGCACTATGACTTTTTAAATATTATTTGTATTCTCGATTACAGAGAGCTTCTGCTTTAGGAGAGTATCTAACTTCAAAGTAGCATCTTCACATGATGAAAGAAGGTAAAATAAGTTATAAATTGTACGTCATCCATCAGCTTTTTGTAAAACAGATAGCAATCATTTCTAAAAATAAGCACTTTTAAAAATGTTATATAATAGTTATACACACCTTTTAGCAAAATTACTAATCTTCTTATAAAGTGAGAATATATATATTATTTTCACAAAAAATGAAGAAAAAAACTAGTTCAAGAAAAAGCACTATGAGAAGAGTATGTAGACAGTTCTACAATGTATGTATAATTCAATTATTAAAAACATATGAGAAAGTAAACAGATAAGGTTAAGTAATACTCTTTATACATTAAAATAACTAATTTTCTACTTGGGTGGGACTAAATTACCTCTTTTGGAATGCACCTTATCAGTTGTTCATACTCTGGAGCACATACCATCACAAATAAACCGTAGAGAAATATTTTATGTTATAACCTCCAGCAGCTGGATATTATTGTGATTGGAAGAGCATATAAAAATCTGTGTAACACGCAGAAGAGATGGAGAAAAGAACATGAGCAGGAATCCAATTAAGCCACCTTACAACAACCAAAAAATGGAAGGCTTTTATAAACTGTAGATGCAGGAAGAATTCTAAAAAAAGGTGCAGGTTGTAAACTGATACAATGTGGATTTTGGAATTTAGAATGAAGCATTCTTTCAGACCGTTCAAATTAGACTTCCAAACATAACAAATTTGCACATGAACATTGTAAGATTCTTAAAAGACTGGGAAGTCTCCCAGAGAGAGTAGCGGGCATATTACCAAATCCTCTTATCTAATCCTTGTTTTAACACCATTAGAAAGCAAAGCATGAGATAAGACCCAGTTTATTTCTCCTCAAATCTCTGACCAATGAATTTTAATTAAAATTTTTAGCAATTAAAAGGTTACAATAAGTTAAGAAGCATATTTTTTTTCTTTTTGTTAGGAATGAAAGTAAACAAATTTTAAAAAGTAATTTAGAATTTCATCAATTAAGTGCTTTGTCAAAAAATGTTAGATAACGAGCTACAACCTCTTAAGAAGAAGCACATATAAAAAGTGATTCTCCTTTTTGTTTGAAGTCTCTTAATTTTATTCTGTCAGATTGTGATGTCAACCTTCACTAAGCCTATAAGTTTGTATGATCATACAGATTTAATATAAGCGTTAATATCCACTGAAATTTTCAGATCATAAACTGCAGTCTTTGTTCTCTATGCAAGTTAATTCATAATTAATCAGTTTATAAGTGGTATTACCTTCCTAAAATCACGTGAGAGTCCTCATTTTTGCTCTGATGACCTTCTCCTATAGCAAAACTTTTCAGAATGTACATATGTAAAGAGGTATTTAAAATTCAGTCACATGTGATGCATTTTATTATTTGTTTCTATATATTCTATTTATATGTTTCTATATTTCTATGCAGACGTACAAAGATTCATTTTAGATACTAGTTGTTTCTTGCTCTGGTGTTTATCTGATAAAAATTTCAAGCTTTCCATCCCATATTACTGCTAAATATATTTTCTTCTAGGAGGCTAAACAACTGATATTGTATAATCTAACTGATTGTAAACTCATTCTTTCACTTCAGAGTTCCCTTTCTACAAATCCTTCCAAACCTTGGAAGTATTTTCTGTCATGAACACAATAAAAGTGAATGACTTGTACATAAATTGCTTCTTCCAGTCCTTCTATCAATAAATCATCAAAATGAAATTTACAGTCATAGGTTCAAGAGATCTACTGTTTAGAATAAAGTGTCCGTTTAAGCAGCTTTCAAGGTCTTATTTCTCAGACATGAGAAAGAAATATTCAGGTAGAGTGTACTGCCCAATAATCAAACTCTTATCCCATGCTTGTAAACAAGTAGCAATTGTGGCCTGACCTACTTGCCTATAATCAGATAAGAGTCCTGCCTCTCCCGTGGCTATACAGTTCTCCAGTTCTCAGCAGAGACAAAAATCTGCGTCTGCAGATGATAAGGGAAAAAAGAGAAGTGAGACTGTTTCCCTCCATTTAAGAAATTTTTTTTTAATTTATTTTGGGTTTTTTTTGGGGGGGTATTATTGTTGTTGGATTTTTTTATTATTTTTATTACAGGCAGCAGTCAGATTGCAGCATCATAAGGGCTCCCTTGGGTATCTTTGATGTAGTTAAACTGGGTAGGGAAAATAATCTACTACAGAAACTGCATAAAATTCATTGACACTTATCTACATTGCTTGTCAATAAGATTGCACAGTCTGCAACATAGGTTTTCCCCCCAGAGCTTGGGGCAGAGGAGAAGAGTTGCAAAACAGCTGAAGAGCTCATTCTGTGGACTAGTATGGGGTACTAAGGAAAAAGAGAAAAATTCCAAATATTTTTTTAAGGAATTGATACCTTGTTATAAAGAAAAGAATTTATGCTCTTATATATACATGTAACCTATGCTTACACAAACTTGACTTTGCCATTGTCTTGGTTTGGAGGGTCAGTGCTGGAGCGAGGCTGCAGTGCTGGCACAGGTAGTTGGAGCAGCACTGCGACTGGAAGGACCCACAAGACACCTGCTGGATCCAGAGGTGAGACCTGGTCACTGCAACTCCAATGCTGGCTGTAGTCCTGATCTGCTGAGATGATGGTAGAGGCCTGGGTGGTAACAGTCCCGTGCAGTGAGGGAAGGAGACCCTCACCCTACCAAGTGAAGACCAAGTGTGGTCTTTTCTTGGGCTCAGGGTGGGTGGGAATGCCTCTGCTACCGCCCCCGGGGTGGGGAGTTCCTTCACTGGATAATTAATATTGGACATTTCAAGAGACTTTGACATCTTCTAAGCACAGGTGAATCCATTATGGCCACCAGCAGAGATGAATATCTTCAGGCCATGTGAATTAATTGTTCTAGTGTCTCCCTGAGGGGAGTTATCATAGAGGAGTAATTTGTGTAAGGGCAAAGAAACAATACCCAGCTCCTAAGCCTGAGGTGACAGGTGTGCACACCCTCTGAGTCATCAGCCTTCTAGTCTTTTCACACTGGTGGATACAATTCTTCTCCTAGGAGAGTACCACCCTTATCTAAGTCCCTCCCCACAGTCTAAATTAGTAGGCATATTTGGAGAAAAATGGAAGAGAAAAGGTGGATACCAGAGTTTTTGTATAACCCAGGACAGTCATACTGCAGTATGTCTTGTTCGCTTAGATTCAAACAAAAATCAGACTTCCTAGTAGCGCTTCTGAGTAGCATAATCAAACAGATGACAGCACACCTTTGTTTAGTCAATTAATGAGAACTAAATAATACATTTGTATCTCCTTACAGCATTTTATAGAAGGCCTTATTCTCTTTTTTTATAGCTTGGTATTTACTCCTTCCAATCGGATACCTGATATAATGACTAGTTTATGGAGAATCAGTATTTTCACCATAATACATTGAAATTATCTTTATGAACATGCAGAAGCTTAAAATTTGGGAATAGTGATTTGTTTTCATTTGACATTCTGTTCTGACATACATTTTTGTGATTTCATCTCCTATTTTCATATTTAGAAATAAAAAGGAATAATTTTTAGACGCTTATTTTCCTTCTACTGAATACTCATGAAAATTAATCATAATATCTTTACCTTCTTGACTAGCCTCTATATTACTTGGTGATATGTGGAATTTAAAATGATGCAGTAGTTCAGAAAAACTTCTCTGTTTATGACTCTTTCTTTAAGTTTGCTTTTACCATTTCTAATTGACAACAATCCTCTTTTATGTTTCACTTTATGGTCTTGTTCTAATAATTTTGCTTAGCCTATATGCTAATTTTAAAAAGGGAATAGGCTTAGACTCATACAATAGTTTGTCATCTTCTATGTTGCATTTTACATCATTTTTTATGTTGCCTTTTTACTCCTTATATTTAGAAAGCTACTAAATAAGAAGGTCTCATAGAGTGTAAATTTTTAGGTTTCCGACAATTGTTGTACAAGTTCACTGCTA
The DNA here is from genome assembly GCF_036250125.1 of Pseudopipra pipra. Taxonomy (NCBI): domain Eukaryota; kingdom Metazoa; phylum Chordata; class Aves; order Passeriformes; family Pipridae; genus Pseudopipra; species Pseudopipra pipra. The sequence goes on along the minus strand of NC_087549.1, from coordinate 80,055,975 downwards.
GTATCTTTGGTCTTAGAATAAATTAAAGGGGAATTGGAACAATATTGGAAGTTTCGTGGTATAATTGCTAATGGTGTAATTGCTAATATTTCCTTATGTGTTTAGGAACTAACTCTTATCTAAAAACTGAAGCACACATATGTACTTTTATATGCATGTGTATATATATATATAATCTCTGAGAAAGCTTGTTCAGTACATTTAAAGCTGTCTAGAAATTATACAATGAAATATGTTTTACAATATAAAGAAAAATATTCCAAGTAAATTGGCTGCTATGAGGATTACAAATACATAAATAGGTCTGATGTTCTTTTCTGTGGCAAATCATTAAAATTTTAAAAAAATATTTTATTAAACCTTTTGATTTGTTTGTTTTATAACTTTCATATTTATATGTTTATATTGTTTGACTATTTTAAGTGATGTAATAAGTATTAACTTACTTCCACAGAGGAGGAAATTTGTTTCTGTAAGTAAGTCTTTACTGTACATGAAATATTATGGTGCTGGAGAGCTAAGCGTGGAGTTTGTGTTCAATAGAGAAAAACTTATCTTAGTTTGCAAAAATTTGGAAAGTATAGGCATACTACCCACTGCTAGAGTAGTTTCTAATTGTAAATATCTAACCTGGTTATATATAATGAAATATAGAATGTGCTTTCAGATGCATAAGTATCATTTTCACCATGTAGACATATAATTATTTCACATATTGTTAAAACATAGAGAAAATTAAGACGATGATAGCCATTTTTATCTATCTCTAATTCCACCCATAACTAAGGAATTGTGGTTACTTATTACTAATTCAGGAGCTTCTAACCATCCTCACTGTGTTAAGAGCAGGGATCTAATCTTCTGTCATTCTTAATACAGTAGAGAAAGTGCATTTTAAAATTGCTTACGTCAGCTATTGGATCGTATGTAATTAATCTAATTACATGCTCTTCATTAATGGCACTTTCCACACCTTTCCTACAGACTATTTTTTTAATTTTATTTTTATGTGACAATGTTATATCACAAAGATTGTGTAGATTCAATCTCTCTTCCAAATGAAAGGTATGGTCTCATAGGTTTTAACTTCACTGTCCATTTCTCAGAATATAGGATATTAGCAGACCAAGAAGAATAAGAAGATTAAAAAAAAAAAAAAAAAAAAAGTCCAGAAATTTCTTTGCCCAGACACGCAGGAAAAAGTTATAGAGCTAGATTTTTTTTTTCTTTTTGGCTATAACAAATTCCATCCTCATACTAGGGAGAAAATTGTATTAAACTCTTCAAATAAATTAATGTACAGGTGAGTAACTTAGTGAACTGTCTTAAATCTAGTCCCAAATCACACCAACAATTTGGTGTATGGCTTACCTGTTATTAGTATTATAATGCTAACTTGTGTCTGACTGTGCTAAGGCCTTCAGTTGCTACCATTAGGCTATTTGTGAGATTGTCACATTTTCATCTGCGGTTGTTCTGTAGTTGAAATTATATGGAAAAGGAAAAAGGAATTCATGTAATACGAAACATATTTTTCAGTAAAATATTTCCATTAGCCAAAATCAACATGCTTTGGATAACATATCAGTCAAAGAAAAAATGGTGAGCATCACACAGAAGTTAGAATATCTAGGAAAGACATGAAAGGTGCTTTATCCTTCATGTAACCACACACTATGAATTGCAGTTTCATGGAACACAACACACTTCAAGAAAGAAAATACTACTGTATTTGTTTAATACATGATCATATTTTTGTGCCATTTTGTTAGAAGATGATATATTTCTGAGAATAGAACAGTCAGAGTTAAATAGACTAAGGATACCACACCAACAGTTTGGATTTCTTTGTGTGACAGTTATTAGGTTTTACCTTTCCAAAATTTTTATTTGCAAAAAAAGATAGAATGTCTTACTTTAGAAAAAAACCTCACAACGTATGTTTGTGTAAAAAACAGAATTAAAATTTTTCAGAAAAAAATTACAGAGCTACTTCATGTTCTCTCCATAAAAAGACAGCTGCCAGTGTCTCCAAAGGCATATTACATACTTCTGAATTTTGCATAAACCCCAGCCATTTGGAGTCATCAGCATTGAAAGGTGTCACTGTATTGAAATAAACCTTCCATCTCCTTTTTTCAACAGAAGATCTTGTGAATAGTATGAATCCAAGGATGCATCTTGAATTATGTAATGTTTTGACACAATCTGTGACATTTTCGTAAAATATGGAAATATGGCTGAAGAAAATATGTAAGATATACATATGACTCTAAATCTGAAGTTGAAGACTACATTAAAGAGCTGAAGCAGAACATTTCTGAGGATGATATAAGGCTGAAGTCAAGCACATTAGCCAATGACACTATTTCAAATTATTTTAGAAATATTGTGGGGAATCAAAATGAAATTCAGTGAAAACAAATGGGAAATACTATACTTCAAAGGAGAAATCAATATAAAATGGAGACTTTTGAAATAGCAGCGTTGCAGGAAAGATATAGAGCAATATAGACTAAAAATACGTCACATTTCACAGTACTGAGGTCATAGCCGGAGCATGGCATTCTAATACTTTTCAGAATAGTTTGATTTACCTTTTTTTTTTTTTTCCTGTAGAGGTAGATTGAATCAATTGAGAATTATAACTCATCCTTTAAGGGCCTTGTTTAGATACAACATTAAGAGTGGAAGTTGAAATGGAAAAGGAAAAGAAAAAAGAAAAGTAAAGAAAAATACCTGCTCTTCTAGTGATGATGAAAAGCTGCCTAACACAGCTAATGTAGAGAAAAGTTAAGGAATCTCTCTGTAATTCAGAAATAAAAGAACACCTTTTTCATGGCTTTCTTTTCATGGCTTTCTTTTCTTCAGAGTTTGGAAGAGACAAAAGTTCAAATATACTTTCTTAATGGAGAAAAAAGTATTATTTCTGCCCAGTGTTAACTTTGTTTTCCAGCCTAAAGAAAAGATATGAGAGAAGCTAGGCATTACAACATCTGGGCGGGGGAGGGAGATGGTGGAAGGAGTTAAAACCCATGAAAGCAAACAAATAAAATCAAAAAACAACATAAATGAACAAAAAAACCAACAAAGCAAAAAAAAAAGAAACAAAATATTGAACAGAAAATGCATATTTTCTCAGGACAACAGTTTGCAAATCAGCTAATGAAAATAATCACTATATAGGCCCAGACGATGAGGAAGCAAATACTGTTACACTTTTTCATTGATTGAAACTTCTTTAATAAAACTCAAACCTTTAACACTGTATAACATTACAGTTATTTATCTTAGCCTAAAATGCCAGCAATATTTTTTCCAACTATAAAATTCAGTACGCTCTAAGATTTGATCCTACAAATTCAGAAGTAACATTGTAAGTTGTATATATCCTTGATGAATATCAGTAAATTCTGCTGTTTCCATTTTTATGCTTTAATGGATTAAACTTGTCGAGAAAAACAAGCAATAATATAAAATAATTGTATGGGCCAGCCTTATTTAGTGTTTAGACATATATATAGTAATAGTTCTTGAGGTATTGGCGAAGCCTAGGATGTGATGATGGGCAGGTTTCATGTCTTATATAAGATTAACCAGACCAAATTCAATTTACAGATGCTCCACAGGCACCACACAGTTTCACAGCTAAGAAGTCTCTTTAGGTAGAGCATCATTTTTTAATTTGGCAAAGCAAGCATGCAGTTATATTGAGATTTTCTGATAGGCAAATTGAGTCTAACTTAGGAAAATGTATTGTACCAAATTAGCCAGGATACTGCTATCATTATTCTTGGAGAGGCTCTTTGTCCCATTAAATTTTTTTAATGTTGCTGCATCACTAGCAAAGAAGTAATTTTAGTCTGCAAGACTCCCCTCAGTATAGAAAATTACTAACAAAATACACCACTGTTTCTTATATCTCCATAGTACTCTGCAAAGGGAGACCATCGGGAACCAATTTTAGGTGAGTGTATTAAAACTTGGGCTCAGGGTAATGTCAGCTTCAGTTCACCTGGGGAGATACCAGTCAGCTGGGGAGACACCAGCCAGCTAACACAAATTAATGCATCTCCCAGAGTCCGAACTGCTACAGCATATAGCTAATGAGCTGTAAAAGGAGGAATGGAGATAAGGGAAGGTAGCCGGGATTCTTAATTGCAAGCAATTTAAGTCTACCTTTGGAAAGCAGAATGATATCAGCTTTTTGTTTGATAGACTTCCACATGAACAGCTCATAACTGAAAAAAAAAAGGATGTTTCAAACTGATTTTTTTCTGACTTCATTCTCATTCTCTGATTTTTAATGTTGATCTAGAGGGCTGGAATTCAATGACTGTTCTAAAGTTTTAAGTAAACTGGGAACTTCTTGGTATCCCAAGTAGTTTGGGCACCTAATGAAGTTCAGAAGTAGACTTGGTTGACTTTGTTGTTTGATAAGGGAATCATAGCTGCTTCAGTATGACTAGAGGAGGGACTAGCTATCTACTTTTTTATAGAGGTGTTTTTCATCAACAGTATCAATAGGACATTTCTAAGAACATTTTGCAATATCTAAATTTTACACAGAAATATTTTCCAGAGTATTTTGCAATTCTATGATACCGAAGTCTGAAAGTCTTGCAGTAGACATCCTCATACTACTAAAATGATTTATTATATTAATGAAGTTATTATTCTTATGGGTTTTATACCAATAACAAAGCTGTTAATGTCACCAGAAATTATTTGTTTATATGGATATAAATGAGATTAGAATTAGTTGTTGTATATACAAAGCATAATTATGAAATTAGTCCATATTAGCTTAATAAATATCTAAGAAATGTATGTGAAAAACACAGTAATATTGAAATAACAAGTAAATTTAACATCATTCTGTGATCCCTTGTGTCAACTATACAGAAATATGGAACATGCAAACTCACAGGAATTCAAACACATTAATTACTAAATAAATACAACAGAAAATAGGTCACAATAGCTTTACTTTTCTTAAAAATCACACATTCTTTTTTATATGCAGTTAGAAGTGCTGTTCTTTTTTTATTACAATTCCTTTCCATGTGCTATATATTATACACAATTCTGGGTTATTAAATTCCTGAAGCACTCAATACAATGAACTTAATAGATTTTATGCAAATCATTATATAACAAAATAAGAGCAGATGGTCCTCAACACATCAGAATCTTTCCATAGCAGCTTCATATTTTGTTTAAATTAAACAAAACGTAAAAGTACCTCTGTGACACCTAACTTATTTTAATTTATTCTGCCCCACTGTTTCTCTTACAGTTTTTCTGTTTCTTTTTACAGCATTAAAGTAAAATATTTGTGCTAATTTTCCTTAGATATTGAGTTGTTTACCATTTCTGAATTGTACTGTGAACCTATAGAGATATTTGTTTATTCCTATTTTTCCATAAGATGGAAATCTATTGCTATCCATTGCACATAGTTCATCTCACAGAATTACCTAAAGGAAAGAAGGCAAGCTTTACACTGGGAATCTTAAACTAGTATCTTTTAAGTTCTATTGCTATAAAAATCTATGACATCTTTCCCATAAAACTCATTCATTTTGCATTCTCCCTGACACCAGCCATGTCAGAAGATGAATAGTAGAGCAAGTTATGAAAAAAACCCCAAAAACATACAAAAAAGAGTTATCAGAAATAAGGAAGTAAAAAAATAAGAGACAAATAAATTTATTCTGTCCTGAGAGGTTTTAACAGCATACCTGAGGATGATCCCTCTCTGTTGCCATGTAGAATACATATCTCATGATCTTCTCCATCTATTGCAGCAAATGTTCCAAAAATATGTCTAATGCATGTCCGTGACTTTGAACTTATTCCACAAATAATTCGTTTTGTAATAAACAATGCAGGAAAGATGAAAGGATTATGAAAAGTATTTAAAAAAAAAATTGTCAGTCCTGTTTTGAACAAAAATTCTTAATATTATAGATCAAACTTTTAGCGGTCTTTTTTTGGAGCTTATATCTCTATCTTTTCAGTTTTTCTGAAAAGCAATAATATAATTCAGGGAAATAAAATACTGGAGAGTATACTCTGCTGGAAGTGGTTCAACAGGTGCAAGAGCTATAACAAACACAGTTAAAATTCAGTAACTTTCACCTCTTTCCCTCTTCTTTCTCTCCTGTCTTTTTTTCATTTAATTTTTTAAAAGCCTTATCTAAGGATTATACTATTCCAATATATATGATCATGTAATAACTGTGGAGAGGAGAAAGCCATATTCTCATTTTTTATTCCAGACAGAGGACAACCCTGTTACTGGTCTTGCCACCTAAACAAAAAATGTTTCATTTTCCAGCACAACTTTGACACAAGTAGTTGAGTGAGCTTTCAGGTTTTATTTGGATTTTTTACTGAAATGATACTATATATTCTGCAATAAAGGTTATATTTTTATCCATTTCAACATAATTCAAGAATACTTTTGCAAAAGCTTTATCTCAGTATTTCAGATTTTCTGGATAGAATGTGGGAAAAGTCATCACTAACAGAGTTAACCAGCACAAGCTACAGAACTTAATTTTCTTTCCTTTCAGGGAAAATAATAATTCTCTGATTTTCTTAATATAAATGAATAATTTTTAACAAGTTCAATGAAATTAATAAAACTAAGGACTAATTATGCTGTAATTTCTTATAAGATTGCACCCTGTTTAATCTGCCTTTGTCTCAGTAGGGACGCTGCAGTCCTATTCCAAGAGTATGTTCACAGCTAATAGCAAAGTAGATTACTAGTCAACACAAAACTAACAGTTTTGGTTGTAATAGAATATATAAGTGTCTGAAATGGAGAAAAACACATTAACAAATAGTTTTGATCTTCAATATCAGGTTAATTATGCCCCTCAAATTAGGAAGAAGATAAAAAAACCCAAATACATGACCTATCTGGATGATAAAAGTCCTTATGACTTTCCTGCTCCTAAACTCCAGAAAGCTATCAAATCTGCCCCAGATTTGGGTGCCAGAAGTTGTCCTCTAAGTTGGTAGTAATAATGTTTTTCCATCTGTCTGTCCTGCCCTCTATTACAAGCGCCAAATTTTCCAGCTTTCCCTTAGAATCGTGTGAGTTCAATTGATGGTACCCTACTGTAAAACAAATCAAAATTTCTGATGTGATATAAAATACTTTAGGAAAGTATCCAAACCAATATTTATTATGTAGGAATTCAATGGATACTTTTATCTTTTTGGAATAAGTGATACTTTTAATTAATTAGAATCCCACAAACTTTACACACTATGAAGAATAAGCAATGATATACAACTATGCTATTTCTTTTCCTGTCAAGATCAGAGTCTTCTAGACCTTAAAACATTTATAGTTACAGGTAACTTGAAAAAGTAAATATTTTTGCAATGGATACAGTACATACCATATCCATTAAGGTTAATTTTCTCCAGTGGAGGAGTGTTCATACTCAGAAGCTAGCATTTTCCTTCACTACTGAAGATGAAACAAAGCATTTCCCTTTACCTTTCAGACATGTTAATAAACTCTCCTCAACTTCAGCGTAAGTAGAGAAAGACTAACTAGTAGTATTTCTGAAGATTACTCATCAATTCTTTATTCTACACTAATGATTTTACCTTTTGTCTTCAGTATCTGAAATACTCTCCTCAAACTTTAGTCATGAGGCAGATTTTATTACATTTCCTCACAGGTTCCATATTTATTTTTCTTTCTTTTTGCTACTGATTAGCATGTATTCTTCCTATGTTTTAATACTTAAATATATGTACTTAAGAAAGAAAGAACTGCTTGACCATGGGAAGCAGTGAATGAATTCCTTATTTTGCTTTGTTTGTGTGACTTTTGATTTATTTTGTTTTATTTTGCTATGAAACTGTCTTTATCTCAACCCATGAGTTTTTTTCACTTTTACTTTTCTGATTCTTTTCCCAATCCTGACCAGGGTGAGAGTGAGCAAGCAACTATGTGATGCTTAGTTGCCAGCTGAGGTTAAACCACAACACAGCTTCATGTAATGTGTTTTGAAAATTTTCAGGAAAACATACATTTCTTAAAGGACAGTCTGGGTTTCCTTTAAATTCTTTAAATCCTTTTGATAGTATTTTATGCAGTCTTTAAGTCATTCAACCAATAATAATCCTATTAAGCAAAGGAAATTCTTTTTAATTTATTCCTTGCAGACAAGTGATCCTGAGAAAGAGTCTGATAAATGCTGAGTATGCTTATGACTATTAAAGTATTTTTCTGTTTCCCAAACTCAAAAAGTTTTGCACAAGCTCATAGAAGTTTGTTTTCCTTCTACTTACCATTTTAATATGCATATCCACCTAGGTTTTCAAACACGCAGGGAATGCCGAGAGCTTAAGGTGATGGTAAGGACCTAGAGAGGAAATAGACAAATTATTTGTCATTGATCTGAAAACAATAAAACAAACTTCTTCCAGTGCTTAGACTGTCCAATGCAGTCACAAGAGCTCAGGATAAAAATTTGAGTTTAATTAGTTCTGCATTTCCTTGCCTCAATTTGGCCAAGCTACATTAAATGAATTCCTTACCAGCCTGCTATTGGGATTAATCATGCATTCTCTGTAATTGTTTTTCACTCTTAGCTTGCATATGTCCTCTGCTTTGATTTCATTTTAATGTTTTTAAATAATATACAGTAGTTTGCATGTGCATGTGTTTGTGTTTGTAGATATGTGCGCAAGATATAGGTAAAAATGAAACCCAAATATTTTGTTTTGAACAATTTACATAGTGGTCACTATGTTTTACAGTCCCAAACCTTTGAAAGTAATCAAATATATCACAGCAAGTGCCATGATAGAACAAACTCTTCATTGCTTTGCGTGGTCATGCCAATTGTGTTCAGCACCCTCATGGTTCTTTCCACATTGTGTTCACAAGCTAAAATTTTTGCAACAATTTAGCTTATTAATTCTCTAAGAACACTAACTTTGAACATTTCAAGGTTACTGGTTAAAAAAAAAAACAAACAAAAAAATCCAGCATAACCACTAAGAAAACATACAACACACTAATACTTCTTATGAGTCATAGTCAAAGGTGACATGCAGAATACTTGAAAGTTAGAGAGAAGAACCAGGTAGATTCCTCTAAAATCTTTTATATTAATGTCTTTTATCAAAGCTGGGAATTGGATGTGATATGTATATATGTTGAATATATATATGAACTCATGGGTTCTGCCAGACTTACAAGTAAAAATAAAATTCTGCAGCAGTTTTCTATTCTGCTTCACCTTTCTACTACAAACCTAGATCTGTTCTTCTTTCATTCTGTTTATACATTCCTATATTTAGCTGGACCTAGTCTCAATGAAGAGGGTACAAGTAGCTCTATGCTGTCACTCTCTTAGCTTTTATTTCCACATACATTAATGAACAGAGGAAGTTATTGGGTAAATCCTTCTCTGCCTTTACAGGGTTTAAAAATATCATGCTCAATCGTTCTGCATATGGCATGTGTCAGCTATCTGCATATGTAAGTTATGGAGGCTTGCACAAAATAAATGTAGATACTAAAACAGAGGTCTCCAAAGTCTTAACTTGGCTCTGTTAGGCATACATGGACTGCGATGGTTCAAAGTTTTGTGATTTAGACAAATGCTTACTCTTTTAGTAGACAATTAAGAATTCGGCAAACAACACATAATTTCTCATCTGCCAGTATCTTGCTTCAGAAAGATCTTCTCAAGAATTAATTAGATGGAGGCCAATTATACTACATTGTTAGTTATAATGTTAAAGACTACAAAACTATATTTGCAGAAACAGATTGTATGTGCTTCCTGTCCACATACTTTCTAGTAATACTAACACACATTCATACTAGAAAAAAAACATGGAAGAGATACCAAGTAAAATTTCAGTCTATGTAACTAGAATTTGGCATGGTAACATATAACTAAAAAAAAAACCACAAAAAAACCCACCCATATTTCTATGAAAAACATCAGACCACCTTAAATTCTGATGACATTATCTAATTAAATTCATCTCTAATGATGAAATGGTAGGTATTTGTATGACAAATAGAAAAGAAAGAGATAATCGAAACTAAAAAGGAGAGTTGGAAAACAAAAGAGTAGATTTACAATGCAGTTTGCGAAAGCCAAAACAGATTTTCCTAAATAAAGGATAACTAGATTGAACTAAAACCAGGGAGAAGTGAAAATGAATAAAATACAGTGGCAAAGAAAACCAAATAACAAAGGGACTACTGAAAGAACTCAGTATTAAACAAGATGCAATGTAAAAATGGAATGACAGGCAATAGGTAGCAAATCCCATCCCATTGGACACATTATGAGAGAATATGAAATATGAAAAGATTTCCTCTTGATACTGCTTAAGTTGGTTTTTTTGGTTGATTTCGTTTTAGTTTTGTTTTTCTTTCTGGTCAAAACAGAAATATTCCCATGACTCCTCCTTTCTGCACCAATTTTTCATTTAGAAAAAAAACCAGACCCAATCTTTCGATTCTTAGGTTTTTTATCATTCTAAACTATGGCTTTTGCTCTGGTACTTGTTGGCTGCAACTTCCCTGTTCATCTCAGGAATCTCAGCTGAGACACATAACATAGGATTAGGGTACACTGAAATAAATCCAGTTGTACTCAGAGAAGGAGCATGCCCTTTATCCCTTCTTCAAGAATACTGCCTCTGCTTTGTAATTCAGTTGCAAAGACAAGGTGAACAGTCACATGTTTTTAAATAGAAGATCAGTCACATAGAAAACACATAGTAAACTGCGAACAAGTCAATCTCCTGTCATACGTTTCTACAAGCTATGGGAGTTAGAGCACAACAAAATCGTAATAACAGCTTCAACCTGTCAGGGAAGGACCCACTGTGTTTTAAGTAAACTCTACTAAAGGAGAAGAAATGCATACAGATAAACATGAGCTCTTTGCTTCCTAGAATTGATAATAAATAGAACTGCTTAACTACTTCTTGGAGTGGTTATATCTCACGACCTACCGAGTCTGGTTTTGTGTTTTGGGATGCACTTCTCTGCTCTAATAATATAGGAGTAGGCCAATAAATGCCAATATATATACTCTATTAATAAAACTATTAATGAATTTGGTCTTGATGCAATTTCTTGTAAGGTATGTGCTTTATAAGCAGAAGTCCTTTGTCACAGCATTTTTTTTGTGGTCTACCAAAAGATTCATATTGTTTTAATTATGCATGTACCATTGCTACCTTAGAGTTTGTCCTGACATATTCTCATCCTCACTTTTAACTTCATTGAGTACAGTGCAATGGTCACTATAAGGAGCCAAAATTCTTTAAAGTGTTTCAAGAAAGAAGGGAAGCAATTGACAGTCAAACAACAAAAGCAAAAAGGATGGTTCAATAGAAACAGAAACAGAAGTGTAGACAAGACTCAACCTTAATAGCTTATGGGAAGGAATTGTATTTCCTGCAGTTGCTGACACCTTTCAGAACTTTTGAAGTCTTAGAAGATATTTTACTCAGTGAAAACTGTTAAATTTCTGTGTAAATATTATACAGCATTATTTTTTTTTTTAAAGCTGTAGTTAGAAGCACAATTTTTGTTCTTTTTGTCATAATCAGATTTATGGATTATTAAGCCTGGTGAAGTTTAACTCTGAATGCAAGATATTTCCCTACTCATTGTAACCATATAACCCTCTAGACAGTATTGTAATCGCTAATAGCTGGTCTTGGGCTTTGTATGGAATTTGAAAGGCCTAAAGATCAAGGTACTTTCTTCACCTTACTGCAGCTTTGTTTTACTTGTCTCAGCTGTGACTAATTTTTCTAATTCACCAGATATCTAAGGGCAATTTGTTTTGCTTTTGTTTATCTTTGTGGGATACAGTCACTGTTTTATACAGATAGCTGTAATAAGCAGGTAGTTTATGAAGAATGTCATGTTTGTGACTCTAGAATAATGAGGAAGTGTAGAGAGATACAGGCCTGTTATAAGAAAAAAGGCTTTGAGAATAGACACAGGATCAGGTGCAGAGGAGAATATCCATGGAATGAGAGAGGACATAGGATCAATCAACAACAATAAACATCTTCAATGAGCAATAAACTCTTCAATTGTCAGTTAAAGAAATTCAGATCTGGATATAGACAAAACTGGTGTTAAGGGTAACACAAATAATTAGGAAATAATATATAATATACATAAAAGATATTTGGAAGTAAGATGGAGCTGCAAACCAAGGAAGAAAGAGGAAGGTGTAAAAGCAAGTTAGGAAAAATATAAAAATTATCCCAAGTAGATCCTGCAATGAAGAACAAAAAAAACATCATTATGAGCATCATATTCCTAGAGAAGCATTCCCAAATTCTGACAACTCACTCAACAACTCCAGGCCATCACCACCACTATTAGAGTGAGACCCCTAAACATTCAGAACAATAGGGTAATTGGAGCATTACACCAGGAAAAACTAGAAAAACTAAGGTGTAATCATGTTATAATTTTAACTGCACTACTTTTCTTTCTTTTTTTTTTTCTAACAATATTTAAGCTAACAATAATTTCTTTTTTTTACTTGTATATGACATCTGCTTCCTTTTTGCCTGTGAACAGTATTTGCAATTCTTTGAATGCAACATTTTCAAGTATGCAGTCTAAAGAAGGGTACTATGTGTACGCTATCTGTAATGTTGCAAAAGGCCTGATATAAATATATAATCAATGTATAAGTCATCAACATTTGATGCCACTTCAAAATTGTTATGACTGGCTGGGTCAATCATATAGCAGTTGAATAAGTAGGTCATGGTGTAAATTACAGCGGACATAAAGGTTTTCAGATCTTTACCTGGATGACTTTTGAAGAGATTCCTGATATACCATGAGTGTTAAAACTCATGACCTCAGATGTCAAACTTTTTGAAACCAGAATATCTGTTCCAGTAAAGAGACAATCTAGAATTATCAAAGGATTTAGAGACATTCTGGAATGAAAAATGGGTTTTAATTTTTTTTCCTGCAAAAGAGAAATCAACAAAAGTAAAAGAGATGGTTTAAAAATAAAAAGGAGGTAGAAAATACACACTCTGAATTCACAGATCAGACATAAGCCTCAGGGTTTCTACTCCTGTGGCACAGCAATATGGAGGCAAATGAGAAACAAGCTGGAAGCCCAGAAATCTGATGCTTAGGAGCCAAGGCTCTAATGTAGGCTGGCAGGGACCAAACTGTCTCTGTCTTATCAGAAGTTTAGCATGAATAATGCATTTTCAGTCTTCTCTCACATCTCCAAAATCAGAGGTTTCTAAATACAACCTGTGACACTCAAAAGCTTCCAGCCAACCCTATCATATCGAAAACTGAAATAGTACTAAAGTAATATCATGGCTATCTTATAGTAATGTGGTGAGTTGAACCTGAGTGGACACCAGGTGCCCACCAAAGCCACTCTATCACTCCACTATCTCAAATGATAAGGTCAGGGAATGATCACTCACCAGTTACCATCATAGGCAATACAGAATAGACTTGGGGAAATTAGTTTAATTTATTATCAACCAAATTAATCTATTATCAACCAAATTAATCTATTATCAACCAAATCCAAGTAGGATAATGAGAAATAAAATCTTAAAATTCCTTCTCTCCACCCCTCCTTTCTTCCCTAACTTCATTTCAAATTCTCTACCTCCTCCCCCTGCCATCAGCACAGGGGATGGAGAATGGGGCTTGTGGTCAGTTTATCAGATGCCATCGCTGCTTCTACTTCCTCTTCAGTGGGAGGACTCCTCACACTCTTCTCCTGTTTCAGCATGAGGTCTCTCCCACAGGATGCAGTTCTCCATGAACTTCCGCAACATGAGTCCTTTCCACAGGTTGCAGTTCTTCACAAACTGCTCTAGCGTGGGTGTCTTCCTTGGAGTGCAGTCCTTCAGGAACAGGTTGCTCCAGCATGGGTCCACCACAGGGTCGTAAGTCCTGCCAGCAAACCTGGCATGGGCTCCTCTCTCCACAGGTTCTGCCAGAAGGCTGCTCCAGCACAGACTTCCCACAGTTTCACAGCCTCCTTCAGGCATCCACCTGCTATAGCATGGGGTCCCTCCAGGGTCTGCAGATGGATCTCTGCTCCTGGGCTGCAGGGGGACAGCTGCCTCCCCGTGGTTTTCACCACAGGCATCTTTGTCGGCACCTGGAGCACCTTCTCTGTCTCCTTCCTCACTGACCTTGGTGTCTGAGGGCTGTTTCTCTCAGTCTCTCAGTCTCACTCTTCTCTGGCTTCTCCTATGCAATAACTTTTTGCCTTCTTTAATATGTTACCTCAGAGGTGCTACCACTGCTGCTGACGGGCTCAGCCTTATCCAGCGGTGGGTCCATTGTGAAGCTGGCTCTCATTGGCTCCACTAGGAAGCTTCCAGCTTCTCACAGAAGTCACCTCTGTAGCCCCCTGCTACAAAAACCTTGTCATGCAAGCCCAATACAAAAACTTCTGTTGCTTTTCAGAAATGAAAGCTTTCCCTTGGCTATTAAGGAAGTTTTATTGCTGTCAAATTATCTATTACAAGATGTATAAAATAACAGTTTGCTGTTATCAGAATGATAATGCTGAATTAGTAATTTCTAGATGAACTTGAAGGTGTGTATATGGTGTATGCATAGTCTTAAACTTAGTATCGAAGTTAAACATCCTTGTTCTCTAGGAAAATCTTGTGATTGAGAGTATTTGTTAAAGATTTATCTAAGGATAGATTGTGACTGGTTTGGAAGGATGATACGAGCTTTGATGTACTATAGGATCAAAGGCAATAATAACAACGAAATAATCTGTTTTGTGGACAGTGTGTTCTGCTAACAATAACACACAAATAGCAGTCTTCTCTGTTTTACCCTCAATTAAGTATTTTGGCTACTATATATCTACATTTTTCTTCACATTTTACAGTATACTTATTACCAGACTGTCTCAAAAGGTTATGAATAGATTTGCTCATGGAGAAAACAACATTATACCAGTTACACATGTCATATTAGATTGTTTGCACTAGTTTCAAAATCAAGCCCTTGGAATAGCTGAGGCCGAATGTTACACATAAGAAAACATTAACAACATTTCTTTTAGGATAAGATTTTTTATGGTCCAAATGGAGACAGCCTAGGAATTCCCAAAGTATAACACAGGAAAATAAGATTTTCTGACTAACATTTGTATCTTTAACATCGAAGCCACAACTTTAAATCAGAAGTAGAACAAGTGGGGAGAAAATAATTTGTTAAGTAATCACAATATGGGATTTGGGATTACACCCTGAGCCTCGACTGAGCCAGAACTGGAAAGTTCTAAAGAGAAATATAGGCATTTTCACTACATAGCACATGCCTCTGAAAATTCCTAGAAATTACATGCGGTAGGTAACATCACAAGAAGTAATATGCTTCTTTTCCTGCCACACTGGACCCCAGAAAAATGGGGGGAAAAGCCTTCTCTTGTTGTGCAGTGGGGCCCTGCATCTCTTCTCTGCCAGAGCCCAGCAATACTGTGCAGGGAGCAGAGCAGGGACCCAACAGGATGTAGGTCAGCACTTCCCCCCTGACTTCCCCCAGATCCAAACGATGATTCCACTTGTGCCTTGTCTGCTTCTTATGGAAGACATAGGGCCAGCAGCAATCAAACATGAATCTGACATGGCAAGTGGAACAGAAACAGCATATCTTAATAGGTATATAAAAAGTGAGTAAATTACATACTGGCAGAGTTGTAAATGTATTTGTATCAAAGAGGAGTGTAGGGAGAGTGGCACCAAAACACACACCCCCCTAACAGGGCTGTACAGCGAGTGTTGTCATTATTGAACTGCATCAGGGTGTGATGCCTGAATGAGGTTCATAAACCCTTTCCCAGGAACTCGCCCTTGTGGCACTGTGTGAAAAACTCAGTGAGGGACACTGCAGTAGGACTGATTCTGCTGCAGTCCATCCAGCTGTTTTTTGGATGTAACATTTCAAACCTGTTTTGTCATTATGCACACAATATAAGGAGATAAAAACATTGCAGACAGAGTGAATATTTGCATACAATACTAAACAAGCAATAGCTGCCTCATGTGCTAGGACTTGCCTGACATCATGACAGATGCTAGCAGATTGAAAATTCAAAGCTTAGAGGAAGCACTGTGTTCCCCTGTAAAATTACCATGAGAAAGAGTTGATATTAACACATCCTCCAGCTGAGGCTTTTAGAAAGAAACTAGATGGTTGCATGGTTTGATTTTCAGCAATCTACAAATACCTCACAGTAGACTATATTTCCAAAAAGATCTGAACCCTGCCCTTTGAAATAATGGGACTCAAATAGACTACAAAATACATTTTATAGGGAGACTATCTTTCCTCACACCAATATACTTGCATTGCATTTATATATGTAAAATTACCTATTACTTTAACTGGAGTCTCACCATGTTAAAGAGAGATGTGGTGAGGTAAATAAATGGTCCTGTGGATTTTTCCCTCTAACATTCAGTTAATTGCACACTAATTTGATCGAATTTGACAATGTAACAGGCATTCTAATGTGGAAATCAAATTCTAAGTTGCTGTTTCTAGCTAAAATAAGATATATTTCTCAATTATGTTATATATCTGTATTATTTTGGGGAATGTTGCAGAATGGTTCTGCATACCCAGAGGTATTTGACAAATAAAGACTCGATGTCCAAAAACTTTACTTTTGATTACTTTTACTATAGTAATAAATAATATAATAATTATTTATATATTAATTATAATAATGACATATATTGTCATACTGTAGAGGAATATCTCACTATGTTAATTCCAAGGTCATCTCCAAACAAATACTCCAATTGTATCTGATGCCTTTAAACCTCTGCTAAACAGACAGTGAAGCAACTGCAAAGTTTTTACCTGACATGTTTCTTACTTCTTAAAAAAAAGTTTCAATGATGCAATAATAATGCAATATATAATATAGTTGACTGTGGTGTACATTTAGAGGGCATAAAAAACCTGCTGGCTAGAGAAAAAGTAAATTACAATGGTAGTTAACAGCCAAAGGTTCATGCTGAGTGCATTATGGGGCACTGGAAATTAAAGATTTAGCCTGGGATGCCCTGTTTGTTTTAATAAAACAAGACCTCCAGTCTTTGCAGAGTTTATTATTGTGTTGTTGGGGTTTTTTTTTGTTGTTTTTTTTTTTTTACAGTAGACTATGGGGATGTAATTTCTGATGTAATTTCTGTTAACAGTTGTTTTTATCTTCGATTATTTTAAATAAACTGTCTTTGTTTTAGAGTCTCCCACAGCTGCCTTTTTTTTTTTTTTCAATTGAAAACTCAGTGGGACTTTGATTAAAATGAAAAAGAACCAGAATGAAATTTTATTTGGTAAAGCTGTTTACGCTTGCCATGATGATTCTTTGAGTCATTCTTTCATACTTGAAGGTTAAGATAAATTTGTTAAAGTGTGGTTGACAAATAAAAAAAATTGACAAAATACACTCTACTTCACTAATTTATGGTGTATATATATGTTTCAACTGCAGCAATATATTTATATCAATTTTTTGTTTATATTGCATTCTAATTGATTTTATTTGAGACTTCTTTTTCAGTGGTAGGACGGGGGGGTTGTTGTATTTTGTTTGTGTGTTTGTTTTTGTTTGTTTGTTTTGGTAACACTAGCTATAAAGCAGACACACATTTGAAATAAAAATATGTTCCATGTTTCTCTCTAAGAGTTATTATTCCTGTTATATACCTTTATACTAAAAATTATAATACTTTTTATCTCACAAGGAAAATGTGTTAAGCTCTCTGGATTTCGTAATGTGTGTACACGTGATGATGACCACTGCATAAAAATCCCACAAAAATCAGTAAATGATAATGGTAGTGCCTCCTTAGCTGATTTAATAATTTGTATGGTAATTTTAAGGAGCCTGTAGTGCTGACTCAAAAGATTCTTGAGGATGTAACACTAAGAATTTGCTTACAAAAGTAGGATCTCTGAAACTTAGGTACTTCAACGTCCAACAAAGAGGACCGCTGGGCCCTTTTTAGGATCTGGGCCTGTTTTTCTAAGAAAAAAGCATGTTCTGACAATGTGACTTACCCAGCTGCAGACGTCTATTAATGATATGCACTTTGTCCTCATCTTTTTGTCATTCAGAATAGTACAGAATACTGTGTTCAGAGGTGACACTGAATAAGTATCAGATAGCTGGGAAACAAGATCTGTGAAACAATATCGAGAAATTATGCTAAATATTTAACATGAAGTATCAGAATGGGATATGTTCTATTTCCTTCAGATAGTGTCATGGTTTTGATTTTACAAAAGACCATGTTTACTTTGATCCTTAAATGATAAAGTCCATCTGTAATTAATCTACAGTAAGTAATCAGTTACTTTTGAGTAAATGCTATTGTACTTTTCACATATACTACCTGTCAAAATCTTTAATTTTATAGAAATAATGTTTATGCTCATATGTCTGTAAACAGACAGACTCTTCTTTCCTCTCTTATGCTTTTTTCCTTCTTTTACTGCCTCTGAGACCTTTCCCTCGCATAGATGGCATGTATGTGTGATGATTTTAAACTTTTATTCAAATAACATTTTAGAAGTTTTGATTACCTAAAACAGTTCGTAAATATGAAAATCAAGTATCTTTGTCATTTGCACTTGATTAAACTGCAGAACAGAGCAGTGAAATTACCTTATTCAATATCCTGACTTAAATGTGTAGAAGAACCAGGAATCATGGAATCATAGAATCATAGAAACACAGGATGGTAGAATAAAAGAATCATAGACTCACAGAATCACAGAACAGTTTGGGCTGGAAGGGACTTTTAAAGATGATATAGCCCAAATCCCTTGCAATTAGCACAGACATCTTCTACTGGACCAGGTTGCTCCGACATCCAAGCTGACCTTGAACACTTGCAGGGATGTGGCATCTACAACCTCTCTGGGCAACCTATGATTTGCCATCCTTATTGTAAAAAATTTCTTCCTTATATCTAGTCTGAATTGACCCTCTTTTTGTTTGAAACCATTACTCTCTCTCCTATCTCAACAGACCCTACTAAAAAATCTGTCCCCATCTTTCTTATAAGCCCCTGTAATTATTGAAAGGCTGCAATAGTATCTCCCTGGACCCTTCTTTTCTTCAGGCTGAACAACCCCAACTATCTCTACCTATCCTCATAGGAGAACTATTCTGTCCCTTTGATCATTTGTGGCCTTCCTTCTGGACCCACTCCCCTCTGCTGAGCACTCCAGAGCTGAGTAGAGGGGCAGAATCATCGCCCTTGTCCTGCTGGCCATGCTGCTTTTGATGCAGGGATATGGTTGGCTTCCTGGGATGCAAGTGCACATTGTCGGTTCATCCACCTCATCCAGCCTCTCACCCACCAGCACCCCCCAAGGCCTGCTTTCAAGCCCTTCATCTCCCAGCCTGTACTGATACTGAGCCTTGCCCTGATTCAGGTGTGACACCTTGCACTTGGCTTACTGAACCCCATGAGGTTCCCATGGGCCCAATCCTCAAGACTGTCCAGATGGTGTTTGATCCCTCACCTGTGTCAACAGCACTGCTTCAGCTTGATGTCTGAAACTTTACTGAGGGTGCACTCAATCCCACTGTCTAAGTCATTAATGAAGACATTAAACAGTACTCACCCCAGTGATGACCCCTGAGGGACACAACTTGTCCCTGATCTCCATCTGCACATTGTGTTATTGACTACTACCTTCTGGATATGATCATCCAGCCAGTTCCTTATCTACTGAGCAGTCCACCCATCAAATGTCTTCAACTCAGAGAGAAAGATGTTGTGGGGGACCAGGCCAAAGCCTTTGCAGAAATCCAGATAAATTATGTCTGTAGCTCTTCTCTTGTCTACTGATGTAATCACTCTACCATAGAAGTCCACTGGTTTGCCATTTGAGAAGCTATGGTGGCTCTCTTAAATCACCTCCCTGTCTTTCATGTGCCTTAGCATAGCTTTTGGGAGGATCTGTTCCTTGATCTTCCTAGTCACAGAGGTCGGGCAGACAGCTCAGTAGCTCCCAAGGTCCTCCTTTCTAATATTTTTAAAAATGGATGCAATGTTTCCCTTTCTCCAGTCAGCTGGGAGTTCACCTGGCTGCCATGACTTTTCAACTAACATTGAGAGTGGCTTGACAATTACATAAGCCAATTCTCTCAGGACTCTGGGATACATCTCATCAGGTCCCATACATTTATGCACTGTTAAGGTTTCTCAGGTGGTCATGAACCCGATCTTCTCTTACAATGGTAGTAGAGCATAGAATTCCTGCCATTGTTTTCTTATTGACACCTACTCTTTGTGGGTTATTCTTTTCAGAAACCTTGATTTGATTGTCTCTTAGATGCTACAAATGATTAGAATCTTAGTCCAGAAAGTAAACTAGCGAAATACTAAACAACCTATATGTGCTAAAAATGATTTATACTCACATTCAGAAGAAAATAATAATATATCACTAAGTAGCTGTCTCTCTAGTTATGACAAAATTGAATGAATGACCTGTGAATGTGACAAAGAAAGTCAATCTGACTTCATAAAAAAATTGGCATGACGAACATGCATTCCTTGACATGCTTAGGTTACATGACACATATATTTTACTCACGGAAAAAAATTCATTCTTCTTGACAGCTATCTACTTCATGTATTTTATTTTTTTCTTTTACTGTGCCACACCTCACGTGTAATCAGAAATATCCTGTTTGGCATTTTACTTACAGTAATTTTTGTTGTCACATTAATTGCAATACTTTCTTTATCTTGGCATACTAAGTAAAAATATTTTGAGTTATATGCTTGTTAGTTGTTTCACCACCTGATGTTGTAGGAAAACAGCAAAATCATTCAAATATATTACTGTACTTAATTTTAGCATCACTACTATCCCTCAGGTCAATTGCTCTTCGAGTATGATTTAATCAAATTGTAAGGAAAACCTGTAGAGTCCAGGGATTATTTTTGTTGAATGAACATGTTCAGATACAGTTCTGAAATCAATGAACTGGAAAGATGTCAGCTCATGCTGGGAACACAACTTAGCTGTATGGTAATAAACATAGCAGGAAGGTGTCATACAAACAAAGTCATAGCCTGCAGCAGCAAATGCCAGTTCTGAATTAGTATCCTTGTCCTTGAGCTTAAATTTGGATATGCTTCAAATCTTTCTGATAAAATGCTCAATACTGCACTGCAAAGTTAGCAGATTAATGCCTCTCTGGTTTTGCTGGATAAAATGATACGAAGTGCTATAAAAAAAAAAAGTGGGGAGAAAAAAGTTCACTCTATTATTTTTTTCCCTTCAGAAATAAAAATGATGCAAAAGTTGTGGTATTCCATAGAAATGTCAGTACTGCAATCTGTCTGCAGAAGTCTGCATAATTGGGAGGACCTTCACTAAATACAATGTAGACGCAGAACCAAGTAAAAGGTCATGCGTTATTATTCACTGTGTAGTGCAAGAGGTAAAAGCAATTAAATAAACCAGAGGGAAAGGCAAAAGCATCAGCAGTGCTCCTAAAAATCTTAACTAAATTTTACAAGTCGTGGAGTGGGAGGATATCTTATGTATTGGTTCCTTTGGCTAGCAGTTCTGATTTCTGGATGAGAGTAAAATCAAGAGTCACAATCCAAGCTATCCACAAATGAAACAAGGGATAATTAGGAAAAAAGTATTATTAAATAAAAATAAAACAGGAAAATAAGAATAAGATACAATAAATTATTCAACCCCCCCTCCCAACAAACCACCAACACCACATATATATGGATAGGAGAAAGCTTTTTTTTTGCAAAATAAGAGTGCATCTGGCCAGATTCATGAGTATTCATGTGTTTTGTGAATTCCTGGATTATTTTCCATTTTTAAATGCAATTTAAGAAGCTGAAGTATGCAGATTACAGGATTTTGCTTATCCCTATGCTCACTTTTGCTTCATTCACAGTAGTTAATTTTTCATCCTGAGTTAATCTGTTGCTAAAACCTGTTGTTGAATAGTGACATGACTGACTATGTAAACTCATTTTCTTGTGAATCTTTTTTAGCCAGTGAGACAAAGATGGGAACACCTGAAATTATTTTTTTTTATGATTGTTGAGAGATGGAGCTACCAGTTAAATATAACTTAGAAGACATACTCATTGGAAAGATCAGTTCAGTTTTCTGAGGTTCACTTAGTCCAGAGTTTCAGCAATGTGCCATAACTATTTCAAAGGTGCAGGGTTATTATGTGCAAAATCTTGCTTTAGGCAAAAAAGAAACATACTTGTTGTTTTCTTACCCTAAGACTGGTTAGTCTCAGCTTTAGGTCTTCTTTTCTTTAGTTGACATTTGTTGGGTTCTTATAGCCTGGGATCTCTGATGCCTGCCTTTACCCCTCTCTAGTTAAACCTTATGCCTGCATTTTTACATGGTATCCTCTGTTCCAACTTTCGAGACCCCCACTATCATGTCAGGGCTGTATTCATCTATACTATATCACTATATTAGAGTTGTATATATTTCATTCTGCACAGAATAAGTAATTGGGACTACTATTTGTACAAAAGTATGTTTCTATCATTTGAATATAAATAAAAATAAAAGAAATCATAAAACAAAGCAGACTGTCATTGGGGAAAAAAAGCCTTAGAGCTAAGAAAAGTAAAAATAAAGGGTAAGGAAGGAGAAACACAAGTTGAGACAAAATAACTATGACAAGCCTCAGTTTTGCAAACTCAGTGTGCTGTGTGCTGTTGCTAACAGCGTTAATATCATATGTATCAGTTAACTTTACATTTCAGATATTCTGAATGGTTTATAGGGAGTGTATAGCAATAATGATGTCAACTCATCATGTGTACCTTATGTTTTAGAGTCAATTCTATAGCAAGAGAGTGGATTTTAAAATAGATGATGCATGGCTTTTAAACAGGCTATGCAAGGATGAAAAGTTTTTATACTCTTCTAGTCTGCCAGATTGGTCAGGAATCAGGTATATGTTATGACCAGATGCAGAAAATGAAATCATCAGTTTTCAATTCAAATGAAAGAAATTAAAAGAATGACAAGCATATCTCAGCAGGTTTAGACTTCTAATGTACACATATAAATATATAGGCTAATATATGCAAGAATTTACTGTGCTGTAGTTAGTCTAAAAAATATAATTTAAGATTACATAGTTTTAATGGAAAAAATCCACAGTACCTGGTTTATTTTTTCATTAGCTTGCATGTTATCCCATTATCTGCAATTAGAGAATTTTTGCTTTAATTGTTCATTAACATATATGTTATGACACAGTTAAATTATGCAAAGAGAAATAATGAATTCTTACAAAATCCTTATAGATCCTTATCCTTAATTGAAACCTAAAAGAACCCCCAAACTATTCCTTTTCATTAATAGTATATGGATTGTAAAATAGTTTAAGTTACAATGTCAAGTAAGTGGTTTTTGTTGATTGGGGTTTTTTTTGCTCGGTTTGTTAGTGGTTTTGTGGATTTTGTTGTTTGGTTGGTTTTAGTTTGGTTTTTTTAACTATACTAAAATATCCTGTTAAAATATTTAATTGGATAATAAACACCAAATTAACTTCTTGGGTAAGTATACAGCCACAATGTTTCATATAGTTTTCTTTGTTCCTTTCACTTCAGAAAATCTTAATGAAATACTACTACAAAAAATAATAATTCCAAAATTAATTGGAATAAACAGGACAGTTTATTCAGAAAACTGAGGTATATTGATTAATATTCCTTACTACTCCTTGTAGCAAGTTATTTATGCTGCGAAGAGATCAACTACATGCTACAGTGATTCCTTTGTGTTTTATTCTTAACATTTTTCAGTGCAATTTATTGCCTGAGTTTTTTGTTTGTTTGTTTTTTTAACACAATTGTGAGTATATACTTTTTGGTTATCAAATTATTTAATGTATAAAACACTTTCCAAAGAAGTAATATCCTATATTTAAGCTCTACAGAAGGTAAATGTAAAGCTTAAACAGTCAGGACCAAAGCATGTGTCTCATGAATAATAAACTACAGTGTAACTAAATCAATTATTATACTAGCATTTTAATTGACAGTGGATTAAGAATTCAATAAAATAGGAGACCAAATACTACTGCATAGAAATTCCATATATATGTATACTTCAACAAGACTATATCAAGTGGTAGGCATTACAAAATTTTTTTGGTTGTTTTATCAAGTTTTAATCATAAATATATCTTTAGAAAAAGACAGGCTGGCACAAAATATGGTGAAAGAACTACTAAAACTCCAACACAACTTCATGAAAAAAACCCCAAAACACAGACCAAACAAAAAAAATGCAAGAATACCACTATCTGGATAAAATGCCTATCTGCATTTTACTTTCTGAAAGGCAAAATCTTTCAATGATCTGAGGTAATGTTTTTTACCTACACTAAATCATCCCCAGTAGAGAAATATTTTCATCCAGAAGGCAAGATGATGATGAGATCATTGTAAAATAGGAAAAAAAATATATTTAATGTACTGGTATCTTAGTTGGTTAATTGGAGAAGCTCAGAAAATAGATTACAGCAACACAGACAAGAAATGCAAAAGAAAACAGAGTTGCAATATATTTGTGGTTTGAAGTAAGGAACGAGTATATCAGGAGCAGTATTATGATAGTGAGTAATGACAGTAGACAGATGATCATATGGTTGAGTTGCACAGATGACTAGGTATCATATATACCGATTTAATTATACTTCCATAATTTACTTGTATAAGAAGATATTTGAATGCCTACCAGAAACAAATTGAATATCTACATGTTGTGCCCTTCACTACTCACACTGAGACTTCAACAATCTGCTGAAGTGTGTCTGCTTCTCAAGGAGTTCAATGTAAGTTCCTGGGCAGCACTGATCATAAACAACAGACAACTTTATGTTCATGTACATAAATAGGTCCTTTGGGATTTAAAGTAATTTTACCTTTCCCTTGAATATCAGAAGTGCTTGTATTGAACTGATCCTGGTTTATAATGCTATATACCAACAGTGCTCGACTAGCTGTGATTGTAAATCCGTTATGAATTCATGCCATTCTAGATATGCATTGCACTAACACTACCAACGAATAGAGATTTATGACTTCATCTCCCTGATTCTGCTGAAATTAAATGGCCTGTGGGTCTGGTTTATGAAAACAATACAAAAAAACAGCTTAAAGTAGCCCAGATCTATAAAAAAATAAAGGAACATATTTCTAATACCTAATAGAACATTCTGAAAGCCTGGTTAATTTATGTAAGGTTACATTTTGTGTTCCAAGCCTACTTGAGGACCACAAATTTTAAGCACTGTATTTTTTCTTCCTTTAGTTCAATCAGGATTTAGATTAAGCTTATTCCCTAATTTTGTTTTCTTTAAAAATGTACCTTTAAAAATAAAAAGAGCCAACCAAATAGAAATGGATCTTTAAAATTATTGGAATACTGTAGGAAAGAGACTTTTATAAACTCCTTCCATTTGTAATGATTGCTACTTTATCAAAAATACATTTACTCTATATCAGTATGTAAATCAAATAGAGGAATTTAATTCTTGCCATTCTCTTCAGAGGAAACCAAGAGCTGCAGATTGTCAGGATCATTAAGTATAAAATGAATTCTCCAAACACAAAAGGAGTGAGTCAGATTATTTTAATACACTAGTTATTGATAACTTCATATTAGCAATTGGTGGAAACTATGTCTTTTAAATTTATATAAAAAAAGAAAGGTTTATGTGTTACATTACATTCATATACACTACTTCCCTTACATAATGGTATCCATAAGAAAAATAACAGACCTAAACAATAAACTGCATTGTAGATATAAAATGTCAATTATAAGTATGCATTGTGTAGCACATAAAGTGTTTGGCTCCTGGGTACCCTGATCAGTGATTTACTCCAACATATCAGTCACTGTCAAAATTTCTGCTAAATTTTTGTGTTTCTATTAGAATTTCCCCCCACCTCTCTTCTACTTGATCCTCATACTATGCCACTAATCTAAAATTCAGTAGAAGACAAAACAGATATTTAGAATCAAATTTGGGATGTTTGTGTTTCTCACAGCTTTGCAAAACCAGAAGCAGGATCTTTCTATCACTAGAACACTTTCCAACAGGACAGGTAGCATTTGCTCTTATAGTTCTCATGTCATTATAAAATCTTTCTCTGAATCCTGTTCAGTCATAATCACAATATAGAACAAAGCTAGACATCTGTTTCATACATGACGTTAGTGCTATATAAGCCTCTTCACAGCAGTAAGCAATCTGTCTCATCTGGGTCATTTAGTGAAAAAAAAATTAAAATGACAACAAAACACTAACATATTTCTATATTTTTTTTCTCTTACATAGGGAGTAGGGCTTTTTCGTAGGTACATCTCTACACTTTTTTTGAAATTCTTATTTTATCATCCAGGGATAATATTACTAGAGGACTTTGTAAGTTTGTTTGTTTGTTTGCTTGCTTATTTTGTTTCTCTAAAATGAACAAAATAAGGATGAAGAATTAATCAAGTGGACTGAAGGAAGACGGTATGCTCTGAGAACTTTATGAGCATTTGTTTGGAAATGCCACTTTACAGTGCATTGAATATTGTATTTATCTATATGAATCCTAATGAAAAATTCACATACTGTCATGTGGTTTAGTTGATTTTGAAATTGGAGCATATATATTGTTTACTGGAAATATTTTTTTCTTCTTTTGAAGTCAGATAACATGAAAGAAAAAGGAGAGATGATATTCAGATTAAGACTAAAGTTTTATTTTAGAAAATAATTTTTCTTTTATTGAAAAATGCTATCATATAAAACTGCAAAAGTTCACTCTGTCTCATTGAATACTGAAGATATCTCAGATGACTCAGTGTTATACAATGTTTCTTTCTTTTTCTCCTTTTTTGAGTAACTCCAATAGTTCAATATTGCTCTTTCTCATATTATGAATATTATTTGAGACCAATTTAATTAAATTACATTAAGAATTTTAATTTGACACAGAATGCATGTTGTCAAGTCATTCCTATAGTCTTGTATTTAAAAACTGTAATTTTACAGTTGCTGTAAATTTTATCTGAACAGCTGCACATTTTCTGTGGCAAATTTTGGACTTCAGTAACTTTTTGGGGGGGGGGGGCAGGGAACCTCTTAAAAGTTGCTTACAATTAACAGTAGTAAATGTACTGCTGTTAAAAACAGCCTATGTTGACTTATGAGCATCCTCAATAGATAAAATTTTGATTCCAAAACAAGAAAAGCAATGTTATTATCACACACTAGCACTGCATCAGATTTCCTCTTGTTTTCATATCTAAAGGCCAGTACAGACAATATTCTCAATTCTAAAAAAAATTCATAGTCATTTGTAGCACAGATAATAAGTGACTGCTTTCACATAAAGCAGAAAAGCACAGGATATTTGTGGCAGAGTTGAGAATTCTGTCAAATGCCTCTGTCTAAAATGTGAAAATGTGCATATTATTACTTCATTTGTGTTGTAAAATATCTTATTATAGGTGACATGTAAGTATAATGAATCATAAGCCTTTAAAATTATGATACTTGAAGGATTGCTGGAGGCAAAGAAACAAGTCTTGCTACTGATACATCATTACCAGACTGTTTCTGATTAATGACTATCAGTTCTTGTAAAATGATGCAAAGAAAAAGTAATGATTCAAGCAGCAAAAGGAAAAAAAACTCTTGTGTGAAGAATGCTTGAAGTACAGTGCTATGGAAAAGACTCAGGGGTATTATTCATATAGTTGATATTGTACTATAGTCTAATCCTTTCACTGATGTTGTTTTAGGAGCTATCTGCCAATCATAATAGTTTAAAGATTAAATTGTTGTGTGCTGTAGCCAAGAGGCTTAATGTGCATGAATTTCAAATGGTTGTATCACTTTCTTATTGCACAGAATTAAGATTATCCCAAGCAATAGCTAGAAGAAGTTTAAATTACAATTCACAGTTTATTTTGTGCAAACCACATAAAATTAGAATTACCTGAGATTAGCTCGGTTAGTTAGAGTATATTACTAATAATGCCAAGGTTCATGAGTTGTATCCCTATATAGGCCATTCACTTAAGAGTTAGACTTTATAATACTTATGGATCCCTTCCAACTCAAAATATTCTGTGATCTGTAGAGGGAAGCTAGTTTACTAAGTTTCACAGTGATGTGTTCTTTTATCAGGATTACATTCTTGTACACTTCAGCAATACAAATCTTGTCAGCTCCAAGCCATTTAAACTATAAATTGTTCAAAAAGTAACAAACATTCTTAAGAATAAAGAAAGATTACTTAGATAGCAGACAGAACCATGGTGTATGTTCTTCTGAAGAGCAGATTATCCCCTGGTTTTTCATTTAATTTCAAATTTTTTTGAAAGACATATATGGGCTAAACATATGCAGATAAAAATAATACAGAAATTAGTAGAATAAGAAAAACTTCAGAAAATTTTAATGATTTTGCCCACAGTGGTAACCCTAGTTATCTAAGGAACACAGGTCACTCCTACACATTAAGAAGATTTTTTAAATGTACTGTAAGGTAAAATATTAGTTTGTGTCAAAGTAAAAAAAAAAAAAAAAAGGAGGGATGTTATGGAGTTGCTGAACATATCAACAGAGGAAAGGAGACACATAAGACACATATATGTTCTTTTCCTTTTTAACATTAGATTTTAAATACTTAGGACTACTGTTTGAGGAAAGCAGATTGCATGAATATTTATGGAAAAAAAGATATGAAAGCAAGTATATTTTTAATATTCTTAGCACAGAGAAGAAATAAGAATAAAACCCATCTTGAAAAACAAATAATTTTTGTATTTAAAATGAAATTGCCATTCAAGAATTATCTGGCAGCACTCATTTCAGATGCTCTGACTGGAAGACACTTTTACTGTATAATGAAGACTCAGAAGATGATGAAGAAAAACTGGACTTTTGAACACTTGATATTTACTAAGCAGAATAAAAGTCTAAGGTAGAGTGGAGGCGCTGGAGTCCATAAATACACAATCCCTGTCAGAATTGTCTTTGATCTCACTATGGAATGTTATAATTTATTTTCAAGCTCTCAGGAAACAAGTTTGTTTGAGTACAGCCAAAGACTGGACGTCTCTTTTTTCTGATTTGTGACTCACCCAGAATTCAGGAACTAGACATTTTTCATATAAATCTTTAGAGACTTTTGATCTAACAGACAAGAATAAGGCTTAGTTTGGCAGTGAGTTGCAGATATACTTTTTTTTTAGCAGAACTAAATGAGGATCCAAAATGAATGCTTCTTTTTTAATGCTTTTGTTTGTTGTTTTTTGTTTGTTTGTTTGCTTAGTTTGGTTTTTTTTTTGTTTTAGCTCACAATTAGTTTAATAATTGAAAAAGTAAATTTTAGATTTGTTTTTGTCTGGAAAAAAAATCCACTTTTCTGAGTGGATGTTAACCGCTGAGATAAGGTGCTACATGCACTTATGTATCTATGTACACCTATATTAATTGATTCTTTCTCTTGCTCAAGGATATTTTTTCCTATACCACTTCATAAACAAAGATGGAAAATTATTTCATTTTGGACAAGCTTAATTACCTACTAAGTAAGATGATTTTGGGGAATAGAGATTTGAATTTTTTATTTTAAGAGAGAAATGAGAAGATGTCTGCTTGAGTATCTTAACTACTAAGCACAGAAATATCAGCTGCTTCTTCTTCCTGCAATTTTGTTTTGCTAGAAAACAGCCTTCTGCAGTTCTTTCAAGGAGCTGTTACAGGAGGGGCTTCCAAATCCTTGATAGAGTTTCTTGAGCCTCAGAGAAAATCTCCATCCGACAAGTTGATACAGCTTTATACCTACAGTTTTCCTTTTACCTACTTGAAGTGGCTCACTGTTCAACTTAAGGATTTCTAGAGCTGCCATTTTAAAGCACCTAACTTGCTCCAGAGACTGTGCAGAACTCAAGGAAGTTCACTCACATAAAACTTTTACTATTAATATAACACGCTAACTTATCAACATTTTCTGTGTTTATTCATCTTAAATGTAGGCATACATGGAAACTGTTTAACTTAATAGGATTTAAAATAGAAGATGCCTATCTTCCACTGCATGACTCTCCTGTTATATAGGTGCACTTATTATCATATCTGTGATTACTGAATTATTGCAGTTAGCTGTGATGCTGGGGTAGGTGTAGGTATATACAACTGTTGGGCAGTAGCTCATGACCCCATTTCTTGTTTTAAGATAATAGTTCTTATTTTGATTGGATAATTTTTCTCATCATTTGGTAAAGGCAATATGGTGCTATTTGATTTGGGACCACTATTTTTATTGCTATATTAAACATTTTCTTTTCATTTAAGTTAATTACAGAAGTAGTAAACCATTTGATTGACTTAGTTACTACTGAGATAAAGAAAGAATATATGATTTCCTGCATGCTTTCTTATATATGTATACATATAGGTAGATAGATAGATATAATTCTTCATATATATATATATATAAAGGTTTTTTTGTCCTCACATGCCAGTTTTGGTGTGTCAAATTATTAAAATCAAAGTAACATCAAGGATTAGTGGTTTACTTCTATTCCCGTTGAAGTCGACATAACAGTTTCCTGTGGAAGTCAAAACATAAAGAATTAGGTTATTTTAAGGGAAAAGAAAATAAAAAGGACCACTGTGTCTATTTCCACCATTTTTGTAATCTAAATCATTACTTAAAACTGTAAGACGGCATATTAATAAATCCTAGACTATATTGTTCCCTTAGGGCCTTACTCAAGATATTAGATAATAAACAACAGAAGGAAAGTAGGTAGGCAAACTCCTCTGTCACAATTCATAAAAGGCTGGTTCCTTCCTACTTGTCTGGGTTTTTTTATATTTTTTCTGAGAACCTGATTTTGCTGAAATAGCCTACTGAAACTTTTTAACTGTGCAAAGATATGTCTAACAGGTGAAAAATGGAGGGCAGTTAAGATGTAATTTCCTTTTTCCTCTTCTTCTCCAATTACTTCTTATTTCTGTTGATTCATGTATCTGAGTTGTCCTCACTAAATATGTTATGTTGAACTATTTTTCTGTAAGTTTTATATATTTGTGTGTGTGTGTGTAACATTTAAAAAGGCTGTCACAGAATGAGCGAGTTTGTTGCAATAATTTTTGGGGAGATTGCTGTGACATATAAGGCAACTAACACCTAACCTCTTATGGTAGGCTAGGTGTTATTTTCTCATTCTTTTTGAGTATAATGCCACAGCAATTTGTTGCAGTCTTACTGGGGAGGCGGTAAAGATTGTGAAAATTAAGTTGTACTCTTGGCTAGTTCTGTTAATTGTGCCTTCCCTTAGTTAGCTTGCAGTTCACTTGTGGTATTATCTTTACTTTTTTTGTGTTATATGAGGACTGCTAGTTGTAACTGTGCCTGTAAAGCTTCCCAGAGGTTTCATTTCTTTTTAAGGAAATCACTTGAGGGAATACTTTGAGGAATTTTGAAGTTATCTTTATCTCCCTCCTTCAAACACAAGATTCAGGAAAAATATGATGAAGCAGAATTAGTACCAGATTTTAAAGAGGACTGAGAAAAAAAGTGGATATGGTGTCAAGGAAAGTTAAAAATTGCAGTGTGATTTCTTCTCAGCTATTTTGGGGTTTATTTTTGAGTTATGAATTCTGTTAACTCTGTATGGAAAGAAAGGAAATGTCTGAGTGCAGAGAAGTGTGACTTTTTTTTAAATGCATTCCAGGAATATAAAACTTTAGTTTCAAACAAGTCACAGAGATAGTCTTGCGGAATCAAATTTTTAAGCCTCTGTTCAGCTAACCATCATTTTCTGATGAGGAGTTATATCTTTAAAAATTCTATCTCCTAATGTGAATGGACAGTATGATTATGATTTTGAAATTATTATTATTATTTCAATAAAAATAATGTTCCATAATCTAAATATTAGTAATTGCAACTCCAGGAAGAAAATTCTTTAAAATTGTTTGGTTATGGTTTATTTGTTTGTTTGTTTTGTGTTGTTTGTTTACATTGAGCTGAAGGGCTGTGTTTCATCTTCTAAATCATCTGCCATTTGCCAGTGTCAAAATCTGAGGCTTATTATCAATAATATGCAGAGAAGTCAGTGTTCAGTTTGAAAGAAGGGGGAAAAACAAATCTGTTTACACTTGCTTTTAAAGTTTTAAGATCTAGTTCTAAACAAATTTTATTTGTCGCATTTTTCATTTGTGCAACCAATGGATTTAACTAGCATAAACCTCAAATTGGAGTTTGGCTAGGGTACTGAAACAAGCATTCTATAACTTCTCATAATTAGCATTTCCACTACAATCTCTTTATATGTTTGGGTGTTCAGTGTTGTTTTCTTGCACATTTGTTATCTTTAATATGCTTCTCCAGGGTTTTCATCAAAGAAAATGTTTTGATTAATTTTGTCTGGGTGAAATACTCTGTCTTTTGTGGTTGCTTGCATGAGAGTTTGTGATACTTCACCCTCATAATTGATCTGGTGTTTGCAAACCATAGAGAGTGCCTCAAAGGAAAATATTATAGAGAAACAGTCCTGAACACTGTCTTAATCTGTTTGTTTATGATGAGGTTTTGAACATCTGTTTTCCTTTCAACTGGTCTTTACAAATATTTTGAAGTTTCAGAACAGTCCTATTGCCCAGAGTAAGCTGGGGCCAACAAACAGGAAATGATCAGGAAAGAGAGAGAGAGAGCATATAAATTACATTAAAGGTGATTGTAGAAGAAAAATGAGAGGGAAATAAGAGTGTAAAGATCCTCAATATACTTTTCACATAATAAGAATATAAAATGGAGAAATACCAAGTGTTTCCTATATGTCTAGTACAGAATGACTTGCCTCACAGATAGATCATACAGATGTCATGAAAAATAAGAGAAGTCTAATGGAAATGGGATGTTATATTTCTCTGCATTATGTCTTGAAGTTTTCTGATACTTCTCTTCTTCCAATGATTTTCCATTCTAAGTATTCATGTGGGTTAAAGACCAGAAGTTCCTGTGTGTATTGCAACAACAATAAATCCCACAAAATAATTTTTATTTTAACTGATTGCAAGTAGAAAAAAAAAAAGGATAATAGCTAAAGCTTCATAACATCCTTCTAATTTAATACATATGACAGCATAAATTAGTAACACAACACAACTTGGTTGGTAAGGAGAAGAAAGCATTTGATTTTGTTGCTTTAAATAATGTTAAACGTGCTGGATTTATACTTACAATAAAGAAATGCCTATCTGTGCTGAGGTGTCCTTGACATAACATTAAAATGTCACAGATACCGTATCTCCTCACACAACAGCTACTACACCTGACTTGATGACAATCAGTAGAAAACTGTTATTTATGACAGATACTTACTATGATTGTGATCTCACTTTTGAGGGAAAAATCTCAGTCTGATAATTGGAAATACACATAGTAAGCAAATAGATTAGTCATATATAAGTATAATTGTAAAACAGAGGAAAATATGTTTGAGTATGCAATTAAATACAAAAGTTAAGTTTGCTCATTTAGATTTAATTTGTCTGGTTGTTTACAGAACCATTGTGCTGTCTACTCTTTTATATGGGTCCAAATCATGGGTCATCTACCGCCACCACCTGTGTCTCCTAGAACGCTTCCATCAACGCTGCCTCCGCACAATCCTAAACATTCACTGGTCAGATTGTGTGACCAATACATCTCTTCTAGAACAAGCAGCAGTCACAAGCATTGAGGCCATGTTGCTGAGAACACAGCTGCGTTGGGTAGGGCACGTCTCAAAGATGAAGGACCACCGCCTCCCTAAGATCTTGTTTTATGGTGAACTTGCCACCGGCTGCTGCAAGAGAGGAGCCTCAAAGAGGAGACACAAGGACTCCCTGAAACAACATCTCAGCCTTGGCCATATTGATCACCATAACTGGTCTACTCTGGCCTCCAGTCAGGAAGTCTGGAGACACACCATCTATAACACTGCTGCTTCCTTTGAGAATGCACGCGGGATCACTCTTGAGGAGAAAAGACAATGCAGAAAGAATCGTATCTTGCAGAATATACCACCTAAGGAGTCTTTCTGCTGTGCCTTTTGCAACTGGATGTGCCTATCCTGTATTGGCCTTTTTAGCCACCAGCGCGCTTGTAACAAACATGGCTAGAGCCCTCCCCAAATCTTCGTTCACGAAGCCTAGTCATGATGATGTATGGTTGTATGATTGTTTTCTGGTGGCGCTTTCAGTTCTTTGTCAACTTTGTAGCTAAACAAGCCATACCTTCTTCTGCTGAGCAGTGCTGTGTGGAATCAGTAGCTAAGAAACAGTTGCATGTACAGACTTTTACAATATATGCCTATGTTCACAGATAAGTATATATAGTTCATCTGTGATTCAACTTAAAAGGCCATGCAGGACATAATAGAAAACTGTATAATGCCTCTGGAAGTGAATTATTGATAAACCTGAGTAATTGGTGTATAAATGGCATGGAAAATCTTGGAAATATATCAATATCTGTTTTGGTTCAGATCACAGACTATGCTAGGCTGCTGCTTTTTGAATTTATAAATTCTAAAGACTACGTTATAAGAAGGAAATGATGTTTCTTCCTGATTGAGGAAGAAGATAAATCAGGCAGTCTTAGCAGGTCAAACACGATCTGAAATTCTTAGTAAAAATCTTGACAATTCTATGAGACAATTGAATGTACTTCCTGAAATATAAAATAACTATTTCTTCCCTTTAACTAAGCTTGTATATTTAAATATTAGCTTAACTGTATTACATACTTGACATTCTTTTTCCTCTGTTTTGTCATTTTTCATGTGCAAAATCTGTTAATAGACTTCTGTAACAAAAGCTCCATTCAAAGCACAAGTTCTTGCAGAGGAAAAAAATGAAATGATGTTGTAGTGAGATCTACATCATCGTTTGATGGAAGTAGCAAACTGTGTTAATTCATGTTTATTTTCACTACCACACACATCTGCTGCCTTTCCAAAGTGTTTATCATTAATAGAAGGAAAATTGCTATTTTTTTTTGCATGCGGTCCAAGCTGGACAGAAAACACAAGGCTCTTTTGATGTAAACCTGCACTGAAAATATTTAGTTAAAGTATAGAATTAATGTGGACAAACACTCTATTAATTTGGACAAATGCTCTACTGTTTTAAATAATATCTGTGAAGAAACTTTTGATAAGTAATGTTAAGTGGTACTAACATGGTGGTCTACAGGGGGCTTTAGAGTCTTGGAAATGTAATATCGTCTAACATAAGAAAAGATTAAATGGGAAGAGCAAAATTAGCTATAAAGTAAAGATTTGTATGTGATCAGGCAACTGAGTTACAAAAAAAGAAAAATTTGTTCTTTTAATAGGCACTAGAATGGACTTTATATTGCAATAACTTATTTAGTTCACTGAGCTTGTATGTCAATCACATATGTAATGTTCTAAGACAGTGATAATACTTTCTCTCTAGTTTATAAGTGATCCTTTTTCACAAAAGCAAAATCTGAATTCTTCCTTAAATGAGAATTGTTGAGACAAGTCAAAATCCTAATGAATCTTGAAAGCACAAACACCTTACTGTATTATCATGTTTGGTGATTATCGTGTAATAATGTTTTATCAGGTTAGGGAGTTTTATTCCCAAGAATAGAGGCACTTGAAGGAAGATGCTCTAATGGCAAACAGTGTAGCATATGGATGTCCTCTTGCCAGAATAATGGGAAGATAATTTTAAAATGTGGATTGGGGTGGGGGAAGGAAAACCAAGTCTCTTTCATAGTATAAATTATTTATTAATAGTTATCTTTCTAAAGAACAGAGACAATAAATTTCCTCAGAAAGACAGTAGGCTTCATAAAAAACAGACTGCCTCAATATGTATATCAATGCTTCATTCTCCAGAGGTCTCTGTACTCCTCCAGAAGCCAGTACTTACCACTGCTACTCCTATTATAATCTATCTCATGTGAGATGCACGCAACTTCACAAACACTGTTCTTATATTCTGGATTCAGAAAACCTTTCAGACAAAGTAGGTTGGCTATGCTTAGACTGTACTTATGATTTGATAAAATGCTACCCTACACTGTAAAAACATCTTCAAGGTGAGCAGGCTTCTTGTGGAAGAGTATTGCTGACCCTACAAGAGTTAACAGAAGAAAGCCAGATGTCACACTCTCTGCTGACCAAATCCTTTTAACAA
The DNA here is from genome assembly GCF_036250125.1 of Pseudopipra pipra. Lineage (NCBI taxonomy): Eukaryota > Metazoa > Chordata > Aves > Passeriformes > Pipridae > Pseudopipra > Pseudopipra pipra. Next base: position 80,019,625 of record NC_087549.1, on the reverse strand, counting down.
GACAGAATATAAAACTATGAGCAAAGAAAGAACATACTTTCCATCAAAAATATAAATCTTGAATGGCAATCATGAACTCCCCTACTTAAGAGTATATTTGTGCAATTAGGAAACAACATATTTTGAAAGATAATCAAATCTCCAACATCTTCTGTGTATAATGTAAACTGAGACTGTATGCAGCCTCCCTAGACAAAAGAACGTATTTAGATTGCCCCAATACTTCCAGCAGCATCATGTAGCCACGCGATAACACATTTTCCAGATGCAGATTTCCTGTGGGTGCTCCATAATTAATTCCAACCAAAATCAACCAGATCAGTTTGAATAGTTTAAAGAGATATTTTGAGCACTTGGATGAACTGCCTTGTCAGCAGGGTAGCAGGAATGTTATTTTCCATGTCATGTTGGTGGTGTACAGTGCAGAAAAACAACAAAAGGTAACCAAGATGACATCTGCAGATATCACTATACTGTCCCCTGCTTATGTCAGACCTAACTAAAGGCCTAACAAATACCAAATCTTGTAGTATATGAAATAAAGTTTCTGCAACACTGTGGCCCATAGGTAAACCTTGTCATTTGTCTGATCACATTAAAAAACTCTTAGGTTACAGAAAGAAATAAGACTTGTTGCTAATAGTAATGAGTGGCTGATAATAATGTTTTGTCATAAAAACAAATCAGAAAACTTGAGTTCTATTGTTTAAGATGTTCTGCTCTATTACTCTTTTAACAATAAATCATTTAATGCCTCTTTCTCCATTCCTCGTGTAGAAAATGAGGATTACATCAATGTTCTTTGAACTTATGAAGTGTCTGTATGAAGAAGGTCCTTAAATGACAGAATCGAGGAATCATTTAGGTTGGAAAAAAACTTTAAGATCATCGAATCCAGCTGTTAACCCAACACTGCCAAGTCCACTACTAAACCTTGTTTCTAAGTATCATGTCTACACATCTGTTAAATATCTCCAGGAATGGTGACTCCACCACTTCCCTGGACAAGCTGCTCCAATGCCTGACTACCCACTCAGTGAAGAAATTTTTCCCAATATTCAATCTAAACCTTCTCTGGTACAACTTAAGGTCATTTCCTCTTGTCCTGTTGCTTGTTACTTGGGAGAAAAAATCGACTCCCATGTGGCTGGCTACAACCTTCTTTCAGATACTTGTAGACAGCAGTAAGGTGGCCTCTGAGTTTGCTTTTCTCCAGGCTAAAAAAACCCCAGTTCCCCCAGCTGCTCCTTATCAGACTTGTGCTCCAGAGCCTTCACCAACTCCATTGCCCTTCTGTGGACATGGTCCAACACCTCAATGTCTTTCTTGTAGTGAGGGGCCCAGAACTGAACACAGGATTCAAGGTGAGGCCTCACCAGTGCCAAGTATGAGGAGATGATGAATGCCCTGGTTCTGCTGGCTACGCTGTTGCTGACACAGACCATGCTGTTGGCCTTCTCGGCCACCTGGACACACTGCTGGCTCATGTTTATCTGACTGTCAACAAACACCTCCAGGTGCCTTTCCATCAGACAGTTTTCCAGCCTTTCTTTCCCAAGCCTGTAGCATTACATGGTGGTGTTGTGCACTAAGTGCAGAATTATTATGCATAGAGAAGAAAAGATACATGTTTCTTTTAGGATCAAAGGCAAAGTAAGACTCTGAAGGTAATTTTTTTGAATCTTTGTTTTGTTTTCATAATCTGTTATTGAACTTCTCTCACCTCTATGTACATGCACCCCAGGGGACATGTAAGAAAATCTGGAATATTTGATAATGATCTGTATGTCCTTGGAAAGACTGTGTGTGCATTACAATTCGGGTGCCTCCCTTGAACACACTGTCTATGTTGTTTCTCTTTGTAGCAGTGCATGGGTAACTGTTTATATTAGCTTTCTGTGAGAAACCATATCCCTCTCCTCTGCATTATCCAGGCTGACATTCTTATCTTTCACAATGTAAAGGATAAAATGTGAGAACAGAATGTGAGCGACATATACTCTGCTTCTGGGAAGGGCTTTTTGCTAGCATGGCATGATGTGATTCATCAAGCAATAATTTGAGTGTGGATTGGATTAGGAATGATTTCTTAAGTGATAAATTGAGCTGAGTAAATGGCTATCTCCATGAGAGCCCTTTTCATTGTTCTAAATAGAGTAGAATATTGTTAAATGCTTTGATTAAATTGAAAATTTGTTTTTTTTAAATATCAGCTCCTATGGAAATCTCAAGGTTTTTCTTACCTACTCTACCATACTTAAGAGTTCATATGTATTATTTAGATCATATTTGTCATCATAATTTCTTTCTGATGATAAGATATAGTGGAATGAAACATTTGGACAAATTATTGAAATATCAAAGGAGAAAATTTAGAAATATGATGTATTGGGTCTGATTGAGATGGTGTTCATTTCCCTATGGGGAAGCACAGTGCGGTGCTTTACATTGGTAGCTAGAAGAGTGTTGATAACACACCAGTGTTTTGGCTACTCCTGAGCACAGCATCAGCACTGTAGCATTCTTTCCTCAATCGAGGGCAAGATCTTGGGACGGGACACAAGTAGGCCAGCTGACCCAAACTGACCAAGGGGATATTCTGTACCATATGATGTCAGCTCAGATATAAAAGCTAAGGCAAGAAGCAGGAAGGAAGCTATTCACTGTCTGCAATGGTGCCAGATGAGAAGCCATTATGTGTGCGGGAGTGGCCAACCATCGCTGCTCATGGGAAGTAGAGAATAAACCCTGCTATCTTTCATTTCACTTTTGCACACACAAGCTTTCTCCTGGCTTCTGCTTTAACAAACTGCCTTATCCATACCCACAAGTTGTTTTCCTGGCTGGGAAGTGGAGTGATAGAGCGGCAGGGTGGGCACCAGGCATCCAGCCAAGGTTAACCCAAAACACATGACTATTTGAATTTATTTTTTTTTTCAAAGAAAACAAAATGCTGTTCTCTCTTACTGCTTATAAAATTCCCAGGAGCCCAGCAGGCTTCATGTAGAAGCCTTAAGTTGTTATAGAGGTCACTAGCTAAGTGTAAAGTTTAAATTTTACTTGGCTAGTCCTGTTTAGATAATTTTAACTTGGACCAAAGGAAATCTTGAATGTGAAAATATTATTAAAATAAATTAATTTCTATATGTGAGCATCAAATAATGGGCAATATTTTAATAGTATTTGCCAATTTACTTTCTTTTTTTGTAATTCTATTTTCATTCAATTTCTCACATAAATATTTTTTCCTTCAGAGCAAAACAGCCTTAGATATCAGTATAATCATTAATTCTTCCAATTAATTAGTCTGCTTAAGTACCTATTTAAAAAAAAAAAAGAGAAATATAAAAGATCAGAGCATTAACAATCAAAACCAGAAAACATACTGGTATTTTCACTGATCTTTTTTCAACACTTTAGGTAGGAATGGGTTTTGGAGAAAGAAATTGAAAGAGTTTGTTATCACGTGTTGTATTACACACATTCATAAAGTACTGAAGTGAATTGCAGAGTCATCTGATCTGACATAGATGGTAGCGACATTCTTTCCTGTGTTTTAGAGCTACTATGATATATTTCAAGTCAAATTTAGACAAATTTAGAAACTTTGTATTACTAACAATGAAGAATATATACTTGTTAAAAATATTTTGATTTTTTGTTTAGAATTATTTTCTCTCTTTCTCCTCTTGTATTTCAGTGCATATATTACATATACAGTACATATATTTCTCTCTTATTTGAAAGAGAGAAAGTCAAATGATATTATGCAATCTAAAAGAAATGGATGGGGACAATAATAGTGATTACCCCTCCCCTGAAATATATCTTAGATTCCTTCACAGAATTATATTCAATCTAATACAGATTAACATGATGATCTCTAGTTCTTTACATCTGTTTCCCTTATACCAGATCAATTGCTTCCACAGGCCTAGATTATTCCACCTGTATATTTTTGCTCTAGATATTGTCCTCAGTAAATTTGCATAACAGAAACCTTCATATCACATAAAAACAAGTTTAGAAAGCAGCTACTTTTCTATTGTCAGTTTCAGAAATAAAACATAGGCATAGGAGAATGAAGCTCATTTTATTTGCCAAAGCCATTTACTGCTGACTATTAGTAACGTGTTTAAACAAAGAAACAAGCAAAACAAAACAAAAATCCAAAATATGCACTGAAGTACAGTTTGCACAAATCAGTCATGGTTCCAAAGTAGTGTCCGTGCACTTTCATTCAGACCTGTATTTTCTTTGTACATTACACTGATATTAATCTTACAGCTCTCATACGGTAAGCAGGTAAGTAAGATAATACACAGCACTGAACTACAACATATACAGAAATATCTACAACAGAATTAATTCATATGTACTGTAACATGGCAAGGAAAAGGATTTTAGCTTCATTCTTAACATTAGGAAGCTTTAAATGTAGGAATGTTTTAAATGTAAAAATATTTTTAATACTTTTTACTTAAATTATCTCCAACTTCTGTGAAAAAAATAAACTACCAATTCTTGAAAAATCAATATTTTATGTCAACTGTGATTATATATTGTCAGAAAGGGGGTTTTTTACTAATCTGATTATACTATTCACAAATAATTTTTTCTCCCCAACCCTCTAAAAATTGAATAATTTAAATTGACACATATTCCTTTTAGGATAATCAAGGTATGCCTTATTTATACAGTATAGAATATACTTTTGTTGAGCTACATGGCACATAACTGTTGGTGTTCTTAATTGCATAGATATTATCTAATTTAGTATAACTACTAGCACTATGGTGTGTCAAGAAGAGATTTTATTTCTGAGGATTGTCTGACTAGCATCAATAATGTGAAAAGGCTTTTGCATTTCCTGGGAAATGGTGACTAATCACCAAATCTTTGCATCACTGAAAATCTCATGTTTTGGTCAGAGCTGGGAGACTACAATGTATATTTTTCTCTTTGTTAAGTATTGATCCCCTGGGAAATACAGTGGTGCCTTACCTTTTCTTTATATCTCCAAGTATTCTTCTGGGCTGCAGTAATCAATGGATCTGTATCAATGGCTGATGAGGACCACTGTGTCCAAAACTGGAAAAATCTCCAGTGGTATCACTCTTCTCTCTAGTGACCAGCGACAGAAACTGAGGGAATGTCATGAAACTGTGTCAGGGGAGGTTTAGGTTGGATATTAGAAAAAGGTTCTTTACCTGGAGGGTGGTTGGACACTGGAACAGGCTCCCCAGGGAAGTGATCACAGCTCAAAACCTGACAGAGTTCAAGAAGCATTTGGACAATGCTCTTGGGCACACAGTGTGACTTTGGGGCAGTTCTGTGCAGGGCCAGAGCTGGATTTCAGTGATCTTTGTGGGTCCCTTCCAACCCAGTACATTCTATGAGTTTCTTGCATTTGCTATCAGTGTCTTAATATTTTAACTTATTTTCAAGAGAATATAATCAAGATCTGAGTTTCTTTTTTCTTCTTTCCTTTTTTTTTTTTTTTTAAGGAGAACGGGACATTTTGGTGAAAGACATGTAGTTTTAAATCTAAAACTGAACTTTTTATATATTTGTGTTATTATATTCTAATTTAAATTTCTTAAAGCCTGTAACACCACTTTGCATTCAACAGCACACAGCACTTCTGCAGACTCAGTTGCAAAATATATCTGCAGTGTGAATTGGTAATGGGACATTCAATCAGCCTAAACCAAATTCTTTCTACACAGAATATGTTATAAGGTAGAAAAGAATTCTGAAGTCTAATTTCAGCTGTAGCTTTTTGCTCCAAAATGTTTTGAACTATGCTTACTGTAACAGTTTATGTACTGGGTTGCATAGTTTGTAAAGATAACTGGAACTGCCTAACACTTTTACAGAATTTATTAATACAGAGGGGAAAAACAAACCAAATTCAGCTTCTTAATTTGAGAGGTCATTTGAGGCTAATCATGCTAATGTTTGAGGTCTATTTATTTAGTACTAATGATACTTAGTAGATTAGAAATTATTGTAAGACATATTTAGCAGGTTACTGAGCATGACTTTTTTATATAAAAGAAACCATATGTAGATGCATTATTTGCTAGAAAATATTCTGTAAAATTCTGGAATATAACTGTCTCTTATCCAAGGCAAGATACTATTTCATCATTCTCATTTCTCTTAAACACACAGGAAAACTTTACCTATACCCCATATTTAGTGTAACATTTATGCATTGGTATTTCAGCTGAAAAATCAGACACATAATTCCTAGTTAAATTTTTAATCTAAGATTTCTAACTGTATTCAACTATTTCACTGAGAAGTTATTTTCACTATGAGCAACCAAATAATGATGGTATGTGAACATCATAATATACTTTTGAAGTGGAGGTTTTTTGTCGATTCACTGTATGTTGCAGTGTCCTTCATTTCCTCCCACCTCCAAATCTTTATAAATTTAGGACTATTAGCATCCTTCAAGCTGAAAATATATGGTAGGGCAGTTTGGTTGTTAAATTCATATCAGCTAGTTCAGCGGTTATTCCCTTTCTCTGAATATGAAAGGTCTGTTTCATTTTCTGACTGAGGACGCCTGATCCTGTGACTATGTCTACACTGAACAGACCATAATGCAGCAAGTTATCACCATTCTATCACAATTGTCTTTCCTATTATTGCAAATATATGAACGTCTTACCTGCCTCTGTAGGGGATTGCATGAAATGTATGTTGAATGTCAGACCTAATGACTTGCTTACCCTCATAAATATTTTTCATAGTTTTCATTAAAAAAGTGAAAATAAAAACAGATCAATATTAACATATAGTCATTCTTGATATTTAAAAAACTTCTAAGAAAAAAATGTTCATCTGTGAATTCTTAAAACATAGATAACATAAAATGATGAAAATATAAATGTCTGCTCGGGAATGTAATTAATTTCTTTTCAAGTTATATACAGTTGAAGATGTGATGCATAGTAAAGGAAGCAGAGGATCCTACAAAATACATTAATGAACTATTAGACAAGCTATTTACACTGGAAAATGAGCTAGAAATAAAGGAATTACATATAAAAAAAAAAGAGTATTTGAAATGTGTGAATGACACCATTCTTTATACTTTCCTTTAAATTTGCAGAGTTTTGCAATATCTAAGGCAGGAGGAAGTACTTAAATCTCCAAATTTGATGTATTTATTTAATAATAAATTGTACTCTAAGTCGAAAAGCAAAATTAAGCAACTTTAAGAAACTTTTTGTACTATTGTACTAATTTTTCTTTTTGTTTGTTTATTTGTGTCAGCTTAGACTCCATTACTTTAAACATAAGGATCACATCTCTTCCTTCAGACACTTTGATAATGATCCTTGTTTGTGTGTTTTGTTACTGTGTGCTAAAATCTCTCAGGTATATAAGATCTCCACAGCCATGCACTGGTGCAGTGCAAAACTGGCAATTGCGGGGGCTAGATTTCTGTTCCCATTTCTTTTTCCTTTATTTTTTCATCCACCCATATGGTGGAAGCACTTACCATTTTCCTTTTCCTTGGCATTAGGAGCAACCTGCATGTCTTTCCTGTGTGCAATAGGGAAAGAGGTGCAAGGGGAGGAACTGTCAGGACACCATATAAGTTCAGTTGTACGGCCGGTGTCCAGAAGGACAGTAGTAGCTACTGTCAGCAGTAGCAACATATTGTCTTTCCCAAGCTATGAACAGCTAGTAAGTAAACAGGTATTCCTCATCTTTCAGGGAAAAGACGGCAGGCCAGATGGTAATGGATCTCCAGGGTGTCATTTGAGTGGTGCGAGACTAAACTGTGTCTTATTAATCAGTTTGATTCTTCCTCATTATCCAACTGCATTTGTCTAATACAGACCACTTTAACAACTAGATAGCCTAATTCATGTGTTATTTGGCATGTTAATGCAATGTGTTATTTGGCATGTTAATGCAAGAGACTGTTTAAGCTGCACTGTTCAAAACTTAGAATTCAAAGCAACTTCAATTGCACCCTCTATTCAGTTAAGCACAAGTGCCTTTATTTATCAAAGAAGCTGTAGAATGCAGAGGGACTAAGACAAGAAGATGACACATGAATGCTGTCTTTAAGAAATGGCTCATTTTTGTTTCTACTGCAGAGGAAGTACTGCAGACACTCAATTAAAAAAAAAAAAATTCCATTTATGAAGGCACTGAATGACCAGTGTTGAAGAAGGATGTTATTCAAACTTAACTTCTTGTTTCTTTGCAGTATATTATCTATCAAGGGAAAGAAGTAGATTTTATGTAGACAATTTGATTGTGTCACTTAGAAACAGTTTGCCAGTTTGTAAGAAACTTAACTGAATATAGATAGTGTTGACACGAACATTTCTAGCTTTTGAAGGTTTTGTTTTGCAAGCTACAATAGTCTCTAGGTGTGAAAAACAAATTAAAAATTTCTATTTCATTTTTAACTGATCTTTCCACTTTAAACTTTTTAAGTGACTGCCCTGCAACGCAAAAGGATTTTATGAGGATAGGGACAATTTTCTTGTAAATATTTTGAGTCCATAGAGTATAGAGGAAAGAAAGTTGGAGCAAATTTTTTATTCATAATTCAAATTATTACTGTTAGTTTCTTGTTATCATGTATCAGACATGATTTATGCTGTCATATGAAATCTATGCTGTCCTATGAAATACAGGCATTAATGTGTATGTTAGATAAATACTTCTATATATACATGTATGCGTGTACTGGAAATTATAATCAAAAATCTTATAAGTCAACAATTTCGAGGTTTTACTTCTGTATGTAGTCAGGGACAGATATTAATTTTTACTTGAGATTTAATAATTTTGTAAGGCTTGATATAGAAGACTGACTTGTTAGCTTTATATTTTCCTTTTTCTTAGCAGTGTAGGGTACTTCATAGAATAAAAAACTTGACAGCATAAGACATATTTTTAATCACAGCTATTAGTTAAAATTTTATTTACAAATAATTATGTCAGCACTGGTTAAACTCTTCCTGTACTTCCTGCTTTACATCATTTTTTTTATAAAAACCGTCAGCATAAGAAAGTTATGATGGACTGGAGTTCACTGAAGTTACCTTATTATCAAGGGATATACCTTGAAAATATCAGGGAGAGACCTGTGGGGTTTTTTTATAATCTGTAAGAACAAGCAATGGTAAAACATTTTTCAGAACACTTTTCATCTCTTCTTTCCTATTCTTGGGAGAAGACGTTAGACATTTACTTATAGATGTAAGGAATTCTTGATCTTGCACACAAACTCTTGACTCGTTACTCATTGTCTTCAAAGATTGTTTTCCTATGCTGTAATTCCCTATGGAAACAGTGTCAGGTAACCAGTGTACTTGAACATGTTCCATCCCCAGCTGACTGGGTACAACTACTTTGAGGCAAGACAGATATGAACTTTCTACGGTATGTCTTACATGGAATATATGCGCCCTAACAGATGGAATAAGGAATTTAGAAATTTTTGCAGAAAACTGGGCAAGCAAAATATAAAGTTGGTGATGCTGGAAGAGCATGTGGTATGGATCAGTGTGATGGAGCAGCATGTAGACATGGCCTGAATAAAAACTGCTTGACAGTGTGGCCAAAACTGAACATCATTGCTCAAGGACCCTATACCAGAGTCTTATTTTATCTTATTATCAAGAAATCATGGAGAAGAATGGAGATGGATAAGAATCCCTGTTTCTGATACTGCTGGTAGGATGGGCAAGCAAAGTGCTAATGTTAGAAATTATCACCTCTGCTTATGACTGGCCATGACCAAAAAACTTATACTTTAGTGGAGGTGAGTTGCAAGCATTATAGGTTTCCAGGGATATAGCCTGGACAAAGTAACCATCAGTGTAAAGTTATTTTGTTGCCCCAGGTGACTATGTTAAGGTCCATCTCATGTCTTAATGTATCCATTCTTCAAAAACACCCACATTAGCTCCTTACCTAAATCTGTGGATATGTCGTCATGGGTCACCAGCAGATAACTTGTGGCTTTTTTAGCTAGTATGTTTAAAAAACGTGATTTGTAATACTACAGCAATTTCTCACAATTCAGAAATAATATTTTGATCATCATATCAAGGAATTATAGTCGTAACATGCTTTCAAAGTACCATGCACCAATTCCAAGTATTCTTAGTTTGCGCAGAGTTGCCATATATCCAGGATTTATTTTGAGAAAATATACAGAAACATAAACTAGATTATGGAAATATTTTGTTAATTTATGGCAATTTATAAAACAGTTATTGCTTTTTCTTTTAACTGAATTGCATTTTATATTGATTTATGATGGAAAGGAAAAGAATTAGGCCTAATTTCTGATTAAAGACAGCCACAGTAAAACCAAGCAAAATAGCCTTGGTTTGTTTTGTTTCTTGTAATTTTCTGGTCTGTGAGTTAGGTCTATTGTAAAAAAAAAAAAAAAAAAAAAGTAAATTTGTTTGTGTAAGTACATGAGGAGTATCTTTTTTTTAATTTCTTCAAAAAAGTTCTAAGTACCATTGAAAAACTTTGTCATAATATTAGATAAACATACTAATTTATTGGGTTCTTTAAGAGCTCTGAAATATATTGTCAAGAGAAGTTGTTTATATATTTAGAAACCATTACTAACTCAGTGGGTTGCTGCCATACTGTTTTCTGTTAAATATGTACTATAAACTTAATTACAAAACACTTGATTATTAATTGCAATTGTGAACTACCTCCTCCACACCAGTTTACAGAGATTCACGCAGTACTGGTCTTTTGCACTGTGTCATTAGTAAAAGAACCCACTGTTTTACATTTCCTGCTGCCTAACAGTCTTCTCTTTGTCACCTTAGATTAATTTTAAAACTCAGCTGAAAAGTTTTTTTTTCCTAGCCAGATACTCTGAATACAAGGGGACTAAAAAGTAAATGATTTTTTTTTTTAAATTTAATTATGTAGATTCATTTTATCTGTCTCAAAAGAAGAAAACAATTAAGAGTATTTCAGCAAAGATGGTGTCTAAGCTTTAAGGTTGGTAGAACTGCAAGCAGGCCAATAGATAATTTTGGAGAAAAATATTTGAGGTATGTGCATTGTGCATTGACAGTCAGCACTGAATAAGTATGTAAGATCCTAACCAAAATAGGTAGAAGAATGCAAATTGTCTGAATATATACTGCCTATTACATGAAAGATCTAACAGTTTCACAAATTTCATTATAGAAATGTCATTAATTTAATTATAGGACCTTAAAGTGAGAAAAATATCTGAAATGTTTTGACTAGAAAATCATCACTATAAAACTAGGAAAAACAATGGTGGTTTGAAACTCTGTTTAACTTCAACTCTCAAAGTGTGGGGAAAGGAGCCAGACTACTGAAAATTGAACTTTCAGGGCTGTTACGGGGGAAACATGGCCTGAAACCAAGAGCAGCCTAATCAGATGGAAGAGAAATGGAACAACAGAGAACTGAAAGCATCTATGAGGTGAGCCAAAAGGAAGTTAGGTTTTTTTCAGAACTGTGGAAACTTAAATGTGAGGTACAAAAAGAATGCAAAAAGAGTGAAAAGATTTTACTGTTTTCACTGGATGAGATGAGGAAGGGTTGTGATCTAAAAGAAATGAGAAGGAAAAAACCATAATAAGAAGGAAATCTTGAGGGGAATATTGAGATGGATACAGTATTTTAGAGGGAGAGAAGCATTTAAAAAGGGAGAAGCAGCTAATATCTTCATTCTTACAACAGAAAAACTAACTTGCCAATAAAGACAATTAATATCTTTGTGAGGGGAATGAGGACTTATAACACTTAGGAAGATAGAAATTAGACTTTGCAATTCTCTAAAACTAAAATATCACTAGAATACTTAATAATTATTGGAACCTGACATACACAAGTTCAGTCAATTTCCTCTCTTAACATTTTCAACTGGTCTGATCCTTTAACTTTTCTTCTTTAAAACTAACATTCCATAAGGTAGTTGGGCAACAAGATCAATACTACCAATGTCACTGTGACATTTCATTAAGTAAAGTCTTGCCTGGCTTATCATGAGAAAATTCTGGATTCTCATTGCCAGAACTTAATTAAGATGCAAGTTGAATTTGCAAAGGTAATCAAATTAGAAAGATGGGAATTAATTGTGAGCAGTGTTCAGAAGTTTAATACTGCCTACATTGTCAGAACCATTGAGATTTGTTTAGTTTAGTCTTCTTATTTCCAAAATGTCTTTATGGACTAGGTATTTTTTCTTTTTCTTTTCACGTGTGAAACACATGTAAAATCTGATTTCTATTTGGGCTTTAAGGATGGCCAGATTAGATTGTGACTGCACTTTTAGTTTGTTATTTTTCTACTATAACTTTGAGAAACTTAGCTTAATTGTAAGGCTTCCTTTCCATGGCATAATCACAATTGCTGTGTTATCATGTCTAGCTACCTTCTGTAACCATTTAACCACTTAAACTGTGCTTTTTGGCATTTCAATTTAACCTTTAATGTGGAGTGCTTGTGGATTGCCATTGGGTTTTTTGGCAAGGGTTTTTTGTGTTGTCGGGTTTTTTTGGGTTTTGTGTGTTTGTTTTCATTTTTTCTTTTTTTTTTTTTTTTGCAAGCTACAAAAAACCCCCATGAAATATAAAACTTCTTAATTATAAAGGGTTTTCTTTTTCCCATGAACAGAGAAAGGTATTGTACTTAGTCTCTGCATAGTTTTTCCAGAAAACAACACAATAGCTCTTAGTTTAGATAGAAGTGCCTAAGTGAAACATTCATATGAAAAATGTGTATCAGCAGGGTGGCTATGTTTGAGGCCATAGGACAAATTAATGACCATTACCCTCAAACTGCTGGGAAAAAAAAAAGAAAAAGTTGTTCTGAAGCAGTTTGAGTCAAAAGTTCACAAGGAATCTCAAATACATCTGGACTAGGAAGAAGCTAAAGCTCTCTCCTACAGGCCTGCTAATCTTTCGAGTTTCTTGAAATGTCACAGATCTTGAAACAAGTAATGCATTTATTATTATTTTATTATATTCCCTTTTACACAAAAATAGATATTGATGTAAAATCTATCATATATGTTTCCTACTGATTCTTCAGCTTAAGTTTTACGTATACAAACAAGAATAATTTTGGGCTCTCTAAAAACCCTAGTGACACTTTACATTATTCCCAGACTCTGAGTTTGCCAGGGGTCAGAAATGTGCTGACCATCCAGTGATTCATTTCATATAATAATTTCTAGCATTATTAAGAGCCCCAAGCAGGTATTTCAAAAGTGGTCTGTACAACTTGTAAATAAATATATTGACCCGAAACTTGCTTGTTTGCAAGTTATCTAGGGGTCTATCAGTCCAATCTGTGCTCACAGCAAATCCAACATCATGTTGTGCAGCACCTAAGGGATAGGACTTTAAGGGATGGAGAATGTGGAGATGAGTTTACTCACAAGGTGTTTACAGTGGGCAGTAAAACCTGTGTGGAGTGGCTGCAGCTGCCCAGTACGGACACATAGTACTCAAATCTCTTTTATTTAGAAATTATTTAGTTTTCTTTTTTCCCTTTGATGGTAATTGGTAAGAGAGTAGAGCTCAGTAGTTAGAGCATGGTGCTAATAGCACCAAGGTTATGGGTTTGATCCCTGTATGGGCCATTCACTTAAGAGTTGGACTCGATGATCCTTGTGGGTCCCTTCCAACACAGAATATTCTGTGATTCTGTGATTCTGAGATGTCCCTGTCTTTATTTCAGCTCATGAACCTTTTCATCCTTTTTTATCCTGGATCTGTTGTAAAGGGGGAGTGAGAGAGTGGCTGGATGGGCATCTGACCATTAGTTATGGTAAACTCACCATGTCTCCCTTCAAGGTAGATGTATATAGCAATTAAATCACTCTTACACTTTCTCTTCTTAAAGGCAAACTTTTCCTCACCCTTGTGGCCCTTTGCTGGAATCACTCCAGCGCATTATCTTCCTTGTACAGGGGTCCAAACCTGGACACAGATTCCGCGTGTGGTCTTGTAAGTGCCTGTTACTGAACTGAGATATCCACTTCTGTGAATGTTGTCTCTCTACTAAGGTTAAAAGCTAACATCAACATTTATTTGAAAGACTTTTGCATCTGGTAGTCCTCTTTCTGTTCTCTCTCCCCTGGTTATTTGCTGTACATTTCTAGTTTTCAGTTTATTGCATCATAATAATGAACAAATGTCACATTAATTTTGTTACTTAGGTTTTAATTCTATCCCTTGCCTCAGACACTTTGAAATATCTGAAATGCTTATTTTTTTTTAACATAACTTTAGATTAGGTTTATTCAAAGCTAGCATTTGGTTGGCTAATAAAATATCACAGTTTCAGTTACAAACCAAATCTTAAATTATCTTTATTGAATGGTTTGAGATAAGTATAGGTACTTAATTTTGGAGATTTGTTATTAGGCAAAAAAAAATCACAGGATTTCTCCTACTTATTAATGTTCCTTCCTTTGCTTTCCAGTAATTACTTTCCAGTTTCAGCAGTTTTTAGTTCTCCTAGGTGTGAGAGACTGAAATGTTAATGGTTAATGACTCAAAAAATTGGCCATGTGTAGATCATGAAGATATAAAATGCATGGTATAATTTTCTTGCAAACAGTTGCTTTGAAAGGGACAAAATATGATATAATCACAATGTTTCTTGAAATAATTTTCTCCAAAGTAGTACATACAATTTTTATGTAATGCACTATATATAAAAGTGTATAAAAGTGTACTCGTTAAACAGCATTATTTAATGTGTCTTCCAAATGCACAAGGTTAACAAGACAATTAAACACTTTTACAACACCTTTCCAAGATAAATTAGGCAAGGAATTAACTACTCTGTGTAGCCTCTTAACTTAAGTCAGAAGCAAGTTAATTAATTCATTTTTTTTATGATACCTAATACTGAAATCCATTGTAACTTTTGTTAACGAAGAAATTACTTATTTCTAAAAAGAATGAGAGAAGAAAAGGTGTCAGTAACAGTGTAAATATTTTCCCCTT
Source organism: Pseudopipra pipra (assembly GCF_036250125.1). Classification (NCBI taxonomy): domain Eukaryota; kingdom Metazoa; phylum Chordata; class Aves; order Passeriformes; family Pipridae; genus Pseudopipra; species Pseudopipra pipra. The sequence continues at coordinate 80,004,602 of NC_087549.1, read as the reverse complement.
TGGTTACAGACCAAGAGATTCTGCATTATTAAATATATTAATAACTTCTTGGCATCAGTTTTATTTCCATCCTGTATTGTTTTTCTCTAAATTCTAGAATATGTGTCTCAAGGGACTTTAAATATCCTAGAGTGTACTGCCGGTTTGAAAAAGAAGCTAAACACTGACAGCAGCCTTTCCGGGCAGCTTCAAATACAGAAACCAATGACTTGTCCAAGTAGAGTTAAGTAACCGTGTACCTCAGATGCAGAAGATAGTCAATAGATATTATATATATATATTTGATATATATATATATATATCAATATATAAGCATCAATATGCTTTGATAGTCAATAGATATTGACTATCAAAACAATAGATAGCTGTGAGTATTCTTATTTCATATAAGTAGTAAATATTCTTAGAGAGTAAAAGTAATCAGACGGTTATTCATATGTACAGTATTGGACTTTTAGGGAGCACACCTCTAAGTAACAAAAAAATAAATGGAGACATCATGCTGAAATTGCATATATTGATATTTTAAATGGAATAATTTTAACATTCAAAAACAAAACAAAAAAAAACAAAAACAACAAACAAACAAACATAATCATAGATTCATAGAATGCATAAGGTTGGAAGGGACCACAGTGGGTCATCTAGTTCAACCTCCCTGCTCAAGCAGGGTCAACCTAGAGCACATGACACAGAATTGCATCTGGACAATTTTTTAATATCTTCCACAACCTCTCTGGTTAGTCTGTTTTAGTGCTCTGTCACCCACACAGTAAAGAAGTTTGCCCTCATGTTCCGGTGGAAGTTCAACATAACAGAAAGAAAAAGAGCTTGCTGTCCTAGCAAAGAAGTTTCTGCTTCCACAGACAGGGACTTGACGATTTTTGATAAATTATGTCGCAATCAAAGATTTTGCCTTCAACTTAATTAAACCAAGTTTTGCCTGGGGGAGAGGTGAAATATCCTTTTGATAATTTTTAATAATGAAACCAAGGTTCAAATATTATGTTTCATTACACATGATCCTTAATGCCACTTTAAAATCAACCTGTCCACTCTGGATAGTAACCTAACAGTATGTAGACAAATCCAGGCAATGGTTAGTGCCAAGTAATGGCTTGTGATGTGTACCAGTCCTAACCTCTCTAACTGTAATTTAACTATTATATTACTATTATATATTTACTAAAAATTGATAATTTTTTATGCTAGTATTATCAGTTTGCAAATGTCTCCTGGGCTGCCAAATAACTGATTTTTTTTTTTTTCAGTCATTACTGAAGGGATAATAATAATGCCTCCTGCCAGTTGTGTTTTGTAGATTTTTTTTTCCGAGACAAAGTGATGTATTTATTTCTGAAATAAGTTTTCTTTAAATTATGGAAGTAAACTGACAAATTTACTTCCCCACTTCATCTCAGTTGTAATAGCAGGAAAGGTTTTTGTAACTAATGACTCAGTCTACTAAAGTAGACTGAGATAAATACTCCAGATCTCTTAACTTGTTAATTAACTTTGCTTAACTCTGTAAGCAAAGTTATGCATCTGTCAAGGGAAAGAATATAGTTCATTCTTTTAGTCATTAATTCCCTTTGGTACCTAACCTCAGAACTCAAACAAAATAAGGTGTTTACGGGACAATAATAATATATTAATGGTAGAACTTGTTTTCAGAAAGCCACTGAACTGGAGACCTTCTAGATATTGCACTGACATAAACAATAGAAATAAGAAAATATATTTTTGAAGATCAAATAAATAAAAACAGGTGTGTTTTTTTGTAATAGTTCTCTGAGTTATTGGAAGACTTATGAGCCTGTAGGAGGCTAATTTCCAGTCCATTTGTTCCTTCTTGTTGGCTGACTCTTTAAGCTAAATTGTGCTAAATATTTAGTGTGCACTCACCCTTCCTTAGATACCAGAAAATGCTCATTCAGGAGAAATGATACAAATGTCATATCTTGGTCAGCATATCTTGTGACACAATCAGAGGTACACACTCCCACTGTCAATGTCTGCTAGGTTTCTCACTGTTTCCTTTGTTTTTGATGCATAGGCTAATGTTTTTTCATGGTATAAAAATGTTTAGTATTAATCACTTTTTTTGGTATCTCTAATTCCTTTAGGAATTTATTTATTTATTTTAATCTAGTGTTCAAATCATACAGCTTCCTACTCCTACATCCCAAAACATGCTTGCATTCAGAGGGATGTTTTATTATATATGTAGTAATATTTTTATATGAAATTTCATAGATTGTGTATGTATGTCATATATACAACTGTCTTACTGTACGCACATAATTTTTTTATTATCTTATTAAACAAAATCTGTGTAGGAGCTTGTGCATTACTGTGATTTCTTCTGTAAACTGCCAAAAATATATACAGCACAAAATTTAGTGTGTTCATATGTATCTAAATGACACAAAAAGGGAAGAGAAATACCTTCAAAAATGATGGAATATCACCTCTGAGCAGTTTAAGGTAATTGTATATGAAGCTAGCTGTGTTTTTCTTAGATTAAAAAGTGTAGTTTATTTGGAAACTATTTTACCTTATACATACTATTTTACTGTTTGACCACCTTGTGATTCACTCACAAGATTTACTTTAATCAAAGCTGTATTTTTTGTTGTTTAAAAGCTGTGAGTCTTTACATCTCAAGATGATAGGACATCTGAGGATGCAGTACAGTGTGTACTTCAGTTCTATACTGCATCCTGATTTGGCTCAGGTTTTTACACTAGAAATTATTTACTGTTGTATAATCATCTTGAGCTAATATTTCTTTAATTCCCTCTCTATCAATTAAATGGTAAGAGAATTATATGGAAAAAACCTATTAAGTGTTAAAAAAATTCAGGGTCGCTCTTACATACAACTGCTTCCTTTTCCATTCCTGACAGAAGAAAACCCACATTATACATCCTCCTAACCCAAAAATAAAGATTTGTTGTCTGTATTGGTCTTCTGCAGAACAACCTTCCATATGAACAGATTTTTTCTGAAATGGAGGAAAAGGCTTTGGGGCATACATAACCTAGACCTAACCTATTGTACGTACCTGGAGGTATTGTGTATGGCTACCTAGTAACTTAGGGCTCTGGGAATAATAATTAGAGAATTATTGTTACAGAAAATGACACAACAGTAACAGTTTAACCCAAATAATTTTTTAAATTTAAAAGTTCTTTTGCCATGCAGAAACTCTCTCAGTTCTGATTCACATGAAAAAGTAACAGCAAATAAATTAGAAACACCATGCTGTTTTCCTGAATGACATACAAGAATTAAGCTTGTATTCCCTGGTTACTAATTGATTTACTTATGCATTGCTCAAGAGAAACTGAATGATTTCTGTAAAACTGGTTAGATTAGAAGTGCTCTATTTTTTTTTTTTTTAAATTCAATGTATGACTTAGATGAAGGTTTTCCCTAAATTTGTTTGACACTTCCATCTTTTAACTACTTCTATTGTAATGCAGTTTCCCTCTTTATCCCTCTTTTCTATTCTTTTTCACAGGAAAATAGAAATCCAACAGTAGCTATGAAGCAGAAACTGGATGCTGGTTCTTCAGAAATGAACTAGTGCATACTCAAGGTAAGTAGATAATGAAATAGTCTTTTTTAAGGATTAACTTGTCTTATTTCAAAAACAAATAATTGTAAAGGATGATTTCTAGCTTGAAAATAAAGTTAAATGTAATTTTCAGAGTTTACAAATAAGTCTGAGATGAATGCGTTTTGAAATTAAGGGTGCATATATTACTGTTTAAATGAAGTGCTTTTTAAATTGGCTTTCCATCGCAGTATGTTCAAGTTCTTTTCTGAATGCTTCCATTCAACGTAAAGGAGTTTATTTTTAAAAATATTCCACATTAAAGATGCACAGAAAGCTAAACAATGAAACAAAGCACATCTTGATATGGCTATTCACTTACTTGTATATTTGCAGCATATCTGAAGGAAAGTCAGTAGGTACATGACCTAAATGTAGTATCTCTGTCATATGACAGAGGCTAACTCTGTAGCAATACCTGTCTCTTGTAATAAAGCACAATGTTCTTGCTTCTCAGTTGTTATTTTGTCAGAATCTGCAGGGGCATTTCTAATTTATACCTTGAAAACAAAAAAAAATACTTATTCTAAAAGGATTGAAACTTCAGAATATGACTGTTATATGAGTGCTGCTTTCAATATTCTGACTATCTTAATAAGATTAATTTCTCTCTCTTATTCCTGCAATTAAAGTGAGAAATAAGGATTTAAATCCAAAATAACTTTTAAATATAGCATGCTTTCATAAAATAACAAAATTGTATCTTGCCTGTATGATGTGAAGGTTACACCAACAAAGCATATTGCGTTCACCAGAAAACCTGACTTTCTGTAAGCTTGACCCAGAAAGAATGTCATTTTGAGAAAAGCAGTATGCCTTTAATGAACACAACAGCTGTCTTACTCTGGTTTTTTTTTGCTTTTCTGGTGATCCATAGAAGGTTTGTCTAATCCATTTGCAGCGACTTCAACTCTGTAGGCTGGAATGTTTTGGGTTGATTTTTTTTTTTCCTTTTGGCCAGTATTTTCTATTTAAATATTACTTGACACAGTGAAAATGCAACTGCTACTCTCTGCAAGCGCTATTTCCATCTCTCTCTGTCTTGGTTCTCACTGTGGAGTAAAAGGTTGTTCTAGGGAAAATCTTTTGACCTTTCAATGGGAGTGGTCATCTTTCAAGTTTGTCAAATTTACTGAAAACCTTGGAATTGTTCTTCCAGACCCAAATAAAACAAAAATAGCAAAATGATCTTATAAAAATATAATGTTTTTAATACCTTTTGTAGAAAGCATATAGTCACTGTAAATAAATTCTTTTTCTAGCTCTTATGGTTAACATCCGGTTGCTTTCTAATAGAATGGTATGAACATTAGTATGATACTTCTTACAGGTCTAGGGAATGCCAATGAATAAAAATTAAATAAATACAATTATTATTTGGTAGTTCTTACTGAAATTATTTCATGTTCTTTAATGTCAACTGAGATATTTCCCATTATATTTCTGCCAATATTTTTTGGCCGGTAACAGAATTTCAATTGTTTAAAAACTAGACTTATACAATCAGAAAAAAAACCCCACATATTATCATACATTTTTCAAGAAAAATTAGCTGGTGTTGCCTGAGTTTCAGTGGAAAACAAAATTGTTAGCTGAGAATTAAATGATTAATTATGCGGGAGAAATGCAAGGAAACTGTAAGCTTTGCATGAGTAATTTATAAATTGAAGGTGAAATATATTCATTCTGTAATTAATCTCTCCATCATAGTGATGAACACAGATAAGTGATTGGCCAAAACTCCAAAGAGGCATTTATGATGGAGATGGAATAGAGGTTATTATCTCTAGAACTTGCTATGTGTAATTGCTGTTAGACTAGACAGCTTTTATAGCTTTTAAGCTACTGTATAATACCTATAGAAGAGATTTTCTGCAGTTATCAGCTTCTTCCAAGTACCTATTAATAGTGAGTTATGTCCTATGCATCATCCTATAGTCTTCACAATGTAGCATTAAATATTACATTTTTTGACTCATTTAAGTTATGCCAATTTTTCAAAAATTCAGGAGTGTTCTTTTCTTCACAATGAAACTTAGGAGACTGTCATGGTATTCTCTCTGAGTGTACCGTACATTTTTATTTTCCATACAATTTAACTGTCCTGAGACCTAATAGACCTGAGACATTTTAAAGAAATTTCCTTTTTTTTTTTGTACTTAAAATAAAAAACTAATCAAGGGCAATATTATATTAAAAATGTTAAATTATGATACTTTGTTTTTCAGGGTTGTATTCTTTCTTCTGTGTCTCTTAATTACTAATTCTGCATATGGCATTTATGACAAAATGAATATTAAAAATTGTTTGCTAGGTCCTAAAAAAACTATGCTAATAGTCTCCCGTAGGCCTTCATTATACCTTATAACTTCATGTTATACTGCACAGAAGCATAATTAAAAAATGCCAGAAGTTGGAACTCTTGAATATTTGCTTTTTGGGGATCAGAATGTAGCACAATAAATGATCTGACAAGACAATATACTCAAGCTTCTTGTCTCATGTGCAGTTTAAAGATAAGCTTTACAAGAGTTTGGGCTCTTTTGAGTCTTCCTTGATTTTTTTGTTTGTTTCTTTGTTTTGGTGGGTTTTGGTTTGGTTTGGTTTGTGTTTTTTTTTTTTTTCTTTTGTAATCTTTTTTTCCTGAGGCTAGAATACTATGATCTTTTAGCAAGCTGTATGAAGAATTCATTTTATGCTATGTTGTGACATTTTTGAACAAAAAAAGAGAAAGTATTAAATGATTGAACTGTGAATCATTGTTTAGAAGTTTATGATACTATTATATTGTTATGTTAATAAAGGCCATATTGTGCTGAAATGATGAAGGGTCAGGGTTTAAAGGTAAATTCTTTTCCTACGACTTTTAGGTCACTTCCTGACTCCTGCATAAAAACATCTTGTTAAAGAGGAATATGCTCCTAGAAAGGTATCTATTTAATTTTATTCAGTATATGTATCAGTATATTTTTCAAAATATGTGTTGCAACATATATGTTGCTAGTAGCATTGTGGTAACAATATGCATGTAAACCTCAGAAAAGTTTTACAGCTAGATTTGGAATAATATCAATTTAACAATTTCTAAGTTGCAAGTAGTGATGAAAATAATTTACATCTGTTGCTATCAAAATATCTAACAAAACACAAAACTAGCACTTTCATTTTTGTTAATGCCAGAAATATGCAATTATATGCAATTTTATACAAAGAAGCATAAAGCTATACACAAAAGTAATATATGGTGACTTTAAAGAATTGGTTTAACTGTGGTTTGTTATACTATCAGCAAGAAATTTCGTTTGTCTTATTTTGACTAAACTATGAAAACCAGCAAGGAAACAACACACTACATGCATTAGCTTTCATTTGATTTTGAGACAATCAAATGTAACTGATTGACTGATTTTAAACTCTTGTGACTTCCTAGGTGCTTTTCTGTGCTAATGTTTGTCTTTTCATTTTTATTTTGGCATCAGAGGTTATGCTGTTACCTAAGCAATTCTCCTTTCCTTTTCTGTTGAGTCTGTTGACAAGGTTGCTACCCTAATGAGTAGTGATTTTATGTGTTCATATTTATGATGTGGGTACTTATTTGTTGGGCAGTTGTCCAAGTAACAAAGTGATTTTATTTAAACCACTAACTGGACATTAAATGGTGAAGACTTCTTATATTAAGTACAGACTTAATTTTAGTATAAGGTACCTGCATAGGCATTTCCTCAGTTATGTATATATTTCCCTACTCCGGAAACATTAATTTCTAAAAGGAAACTTGCCTGTAGCTATCACATGATTTGGAGTTGCAATTAAGTATGTTGTTATTTGGCTAAAACTTGTCTGATGATTAACACATCTTTTTCAGAGCTTAATGATAATAGTTCTGCACACAACATAAATGCTGATCTTTTAGCTGGAATCGCTAAAGGACAGATGGACTTGAAAATGAGTGTTTCTTTTGGTAACACTTCAGTGTTATTCTTTTCACCATACAGAAAGATCAGATTTCAAGGTTCCAGGAGGAGCAACTGTGCCATCCAAACATAGAAACATTTGTTGACTTCAAGTGACTTGCCCTTGGGGTTAGAGTAGAGCACATACCTGCACTCCGAAGTCTTTCCTGCCAGGTGAGGAGAGTCATTCTTCTGCAGCCTGCAGTTCTGTGTGTCTTTTGTATCCCACTGAAATATTAAAAGCATGGACTCTAATCTAGGGTGCTATTTAAAACCTAAATCCCTACAAGTCTCCTGACTGATCTGTCTCTGGTATTGGATTTAGAATAGAGGAGATGATGATTTCACTAAATTTTCCAAAAAAACCACCCAAAATTTAAAACATGTGAATACAGAGGTTAGAAAACAAACAGATCTGCTCGCAGATATTGATGATGGTTTTGCAAACTACTATGAGTGATTTGACCTTGTCTTTTTAGCCTTTCCTCAGAGAAAGATATTGTTATTCCTGTAGCAAAGTTGAGGAAGTTCAAGACATGCTAATATATGGGGAGAAAAAAAGAAAAAAAAGTGCTATGTGCACCAGCTGCATTCTTTTAGTACGTATACAGAGTTTCAGTGAATTTTCTGCTAGGTTTCTGTTTGTTTGTTTGTTTGTTTTGTTTTGTTTTGTTGGTGTTTTGTTTTTTGTTTTTTTTTTTAAGCATAATCCTTCTATTTTATGGGAACCTGTTGTTGGGCATTTTCACCTTAATTCAACATAAATCATACAGAGAAGAGATTCAACTTTGTGATTGGGAACTCAGATGCTAACGTTATTTATTTCAGTGCCTTGTTCTTTTACTACAAAAATACTAAAACTTCCTTCTGCAGCTTGTTACATGTCTTTTAACATCCATCTATACAAGTTATAATTTTATTTGTTTTACAGTGGCACTTTAATTTTTCCTCACCTTTTATTTTCTTTTACATCTAGTCTAAAATGTGTTAGTTAAGCTATATATTACTCTTCTCTTTACAGTGTTCACTACCTTCCCAAGTTTTCTGCCCTTATACTTATTTTTTATTGATGCATTTATTTATTTCTATTTATTCTGACATATTATCTTCAAATCTTGAGTTAGAAACACTTTTAATTAGTCTCTATTGCCAGCACAACTTTTCTAGGATTATTTATCCTATTAGTGCACAAGAAAACAAAGAGAGGTATTTGTAGAGGACCGTTCCGTCAGTCTAATGGGACCAATAAGACTCTTCCTCATACTGCCATGGTCTAACATAAGTGTCAGGGAGCAGAGCATTTAACATCTCTTGATGTTTCAGTTTCTTGAAAGCTATCAGGGACAGTAATGGCATTAAGGATATCCTTCTGAGGAGAAATTTGTCATTACGTGTGAAAAAACCAGATCACATGACAGTCCAAGTAGAAAGGAAGAACACTGCAGCCTTTTAGGTAAGAGTGAAGCCACTATATTGCTAAATTGGATAAACCTAGGCAACAGAAATTTTTAATTTCAGTCCCAGTTGAAATTGTGAACCAATTTTACATTATTTCTTTTTCACCCATTGTCTGCCTTGTTTCTTTGCAGACTATCTGATTGCATTTGTAGTCTCACACTGTTGTGTACTAGCTTCTTGAGGTCTCTGTCAAAATATAAGCACCTCAAAAGCTTCTGATGATGAAGTCAGTAAACACTGAAGATATTATCCTGGGCTGAAAATGCAGAATAGGTCTCAGTGGGAACATTTGGTGGGATGTAGATGGAAGGTCTGGTCCAAGAATTCCAATGAGGGACAGCTAAAATATCAGACCAAGAAATAGTTTTCAATATGACAGAATATTGGAGTTTAATGAATTCAAATGTATAAAACCTGTTTTTGACTTCTACTAGAAGAGGAACACATTTCTATGAAATATTAGCTGATTTGGTTTTGATATACTTATAATTAAAACATATTAAATCAATTATTACTGATACTTTCTACCTCCTAGATGTATGCTTTAAACATAGATGAAAACTTCTAGTAATAATTATACATTCCATTGAAAACAGCACTTACTGAGCATCTTGACTGCCTCCACATTATGAACATCACGTTTCTCAGAATAAGATTTCACATTGAAGAAATTAAAAACTTGTTTCAATATGTAGCAGTCCTCCCCTTTAACCCTTTTGTTAATCATTGGTTCAGATCCTGTGAGGTCTAGGAGAATTCTGACCCTGTCAATAAGACAATCACTACTGTCATATTGTGTCCTAAGAGATGTGCATGTCATTTTCAGGTACTAGAGTAAAATGATTTTTAAAAAAAAAATTTTTGAAGTTCTACAATGTCCTAATTTCATTTATTCTTGATTCATATGCAAATTGCTGTTGCATGAATTTTTGCCAAATTTTTTTGGCTTTAATCATGACAGTTCTGGAATTCATGCTAATATCACTGATAGCATACAATATGTGAGTCTGAAATATAAAATTGAACTTTCAATAGTGACAGCAATAATTGAAAGGATTCAACCTTTTCTTCCCAAATTTAAGAGAGAATCATTTGCTGTTCATATCATATTCTAGTTAAGGATAAGTTTTTATCTATTTCTACTTTTAACTATCTAGACTTCATCAGGAAGTGAAGCTATGTCAGTTTACTACCAATGTCTCAGTTCTTTCATCTGGATATTGGACTATGTATGATATTAGACTTGTATGTAATAGCTATAAGCAGAATCTGGAAGTATTTGATTTACATTTTGTCAATCTGATTTACTTTTTGTTAAAGACCCTAGGTTCTCTCTTATCACTTCTGTAGTGTTTAAATGCATGTATTTTAAGTGTATGAACTGAAACATCTGGTTTTCTCTTTGAGTTTTGATAGTAAGAAATTACACAGTGAAGTCCCCCTCTGCCTATTCTCAAAAGTAAACTAGATTATTGTCCAGACTGTCTAGAATGGATAGAAATATTTTTTTTAATTATTTGGAAAAGCCCAGGTTGATCTTCCACAGGGGACTTATCATTACTGTTATTTTTAGTAGGATATAAAACATTCAATGCCACATCACTTTTCTGTTGTTAGACAACTTCCTTCTCTCTAACTATGAAGTTTTTCCTTGTGCAATTACAGATATCAAAGAAGAGACTAAATATGCTTAGGCTTGCAAATCAAGAATCATAAAATCATAGAGTGGTTCAGCTTGGGAAGGGACCTTAAAAATCATCTAGTTCCAAACCCCGTGCCATGGTCTAGGTCACTCCATGTGACCAGGTTGCAAAGAGCTCCATCCAACCTGGTCCTGTACACTTCAAGGGACGGGGCATCCACAGCCTCTCTGGACAACCTGTTCCAGCACCTCACCATCCTCACAGTTAAGAATTTTTTCCTAATATCTAATCTAAACCTACTCTCAGTCTGAAGTCATTCCCCCCTACATGTTCTTGTAAATAGAATATGTAAAAGAACAGATATCTGAACCAGTTCTAACAAAAAAAGGAAAAAAAATTACCTCTGCTGTTACATAGTTTTGTATTGTCAATCAGAATTCTCATCCAGTCCCTAGTATAAGCTCTACTAAGGAGGTGTTTCAAAGTAAAGGCGGAGTACAAGCACATGGCTGATTCCTGTTGGGAGAATCTGTAGGTGCAAACAGAAGAATCAGGAAAGACTACAAGTTGAACTTCCAGACCTGCTGGTTGCAGCTGGACTTGGTAACTGCAAATCATTTAAGACCTGTTAAGAAAGATTTGGAGCTGGGAGGATTGTTTTTGTTGTATTTTTTCTTTGTCTAACTTGTGACCTCTATTTGTCATTCTCTTTGAGATAGGTTCTTTGGAAATAAAAGAAAAATTCTCAAGAGTACTGCTTTGTACATTGGAAGCTTGACTTATATCAGGGAGAGCATAAGAACAGATCCTTTCTTTATTTCGCTTCTTATATGCTAGCCTAACTCGAAGGTGTATCTCTTGGCAAGTAGAGGATAGCACTAGAGTAGCACTTTTCATAATCTGTTAAAGCTGAAAAAAGTCAAAGTGGATCCTGCTAATTGTATATGAACAATTCAATGAATAAGGAGCTTAAAATATCCCTAAGTCTCTGAATTCAAATGTTATGAAGCTACATGTTATAAACATGTTGAAAGGGAGCATTTCTTTGTATTTTTGTCTTTTTTTCTGAACAGGGTTATGGTTTACTGTTTGGTTTTGTCTACAAATGTAATTCCTGGTATTATTTAGACTGAAAATGTATGGTTAACTTGATTTTGTTCTCTGTGGAAATATAGCTTCTTTCAAGTGTAAGCAATTGATCTAAAGCTGTTTAGCGGTTTAGCTGTTCTTAACATACAACCATCACACTTGCCAAATGCAAAATTGATACATTTAATCTGTGTTCTTCCAGATATGTTATCAAGGGAGGAAGGATTTCTTGTGTATTTGTTCATTTATTTGCCATTGCGTATACATCACATTCTTATTTAAGTGTAATGGAATGACTCTAAACCTTCTTATAAACCTGAAGAGACAGATAGATGTATAAAACATTGGTATATGATAGCTAAATCAAAACCATGCCACTAAGGCAAATATCTGAATAAGCCCAAATATAAAAATATCATCTACTTATGAATGCAGAGAGACATATTAATGCTAGATGGGAATCAAACAACAAGCTTTTGGAATTGTTTTTAACATTTCTGGTGTGGTTGCCACTGAATGGAAACTAAGAAATAGATCAAGGAAAAGAGGGATCTGGTAACCTTCACATAACTATTACTAAGGACATCTTGCATTGCAGTGTTGTGTTTACACCATGTAACATCTTATATTTGCAAGTTAACCTCAACAATGCACAAACCACTACTAACAGAAAAATAACAAACAACCAGCTGACTTGAAAAGGGGAAATCCACAGAACAATTTTAGTGAAGTCAAGTAAAGATATCTTTTGTCATATTTATTTTCATATAATTATACAGAAATAATTTTTGTCTAAGTCAGAGGGTATCTGTTCCATCAAAAGACATATGCTTGCTTGTATTGATACAGCATTATTTCATAAAAGTAATCTGTCTGTTCTAAATTCTAAAGAAGTGATGGGTGATTTGAAGACTTCTACCAATAATCCATAAAGATTTGTCTCTATGGTTGTTATAAATTTTTTTCCATAATCATTAAGTAAACCATAGACAAACTTTTTATACAATATAGATGTTTTATTGACATTCTTCTTAGTAATTTAATCTTTTCAGCGTGTAGTCTTCTGTATGAATTATATTCTCTTTTTAAATGGAACATAAACCCATGTTTATGGATGTTTTCTAGGTAACTATAAATTTTTTTAGTTTATAGTACTAAAATTCACTTGTATCAACAGAAAATATTCACTCTAAGATAGAAGAGTAGGAGGGTAGGTGATTTATAAAAATAGAATAGTTTTAGCAGATGCCAGGATGTGTGCACTATGGAATAACTGCAACAAATGAAAGAATGGCTATTTGATTTTTTGGAGGCAGCTACTTACTTATGGCTTTAAATAACTGCAATAAAGGGTATGTGTTTTGGTTAAAATGAGATGCCAGAAACTCAAAGAAGTCAAATAACTTTCTTGGGTTTTTTTACATATCACAGTAGATAAAAGGGGATTTTTAACAGAAGTTGGGGCATTGCAAGACATTGCTGAGACTACATGGAGAATTAAAGGGAATGGTGGTATTTTTAGAGCAGTAGCTGGTACAAACACTACTGAACTGAATGGAGAGGTGTTTTACTTTTAGAAGAGTAACATTTTGGACTGGGTACTGTTCTGTTGGATTTTTTTATTTCTTAATGCATGTACTGTGAAATATTTTGCTCCTCTTCCTTTATGAGCGGCCTTTTATTCCTAGTACTATCTATGTATTCCTCCACTTAGACTGTTTGACATGGGAACCTCTGCTCCTTTACTACCACCACTTCTCTACTATTTAACGTCATTCTTTTCCCATATTTTTGTCTGTGTGTTCTCACAGAATCACTGAATGGTTGTGGTTGTAGAGACCTCTGGAGGTTGTCTTGTCCAACTCAGTCCAGCTCAGGAAAAACCATCTAGACTCAGTTTCCCAGGACTGTGTTTAGACAACTTTGAATATCTTCAAGGATGGAGACTCACAACCATCTGCACAACCTGTGCCAGTGCTCAATCACCCTCACACTACAAAAGTGTTTCTAGATGTTCAGAGAACCTCTTGCATTTTGTTTTGTACCCATTGTCTCTGGTTCTGTTACTGGGCAACTCAGAAAAGAGCCTGGTTCTGTCCTCTTTGCACCCTCCCTTCAGGTATTTGTGTGCATTGACAAGATCCGCCTGCACCTTCTCTCCTCTAGTGTGAAGAACTTCAGCTCTCTCAGCCTTTCCTCATATGTGAGGTGCTTCGGTCCCTTAATCATTCTTTGCTGGACTCTCTCCAGTATGTCCATGTCTCTTTTTTACTGGAAAACTGGACACAGGACTCCAGGCATGGTCTCATCAGTGTTGAGCAGAGAGGAAGAATCTCCTCCCTTGACCTGCTGGCAGTATTTTGCCTAATGCAGCCATTAGCCTGTTTGGAGAAAGGGCACGTTGCTGGCTCATGTTCAGCCTGGTGTCTCGCAGAACCAGCAGGTCCTTTTCCGCCAAGCTGCTTTCCGGCTGGTCAGCCCTCAGCATATATTGGTGCCTGGGGCTATTCCTCCCCAGATGCATGACTTTGCACTTCACGTTGTCAACAACTTCAAGTTGTTGAACTTCATGAGGTTCCTGTCAGCCATTTCTCCAGCCTGTTGAGGTCTCTCTGGATGGCAGCATGACCTTCTGGCACATCAGCCACTCCTCCCAGTTTGGTGTCAGCAGCAGACTGGCTGAGGGTACACTCAGACCATTAATGAAAATGTTCAACACCATTGTACCCAATATTGATCCCTGAGATATACCACTAACTAGTGGCCTCCAACTATATTTCATACCTAAGTACCTAGTACATTCTTGGTCATTTCAAGAATAAATAGTAAACATTTCATATGCTGATGTGTATGCAATCATTGTAATGCTACTAAGACTTCAGATTCAAACATGCAGAACTTAGGGAAATGTTAAAATTATTTGCTTATCCTGCAGCTAACATGAGGTGCACAAGAACAATGATATTTTGGTATATTATTGTATTAAAGGCACATATTTTCTTTAATAAAAATTCTGCTTCAATGTCATTATTCGGTGTAGTTTACGGCAATTTTTCTGGCTTCAACGCTACAAAAGACAATATTTTCTAGACAACTGTTTCCATGCTGTGATTTACCCATAGACCAGTTCATCCCGTACATTAAGGAAGGGTGCTTTTGGAGTTTATGAATGGGGATGGAAAGTGATTAGGAGATGTGTGCAATAAATTGACTTATTTTCATATATGCATTATAATATTTTTAAATTTTTTTTAACTTTATTTACCATTAACAAGCAATTCCGGCCTTTGCTAATTTTGGAGTACTTGAGTTTTATTCCTAGGTTTCTATGTACAGTTTTACAGAGGTTAAAAATATATCAAACATGCAATAAAACTCTGGAGAAATAGCATCATCAGGTTACATACAACTCATTGCTAGGTTTGGAGTCTTTACAAGCACCACATTGATCACTATTTCATGAGCTCATGAGGCTACTAATGTGCGCTCATATTCCATGTGAGCTAACATTGAGTGGAGAGAATTTCAGTAGGTTTGACAAAGATTTGCCAATAGCAATGCTTAGGAAAATACTGGGTCTAATTCCGCATATTTTCTTTCTCATCTTTCATATACCTTTTCATCTTCCTAAAAATGCAACTGTTGGCTTATTGGATCTCTGCCAGTATTGCAACCAGAAATGAAAAGCAAGAAAAGCATCTCCACTGCAGACTGAGTAGGTGTTATACTAGATATATCACTTCAGAGGATAAAACTGCCTACCTTGAAGACAGAGATGGCAAAAAGCAATATTACAGTCCCTGGTAAGGTCTTTATCTCTCTTTCTGAAATTTTATCTTGCGTGCTTCTTTTTTTGCCCTTCCCTCCCTCCCCACTGCAAGTTTCCTTGTTCAGTCTCCTTCCCCCTGTTCCACCACTGTTTCTTCCTTCTTGCTTCTTTATCAGAAATATGTTGTTGCTTTTTTTTTCTCTTTGCTGGTCAAGAAGAATGCATCCTCCAGCCTCCGCTCCTTCTGCTCCTACCACTCTTTCTTTATTTTAATGCTCCTTGACCTAATCTGTCACCATTGGTAAGCTTCTCTGATTCAAAGGCCAGCTGTACCCCGTGGAGTTTCACATTCTGCCTTCAAAGCATGAATGTTGTTTTATTGCTGTGAGAAAATTTCAGCTTTATAATTTTTCCTGATTCTCTGAAATTTCAGTATCATTTTGGCTGAAATGTCTTTAAATTATTTCTGTCCAAGGCAGATCATCAGTGTAGAAAATTTAATCCTAAATAATTTGTTTGGTAAATTTATAAGCAACTCTAAAAGGATTCTTCTAATGGGAATTATTAAGCAGTGTTAAAAAATAGGTTATGATGCCACCTTGTTTTAAAGTTACTGTCATGTGTATGAATAAGTATATGGTTGAATAACTGTTTTGCCTTAGATGCCCATGTGCATCTATACTATTCAGAATATATAGATACTGGATTTTAAGCAAGTGACCATATCAACAAAAACAAGAGTTCATGACAAAGTATGGTTTTTCTAGAGTTAAACCTTAACTCCCAAAGTCAGTCCAGTTTAAGGGTGTAAGTGTGACTTGCAGTAACTATGCCAGAATAAATTAATATACATCTAAGATAAGATAGGTTCACTCTAGCTGAATAAAACCCTAAAAGAAATATACCAAAATGCTTTGCAGAAAAGGGAGCAAGCACACATTCATGGTCTCTGACTTTCTTGTTCCAGAATAATTCCGCTAGACCATTTATTTTCTTTGACTTCAGAATGTGGCATAGTTCTGTCTCCCTCTCCCTCTGTGTGTGTGTGTGTGTGTGTGTGCGTGCGCTTGTGTAGGATAGACTTTTGTGTATATACAAAAATTGTCATTTATTACCTACTTCTGGTTGCAACTTAAATGACAGAAGAGAAAATGTTAAAAGGAACTGAATTTTTTAACTTGATATTTAACACTTAATATTCTGTTCATTGTCCAAAAAGCAGTCCACCTTTAAAAAGCTATTTCCAAACCATGTTTCACGTTTCCATATATTTCCACATATTTATGTCTCCCTTCGTCATAATTTAATTTGTTGGTAATACCAAAATGAAAGTGAACATTTTATTCTAAGACAATCGTCAGCTTTTCACTATGGATTCAAAGCGTAGTTCTAATATTTTAGGAGACAAAAGCACAGTTGTTACTTTCAGAAAAGAAAGTACCATGAACTTTACCTTCAGACCAATGTGATAGGGTTTGTTCAAAATAAAAAAATCTTATATTTCCAGTTTTGCAAAAATAAATGGGTAAACTTGGAAGAGAGCATAGATGTCTCAATATTGTCAGTTCCAAATTGATTACTGGGAACTGTGAATGTATCTTTACATAGCGTAATATCAAATTCTGTCAGAGACTAGGAAGCTCGAGAGTTAGATTCTGCAGCCTTCTCCTTTCCTCTGAAAGGACTGAGAATGAAAGTCTTTGGAAACCAGGAGCAGACGGACATATGGCAGTTCTGATTTTTATATTGATACAACAATGAGAAAGGGAGAAGGAAAGAATCTTTTTTTACAGAAGTTTTATACATGGCACTGTGTATTTATGTGCCCAAGTACAGTGAAAGTCAATGAATTTAATTGCTTTCCTTGAAAGATTAAAAAGCTGTGACAGTAGATATTTTTTTCAGAAAAAAATCTTTTCATATATGGCAGTAAAACAATACTCCCCTTGCCCTTCCTCTTGGGATTTTGCTGCTTTACATGTTTCTATCTCCAGATGATGTCTTCATATGCTAGTATAGCATGTTACTTAAATGCTGACTTGCTCATCTGCCAAAAGGTTGTTCTTAGGTGATGGGTCATTTCTGTTCCTCCTAATTATTACAAATAAGGGAAAGCAAAAGCAGGTGGTTACATTAGGAAGTGATACCAGTCATGATAAGGGTCTTGACTTTCTTTTTTTGTTGTCTTTTCTCCTGACAGAAGCTGAGAACAAGCAGAATAGGTAGCACTGAGCAGCCTAACAGCCAGTAGTCTATTTCTGTATTAGATTTTCTAACAATGAAATAGTTTTCACTGTTACTTTCTTCCTCACTCCCAAATACATTTTTCAGCTTCTATTTTAAGAGAATTTGGTTAGGTTTTTTTCTTTTTTTGGAAGACTTTTCTATAACCAGAGAAAGTCCCTTATGACACTTCTTAGATAGAGCAATACTGACATCCATTGGTTTAATCTTATGTGACTATTTGTTAAATCTCTTCTAACTAATGTACACATAACCCTCTACAGTATCACAATGAAAGGATTGAACTTGATATGATCCAAGGAGGATTGTGCTAAGTCCAATTTGCTGTATTAGAAACATGAAACCCACTCAGATTAACTTGATGAAAAGAAACACATTGCAAAATGTGAATTCCAAATACAGTGACTGAAATAAAAAGAGGTATCACAAGTATCAAAACGGGCAAATATTATGGGGAATTAGTAGTGATGCTGAATTTTTTTTCTAACCTCTGGAAATGTGAAAATACCTAATTTTATATGAACCTGTCTTGTTTTGTATTAATCATAATGCAAAATAGTGAAGTATGAGGAAAAATCTCAGAATCACAAAATGTTTCTAATCTAATAGGAAAAGCAGTTTAATAAACAAAATTACTCTCTGGTTTCTTCTGAGCCCTCCAAGCATTTCATTTAACTTAGCAGCATGCTATTTTTTAAAATATGTACATATATATATTTAATAAACATTGCTGTAAGATCACTGGTGATACAGTAAAGTGGTTATATTCAATCAAGAAATACACATCACAAAAAGCGGAGGTGTTTTCAGTATTCATTAGTACGACAAGCTAAGCAGATGAGGCTTAGACTTCAAAACCAGAGAACCATTCTGGCAGTGAAGGGAGGGCGACAGGCTTTAACAAAAAAAGCTTTCCGTTTGCTGTACCCTCCCACCGCATTCACTTGCAAATCACTGTGTGCTCGGAAAAGCCTGCACTTCCCCGATCTCCAACCTTCCCAGGGTAAGTGCTGCGGCTCTGTCAGCAGCGCCTCTCTCTCCCGCTCCCCTCCTCGGAGGGAAAGTGACAGCGTGTGTGTGTGTGTGTGTGTGTGTGTGTGTGTGTATCTGGGCACGCTGTGTGTGTGTGTGGTGGTGTTCCTTCCCCCCCCCCCCCAGTCTGGAGCTCTGAATGAAAGCCAGTCGGAGGGAGAGCTCCCCCTTAGCTTCGGTTCCCGACTGTCCAGAGTTAAGTGATGCTGGGAGAAAAAGCCTGAGTTAGATCCAAGTAGGATCAGTCTTAAAAAATAACAGGAGAAAACAGACCCAAAAAAAGGACTCTAATAGCTCGTTTTTCATTTGGTTGGGGTGGACTTTCTCAGAAGCAGAATAAAAGGTAGGAACCTTTCTTATTTTCTTTCTATTGATATTATTATAATTATTATAGCACGAGCTACAGCATGGTGTTTAATGCAATTCATGTATTTGTTCTACTATATACAACTTTTTACATTTTATAAATATGTGTCAGAAGTAATGACACAAGGGATAGGAAATAACTGCTGTGCATTCGCTCCTCAAATTAAACCAATATCATATGTATTCAAGATTGAAACACTAAGCATTTTATGTTTTTTTTTTTTTCTCCTAGTAAGCAGGCTCTCTTTTAAGTAGCAGTTTCCATCTGTATTCAGTTCTTGCAAATTCAGTGTGGGGGGAACAATAGTGATTGAATTAAAAAAAGCACAGTTTTTTGTAGTGTAACAGTTATGAACATAGCATGAAACGTACACATATGTGCCCTCACTTACTGTATACCTGTGCAAGTCTGTTGCAGCTTTCACTGTTATTCGTTCTGCCCTGAACTGAATTTCAGAAAAATTATCCACACTCACACTCGCAGCAAATGCTTCTTATGAAGGAAATCCCTGTGGAGAGGGATAGCAGAGTGAATACAGGCAATATTTCAAATATCTGTACAGAGCTATATGCACGCAAATGGGGAAAATATCGCCTGGTTTGACATTTCAGTAAAGAGGGAGTGGAGGGAGAAGGGAAAAGGAGGGGGAAGAAAGGAAAAGGTGGAGGGAGGAAAAATTTAGTCTACACCTGTGTGAGCATTTATTGTCACTGCTGCAATAAAATCCATATTTGATGTGGTGTTAAATTAATGCAGCACAATACAAGTCTAAATCCATGCTTCCAACTACTAACTATTGATGGCATTGTCAGCTGTGTTAGGAATTTTCAATAGGCTAATACTGTACATGAGTCTACTTGCAGCTGTAGAACTCTAGCAGTCCTTCGGCTTAGGAGAATGCATCTGCACGTGCAGTCAGTGACAAGTAGCAACCAGCATTTTAAAACTGACCTATCATCGCTGTTGCCTATAATCTTCATCTTTCATTTCAGTAAAAGCATCTGTATTATCCCAACTGCATTCCCATTGCTTTTAAGGTATTTTTTGAGTTATACAACTTGTTGTGCATGTTTGTGTATATGCATATATGGGTGTGTATGTGCACAGGGTGAGGAAGCAGGTTTGTAGAAAATTGTGGGGGGTTTTTTTTGGTTTTTTGTTTTTTTTAAAGCTAGTAGGCTTTAAATATACATGGTGACATTACTGGAGGGGAAAAGCAGAGAGTGGGAGACTGGAACATACTTCTGAATCTCTAAATCCTTTTTAAATATGCTGTTTATTGGGGATATTATGAGTCTGGTACGAGCATTTATTGAGATTTTTCCAGTTACTCAAACTTTTATGTTAATTGTTTACTTTTTGAATTTAATAGTAATCTGTGCTGTTTCAGAGGAGGAAAAGAAAGAAGGAACTTAGGGAACTAAGAAAAGCAAGAAGGAAACATAAGCTATCTTCCTCAGGAGTTGAAAAACAGCTTTGTGGAGTCAATATGGGTTTATGTCAAGAGAGGAATACTTCTTGGATTATAAACTGTTAATCTAATTTGTGCCTGAGAGAGTCTTCTCATATTTTTATATACTTTGTTACATAAAAGTTTGAATGAAGATGTGAGGTCATTTCTTTAGCAGCTTCTGTTAATTTTAGGTTAGATTTCTCTCTGGTTTTTTATGTGTGGTGTCAAGACAATTTTGTACACTCAAGTAGGAACTTTGAAATGTCTGAAGAGTGCTGACTATAAGGCATATATTTAAGCCTGAAACTGGTTCTGATTATTTGATTTTTTGTTACTTTGGATAGCATTGGAAAATATGTGTTGGCTGCTTGCCTTGCCAACCCTTTTATATTCATAATGCTTTGTAACAGTTCACGGAAAAGAAAATAGCAAAATACATCTTAAAGAGTATATATGTAGGGCCTTATATATTCTTAAACAGTTTTGTTGGTTTTGCTTTAGAGTAAATGAGTGTAGATAGACTAAAACTTCGTACTTGCATGTTTTCAGTAGACAAAGGATCTGTGAAGAAACTGATGAAATACTGAAATGTGCTCACAGTAGACACTGTGGTTACTGTTCTTTTCTGTGCCTAGTTGCAGTTGAAAAACACACAAAAATAATGTTATATGTGGCAGCAAATGAACACATAATTAAATGTAGAGACATATTCATAAAATACACATTTATACATGCAAAGCAGTATACAAATTTCAACTGAGTAATATAAGGTTTTTTCTTGTTAAATAATTAAATGGAAAAGTAAGAAAATGTAATTTGAAAATAATATCTGCCTCTGATTCTGAGAGAATAATTTCCTGATCTCAACGTGATTTCCCAAGGAAACATGTGAATGAAATAGAGCCTGTCTCATCTGGATAATTCTATGCAGGTGACTTAGTTGCTAGGTCTGTTAACCATATTTACAGGCAGATTGCAGGTCAAAGAAGAATAATGTTGTACCCTATCACACCACTGGGTTGCAGCACTAGTACAGGGGGGTCAAATGAAGATTGAAATACTGTTGAATAGTAGTAATAGGATGAATGTAGGGTTATGATAACATTATTTTAATTGATTAATTATTATCACTTGAAATCAAGTTCGTAAACACCAAGGTACTTTAACATCACATTATGTCCATCATAAATTGAAAAAAATCTACTGTATAGTTAATTCTTCAATATTATGTGGCAGACAGAAATGGAAGCAAAACACTGATTATTGGGGCAGAAAATAAGGGTTTAAGAAACATTCTGCTATGAGCTTTTTAATAACATACTATTCGATGTATCATTTATTGTAAAGGAGGAAAATTGAAATTAAAAGAATATAAGCTGTTTTCTTATGAGCAGTTTAAAATATGCCTGAGTAGAACATTATGAAGAGAGACTTCACTGCACATAAGGATGCCCCATCATAACATGGTTTCGATTTCTCCAAATAGTTTGGAACTATCAATAAAAGACCGTAGAAACTAGAGGTACAGTTCACTGAAATATTGATTGACTAAACAACACTCACACTGCACATCCTGTACCTTCAGATCTACTAATATGAACATGTGCTTTTTGATAAAAACCCCATACTTCCTCTATTGTCCAATTTCTGGAAAAACTTGAAAGTCAAAAAAAAAAAAAAAAAAAAGAAGAAACAGTGGTAATGTGAGCTCTGAATGTTCCCCAAATCTGTCTTCAGGCCAAGAGGTACTCCTATGTTAAAAGTTGCTTGTTTTTAGCTCCCTGGATTTACAGCTCTTCAGTTTTGAATCCTTGGTGTGTTGAATTCTCTAACATCTCTGTTTCTGTGGGTTAACAACTTTACAGCAGAGCAATAGGAAAAATCATCATCTCTAGGGAGCTAAATGTGTTATCAGGCTGCATTACTGCACACAGAAGAAAAAAATCAACTGGACCTGAGCACTGCTCTTTTCCTTGCTCTGTTTTCATCTGGTGGGAAGCCAGAACACCACCCAACCAAAGGCTACTGAGCTTATATGTTCTCTTTACTGGTTTATCAGTCTATTTTTTAATATGTGGAGGATCTGCCAAAAATCTGTCAGGTGAAGCTTTATACACATTTCTTTTTACATGCAATCTTCCTGATTATTAAATGTCAGAGACAATTACCTCAAATATGTGTGTGTGTACAGTAGAGGTAAAACAGGGACAACCTTTAGCTGGTCTAGGGATTGCATTCTAGCAATCAGAATACTGTGAAAGTTTTTTTCTTAATTTATCTCAGCATTTTATTACTTGACTTTTTCTGTAAGCTCCCACTACTGTTTCTTGCTTTTATGAACGTATATGAAATAGATAATGTTTATCACTTGTTTGTTAAAGAAGTGTGTCCAGCAGGAGACATGAAGTTCTAGCAACACCTCAGAGGTTCTCCCCAGCTTGTACTGTCACAGGACATCTGCTCTAGGATGCAAACTCAAGTCTGCTAATATATGTACCAACAGGCTGCATCAGGGGAATACAGAGATTTAGGAAGTTAACTGGGTACAATGAAAAGCAACATGGCAGGTGTCCTTTTTAATATTATTCCCACATGTACATCATTCTTTACATAATGTTTTTATTTATAACTTCATTACAACATCTCTCAATTGTAAATCAAAGTGAATGTTGAATCATATTCAAAGAGTAAGGAATCATGTAGGGAAGAGGGCATGTGTGTGTGTTTATGAAAAGGTAATGATTCAAAACAACATTTGTAAATAGCTGTTTTCAGAGTTCTGTTGCTCAAAAGCTGTAACTGTGTTCTTCTGTGTTTTACAAAAGTAAAAAAACCTCTCCAAATATTTTCTCATGAAGAACTGTGTATGATATGAGATACCTGTATGAAAGATGTATGTTTTGTGATGTTATTGTTGATATTCCATCATTTATTACATTAGAGATTGGTTTTATTGTATCATCCTATTGCAGTACTTTGCATTACAACATAAAGAACATGAACATACCGTCACTTAGATAGATCAGATCACAATCCTCAAAGATGAGTGCAATCCTCATGAACTCTACAATCCTATAATATCCAAATTTTTAGGACACAAAGAATGGATACCAATGTAATTTGAAGCACTATGAACAAGGCTCAAAATGCAATGTCGAAGAGGACTATTATTTTTTCTACTCTAAACTACCATAAAATATATATATAATTGAAGTCTTATTGGGTATGTGTGTCTACCACACTTCATAGTTCAAATGATATTTACACTTGTTTAATGAATGCTACCCCAAGAGCAAACACAAATAAAACAGATAAACCTGTGTCTAGGAAACTTAGATGCTGTGCATTCTGTCACTGATTCCTCTAAGTATCACAGCCAAGTTTTACTTCCGCTGGAATCAAAGAGAGTTTTGACCATGTTTCATATCTTACACATAAGGCAAAATACATGGAGAAAATTTTTGAGTTTTTAAATGAGGGTGAGAAAAGATGTAAGAACCCAAGGTATGTGTAACTGTTTGGAAGTAATATTCAGGATAGAGGGAGAATGATCAAGTTTATTGTGCTTCTAAGGATTCTAAGAAAAATTATCCCGTAAATGTTTAAAACTTCTTTCTCTTACAAATAGTGACCTGCCATTTTCCTGATGTCTTTTTCACGGGGAGTGGAACTGGGAAACATAAATGCACATTGATTCTATTCGTGTGTTACTTGAAAATTAGTTAAAAGTAGACATTTAGATTAGATGTTAAGAAGAAATTCTTTATTCAAAAGCTTGTGAGGCATTGGAACAAGTTGCCCAGAGAAGTTATGGATGCCCTATCCCTTGAAGTGTTCAAGGCCAGGTTGGATGGGCCTCTGAGCCACCTGCCTAGTGGATGACATCACTGCTTATGGCAAGTGAGGGTTGGAACTGGAGGTCTTTCAGGTCCCTTCCAATCCAATGTTTCCTATGACTCTAAAAAAATGTCATTGATTCTCTCCATTATGAAAATTATAAGTAATACATTTACTAGAAGTTTGCATATGCTAATCAGATTGATAAGATTTAATTCTTAAGTTACTGTTAGTTGTTTTTTTAATGTAGGGGTAATTTAGAAGATGATCTGGATTGTCAGATTTTAAAAATAATTGCAAAAGAAAATCTAAGAAAAATAGAAAGAATATAAAGAAAAAAAATAGGCAAAATGTATTTAAAACAAAAAAAAAAATCCCCATGATGAATTGAAGCAAGAGAATGATAGTACTTCAGTTTTTATTTCCTCTCCACCTGTAAATAAATTTTAATAGCAAATTATCCAAATAACCCTTCACCAAAAGTTTACATCATGTTATAGATCATATGTTCATTATGAGTACAGATATCTTCTAATTTTTTTATTTCATTTAGTACAGAAAAGATGTTTACATGTCAATACTGTTGTCTGCTATTATTATTTTTTCTTGCATCATAATTTTGATCCTGTGACATAAGCTATCCAGAGCTACTAACCTGCTGTCATAACTTTCTGCTAAAAAAAACAAAGCAAAAGCAATGTTTAATTAAAATAGTATTGTATTAAATGGTAAATAAAACTGTAGACCTCGATTTTTGAATTAATTACTGGCATACACCTAATTATTTTGCACCCAAAAGAAACAATTTCCTTCTAAGGTTAGAGAAGTACAACATTTCATTATAACATGAAATATAGTTTAAGATCTGCTTAAGCATATTATATCCAAGTTCCCTAAATACGCTACTGCTCCCCACTTCCCATGGCCAAGTTTTAAATAGTATTTTTGTCTTCTAATACTATTTCCCTTTGGGATAGTTTCCATAGGCTTTTGGCAGAAATCTGTAGTGTCTATAAAAGAGCAGGATGTAGAACACTATTGTGAGAACCATTTTGGGAAGTGTGATTTTTTTCTCCTTTGCTGGACAAAGTTTTTTCTGTCATTAGTGTGCTGAGATGTGCCCTTTCCCTTGAGTAAGAGCATGGTGCTCATGGTGAAGATATTACTGAAGCTGACATCTTGATTAAAATGGGTGAACAGAGCCCCAGGTATATTAGATACAATTGGTTCTATCCATGACTTAATACTTAGGGGCATTTTATTAAGCTTCTGATTCAGAAGTTAAGGCAAAAGTGTTATGTGTGACTTGATCTACTTTTTTTCTTCTAGTTGCGACTGAATGGCATGTGTACAGATGGATTTTCAAATGGATTTTCCTCTGTAATAGTACTCTTTTATAAAATACATTCTTTTTTTCTAGCTTATACGATTACTTCAAATTCCCCTTCTTAAGTGTTTTCAAACGAAGTAGTACCCTGATTTGACTAATTAATTTGAGAAAATCTTTCTTCAGGTGAAAATGTTTTACTTTGTTTATATTATTTAGACAGTCTTTAATCATTCTGATGGTCAGAAAAAACTGACATCTTCTCTAAAATTTATGTATATATGTGGAATATACGTACAGGATGGAAAAATAAGACAAAATCATACATTTCTTCTTTCTATCCTTGGTTAGTAAGGCATCTGAACCACTCTGAAATACTTGTGCTGTTTGTGAATATATCTTTATTGTGTCTTGGTTTCCTCTAGCTTTCTTTTGAGGTCAGAATAATGAGAATTAGAAACAAAAGAAGACCTAAGGTATAGTGCATTATAGTAATAATCCCTTTAAAGTTTTGATGGGCATAAATCTTCAAGAAAATTTAGGAATCTACAATGTGACTAAGAAAGGTCACTAGGCTTGAGATATTCCAAACTGCATACCTAAAATTTTGTGACAAAGAAGGAGAAATAATTTAAATTCTGAAATGAGAAGTTTGGGTTTAAAAAAAAAAGTCACAGCATAATTGCATTTCACCACATTCAGAAGTTTAAATGATGTTTTTTGTATTGTGTTTTAGAACTGAATTTACAAACAGTCATGTACAAGTGAGCTTTTAAGTTTTCACTTCTAACAACAATCACTTAGCTGAAGTTAAACACAAATGGTAAAGCTCAAAGTAGTTCAGCCTTCTAAATTACAGGATCAAAAGCCCTGTGTTAACGCAGCAGTAAGTTCTTGTTAAATTTTGGGTTATGCACATTCAGGAGAGAAAATACCTGCTTGTTCCTTTCTCCATGGCTGCAGCCATGGAGATCCAACCAGTAAATGCTTATGTATGTATGGCCTAAGGTCGTTTTGCCCCTTGAACAGACTGTGAAAGTCAGGTCTAATGGAGTAAAAGCAGCCTAGGTGGATCAGACCCACAGCTGCCAGTTAAATGGTTCAAGCTCAATGTCTGGAAAAGCACCCAGACAGTCTTGTCTTAGAGGTATCTGTGACTATTGGGTCATTTTAGATTTTAGTGATGTGACTGGTTCCTTGTTATTCTGGGTATGCTGGTTGGAGTCCATTTCTAACTCTAGTATATTAAAATCCTTCTTGAAACTGGGCTATTAGTTATCAGGAAAATAGCATTAAAAAACTGTAGTGTAATAACTGTATGATGATTGAAAAAAAAAAGAATAAAGAATTAAAGTCAATTCTAAGTAAACAAAATTCATCTAAATGATTCTAATGTTTAATCAAGCCCTGACTTCCAAGTAATCTATTAGTGCTTTAAAATATGTGAGCTAAAATGAAGTGATGTGAAGAAAAAAATGTTTGAGGGTAGTTTAATATTTTTCTGTAAAGTCAAAAATACTGGCAATGAAGATCAGGACAATTCTGACACTGTTTTTAATAGTTGCTTTGCTGGATATCTAATAGATAAATTAAATGTGTGACATGAAGTAATTTCCAGGGAAGTGATTGTGTTTTGAATTTTTTTTTGTCCCACATGAAGCTTTGGGTTTTTGCTTCAGTTTGACTTTATGCAGTTAGTCCACTCTGAGCTGTTTGTGTCATGTAGTACTACTCTTTGTGAAGGATGATTTTTTGCTGTGGGGATAGAAAAGCATTCACTTGACCAGCTGATATCCTATAAACTAGAAATATAGTTTCTTCAATATTCTTCACAGTATATACCCTACAGCTTTTTAAAGAGTTCACTAAGTTTGAGATCAGCTTCTTTTTTTTTTAATTGCAATTGGGATGGAAGATTGAGTGGAGTAAAGACGTAATTCCTAATACATAGATTGTTGAACTTTGATAAATTTTCCTTAGGGAAGACTATAACTTTTTGATGTTTTTTTCTTATGTCTGTTTAGTTTTTTATTAATACATCTACTGATTATGTTCTTACTTCCCTGTCCTAAAAAGGAAATATGTCATTCTGAATGTCCACTGCTTGTTCTTTGCAATTTGCAGGACACTTAAGCTTTAGTAAAACAATTTTTCTCTCCATATTCATCAACTCTATGGTAAGTCTCTGCATCTCAGTGCTTGGTCAAAGTAAGTAGAATGGTATTCATAACTTGCTAACCAAATGGAAAGTCAAATACTAAAGACATTTCTTGTGCAATTCCCTGAAAAGTTTGTTCATTTTTTCAGATGGGAGCCCTAGGAATGCAGATATTTTTAATCTTTTAGTGCCATCTCGTGGCAAGAGGATAATTATATGAAACAAGGAGATAGTCTTTTCTAGCACACAGTTTCTACGCCTACCAGCAAAATTCCTTGCTTTGGCGGTAGATATGTACGTATGAATTTTAATTATGAATGTAAAATGGCAAACCAAATCACTCACAGGACAAAACTCTCTTTGTTTGTTTTTTTTTTTTTTTTTTCTTTGCAAGGGCCTATAAATATCAATTTGAGAAATCTCACAAAAATTGACTGTCATTACCACATAGAAATAGATTTTTAGTCTGTCGCATTAGATCCCTGTAGAACTCTTAAATCCTTAACTGATTCAAGGCAATTGTCAATAGATTTTTATTGTATTAGTGCATTATATCTCTGTAGAATACTTTAATACTTAGCTAGCTCAAGGCAATATCCACTTCAGCATCCTGTAATGTTTAACAGAAAGCTAAGATCTGTGGTAGCATTCTTGTTTTTCATTTTACTTTCTGGTTTTAGCTCAGGAAAATTCATACCAGCCTGCATTCAACAAAGCAGTAACAGCACAAGAATACTGTATATTTTCCTGATATTTTCACTGGGATTCAGCAAAATGAGTGATTTTGGTTTTGTGCTAAGTGAATACTAATTTAATACCTTGGGTTTTTTTAAGATAATGCCTGTAGGTGTCTGTAATCAGTACAGATCAAATTCTTGCTCAATTTCTGAAGGAGTTTTCTGTGTCATAGTCCATATTTGATTCCTTAGCCCTAACTTCCATTCTGATTAAAGTTCCTAGATGCAAAAATACTACTCCCTGTAAAGAGCTGGAAAAAAAATAAAGATGTCACTCCTGCTTATACTTAAATTTTTAAGTCAGGGGTTCTCATTCCTTCAAAAGAAAGGTTGATTTTTTTTTTCTTTTTGAAATACATATATTATAGTCTGCTTCAAATAACATGAAAATATGCTCATCATTGAAAATCTATTGCAAATTATTGCTTTGTGAGTTATTATTCCTCCCAGCTGAGGTAGGAAATACTATCAATCAAAATTAGTAAAACACTGTTTATGATCTCACTTTTGAAATAGAAGTAGTGTTCCAATTGGATATTTTTGTAATGTCAGATGCTTTCACTACTTTCTGTACACATGACCAATACTGCCTTGTTTTGTATTACACGCTTTCTAAATTTGTTCAGAAAATAAAAATATTATAAGAATAGCAATACAAGATATGTTTTCTCTCAATTATATGGTATATATTAAAATCTTAGTCACTAGAATGTGATTTTTAATAAACAATCAGTAACTGAAGTACAGTTGTATGCTGTGCCAGCTCATCACTGTGATGAATCAGTCAACAGCTGAAGCATTCCTTTTGATTAGAGATAGTGTGATTTCTTTGCTTAAGGTTAACTGGGTTAGATAGAGATAAAACTCTGTTGTCTGTCAGCAAGAATGGAGAGAAGAATCATAACATTAATGTAAGAAGATACAGAATTTCAATATCATGTATGTGTTAATGCCATGATTTCCTCCTCATCTCAGTAAAATTCTACTAACAAGTAACACACTCAAATGGTTTTCTCTCCTTCTATATCTGCCTCTTATAGTACACTTTGCCTACAATATTAAAGTAAGTGAATTAACAAAAGAAAGAGTTGCAATTGCTCATTCAAGTGAATTGACATGGTGTGAAGTTCCTTACAAGGAAGACAAATCTAAATGCATGTCACAGTTTCGATAGAAACATGGACAGAAAGGTGTGAAGCTTAAGGCTTCGAAAAAGAAATCTTAAAAAGTTTTCTAGAAAGTTTTTTCCCCAGATTGCAACTTAACATCTTGTTCTGGATTAATACACGTTTGTAAGCATGTCAGTATAATTTTCATGTGGTTACATTTAATGCAAATTGAGCACAGAATATTTTTAAGAATATTCAAGACGGGAGATGTAGAATGTTTTGGAGGGTGTTTTGTACATTTGGTTTAAGGGTTTCTTAAAACGTATTCACTTATAAAAGCTTCAGGTAGGCAGGCAGCACGCTTCACATGAAAAACGAGGAAGTAGACAGGCAAAAAATCAAGCACAGATACAGAAAGATGATGCAGAATGTCATAAATTACCAAAAAGAAAGTCTCCAGTGAGATGTGACTGTGTTCATGCAGTGCAAAAAAGCAGAAATATAACTGTGATAAGTCAGTTGACATTGTGGAGGAACAATGGATTGATTGATATGCATCCCTGAAGCACTTCAAATAAGCATTCACTTAATTTCCTGAACAGAATAGTTTTGAAATTTAGAAAGTGTTGTAAAGGTTGCATCTCTTAATTCACATGAAAATGCACCGCATCATCCTTCAGTAAATGAAGGATAAAGCCATATGTAAAAGAAGTATGATATTCAGATAGAAGAAATAATAGTTTGGCCAAGGATTTGAGTAGAAATAAATTTGACATGAGATTAAGTGAATTTGCAGACAGTGCTATGTGGAAAAGATGGACATAAAAGAAGATGAAGGGATAAAAAGAGTATGTAGATAGTTAGGAAACTGTTTTGAAAAGATGAAATAATTCAACCAATCAAAGTCTTCATTGAAGTTAGAGAGGGAAGAGGAGACACCGTCAATTAAAGTGATTGTTCCTATTTGTGGAGCATCTAGAGGTGAAAAGAAAACAGAAATTAATTATTTTGCGATTATATTCAGGAAAGTCTGGAAATATGTAGCGGCCCATTTCAGAATATGTTTTTGAAAGAAGTAGAATTGCTAGAATCTCCTCATCTCTGCTGTAAAATCCCTTGTATGGTCTCTCTGCAAATTACACCTGTTGAATAGTAGATTTTTCTCTTTCAATCCCAGAGTGCATAATTTAGTTAGAATTTTAGGCAGGTAAGTAAATACATTATTTATGCTGGAAAGCGTTAGATCCTGTATATAAAGGAGAAACTGAAAAGTGTCTGTCACCTAACTTGTCTAGATGATCAAAAGGAAAAAAATGCTTTTTAAAACTTATTCTGGGGTTAGACTGTCAGATAAGGTTGATCGCTGATCTGTGGAACTTGTGTATTTAGTGTGTACTCCTGACTGTCAAAATTACTTATATCTAGTGTGACAACCATCTAGTCTAAGCAACATGCACCTTGGCTGTGGCAGTGAAAGAAAAAAAGCCATCCTGCTGTACAACTGCAGTAGTATATAACTGACATGTTTCAGGGCCTGCATGCCTAGAGAAATTCTAAACAAGACATAAAGGTCACAAAAGCACAGTTTCCCAACAATCACAGCTGCTGTTCTTACATCCTAAAAGTAGGTATACCGTCTTTTCAGACACCTGCAGAAACAGCCTGAATGAGTTTGCTGCTATGACTTTACCCTTTGGAGATTACAATACTCAGGGCAAACTGAGAAGGGCTGTTTAAGTTAAAAAGAGAAGTGCTAAAATAGGAGTTGTGACACTGATATGTACTTTTTGACATTAGGTTAAAAAATCCTTCCTTTACCAAAGTGAACTTGGTTGTTTTCTCATGAAGATGAACAGAGAAGACTAGGTATACATTAGCTGCAAATGAAGCAATTTTTTCCTTCGCTAAGTTTTACAGTGTAGAAATAATTTAAACACTCTTTGAAGCTTGAATACAGAAATAAGACAGAAACTAAAATTATTTCTTATTGGACTGATGTAATGAAGTCAATGTGCTTCAGAAATAAAACTATGTTTTCCTGCAATGGATTTATATCCATCTTCTCTAATGTAAAGCACTATGAAACACTGTCATGGAGATAACTGTCCCTTTTTAGTAAGCAAATAGTCAGTGGAATTCACAGAATATTCTGAGCTGGAAGGGACCCGCAAAGATCATTGAGTCTAGTCTTAAGTGAATGGCCCATACGGGGATTGAACCCACGACCTTGGCAACTAACCAACTGAGGCAACAAAAACCAAAAGAAATTGCAGTTTGTTAAAAATGGGAGCAAAATTCCCTGCCTTAACACATTTTAAAAGAATGTAACAATTTTTTAATAGCCTCAAGATGTCTTAAGCAGGACAGAAACATTTTCAGAGAAAATAAACCCTTATGTCTCTAGAACTGCCTCTCCAAGAGCAATCAATCAAGTTCTTCTCAACCAAAGAAAAAATATATCTCCAGATATTCCACTGGCCTTATGCTAGTCTTAGACCAGGCTATAGCTCTTTTCTAGCTCCTCTGAGTTTCTGACAACTGATTTACATGAGAAAGAAATGGTGACAGTGATCAGCTCTCCTGCTTTCTCTTTGTTAGTCTACATTGCTATCCACAAGGACTCCACGGTTTTTGAAAAGACCATATTAGAGTCTTTCTTCCTACTAATTTAAAAAAAAAAATCCCGAAGGCGAGTAAATTAGAGCTAATCTGCACTGCCTCTTTCTGTGTGTTTTGGTACTTTCTCTGAAAGGCATTTTGGTTAACAGCAACAGTCAGGTGCTCTTGTCAATTAGGCCATGCTTGAAGTACTGTGTGCTTGTTCAGGTGGAAGAGTCATGCATGTGAAGAACAGGAAATTCGGAGCTGGACAGCACTGGGGAAGCTCCTCAATGTCAGTGGATTTCTGATGTCCTCTTCATAATTAGAGGGAAAGAGTTTGCCTCCAGGAAGGATTAAAAGCCACCTCCTACTCTGCATCGCAAACTTGGAGCTTGTATGAAGAAAATTGAAGAAGTTTGAGGGCCAGGGTATGTTGATAAACTGACATGCTTCTGTGCAGGGGTGTAGTGGTTTGGATTTTGTTTTCCCCCAGAGGCTAAGAAAAGTGGTAGACCCGAAGGGGTGGAACCCCTAGAAGTTTTGAAGTTTTGCCCAATGGGCGCTCCTGCAGAAATGTCAACATTCCACAAGCTCACCGGAAGAGAAGAGTTGTAGTTTGGGTGGTTAGGTGTAGTTTGGGTGGCCATGTTGTAGAGCCACGAGGAAGGGGCTCTGAGCCCCTTGGGCCCTCTGGGGGCTCCCAGCCCCTGGCTGGGGGGCTGTGGGGACCTGGAACAGCATAAAGCTGGGCTAGGTGCCTGTAGTTATGCCGGGAGATGTTTTCTCCATGGGCGCAGAGCAGCAGCCGATGCTGACCAGAGAAACGGTGGCAGAGAGCCAGAGATAAGAACCTGAACCGGAGGAGCAGCAGGAACAACATGCAGCACTGCAGAGAAGACTCCTGGAAAGGGAGGAAAAAGAGAGCCAGGAGCTGAGAGACAGAGTTCTGGGGGTAAGACTGATACTAGATCCCCCAAAACTCCCTTGGAGACCCTCTTGGAGAAGAGGGAGATGGACTCCTATTTAGGAGAAGAGTTTTAGACATGCAGCACCAGAGAGAGAGGAGCTAAGAAGCTCAGAGCGTCCCGGAGCTGGACCAGGACGGCCAGATGGAATGCGGGGGGAGTTGACCTTGGCTCCCCCCCCCTCGCACTGCTGCCACGGTGGCAGCCTGAGACAGCAGGGCACAGAGGCCCTGCAACAAGAAGCTTGAATTTCCTGGAGATACCAGACCGTCATGAAGACCCCCCTGTGTCTTTGTGATATGACGTGGTGAAACGACCTTGTCTGGGGTTACGAAGCCCACGGAAGACCCCTTTGCCTGTGTCGAGGGGGCCGAGGGAGTTTGGATACCTCCCTCGTGAGTGCTGGCAGAAAGCCAGCTATCAGCTGCTGCATGTGGAGAAGACAGACAGAACCTGCTGCCTTAGAAGATGCTGCTACTTAAGGACTGGAAGGGATCTGTCCTTCTTTCCCTCCTGGACTTTTATTTGGAGGAGAGAAGAGATCTGATCCATTGTAAATACTATATGTCATGGTAGAGATAGTTGTGATCGTGTGTATAATGTGATATGGTATTTATTTGTACAGTCATTGTAATATATTCCCTTTCCCCCACTTTGAGTCTGGTGTGTTTTGCCTGGAAAAACCCATCTCACATTAGGTTGAGATGTGGGAGGGGGAATGGAGCTAGGGAATTGGATTTTGGGGCTATCTCAAACCATGACAAGGGGAGACTCAAGCATTTCAAAAATTATTTAAGCTTGTACTTAATTTCCATAAGTGTTGACAGGATTTGATCAGATTTATAAATTTTAGCACATTTTATTTTTTTCTTTTAATGCTGTGCAGATATGTACACACTTGTGCTTTGGGTAACTTAGTCCTTAATCAAAGCTGTGCCTTGTTTTGAGACTAATTTTCTAGCAGAAAATAAGAATAAAACAACTCTGTATTTCTGAGGTTAACTATTTTTAACTTCCAGTTAGCCATCAATCTTACATATTTGTCTCAGTTGATGCCTAGTAGTAGTGTGTTTAGGATGTATCATTTTTTCAGACAATTCACTGGTTTCCACCTTGATTTTAATAAAAGGGTAATTTTAATTTCTCAAGAAATTTTTAGAAGGCAGTGTCTTTTTGCGTAACCTTTCAATGATGTCGAGTAAGTATTCGTCAGGTAGTTGATTTAATTGATTTAAGGACCGCAGTGCACATTCTGCTTAAGTAATGAAACGAAGAGGACATTGGAATGAATGAATCTTACATAGAATACATGTGATCAGAGCTTGTCCTGGCAGAGAAATGCAAAAGGAGAATGTAGCTGATCATTCTTATTACCTAGGAAGCACTTAATTGTGCTTTTGCTTCAGGGTGCATTGAGTAGAAATTTTCACATCTAAAGCAATATATAAAATTATATATTTAATAAAACAGTAACAAGTTATCTCACTTAAATACTACAGTGTTGTAAGTCTCACACTGCCAAATATTTTAGAATTATTAAATCTTCCACATAAGACTATAATATAAAATAAGGGAAATCAAATTACAAACTTTAATTTATGTGCTTTTTATGCACATATTTTACTCCTAAAATTTCAATGTTTGTTGTGTCATCCTTTATATATTTCTGTTCACAAAGTTATAACCAAAATTTTTGTAATGTTTTTATATTGCCCAACTATTATCCAGAACTTGATCACCTGCTTTCTTTCTGTGCTGTATGGGTGCTTGTATTATGATGTTCCTTTTATGTGTTATGCTCTTTGCTTAGGACATATTTATGTTCATTACTTCTCACTTCATATTTCCTCCAACCACAGATGCTCGACTTTCATCTGTATGATGTAATATAACAAATTAAAAATTGAATGCTTTGAAATCCTGGTTCTTGTGAAAGACTGCTTTACTGTGACAGTCTAAAAAGAGCCTGAAGTCCTTTGTGAGAAATTTTATTATGTAGCTGAAACATAGGATTATTTTTTATATCAAGATATATGAATTCTGGCTCGGCATACAAAATTTCTGGTTTAGTGTGTCACTAAGTACTGTCATATCTCTTCCAGGTATAATCTTCATGGGCTATATAACCAGGATCTAAAAAAAATTGGTTAAATTTGAATATACCTAATTTTGGTTACAATGCCCTGAAACCACATAAAAGACGATGTGGCACAGTAGCAAGGAGAAACAGTAAAAAATGTTTCAGACATCAATAATCATGGGATAAGTCCTTTTACATCTACCTGGAAGAACAAACTATCTGCAGGGATCAGTACACACATCCAGATAATTCTGGAGATGCTATGATACTTTGCATATGCTTACAAATATATTTTTTCTAGTGTTCACTCTTTTACTCATTTTTAAACATTGATTTTATACTGTACTTCAGTGCTTTTAAGAATATTCAATGCTCAACAGTGTTCATGATGTACAGCTACAGTTTCTGGATAATTTTCAGTATATATAGGCTATTATTTATGAAGATTTAATTAAAGATAAGTAAGTTTTTATCATATATCACTTATTAGGTACTGATAGGTATGCGAAGCAATGGGGGTTATTGAGTTGCAGCAGTGTTTGTGCATAAGCACTGATCTCTTATCTATATGTGCATTGCCTTGTTGTTTGCATAACAGCAAAGATTTCAAAATTGCTGAAAGCTGCTTTTTGTCCATTTATTATATAATAACTAAGGAACACAACCACCACTAACCGCCCCCCCCAAACTATATCCACTCTACTTAGTCTGTGGTCTTATTACCTGCCAGAAATTTGAGTTATACAGGTGGTTGGGCAGCACATGAGGGTTATTGAGTGAAATATAAAATAAATCATAATATCATAACTGATGGGTTTTTTTTGTTTTGAACTTAAACTGAACTAACAATCAGTATTCAGCCTAGAGAGGGAGCACTGCTATTACCACTAAATATCAAATAAAACTTAAAATCAAGTCTTCCTTTTTATTTGAGATTATACAGTTATGAGTTTATAGGTTTTGAGAACAGCACTCTATCTCAGTTTCATCCTGGGAACTTGTCCTACTAGTTGAGCTGGTTTACATATAATCTCTGTGGCTCTTTCCTTGTAAACACCATGGTGGAATTTGGTTATCCTCTTTGAAAACCTTCCATCTGCCTTGAGGTCTTGTGCCATAATTGAGAAAAATTGGTTTATGGGGGAGAGAAGAATCAGGATGTCTTAGCTGTTTAATGGGAGATGAAACACATAACCCAGGGTACACATAACATCTGAAGATATGCAACTTTACGCATTTAACACTACACATTTAACACTAGTGTGTTGGGGCTTCCAGCATTAAGACCTGTGTAAACTGTCTAGTCTAGGTTCTTGAATTTTCTTATAATTCTGGTAAGTCTTTGCACTGAATTCTTTGACTAGCAATGTTGTGGCCTCTTAGAGACAGTCAAAGATATAAGGCATTTATAAACTAAGCAGACAAGACTGGGGAATTGCTCACAGAGTTTTGAAATAACCTGCCCTAACTCAGGTTCATCCATGTCCACTGGCTAGGTATCATATTTTTATGTGTAAGTAAAAACATGCAATATATAATAAAATAAATCTTGAAACTTTCGAGTCTGATTAGGAAGTAGTTTGCCAATTTAATAAAATGTTGATTATTTTTCTTTTATTTTTTTTTAAAGAATTTTTCTGTAAATTAAGCTATATTGATTTGTTTCCTCTGCTTCTTTCCACCACAATCTCTTTGGAAACATAATATTTTAAGTTTGATGATAAAGGACATATCACATTAGAGCTAAGTGTGATTTGAAATGGTTGAAATATCAAAAAGAATCAAATATTATATTGGAGACAGGTCATCCTTAATAGTAGTGTGATTACAGTTTTCATACTATCTTTCCTCTTTCAGACAGCATTTCTTCTGCACGCTTGGAATCATTCCATCTTCCTTTCCTTGAAGACACAGCGGGTATATAAGCATTAACCATTTTGTGTTCAGGCCCTCAGGCTGTTTTCTGTTTCCAGTGATGTTATAAGGTACTTCTGAAAATCCAGTAGTCTAAAGTGACAACTCTAAAAAAGCAAATGGACGGTGAGCTACTACTAAACAAAATATGAGTAGGCATTTAGTTTTTCAAATTATGTTTATATCCCTAAGGGCTGTGGAAGCCAGCCTGCAAATACTACTTAAGTTGAATCTAGGTTAACAGAACATTTTATTATTTTCGATTTCACAAAACTGTATGATTAAGATTGGCTCAAAAAACTTGCTTCTTCTACTTTGTTCAGTTATTGCGCAGAAACGAAAGATATCTGAAAGTATACATTACATAATAGCCTTTTATTCTTTTTTTTTCAGTCTAAATAAAATGAAGTTCAGAGTTGGTCTTCTGGGTATAGCACTTACAAGATTAAGGATGGATAGAGGTGGAAAAGGAAGTTAATCTCCAAGACAGTCTTAAGAGATGAATTGTACTATGTTAATGTGTGCTAGTTCTGTCTGTAGAAGTAATTATCATAAAAATTACCAAAAAAAATTAATTCACTGGGCTGGTTTTGTGTTTTGCTTTTTTTTTTTTTTTTCTCAGCTACAAATTATCTCAGCCATTACTTCTTGCCTGTTCAGTAGACATGGATAACAGATAACCCTTTCCTGTTTACTGAAGTCTTTCATATTTCTAAGTTACAATTTATTCTCCTGTCTCATATACCTTTGTTTTTTAATATACTAAGGACACCAGTTTGTTCACTTGTGCCAGTATAGTCATGACAGTTTCTCTTTTACTCTGATTTCTCTACACCTCTCTTAAGGTGTGGTGTTCAAATAGATCTATTATTTTAGCTGAGTCCTTCCCATGTTTGTCTGAGACATATATATACATATATGAAGCTACACTTTATTTTCCTCATAGGTAGTAATCCTCCTTATACATTGGTTTCTTTTTTTAAATCCAGACAATGCTGTTAAATAATATTCAGTGATCTGTTTGCCTCATGAACATTTAGATGGTTGACATTTAGTAGTTTTTCTCTGTCCACAAGGCATGATAATTATTCAATCATAGGAAGAATTTAGAGAGGAATTGGAGTGGAAAATATATATTTTTAATCAGAGAATGACTATTCTGAAACTGTTTCAGCCAATTTATGTTCTATAATAATGGTAAATTCATTAGGCCCAGGGCTTTAAAAACCTGTAAATTGCAGTGAACAGTGTGTGGTCTTTAAGCATTGTTGATTCCTATGCTGAGGTGGTTTTATTTTATCAACATAAGAATGCACTGCTACTGGGTTGCTGGATTTTCTGAATGTCTTCTCACTGAACGAGTCACTCCATAACTTAATAGTTGCCTTGCTTACAGCTGCACACATTGTCCAACGCTGTTCTATCCACTTCAGGGGGAGTTCACATCACTTTCCACCTAGGAATTGTTTATGGATTTCTCCAGTGTCTCATGGCTATTGATTGTAAGCTCATATTGCTACACAGCTCACAGGATTGCAAAGCATGGTCATTCATACCTAGGTTCTTCAATTAATCCTTCCCATTCAATGCAGAGATCATAACATGTTGCTGCCAATAATAGTTGTATTAGCTACCTGTCCTATATCTACTTTCAGAAGCAATACTGCTGTGAGGACGCACTGTATTCTCTGACTTCATTCATTCTATCTGGAAAATATTATTCCTCCACTGAGTATTGAATCAAAATTTTCAATCTTGATTCTGTTTCTAGTTCTCTTACAGAATTATTTCATCCTAGATCTCTCTGAATTTTCTTTCTGTGCCTTGATTTTGTCCATTTTACCTCTTTCTTTTTCTGTTATTCCTTTACACTGATATTTAGCAATACAGTGTATTTTATATTTTTGAGGTGCTTGCTTCCCTATGTTTTGAACGAAATAATAGTGGCTTAGCCAAAGTCTAATTATTTCCTGCATTTCCTATGCCATTTTTGCACTACAAAAGCTTTTGTTTGTGCCATACAGTTTCTTTCAAAAACTACTTCCTCCTTTGGTCTTCTTGGCTTTCCTGCACATAATATTATCATATTCTTCCAGTCCTATGGGATACTGCACCAGCTGTCTATTATGCTTATCACATGATTTTCAACTTTTTCAACAAAACGCTGTACAATTTTCTCTGTTCACTCAGTTTGTTTTTTTTGTATTAATACACAGATGTCAAAGATATTTGATAGATGACTAATTCAGTACCTTCTTCATCCTTTCTGACTAGCTGTCACTTGTTCTTTTTATCCTCCTCTCCCTTAGACTGGTTTCCTATTTCCTGTTTATACCTAAGTTACGTCTGTTTTAGCATACCCATGTTTCATCTTACTATATAATCCTTTTAACTTAGTACCTAATTCTTCCTTCCTTATTCCTCTCCAGGTCCCGTAAGAAAGAATTCATCTTTATTTAATGCCTCAATGAAAAATAGCCCCTAAGTGAGGAAGGCTAAGCATTCGAGGTCATGAATTTATTTCCAGAATATTGTTCTATAGAACTGATGTTTTGTTCCTTATGAGAAGGTTCTCTATAAGATAAGGAATAAAAGGAGCTTCTAATGAAAAGAGTACAATGATGTTACAGATCTTGATACTGTGGAAAAAGCTTGCATACTTTGGTATGGATGAGCATTTGTAGCAGACATCAGCAATTTGCATAAATAAAGCTCCTGGAGGGGAAATTAAATAGGAGAAGGTTATCAAACAGGATTTGGAAAAACACTGAGTCACAGAGGTATTGAAGAGGCTGGTGTCCTATTGAAGAGAAGAAGGGACACATAAAGCACCTGTCAGGGCGGAGGATAGAAATGACAGCAGCAGTGCTGCTGCTGTGATCTGGTTGCTCTGTGTCATGACTTCTTGCTGACCTCATTGTCTGTCAGGTAGCATTTGATGTCTTACCTCACAAGTTGTCAGAAAAGTGCAAAACTTTTAAACCTGATTTTGGTATTTATGCTTTTTGTGGTTTTGATATTTATTTTCTTCACTATGATAAAGCTGTCTGTCTTAGAGTTGCACTGAGTAATAAGAAGAAGAGATTGTAGTTGGAAGGTTTGTTCATAAGCACAGGAAGAAATTACACTTGAGTTCTTAAATCTTCACTCATATAATAGTAATTACAAATGAAATATCTTTTTTACTTTAAAATAATATTTACAGAAGAGGGAGGAAATAATTTCTTGACTTTTCCTCTAAGTTTTGCTGATGTTCATATACATATTTCATAACATTGTAGTTCTGTGCTTCTCATCACTGAGGAAAAAATCTGATAGTTTCTTTCGATACCATAATATCCATTTTAAATATATATCACATTTTGCTCTGAGTGGCATCAGTGAATATCTTCAGCAAGTATACTTCAGTCACTTAAGTAGTTGGCTTTTTGTTGATGAAACTGAGAACAAATCCTTGACATTCTTGTAGTAACATAAAGATAACACTGTCATTAGATTCTTATGCCAGTCTGCCTTTCTCAGACAAGTGTTTGGAAGAGGAGTAAAAGAAACATCAGGGATAAGAAGAAAACATTGAGAAAAGAAAGGGTAACTGTCAACATGCCAATGAAAATTGATGGTCAAAATATAGGCTAGAACAAGTAACTCAAGAGTGACACTGGATGGAAATTGGAAAAGTGAACACAATGAGTCATAAGAATAAAAACACTCAGTGGGATGTATTACCATTTAATTTATGTGACCTTTACAGCTTGTTAAGAATCACTCTTACTTTCTGTTTAGAACCATTGATCCATTGGACCTTAATAAATTGATGTAGGACCTCAAGTAACCTTCCTCCTATGTTCGTCTAAAGTCCTAACCTTCTTATAATTGCTTGCTTTACTGTAAATGAGAATAGGAAGTTTTAAATGCTCAGCATTGCTTCTTCCCATGCTGACATTAGCATTGGTTTGATGCATTTTTCTTGGCAGGTGCAACAAATAATGTTCGTAGCAGTATGACAGAGATCCTGTCTGATAAGCCTTCCAGAAGTGAGAAGCTGGATGCCATCCTGTAAAAATATCAAAGCAGATTAGGTAAAACAGTAATTCTTTAGCTCCTAGTTAAGTCATGGTATGCTCTGGATGGAAATAGATTTACTTCCCCTGGAGTGATTTTGATAACAGATGGTCAACATTTCCTATATTGACACTTCCTGTAATATTTTTTGCAGAAAGTGTCAGAATATATTGTAGTATGTGTACTCTTCTAGCTGTATCTTTATGGACTTATTTTGTAGCCAGCTTTTGGACAATAGTGTTACT
Source organism: Pseudopipra pipra (assembly GCF_036250125.1). Taxonomy (NCBI): domain Eukaryota; kingdom Metazoa; phylum Chordata; class Aves; order Passeriformes; family Pipridae; genus Pseudopipra; species Pseudopipra pipra. Next base: position 79,962,937 of record NC_087549.1, on the reverse strand, counting down.
AAAAGATGTAAGATTTAGGTTTTCCTGATGACTCTGTAACCTGAGAAGTGTCCATCACATATACTTTTGTGATCTTCTATATTGTTTCCCTCCATGCAAGAGATTTGAAGAAATCTGCTGGTAAAAACGTACAGATCATCTGGTTCCTGCTATCCCCAAGAAGTATCTTTATCTAAGATAACTTTCTGTAGGAAAAAAAAAAAAGGATGACCTAACCCTGTAAGAAGCAAAGCACCACACAGCTGCTCGCTCACTCCCCCTGCTGTGGGATGGGGAAAAGAAAGAGAAGGGTAAAAGTGATATAAAAGTGACATAAAGAAGGTTTAATAGGGAAAGCAAAAAATGAATTGAGGGATTCTAGTATGTTATGCCTCTAGTGGGATTAAGTGTGAGATTTCTTTGCTTTTTCGGTAGCTGATCAAAAATTTTAAAGTATTAATTGTTTTACAGAAGTATTTTGTGTTTGTCCAAGCTCTTAATTGCTAGTGTCAAAAAACTCAGTTATTTGCTGCATGCATTTCTATATATTTCACATATGGAGATTTGAAAGGCTTTGCCTTTAAATACGCAGAATATCAATCTCCCCTTGTCCTAAGAAGACCTTTTTTCAGGGCAGCTTTCACAGGGATCTGGGTGGTATATAGATCATTATCTTTTCATTTATGAGGATGGAAGTCTGTTTATAACTGAACTGACAGTTTGTGGACATTATTGACTCAAAAAATTGGAATTAGAGAATTATTTTTTGCAGTCTCCTTGTGGTTACCCATTTGTGATCTTTACAAGGGAGATTTCAGTTGCTGTTCTAGACATCTGATAAGTTTACAGAAGAATATTCTGTAGAGAAAAATGTGTATATATTGCCTAGGACAGCATTTCTCCTTCAGAAATTATATAAAAATGTTGCATATAATATAGCACAAGGAAGGATTAAGGTCCTGTAAAAACACTCTGCAACACTTCTAGTAGTTTTTAAACTTCAAAGATCAATACATCATTAACCACTGGTAATTCCTTTCAGTTTGAAAAAATTACAGTTGTTTAAAATCCCTTAAGTTAAATTATAAGCTGTTTGTATTGTAATGAAACAGTCCCTTGTTCTAAAAAAACCCCACAAATAACCCAAAAACAGAGAGTAGATGGTAATAGACAGGCATAAATTATTCTAGTATTCTAAATGGCTTGTATTTCTCTTGTACAATTTTTATTCAGTCACATTAATTACAAATAAACAGGGTTTTTTTCACACAGAAATATGTTTTGACTCCTAATTGACTTTTGATCACAACTGAACTATAAGCATTCAGTTTCCAATTACAATAGTAATTTATTCATCTTAGATTCAAAATAGAAAAAAAAGGAGACAAAAAATGTTGTAAATATTGCATGCATCATAAAATAATTACTTATATAAAACCACAGAATTCACTCTACAACAGGTATATTGCTATAAATCATTGAGTTTTACTGGGATAAATGTAATCCTACACCAGTATTGATTTTATAGCTGACAGTATTTGTGGAAATACATAATTTTAATTAAAACTATTAAATTAAAAACTATTAATTAAAACTATTCAATCCATTTTCACTTTGACCATGACAGTTACCTTGCAGTAATACAGTATTCTTAAGATGTCAGGCAGCCTGTTTTAGTTGTTTGCTTGCTAGCTAAATGTGACAACATATACATTGTTTGCATTTTGTTTTCTGACTGCTGTGGGTGTAGTTGGAGAATCATTGGAGCAAAATAGCAAGACTCATTGTCACTTTTCATAGAGGCAAAGACCCTTCTTAGTAGAGCCCCTTGCAGCTTTGCATTTTCAGTTTGGACTAAAGAGCTGTTAGGCAAAATATTGTCTTGCTTTATGGGACAAGGGACATGCAGGGCTGGTTAATATTGGTTGAATAGCTAATATTGGTTGCTACTTTATGAAGGTCCAACAGACATGTAAAAGGAATCTGGGACTGTAGTCATAGAGCAAAAACAATGGAAGGGAGGAAGGGAGGAAGAGAGGAAGGGAGGGAGGGAGGGAGAGGGAGAGGAAGGAAGGAAGGCAGAACAAATTAAGCACATTTGATTGGAGGGGACTTATCAGAGAAAAAGAATACAAGTGGGTTTCCTTGAAATACAATATTGAACAGAATGAACAATAAAATATAAATCAAAAAGTAAAACAAAGTCTTGATTATTTTTTTTAGTTTTCTCTTGGTTTCCATTCAGAAGAGATTTTTTTCTATCTTCATATAATATTCCAACTACTATATACTTTGCTGAATAAGTATCCCTATAGCTGCAAAGTTTATATATGCAGACATACTTATATGCACAGAAACAAAACAAACAAGCAACTGTACCCAGAACCGGATAACTTTAAATTTTTATCAGCCATTCAACCAACTCTCAGATAGCACTTACAATAAAGCCTTAACTGTCTGAAGAGCTCCAGTTTTATAATCTCAATTCCAAAGCCTTTCATGAAATTGTCTCAGAGAATTCAGATGAAGAAGAAACCAGCTAACACAAAAAAGCTATCAAAAATTCCAATTCTATCCATACTGTTTAAAACTTTTTTTTCTCCTTTACCTTGTTATGTTATTCTTAGTTCCTGATAATTTTAGCAAATAATTATAGGCCCTTATTTTATTTGTATGACTATTTTCTTCATTTCCTCCAATATTCATTTTTATCCAGGAAGAGAATTTCTTCTTTCTCTTGACTGAAATGGATGAAAACTTTCCAACAGGTGCTCGTTTTAGATAACACACCTGTAGGCGCTGTAGGGGCTCTATGTTACCTGCCAATTGCCAATTCACTATATTACAGTGTTCCAACTTAGAAGTCAGGTTGGCCAAAAAACATTGTGTTTCAAAAAGGTAACGTCACCAAAGTGAACCTTACCTAAGTTCTCACCTCCAAATCATTTTATAAATACCAAAAACCAAAAAAAGTTTTAGAATTCCTTTTATTGTCTGAATTAATTGTCTGTAGTAAAGAAATCGTGTACAAAATTTCTTGAGTTATCTGCAAATGATGCTGAAACTTCGTACTTTTTATTACAGAATATTACAAAATAAAGCTAATTTACTCTGCATGTGTTACTCTATGGCATTCTTTCACCAAAAAAAACCCAAACAAACCACAAAACAAAAAACAGAATACTATGGTACTATGATACCTAATGGATCTTATATTTTCAGTTTAATACAGTCTGTTGGACGATTGCTTCAGACTGTTTTAGAGCAATACTAGTGGTCACTGGGGATGGGGAAATGAAGAAGCACAATGGTTTCTGTCAGAAGGAAACCTGTTCAGGTGTCCAGAACTTTAGAACATTTCAGTTTTCAAGTCCCTGAATAAAACAAAGTGGTTAGCCGGAAATTCACGGGTAACCAGACCTTTTTGTGTTACATAAAAAACTAGGTCTCACAAGTCTCAAAATATGTCTTCAAAATGTGTTAGCACCTTGGAAATTATTGAGGAAAACTTGTTCTATTCCATTTTTTGGTGTGATTCCTAGAGATACTAATTGGTGTTGCAAGCAGAAAGCAAGAGCAGGGAGAGATTGCCAGAATGTAACATTGCTAGAATATAGTAACGACTGTAATATAATATTCTACCTGACTTTGATTTTTCTTCTTCTGAGGTCTTTTTGAACTACATGTTTACTGGGCAGCTGTCATGCCATCTTACCTCTTTTTCTGTGTTTCATCAGCTATGAAAAAAGTCTACAGTGTGGAACAATTTCAGTGAGAGGGTGATGAGAGATCCTAAGACTTGGTGATCAGAACAGTCTTCTGGAGAGGAATGGCCTCAGTTAACATCTCTGATTAGCTGCCATCTGTACTGATTTTGAGAATGATTTTGGAGTTAATGAAGTTACATTTTGGAGAGAAAATATTCTCGGGGGAAAAAAACAAAATAAAAGTCCTACCTTTTAAATAATCCTGCTTTCTTTTATTAACAGTTTTCAAAGTTTTACAATATTTACAATATTTAACCATGTCTTAATGCTGTGACATAAGACAAATTGGAGGAAAAGAAATTGCAATATCACAACTGTAGGTGAGATACTTGTTCGTTTTTTTGGTTTTTTTTTAATGCACTCTTGGCCATGCTAATAAATTCAAAACTTAAATTCAACACCTTGGATCTTTTCTCTCGGATCTGTCATCTTTCCTCCTTCAGGCAGTCTTTGCAGACCACAAGAAAACATCTCAGATGAATTCCAAGGCCTGGGTGATTTCCCAGACATTCTCTAGTTTTCTTTCCTTTACAGCCCTTTTAAGAACAAGTTTATCTACGATCATATGGGATTATTCCAGGCTTTCTTAAGTCAAATCACTACATTAATTCACTTTGAGTTATGCTGGAAGATCTTTACTTTCCAAGGTGAAACAAGTAAATATGCACATATACCACTATGGGACAATAATTCCTTTTGATTTTTACCACGAGTCAGACTTTATTCTTTGCTACTTGGCCCTCTCCTTGAAAATGTTATTACTCTTGAATATCTTCATACCTTACACCATAGATGTTGCTACTTGCTGCTAAGCAAGGTTTGGGCCTGGGAAAGGAGATGCAGGTTGCTGATTTTCTACAGTCTTTTTTCTTGCTTCTCACTTTCCACTTTGTCCTATTTATCAATATATGCCTTGTTTAACTATTGATTCTCCAGACACCTGGATCATGCTTAGACCTTCAGGATGCAACTGCTCATGCACGAATTACAAATGTCCTGAATTTGCCTTATATCTCACATCTCTTGAAGACAAAGGCTGCTCATGCTTATCCACATAGCTTAACTCAACATTTCATCTAAGACACAGGTTTCTTCACTTAGGATAGCAAAGCAGACAGTGTTCCTATGGATTAGGAAGATTCTGTTTGTTGTTACATTTTGTAGTTGCTCATCAGTCCACACTCAATTATATCAATACTCTATTACTTGAGTTATGCAGCTATAACAACTTCACAGTATTTATAGCTCTTCAGAGCACAGCTTTATCCTATGTAGGATAAAGCTAGGGAGGAGCTTACTATTGTTTTCTTGTCTACCACACTCTCTTCTTACTGAGCAGCCAAATGATTTAACTTGACTAATAGCAAATTTATTAATATTCATATATTAATGACCTCATGAAACAGGCTTGAAATGGGGTACGTAACTACAGGATACAAAATAGAAGCCTCTCAGAAGAGGATAAATGAAGGACCACTCAGTATTGTATCCTGAGACTTCAAAAGATGCAATTTGACTTCTTGCCTGTCACATACTTGCTATACACTCTCAGATGATCTAGAATAATAGCATAATATTTTATTATGTGTTCTGTAGAGTAATAGAAAAGCTTATATTCCTTCTCTGCATCATAGATGAAGCACTAATGAATGTCATAAAGATTGCTAGTGTTGCTGTAATTGTAATTATTCAAGAAGTTACAGTTGAGGTATAGCATTTTTAATAAAGTCAAAATATTTTACTAGCCTGTCTTGCTGTATTTGGAAAAAAAGGAAACCACAAAACAAAACATTCTTTCAGGCATACAGGATGTTTTTTGGTTCTGAAATAGAAAAAGTGGATTTTATACAGAAGTTGAAGAAGTTTTTTAATTTTAATTAGAAAGCTACATTACATTAACTCTGTAAAAAAAGAATGCATATATGCACATATAGTTGTCACCAATGAAATAGATTGTTATGAAAAGAATATTTTAGAGAATAACAAGAGACATTTAGCTCTTAAAGAAATGAGAGGTTTAGTTAGTTTGTAATCTGCAGACATGGAAGTTAAAAAGGAAGGGAGAGAGAATATAATGCTCCATAAACCCAAAAATTCAGTTGAGCTAATTGTTTTTGGCTTCCAGATGAGTTTTGAAGTTCTGTTACAGGTTTGTCTTTGAAGCTGTTTTGTTGATTTCCCTTGAAAATCAGGAGAGAAAGATGAAATTATAATTCTGAAAAAAATGTCACTTGTGGCACCTGGATGCAAATTATGGCAGCTCAACCAATTAGCCATGCGAGTTTGTTTCCAGTGCAAAGTGGTTGCTGATTTCCACCCATGTATTTCACAGAAAAGCATACATCACAGTGTGTGAAATGTGTTACATTACGGGAAAGAAAAAACCCCAAACCAAACCAACCAAACTAAAAAAAGGAGAATTCAGTTATCTAGTTCTCCAGAGGAGTGTTCTTGTTGAGAAGAGTCCCTCTTCCCATTATTGAGGTGGGTATTACAAATGTTTTTCTGCACATTGATTTTTTTTCCTGAAATAACTTTTAAGTATGTATTTTGTCAAGAAGTGTTCTACATAGATCATATTTGGACAGGAAAAGTAAGCATGTCTTTATTTGACTTTCATCACAAATTCAGTGATGGTCTTCAGGCTATCTCTGCAATAGATCTATATTATCACTGCTTTCTCAGATGCTATGGTCAACATCAAAAAATTATAACATGTAGAAAACCAACATATATATATATCTGTATAGCTGTCAACCATGAAAGATATATCAAAAGAAGTTGTATTTTACAAACATATTCTTAAATGTCAGCAGGTTTGCCCAGTGAATATTTCTGAAATCCACAAATTTAACAGACTTTTCCAGCTAAGCTTGCTATTACGTTGGCCTAACCTCTCTTGCCTTGAAAGCTGAGATGCTAACAGAGATTATATAAAGCATAGAACTCTACAGATATTGCAGAAGGCATTCAAAACACTCTTGATCCAAGTGTGGACTGCAGGGTCAGACCGTGCATAATTTAATTTATCTGATCAATGTCTACCTCTATTTTTTTATACAGCAATGTTGGTATATGTATAAATAATGTTTTCTGAGCATAAAAAGCACTCCTGAGTGTAAGTGTAATTATAGTACAGGTGGAGTTTTATAGTACACAGAAACATTCTCAAGTGAAAATTTCCTCGCCTCCAAAGTTTCTAATTGTGTCGTGCCCATCAGCAGTTTATAATGTCCATATGCTACTTAAGAGCAGATATCCTTTTGCAATACTAGGCAATACACATCATTTTCATTACTTAAATATGCAAAAAGATGAATTTTTATTATATGAATCACAGGTCTTTACAGTTAATTCTGCTGTAAACCTAATTTTGAAAAGATGTTGGTTGCAGCCTGATGTGTACGATTTTAAAGCAAGAATCACTTGGGAAAATGCAGGATGTGATCTTCTAATTAGCTTTTCATGCATACCTCATACAACAGATAGTTTCACATGGAAGAGGTAATAGCAAATATTATATTACCTAAATTGAAAACACGATGTATAGTACTTCATTTTGTTCCAATGCACTGTAGTTGGTATAATGTAGGGCACAAAAGGCTACAGATTATTATACACTATAAATATATATGGTATATTCTTAGGAGGTTTGTTATCATGGTTTGACATTTATAACAGCTTATGGCCAAGTTATAAAGCAGAATCTATAATTCTGACTCACTAAGGGTGAAGAAATTATGATCATTTGATCCAGCCACACTAGACAAGTATAATAAATGATGTTAACATTCCCTACATTTTTTTGATTTTTGTTTTTTTTTTATAATGTCAGGTCATCCTGGTCCAAGAAACTGCAGTCACCTCATAAAAAGACTTCTTTGCTGTATAAACTGAGAACAATACAAAAAGCCATACCAGGACTTCTTAGTGTTATAAAATTATTATAGAGTAATTGAACACAAGATGAAATTCTATGCACTTTAAGAAATATTTACAGGAAAAAAATCAAATGCATTGCAAATGTACCTTTATGTCCTTCAATATTTTTCTTAAATACCAAATATAACATTCATAAATTTGTGAATAATATAGTGCATTTTTTAGTATTTATAGCTTTATTCTAATAAATGTGGAAGTTAAAATCGTATGCTTCAACAAAATTTCTTAAAATATGACCCTCCCATTAGTTTCAACTGTGAGTTTTCATGAGAAATGGTTGCTTCCATTTCTTCCTGATTGCTAAGAAAGAGTGTAATCCTTCTGCTATCATCTAATTAGCAGGAATGTGACTATCCATGCTGCAGGCACAGGCACTAACACAGGTTTGAGGAGCCACTGTGTAGACATCAATGAACACTTTATTAAATTACACAGTTTTCTAAGCAGGCACAGTCTCTCAATGCCCCAATTCTTTATGCTTTAGTGAACTGGCTCTGCTCTCTGAAGCTGTAAGGTTTCAGCCTGAGCTGAAGATATAAACTCCTGATGAGATTAGAGTGAGTTTTTAGATATTTGGCACGCTTCTGTGCTTATTCTTTTCTCTAATAAGGCTTAGAGTTTGCTGGCAGGTGAAAGCATTGGATAGCAAAGGCTAGGAGATTTAAAAATCCACCTGCCCTGAAGGAAAAGAATGTCGTTTTGGTAACTGTTCAGCGTTATTCTTCATAATTCATCCCGGTCAGGAAAACAGTTCAGCACAAGAAGAAGGACTATTAAGTCACCAGTTCTAGATACTCAGTGATCTCTCTGGTTTTGTTCTTGGCAAAATTCAGACAGAATTTTCTGCTATTTTTATTTCCAGAAAAATTGTGGTCTGTCAAAGATGGACTGTAACGAACAAGCAAAAGAAAATGGGGTGTTAACAAAATCTTTTCAGCATATTCTTTTGTCTAAATTACAACAAGATAGTGATGGAAATAGATTTAATTTCACTGATAAGTTACCGTTTTCTTCTTCAGAGGAAGAAAACAACATTCTGGAGCTTGTTCACTGCTTCACTTCAGAACAGGTCATTGTCCTTCTCTCCACCATCACTCTCTTCTACCCTTCACCTAGCACACATGCTAAATATCACAGCAGGTTTTTTTAATTGTGAGAGGTATTTTATGTTTGTTTTGGTTGGTTGGTTTTGTTTTGGTTTGCTTTTTTGTTTGTTTTTGAAAAGGAAAGGAGGAATCGAAAGTGAGAAGCTAGCAAGCATAATCAAATACTAAAACATATGAAGTAGAGGACTATTTTTTGTAAAAGAAGAAAGTCTGCTAATGGAATTTGGATGTTTTAGAAGGCAGCATGGTCATGGGCTAAACACAAAGGAAATAATCATTTAGGTAGAAATACATGGGATGAATTCACGGTGGAGGAGGTAAGAGCTAAATTTACTATCTGAGAGAGCATAGCAGACAATTTAAAGGATAAATACAACTACAAAATCTTATGGAAGGAAAATCAGAGGACTGGTGACACCTTATCTAAATGGGGGGGAACCATGCGCCTAGGACTGTATCATTTGATGTGGAAAAGCATGCTCTACTGGCTGGCAAGCAAGAGAATTTAAGTTGCTTTCAAGCCACAAAAGTAAATATACAGCTGCTTTTGAGATGAAGTCAGATAAATGGAAAAGGTGCAGTTGATCTGGAAAGAATGATACTCATATATAGGAGAATAGGGTGGCCACTGGTAGCAGGGGCACCAGATGTAGAAAGACATAATGAAAAGAAATAATGACATGGAAAAAGAAGGGATAGATTTCTACGGGATGGAGCTTGAAAACAACTTGAGGAATACTCTGGTCATACTGGCTGCAGGCAACCCATTTCTGAAAACAGTTTTCTCAGACTGTTCCTCCAATCCTTCAGCCACACCTCATTTCATCTGCCAAATAATCCTGCAAATATATAGGAAGATTTTCTTGCTTAGCCTAAATCACCATGGTTGTGAGTGAAGTCAATTGCTTATACTATCTGTAGTGTGCATTGAGAATAATTTCTTATTTTCAATAGTGTTTCTGAAAACTACAATCCTACCACCTTTGTCTACTATTCTTTCTGTAGTCTGAGTAAATAGGTGTAGTTCTTGCCTCAAAAATAACATTTTTGTTCCTAAACATTTTATTGCTAGCCTTTATAATTTACGTTATAAATAATTAGATGTGTGTTCAGTTGTGGACACAGAATTTGAAATGAGGCTGAGTTGAGAGGAAAGAATATTTCATAGTCCTTAAACTTCTTAAGAATCGTATTCCTATCCACATTTCTTCTTTGCCCTTTTCCTTTCTCTTTCTCTTTCTCTTTCTCTTTCTCTTTTTCTTTTTCTTTTTCTTTTTCTTTTTCTTTTTTCTGATAAGTGATAAAAATCCCACCATATTGAGATTGTTCAGAACTATTATACTCTTTTTCTTCATTATTTTCTTCAGAACTGTGCCTAGGTAGTTGTTGGGAGAAGAGGGTTAAAACTGGAAGAATGGCAAGGAGGATGGTAGATTCACTCAAGTGACCTTGCAGTTGGAATTGCCAAGGCCTGGACAGTAACAGTGTGGGAAATCCCATGTGTTACACCTACTGCTGTTTATCCTCTGTCTGTTTTGAGAATTTCTGTGTAGAGATAACGTAGGTGTTTTGAGAGACATAGAGGTGCTCTCATGGACATTCCTGAGATGGTATACTACCCATGCAAGGGCCCTTGATAAACTGGTGCAAATAGCAGGCCCCCTAGCATGGACTAAGCCTAACATTCCCACTTGTGGGTCTCAACCTGGGTGCTGCTTTGGGATCCTCTGGTTACTCAGGTAACGAAATAAAATTACTCTTTGTATGTCACCCATGGTTTTGTGGTTGTTCTGGCTGCCTGCCTGTGTCAACTCAGACAGCAGTTAATTGTTATGCTATGCAACCTATAATGATCTTTCTACTCTTTTTTAAATCATACCCTGCAAATTTCAGATATTTTCTTTCTTTCCTTTTTTTTTTTCTTTTAATTTGAGTTTTTTTCTTTAATTCATCTTAGAGGGTTTATGCAGACTCTATATTTGTTCATCCAAATAATGCACAGGTCTTGAGTAGCTACCAGGACCTGTGAAACTTAACTCAGTATATGCAATCAGATAGGAAAGAATCATCTAGAATGGAGGACAAGGTGCCACACATGATGAAATGATATAGAGACCTCTCAGGGTACAGAAATTATAAAGTTTCATATAAATTTCATGTGTCCACAAGTCACCTACCATTTGTCAGTCCTGCTCTCATAACCTCTCCTCCAAAATTTTAGTGATAAAGATAAATTTAAGTGTATATGTAGAGAACCACCATAATAGTGTCCTACTCTCAATGTCTTGCTGTGAGAAAAAGAGAGTTCATCATATGCAGAGAGTTAAGAATTATTGTTAGGTATCCAAGTAATCTAATAATTAAAGAAAAGCCTCATTAATAAACAGTCAAAATTTTTATGCAAGATAACCTAGTAATATCTTCTGCCTTTTCTGTGCTCTTCTGCTCACCATTTCAATGTTGCACTATATCTTAAGCCTGAGGGTTTCATTCTTCCTTAAGAAGACCAAGGAAGGATTGTGGTGAAGCATCCCGAAATCTTTACAGGGTGGAGGATTGTATTCTCCACAGCAAGGGAACTGGGAGGAGGTGAGGTTTGATACTTTCTTCCTCTTCAGTTTATTATCTGCTTGGAGTTACTTTTTCCAATTTTTTTGCGTTTCTGTTTGCCTAAGTACAGTTTTGGATATCCAGTTACTGAACTACCATTGGAAAAAAGATAGAATCCTTAGCCTTCTACTTTGAAGTCAATGCATGATAACTTGGGGGTGGAGGGATGTTTAATAACAAATAGGATTTGTAGTATATAAATATTCTTAAAAATAAGGCATAATGTAGTCAGTCAGTTATGACTAGGCTTTGCAAATGAAGATCTGGGAAGGGCTCTATCCACATTTACTACAAGCACACTGGTGGCTAAAGAGGCCAATGCGAAAAAGACTGAAAATCACGCTGCGAAAACAAAGGCAAAGGAAATCTAAAAAAATTGTGACAAGCAGCATTTCCTTTGTCTTTGTTTTCTCGGCTTGATTTTCAGTCTTTTTCCCCATGAATTATGAAAACAACATGGAAAACACTCCTTTGTGAGAATTATTTTTGATGATTGGGAAATATGATTAGTATTACTAATTATAATACCTAATTCCTGAAATGTTAGTTGCTGAGGTTTTTTTAGTTTAGCATTGGACTATGCATATTTAATTTAAATTCCTAACAGATCAAGGCTTGCAGGATTTCATAAAGAGGACTGAATTCTGAAGTTCAAAGGTATAGCTGACTACTTTGCAAATCATGTTATAATTTAATAACTTGAAGTGTGGTCACTGTGGTGTATAAGGGTTCTACTTCAGGCTATGAAATAAGCAGCTTATTGACAATTTACCAATTTTCTCCTTATTTCAGAACAAAGCAATTAAATTATGAATGACTTCAGATTACTTCATTGGGACATAATACAAAAAGCAGTGAACATAAATCTGTAATACAAGGAATAACGAGATTAGTATCCATTAAGAATTGATCATTTGACAGGGCTAATTTGTCTGTTTCAAGTACTTCTAAAAATATTCATAAAATGTATTGTCTTCTTTTTCCCTTAAGGATAACTTACACTAATAGGTTACACTCACAGATGGAAATATTTGTTGTGTTTTGAATTAGAGTTTTCTGTAAAGGTGTCTTTTTAAAGTACTTGCTTCATCACACTATTCTCTAAAGCATTAGAACTTCTGGTTTTGATAAAGAGATGGCAAATAAATTTAAACAACTAAATTAGCTGAGCTGAAGGTTCTTCTGGGGCTTATTGAAAATGCAGCTTTTTCTGCACTTAACTGACATCCTACTTCCATTTTTACTGGTTTGTTAAATAGTTCCTATTATTTCAAAACCTAGTCAGAGTTTTGAATTTCATTTCTGACATCATAAGCCAGGAATCAGAGTTCTATTGAAATAGAGAGGTACCTTACTAAGTTGCCTACTTCAAGGAAGAACCGAAATGGTAGGAATTGCGTTTCATGGCTGATAGCCGTAGGAAGTTTGGTTGTAAGCTGATGGCTTACTATGACAGAAGGTCTGTAGCCTGTGGTGTTAACTCTCTACTGGTGGTAGGAGAGGGACCAAACATTTGGGGAAATGGGGCAGAAAATAAGAAAAGTTTCTCACAGTGGCTGTATATAAGAATAGCCCTACTGGTATCTACTCTGCAGAGCAAGAATAAAACAAGAACAAAACACACTCTGGTACCTTCCATTGTAATAAAATTAAATATCATCCTCCTCATAAAATTCCAATGTAGTTTAACCTAATTTTTCAGGAAGCATCTTCAGTTCCAAAAATGTATGTCTTTTGTACAAACGGCAAAAAGGTCCAAAAGACAAGATTAGAGCTGTGAATAGATAATGTCTCCCAACTGAAACAGAAATGGAGAAAACAGGAATAGGATTGCATAAGTATCTTTCCTTAAACAAGCTTTTTGAAATGTCAAAAATTAAAATTCATTTCAATTTGACCAAGGTTAAATACAGAAAAAAATCTTAAATGGCAGCTATCCCAAGTAAATTTTTTTTTGTTCAAATTTTCTCTTCACAAGAAAAAGAGCCTCACTAAAATTTCTTTATCAAAAAAACCAAACAAACAAAAACCAGAAAGCAAACAAACACAAGCTTTTGGTCTATATTAAAGTTACTACTTTAAATTTAGTTCCGATGAATTCCAAAAACAACTATACATTAATCCAAAAACCAGACAAAAAGAGGATATAATTTAATATAGAAATAGCATCCCCAGTGTAAAAGATCAGTCTCCTGGTGTTACCAGTAAATGGAATTCTGAGATGTGCATTATTTAAGGCATTCATGGCCCTTTATACAGCTGTTAAATCTTATGAGTTTCAAACTGTATGAAGTATGTTTTAATATTATTGGGAGGGGGAAGGTTGCATGACTGAGAAGCAAAATATAGTATTTTGCAAATTTTGCTAAAATTACCTTTGAAATCAGGGGAGGTTTAAGTTAGATATTAGAAAAAGCTTCTTCACCCAGAGGGTGGTTGAGTCTGGAACAGGCTTCCCAGGGAAATGGTCACAGCACCAAACCTGACAGAGTTCAAGAAATGTTTGGATGATACTCTGGGGCACATGGTGTGACTCTTGGGGTGGTCCTCTGCAGGGTCAGGACTTGGACTCGATGATCATTATGGTTCCCTTCCAAGTCAGCATATTCTGAGATTCTGTGATTCTGTGGATATAGTTGGAGCAGCATTAAAACATTTTTTTTAAGTTCTGAGAGATATAGAAGTGATCAACTTGTGGAAAGTAAGTACTGCTTAATGGTTTGAAAATTGTTACCTGAAAGCTCATGGTGAAATTATTAATAGTTTCAATGATGATTGGTATATCTCCTAGAGATTGTTCCAAGAAATTTCATTAAAAATAATGCAAAACCAAAAACCTGTATAAAGAAGCACAGTTAGGCACAATGTTCCTCTGTAGTAAGTTTAATATAATTTAGAAGGATATTACACAGAAATATGGAACCTTGGATATATCTGATAGATTTTAGAAAGCTTTAATTTTTTTTTCCCCCTTATTTCTTTTCTATTTTGGGAAAAATTCAAGAAGCGGACTTCTGGAAGAAAAACTAGAGGGAGATTTGAGGAGAAAGACTGATAAAGTAGTTTCATTTTAAACTATTTAAAGCTATTTTAAACAGTTACAAGTATTTTTAAAAAATACTTGAAGCCAGCAAAACTATTAAAATTCTTCTGAATTCTCGTACCCTCTTCTAAGACAGTTTTTCTGAAAAAATTTAGACAGTTTTCCAAATAGTTCTCCAAGGAACTAAAGGGAAAAAAAAACAACAAACAATCACACAGCACCTACAGGATGGATAAGGGATCAGACCCAGACAGCACAGGTTTAAGAGGGGTAGATCCTGCCTGATCAACCTGATCTCCTTTTATGATCAGGTGACCCACCTGGTGGATGAGAGGCAGGCTGTGGATGTGGTCTACCCAGACTACAGCAAAGCCCTTGACACCATCTCCCATAGCATTCTCCTGAAAAAGCTGGCAGCCCCTGGCTTGGGTTAGGAACTGGCTGGAGGGCTGGGTCCAGAGAGTGGTGGTGAACGGTGCTGCATCCAGTTGGCAGCCAGTCACTAGTGGTGTCCCCCAGGGATCAGTGTTGGACCCAGTTCTGTTTAATATCTTTATTGATGATTTAGATGAGGGGATTGAGTCCACCATTAGCAAATTTGCAGATGACACTAAGTGGGGGGAGGGAGTGTCGGTCAACTGGAAGGCAGGAGGGCTCTGCAGAGAGACCTGGACAGGCTGGAGAGTTGGGCTGATATCAATAGGGTGAGGTTCAACAAGGCCAAGTGCCAGGTCTTCCACTTTGGTCACAACAACTCCATGCAGCGCTACAGGCTGGGCACAGAGTGGCTGGAGAGCAGCCAGGCAGAAAGGGACCTGGGAGAAAAGCAGAAAAACAACCCCCCCAAGAAACTCAAGTTGAAAAATGTATCTGCCTCCATTGGCTTTTCCAGGCCTGGCAGACCAGCACACAATCCAGCTATGCAGTGTAATACAGAACTCGGACTTCTATCTAGTTTCTGTAGTTATATATTAAAAGGTTTCCTTCATCTAATTCCCTTCAAACTTTATTCAGTGCTTTTTATTAGTTTAGTCCATTTTCTCTTGTTTGCTAGCTTATTTTTAAAGGTAAATGTTACTGATTTAATGTACACTACTATCAAACTCATTACATTTAAAGTAGAAAACTGAACTCCAACAGCAGTCTCAAAGGAGGAAAAAGGCCTTGCTGGTACGTACATCCATTAAGCAGCTGTGCTTGCCAAGTCCGTGTGCATTAGCTACTTTTGTAAGTTTAACAAATTTCATCTGAGCTTTTATTCTGCTGACCTAATTTAACAAGAAGGAAATTCAATAACAACCCCTAATATTGAAGCATTATTTCCCAAGAGGCATTTAAAAACTCTTCTACATCAAATAATAATGTGTGTATAATGGAATATATATACTAACTGCAACAAGAAAGTGAAAAAAGACCAAAAAAAACCCCCAAAAAAACCAAAAAACCAAACCCACATAAAAAGAAAGAAGAAAATACTATATGCCCTTTTCAAATAAAATACTCAATAGTTGTCCAAATTTTAGGGAAACTGATAATACCTTGAAGAGCTAATTTCAACTTTGAATTTCTTATAGTCTTTGAGAAGAAACATTTCTAATTGAGAATAAATCATAGCCCTCCTCTCTCACTCAGTATACCTTTGTTTCAAAAGAACACAAATACAAGCTGTGATAAATAGTTTCCTAGGTAGAGGACCACATCTCCAGGTTTTACATGCTGATATAATTCAGCACGTTATTAGTAGCTTATATTAGAACAGATTGTTCTATGTAGTAATCAAAATTCACAAATCAAGTAAATGTCAAAAATCTAGGAGAGAGAAAGAAAGAGTAAATTAAATGATATGTAACTTGGTGTTGGTTTAGATAAATGGAAATGGACATCTGTGAGTTACTATGAACAGGCTTGGGGCTAAAGTCTTTAACAGCAGTGGCTTTGTGAAGTTATTTAGTCTTCCAAATATTGGGAGAGAGGGGAAAATTTTCTCCTGGAAGAATATAACCCGAAGACAACAGCTGGTTGCTAAAAAAAGAATCTGTTAGGTTATTAACACACACAGACACACACCTTCACACAGACACACAGTCTTTTAACTATATCACTATATTTCATAGTCTGTCCACTTATAACTCCTGACATTTTGTCACAAGCTCTTTTAATGAATGTAGGCTTACTGGAAATAAAGTAGCACATCAATATCAAACACACGAAAAATTTCTGAAATTTTCACATACATCTTCTTTGGAAAATAAAGATATTTAAGAATATGATGAACTATAGTATAATGTTATTGAAAGCAGAGGACATATGGTATTGCTGTGTACAATGTTATTTACTTATCAAAATCAGCAAAGAGGAGAAAAAACAACCCAAGCTTTTTACTACTTAAGTTTTGGGCCACATGTGGAAGAATATAAAAAGAAATGCAACCACCTTCCATGCATTTTGTTTTCTATGGGCATGCAATCCACCTTGATTATAATTTGCAGGAACTATACCTTATTAAGATGACAAATCATAGGGTTTTGTGCTTTACTGAAGGAAACAATTACCAAATGATCTCACTAACAAAAAGTGTTGTTCTTTAAATGTTGGAATGGAAATAAAGTGAAAAGAACCTGGCTAAATTTGTCTTGCTGAAATAACATCTCATGGTTCTGTTAGAAGAAGGGAAAAAATCAAATAAAGCAAAGCAAAGCAAAAAAATGTGGAGACAAAACAAAGGTGAGTTGGGAGAGACTTGCCTTTGTTCTGCAATATCACTTCCCAAAATGAGATTAAGTTTAGTTATCCAGAATACCTGGAAAAGAGACCCTTATTTTTAAAAAAATACTTCCTGCATTTTAAGTCTAAGATTACATTCCCTCATGTTGCAAGACCAGCTCAAGAACTTTTTCTGTTTAAGTTTGCTTCTTGTCATGTTTTAGTTCTTCTGATGCATATGATGTTCCCTTTTACCGTTTAAAATACCCTGGAGAACTGATGTTTTACCATTTCATAATTTCTAAAACTACTTTGTGTTAGAGTTTCAGGTCTCTTGATAGTAAGATTAATAAAACACTGGAACTCTTGTAAATCAAATTGGGTGGAAAACATTTGAAGCAAAGGAGGCATTATTTAATGTGTAAGTTTCAGCAATATCAACCAGTCTAAATAAAGAACACTTAGAAGTTTCTAAATTGAAAGGTTTTAAATGACACCCTTACTTTTTCTTATCGTTTTGACAGCAGCTACCTAACATATTCACAGAGTTCTCCCTATATGAACAATGTTTATATTCCTAACCAGGTTGCTTTCTATGTCATAATGTTCTATATCTGTGGAGTACAGTAGCAAAGACATTGGACATTACGGAGTGAATGCATTTCAACTTACATTGTCTCTTCTCTGTTTCCTTTCAGGATTTGGTTAATATGTACAGTTCAGAGATGAGTTGCTGGAAACTGCTTGTCTACATCAGCAACTAGAGACACAAATACAAGTCGAGAAAAACAAAACCGTAAGGTTCCATTGCCGACCTGATTGAAGAGGATCAGCAGTGGAGAATTATGACAATACAGCAAGTCCTATTACTTCTGCTGCTCTGGATGTGGCTGCCACATCCCTGCCATACAGAAATGCTGTTTAGAAGGACTCCTGATCTCAGAACCAAAAGCTTTGGAGGACGTGCATCAGGGAATGATGGGAAAGCAATTCACCGCCAGAAGCGAGGCTGGATGTGGAATCAGTTTTTTCTTTTAGAGGAATACACAGGATCTGATTATCAGTATGTAGGCAAGGTAGGTTTCTCATTATGTTTTCTGTATAATTTTAAAGTTTGCTTCTCTTTCTACAGAGCCTTAGATTTTATGTTATATTCTAATGTGTAAAAAGCAGATTTCCAGGCAATACGTATATTGTTTCTCCTGCTATAATCATTAAATTAATGTTGTTAGTTAGAGCTATTCAGAAATATTTGAATGAAACAAATGCAGATAACTTTGACAGATATGTTTGCTTCGGCACATTTTTACTACCAACAGCCCCCTCAGTATGTTGTCTTTATCAAAACATATTATTTTACAAATCATTATAAAATAATTTTTCAACTTTATCTCCGAATATTTCATGTTTCTTACAAAATATTGCATTCTTTTTCCATGCTCATGTTTGAAGAATGCAACTGCTTTTGAAGAAAAAATATTCTTCCTCTTTCACTCTCTCTGAATTTCAATAAACTCCAATGAGTAAAGTTTTTTAACAAACGTGATAGAAATGAGGTGGTTAGGAAGTGAACTACAGTAGAAGTCAGCAGAATGGCCCATATGACTGCATAGCATAATAGAGGTACACATAAAGGACATCGAAAGTGTCTTTTAAATTATTTTCTGTTCATGTTTATGTTTTGCCATGTGATTTTTTGAAAAACTTATAACGTGCAATGCCATAATAATATGCAAATAGGTACAAGAAATTAATTAAAAATTATAATTTTCTTGAAATGAAAATTGGTGTCAGCAGTGTTGGATACCAGTTAACATCAATGGTTGGTGCTAAACAGAGAAATTCAATTTTCTATAAACTGTTTTTTCATTTCTTACATTGTTTAGAACTTGAAATATACTGCAGTGAAATACTGACTTTTTGAAAATCACAGAATCAGAGCAGCTGAGATTGTAAGGCATCCCTGGAGATCATATAGCCCAACACCCATGCTCAGAGTAGGGTAAGCTAGAGCTTTGTCAGGACTTTGTCCAGTCAGATTTTAAATAGCTCCACAGGCAGAAACTCCATTTCACTGGACAAACTGTTCAAGTGCTCAGAGTAGGGTAAGCTAGAGCTTTGTCAGGACTTTGTCCAGTCAGATTTTAAATAGCTCCACAGGCAGAAACTCCATTTCACTGGACAAACTGTTCAAGTGTTCGACCACCTACTCAGTAAAATTTTGTTCTTATATTTAAAGGGAATTTCTTGTATTTCAGTTTGTGCCTATTGCCTCTTGCCTCTTGTCATGTCACTGAGCACCATTGAAAATAAATTGAGCCTGTCTCCCTCACTCCTTCCCAACATGCATTTATACACATTAATAAGGTTCCTGCTGAGCCTTCTCTTCTCCAGGCTGAACAGTCTCAGCTTTCTCAGCATCTCCTCATATGAAAAAATCTTAGTTCCTTAGTCGATTTACTGGCTATTTGCTGGACTCCCTTTAGTAGTTCCATATCTCTCTTTACCTGGGGAGCCCAGACCTTGACACAGAACTACAGACTTGTCTCACCAAGGCACAGGAGAGAAGGATCATCTCTCTTGATCTCCAGATGATGCTCTATCTAATGGAGCCCAGGGCGCTCATGGCCTTTGCTGCGAGGGCACATTTCTGGCTGCTGATCAGCTTGCTGTCCACAAAGGCTCCAAGGTCACTCTGAAAAACTGCTATCCAGCCAGTTGGGCTCCAACATGTAGTGGTGTATGAGGTTATTATAAAATGTTTCTTGAAAGAATCAAGAACATTGGAGGATTTGTGAAAAGAAACACTTATTAAAATTTATGAAATTTAAATACTAGGTAAAAATTTAAGAGTCCAGGCTTATGAATGAGGACGTTGCCTTTTTGTTTCCCATTTTTATTTGCTCCTTAGTCCAAGTCAGGCTGATAGTTGATGTAGATTGACCTTGCCCACAAAATAAGAAGGGGCACTGCATCGAAATACTGTGCTACTGTATTAAAAGTGTATTGCTCAGAGAAGTCCTAGGAAATAAATAGCTTTCCAGAGCACTTGGAGTTTCAAATTATTTAAGTTCCTTCAGAAGCCTGATGATTACTTTTTTTCTATTACATTATTTTTGAATATTTATGGTTCCAAATCACAGTGTGAGTAGTGTTACTTCATAATTTTCTTTCAGTCATAAATAAGTGAAGGAAGACTTTTTACATGGGAAAGGGTTAAGATTTATGTAGGTTAACTCATCTGAATCAGAAAAAGAGAAAGATGTTGATAAAAATGAACTACTTTGGCTGAGGGAAAATAAGTGTTTGCAAATGTGAAGTGATAAGTAAAGATAAGTAAAATGACAGATTAAGAGTACAGAACTGAAAAGAAACTTGAGGAGCAGTTAAGACTGCACTTTCATCTATTTTGCTCTGCTTAGAATAAAAGAGTTGTTAATTTGAGCAAGCAAATTTAAAATTAACCTAAGTATATAAAGTTGCCCTATAGTAATTTTCTGACAAGTTGGAGAAAAGAGTAGAAAACACATACAAAATTAAAAGTACCATAGCATTGTATTTACTGAGGGAGAGTTTTACTCAAAGAAAGCAAATGAAAAGAGAGATGTAGAATTAAAAATTGATTGTTACACTCATTAATGTTTTGGCATGATACTCCAAATTCTCAAATTATTAGGTAAAAAAATAATTGCAGATTAATATTGTTCTACATAAAATTTATAATATCTATCTCTTTTCCCTGATATTGCACTCACCTTTCTAAGGGCCATCTCAGCTGCATAGTCAAAATGTTTCTGGATGTTTCCTTTTATCTGATCTTAACCAGAGATAAAATCACTTGGATAGGTGTGTGACATAAAATGCTACCTTCCTGTTAATTTCTCTGCAACATGTTTGGAGATGGTGTTTGAAAATTATGTGAGATAGTAAGAGGTCAAGTTAGAACTCAATGATTTTGGTTGAGAACTAGGAGAGAATTTTTGTGATGGAGAGGTTTCAGTCAAAAACAAGCATTAAGCGTGAATTTGAAATTTGACAATAATAGTTAGAGGACAAGCATTCCTTCAGCAGAACTTCCAAAGCTGAGACTACCAGATTCATCTGGATTTATGGTTTATATCTGCTTGCTCTCTGAGCTCATGACCGATGTATTTTTTCTTGTTTCTTAACCTGCATCTAATATATCTGTCAGAGAAGCTTGAAAAATGTTGACTATCACACTACTCTTGAAACTGGTGTCTACAATTTACAATGCAATTCGTGCATTCATTTGTTCACTGTTTAGATCACCTTGAGAGTGTTCAACTAGAAAAATACCATGGAAATGAGGTTCACTGAATGAATGGGACATGTAATCCCATAACAACTGAAGTATTCCTTCAAGTCAACGATCCTTATGAAATTGTGGCAAAGTAAAGAAAGAAAATGGTTATCCTTTACTTCATGTAATACACAGCATTCTGAGAGTAGAAATCAAAATTATCTAAGTGAATTTTGAATATGCAGAACCCCAGATTGTATTTCTAGTACAAGTTGAAGTTATAAAAAAGAGCCACGTGAAAAAACAAACCTGTCTACATATTATGCAATTTTTCCTTGAGGTATCTTTGCAAAAATATACTAGAAGACAGTAACTGTGAGAAAAAAATGCTTCTCTCAATTGCAGATAAACAATGCAGTAATATTCGAAAGGAAGTTTAAACCTCATATCAGAAAATGTACTTTATTAATATTTGAGGTTAGAGTTACGGTCAATACCTCCTTTATGTCTTTTTTTCTGCAGAAATTCTATGTATACTCTATGGAAAACTGATTCATAATTTTTATTTCTTTTTCTTAATATCCAGTTTCAAGGTCCATTTATTATTTTTCAAATAAAGCGGTGCAAATACAAAGTATTATACATTTTCAAACTCATTATGAAAAACTTCAATTTACTTTGAACATCTCCAGAAATAAAACTTTTCTTTTAAATCTAAACCTTATTTTAAAGAAGTTGTTACCTAAAAGAAGCACTACTGTGTACCAATCATATCATAGTCCACAGTCATTAAAAATAAACTTATTAATAATTTCTTTATCCACATTAAAGTTCATTTTACTTCCTTATTATTTCACCAGATCTTGTAATTCATTGAGTTTTGCAGATATTTTCCCCACTTTGTTTTCTGAGATAGGTAGTAATTTTTTCTAGTAATTTTCAGTATGGTGGGTTTATTGCATAAAGGATCAATTGTTCACAAATTTTTCAGTACTTTGACAGACTGAAGTTCTCAGTTACACTGTAGTGTTTTTTATTATCTCAAAATATAATTTATAATATTTTTGCACTTAAATTTATATAAAATTTTGTATGTGTCATATTAAAACTGTTACCAGAAAGGTTTATCTTGGCAGTATTCCCTATTGCATGCTTGTAAGTGTAGTTATTATCTTTGACGGTTTAAAGAGCAGAAGGTTAAAAGACACAGAGGTTAAAAGACGCATTTTCCTGAAGATTCTTGTTCTGTCAGCATAAAAGGATAAAGATTAGCTAAGATCAGATATGTATAGGGTTGTTGCTGTTGGAGAAACAGTCAGTTTTAAGGAAAGATTAAGCAAAATTATTTCCTAAGAGAAATGAGAGACAGAAACCATCCTGGGCAGGAATTCTGAATGGTCTTTTCTTTCTGAAGAAGCAGCTACCAAAAGGACTGGTTTTGGAGAAGGTAATAGAAAAGAGCATGTTGTTTTAATTTTAAAGGATTCACCATCAAGTGCAACATAGACAAAAAAAGATCCCAATGAAGTGTTGTTGTTGTAGTAATAAGATGAAGACTTACCAAATCCTTTTAAAAATTTCTGTATTTTGATTCCTGAAGAGTATTTCTACCACATTTCTTTCTTTTGTAAAGATCTTTGGTGCTACAAGAGACTAATGCAGGCTTAATATTTGGTGTGAAGATCTGACTGAGAGGCATAAATGCCTTTCAGGTGAAGAAAATCAGCTATGTGGCACTGAAGTTTGCAGAGGCTGAATTTTCAGCAAGAGCAGATTTGTGTGACAGGGATCAGAATATTCTGCAAACTGAATAAATGAATGAATCTGTCAAGGTGAAAGAGGGCAGCTAGTCATTTAACAGTTTTCATGTGAGGTGTTTTTGGTGTAACTGCTGGAAGGAAAAATGAAGGTACAGCTGTGTATCTTCAAAAGCCCTACCTCATTGCAGATGCTGCAGTGGGGTGGAATTGACACTTGAAAGACAATAAAATTTCTTTATCAGCAAGACTTAAAACATAGGCTGTGAAGACGGTTATTTAAGGCATCAATTCATTTCAAGCATATGAAGGTTTGCTTTTGGGCGTACATGTGCAGCCTCATAGATATTTCAGCACAGGTCAAAAGTGTCAGAGTGAAATATTGTTTTTTCCATAACATCAGAGGTATCTAAAGCTTCCTGTAGGATTGTCCTGAAGGTTGATTGATTCTCAGTGAGTGCTGAGAAAAAATTAATTCTCAAAGTCTGTTGGGACTCAGCTTAGTAGGAAGTTTATTCTATAACTGCTTAGATTCATCATTTACTCTAAATTGAAGGGTCCAGAGGGTTCATATTTTCTGTTTGTAAAAGGACTATTCTTTTGGAAGCCTCAGTGTATGTTGGAGGCTCTGACCTGCTTCATGAAACAGCAGCATAAGGTACTGGAGACCAAGAGCTGACCGGGCTTAATAGTAACGTTTTATTTTCATAAATAATTATTTGTTAGCTACTGTACCAGATGTATCCCTACAAGACATTGGGTTTGTCTGAATTGCAGAGGATGGAATTTACAGACAGTTGCTGAGGAATGAAAAGGGTTTGTAGTATTCACCAGTCTTTTAGTGAAGACCAAAGGAGCCACAGGTGATGTGTGCCTGAGTTCAAAGCTAGATATATTTGTTCAAAGACTGTAGATTCCCAGCCCTGGACAGATGTCTGTGCATATAAGTCTCTTTCAAGTGTTCTCTGGTCAGAAAGAAAGAGAGGTTAAGCCATTTGAGTAAGGCATATTGAGGGCATACTTAACCCAACTGTTTAAGGGGATGATCCCCAGTATCCAAATTATCTGATGAAAATTTTGCTCAGATGTGCAACACATTGCCGATGAAAGACCTAAGTGAGCACTCCTAGTTGCCTCTTAAGACTGGTAAAATCTTAGAAAGCGTGAGGAAACACAGAGACCTACAATGAAACTCCAGTGTTTCACAGTGAAATAATACTGGAATGGATTACCGTCCTTTTAGACTTCATTTTATATGTGCAGGCCACATCCAACAGAGCTGAAGGTAGATGTTCCAAAGCAATTTTGCCATTCTCAGGTAGTCCAGTGTCAGTATTTGTTTCTTTAAGGAGAAATACTGGATGTGTTGAGTGTCTCTCTGCTTCTAGTTTGTCCTTTAAAAAATCTGACAGGAAGATCACTTGGAGCTTACTTATTACAGTCAATAGGACTGGGGAAACCAGAACCACCTAGCATTGGAAGAAACATGTTTTATAAAACCAGTGGGGCCTCATAAGATACTGGAAGTTCAGACTGCCAAGAGAGGTACTTGACAAATGACTTGAAGAGATAGGGAAGGAGGGAGGAAGGGAAGGAAGGAAGGCAAAATTAAAATTAAAAAAAACTAAAAAGATGAAACAATAGGCTTGCTAACAGTGGTGTCATTTAATCTCTAGCTTAGAAAAGAAGATCTGGTTTGACAGAACTGAGAGGTAGTATGTCCTATATTTTTATTAATGTGTTACGTAGACACAAGGGAAGGAGCTCAGAGCATGCCGGTGCTGGTATGTGTACTGATAAGGAAAAAACTGTCTGGCTAACAGTGTTAATCTAGTTCTAATCAAATGGATATGACTTCTTTACCAACTGGTATGACAAAAAGATGGGAGCACTGTGGGTTCAGGTTTGTATCTGCATCAAATCTTCACTGGTAATGAAGTTTGTGCCAGTTTCAGGCTCACATCACATATCCATACATAGCCAATTGCCAGAGGACCTTTTGTCACCCTTGTGGCAAGTGATGCACTGGTGAATAAAGTGAAGCACGGTCCTAGGAAGATGTAAACCACACTCTGAGATTGCAAGACTCCAAAAAGAGCATCAAGGCAAAACATATTTTTAAAAAAAGAACAACGAGACACTAAATTGCTTAGGTATACATATCTATATCTTAGGTAGACACATATAGATGTGCTCATAGACAACAACTTGAAGTTAAACACTAAACCTAGTACTGGATCTTTTTCACTTCCACGGGTAGTTTTAGACATACTTTGTATAATTTTAAAGGTCAAATAACTGAAGGATTTACAGTGAAAGAAGTGAGATATCATTTGTAAAAGTAATATTTGCTCAGCTTTCAAGCAAATACTAATTTTATAATCTGTTCTTATTTCTTCTTGTTCTCTATAGGACCATAAGTTTTATACTTAATAAGTTTAACACTTTTAATGGTCTTTAATTAGAAGCTACAATAGGCAAACACAAGGTGGGTTTAATATTTTTGTCCCCTTAAGGAAATCCTTAAACCTTAAACAAACTAAAACTGCTTGTAAGAGGTGCAAAGTAGAGTAAAATACTCATTGAAATTTTAAATTCTACCAAACAAAGTTGTTAAACATTTGAAAATTAAATGAACTTAATAGTTCTTCCTGACCAAAATGACTCTTTGTAGGCATTTAAAAGTTTTCTATTTCAAGCACAACTTTTGCATACTACAACTGGTATGTTTAATTTCATTAATAAGATCCATTTTGCTTCCTTTATGAAGAAGAGCTGCAGCTCTCTTGGGTAGTTTTCATTCAGAGTTTGTATGTGATTTTACTTAAAAGGCCATAATGCTTCAAAATAGTATAAGAAACTGGGAAATAGTTTGGTCTGAACTCTCCAGTTCCTTTCAGTTCAATTTATCTTTCAATTTTAAAATTGTATCTGCTTGTCACAAAAATATAGTCCAAAGAGGAAAGAACTGATAAAACTGAAATGATTTATATTCAAAGCCACAAGTCAGGAAAAGCAGAGCCTACTTCATCACAGTACATTCATTCACTCAAGGGAATGAAAAACATAATAGAAAAGAGATCTTTAGAAATGTGTGACCTACACCTTGTTTGAAATTATAAATGTATAAATAGCCAATAGTTTCAGCAGCAAGTCAAAGGGTGATGCCCCTTTGGGGTTTTTTTTTTTAACTATCTTGATTTTTATTTTTTTTTAAATCAAGTGCAGATGACCTTTTAAATATCCTGTATATCCAGATAACAAGGAAGAGCCGGGAGTAATACTGAAAAAAATTGGTGACTTGCAACAAAATATCCATGAGGGAGAGAGTTTTAAGACGTTAAAGTTGATATTTACTCTTTTAAAATGTCTTCCTGCTGGAAGGTTTTCCTTATATTTATGAGTGTTTTTGCCTTTGAAGATAATTAAAAGTAAGGTGAAGAAAAAGGACTTTTTAATGGCCAGTTCTTTCAAACTCTCTAATACCTTCTCTTTTGAGGTAGTAAGTAGCTATAAAATGTATCTGAAGTCCCTGACAGATAGAGTGGGATTTCTTTTCAGGAGTAAACAAACATCATTGTCCAACTCATCAGTGTTACTTCCTCAAACAATTATTTCTGCTTCCTGAGTCTTTTAATACCTATGTATTTCAGAGCATTAAAGGAGTCCTGGACCATTGAGGGGAAAAAATGCCCTCTAACTTATGACAATATTTTGATCTGTAGCTAATTTAAGTCTTCAACCCTAGATGAGTTCCTACACTCAAGTCTGAGAACAGAAGCTGTTTTATTTTTGTTTCAAAGATTCAATTCACAGACCATCCACTTGTCTGAAATGCAGGTGCAAAGGTACTTTACACATCTATAAGCACTAAGAGC
The DNA here is from genome assembly GCF_036250125.1 of Pseudopipra pipra. Lineage (NCBI taxonomy): Eukaryota > Metazoa > Chordata > Aves > Passeriformes > Pipridae > Pseudopipra > Pseudopipra pipra. The sequence continues at coordinate 79,935,891 of NC_087549.1, read as the reverse complement.
TTAGAAAATTGTTAATGAATGATTAGATGGCTTGGCATACTAAAAAGGCCGTGTCCAAACAGACTGGATGCAAGCAGCTGGATGGAAAATATGAGCTGAATGAAGGAAGACTATGTTCTGGGATATTCATGTTATTGTACTTTTTAAAACTATGAAGTTACAAAGATTTCTACCTGCACTGTAAGACTTAGATGATTGGGCATGCAAAAATTCTATGCGAAAAAATTCTGGATACTTGCAAGAATATGTAACAACTAAAGAAAACCTTGGTACTCAACTGCAATTATGTTCATCACTTTTTTACCCCTTATCCAAGTTGTAGAAAAGCCTTGCTTCTTTGTATTGCCTTGCACAGATATTCTGTGCCTTTTTCTGTTTCCTAGGTCTGTAGTCTTCAGTCCAGTTATGCTATCTGGGTTTAGCATTATTTATCATGCAACACAGGTGCATACCAAATTATCTTTTCCGGGGGTCATTTTTATTTAAGCAGTAGCGTATGTCCTCTCTCTGCTTCTGAACTTTTATTCCCTCAATCTTGCCTTTCCTTTCAACTTGCCTAAGTATATATCTCAAAGCAGAGGGGGGAAGACATGAGCATATTAAGTTTCCTCTTGGTGTAAAATTAGGAGTAATCATACCGTCCTTCACTGCCAATATTTTGGTGACCTCTGATTTTTTTTCTATTTTTTTTCCAGAGAATATTTGTCTCTTTGTAATAATTCTCAAGCAAACGATATTTATTAACAAAACAAGAAATAGAGGTTGGACTTGATGATTTGAAATATTTCAGGGTGAAACTGTGGTGAGAAAAAGAAGAAAAAACAAACAAACAAACAAATACAAATCAAAAACCACCAAAAAATCTACTCTGTAGAAAACATTGGAAGCCTGCAGGATACATTAGAGATGAGTATACACAATTCTTTGTCCCTTCCTTGTCCAAAAACACTTGCGTAAAGATGCAACTTCTTTTCCCTACCATTTAGTTTATAAACTGCCTTATGCTATGAAATGGTTTTCTTGGTTTTATTCCTAAAATTTTTAAATTTTTTTGTAATTATATATAATTTAGAAGTACATATCTTACAATATAAGGATTTATACTTGATATGCAGAAACATGAAATAGTAATACAGATTTCTTCCTTCTATATTAAGAACCTCATCTTCTAATGACAAATTTTCCATATCCTTTTTTGAGGTATAACATTTGCTGTAGAATATACATGAATTCAAATTTCTGAGTCTCCATGTTTAGGATTGTTAATTCCACTATAAATGGGATATTTAGGAATTAGGAATATTTAAGAAATATTACTTTGGAGTGAATATAATAATTAATAGCTATTACTACCTAGGTAATTGTGGTTAGAAAATATATATCTTAGTAATAGATTTTTAAAATGATACTGATATTTTTAATTTTAAAAGTGAGAAAACTGACTAATGCAACTATGTAAGAGTGAAGTAAACAGGGAGAAAAAAAGGAGTTTTATTTTTTTAATTTTCTGTTTTAACAAGTAGGAATTTAAAGGAATGTCATGAAACAATCCATTTTGAGGAAGGAAACCAAATAGATAGAATAAAACAGTGTTCCAGGCCACGTTAGTAAAATCTAAGAAAATTTTAGTGAAGTGGAAGTAGTTGTAAAGTGTGAAATTAATGTGACAAATAGAATATATGAGCTTCAAGAGAGGTCAAATGGGCATAGCCATATGGCAATAAATATATTTATGAGGTGACAGAGCCAGAAAAGCTACAGGACTTTTGTAAATTGATATAAATCTTTCTACTTGGAAAATTTCACAGAACTCTTAATTCATGTTGTACTTTGAAAAATACCTGTCCTTTGGAAGAACTACTGTGCAGAAATAAGGCCACATTTTTACACAATGTTACTACTGAAGATGCCACAGAGGACTTGGAAATACCTCTAGCAATCAGTAGGGTGTCTTAGGTCATTCAGAAAGATAATGAGACTGCTATATAAATAATACAGTTGAAAGATAAGGAAACTGATTGCTTAATTATCTCTTTAGTTAGGTCAGGTTATTTGACAGACCGTTCTCTATGTGCCAAGAGTGGCATTTTGTCTAGTAAAAGCCAAGTAAAATAAATGAAATAGCTAGAAGACTGCTGAGGGCTGTGACACTGAAAAGAGTTGCATAGGATTAATCAAGGCTTACCATTTAGGAATAATGGAAGAGATTTCAATAACACTGATGTATTTCCTAGGAAGAGATAATGACATGCCATAGAAAACAAAGTCATTAAAGGAGTAAGAAACACTATTTCAAGTTCTGTGTAAGACTGTGTACCATAAAAGAGAATTAGGAAGTTTTCTAGGGATAGTGTAGAATTTTTTCTACTGCCAAAAGAAAAAAAGTAGGAGCTAATAGTACACAAGACAAGGGCTAAAACTTCATGAAAAGAACCAGCAAAACAACCTAAAGCATAAAAAATCTGGATGTTAAAAGAACTTCAGCCAGGTCTGAGAAAGACTGCCATAGATCAGGATTTTTTTATTTTTTTTTTAACATAAGAATTCTGTTCTTAAGTCAAGCTGCCAGAAAGTAAGGGCACTTCAGGTCCACTGACAGTTCTCTACTTTCTGTCATCACCTGATGTGCAGACTGTATTTATTACATTAAAATTGGACGAGAAGATGCATATTGGCTCATGCAAGAACTTTTTGGTGTATGAAATTCAATTAGTCTCTAGTTCATCTTAGCTCAATGTTTGTGTGTCTTCTGAAGTAGAAGCTGCAAGAGCCTAGTGAAGCTGAAACTTCCATGTTCTAACCCTCTGAACATCAGCTTGAGAAAGGAGATCGGGTATTGGTGTGTTGACTTAGTGCTTCTATGTAGGACTCTTTACCGCTTCTCATATGATATGTCTTTAAAAAAAAATCTTATCTCTCTCAGCTGAAGTCCTAAAATAGTTTGGCAGTGACGAGACCATATACCTTCTCCATACCATGAATCGTCCCTTTAGAATAAGCTACAATAACGGGGAAAAGATGGAAATCTAATGATGAAAAAATACCTTTGTGTTACAGTTAGTTTCTGGAAATTGAGAATAGTGCAGATGATATCACTATCAAAGTTTGTAGGAAGCTATGAAAAATAACATTTCTATTTCTGTGATAGATAATACTTCACCAAGGATGTGGGGAAAAATGCTTTAAAATTTATTAATTATAATTTTATTAATTATAAAAGTATTGAAATATTTTAATTAATATTTTATTTAATTAATATTAAATATAAAGTTATTATTAATTATAATTACTATTTTAGAACATTGGTAAGAACAAACAAAAATTTTGAACAGGAAGAACTACTGTAATCCTTATCAATAAAAATTGTGGAAAATATTTTTGTCTTTCCTTTGGCTAATGAATCAAGTTAAATAAATATGATTTTAAAATGCACCGCAGACTGGAGTTTTTAATTTCTGCTTGTTGCAAAAGAATTTCATAGTACTCATCTTGCGCTACTTGTTATGCTTCCATTTTAGTTTGTCCACTGTTTATCTTTCTCAGACTCACAAAACATTCTTTGAGAAATATGCCTTCTTCCTTTCTGCCTGTCTCCTCTTAAATAACATACAATAGCACAGGATTGGCAAACTGACAACATAATTGAATGAGAAAACTGTGTGACGTCTCAATAAAACAGTGCAAATTACAGAATCACTGAAAGGAGTTGCTTAAAGTGTTACCTTCAGGATAAATTTAAATAAGGGAACCTCTTTGGTGAGTAAAATGTGGCTTAAAGCCATGACAGTTAAATCTGCCAACTGAGAGAATACCACACAGGATATGAGCCAGTCTGAAAACCTTTTCAAGTAAGTGCAGTTAATGTTGAACAACTCCATCATTTATTAGTTCAGTTCATGATGCTTAAAATAAATATCTCTATTGTGGGAATTCTATATCAATTATTTTTAGCTGATTTCAAGTCAAATCTGCCCATTGTTGTGATTAGGCTTAGAGAGACAATCATTATTATTCAACTAAGTGTCCAGTGAACGTGCTAATATTATATATGCACTAGAAAACTGAGTGAAAAGGCAAATGCTTCCACAATGTATTTCGGCTTCACGTTGCTAATATAATAACTTAGAAAAGAGAGAATAGATTACATTTTTCCCAGAAATTTCCCCTCAGAATTAGGAGACATTCAAGACTTATTTGAATAAAATCTAATAGATACAGTAATTCAGGGATGTGCTGAGGTCTCATTGTTACTTTGATACTTGGATTAAATCAAAAAATGGACACATTGCAGAAGAAAGTAGCAAATTTTTTTCAAAATTATACAGTTAAAAATGACTACTATAAAGTAAGAGAGTAAGAATGCATTTAATAAGTTAATATTGAAATAGTCTATCATTTGGTAAAGACTTCCAAAACTATAACCTGTATTTGAAAGTTTACATTATAGAACATAAAATTATGATTAAAAAAATGAACTGTATTAATGCCTACAGTAAGTTTCCAAACTGAAGGTCAGTTTCTTAATACAGTCCTATCAGTTCTCTGGTTATAATACCGATCACTGAAAAATCACAGAGGAACTTCTGAATCTGAAATTCAAATAGAAATAGGTGTGACAAATTTTAAAGATTTTAGCTGGCATTGTCATAAATCATTTTAAATTTCAGAACTAGTTTGTATGACAAAATAGCTCTAACTAATCCAATCCTCTCTCTGTTTTTCACAGTAGCATCTTGTCGTTTTTTGGTGAAAATAGGATTAGCACTTTGTGTGATATTAGAAAAAAGTCCACAGATTTTATATTCATTTAGGAGATTTCAGAATCATGTAGAATTCATGGAGGAGGGGGGAGGGAAAAACCCAGATCCTGTAATTGACAGGTTTGATTTAAATCACTGAAAATCAAATAACATAAAATTCCTGTGTTGTAATTTTCTAGTAATTTTTGAAGCAGAATTATTATGTTGTTCATTTAAAGTCTTCTGAAAGTATTTTTACAAAAGTCTTTTAAAGATCTAAAAAGATATTGAACTCAATTTGATTGTGGTTTCTTTTCAATATTTACAATTATTTGTTTATTTACAATTGCATTAATCTTGAAGAAGGTAACATATTAAATAACTTTGGGGTTTTTTTCCTGAAATTTAAGACAAGAAAATCCAACTTTTAAAACCTGTTTTTGCCTCTGTGTTGGATTGGTAATTCAATTTCTTTTTTAAGTATTCACATAACACTCCATTTTGTTTCCCTCTCTAAATATTATCTTCTTTTTAAGATAACCTTTCTTTTTCATTTACATGAAATCCTTCTGAATTTAAAGTTTGCTCAATCACTTCAGGTAGGAGACCAAATAAGCAAAAATATCTTTCACAGTAATTGCAATTACTGTATGATACACAGGGCTATATAAAATAGTACCAACAGACATTCTGATTTTCTATAAAGTGAGAAAAAATATACATAAAATACATATACCCCTAAGAGCTGAGAAGGGAAGTATTTCTGTAGAAGAACAGCAAGAAATTCACTAAAACAGGAGTTTGCAAAATATCAGTGACAGATATGAAAACAAAACCACATCTTCACAGCTGATCATTTTGTGCAATAAAACTGCTAAATGAAACAGATGTCTCTTCATTTCTCAGCTTGGCTGACATGAATCACAGATGCCCATCAGCCAAAATAACTATAGGAAACACTTTACACTAAAAGTAGCAGGGAAATATTTTCCAGAATGTTTTTTTAGTACTTGAGTAAAATGAAAAACCTTTGCAGTGCTGATTGACACACTGCTCATGTATTTCAGAGCTGGATAACGATTCACTGTACAAGGCTGTCAAGAACATAGGGCAGTCTTTAGCCACCTCAGTTCCTCTAATGGTGTAACAGACAGATAACATACAAATGCCAAAAATTATGTTTTGCCACTGTTTCTGCCTGTCAAAAACTTCCTACCAAAAATTCTGTGTCAGTTTTGCACCAGAAGTTCTCACCAGGATTTTCCCACTGGAGTTTTCCTGCCAAAAGGTCCTGGTATTGTTCATGGTTATCATATCTCTGCGAACATCTGAATAGGGCTACGTGCCAAGAAACCACACACAACCTTCTTTGAATACTATAAAAGATGAAGAGAAATTTGGGAAGAGCAGGGAAAGAGGAGTGAGAGAGTTGGCTATAACAGCTAAAAATCTCTTCTCCACCTCGCCCTCACCTTTTCTTCTGCCACCGTAAGCTGCCTGCCGTCACTAGAGACTGGACTTCTACCATCTTGAAGTGGACTGAGACCCAACGTGCTACCCGCGTGAGTTTTTCCACCCTGACCATATTTCTGAGGGCCAAGAGGTGCAGACCTCGACTTCTGCACGGCCTGGGGCCGCCCAGTGTGAGCAGCGTGAGCAACAGGCGAGGCCCACATCCTGGCTGCATTCCAGAGAACTAAGACCCCGTGCAGCTAAAGAGATAACATCACATCGAAGGTGGCAAAGACCAGAGGAAAAAAAAAAGGCAAAAAACTGCTTCTCTCTCTCCCCCCCCCCACCCTACAGACCAACTTGGATACAAAGGTAGTTTTTGGTGGTAATCTTTTCTCTGCTTCTAAAAGTAATCTTAGCATTTTCTAACCTTTTCTTATTTTTATCTCTTTCTCTTTGCATCTCTTAGCAATTAATAAAAACACTTTTGGTATCAACGGATAACTTGTATGAGTTTTAATTTTGCTCAAGGGAATATTCGAATCTAAAAGTTCTTTCTGCAATATTTAAGCAGATTGTAACATTTCAAATGGCATCTGGATTGAATTAAGAGCTAAAGAAAATGAAATGATAGGTATTCTCTTCCCTTGCTTATATATAGTACATGTTTTCACTCCTTGAATTATGTCTGGAAGCCTTGCTCCTTGTATCCGTAGTTTTCTGTTTCCTGATCACCCAAGAAGACCTTCTGAAATGTCATTCTGAATTTGAAGTTTTTATACAATGACTGTGGACAGTTATATGTATATACGTATAATTTAAATTGGATTACCAATCCAAGGTAAATTATTAACATTTTTTAGAGAGTACAAAGTGTTACATCTTCAAGTGTTCTTTTAAACTATGCAGGTTGGTATTCCTTTAAAATATGTTACTCTGATGTACAACTCTCAGCTCCCTAGAAGTTTTTATGTGGCTATCTCAAAGTCTTACATTCAACTCTCTCTCCAGAGCTTTGTCTACTATGTGTGTAGGGGGGTGGAGGGAGGTGGGAAGAAAAAAAATATAGAAAGACCACTCCACAAAAACAAACAAACAAACAACCCCCCCAAAAAAAAACCTCAAACAAAACCAAACAAAAAACTCCCAAACAGAAAAAAAAACACCTCCCCCCCCCAACTATAAAGCAGAGGTAAAGAGGTTAATGATTTTATGTGTGGCATAAAAATCATTTCCATATCTGCTTACTAAGACTCACACATGTCTACAGGAGAGGCAATGGAAGGGCATCAACATTGATAGCACCTTACATATAAAAATAAAAATTATGCTAAAGGATATTTACATGTGGAATTGGATCTAAATATAGCTGTTCAAAAGCTTCATATTTTTTAGTGTAGAGATTTTCTTAGTTTTCTGGTTTAGTTCTGTTCACTGCATTGTTCAGGCTTCTAGTGCTAGGCAGCATTTTAAGGCACTAAAATATGGTTATTGGGATTGTTAATTATTTTACAAGTTCGTGACATGGTTTTGCTAAATATCACTCTTCCAAACAATTTCCATGCATCATTTGTAAATTAAATTTAGCCAGATACTATTGCTGGGAACTGTTTGCATGGTGTTATGCTATTCTGGAGATAGCTTATTAGAATGGATTTTGCAAGACCGCTAACCAATTTTGAGTCAAAGGACAGGCACTACAGCATTGATATACTACTGTCAACTTTTTAAAGTATTTACAATACTAGACCTGACTTTGGAAAGCATATAGGAAAACCGCAATATGCCCATTTAAAGATTCCTCTTTTCCCCTCCCCATCCTCCGTCCTTCTTGCTCAAACAGAAATTTATTTTGTATTTCTGTCACACATGCCTAAGGAAGAACAGCCTCTTCATCACTCTGCTGTGAAAGTATTTTAGCAAATGGTCATGGACCAGCAGTGAGTTCCTAGGACCAAAATGTTTTTGAAGATAAAATGATATCCTAGGAAGAAATGGAAAAGAAAACACTTAAGGACTAGTCACACTAAATGACATTATAAAATGGGCCACAGCCTTCAAGATACTGTCCAGTCCCTTAAAAAGAATGTTAATTAGAAGTGTGAAAGGTCACAAATTTAGTGGGCTATCAAGAGAGGAGCATGAGGGATTAAAGTTCACAGTAAAAATTCATTCCCGAAAAGAGTAGTGAGAATGACTTGAAACCTTCAGTTTGAAGTCAGCAAGAGAAACAGAAGAAAAAGAAAGAAAAGGATTTATTTGCAAAATTTTTTTTTAATGTCTACCTTTGTACTCTTCATGTTTGATGGAGTTTCCTATTTCTTTATTTATTGTGGAATGAAAAGAAGTAGTAAGAAAACGTGTATTTTGTAAAGTAAACATACAGGTATGTAATGTAAGCAAAGTTTAATAGGTCTAAATATTTAAAGTGTTTCTCGAGGTTTACTTCTGAACTGGGAGAAAACAGAAAAACTTTTATGTAGAAAATCAAATTTCAGAACAATGATAGTTTTCAAATTTCTGCCATAAAGGTTTTGATCCAAGATTCCACGAGTTCCTTCTGTTCCACATATTGCAAGTGTATGGGAAACATTCACTGTTTAAAAATGTTGTAGGACAGAGGCTTTACTGTTTGACTCTGGCTTATCCCACCAGTCCACTCTCTATGTTTAATTCCAGCACAAAAGGCAAGGAAAACCACATTGAAAACCCTAATAATTGAATACTTTACTTCTAATACTTAAAATGGGTGGTAGGGAAGGCAATATGAGGGCACCATAGACAAAAAAGAGAAATATTTTCATAGTTGCATGCCAAGGGGGATATTTATACTAAGTTACATGTGTAACATTTTTTATTATCTGAAATGTGAGCTTAAATTAACAAAAACCCTTTTTGTATGACTGAATATAATCTTACTGCAGATCTAGTTGATATTGTTAATATATGTTCAAATAACTATTTTTAGAAAGGAAAAAAATGCACTAGTTCTGTCTTAAACTTTTTGGAATACTCAGATATTGCTTGAATGTGATTTTTAAAAAGTTTATATTTGCACTTCAGTTTTGTAATTAGAGCTTCTACTTGATTTGATCCTTCTGCTGAACCCAAAAATAAATTTGCAAACAAGAATACATTTTGTAGTGAAAATAAACCTGAATGCCAGGTTCTCTCAGTTAATTATGAAACCAATGAGATTGGAAGGAACTTTCCAATAAGATGATGAAAGAAATCATGCTAAGTGTATCCAGAAGATCAAATGAGCCATCCCCATTGCTGTATTGAACAACACAATTGAATAATTTTTGTCTAAAACAGTCAGGACAGTGAGTCTTATATGTGAAGTTAAGTTTTATATTACTTATATAATGGGTATTAAATCAATACTGAATGCTAAATAAATTTGTGGGTTTTTTTCCTTTAGGCTATTTACATTAGTTGGTGGAGAGAAAATGATAATGACTTAAAATGAAATGTTCTTCAATTTAGGAGAAATATAAATTATATGTAATGAAATTTTAAAAAATTATTATGGCATGAAACCAGTTGTTCTAATTTCCTTAATTGTCTTGTATTCAGCCATGTTCTTTATACACTTAGTGAGTTTACAACTAGTACAGCAGTTGTTAATTTTTAATAGAATCTCTTCTAGGAAGGAAAAGGTCAGTATTAACATAAAATCTTCTTTAAGAACTGTGGTGCAAAGGTTTCTTAGTAGAGAACAGGTGTTGCTGCAAAACTAAAATCTGCCAAAACAGTCAAGTTAAAAGATTCTTCGAGCTAAGTTAGGAAGCACTGGCAGTCAGACAGTGATGACTGAAAATTAATTTCTTTTGTTGGTGGTAAACATGTTTGTTGCACAGAGAATAATTTCACATATAATTAATATTTTTGAAAACATCCCATCCTTTTTATTGGTTCTGAAAGAAAATGCTTTCTTCTTCCATTTCAGCTTCATTCTGACCAGGATAAGGGAGATGGATCCCTCAAATACATTTTGTCAGGAGATGGGGCTGGTACTCTTTTTATAATTGATGAGAAAACAGGTGACATTCATGCTACTCGGAGAATTGACAGGGAAGAGAAAGCCTTTTACACCCTGCGTGCCCAAGCTATCAATAGAAGAACTCTGAGGCCAGTGGAACCTGAATCTGAGTTTGTCATCAAGATCCATGACATCAATGACAATGAACCAACATTTCCGGAAGAAATTTACACTGCAAGTGTTCCTGAAATGTCAGTAGTAGGTAAGTGCTTTACACTGAGACACAAATACCTGTCCTATGTTACTCGACAAATTGTTTCCCCATCCTCTGAAAAGTCAGTCATTTGTGGAATTCTACGTGATGAGTTAAGTATTTTCCATTTTGATTTGTTTATTCAATTACTGGAATTGCATCCAGAAACAGATTTTTATGATCTGAGATCTATTTCTACTTGGAATATTCAAATTATTAGCTTACAGTGCTTTGGAATATAAATATAAATAGAAAGTAGGTAATGGTGAATCATCCTCCTCCTTAAGACCTGTTAGAATAAGATGACTAAATTAGCCTTTTGAAAGCTCAATAAATTTTTTTCTTTAATTTTCACTGGAGGTTGCCAGTGGTAATAAGCACTGAATGGAAAGCTGTCTTCACTTTCACTCTCCCTGAGGCTGAGGAAAATTATATATTGACTCATGTTGTTGATGCACCGTCTGAACGTAGACACACTCTTTATTCTCTTTCCTTTCAGTTTTTTTACCCTATAGACAAACCATCTTGCGCTTTCCATTCCTCCTTAACTCCATTCGTGAATGGCAGCTTCAAGAATCTTAAACAGCTATTTAATTTTTCTTCTGTTTGCAATCTATATGCAGTTCCTATCTTAAATTGTGGCCGGGATCATGCCAGCTTGTAAAATTTATAAACAATAACACTTTGGAATATGAGTGTTATTAATTAATGCATAAAATTCCTTAGGAGTAATTTTGAAAAACTTAAAAATAAATTAAGTCTCTTTTAAAAATTAATATTATTTTTTCATCGTATTGCACTGTAGCTGTAATAATATTGAATTCTGAATATTCAGAAAACAAACAATAAATTTATTTTTTGGCTATTATTACCATTTTAATTACTACCACTGCCTGAACTAGATCAAACAGTGTTTTGAGATGTTTTACATATACAGATATTGAAGATTTAGTACTTACTTTCTGGGTTTTGGAAAATCTTAAAAGAGGAAGAAAATACATAATTATCGAAAGATAATGGTTTCAATAAAGTTGTACAGCAATATGTGGAAGCATAATACTAATAGTTTTCTATGCCTAATAAGATATTTCAATCTGTTTTTAGTTTTTGATTGAATAATTTCTAATAGTTCCAACATTTAGCAAGCAGTTTTTATTATAAAGGAAAATAAATTAAAAAAAGAAAGATAAAGTAATCTGACAGATGATTGCATAAGGTTGTACTGAAATCTCATCAAACTTGTCCTCATAAAGAAGATAGTTGATAAATCTTCTATCTTCATTGTTTCAAGATCTAACAAAATGTAATACCAATTTACTAATTTACTAGTCAATTCTCTAAATTTCCATAAAATATATAGCTTTAGGCAAAGCATCTTGAAAGAACAGTACTGAACTTTCAAGAGAAGCATATGGCAAGGTTACAGTAGGGTTGAAAAAATATGTCTCAGGATATCCATTTTGTTCCTTGTGTTCTTTCTATAAATTCCAGGAGGCATTGTTTAAAATGTGATTGGAAAGATCTGTGAACTTGATTTATTACTTTTATTAAATATTTTGCTGTTATATAATATTCTTTTGATTCCTAATTTTTTCAGTCTGAATTCCATAAAATAATCTTTTTCTTTAAATGTTTTCAAATATTCAAGGCATTATTTCAGTGATTATAAAATATTCAGGCTGTAAGGTTCCACTGTAGCTTTACATCTACATAGATCATACAGATTTTGAAACTACAAATTTTGCTGCATCACAACAACAACAATAAAAGAGATAAGATGATACGAGAAATATCCAAAAAACACCAATGGCTGAAAAAAAAACCCTGCAAAAAAAGCTTGGGTACATTTAGTGTTAACCCTGTATCTTTCACAAATAGTTGTGCTGAAATAAATAGATTTTTTTTCTGTCAATAGAATTACCATAATTTAGAGAATTGTAACTCAGTTAAAATATTATCATGTTTCCAGATTTTAAAAATGTGCTCATTCAGCTGCTAGACTGACTGCCTACCTTAAAGGTAGAATTTACTTTTAACTTTATGGCTTACCCCTAGAGGTGTATATCCATCTGTGGTCCATGAGGGGATGACATGTTTCTATAAAGTATTAATCGAATGTGATTCATTTCCTCATAACACTAGTTTAATTTTCCAACTTAAAAAACCCTACTGCGTAATCTCAAAACTAAAGACTGAATGGAGAAGGGGAGAAATGTTCTGCAAGAATAAGATGCTTAAAACTTCTGAGACAAATATAATTAATTAAAAATTGCAAAGTCAATATGTAAAAAATCTTCATGTATTTGTATAATAATAGTATATTATCACACAAATTACAAAATCTTTTTAAATCAGTATTTTTTCTGACATCACACAATTCAAACATTTTTAGTAGAGAAAATTTACATGAAAAATTTATGAAAAAAGAAATTATTATATTTGTTATGACAACTGGACCTCCTTGTCAGAAGAAAAATAAGAAATTCCTGCGTTGCTCTATTCGTTCTCTCATTATTTTTATTTTTTAGTTATGATATTGCAAGTAGCCCATTACTAGTCCATTACTGTTCGTCATGGGCTAAGAAAGTGTCAGACTTGTTGATGTAAGGAATGCAGAGAGAAATTGAAGTCTTGGATGTAATTGTACTGTTGCATTGAATGTCTCCCGTGAGAATATAGAAACATTTAACTTTTCCATATGCGATTATCTCATCCAGCATAGTCAACATAATATGGCATTACTATGGTGGGAGTCTGAACAAGAGTTAGATTACTGGAAACACACCCTACCTTGCCTGGGACAGAGACAGCTCTGTCTGTGAGGTAGACAGAACACGATGGGAAGGATTCCCTACCCTCAGATTGTTCCAATTCACTGAATGTTGTGACTTAAGGGTTAGGGGGGAACGGTGACCAGTTCCTGCCCAGTCCCCCAGGCATGTCTCTTCTGTGACTACCCCACATTCATAGATGCCCTTGCATAATAGGCAGGGGCAGATGCTGATCTTCCCACTCTGCTGATTTGCAATAGGACACAAGGAAACGGAATGAAATTTGAGCTTCAAGGGAAGCTCAGATTGGACGTTAGGAAAAGGTTCTTCACTGAGAGATTGGTCAGTCACTGGAACAGGCTTCCCAGGAAAGTGTCAGAGTTCAAAGAGTATCTTGAATGCTTCTCTTAGTCCGTGATTTAGTTTTAGTTAGTTCTGCAAAAAGCAGGAAGTTGGACTTGATGATCCTTATGGGTCCTTTCCAATTCAGTATACTATGATTCTACGACAGAATTATTCACTAAAAAATACATCTATATGTTTATAGAATGCCTTGCACTACTGCTACTGTCTGTACCTCCGAGTTCAATAGTTTACTATCAGCCACTTTATCAGGTGTGAAGGTTGGACCACCAGACAGGCACATAAACATACCCAAACAGTGTTTTTTTAAATTTTTATTTATTTAAATCAACTTTATAGAGAAAGGTGATTTTATATATAAGAGTATTGGTGAGTGGTAATAATAAAATGGGGTAGATAGCAAATGAAAAGTTATGGCTCTTTCACTACCAAAGATGATACAGGACCCGCTACAGGTAACATTGATCAGATGTCTTGCCTTTTACTGGGGGAGGCAACGCTGGAACAGTGCTTTTTGTCCATTGGTTCCAATTCCTGTAGATGTTGTCATCATCTTTTATATGTATTTTCACCACATAAATGATGTTTTATAGATGATAAATATGGGTGCTTTTTTTCTTTATTGTACTTTAAGTCCAGGTCAGTCTGTAATATGATTAGAAACTTACAACTTGTATTTGTTCCTTGTATTTATGTTATTCTGAGACTGCATTCTCAAAACCTCTGCTATCTGGTGCCTGCCCTCTCAATCCCAGTTCTGAATATCACTGTTGTAAATGGGCTTAATCTTATCTGTACTTTAAGAAATGTCAAAAAGTCAACTATTCTGCAGTTTTGCCACTGTTTTGTCAATTTATATACATCTCTACTGCAGCCATGGTGATGAGATGTTCATATGAACTCTGTATGCACTCATCCGAATAAAAGAAGATAAAAATGGTACCATATCACACTAAGAAAAGAAAGAAGTGCACAAGTAGCAAAAACTTGAAATAATTGAGATCTGTGCACCCTTGGAGTACAGGGTTTGCTCCATCCTAAAACACCCTGTACTACGAGGTGCTACAAAGATGGCTAGAAAGTAAGAAACAGACTATTAAATCTTTATCTACTACATCTGCCCCCATCCACAGGGTATCAAACCATGATGTAGCCAGACACCAGCCTTTTTCAGACAAAAGACAGTAGTTTTGATTTTTTCCTCAGATGTGGTATTAACCAGAGGGATACCTGAGCATGTAGCTATTTCTATTATCAAATAGAGTGTATTGAAAAAGGCCCATAAATTCTTTGTTGTCCTGCTCGTCTTTCTTCTGCTGCTCATTAAACGTAGGAAAGGCAGACGTAAATGGGCCAACTTCAGGATCTTGCAGCTCGGTGAATATCCTAGAAGATGACTTGTTCTCCTGAAGTCTTTTTACTGATTACTGGATATTTAATCTTTTCATTTTTTACTTTTCTTACTTTCAAAGTTTATGACTCAGAATATTCTTATGGTTTTGATGACAATCTTCTGCTCTGTCCATCATATTTGTCCCATATCTCTATCTGCTCATTAGGTGGTTTCTTTTCAGAACTGCACATGAGTTTATTTTCCTCTATATGGATTTTTCCATGGATTTTGCCTACTAGTATATTTATAAAAACTTTCAGAACTTTTGATTTAGACTTTTTTTATTCCCTGTATATTCCCTAATCATTCCTTATCCTTATTCCATCTTGTATCTTTGCTTCTAATTTAGGGATATCAATATATGCTTCAGAAGATGTAACCTCCCTCCGAGTTTACATGTGAAGTACAGGTTGTGTGTCCTACAATTAGCCTGTCATCTCTACCTCTCATTATACTTTTTTCTTTCTCCTCAGAAAGCAGTTAGAGATACTATTGCTTAACTTTTTACCTAGGCGTCCTATATACTCCCTCATTAGTGCTGTTCACCAATTCTCAATTCTTAGTCCTCTCTGCCATGGCATTTATCTTATATCATTTCCTTCTGGTTTCCTATTAACATAGATTTTTTTTTTTATATAGAGTTTTCTCACCAAACCCTTTTGCAACTTTTGACTTATAATTCTATATCAATAATGATAGATTTTGAAACCCCAGATTCTTATAATTTTAGATTTTTACAAAGTTTAATTTCACTCTGCACACAAATCCTGCTGCAAGGACACAGGACAAAAAGTTAAAAAAATAGATAGAAAAAAGAAGAAAACCCCCATCAAGATTAAACATTATTTTTCCTTGAAAGGGACATCTTAAAAGAATTAAAATTGATTTGTGCACAAACCTACTGTTTTCTAAGTTACAAGAGTACCATGTAGTCAAAGACATTTCTGACATGAACTTCTCTGAATTTGCAGCCCATTCAAGTTCTTTTTTGTATTCTGCAGCATTAAATAGTTTATTTCAGGGGAGAACATGTCATTATTTCCTCTCATTTTCTTTAGAAAGAGCAGAACATTTCTATTAATTTGGCTTGTTATTTGTATGGATAATTTACTATGGAGGGTACTTGCTCTAGGTAAATATCATGTAACTCAGTTGGGAGCAAAGAAAAGATAAAATCTAAGTTGAGAATTCAGCTCTACAATGGTTATTTTGTGCATTCCTTTTCCTAAGTAATTATCTTCAGTGATTTTTATTAACATATATGCATCATAAATGCACTCTGAGGTCGAAGTCATTAATACTTGTGTGGTGTTTGAAGATACTTGCACCGAACATATTAAAAAGGGCCAAATATATTAATTACTATTATAGTCCTAGACCCTAGGGAGATTCAAACATTATAATTAAACTCCTGTTAAAATATGCCTTCTGAGAACTACAATAATCTGACAGAAGACTGTTTCTTTCTGGGCCAAGTTTACCGCTGTATAATTCTCATTTATGGTATAGTAAAATTTGCAATTATGCAAGGAGAAAAGAACAGAATTCATTGGTGTTATTAATAACATAGATGGTGCCATACCCATAGGTCTATAGAGTGGCTTGAGTTGGAAGGGACCTTAAAGATCATCTAGTTACAACTGCCCCTGCCGTGGGCAGGGATGCAGGGTTGCACAGAGCCCCACACAATCTGGCCTTGAACACTTCCGTGGATGGGTCACCACAACTTCTCTGGGCAACTAGTTCCAGTGTCTCACCCCCCTGACACTAATGAATTTCTTCTTAATATCCAAACTAAACCTACTCTCTGTCAGTTTGAAGCCATTCCCCCTAGTCCTATCACTTGTAAAAAGTCCATCTCCAGCTCTCCAGTATATTATCACTGTGTCATTCATGCCCTCCTACAGAGTTCAGATTAGGACCTGAGGGCCAAAGACCGACTTCATCAGAAGCAACTTGTGTCTACATAAAAGATAGACCAAGGCCCACACCAAGCAGTGCTCACTGACACCCATAATGTAGTTTTTAAAGCTTGGCATAATTGATCATCTTCAATGCCTTTGCATTATTGCTCCAGGTTTCAGGCCAGTACAATGTATTTATATTCTTGAGCATCAGTAATCTTCAGTGTACTGAATCAAAGCAAAACCAGCTAGTGGTTTGACAGCTGATGTGCACAATGTAACTGATATATGGGTAATACTACTCCTGTTTGCTTCTTGGGATGGTTTCTGTCAGGTTTTTCATAGGAATCACTGATCCCTCTGTGAAAGCCTAGAAAGCATGTCTCTTTTCTACTTTTGAGCAAGAGCCAAGATCAAAATGGTGAGTTCTGCACCCTGAATGGCACATGGCAATGTAGTGGTGCTCTTGCACTTGCCCTGCCAGGTACCTAACTCACGGCCTGTAAAAGCCAAAGAACTGAGGTAACATTAAAAGGTACAGATCATCCTTACTGCTTCTGGGTAAGGGGTGTACATTGTCCTGAGCATATCCCTCCAAGTAAATTGCACTGTGTGATAGTGATAAAAGTACAAGCCTCTTCCCACAGACTGTAAAGGAAACAGGTTCAAATCTACAGTTTTCAGAAGTGTCTGACAGATTTTATTGGATGTATATATGCTGCCATGCTCATTGCAGCTACAGAGAAGAATAGATGACACACTTTGTTCTGTTTCATGTGTATGTGTATTAAAATAGTATTAATGTTCATTGTGACACTCATAACTAAGGCATCAATAACTATTTTATACATACATCTTATTACATTTCGAATGGAACTGCTATATTTTAGAGCTATGAAACCTGTTCTTTAGTTTTCTTCCAAATTATCCTTCAAAGTTGATTCTCCATGTTTTTTTAAACTAACATGAAATAAAAATCTCATACAATTGGCCTATTCATGAATACTTCTAGTTTGAACATATGAAGGAAATGTGAAAATCAGAAACAAGAAATGGTACAGTTACATGTATCAGAGACAAAATATTGCCTTTCATGGGTTTGCAGTGTAGACATTTCTGACTAATGCCTTGTGCTGTTGGGACAGCCTTGATTATAACTGTTCTGTTTTTATGAATATAAAATGGAGGAGTTGTAAACTTTACTTGGATAATCCTATATTGGTCAATGTACTTGGTGGTTTGATATTTTTTTGCCTTTCTTCTTAAACTTGAAGCACTTCAGGTACTGGACATGATTTCTCTTATCTTTCTTTTACACATCTTTGCTTTTTCAAAGAAAATATTCTTTAGGAGCAAGTATACATTCTAGCACTGCAGATTACTATATAGTAGGATGGTCCAAAAAATGCATTTCAGAATCAAGGCAACAATCCTCAGAACTTAAATATATTCAACAAAAATACCTCTGTATCTTTTAATGGAACAGTTATATAGACATATATATACAAATGGAGTGCAGTGTAGCTGAAGGTATATATATTCACATGCGTGAATCATAAAGAGACAAAGCTTTTAGGACAGATCTATCACCCCTACATTCTTATCCTTAAAAGTTATTCAGATTCTCATGTTCAGCCATAGTCTAGACATTCACTAGACATTCATTAACACAGTAAAAACTACTCATAACTTTTATCTTATTTTCATTATAACTCTGTAGCAATTTTTATCTTTTTTTTTGTTTTATTTTGCGTTTGGGACTTTACTTTCTTAAATCTGTGATTCATTCAATTTTAATATGGAATAATATAACCAGGAATCTGCCTATTTTGCCTTGTTTATAAAATGCAAGTAGTTTTTGGCACTCACTCAAACAAGTATTTCTGATCTCTAGCAGTTCAAAACCGAACATTTCTGAGAACTTATCAGTGTTTCAGCAGTTAGGTACATGCTCGTTCCCTTGATATTGGTGCCATAATTGAACAATTTACACATAAAAAGCAGATCATGTCATGAAATTCCAAATAAATGGAGGTAGTTTGGCATTTGCTTCTACTTGCCATTCTATATATATTAGAATAAATATGTAGCATAATCAAGCTATGAAAGAGAATAAGTAGCTGTGACAAGAGCCTTAGATTTACAGATGCTTTATTTTGTAACATTTGGCAGTATTTGGTGGGGAAAAGAATTTTGAAAGAATTGCAATAAAAAGGGAAATAAGTTTTGAAGTCTTCTGATCATCAGATTAGCCCATGGCTAACCAGTCACATGTGTGTGATGATTTTTTTCCTTTTTTTTTTTTTGTCGTTTCCTATATTTTTAATTTTCTGTAGTCTAAATATTCAGCAGATTTCAAAGTTCATATGGTAACATTTCTTCTGGTAGTATCTATCTGTAGTAACACTTGGAAAGCAGGGAGAATCGATGACTTGTTTTTCTCAAGTTCCAATGACCTATTTAATAATCTTTTTCTGTCATGTTCCTGCATATGCAATTTCATATCATCTTGGCATCATTAAACATAACAAAACAAAACAAAAAAATCCAAAAAACCCACCAACCACCCCAAACCTGGAAAAATTAGTGTAATAAAACCAAATGTCTTCTGAAGAATGTGATTACATTGAATTATTGTAACTTGGTAAGAATTCAGCTCAATCATAGCTACTGTTTACATTTGCTAATTAAATACTAATTACACTTATGGGATTATGGAAGTATAGATTAAATTTGTGTAGGAGACCCTGAAATAGGGAAGAGTGTACCTAGAGTTGGCTATAAGATCACAAATATATTTGGAAAATCCAGCTGACATAGCTGAAATTCTCTTTGGTGTCTGTTGGAATGGAAATTGATGCTCTTAGACCTCCATCTAGTGCCATCTGAAACTAACTTGACTTTGAATGTTTAAGGTACTTCTGTGGTCCAAGTTACAGCAACTGATGCCGATGACCCTTCATACGGAAACAGTGCCAGAATAATTTACAGCATACTTCAAGGACAGCCGTATTTCTCTGTGGAACCAGAAACAGGTCAGGAAAATTTTCATTATTTTTATTTACCATAAACTTTAAGCTTTTTCTTTCATTCAAAAGATCTCAGATCATATAAAAAATAACTCATTATTATTTCTTGTTTTTTTTTTTATGAGATATAATTTTTGTAACACATATAAAAACTCTGAGTTATTACAGCTAACACTACGAAGTATAAGTAATTTTTACGGCGGTACTGTTGATAGTGTAAGAACTAAGTAACAGCATTTCTGATATAGGTAGAAAATGTTATTTTTTTCTTAATGGTTCTACTTGGATTAATAAAAGATCTTTCTACTCATAAACCTTGTGCATAAATATCTTGAATAATTTTTAGCATGAAACTGGAAAGGGAGCTGTGATGTAGAATTAAGACTTCAACCAAGAGATAGCTTGTACAAAAAGACTATTATAAAACTTATGGATGGAAATTTGTACTTTGAAACATTAAATGAACATTTTAGAGGCAGATTTCAAGACTAGTTAAAAAAAAAGATGCAGCAGATTGCTGTACATAAAACATAAAGATATTATTAACAATTTTATTTTTTAATTCTTTATTTATTTCAGGCATCATCAGGACTGCTTTGCCCAACATGAACAGAGAGAACAGGGAGCAGTACCAAGTAGTTATTCAGGCAAAGGACATGGGAGGCCAGATGGGTGGATTATCAGGGACCACCACCGTGAACATCACTTTGACCGATGTCAACGACAATCCACCTCGATTCCCCCAGAGTAAGCTGCATTTAACAGTTGCGTTGTACTGTAAGAGTTAAGCAGTCACCATCTGGTTCAATTTAGAGTAAACCTAGATTATGGGGCACACATAAACAAAAGGCTTATGTACTGATTATGATTATTAAAGCAGTATATTAAATGTCAGCATTTGTTTGTTAGAAAACAGTTACATGGTCAAATATAATTGCAGTAAACCTGGAATACTTCCCAGTAGTATGGGAAGGAGTGGTAGGTGGACTCATAAGAGCATTAGAACAATGTTTTTCTCTTTTCTTACCTATTGCTTAAATCCCACACACTCCCCCACTGGAGAATAAAACATGTAGTAATTCTGGATATGCAGAAATGTTTGAATTGTAGTATCTTCTTAAATATTTAATCATGAAGACTGTGGGAAAAAAAATACTTGAAGGGAATCAAACAGATTTGCACTTTTTCAGCTGCAGAGCTACAAAACCTAATAGAAAATTTCCAAAAGTAAAGTAAAATACATTTAAATTTTTTTTGTAATTTTTAAAGCTTAAGTTTAGTTAAGTTTTTTATAATGCTTTTTACCTTCTGATAATAGAACTATCTAGACTTAGTATACTCAAACTAAAATACAAAAATATTCTCGGTCTCTATCTAACATAGAAATATTAAAACATGTAACATCAAACTTGTAAGGGTTAAGTATTTTAAATATATTTAAAGCCTTTTGCATTAATTAAAGTTGTAATATTTACAAGATTATTTGGATTTAGGATTTAGAGTATTCTCACCAGCCATTTTTTCTTCTATGTAACTCTGCTTAATCCAGTAGTTACAGATTCACTCTTTAGGATCAAAATAACAGAATCAACTTCAAATGATGCTCTTCATGGCAGAAATAGAGGACATAACTTTGTTCAATTTAATATTGCAGTTAATATATATGGTTTTAGCTAAGACATTTATCAGCATGTGATTTTATATACACACTCAAAATAAAAAAATCCTGAACAATCAAGTAATTAGAATTTGTGCATTTCCACAGAGGTCCTATTCTGGACAGAACTTGTTGTTAATTTATCATTTTATGTATTCTATGTATAAATTTATTATTTTCACAATTTTCATTGGTATATAGAAGATTATGATATTTCCATCACTGCATAGGTGAGGCATGCTGTATTGCTCCTCTCTGGACATGTTGAGGAAGATTATTCAAAGAGGTGTCATGTTCAAAGCCTTACAGAAAAGAAAATTTTAACAGTTAAATTTAAGACAGCGTGTAAGATTCAAACATGTATATATATTCTTTTCTTTTTCTTGTTTCTTAAACGGTGGGTAAAATTAGAAGTTAAAATGATGGAATCAACTTTCTAGACCATCTTTACTTGATTTATCTGGAAGTCCAAGATCATATTTGAGTCAGACGAGGACTTGATGTAGAATCTCTGCATTTTTGTTTAATGTCAGGTTAAATCAGATGTGTCCTTTGCTTTAAAGAATCTTTTAGTCTTACTCCTTATGAGCGTTTTTTGTTGTTGTTTTATTTTTCTCTCTACTTTCTCTCTGCTAATTTCTTTGCTAGATATAAATGTATATTTCACTGGTAGTGAAAACTAAAACATTTATAAAGATGACTCACTTTACTAGATATATATAAAAGCAAAAATAGCTATTGACTTTTTAAAAAAATCATTATATGTAATCTCAAAATGCAAATAGACATTATAATGATTCATGATTTTAACAGAGTTTCATGAGACTACTGGAATTGAAACTGATTAAGTTAAATTATTTTTATTCTGTTCCATTAATAAAAATCCAGATGTAATAGGTTCATGAGACAATAATATTCATATCAGATTTATGAAATACCAGGAAAAGTATTAAAATGCCCATTTTGTTTTCACTGGACTCAGCATATTATAGCTATATGTTTCAATAAAATGTTTCAAACTAGCTTAAATGTCTCCCAGAAGAAACTCGTATTACAATTGTGGAAAATTCACATAATTCCTTCTATCATAGTTTCAAAAAAAAAAAAAAAGATGGAGCAAGGGTTCTTCAGAATATTTTTCTCCTCCTAAAGATATGCTGAAAACCATACAGATAGCAGTGGCTCTTCTTTTGAGGAAACATGATAAAATTGACTGCGTTGCAGAAAGGTCATCGAAGACCTCACACACTGGATCTCTGTTTCAACTGTAATATTTCCCAAGTGTTCTCAGAAGTAAGAAGATAGTGTTGACCAACAATAAAGGGATAAGCAATTTATGGTCTTAGAAGCCTGCGTCTGACTGAAACTCAGTGCAACTAAATTATGGCAGCCCATGTCTCCTGTGAGACTATAGCCTGTAGTACTCTATGAAAATATTTATTTTATATGCTTATTCAAGAGTGAATCAGAAGAAGGGTAAACAAAAAAATAAGGCTGATTTTTCATTCTTTATGACTGACTGAAGTATTTGCAATCTTTCAGCTGATTTCCACTCTCCTTAGTATATGGAAAAGTTTTCCTTTCCTTGATCCTCCCATTTCTTTTCCTGACAGACAAATGAAAAAACATCACCCACTGAAGTAAATGCAAACAGTAAACTACTTTCCCATAGAAGAGAGAAATAAGATTGACGGCAGAGTTTTGCAAGCGTAATTCTAGTTCAGTGTAATTTGTGTTCTGAGAAAGTGTATAAAGCTGCACTGCACCCCATACTTAGTCAATGCATAAATGTCTCTAGTGACATAAATAATAAAATGAAGCATCTCATACCATGGTGGAGATTTCTATAAATGGATAGGTTAGATTAAAAATTATCTTTCATATTATAAATTTCTGGTTATTTTCACTCTCTGTTTCCACTACCTTATTAGCAATTCAAGATATGAGCTCTTACCACTTTGTAGACTAAATTAATGACTTGGGTATTGCACTGGGAGTCAAAGTAATGTCCACAAGGCATAGCTTAGGGGTGTAGTTTTAAGCACTCCAGAAAAAAAAAATGTGGAGAATAGTTTGCACTCCATAAAAATAATTATAGTATATGAATATTAACTGGAAAAAAAACAAACCACAGTCTTTCACTATAGTCTCACGTAGTACTGATTAAATATTAATGGGTGCTGAGGCCATTTTTTTTAATCTTTTTTTTTTTTTAACCATTATATAAATGGTTAGAGAGATTCTCTACTAATGTAGTAAAGTATACAGATTTAGGTATTAGATAAAGGTAATAAAAATGTTAGAGCAAACGCAGGATAAATCACTCGATTAAACACCAAAGTGTAACTGAGCTAAAATAAATACATGTAAATAGAACACGGAGTGTACATGGCTATAAAGTATTCATTCTGCTGCTATATGTCAGTTTCGTATTAAAAGCTGCCTAAATAAAATTATATGAAGAGGTTAAAATTCAATATTTTTCATTCAAAATTTGACTGCAAACTGTGTGAACATATTTATATTTTAATTTTAGGAGGTTTTTTTAGGCTTGTCAAGTGGTAACATAATAATAGAACAGAAAATTAGCTCTGTAAGTTAGCTCTGTAGAAGCATAAAAAGTCTCAAATGACCTGATGAATAATAGGGTTTTTTTCACTGAGTGTCACTCTGTAGCTGACTT
Source organism: Pseudopipra pipra (assembly GCF_036250125.1). Taxonomy (NCBI): domain Eukaryota; kingdom Metazoa; phylum Chordata; class Aves; order Passeriformes; family Pipridae; genus Pseudopipra; species Pseudopipra pipra. Next base: position 79,911,662 of record NC_087549.1, on the reverse strand, counting down.
GTAATGCACCAATACTCTTCACCTGTGCTTTCCTGAAGATATGTTAAAATCATGTTGCCAGAGGCTTTCTCATACAGCCTTGCCACTGCTCTCTCTGCAGTGGCAGAGAGACTGCACAAAACTAATAACAACCCTTATGGACTTTTCTGTACTGTTTATTTATGACAACGTATATGTGTCCTGCTTTTTGGGTAGGCTGTTCAGTTTTTTCCTGTTGCAGTTGCTGGCCTTTGCCACTTCCACTTTTATTGTTATTGTCAACTAAACTATATTTCTAACTCACTCAATTTAGTCCCTAAGTAGAACAGCAAGTCTTGGAAAACTTAACTAAGGCCATAGAAGAAAATGTTTTTCAATAGAGATTTGATGACTTCACTTTCATCTTTGAAATGACAACCGTATATGCATTAATTTTAAAATCTTTTTCTGAGGATTCATCATAGTGCATTATGTCCCCCACGTGTTTTTATAACATGTGTTCTGACAGATGGGACCAAATATCTCAAATCTTATTTACAGTTTTCACACTAAGCCTAGGACATAGAATACTAAAATATATGGTAAGATGTTTATTTCAATTTACTGCAGCACATCTGAATGATGACAGTTTTATTCCTATGTGTTTTATCAGCTGTATGACACCAAAATAAAGGGATACAACTGAGCTAAGAAAAGTAGCAAAACCCTAAAATTGCAATGTTCGTAAACCCATTTAAATATGAATTAACTGCTTTAACAAGTATAGGCACACCTGCTTGTGGATTTTCAAAAGTCTACCCCTGCATTAATATATTACTCAAATTTATTTAGTATGATATCTGACTATTTAATTTTGAAAGCTGAAATATCAGTCTGTTGCTTAGAATTGACCAGAGAAGTCAAGGAATTTTGTTCTTTGTATTGCTTCCAAAATAAAATAGATGTAAAATGTATCCCAAAGATTAGATATTAAAGGGTAAAAAGTAGAGTGAAAGCTGGCAAGAACACAAAGCAGTCTTTCCACATGATGTTTCAGGAATGAAAGAAAAAGAAGGGCAAGAGAAGTACAGACAGTTGATTCTTTGAGATAGAATAGAGGTCCTTCTCAATCCTATTTTTCTATGAATTTGTTTTTTCTACCATTTTGTTTGCAGTCTTCTATCTAAAGCTTTCCTTTGCATAGTTCTCTGCCTCAAATTTTGCTCCTCTGCTCAGTATTAAATGGCAAGGTCTCTAGAATGAAAGATACACAAAAATATGTGTGACACGATGCTACTTAATGCATGTCTACCGGCTTGTGGGTGTCCTGAGTGGCTCTTTGTCTCTTTGACAGGTACCATCCACCTCCGTGTTCCTGAGTCTTCCCCAGTTGGGACAGCCATTGGCAGCGTTAAAGCCACAGATGCAGACACTGGAAAAAATGCAGAAGTAGAGTACAGAATTATAGATGGCGATGGGACTGACATGTTTGATATTGTGACACAGAAGGACACACAGGAAGGCATCATAACTGTGCGAAAGGTGTCTACTAACAGCATTCACTAAATGATTTTTGTGTTAATATTATATCACAAATACTCATTGCTTAGATCATGAGATGAAGTGCTAACTGCTTAACATTTGCAAGCATCCTCAATCACTGACTGAAAGGGACTATTTCCTTTTAAGGTGAACTGGAAATAAAAGTCGGTAACTATAGCTGAGATGCAGCATAGGTGTAAAGCATTGTTGCCAGCAAAGTATGAAAAAAGGGACCAGACTCACTAATTATCTCTGTGTTTTTAAGCGTAGACTTCTTTCATATTCATGTAACCTATTTTGTTCAGCAAGCGATCAGCAGTTCACTCACTACTTGGAGACATAGGTTTTCCTTATCTGTGAGATTCTCATCTCCTTGCGTGACCAGTGTATGCCAGAACACACTCATGAAAGTTGAGTTGCAAGTTCAAGTTCCTGTTTCCAGCATATCAGATGGTTACCACATGAGCAGTGTGTACATAATGATGGTGTTCTTGTTTCAGAGCTAGCTTTAGTGGTGCCCTCTGTCTTGCATTGTCAGGACACTTTCAGATGCTTATCTTCTAAGTGCTTATCTCACAGTTAGAAATGCCTCTCTCCTGCTCCTCAACAAATTCTTTTCCACAAATCTCTTGGTCCTTGTCTTTGGGCTTTTGAGATGTGTTTCTAAAGAGTTCAGGCATCATTTCTATCATAAAGCACTGTTTATATTAGCTTTTCAAACAAATCTCCTTAAGTATAAAATAATGAATTAAGCAGTGATATAAAATATATCTCCACGTCTCTTGATAATGGCAACCAAGGAAAAGATAAGTTCTGCAGAGATAAGAGAGTATTACTCTTCAATCTCTATATTCTTCCGTGTTCATAGTCACTGTAGTAGTTTACCTGGGAAAGAATGACCAAACAAAGTTTGGGGTCTACTATTATACTGAACTAATAGAATCTTGAAAAAACAGTCCAGTAGCTGAATCAAGAATAAAAAAATTGTGTTATAATACAGCAGTTCCAAAAATGTCACTACGAAATACTGATGAACAAGATCTTCTGATTTTGTCATTAACAGTCTGACAGAATATGCATTTTTCAGGATGCTTTCTCCTATTGATGAATAAGTAGTTTATTGAATACCATAGACAACAACATTAACTGGCAAGGGAGAAGATGAGAATGCTGAGTTCATTGATTTAGTAAAATATTCTGGGATTTTATTATTATTATTTATCCCCGTTGATTGTAATTTCTCTTTTTAGTGGTGAATAACAACAAATAGCTGATTTTCCTTTACTGAGGCCGTAAGTTATTAAGTCTGATTTTAACATCTGCTGTAAAAGAACTTTTTCTATACGATTTTTCTATACAAGTTCTCACGGACAAAATAATTGATTTGCCACAATTTCATATATTTGGGCAACAGTTTGGTTCATTACTGTTAACGGGTTGGAATACTTGTTTAATCCACAGGTTTCATATTCATGTTTTGCAGTGTAGGTGGAAGAGATGTCCAAATTGGATGTGTATGTTGTAGTAGCAAGTTTACGTATTCATTGTGCACATTCTGGCAAATTAAGCCAGCTAACTAGAATAAGGCAGGACTAGCATTTTTTCTTTGCTTCTAGGCTTGAAGCCATCATCCCTTAACAGCAGCATGCTGCACTTTATAAACACACCAATAGTCTCAGATCTAGGTTAAATAGTAACATTGTGTTGCATTTTTCAACTGTATTCAGATAGTCTACCATCTGCTCTAACCACTTTTTAAAAATAAATCTGGGGCAGTGAAGAAACTCATTCTTTCACTGGACTGCAACTTTCTGCTCTTGAATAGTGTATTTAAATGTCTAATCTGTCACTTTGCATCTTTTGTGAACATTAATTAGTATTTAAAAGCAGTTAGGAAGAAGAAAAATAAGTCTTCAACCACCCATTTTGATGAATGAAAACCACTAGTTCTATATTTCTCTGAGATTTTGTGAGAGTTAATGAAGTCTTCTTTGTGTCAGAAAGGTAAATTCTCATCTTGCTCATTTCCTCAGAATCATTAATTAGCTAACATTTTTCATCTATGACAGCTAGAAAAATTTGAAGGAATAGAATTCTTTTCTATCCAGAGTGATTTCTAATTATAACCCTGAGCCGTTCCTCCTTCCATTTTAAAAAGGAACTGCTGACAAAAATGTCAACTCTATTTTGCAAAAAACTCTGATGCTGGATTCATTAAATTAAATGAAAAGGAACAAGATTAAGCTCTTACTGTTTCTCTAGATATAGAGAGCTTTGACACACACACCTTCCTTAAAAGACATCTGAAACATTCCTGATATTTAAGACCAGCTACGTAGGTTTGACAATAAGAATACTCTGGCCATTTTAATTATCCAAGAGTTTACAGTATTTCTTGAGAAATATTAGTATTAAGTACCTTGTTCTAAACTGTTACTATTTCCACTCTGTATTTCAAGTATTTTAAATGCTGTGATTTTTTCAAATCCATGTTCTTGTGAAACAGCTGCAAAGTTCCCTAAATAATTGGTTTATTTGCACTGAAAATCTTTTTGTTATTGATGCTGAGATAATTCAACTAATGTTTAGGAAGAGACACTTCCTCTAAAAACCATGGAAATTTCTTACTAGACAAAGTAATTCCTGTGGTGGGGAAAATTTGAATTGTGTTGGTGTTCCCACAATGCAGGGCAGTATCTGATAAGGCTTGAGTCCTCTTCAGTTTCCATTATCTGTCAATATATAAATGTAATTTAATAATCTTTGTCACAATTTTTATTTTAGCCACTGGATTATGAGACAAGACGACTTTATACTTTGAAAGTAGAAGCTGAAAATACCCATGTGGATCCACGCTTCTATTATCTTGGGCCTTTCAAAGATACAGCTATTGTGAAAATCTCTGTAGAAGATGTAGATGAACCTCCCATTTTCAGCAGATCTTCTTACCTTTTTGAGGTGCATGAAGATATTGAGCTAGGGACAATAATAGGAACGGTAATGGCAAGGGATCCTGATTCAGCCTCAAGTCTGATAAGGTAATATTTCAGATTCTGTAAATCCATTATGTGATAAAGAAATTAAGATAAATAGTAATACAGCTTGAATTTTCATGTACACATTATTCACAGGAATAAGGTGGTAGTGTTTTTTGTTATTTATTAGTGTCCTGTAGATAGACAGAACTGGGAACTATGTTAATCTGTTAACCTCCAAACACATTGGGGAACAGCCATTCACTTACACACAAAGTATGTTATAAACTATGTTTGGGGGGAGGGGAGGATATTAGTTTATTTCTCTATAATGCTTAAGCTTTAAGAAAAATGTAAGACAATGCTTTCCAAGGATATATGCTGTCTGAAATACCAAAAAAAGTACCAAATTTACATTGTGATAAAAGAACCTTATTTACTGACTTTATAGTCAATTGCCACATATTTCTTCATAAGGCCCAGGTGGATTAGAAAGTGAAAATTAATCTTATTTTCTCCTATGGCAATTCATGTGTATGAAAAAGATAAGACATAACAGCACACCTCTAAAATTTGAGAATATATAAATAACTTAACCCTGTAACTTTATCTACTCTAATTACATGAGACAACTGCCAGTTTCAGTAATTATACTATCTTAATTGTGACTGAAAAAGAACAAACTTGGAGCTTTTGCTCATTTTGTATCTGACGCAACTTGAAGAACTGTTGTAGGCATTTCCCTCACCACTATTATTTACAGAGACTAGTAAGCTAAAGATTATTTTATATATTTTTTAACGTCCTTTTGATTTTTAATTTAGAAGAATAAGGTGGAGAAAACCAATAGTTACAAGAGCAAAGAAATTTGTAAAATGTTGAAAGGGACCACTGAACCTAGATTTAGTTCTCTTGAAGAAAAAAATCAAAGATATATGTGATATTGTTATTCATAGTACAGTAATTTCAGATTCCATTTAATGTTATCTATTTGAAAACAAGAACTTAATTCGATTGACATTTGTTTTGTTCCTCAATTTTCAAAGCAACCTTGTATATTCATTCAAACAATAACTACCTAGGATAAGTTTTTACAAGCTTTTATTTCTTACAAGATCAATACCAAATACAAAGTACAATATGTTTACCCCAGAAGTTAACAGCTAACATTTAAACTAATGTAGTCTGAAGGCTGGCATATGTTGAAATTAGAGCAGTTTCTATAATACTTTGACACTGTTATTTAAAAAAAAAAATAATCATAGATTCAGGATGTGGCATTGATTCAGGTTTTGGTTTTTCTTTTCTGTTTAGCTGTTTTTAAAAATACTAATTTCTCTTTATTAAAGCTACATGTAATTTAGGCTTCCTGTAAATTGAGTGCAAATAGCTTTCTGTTGCACTAATTTCTATTTCTGTTCAATGAATATGAAGGTATTTTCTGGAAATAATAATTTTGGTACCATTTGGAAGCCATTAGAAGTAATATGATGGGGTAAAAATATGTGCTTATCTCATATTTTAATGAAGCAATGTAGAAAAGATCTTGTTAGCTAGAGAAGTGATTATTGCCTGTTGAAAAACTGTTAGGTAGAGGGCTGATGATATAATTTCTTGTCTTCAATAAAACTAATACCATGGATGAAGTAAAATGAAATGCTTATCATATAAACCAAATAGTCTTAAGTATAATTTCTCTACACAATAGCAGATTTCTATTTCATTCTAACTGAGAGTTATTATAGTGAGCTAACAGTAAAAAAAAATAGTTTGAGCAAGTCTTTATTGCACTTTCAGAAGTCTTCTTTACTGTTCTAATTTTCTTTTGTTTTGTTTCTGTATTCGTTTTGGTGTTGACTTGTTTGTTGAAGTTTCATTTGTTTGTTTTACATATTTACTTCTATTGTGTCTGGTAGATTGAGCAAACAATAGACACCAAAACTGTATAAATATTATTTTCATATCACAGCATTTTTTTAATTTGGCTCAATTTATTTAAGTACTGTAAGTGAAACCAGATACACTTGATGAACTGTTTAGATCACTCATAAAATTTTATAGAAACATGAACAAATGTTTCTATTGCACCGTGCAATTGTACTAGCTAACTTTTTTAAAAATTTGGCCCAATTCTGCCACATACACTGATAAATGCTCTGTATTTGGCAAAATCCTACATTAAATTCCACATGAAAGGTTCAATCCTAATTGAAAACAGTGTTAAATATTAGAAAAAAAATGGGGAAAAGAGCAATTTTCTGATACTAGTTTGACACCATCATATTATGTTAGGAGTTGTTTTGCCTGTAGAAGATAAACTTATAGCAATACTTCTGAAAAGCTCATGAATTACTGTCAGTCTTGGTCTGAAAAAAACAGTATATCAAAGACAACTTTCCTTTCAAGATAAAAAAATTCTTTAATTATTATTTTGAAATTCGGACTTTTTTTATGATTCTCATATATGTCCGTAAAAGCTCTTATTATCAAATATTACACTACTGAATCATATTTTTGAAATTCTTCCAATTTTCATTCCTTATTCTGTGAAGCTAACATTCAGAATTTTCAGAAGTGTTTATAGAAACTAAATATATGTCATTTCAAAACTAATCTTTGTAATGGAACATATAGAATGTAAAATCTAATTTGACTTGTGAAATATATGCTTTCTTCCATTTTCTATAATTTTGACAATACTTTTTATTTCTTTATCATATATAGGTTTTCTCTGGATCGTCACACTGACCTTGACAGGATATTTAACATTCATTCTGGAAACGGGTCCATCTATACCTCTAAGCCACTTGATCGTGAAATATCACAGTGGCACAATCTTAGTGTTATAGCATCTGAGATCAGTAAGCCAATTTGGTTTTTCTTTTTCCTTTCAGTTTTCCTTAGCTTGTAGAGTTACACTTGTGACTTTGTGAGTAAAAAAACCTCCCTTCCTTACTCCCCGCCCCTTTCTACTAGATATTCTGGAAATCAAGCTGTAGGAAGTTAACAATGGCTGTTTCCTCACTGCTTTTTTCCTCACCTGCTTTCATCACTGACCTTTAATGTCCAAGTTATTTCTCAAATGTACCAAATTAAATAATATCACTGGAGTAATTCTGTTTTTTTCCTTTTCTTGGAGGACTGTAACATGATTTTGCTTTTAAAATACCAGAGTTTAGAATGGTAGTCTATGTTTTTGTCTCTATTGTTTTCTTCATTTCCTTAAAAATACTTTCATTATTTCTTCCTATGGTATCTACACCTACAGCTCTTGGAATCAATATATCTTACAAGTTCTGTTCAATTTGATCCTAAACTGTAGCATTTCTTGAACTATTTAAATCATCTCTCTGTAGATATTTTCATGTTAACAGCACAAAGAGAAAAGCAGAGGTCCTCCTAAGCCTGCTACGTTATTGAGATTAGGTCTAATCAATGGACAGAATATATTCTAAGGGACAAAGTTCTGATCTTTGAAATCAGCTACTACTAAAAATCACTTGTTTTCAAAGTCACTTATTTTTTAAGATTAGCTCTAAGTCAGTCAAAAAAAAAAAAGTAAACACTGATCAGCAGTGAAACGTGACTGGCAAGAGCTACACTGTAGAGAACTAAATGGAACATTGTGCCCTGTCGATTAAACATTCTGTAAAAAAACCCCAAAAAACCCAAACAAGCGTAATTTTTTTTTATAGTCTATCTTTTTCTTGTGATGCATTGGCCTGAGCTTGCAATCCTTCAGAGTGCTGTCAAATGTTGTGCAAATACTTTTCAGATTTATATATTGCAAAAACTTTGCAAAACATGCAAAAGGCTATGAAAAACTCTGTCATAAACTTGGCATTTTAAACAATTCAGGATGTCAAAAAGATCCTCATCATACCCTTTAGCAAAGGTCTTATTGATAACAAGGGAATAAAATTCCAGGTGCTCCTAAATGTTTACTGTTTTATTTGAAGCAGAATAAAAGAGGGGAGGGGGTGAATCAGTAATTTGGAATTATCTCTCACTGTTGTTAGTTATGCCATTCCATTAATGTTGCAAAATCATACAGTATTTAGCTACCATCCAGCAGAATTCCAAGAAATAGCTGCACTATTTTACACCCAGGCATTATTTCTTATACTTCGTATGGCAAGTGAGAACAGGGACACTTGTATTCCTGACCTAACCCACAGTAATAAAAGAACACTCTAAATAATAATAGAGTTTTGGCATTTGGCAAGGGGGAGGTTACTATTTTTAAACTGATGTCTGAAAATCTACTTTCATATTTTTTAAGGACATTTAAACATATAAACTCTTATTTTAATAAATTCTGTAGCAGATTCTTTTAGGGGGTTAATTTCATCTGTTTTGTTGGAATTTCTTTAGGCACAAGAGAGGAAAGTCAGGCTTGAAAGATGTTCAAAATATATATGCATGTCATCAACTAAATTAACTACATCCCAGCGAAACCCAACATAATGCATAAAGTCAATAATATCTTCTCTCTGTAAAATAAACCAGAACACAAATAATTTTAAAATTAAAGATAAAAACCTTACAAAACCTTGAGCCCACCAAATAATCAAATTTGTTATGAGAGTAGTGGTATACTTTAATATACTAAATTTGAATAGATTAATATTTGCAGCCCCTATCTTCATGTAAAATCTTAATTGCTTACTAGATATTAATACTTTATTTACTCTAAACAAATAATTTCCTTATTTTTCAGAAGGCCTGATTCTTACATGTTACCAGTTTGTATGCTAAATATTCACCAGATTCAAACCCAATCTTGCAAGAATAATGTTCAAGAAATTTGGAAGAAAACAGAAAATTCCTAGTAAGAAAATAATCTCATTTTTTTTCTCTCTTCTGCTGTCAGACAACCCCAAAGATACTACTCGTGTTCCTGTCTATGTAAGAATTTTGGATGTTAATGACAATGCTCCACAGTTTGCTGTATTCTACGATACTTTTGTATGTGAAAATGCAAGAGCTGGACAGGTATGCCTCTGATAAACACTACCTACTATCCAGTTTTGCTACAGCATGCAACTGTAGATCATTCTTGCCTGTTGCTCAGGAAAAATCATATCTGAAATAGTTTCTGAAATGTTGAAAATGAAAGTAAAGTAGTTCTGTAGGTGAGGCTTAGAGTGAAATCTCAATATATTACAACAGCATCAGTTTGCGAATTACCACTTTTCTTTACCTAACCTTGTACTACTGTTAAATCCTGACTAGATGTGTCCAAGAGACATGGTCATAATTTACTTTACCATAAATTTCATAAAGTAAAATGCTATATGTAACTACTAAAAAGTTTTAGCTATATTTTCAATAACTCTCAAATAGCAAAATTCAGATATATTTCAATCCACACTGACGGTGATTATAAACAATTACATCTGCTACACTTTTTTTCTTTTTTTTAATTGTTAGATTTATCTTTCATTATCATACCAAAAACTTCTGAAAAGGAAAAGAAAAAACAACCATACATTTTTAAACTGGTAGCATAATATTTTGGTTTGCCTCTTAGAGTCTATACAATGTGTACTTCGATTTAAGTGAAATGACTGCGCTACTTAATATCTAATTCCTAATAGACAACTGTTTATTAGAACTGTTAAAAAAATGTTTTCCTATTACATTAGAACACAATCATCCAATAATAAAGCCTTTAAAACTGTAGCAGTAATAGCTCAGTACAACCCCTTCAGTACCTTTGAATAGAATGTGGGAGAAGTGCCAGCTTGTCTTAAGTGTTTGAGTCTCACAGGTATGGCATTCAGGTTGTATTACAAATTTTACATTCGGGTTGCCTTTCTTCATTCCAAAATGACACCAGTTGGAAATAAGAACAAAAGATTTAAGGCCCAAATCTATAATGCATAAAATATCTAAAGGTACTGAGCAAGGGCATTTGTCTGGTTTGACAGTTGTAAGAGAATTCAAGCTGTTAGATAAAGGGAAATCAGTGGCTAAAAATGTAGAATTTTTGACAGTTGTAGTTTCTTCTATAAATACTAAAATAATGTTTTAATAATTTTCAATATGACATAAGCGTTAAGAATTGGAAAACAAGAACATTGAATTTTCCTGTTCCAGTTTCACCCAAAAAAATCCTAGGTTAAAAAAAAAAAGTCTAAATGCATTAATCCATAAATTTTACTTACCTGAGGTTCCAGAATTTGTTATATACAGGATACTAATAATGGAGGGTACAGAAAATGTTAGTAGAACAGTTATGTTCCACATAAATGTATGTTGAGGAACTCTGTTTGTTCTCCACTATCTAGATTATTGAAGTCAGTATAATTTAAAAGTAAATAGAAAAGGTATTTCTACATTCCATTGTTTTTCTGTTTACATTCAGAACAGGCTGTCAGTTAAAAAGTTGAATAAAATAACACTAATCATTTATGACTGATAAATGAGAAGCTAAATAAGTGTATGCACCCGCAAATGTTTATTTAAATTGTTATAGAGCTCAATAGTGTCTTTTTATCAGAAAAAAACCCCTGCCAAATTTACTAAAATGATCATTAATATAAACATTTCTTATGAAATCTGAATTGCGAATGACGGCTTAAAGAAAGCAATTCACAGGAAGAGAAAAATGCAATGCTGGATAACATGAATAATCTATTTGAATGTAATTATATTCTTCTTGTTTTCTGGTAGATCATAAATAAGACTTGTTATTTTCAAATTCAGTCTGTCCTGAGAGACCGAATCTAATCAATCCCAACTGAACATGGTTCTCTAAGCTTGATTCTTCCCACATTTATACTATCTTTCTTCCCTTTCAGGTTTCTGTAATTACTTTTGATCCATGATCAAATTTGTATCTTCCATTAGATCACTGAAAATAATGATGCTTCATCAGTCACAAATTTTGTGGTATTCATTTAAATATTTCCTATCTACAAAAGAAAGACATTTTAATCAATATTATAGCTTCCCATTTACTTAATTTATAAAGAAGCCTAAATAATATATATATACATACTTACACATATAGACCCACACACTATATATAATACCTATAGATGTGCATGTATATACATATATATATACATACATACAAATATATAGCAAGAGAGAAATGTGACTTTGTAGACTGAATGACTCAAAGGGCCTGTGATGTTTTCCTGCTTGCTACTACTGCTGATGTCAGATTGTACCATGACCTTACAAACAATGTGAATATCCTATCTCAAAAAACTCAAGCAGTACCTCTGGCAGAATGCTATTTTGGTGGTTGCTGCTCTTTTGACCCTCTGAAAATGAGGACAGTCTTAGTGTGATGGCATAAAGAGGACACAGGCATTCATGTGAGCTGTACAAAGCTGACTCAGTAGGAGTTCAGGGAAAGAAAGCAGCGACGTGCTCAGACTGCTGCAACTCCGTAACCAAAGAAGTTCAGCTGTCCTCCGGCCCCAGGTGAGAAGAGCCAGGAGCTGGGCATCTGGACAGATGGAATCCCACTGGTTTTTGTCAGCTCCCAGCTGTCACACGTCTGGCAGCTCAGCAGCCAGCCTCCAAAGATCCTCTAGTGTAAAAGATAAGAAGCAGTGTAGAAAGCAGAAGTCAGTCCTGCTTTAGAGAGATTTTGCATGGAAGCTGAGTATGATTTTTCTATATATTTTTTTTCCCTATAGCAATGGTCAGAAGAGATGCCCTTCTTCTCTCTTTGCAAATGATCTGCCAAAAGAAAAGAAGGCAGGAGCTGACCTTGGACAGCTTCCAGGTGCCCACCCAGGCACTTCCTCCCTCCTCAACAGTACAGGGGGAGAAAATATGAAAAAGGAAATGGTTTGAAACAGAGACAGACAGCAATTTCCATCACTGGCAAAACAGATTCGACTTGGGGAAAATTAATATACCGTCAGTTAAAAATAGGGTAGGGTGGTGAAAAACAAATACAAAAGAATACAAAAAGAAAAGACACTTTCCCTTCATCCCACTTTCTTCCCAGGTTCACTTTCACCCCTTCACTACTGACTCATCTACCTTCTCTTCTCTGACACTCCTTCCTCCTCATTCTTTTTCCTGTTCCAGTGTGAGTATTTCTCGTTGATTGCAGTCTTTCAGGATAAATCTCCTGCAGCATGGGGTCACCTCCAGGTCTGCAGGGAAACACCTATCCCACCGGGATCTCTCCCAGAGAGAGATCTGGGGTCTCCCCTCCCCTCCTCTCCTCCTCCCGCTCTGCCCTCGGGGCTCGCAGGGCTGTTTCTCACCCGGTTCCCCTCCCTCAGCCCTGGCTGTCGGGCAGCATTTTGCCCTCTCTTGCCCAGGCTTTCCCCGGGGCTCTCTCCCTCCCACCCATGGGGGCCGCACCAGCAGACTGCCAGCACAGGGGGCACCAGCACCTGACACAACTATATTGTGATGTTTAAATGGGAAACTACTTACTTTTCTTCCATTTCCCTTTAGCCATTCACCGTCTTCTACTCTGGGTCATTGTAACTCCCCGTGTGTGTATGGGAGGGTTACATACCTAAAATACACCAAACCACATACAGTATTGTGTTAGTAGACCCATACCAACAAGGGTGCCTAGTGGTGTTCTGGTCCTTTGCGGTCTTTTCTGAAGGACTACCTCCATGAACCAGAGGTAGGAGTAGGTAAACAACATGGCTCTCTGCAGCTTTCAAACCCCTCAACAATAGTGAAGAAAGATGTATTTCCATCTGTTTGGGTCTCCAAGCACACTTGTTACAATCTTGCTATTATTAGCCTTCATTTTGCTAAATCTATATGCGCCCACTCTTCTTTTCACATGTTCCTTTGTTATATAAAGAGGTCTAGCTCATAATGAGTTCTCTTTCAGAGACCTTTTAAAATATAAATGATTTATTCTTTTTTCCTATAACTTAATTCAACAAAGATTATATAAACACACTAGGTTTCTTGAATTAATTCTTTTTATGTTGCTCCTCTTCATATCAACTCATCTGACCCATATAACAATCTTCATCAGGGATGTTTTTCTCACTAAAACCTTGCTTAAACATGGCTTTTGGTATCTTTATATTTCCAGAAATTTCCTTGTTATATTCACCAGGTGTCTTTCTAAAAATGTTTGCAAAACTAAATTCCTTGTGGTTTCATTTTCTAGCATTCAATTTTCCCTTCTTATTTTTAGATGGTTTTATAGAACTTTCTTATATCCTTCAATCTTGAAGCCTTTTTTTATCTGTGTTTATTGCATCTCCCTCTTTTCTTTTGACATACTACAATTTGTGGTCAATTTACTTGAAATTTTTTTTCCAGGTCCCCTGATTCATTCTTACCATAGTTTTTTCAGTATATTTCCATAGATCTGATATCTTCCAGTGGTTTTACTAGTATCAGAATTTTCCTTTTGCTTTACTTTTTTCAAAAACTCTCAAAGTTTTACTTTTCTTACTCTGGCAAGAGAAAGTTTTTGAACTGCAAATTGATATACAGTTTCTAAAGAGTTCTGCTTTTTTTTTTTTTCCTTAATAGCACATTGTCTGTTCTGTTCTTTGTGCTGCATTTAAAAGCAAATATATAATGTATTTAAAAAAAAAAAAAAGTTTACTTAAACAGTTGATAGAACTGATGCTCAAAGATAACCTAACAAGCAGAAAGATGAACTTTGTTGGAATAAGCAGGCTATACAGAAAACTTGTTTCCACTTTGTAATCAGTTTTTTAGCGGCTAACAACCCTCGTGACTACTTAATTTCCTGACTGTTATCAAACAGTCCTTGGCTTTCCTGCAGCTACTGCTTTGCAGCATTGATAGCAAGAAGAAGCAACTTACCGTGGGTGTAACAGGGGTTTCCCATGGTTGACAGGTCTAAGAGGAAAAAACGGTGTTTGAAACCACATGTAAAACAGGATATATCACATTAAAAAAGCAACCAATATTATCAGGAAATAATTTGCAAACTGTGCAATATAATGCTTTCAATTCTACATACTCTTTTTAAACTACGAGTATGAACACTTAGCAAATCAGTTTATTTTCATCAGCCTAACACCAAAAACTGACTGTATTCATGGTCTCTAGTCAAGAAGTAAAAGGGACTAGTGTTTTCTTGATTTAATTTTGTTGATATCTCTCAAGATTTATAGGCTAAGTACTCACATAATTAAAATATTCAAATAATTAAATAACTACTCAAATAATTAAAATATTCATTCTTGAAAAATAAACAATATTCTATTCTTGGATTATCAGTTTTGTTCATTTTATAAGGTATTGTATATCATGTATGAAAATAGATTTAGAGAAAGGCAAAATGGCAGTTGAGAAAGCAAGGAAGGTGCTACATTAAAAGAAATACGATCCTTGCCTCATGAAGAAATTTATTGCTGTTTTCTGGATGGACGATAGAGAAGTTGGGAGTTAGTCATGCATTTGTTAAGGCAAACAGGAGTACATTGCAGTTGTTGATATTAAAGATGATCAGACCTGACAAAAGCTGTGATATGAAGAGAAATGGCTGTATTTGAAAGAATTGGAAGAGGAAAAACAAACAGGGTTTAACGAGTATGCCACAGGGAATGAGTAGTGTTAAAAATTAGATATAATTCCATGGTTGAAAAATCAGTGCAATTTAAAATGATGGATAAGAAGTGAAGAAGAAAAATGACCTAGACTAAAGATTAATCTATTTTTGGAAGTTAAACTTAAGAACATAACTGAACATTCAAGCATGCATGCACAAAAATCCATCCATAAGTTCATTTTTTATTGCTGTAATATAAAAAAAGTCCCAGTCTGAAATTAAGCAATAAATATGCCAAAATGTAATTTGTTTGGGAAATAATATTTTTCCTCTCTTAGATATAGAAACTTCAGTGAAAAATGCCCCACATTCACTCACTTGACAGATAAACAAATGCTGATAAAGGGCTTGCCATTACTTTCCCAAAAATACCCACAATTTTTTGTAGGCATTGGAGAAAACACTCAGCGGAAGTATTGAACTGACCTGATGTAGCTTACTCTGAGAATTGTGACACCTAATTCTCATCCCACTCTGAGGTGGTGCATCTCCAGAATATGCTATGTTTTATAAGAGTTGAAATATAATCTAACTGGCATTTTTCATCTCAGGAATCATATTGGTGTGTTTTGTTATAATAATAAATAGAAAAATCATGTTTAGAAACAAATGTTTTAATTTTGAAATTTAATTTGAAACTTTAACTTCCCTATCAGAAATATGTGTTTGATAGAACACCTTTTCTATCACAAAACCAAAAAACTTCCTGCGAATTACTGTCCTAGGTTCTGATTTGAATTTAAAATGATGAATCAGAGATGAAGAATAAAAACTACTTAGGCTACAGCTGAAACTATTTTTAGCAAGTTTTGTCCACATGTGGCTACAAAAATATAGGCGTACATGTACTACTAAATATGTTCTTGTGGGAAAAACTTATATAGTACACTTTTTTGATATTTGTTCAGTTACTATATTGTTAAATCAATGTGTCTGAATATTGTTATTTTAACATTTTTAATCTTCTTTGATGAGACAGCTTTATCAAAAATCTAGATGTATGTGGGGTTTTTTTGTTGTTTGTTTGCTCGCTTTTTTTCCTACAGCTTATTCAAACCATAAGTGCAGTAGACAAAGATGACCCTCTCGGTGGACAAAAATTTTTCTTCAGTTTAGCTGCCGTTAACCCTAACTTCACTGTTCAGGATAATGAAGGTAATATTCATGCCTGTTTCAAGGAAGGAGTTTTATCTTTGCTGTCTCACTACATTCCTGAAATGTATTTGCTTTTGATGTCTATCAGTTGGTAGAGAAGCTGTGAAGATTGCTGCTAGCAAGAAAAGTACTTTACCTGAATGTGTGAGGTTTAGGACTTCTACATTTTTATCTGTTTAAGGGAGGCAAAAACGTGATAAAACAAATTATAAAAAAAAATCAGTATAAGTGTTGTCTTGGGGTGAAAGAGACATGAAATGCATGACTAAAGGAGAAAAAAAAAAAGCTTTCAAAAATGCTGGCAAGTTGAGATTTTTCACTTAGCCTTCTGTCACATAATTCTGATTCCCTTGGCCTTCTCTTTTACTTCTTTTTGACCATTAATGTAAATAATGATTTTGAAAGCATAGCCACTTTGGCTTTTCTTTTGATCCTTTGTCAATCTGTCTTTATCAGAGAAAATTTTCAGAAGCTTCTGTTGGGAAAGGAGGACTATGCATTTTGGCCTTCTTTATAAGTATGACTAATTGAGAGGACTCTAGATTACAGAAGAAATAAATCAAGAGGAACATGGTATCAGTCTTCAAAAGTGTTGCAGGCATAAAGGCAATGGGAATAATCCTGATGATTTCAGGAAGTAATAGGCTGCAAACAACAGCAGAAAAAAAGAATTCTAACACTAGGGAAGTGGAGACTTGAAATCAAATACTTTGGGTATCTTATAAAATCCCCAGTAGGAGAGGTATTTAAAGATCCATCAGATGCATAATTTTTGATGTTCAGTGAAAAAAAATAGCATAAAAATACATAAAACCAATGGAGGGAAGCAATAAAGGAAAACTTTGTCTTTCACATCTTGAAGTCAATGAAAAATTTAATATTTTAAACAAATATTATATCCTGGTGACTAGATCCTGAGTGCAGATAGGTATAGATCTTGATCTTTATTTGCTATCTGCAATGATTTTCTTCCTTTTTGCACATGGGTTCTTTTCATTCAGCCTGAAGTTGGCTGTCAAGATAGCTAACCACTGAGCTGAAGCAATCAAAAAATACAATGAAAATTAAATTTTCCTTTTAGTGGAGACTAAACATTTATTTTCTCTCTTTTGGACTAAAAATTTAACAACTCTGGTGTTGGCTGACACTCTTGTGTTGTGGCTCTAACAATAGAAGAAGTAGTCTCCCTGTTATTCATTCCTTCTCTTCCTTTCCTTCCCTCTGGATGCTCAGTGAACAGCTTTTGATGCTGAAGTATACTGCACAAAACTAAGATTTGTCTGCTACAGATACAGTTTAGTAAGTTCACTTCTCAAAAATGTGCGGGTAAATCTATTGTCTTTTACATTTTCTGAATTACTAAGACAATTTCTATTAAAAAAAATCTACTTCATGTGCTAAGGTACATAATTTATGGTTCTACAGTGTGTTGAAAGTGTTTTGGTGTAGCAAATCTTATTCTGAGTTGACAGATAGCATTCTCATGGATGTTGTCACAGATGATCCATAGAAAGAATCTTTCAGAGCAGAGTGCTTGTTGAACTGTGTGAAGTGGAAGGTTACTTTTTCTCAGTTGGCCGTTGCATTTCAGGGCTTCAGCCCTGAACTATAACTATGTCACGCACCACATGCATTAATCTATAAAACATTTTAAGCTTTGAGAAATCCTCTTTTCAAATCACATGCAAAAGTGATGCAGAGGCACAGACACGCAGGCCAGATGTACCTAAAAAATTATAAATAGCTTTCTGATCAAATGGGAATGTTGTTAGAAAAAGAGAGCTATCACCATGTTATCAGGAACTATTTCAAAGTGTAACTGCTGAGGTAAAATATGGTGGATTGCATCTACTATAAATTATATGTTTTATGTTCACATAGTCTACAACAATATATTTTAATCAATCTAGATAACACTGCCAGAATTTTGACAAGACGGAATGGCTTTAGTCGACATGAAATAAGTACTTACCTTCTACCAGTGGTGATATCGGACAACGACTACCCGATCCAGAGCAGCACGGGCACGCTGACCATTCGAGTGTGTGCCTGCGACAGCCGGGGGAACATGCAGTCCTGCAGTGCTGAGGCCTTGCTCCTCCCTGCTGGCCTCAGCACAGGGGCACTGGTTGCCATTCTCCTCTGCATCATTATCCTGCTAGGTAAGAAAAGAAATGCATCTTCCCCCACCCAGGAAGAAATATTTCAGGCCTGATTCATTTTACAAAGCTATGCAGGTTGATAAAATCAATGCTCATGGATTTTGCAAGAAGAATTTAGCTACAACTTGAAATGAAAAGAAAAAGAACCAAAAGCAAACTCTGTTTTTCTGTTAATTGGACACTGTAAATAAGAATTCAAGTCTCAGACTGTTAAAACTATCAGTGTGCAAACAGAAGCTCATTTATGTTCTTTTGTTAAGTTGATCAAAAAAAGAAATATCAGAGGGGAGGAATAGTATAATCAAAAACTGCTTTCATGTCTTTCATTTGAAATTTTTCTTGAGGAAATGTCTCTATTTAATAAACTATCTAAAGTCAACATACAGTATATATTTCACACATAATAAGACAGTAAATTGTATTCTTTTATATTAAAGCACTGTCTATCTATAGGTTTCTGTGCTGTAATTAAAAAAACCCTCTATTTTGTGGTTTTCAGAATATCACTTAATGACCTATAATTCACCTCAAACACAGTTTTTAACAGTGTACTTTGAGCTTGAAAAAGGGAAAATATCTTCAGAATAGGCCTGGTTTATTTAAAGCACATTACAGTTACAGAAGGCGCATGCAGACAAGCTTTCGGTCCTGTAAAGCAGAGCACACAATTGGTGTGCAAAATAGCACTTTTTGATATAGACCTTACTGTGCTACCATAATACGGATAGAGGTGTTTATCCAGTTATCAGACAGAAATGAGTTGCTGAAATGTAGCTGAAACATAGTTCTTGTACCTGGTGAATTTACTGCTAAGAAATTGTTAAATAGAAATCTTTACCCATTCTTTGTTTCTCTCTTTAAGTTATAGTGGTGCTATTTGCTGCTCTAAAGAGGCAACGAAAGAAGGAGCCTTTGATCCTCTCTAAAGAGGACATCAGAGACAACATTGTGAGTTATAATGATGAAGGCGGTGGAGAGGAAGACACCCAAGCCTTTGATATTGGCACACTGAGGAATCCTGCAGCTATTGAAGATAAGAAGCTTCGACGAGACATTATCCCTGAAACATTATTTGTACCACGCAGGACTCCTTCGGCACCAGACAACACGGATGTCCGAGATTTCATTAACCAAAGGCTAAAAGAGCATGACACTGATCCTTCCGCACCGCCGTATGACTCGCTTGCAACCTATGCCTATGAAGGAAACGATTCAATAGCTGAATCTTTGAGCTCCTTGGAGTCAGGTACTACTGAAGGAGACCAAAACTATGATTACCTCCGAGAATGGGGCCCTCGGTTTAATAAGCTAGCTGAGATGTACGGTGGAGGAGAAAGTGACAAAGACGCTTCTTAACCTACAGTAGCTTCATTTTTTTTTCCTTTGAGTGGAAGTAATTTTACAGACACCTTCTGCACTCAACAGTATTTAACATTCAGGAAATTTTTCCTGCCACTCAGCACAATGGTTTCCTTTTAAAATTTGTTTTAAACTTGTACATTAATGTCATTCATTCTTTCTAGTAGGATGCCACTTGGAATACATACAGCATTTTATTTAATCAACTTCCAAGAACCAAAGCTATGGAAATTCAGTGTTGTCCATTTTAGTAAGTAAAATAAACAATATCTTACCTTCAGAAATTTGAACAGGGTGATAATCCCTTAAGCAACCTCATGTACAAGCCGCTTCTGTTAGGTACATGTCCTATCCCTGCAAGTGCAGCTTTTAAGATGGCAAAGAAGAAAAAATCCAATATGTCCTGTTCTGTACATTAAAATAAAACAAAATGTACACGTGGTGTTAATAAGTGTAATATGCAGCTGGTTTAAAAAAAAAGTTTGTGCAACTTCATTTCATCAAATTCTATCTGCCAATGTTTTATATTTATATTTTTGTATTTATTTTTAAAAAATAAACCAGTTTTTACAACTATGTTGCTGCTTGCCTGCCTGTTCTGGCCATGAATTTCAAGCTTGAAGAGAACATGGAATTTCTCCGATAACAGCAAAGCCAACTGCTCGTACTTGTGTGCTGCAGTATTCACCATACATACCACACAGTCTGAAGTGCTTGTATTCACTGAGAGAGGATCAAGTTATAGACTTGTTTGTTTGCTCAAAAGCGCTACTTCTTGCAGTTAATGTTTAAGAGAATTTTTTTTTTTATTTTTGCACTCAACTAATCGTATTCTAGACTAGAAGGATGAATCACTGTTTTGTCGCGACTTGAATTGCCTTATTTTAAAAACATGCTTGCACAACTAATCTATCCAGATAGATAAAATTAGTTTCAAAATCTCAATTTATTTATTCTATGGTTCACCATTTTGAATCATAATTGCATCATTAGAGATGGTCTGTAACTGCAATGGGTAAAGTGTAAAAATATATTTAAATAATCATTTTTAAGCTCCATTTTTCCAAAGACAAATCATTTGATGACAAACCACTGCGTGTTGTATTATAACCACCTGAGATAACCTAATCTCCTTTAAAGCTGTCAATCTGAAGACTGGGAAACTGTCAGTAAAACTAACACAGCCCCCACTCAATTTACTGAGATTTAGGATATTTTGGAAAAGTCTAGTAAAAAGAAACCTCATGAGCCAACTGTAACCAAAATTATACTTTAGTTATCACAAAACTAAGGAGGTATCCAAAAACATTTTAAAATGTCTCTTTTCTCTTTTTTCTTTCAATTTTTTGGTTACATAAATTGTATACTAAACAAACACTGCAATTTTGAAAGATTGCTGAGATTAAATAATTTCAGAGCAAAAGCAGGATGTCATAAGGTCTGTATTAGTTACTGTGGGAGAAACACATTTGAAGGATAATCCCTCCTCTGTTTCTCTTTACTTACTGGCTTAAAAAACAAGATATATTGTAAATATATTAGTCCTTTGAAAAGTGGAATGCTTCATTCTCATTTGGTTGGATATTTCAGTCTCCTTAATGGACTGATTAAACCCAATGAAGTTGAAAGCCAAATGCAGTATCATTATGCAAGCTATTTTGGTGCAATGGAGATCAAATTTTTATTGACTTGATATCAAGTTAAGCTATTTGATCTATTAAGAAATTGTGAATATAATGGATTTTTCCTCATTTCACTCAATAATATTTTCATTAACTAAGTATTTTTTATATTTCTTACTAGAAAATTATTCTGAAAATATGAAGAAACACCGTACGTGCTCGGCATGACAAAGCTTTGCAGAAGTCTTACAGGTGATACAAACGGTTGATCTTCTTAATAATTATGTAGTGAATGGGACCTAATTTTTTTTGCTTTCAAATCTCCATTACTCCTTCAATAACATGTAAGAGGAAGAAATAAACAAAGAATATTCGTCCATTAAAATCATAAATAGACAAAAGACACTATTTCAAAACTATTTTCTATCTACAGCAACATTGAGATCAGTGACACCCTAAGTGTTTAACCGAGTATGTAGTAGGACAGAAAATAAAATAGACTGTAAAGCAGCTGGGTTTTTACCTCTTTACTGAAACCAAAACTTTGCTTAAATAGGTCCAGACAACACTTTCAGATATAACTCTGTAAAAATCTCTGTTTTGTTTACAGAAAGAAAAAACAAATGCACGCAGCTCCCTCGTTCTTCATACTTATCAGCAAATGTCAAATAAGACTCTATTATTTTGATTTGCTTTACAGTACTAATTTCCAAATAAAAACTACATAGAAATTTTTGTCTACCACTATGTTTACGGAAGTTATTTTATAACTGTTCAGCAGAATCTGAATCACATTGTGAAAGTATAAACAATATATAAACATAGCCGTAACTTTATTATATAAATAGTATAAGTGAAAATTTCTTTTACTTGTTGCCATATCCTTGGAGATTTATTCTCCAGCACATTTTAGGAAAAGCTAAACCCCAAATTTCATTTCAGCACTATAGATGTTACTCTGCATGTAGAATTTCACCGTACAAATAGATATACCATTTTACTGCACAATACTTCAACATAGTGAAAGTGTGCATAAGAACATGAAGTCATCTGTGCAGACAAATCATTAGACAGTCATAATTCATTGTCATATCTGATTTATTTTGGGACCTGTATCACTTGAGCAACTGATTCTGGTCCTTAATATTCCATGCAGTAACAGAATAGTCCACAATGTTCTCCAAGGTCTAATACACCATGGATGAGTCACAACATCTTAGTCAAGTGTAAGGCCATATAGGAAAAGATAAATGCCATGAGTATCATATGTCATGAAAAGGGAAAAGAAAGCAATCAAGGGCACTATCACAATGGCTTCTTACGGTGTCAGAATAGTGAGGAATTGGAAAGTGAAACTCCTAGACAGTTTAAAATGGAGAAAATATAAAACAGGATGCTTGCTTCCCAAGTAGCACCTCCTCAGCCTAGCCACATAAGATTGTATGAAAATTTACAAAGCATAACAACATGTAGTAAACAAGATCCCGATATTGTTTACTCTGAATGAATTTTCTATATGTTCTTAAGACAAAAATGTCACAGGACCACAGAAAAGAAAGAAAATACCTTAATATTGCATTTCAGGTGGAACTTACAAATTACTTACAAAGCAGACCTTCTCAATGTTTAAAAATTCAGAATTGTATCAAAACTACTCCAGCCACTGGACCCCCAGGAGACAGTGAATTCTTAGAGTTTGTTGCAAGAAAAATTTTTTTTTTTAAATGGATTTTATGGAGGCAGATGTGTACAAGATCCTATGTTAAAAACAACAATGAAAAAGGTAGTATTTCATAGGGCCTTCAGGGAAAAGGTTGATAGTAGGAACTGTCTGAGCAGAGTAAAAAACCCAAGAGAATAAAACAAGCCCCTAAACCAACAAAATCCTCACACTGCACATGGTCAGGTCAATATTCACCAGCTGCCAGATCAGTATATGCAGATCTTTTTCACTCTTTCACTCTTATAAGGTATCTCATTTTCGCAATTTGTCCTTCAATCATATGTAATACTATTCCCAGGCCAAACTATTTATCAATTACATTACTGTCTGTCAAGAGTTTACGCCTCATTCCTCTCACTCATTGTCCAGTGTGACTTTGTTGCCTTTGAATCAGAGGTTCTTAAAATGATTTTTTAAAATTCTTCTTATGCTACATGTCACACAAAGTTGAAAGAAAGAGAACCAAATTTGCTACATTATTCTCCTTCAACCCTCTTCTTATAATTTGATTCTACTGGGTTAACTACAAAAACACTTGTTACTGGCTACAGAGCTGCTTGTTATGCTAATCGCAGAATCACAGAATATTCTGAGTTGGAAGGGTCCCACAAAGACCATCATGAATGATGGAGAAAATTAAATCCAGTCATTGCTCTGAGTTGCTTCAGACTGTTTAGTCCTTATTCATCAGAAATAAAAATTTTGATAGTGTTCCTCTAGGTTTATCTAACATTTGGGAAAAAGTAAATACTCTCTTTTGGTACATCATTAAATACTGAAAAGAAAAATCAACTAACCTTTTAGGAAGCTACTTAGTAAAATACATTTAATATAGGAATATCAACAATAGAGTTTAGGTTTCCTTACTTTTTGTCAAATAAGTGAACTAGAAATCTGACAATAAAAGTTACCTGAAGCTTTCAAACACTATTACTTGAACAGCACAGAAATCATCCAGCAGTAATCTGTTCACAGCAAGATGCGAAAGATGCTAAAACAATTTCATTTATTCATAACAGTGTTATCTATTATGTCCAAAACCATTACGTAAATAGCAAACATAAAGAGGTAATAGCAAATATAAGGAGACGTGAATACAATTTTTTGGGGGAACAAAATATCCTAGGTTTCTGTATTGTCTCTCCAGTTTTTCAGAGGCTTATTTAAATTCTACACTAATACAATTAAACTGACTGAAAAGTCATTTCTACATGACAGAAGATGTAAAATCCAGAAATAACAACATCAGAATTCATAAATACAATAAGCTGGCCAGACTTTTTTAAAATTCTTTTGTTTTTTCTTCTTCACAGCTATTGTTGTTTTTATTGTAAAGGAATATAATCAACCATGAGATCAAAATGACAGTTTTTAAATTAACATTTTTCTCAATAAGAGTTTCTTTAAAAAAAAAAAAAAAAAATTAACTTTTGAGAAAATTCATTGTCAACCTTAGTGAACAATGAAAATTTAAAATCTATTTGAAAAGAAATATGACATAGGCCATCTTTGATTTTTGACTACAAACCAGAGATCATTTATATTTTGAGCTTATACCTAGAAAAATAGTTCTGTACATTTCCATTAACATTTTCAAAACAATATTTTGATTATTGATTAAGAATTGGAAGGAAAGCATTTTCTAAATACATTTGCACCCGTGTTTAGGTACCGCGTGTGGAAACTTTGGGCAAAACTTTTTGAGGGAAGCAGAACAAATTCTAATTTATTATATTCACTAAAAAAACAGAGGGAAGTCAGCAGTTAAATCTAGAAAGTACCCTTTATGTTCCAAACAGGTGATAGGTTATAGGATGACAAAGTAACTTGACTTCCAGCTCTACAGTCACAGAAAGTGCAGCAATTAAAAGAAATCAATTAATCAGTAATGCCTGAAAAGTTTTGGAAGCCATAACACTGTTGACAAACTTTAATTTACAGAGGAACATTGTTGTATTTTATAAAGGTGCATAAAGAATACCTCCATCATAATGCACATCTCTATTATGTAACTCCCCACATGAATTTCATAATGGTAAACAATTACAGAAGTACTGAATTTTTGTAATTTTGGCTGGTTTCTGGATAGTGTGGTAATCTGCTTGTTCACAAGGACAGAAAGGCAGAAGATCTGACCACTTACATTTACATGCCATGAATTAAGACAGTCATAACTTTTACATATAGAGGAGGGTGTTTCAGATTTAATAGTCTGTTTAGCTTTCCCAAAGATGTTTGACAAGGTCTGTCATCAACACTCCTAAAGAAATTAGGCTGAAAAGTCTTCTCCTCAATAAAATACAGAAAATCAAATAGAGTAGATATTCAATGGTCCTAGAAGAGGAAGGACAGAAGTGGAATTCTTCATGATCTGATCTTCTGATCAGGAAAAGGAGATGACTAATGGGGTAAGACAGCTTATTTAAGATTGCTATTAGTTAATAAAAAGGCCATTCAAAAGAATGTGAAGAGATGGTGTGATGCGACAGAGTTATTCACAAATGAGATCTTGTATTCATAATAGCTAATTTTGTGAAAACCTTGCCTCAGAATTAAGCAAATAAAGGAAATAATATATTAAGAATTATTAGAAAGAATAAAAAAATCCTATGCTACTGACTATGCCCTTATATAGAAGGTTTTATTGCTGTCATTAGCATATTCTCCCCCAGACAAGATATTCTCCATCCAGGAAAGATAAAGAGGAAAAGGGATGATCAAAATGAGAAAATGGTTTCTTTATAAGGAACAATAAGGCAGACTAGCATTCTCCAGCTGACAAGAGATAGATATCTATGAAAACAAGGATGAGATGTAGGATCTACTATTCACTGTGCTTTTAATAATAGAAACAGGAATCTTCTAGTAAAAACAAAAAATAGCAGGTTCAAAAAGAAGAAAAAGAGTTATTTTTCAGATACAAAAGACACTTAAGGTTGTGGAGTTACTTTCTGCAAGATTTTATAGATGCTAATTGCTTAAATACATTACAAAATTTTTGAAAGAAATGTTTCAAAAGCTCATCCATGTAACTTATAATCATAAGAAGCCCTGGACTTTTTTATCGACAGTGATCACAGAAGTAACTTCTATATGTAAGTATCACTACATGCTTACTTTATGCTTACACTTTTCCTAACCACTCACAGCTGGCCACCATCAAAGACAGGCCCAATAAACCTTCTAGTGCAATGATGTTCTCATTTTTATGACATTCCCCCTGCCATCAAAAACAAATCCCACCATATAATTCTCAATGCAAACGGATCAACAATCCTTGACATTCTTTCTATATGTCTGCGACTACTGCTGAACCATCAGGGGATAATTTTCCAGAAAATGTTCTAACAGAAGCAGAAGAGAAGTAGATCGACAACGTGCTAGATGGCATTGATAGAAAAACTCTATTTCACCTGTACTCAGCTAAATTTCCCTTCATTACAGGTGTGTTTTAATATAAGTGGGGTCAAAATACATTTATTCAAAGAAAATATAGTGGGTACATTTTCAAGACATTGCTGGCATAACAGCTAACAAACACTAGATTTAATGTGACTAAATTTAAATTTTCATTGAAAATATTTCACTCTGTATAAAAGTCCATCAAACGCAGTCAAGGATATATAGTTAATTTAGCTGCCATAAACATCACTTTGTTTAGTAACAGAAGTTGGTAAAATTTGTTGGTAACTCAGAGGTTGATGAAAACTATTACTGGAAGGAAACTGTTGTCCGTCTGTCTCTCCTCCAAATTACTCATGTTTGAGAAGCATTGTTTCCTTGCTACTCTTTATCAATTCATTCAAGGCAAAATAGAATCTAAAGAAAATATTATTTCTAACGTTGATATTCTATATATATATATACAGGTATGTATGTGTGTTCTAGATAAACATATGTACACGTGCAAAAAATATATGCATGAAAAGGGAAACAGACATTGCATTCCTATTAACAAGACACACATTTAGAAATGTCACAGTAACCTTTTTAAATGACACTCCCAGCAGAGAAACTTCAGACAACTCCTATGCACAATTACACCAAAGATATATAAACCTTCCTGCATCAACATCTCAGAACAGCGACCTGAACAGCCTTGGTATAAATGAGACTGGAAAACAGAAAAAAAGAAAATCATGAAGGTTTTCTTGTGACCTTTAATT
The DNA here is from genome assembly GCF_036250125.1 of Pseudopipra pipra. Classification (NCBI taxonomy): domain Eukaryota; kingdom Metazoa; phylum Chordata; class Aves; order Passeriformes; family Pipridae; genus Pseudopipra; species Pseudopipra pipra. The sequence continues at coordinate 79,884,457 of NC_087549.1, read as the reverse complement.
ATATCATTTGAAAAACAGTTCTTGTAAAAAAACGGTCCTTTGTAGCTAAGGGCTCAGTCTGGCCTTCTTCCATACTAGTGCACTGCTGAGAGAGAGAAAAAAACCTTCTTTTTTATTGCAAATTTCCTTATATTCCAAATATTATGATAACTCCTACTCTCCCCTATCGTAGTTCATCTTGTTCTATTTTTCTCAGTTACACACCAGCTGGACTTGTTTTGGAAATGGTTTGAGGCTACTGTATAATGACTATTTTGTGTAGAGATTTGCCTCATTTCATATCGAGATTGTCACTGGTAGTGAAAATGCTCCAAAAAACCCCCTTACACTTCCCAGGTAGCAGTTTTCTATTTCTACTTCAACCAGAGAGTCTTTAAATAAAATAAATATTAGTAATCATAACCTATATAGTTTTGAATTTCTGAGCTCCAAGCTTGTGGCAAAACCATCAATCCTTAAGACCGTGAATTCACAGCTACATATCTCAGCTAGAAGGTGTTTTTATCCTTTAGTAGTTATTCTTCAGCTATTATTTTAAAAGAAATATAAATATATCTTTTAGGCCATAAGGATTTTTATGACTAAATTAGTTGCAAACACTCATCTTCTATAGTGCTGAGCACAATAGGCATTCCGGGGAAAAAAAAAAAAAAACAACAACAAAAAACCCCAACAAACAAACAAAACAAAAAAACCAAATCAAAACAAACAAAACAAACAAAAAAACCCACACAAAAACCCAAAGAAAAACCCCAAAAAACAAAACAAACAAAAAACCCCCAAAAAACCAACATTAAAAAAAACACCCAAAAAAAACAAATTAAAAAAAACCACACAAAACCAAAACAAATTATAAAAAAACACAAAAAAACCAAACAAAAAACAAAAAAATTAAAAAACAAACAAAAAAAACAACAAAAAAAACCCCAAACAAATAAAAAAACCACAAAAAACAAACAAAAAACAAAATCAAAATTAAAAAAAAAAACAAAAAACAACAAAAAACCCAAAACAAAACAAATAAAACAAAACCAAAACAAAAATAACAAAAAAACAAACAAAAAACCAAACAACAAAACCAAACAAAAAACAAAACAAAACCAAAAAAACAACCAAAAATAAAAAAAAAAAAAAACAAAAAAACAAACAAAAAACAGAAAAACCGAAAACCCCCCCAAAAAAAAACAAAACAAACAAAAAAACACAAAAAAACCCACAAAACAAAAAAACACAAAAAAACCCACAAAACAAAACAAAACAAAACAACCAAACCAAACCAAAACAAATCAAAAAAAAAACCACAAAAAATCCCCCCAAAAAACAAAAACAAGGACAACAAAAAACCACAAAAAATCCCCCCAAAAAACAAAAAACAAACAAAAAACAAAATAAAAAAAACCCAAAAACCAAAAAAAGCAACAACAAAAAAAACACAAAACAAAACAAATTAAAATAACAAAACAAAAAAAACCCAAAAAACCCAAACAATAAACAAAAACAAAAAACAAAACAAAAACAAAACAAAAACAAAACAAAAACAAACAAAACAAAAAAACAAAATAAAAAACCAAAAAAACCACAAAACCAAAACAAATAATAAAAAACCCACAAAAAACCCAACAACAAAAAAAACCAAAACAAATGAAAAACCCACAAAAAAAGAAACAAAAACAAAATCAAAATTAAAAAAAACACACAAAAAAACCAACAAAAAACCCCAAAACAAAACAAATAATAATAATAAAAAAAACCAAATAAACAAAACAAAAAACAAAACCAACAAAAAACCCCAAAACAAAACAAACAAAAAAACAACAAAAAAACCCCTAAAAAACCAAACAAAAAAAAACAAAACAACCCCCCCAAAAAAACAACAAAAAACCAAAACAAAACCAAAAAATACAAACTAAAACAAAACAAAAAAACCCACAAAAAAACCAAAAAAACCCACAAAAAACCAAACAAAAAACAAAAACGACAACAAAAAAACCCACAAAAAGTCCCAAAAAACCAAAAAAAAAAACCAGCAAAAAACAAACGAGAAAAATAGACACCCAAACAAAACAAACAGAAAAGCAAAAACAAAATCCCAAACAAAACAAAACAATCAAAAAACCCAAAAAACCCCAAACCAAACAAAAAACCAAACAAAAAATAAAACCCCCAAAAAATAAATCAAGCAAACAAAAAAAACCCCAAAAAAACCAAACAAAAAACAACAACAACAACAAAAAACAAAACAAAAAAACACACAAAACCCCAAACAAAAATCACAAAAAACAAAACAAACAAAAAACCCCAAACCAAACAAAAAAACCAACAAAAAATAAAAACCCCAAAAAATAAATCAAGCAAACAAAAAAAAACCAAAAAAAAACCAAACAAAAAACAACAACAACAACAAAAAACAAAACAAACAAAAAACACACAAAAACCCAAACAAAAATCACAAAAAACAAAACAAACAAAAAAACCCCAAAAAACCAACAAAAAAAAAACACAACACAAAACAAATAAAAAAAAACCAAAAAGCCGCAAAAAAAGCAAATAAAAAAATAAAAAAAAACCAAAACAAAAAATAAAATAAAAAAACCCGAACAACAACAAAAAAACAAAACAAATAAAAAACTCACAAAAACCCAAACAAAAACCAAAATCAAAATAAAAAAAACCCACAAAAAACCAAACAAAAAACCCCCAAAACAAAACAAATTAAAAAAAACAAAACAAAAACCCCCCCAAAAAAACAAAAAAACCCAAAAAACAAAACAAAAAAACCCCAAAAAACTAAAACCAATAAAAAACCCAAAACAAAACAAAAAAACCCAAAACAAAACAAAACAAAAAAACAAAGCAAAAAAACAAACAAAAAACAAAAACGACAACAAAAAAAACCACAAAAAACCAAACAAAAAACAAAAACAACAACAACAAAAAACCAAAAAATCCCAAAAAAACAAAAAACAAACAAAAAACACACAAGAAAACAAAAAACCAAACAAAACAAACAAAAAAGCAAAAGCAAAAACCCAAACAAAACAAAACAAACAAAAAAAACCAAAAACAAAAACCCCAAACCAAACAAAAAACAAACAAAAATAAAAAAAAACTAAACAAACAAAAAACCGAAAAACCACAATCAAACAAAAAACAACAACAACAACAAAACAAACAAAAAAACAACAAAAAACCAAAAATCAAAACAAACAAAAAGACCAAAAAAGCCGACAAACAAAAAACGAACAAAAAACCACAAACACAAAACCAACCAAACAAAACAAACAAACAAAAAGAAAAACAAACAAAAACAAACAAACAAAACAAAACACAAAACCCTGAAAAAACAAACCAAACCAAAAACCCCAAAACAAAACAAACAAAAAACCAAAGAAAGCATAATACTTGATAGTCCACCCTAATCAGAATAAAGCAAATGAAATGTATGGCCACTCATTGGACAAGAACAATCGTTACTTACTTACTGCAGGCCAGCTTTCTTTCACTAAAGAAAAAACCTGAACAAAACATGTGATTAAAACTCACCCATAACACACACCTAAAAGAAAGATAAAAGTACAACCGCAATAACAACATATCCTGAGTTGCCTTTACAATTTTAAGTTGCCTCTAATTATGTTAACTATAATACTGTTTTTGAGCATGATGCCCATTAGTATGTGATGAAATTAATCACATTTTTTGTCTGAAGTTCCAGTTTTCCTTTATTGTAATGTGTAAGGAACCATTTCATAAGTAAAATTTGCAAATGTGACTGTTCCAAGATTCCCTTGTAGTTTTAACACTTTTAAAAATTTGAGTGTATTTGAAATGTAAGGAAAACTTGTTTGCTTCTTTGTCTCATGTAAATAAGGGTCTATCAGATTATTCTTTTCTGAAAAATAGAATCTTCTATTAATATTAATAAAACTTTGGACTTCTTTGCTGCTATATAGTAGGATTTAAAAAAAGTACCCCAAACCTTCAAATATAAAACAAAAAAGGAAGCCTTGCTATCAGCAGAGACATAAAAGCAAATTCTGTTTCCTATAATTCCAGTTCATAGGGTAAAAATAGGATTGAATAATAAATTGCAAGTATTCTTAAAATAGATTTAGCAATTTTGCTCTATTTATTCCTTTCTGACAGCACATTAAGAAACCCCCAAATAAAACTGTCTTGTTGTAGTCATTCTATTCATAGGTCTGACCAATAGTATAGGCCTTCCCTCTACTCCTAAGAACTGTCAGAACAATATCAAATATATAATAGGAAATTGCTTGCGTAAAGTGTTGTAGTCTTATACATTCTGTTCAGGAAACAACATTTTTGCAGATGTAAAACATGCTTGCAATCTGAAATGGTGTTTTTTAGCTAGGAAGCAAACAGTCCTCGGTGCATCAGCGTTCTAAATTCATATTTTTGTAGTTCCAGAGTGACAAACATACTTGATATGTCATTACAGAAGGATGTTAGTTCTTTCAACATCAAGTACAGCATTTTACAAAATAAGCAAAGCCCATCTATTCCTCCATAATGCCTCAACACTATTAAAATGAATGCCAGTAAGCTTTACCAAAGGTGCCTCAAATCAGATTTGAGAGTAACATTAAAGAACTGTAACAGGAAGAACAAAGGAAAACTATCTCAAAGCTTTTTGTAAGAAATAAACAAAACAACTCACAGAGCTTACAAGAATCTGAACAGTTAAGTCTCAGCATTGTAGTTATTTATCAGCTTTGTCTATTTCAATGAAAACAAAATATTTTTGTGATTACATTGATTAATTTAATTAATGTAAGTAAAAGCAATAGTAATCAACAATCGTGTGCAGATAAAGTCTGTTTAAGCCCACTGAAAATAACTCCTCCTGGTCACTGTCAGCTATTTATGCATTTCTAAGCCATTTAATGTGCAATTATCTTACATAAGATATTAAGGAAAAAGCAATCCATGTTTAAAAGGAAAATGTCAGACAGGGGAGGGGAGCAGTCTGGTTTTTGCCTAACAACCAAATGCTGTGAAATGAATTAATATCAATTCATGCAGCTACTGATGGTTGAATATAATTCCTTCTTATTTCGAAAGTAGTGAAAGCTGAACAATGTTTTTTATTGATTTTTGTGCAGTGTTATTACAGGAAAAAGTAATAAAATAATGTAGCAATAAAATATTGTTTTGTCACTCGCAAAAATGGCTGATGTTTCCTTCTATCACTGGTTTCAGTTTTATTTCTTGCAGTATCCCAGATAGATTAAGTTCAGTTCTGACAAGCATGAGAGTCATTCAAAGCCTAATAGAATGGTTTTCAGCCCTTGTCCCTTCTAGTGCCACTGCTGATGTTAAAGAAAGTAGAGCCCTAAGTCAGAAGACAACTTTTATGTAATTTCAGCAGCATCCAATTTGAGTTAATCAGGACCATTTACTTTATGACTTCTGAGTGCTTCATCTCTTCTGTAACTATAGTGGGTTTTATCATGCACAATCAAGGAAGTAGAACATGCAAATATAAAAACATATGAACAAATAAAACCTTCTACTAAAATAGTTTCTGAGAAACCAGTGTGTACAAGGTAAAAATCAACTTGTTTATTCATTCTGAAATTCTACCATTCCCTTTTTTGTTTTTCAATACAGAAGAACAGTCACAGAGTTTTAAAAAGAAAAGCATTTGACTGTGGATTTTTCACTTGTCTTCTTCAGTAAAGATGGGAACTAATTAACCTGTGTTCTAGGCATGAGGGGGACTGAGTCTGAAAAGCTGTAAGAGATTCTACTGTTATGTCCTGGTGTACCTTTGAAGAGAAGCACCATTAATTCACTTTAGTGGCATCTATCACAGGTGGATAAGGAGAACAACGAGAATAGGGAAAAGACAATAGAAATCTGAAGTCTGTGGCCCTTTCCTGATTCATACAATCAGAAGCAGTATAGCAATTGTTTTACTCTCAGAAAACTAAGACTGAAGATTACCTGTATCTCTGGCTGGCAATACTATGGCAGAAGTTGACCCATATCTCTTCTCTGCCTATTATTACTATTTCAGGGAAAATGTTACTATTAATATTTCATAATGTTTTTCAGAATCAGATCTAGATCTTAATACCACATCACTTCTATTACTTGATTCTAATATATTTGGTTACAGGCTACTATTATCTTAATCAGAAGGCTTCCAAAGAATGTCAAGAATAATACAAACCTGGTCCATTTTTTTAGCTTTGTGGTTGCTCTTCCTGAAACTTATACATTTCAAAATTATCACCCCTAAGCCACACAGGAGAGATTCAAGATACAACTGTTTATAAAACATTCTATATGACCAAATATTTCTGCCTTTCAGTAAGAAGTTCTATATTTCTACTGTCTCTGCAAGATATAATCTGTTTTTCTGAAAATGCAAAATCAGCATATTTCTGTTAAATCTTCTTGAGTATACTTAAATAGAAAGCCAAATATTCAGCAAGTAGCAATGATATTTTTACAACATGAAAAAAAAAAAGCTGCTTAAATGTCAGTTATTATGATATTGCCAAGAACTTGTATAAAACTGAACTCCCGAATCCCATGTTAACTGTATATCATGTTTTAGCAAGACACATTTTAAAAGAGTACAGGAATATAAGAAATTATTTTTCACAATTAGTAGTATATGTCATAACATTTCCACAATATAGGTATATGATTCCTATCTGATAGAGAGAGCTCTGATAATCTCTCTCTATTGAAGCATATCTAGTTTGCATTTCAGCACATCATTAAAAGTATCAATTTCACAAAGATGGAATAGCTCAAGAAACATGTCATGTAAATTTGTGACTACACAAGGCATACACACTATTATCTCACTAAGAGACGTATAGGAAATGGCTCAGGAACTATGAATTAGAACATTTGAAATATCTTCTGTAGACAAACTAATTTGACAAATACAAAATCAACAAATTAAAATTAATCATCATTACCAGTTGAGCAACTTTCTAATTATAACATTTACTTCAACACTGTTTCATGTGAGAAAAAATTAGTTACCCAATAATAATAATATGTTTATATTACCATATCCAAGCACTGGTATTGTACTCTTAATTAATTTAGTGAGGTTTTGCTTTAGGATAACAAATCAGAACATGGTGAAATATTTCTAGTCTTTTTCAGTAAAACTGATGCGCCAGTTGATTAAAGTAAGCAAAGAAAATAAATAAGATCACAACCTAATCTAATGCTCTGTACTTGGAAATCAAAAGACTTTTTTTTTTTTTAATGGACTTCAAATCCTCCTAGTTTGATTTATAGGTCTTTCATCTGCCTAACCCACTCCTCACCCACCTCCCCCCCATCCAGAGTGATGTTTTAAGCAGGAGCATATCATGCAAAAATGCTGCCAATCTGCTTTCACCTTAATGTTTTGGGCTCAATTACACAATGATGGCATTAACTGATTCTGCATGAAAGATTATATTACTGTAATAATTGTTGTTTCAAATGTAGTATTTTAAGACTTTTATTTAAAATAGGACTAGATGTCCTGCAGTAGCACTGCTAATGCAAAACATAAAGTACTAGGAAGAATTAAAAAATTTCACATGATTGTTAAGTGGTTTTACGTATGAAGGAAATATCTGTAAGAATGTCCTTAAATTCCTTCTGCTGTTCTTTATATTAAAATAATATTATCTTCATAAAAAAATAATCTCATGTCCCACTGCCACACTGTATCTTTCAGTGAAATTCTATTAAAACATCTCAATATATTTTGCAAAACTTGTAAATATAGCAAAAAATTGTAGTTCTTTAGCGTCTCTTCTGGGTTGAAGTCTCAGAATTGTTTTAGGTCTTTTCCAGCTGGTAATATCATCCTGTTCATGACTGGGAGACTTTCTTGGTCATCCAGATCCTACACCTGATTCTTGAGAGTATGACTATTCATTCTTTCCATGGAAAACCTCTGGTAAGGTTCACTTAATGCATAAAGGACCTATATTGTTTTTTTTTCATAACAAGGTATGAAGATGCAATGGTGTTCAAAGCTTTCCTGAAGCTTTATCCCTTTTCTCATTAAATGTGAGACATTCTTTATTATGGCATTCACAGTCATAAAGGAAGGCCATATAATTACTCCAAGGAAGCTAGATCAGCTGTTGCAGGCTATGGAACACATATTTTTCAGGTTGAGATAGAAATGTAATTTTATATTGCTTCTCATCTTTCCCAAAATGCTTTCTAAAACAAGACAATAAACCACCTGATTTAACCAATTCAGCTTCTGCCTTCGTAAGGTTTATAGCAGTGAAACTGAACTCATTTTCCTCCATGCAAATTCTGAAAGAGAGCAAGTACATTTCAATGAAGTTCTTTGGGATTTTAATGGGAAAGAATCAAATTTTGTTTGGTTTTTTTTTTTTTTTTCAGATAAAAACCTGAGATTCTTTTTTCTTTAATTATCTTTTGTTAGTAAAATTCTAAGTAGTAGAGGAAAAATAGCCAGCAGTTTTCTTTGAAAAGCACTGATCATTATTTCCTTCAACCCTTCTGAAAAAGTGTTTTGCACCTTATTTCTGAAGATGTTATACCCTATGAACTGTTCCTTACTTTCATGTTAATTATTTACTTCACACATTTTTCACAGTTCTTCTTTTCCCCAGCAATGTGTGAGGATTTGCAGTATAAAGTGAATAGCATCATCTTGTGAGGGAGGAATTCTTCTCTATGAAAGTAAAAACCTGAATTCTGACTTTCTGAAACACCCACTTCTGTGCATGCTATCATGCAAGGTTTAAATGACTGCATGTCATTTTCCTTTTCTCTTGGTGATTTCATAGATTTTGGAGAAGAATTGAACAGTTGTGATCAAATGCATGTGGAATATACTAACATACAATACTAGCATAAAGGAAAATATAAAATGTTAATATGAAATGTTTCCTCCAAAATTATTTTTGGCAAACCATAATACTCCTGTGAGAGATTTTCTTTAACTTGTGATTACAAACACGTCACCGAAACTGATGGACAAGGAACGTTGGTGACCAGAGGCCTCATACACACATCTGTCATTGTGAGGGATTCCTGTTAACTTTGTTCCTGTTTTGCAGGACAGGGGTGGGACGTGGGGGTGAAACAAAATTTCCAGACAGGAATGTGAAAATTAGGTCATTATTATTTATGCATAAAATATTTTCCAAGATGCTAAACCGTAGACGGTTTTTTTTTTTTATTGCAAAGCAAACCCAAACAAATATATGTTGCAACATTGTTTGCAACATATTGTTTGCAGTTGACAATGTTTAGAATAGACATTTGAAGACTCTGTACTCTAGGTAAACAAAACTTTATGACCTGCCCAGTGGATAAAATAAAGGCTATGGATGTAGCCTAACTGGTGAATGGAGCTGGTGGTTGGTCACAAGTGGTATTCCCCAGGGCTCAGTGCTGGGGCCAGTTCTGTTTAATATCTTTGTTGATGATCTGGATGAGGGGCTCAAGTGCATTCATGTACTCACTAAGTCATGTGTCACTAAGTTGGACAGCAGTGTTTATCTGCTGGAAGGTAAGAGGGCTCTGCAGAGGGATCTGGACAGACTGGATTGATAAACTGAGGCCAGTGGTGTGAGATTCAACAAGGCCGAGTGCAGTGTCCTACACTGTTCACAACAGCCCCATGCGTCACTACAGGATGGGGGAAGAGTGGTTGGCAATCAGAAAACGACCTGGGTGTGCTGGTCTACAGTGGCTGGACAGCAGTGTGCCCAAGTGGCCAAGGCCAATGGTATCCTGATCTGTATCAGAAATATTGTGGTGAGCAGGACTAGGGAAGTGATTGTTCCTCTGTATTCAGCAGTTATGAGGCCCCACTTCAAGTGTTGTGTCCAGTTCTGTGCCCCTCACTTCAAGAAAGACACTGAGATGCTGCAGCATGTCCAGAGAAGGGCAACAAAGCTGGTGGAGGTAAGAGTAAGTCCTATGAGGAGCAGCTTAGGGAATTGTATTGTTTAGCCTGGAGTAAAAGAGGCTCAGAGGAGACCTTATCACTCGCTACAGTTACCTGAAAGGAGGTTGCAGTGAGATAGGGATTGGTCTCTTCTCTCTGGCAACTAGTGACAGTGACAGGACAAGAGGAAATGGTCTCAAGCTGTTCCAAGGGAGAGTCAGGTTTGACATCAGGAAGAATGTCTTCACTGAAAGGGTGGTTAAACAGTGAGGTCCTCAGGACGTAGGTTTGTTTAGAGTGACCTTCTCTTAGATGGATGGCCTTACAGGGCTGACGAGTTCCATCTGTCCAGAGGAGTTCCCTGACCGGGAATCCAACCCAGGCCACGGCGGTGAGAGTGCCACATCCTAACCACTAGACCACCAGGGGTCCTCATTGATCACTCTTGATACAAACACACCTTATACCAGTATGAAACACAAGTAACTCAGTAATTAAATTGATCAAGTCCAGCTTGGTTGTCTTCCAACTGCTCAGGTTTCAGGTGCGAGTTCTGTCTCTCCAACACTTCTTTTCACATCATTCTGCTTTTCCGATTGTGAGCAATCTTTCAGCAGAGAGGGATAGAACTGTACTTGCCTATTTAAGGTTAGAAGTAATGGACAGCTCCCCATGGTAATGGTATTCCTTTCAGATGTAGCAAGTTACTGTGCACGTGTCAGTTTATTAATGCATTTTGTATAGATTGGAAGAAAAAAGTATAGTGATAACTTGCAACCTTCTAAAACATCTCTTCAATGATTAGGTCTCAGAATTGCCTTAGCTCATTTTCAGCTGACAGCAACATCTTATTCAAGGGTCCTAGAGACAATCCTGACATGCCCCGTGAATTTTGTTCGCTCATTATACATTGCTTCAGTTGTTCACTTTATGAGTTTTCCTGTTTACTTTTGGAAAGTGACTGTCTCCTAACTGATCAAGCATGCAAGCAGTGTCCTCAAAATTGCCCAAATGGTAACTTAACAATGCCTCTTAACAATGTCCTTAAAAATGTCTCTGGAAAATATGAAATAAGCATTAATAGCTGTTTTAAACTTGGCAATAATATACCATATCAAAGCTGTGTGGATGGTGAGCATTTTTACTTTGACTGCTGGGACTGTCTAAAATTGTATTAGATACCTTTTCCATTTTCTTTTCATATACAGGCACCTCTGCCTAAAAAAAACACAGTTTGGATTTAGCTATTTTTAACAGCATAATTAGATAAATAAAAGCTAAAAACTATGATTTGTTTTTTGAACTAGACAACTACATCAGGAAGTTGTAAATGATTTGGCAATTAACACATTTTTTTGATACATTCTCTTGTATCTCTGAATGCAGAGAGGTGCAGGTACAAATGACTAACTGGACCAGGAGAGTCCTTAAGTTGGTATATTAAAGCACACAGCTCCAGATCCCACATACAACTGGAGTATTCTCTTAAACTCTGCCACAACTTTTAGTTAAACATTATTACTACCCAAGACTATCCAAGATCTGGAACACTGTGAGTTTGTCCTGTTTGGATTTTGAATAGGAATAGCTTCTACTCCTCTTTCTCCTTCACTGCAGCCTACTCACTCAACATTTCTGTTTTTAGTCTCACTCTGAATAATATGGCCAGACACAAATGGTAATCAGAACTCTGAAAAACAATGAAAATGAGTTTTGCTTTGTTGCCTGTTTTTAGGGGTGTTTTTTTGGTTTGGTTTGGTTTTTTTTGGTTTTTTAATATAGACCTTATAATTTGAAGTATATTATGCTCCAGTATAACTGCACGGGTGGAGGTGAATATGCTTTTTTTTGCATTAAATGAGTCCAAAGGAGTTTGTGAAGACACTAACCTCTCAGGAGAATGACAGTGATAATGAACGTAGGAGAGATGATAATATAAATATCTTCAGATAGAAAGGCAAAATACTGAATTTATTGGTGGATAGTTTTCTTCTGTCTGATGAAAACAAAGGCATATTTATGAGAGCCTTTTAAACTCACAGGTAGACCAAATAAGAAGCCTGAAACACATCACGAATGTTTATTTATGTTAGAGTATTGAAATCATTGCCTAGCAAAAAGGATCATGGCCAAACAATACAGATAAGTCCATTTGGTAGCTTCCCAGTGCCAAAACCAGAGGTTTTAGTCTTCACAAGGTTCTCTTGTGCATTTCCTGAAATTCTACAACATTCTTCCATCTCCTATATGCCAACTCTGACACTTCTTAAATTGACTGTTGAGGAACTGACCAAAAGGAGAGTAAATTTATCTCAGCAACCCAACAGAACACTTTTTCCCCTTATTTGGATCAGAAAAAGATCATAAAATCAAGAGAGCAATTGGAAGGAAGCAAGCAGAAAAGCAAACAGAAAAGCAAACATGCTTTGCTTTTGTTGGAGGGAAATCTTTAATAGCAGAAAGCTTGTATCTGAGAACAGTCATATTAAGATGAACTCAGGATAGGAAGTAGCTCAGCATAAGATGTAACACAATGCACAAATATCTAGTAAATGTTTGAGATATGTATAATAGTCAGAATGTGACTCACTTGGAGAAGCTAGTTTCTCAAGAAAAAGGATCTCAAAATGTCTTGAGCTTGATGTATTTTTTTGATTATTTCATTTTTCTCTCAAAGTCTAGATAGGGTAAAATTTTGTATAAAATATTTAAGCATTAAGAAACAAGGTGAATTGGAATTACAGCATAGAAGGGGGCAGACAGGATTAGGATGCTTTGACTTACTCCAAGTTCCACTAGAAGAATATGGAGAAATTTTTGAATGGTTAATGTGTCCACATCAAACATTAGAAAACAGTCATTACTCTTTGTAAGTCTAGTAGGGACAACTATTGTTTTGATATGTAGAAAAGTAGCATGTTTCAGCTATTTGGATGCAATTTATTTTAAGCATTGCCTAATAAACACTTGTACTTTATTTTTAAATTCTGTTTTTATACGTATTCATTCACACTATATTTTTTTTTAATATATGTTAGCATATATACATGTCTGAGGGAATTAAAATACTCTTCCATATATAATATTTATATCTTCTGTGTTGATGGCACAATTCCTTTAGAGGCTACTTTTTCTGATCTAATAACTTTTTTCCCACTCCACTGACTGCGGGTTTTCACTAAACCACAGAATTCCTTCTTATGCAGTGCAGATACAACAACAGCTATGAGACTATTACATGGCAAAGAACCTTCAGTTTTCCACTTAAATTCAGTAGTTTAAAATTAGCAGCATCTAATATTTCCTTGAAGCATTAATCTGAGTATGAACAATATGCGTAATTAAAACAGCCAAAAGAGTTTTGAATTTTTATCTGATTGACACATATTATTTGAGAATAAATTTTAATTTCCCTATTAAATATATACAATCTTTGTAGCAATTTGAGACTTTAGTTTCCAAATCTTTAACTGCATTGAGCTAAGTGTGCCAGAGTATATCTTTATCAGGCAGTTCTTTGAAATGATATCTTATGACTTCGGATGTGATTTTACTTACCCTTAAATTACTGTACATAAAGAATAATTCTGCTAAAGCTAGTAATAAAAAAGAATAGTATAAACCTGTTGAAAAAGAAGTCAGTTTCTTTGAATTTTTTCTACTTAAGTTTCATTCTTGTGAACTAGGTCCTGAATTTTCTTCTTCACAAAGATTTTTCTATCACTGTAGTAAGCAATTTCTAGAACTACAGAAATAAAAATAGAAGATTCATATGTTTGATTTAGCAGTCAGTGGCAGTCTGAAGAGTTCTGTTGAATCATAATGTGCTGCAATAAGTGCACATTATTCTGACCAAGACACATATAAATAAATAAGAGAAGGAGTGTTTCAAAATAAAGTACTGTAAGTACTTGCCATCTGATTTTCCAGCCCTGAAGGACAAACAGTGTGGTCGCCAAACTCCAGATTAATCCATCTTCAGTTTTCCAATGTTATTGAGAATTAAAAAAGACAGCAAAGTACCTAACTGTGTGTCTATGAACAACCAAATTTAGAAACAACAAATTGTAGTGGAAGAACAGAATAAATACATACAACTTCATGAGTGGTCAGAACACTGTTCTACCCAATGAAGTTCACAACACATCAAATAATATTTTGACAGGATCTAATATTGACCTAGAATTGATATGAACAAGGCCACAGCTTTTCATCTGGCAAAAGCCTGGGAAATACCATATCCTTGCATATTGCTATTGTGAATAATAATTAAATGAGCAAACAGTCAAACAAGCCAAATACCAAAACAACACTAAAAATTGAGTTTTCATGTGCATTATTTCAAGCTAGGTTGTCCATTTTGAGACACTGTAATTCACAAGTGTTTTCCATAGACTTTGGCCCATTCGATGTATAGGGAGGAAAAGACTGTCAGAATGCAATGTATTAAAATACTAAATGGATTATCCAGGAAGTGAAAACCTTTTGCTATCAATCTCAACGAGCAAATATAATCCCTCTCAAATTCCTGTTCTTCATGAAGACATCATGTGGAAAAATTAAAAGATCACAATTAATTACAGGAGTACCTTGATGATCAGTAGAAACTTCAGAAGGGAGGAAGAAAGAAAAAGAAAGAAAGAAAGAAAAAGAAAGAAAGAAAGAAAAAGAAAGAAAGAAAGAAAGAAAGAAAGAAAGAAAGAAAGAAAGAAAGAAAGAAAGAAAGAAAGAAAGAAAGAAAGAAAGAAAGAAAGAAAGAAAGAAAGAAAGAAAGAAAGAAAGAAAGAAAGAAAGAAAGAAAGAAGGAAAGAAAAAGAAAGAAAGAAAGAAAGAAAGAAAGAAAGAAAGAAAGAAAGAAAGAAAGAAAGAAAGAAAGAAAGAAAGAAAGAAAGAAAGAAAGAAAGAAAGAAAGAAAGAAAGAAAGAAAAAGAAAGAAAGAAAGAAAGAAGGAAAGAAAGGAAAGAAAGAAAGAAAAAAAGGAAAGAAAGAAAGAAAGGAAAGAAAGAAAGAAAGAAAGAAAGGAAAGAAAGAAAAAAAGAAAGAAAGAAAGAAAGAAAGAAAGAAAGAAAGAAAGAAAGAAAGAAAGAAAGAAAGAAAGAAAGAAAGAAAGAAAGAAAGAAAGAAAGAAAGAAAGAAAGAAAGAAAGAAAGAAAGAAAGAAAGAAAGAAACCCTAGCTTTTCACTTATGACACAGAGTAGAAATATGACAGTCCCAGCACAAATGAGAGTTCTCCCTGTTTTTCCACCCTTCCACAGACATTTACTTTAAAGTCATAATTTTTCCTCTCTTTCTACCTCCATTCTACAGTCACTGCATCAGCTAGTAGAGAAGGAGCAAGCTCACAGAATTGATTAGTCTGCCACATGTTCATGGGGTAGCTCCAGGTGACATTATACACACTGTAGGAATACAGATATCTTAAGGCAGTTCTGCACCAGTTCTGTCACAATAAGATAAATGTAACAGTACTGCCCCTAAGGCTTGTACGTATTTCATGGTACCTGAATGATTAATATCAGTTGATTAGCTAGTACAAAGCATTCTAAGTAAAATGTGAGAGAAAAAGCAGGCTAAGCTTGTACCTTACTTAGGATCATCTCAGCATCTCTTTAAAATTAGATTCATTTATTATCTTCTAAGGCAGTTTCTGCAACTATCCATTCATAGAATCTCTACTATCCCTTGTCTGCCAAAAATATATTTCACATGGTTTGCCAATGTCAGAATATTAGTATATATGAGTGAGAAGATTATAATTTCCTTACTATTATTACTAAATTCATATTTTAGATTAAAAATCAAATATTAACTGACTTACTGTCCCCAGTACCATCGGGTAGTTCTCAATTACCTGTAAGCACTTTTCAATATATCTTTATATTCTGTAAACCTGAAGAAGTATGAAATGTGAAGTCAGGACAAAATATTACTTACTCTTTCTCTGCGTGGGATATACTTATCCACTTATCATCTCTTCAATGTATGTTCCAGAACTTTACATGAAGAAGTTCTTTGAATTGATAGTCCATGTGAAAAATTGCCTTTACAGCAGTTCTTAGAAATACAGCAGTTACTAAAGTTATGCTACTTACATGATATCTGAACAGGTACCAAAGTCTCAGCAACCTTTTTCTAGAGGAAGGACTGTGCATGGCCAAAGGTACTGCTTCAGGAAGGTTACCTGGGAGCCTGGCTTCTGTATAAGTAGCACTGGAAGGCTACCCAAACTGGTAAAATGTGGCACATTATCCATAACAATCGCCACCAATCAACAAAATTTGTGACCACTTAGAGTGCCTCTCTTTGCTCGAAACTTTGTAGAGACTTTGGGCTTGCCTAGTTTGCAGAAAAGGAGGCTGAAGGCTGACCTTATTGCTCTCTACAGCTTCCTGAGGAGGGAGAGGAAGGTGCTGATCTCTTCTCACTGATCCAGCGATACGGCATGCAGGAATGGTTCAAATCTGCACCAGGGGAGGTTTAGACTGGACATTAGAAAACATTTCTTTACCTTGAGAGTAGTCAAACACTAGGGAAGTGGTCAATGCCCCAAGCAATACAGCCCTTAACAACATGCTTTAGCTGTGAAGTGGTCAGACAGTTGGATTAGATGATCATTGTAGGTTCCTTCCAACTGAAATAATCTATTCTATCCCACTATTCCAATTTTCACCTTCCATACTTTTCTTTTTAAAATCTGGGACGGTTCTAAAAACAGATCTTTATACTATAAGAAGTCAGATTATTATTACCAGTTCCTCCATGTCTGTGAAATATTTTTGGTTACTGGATGTCCAGTTATGGGAATCACCTTCCTCAGAAGGAGAAGAGACAAGCCAAAGTTAGAGAGTCAGGGTGCTAGTGAGGGTCCTCAGCCTGTTGTTCTGAGTCATGCTGGATACACTGGAGCACACAACTATAATCTTAGGCAAATTTGCTAGGGGCTCCTGAGGCAACAGGAACCAACAGGGAAACACTGGTGAAAAACCTCAAAGGAATTAAGGTGCACTCCTCTAAGACAGCGACATGGCCAACAGCCCAGCCGAAGTGCCTTTACACTTGTGCATGCAGCATCAGCAACAAACAGGAGGAGTTGAAAGCCACCATGCTGCTATAAAGATATGACCTAGTTATCATAATTGAAACTTGATGGGATAAATAAAAAGACTAGAGTGTGACTCTCAAAGGCTACAGGCCATTCAGAAGGGACAGGAGAGGAAGGAGAGGTGGAAGGATTGCATCTACATCAAGAAATGAACAAAGTGTGAAGAGCTGTCTCTGAAGAACAGCCATGAGCAGGTTGAAAACTTACGGGTAAGAACCATAGACTGAGGAAAGAAAAGGAACCTCAGCATCAGTGTCTACTACAGGCTACCTGATCAAGAGGAGCCTATTGGCAGGGCCTTCTTGCTCCAGTTTCAGGAGGCATTGCACTTGCAGGCTCTTGTCCTTCTGAGGGACTTGAACCACCCTGACACTGATGGAAAAGTAGCACGATAAACCATAGGCAATCCAGTAGATTCCTGAAGTACATTGAAGACAACTTCTTAGGCCAAGTAGTAGACAACCTGACAAGAGTGGATACGATACTGGACCTGATGGCCACCAATGCAAGTGAGCTAATAGTGACATCAAGAGTGGAGGCAGCTTGAGCTCCAGTGATCATGCACTTATGGATTGCACAGACCTGTAGGTTATAGGTCAGGCAAAGGGTAAAGTCAGGACCCTGAATATTAGGAAAGCAAAATTCCAGCTGTACAAGGAATTAGTCAATGGAACTCTCAGGGAAATTGCCCTCAGGGACAAGGGAGAAGAACAGAGATGGCAGATATTTAAGGATGTTTTCCACAGAATACAAGAGCTCTCGATCCCCAGGTGTAGGAAATCAGAAAAGGAAAGAAAGAGTGGCATGGCTGAGTCAAGAACTGTTGGACAAACTAAAGTGCAAGAAGTAAAACCACAGGCAGTCAAAAAAGGGACAGATGCTGGGAAGACTATAGGGATGCTGCCCAGTTGTGTAAAGATGGTATCAGGACACAGCTGGAGCTCAGCTTAGCAATAGACACAAAGAATAATAACAATAAAGGCTTCTACAGGTATGTCAACCAGAAAATAAAGGTCAAAGACAACAAACAAGGAGAAGGCTGAGGTACTCAACAACTTTTTTGCCTCAGGCTTCATTGGTAACCTCTCTTCCCACATCTCATGAGTGGATGGACCTCAAGGCAGGGACTAGGGGAAGAAAGACCCTCCCAACGTATGGATCAGATTTGAATCATCTGAGGAACCTGAACATGCCTAAATCTATGGAATTGATGAGATTCATCCCAGAGACCTCAGGGAATTAGCTGATGTAGTTTCTAAGCCACTCTTCATAATACTTGAAAAGTCACAACGGTCAAGTGAATTCTCAGGTGACTGGAGAAAGGGAAACATTGCATCCATATTTTAAAAGAGCAGAAAGGAGAACCCTGGAAGCTACTGACCTGTTAGCCTCACCTCTGTACCTGGAAGATCATGGTACAGATCCTCCTGGAGGCTATGCTAAGGCCCATGGAGAACAGGAAGGTGATTCCAGACAACCAGCACAACTCCACCAAGGGCAAACTGTGTCTGATCAATCTTGTGATTCTCTATGATGGAGTGACTGCAACAATCAACAATCAATCTGATATAACCTAGCTAGATTTCTTTAAGGCTTTGACAAGGTCTCACACAACATCCTTATCTCTAAGTTGGAGAGACATGAATTTGAAGGCATTGGCTGGATAAGGAATTGGCTGGATGGACACAGCCAGAGAGTTGTAATCAATGGTTATAGGTCCAGGGGGAGGTCAGTGATGAGTGGTATCCCTCAGAGCTTTCTCTTTGGAATAGAATCCAGGCAGAGATCTTCCCTCTGTACTCAGCACTGATGAAGTCACACCTTGAATCCTGTGTTCAAGCTTTGGGCCCCCCAGTACAAGAAAGACATTGAGGTGCTGGAGCGTGTCCAGAGAAGGACAACGAATCTGGTGAAGGTTCTGGAGCACCAGTCTCATGAGGAGTGGCTGAGGGAGCTGGAGTTTTTTAACCTGGAGACAGGGAGGTGTAGGAGATAAGTTATTGCTCTTTACAACTACCTGAAAGGAGATTGCAGTGAGGACAGTACTGGCCTCTTCTCACATATAACAAGTGACAGGATCTCATGGATTAACCCCAGCCAGCAGCCAAACCCCACACAGCCACTCGCTTGCTCCCCCACCAGAGAGATCGGAAAGAGAACTGGAAAATTCATGGGTTGATATAAAGACAGTTTAACAGGAAAAGCAAAAGCTGTGCATGCAAACAAAGCAAACTAAGGAATTAATTTGCTGCTTTCCATGGGCAGGCAGGTATTCAGCCATCTCCAGGAGAGCAGGGCCCTATCACCTGTAACAGTGACTTGGGAAGACAAACGCCATCACTTCAAGCACCCCTTCACCCCTCCACTTTCCTTTTTCTGGAATATCTTTTTGGTCAGTTTGGGTCACCTGTCCTGGCTGTGTCTCGTCCCAGCCTCCCATGTACCTTCAACTTCCTTGCCAGCATGGCAGTACAAAAAGCAGAAAAGACCTTGGCTCTGTGTAAGCCCTGCTCAGCAATAACAAGAACATCTCTGTATTATCAAACTTGTGTTCAGCACAAACCCAAAACACAGCCCCATACTAACCACTGTGAAGAAAATTAATTCTACCCCAGACAAAACCAGCACACAGAACAAGAGAAAACTTCCTCAGGTTGTACCAGGTGAGGTTTAGATTTTATATTAGGTAACATTTCCTCACTGAAAAGTTTGTCAAACACTGGAACAGGCCCAGGAAATGGTGGAGTCATCATGCTTGTAAGTATTTAAAAGCCATGTACTCAGGGCCATGCTTTAGTGGTGACCTTGTCAGTGTTGAACCTGATGATCTTAAAGGTCTTTCCCAACGTAAATGATTCTATGATTCTAGGAAATTTTCTTGCTGATTAAGCAATCTAGATGTGAAGTATATTTACCTAAGCATAGTATGCATCTTAATCCAGCTTTTAACCTTTGCAGGATAATAGAAATTCTTTCAAGCTATTCTTCACATTACATAAAAATGTGTCTGCTGTATTTATGGACCAATATTTTCTTTTTATTTTTACATTATAATAGTTATACTATGTATATCAAATGCTAGGATTGTATATTATAAAGGTATCTTTGTGCATTTTTCTTAATATTAAAATACTTTCATTATTATTGATATATTAGTAAGATATATATAATCTTTCAAATGGTTATTGTAATATTAATATGTATAGCAATTCTGTAATGGTTACTGCATAAGACATATACAAGATATATAGTAGATGTTTATAAGATGGAAGAGTAATAAGTACTTTCCCAACTATGAAATAAGCTGTTACAATGCATACTGTACAGCACAGCATAGAGATGTCAGTGATTATGCGTAGTAAAGGAGAGCTATATAGCATTCTTATAGATGCTAAATATTTGTACTACAAGATATCTTAGGTTATTAATTTTAAAATAATTTCTTTTATTCATGTTTTATTCATAATAATAAGAAAATATTTTAACATTTTGTCCAGTCTCAAGTGCAGGTCTAACTTATTTTCTAAGAAGAATTAATATGATAGAATATGTTTTTAAGAAAAAAAAAAAGAAAAGAAGCAGGCATTTAAAAACAAGATTCATGGAGCACAGTGAATTAGAAGAAAATAAAAGCAACAAAAAGTGCAATTGAACAAATTCTTGTTACTGCATGAGGCCATTCTAAAAATTAAATGTTGAGAAACATCTAATATTTTATTAGAGATCAGTAACATTTATACTTCAGGTGTCCAAGAATGAAATCAAACTCTTCCAATATTACTTTGTAGAAAATGGTAATGAAGTGTCATATAGTGCCAGAGTCTCCCTTATGACTTTACCTTCCCTGAAAAGATAAATAGGAACCCATTTCCTGTGCCTCTAAAGGTAAAATGGGTGATTAAATAGTGAGTACACAGTTAAAAAGCTTTTTGTTAAACAGACTTCAGCATCACACATCCTACATGGCTTCCTTTCTAAGGTTCCTTTTATAAAGGGAAGAACAGAGTTAACATTTCCCCTAAGAATAGCATACATCCTTCACTTGGATCAGCCAAGTGTGATGTGTACAACTTGATGTGTTATTCAGGGCATAATCTTCCATTAAAAGCTATCCTCCAAAGGAACCCTTTTCTCCAGTAATTGTTTCCAAAACCAGCTTGTTGGAAATACATTTATTCCCATTACACACATTCAGCAAATGTACAACAAAGAGAGATAGAAATGAAATTGCTTGAAAACTATAGCATGGTCACCAGAGTGAGAATAAAACAGAGATATTCAGAAATTCTTTAAGTATCTTGTTTGTGAGTATGTCTTCTTCCCCAGCATATACTTGGAATAGTTTGATTTCATCATAGTTATGACCAAAGGCTATACAACTAATAAAAGTACCATCAATCTAAGATTCTTAATTTTTTAAATTATTTTTTCTTTCACTTCATACCTATTCATACAGTATATTGCTTCTCTCTGTAGTAACCTGTAAGTACACACAGAAATCTAATACAGAATAATATACAAAACACAGGCTACAGAAATATTGAAGTTGTATGAGAACTTTTCCTGACACTCAAAGAAGCCAAGTGGGTGAGACCGGACAGCAGTATCATGTTTTAGCAATCTAACTCATTATTTATTGCTACAGACACAAAAGGACTGCACTAGGAAACAGTAGACATGAACCCTAGACATCCAGTACTTGTAAGAAGAGACTTCTGGTGTTTGTACTGCACTTCATTTAATAATGTATTACTTTTGATATGGTTTTGTTGGTTTTTTCCTTGATGAGATTTATGAAAGGTATTATGCAGCTTTAGGGACTGATTGACAATTAAGTAACTAGATATGATGACCCTAGCAATGTTTTCAGTCCTTTGTTCTTTTTTTTTACTTATCAAAATGCCACGTAATTTATTTTATCTTCTCATTTATGTTGCAAACAGCACTTCAAGATTATATCTTTCAGCTTCATGGCTAGGCTTCGCGAACGAAGATTTGGGAAGGCTCTATCCACAATCTTTCAGCTTACACTATTAAGAATTTACACCGATAATCTGAGAACTACTTAATTATTTATTCTTTTAATTAAAAATAAATAATAAGAAAGAAAATATTTGAAGATAATGATAAGTGTAGTTGCAGGTGGTATATTGTACAATCATGTCTCCTGGGATTATTTCACCACTTAAAGAATCCGAATTATTATACAAGACAATCATGCAATGAACATAACAGCAGAACATGGTTCATCTGACAGTTACTAATCCTATAAATTTTCTCATGACAGTAGTTGAAAGTAGGAAACATTCTACCTGTAATCTCTGAGTTTCTTCTATTTCCTCTTACTTTACCCTGCTTCACTTAAAAAAAAAGAAAAAAAAGAAGGGTCCTGCATTTCAAATGCTGGAATGGCTGAAAACCAGGTCCTTTACAATATTTACTACTGGCTACTAAAATAATAAAAATCATAACATGAGTAATAACTGCTGAAAATCTTGGTTGAAGGCCCAGGATCATAAAATGATTCCTATGAAATGGAAGGTACCTATCTTATTAAAGCTTACTGTGATTGACTTCACATTTCAGAGCAGCTTCAGTACATTTTTTTCCCAACAATAAAGAAGCTGTTCCAAGGGCATATGAAATAATTAAACTTAATTTCCTAGATATGACAAAATCGCTCATCATTCTCTTCTTCATTTTGCAAAGACCTTGTCCCTCCCATTCATTTTTCCCGCATTTCTTACAACACCTTTTTCACTCATTTCTATCAAAGTACCCACTTTTTCTTTCCTGATCAAGAGATAACATGTAACAGACTGGGCATTGTTATTCAAGTCATATATGTCTCTCTCTCTTTTATTTGTCTTCCCATTGTCCAACTTACATGAAGTTAATTCTAAGACTTTTGCATCTTTGAGAAATTTGTTTGTAATGTTCATGTTTCAAAAGGTATAACGGGAACTGAAAAGTAAAAGGCAGACACTCACTTCTTAATTCTTGTTGCTTTAGAAAACCATCAAAGATTTTTGACAATAGAGCTCTCCCACCAAAAGTTAATTTGAAACCATTCTAAACAGAACATAGTACAAATAGTATAAGTTTAATTAGTTCTAATTTTAAAATATCCAATTTCTGGGTCCAAGTTTCTTTGCTTACCTTTCAGAGAGTATTTCACAAACTGTATGCTTCTACCTTATTCTTTTTTTTTGAATAACAGTTATGCTTCCCTAGGTAAACTATGTGAAAAACAAAAAGTTATCTTTATCAAGAGAGCTGTTGACTTTGTGGCTTGGTTGGTGGGGCGGTTCACTCAATTTGAATGATCCATGATGACAGGAATTCACCTTCCATTCAAGATGGCAACAAGAAATATCCCAAGTTTCTAGGGAACTTTGACAATATTTATCATACTCAGTGTATCTAGAAGGAAAACTCATAGAACTAAATCAGTCCCTGGATTTCCATCTATTTTGATTTCTGCTTTTCACTTTCAGAGTTGCTCCTAAAAACTTTTGTGGATCTTATTACTGTCATCAGTACCAAAATATAACCTCAGTTTTGTGTTTCCTAACTAACCCTATATCATTTATGTCCTATATTAGGCTAAAAGTATCCCCATTCCTCCAAAACTCTTCTAAATATTCTGGGAAGAGAACAAGTGATGGAAACCCTACTGTTGTTCACCCAGCTATGACAAATGTCTGGCTCCTTGTAATGATTTCCTAAATGCTTTCATTTCCTTCATAGGAACAATAAAGCAAACTGAAATAAAGATTTTGACATTCATATCTGGGGAAAAATGCATTACTGAAATTAAAAACAGTGTTACAGAAAAAGATACTTGTATAAATTGTTTCAAGTAATGAGCACTATTACAGCAAAGAATTTAATGTCATGGCAGAAATATGAAGTAATCTGAATGTAATGGAGCTGGTCTAAACTAGAAAACAGATTCAAACCCATCATATTCAAATCCAAACATAAATGCATAGCAGAATAAGAAGCACTCTAGGTTCAAATTCAGCTGCGAGATAGATTCTTTAAATACTAAATGGTATTATAGTAATGATATTTTAAAATGTAAAGGTCTATGGAGAAAAAAACTAAGCAAAATAAATTAACATACCAAAATCAAGTCTGGAATACACTCTAAAGCTTTAGAGCAGATCAGCTGTGAAACATAAGTTTAAAAAATAAAAGTAACTATATTTCATCAGTCTTCCATAAGTACACATGCTATCCTTTGTTTTTTTCCTTTACAGCCTAGTTTTATTTTTACTGTACCATACATAGAATCAAGTAACTAAGGGTATTCACAGATTATAATGAGAACTATAAAGGGATGAGGCAAAAGAAATAAGAATTTTAAAAAAGGAAGCAATGTTTCACACTCCTACAAAGATTTTGACAGTGGCTATATTGAAGAAATGAATCATGAGCTAACATCAGTATCCTCAAAGTGCACCAAATTAACACTTGAGATTATAAAATTACTCTGACGTCTATATGAACGCTATTCAAAATAATTTTTAAAAGAAAACTTTAGGATTTTAGGAGGTTAGCAAAAGACTATGAGCCTAAAAATCATCTTCACAGTCCTTTTTTGGACACTTTCTAGGACCTTTATATCCTTCTTATATTGTTGCAGCCAAAGTTACACACAGGTCTTGAGATGAGGCCGCACCAGTGCAGAGCAGAGAGGGACAATCCCCTCCCTTGACCAGCTGGGGATGCTTTGCCTGATGCCCCCCAGGACACGGTTGGCCCTCCCGGCTGCCAGGGCACTGCTGACTTATATTCAACTTGCCATCA
Organism: Pseudopipra pipra; assembly: GCF_036250125.1. Taxonomy (NCBI): domain Eukaryota; kingdom Metazoa; phylum Chordata; class Aves; order Passeriformes; family Pipridae; genus Pseudopipra; species Pseudopipra pipra. Next base: position 79,859,611 of record NC_087549.1, on the reverse strand, counting down.
ACCAGGACCCCCAGGCCCCTTTTCGCAGCACTGCTTTCCCCAGTCTGAACATACATCTAGGGTTGGCCCATCTCAGGTGCAGAATCTAGCACTTGCCCTTGTTAAACTTCCCGTGGATGGTGATTAGTCAGCCCTCTAAATTGTTCAGGTCTCTCCCTGTCTTGAAGGGAGTCAACAGTTTCTTTCAATTTAGTGTCATAACAAACTTACTCAGTATATGTATTGAGTTTGTGTGGCTGGGCTTTCGTAGTAGGGAGGCTACAGGGGTTAATTCTGTGAGAAGTTGCCAGAAGCTTTCCCTGTGTCCGACAGAGCCAGTGCCAGCTGGCTCCAGGACAGATCCACTGCTGGCAAAGGCCGAACTAATCAGTGATTGTAGCAGTGCCTCTATGATAATATTTTTAAGAAGGAAAAAAAAAAGTTATTGCACAGAAGTAATTGCGCTCAGAGAAGAGCAGAGTGAGAATATGTGTAAGGAACAAGTTTGCAGACACCAAGGTCAGTGGAGAAGGAGGAGAAGGAGGTACTCCGGGTGCAGGAGCTGAGGTTCTCCTGCAGCCCGTGGTGAAGACCATGGTGAGGCAGGATGTGTCCCTGCAGCCCATGGAGGACCACGGGAGTGCAGAGATCCACCTGCAGCCCATGGAGGAGACCCACACTGGAGTAGGTGAATGCCCAAAAAAAGGCCATGACCCTGTGGGAAGCCCGTACTGGAGCAATCTATTCTTAAAAGACTGAACCCCATGGAAAGGAACCGACGCTGGAGCAGTTTGTGAAGAACTGTTGCCCATGGGACTGAGTCACGCTGTAGAAGTCTGTAATAGATTATCTCTGGGGTAGGGACCTCACTCTGGAGCAGGGGAAAGATTCCTCTCCTTGAGCAGCGACAGAAACACCTGTGATGAACTGACCATAACCCTCACTCCCTATCTCCCTGTGCCACTGTGGGGAGAGGAGGTAGAGCCTGGGGAGGAGGAGGGAGCAGGGGGAAGGTGTTTTTAAGATTTATTTTACTTCTTATTATCCTGCTATGATTTTTTTGAGAATAAATTCAATTAATAACCTCATGTTTTACCCATGACAGTAATCAATGAGTGATCTCTCTCTGTCCTTAGCTCATGAACCGCTGTTATATTTTCCCCTGTTCAGTTGTGGAGGGGAGAAGTAGTGTGGCTTTGGTGGCCACCTGGCATCCAGCCAAGGTCAACCTATCACATATACTGTCAAGTCCTGCATCTGAGATATTGAGGAGAACTGGGCCTAAGATGGAGCCCTGCGAAATTCTACTAGTGACTGGTCAGCAGCCTGATGTAATCTCATTTACTACAACCCTTTGTGCCTGATCCATGAGCTTGTTACTTACTGTATAGCTTGATATGCATGCAGGTAACCCCAGGCATCTGGCTGTGGCTAAAGTTTTAAAGGAAATTTAACAGTGAAGAACACTGCAATATATTTAAGTGGTCAATACAATTGGCCAAAAAGGCAAAAGCAGAAACCTGTTTTGGTGCTTTTATAACACCACCTTTCACATGCACAATAAAACCCCAAGCTGTGTTTTTTCCCTGTGCTTTATGGCCTGCCTGGCCCCCCTGCAGGAGCTTCCGGGTACATCTGTAAGAATTTTATCACTTGTAGCAAATGAGTTAACTCCCAACAGACAGACAAAGAGAACATCCACAGCACCCTGCATGAGAACAAATTGCTTCTCAGGTTAAGGCTTTTGCCTGGTAGCAAAAGTTTCCTTGGGCAGGTGCTAACCTCTCCCTCCTCAGTATTTCTTCCAAAGGTTTTCTACACCTACACTCACTCACTGCCTGATGTGTTTATCAAGCTGTGTGCTGGACATTTTTCCGGAAGGATCCTATAAGAGACCGTATTGAAAGCTTCGCTGAAATCCAAAAAGATTACATCAACTGGATTCCCTTGATCAACTAGGTGGGTTACCCTGTCATAAAAGGAAATGAATTTTGGCAAACAGGACTTTCTGACTTGCTGACTGTGACCAATGACTGTCCTTCAAGTATGTGAGAGACTGGAGAAAATGATTAATGGCTCAAAACAACTGAAGTGTGAGTATGGGGTTGGGGGGGCAGGGCAAGTTCTGCAAAGGTGGGACAGTGCACTGCTCCACGCAGAGTCTCCAGTCCCTGGAGCCTCTAGTCCAGCCCCAGAATGGCTACTGAGTCACTGGCACACCTCCCCTGGGGGGAGGGCCGCAGGAGACTGGGGAAGATAAAAGCAAAGGCACGGGTATATGTCCTGTTTCTCTGCTGTGCTCACTGCACTCCTGGTCGCTCACACTCCTTATAGGTCACTTATGAGAGTGTGGGAGCAGGAGCCATCACTGTTGGATTCACTCACGTTAAGTCAGCACTCTAGGGCAAACTGCTGGTTCCACATGGGTCTCAGTGCTCTCCAGTGGTTTCCCCGGGTCTAGAAATTCACCCCTGCAGGATATGCCTGCACAGGAGCTGTTCACCCGTGCAAGTGATGGTTCATGCCCATATTTAAATGTTAACAAAAGTTTGAAAATAAGTAACTATCACAATGTTTTACTTAGTCTACCTTTACACCTGAGTCTACAGCTGCTGTGTATGCAGTTGACAGTATCGGTTGAGCACCCTTACACCAGAATACAGAAGTGACAGAAGCACCTTTGGTAGAACTCTTTGTTTCATGTTTTACTCTTTCAACATATTCATGTCTGCAGAGTTGTTTCTCTCACATATTCTCACTCTTCTCAGGCTCCAATTGCTCCTATGTAGCAACTTTTTCCCTTCTTAAGTGAGAGGCGCTACCACTGTCAGTAATGGGGTCTGCCTTAGTCAGCAGCAGGTCTGTCTTGGAGCTGTCTGGCATTGTCTCCATTGGTCATGGGAGAAGCTTCTCACAGCTTTTCAGAGAAGCCATCCCTGTAGCCCCTCCACTGCCAGAACCTTGCCATGCAAACCCAATATACGCACATAAGGTGCTTGTTGGTTTCTTAAAAGGATTGTAAGAATTCTTTAGCCCTGAAGAGGTCAGATTAGTGGCAATAGAGAAATAAAATGATACCAACTAAAGCTTTTGGAACAGAAAAAAAGAAAAAAAAAACAAACAGGAATAAATCATGAAGTCTTTCAAAGTCACTTTACACGAAATAGAAGCACAAAAAAGTAAACATGTTTTGGTTCTGTTTCTGGTTTGGGTTTTTTTGTTTGGTTGTTTTGTTTTGTTTTTCTCTTCCTAGCCATAGCTAAGGTATATTTTTAGGTATAGTTGCTGGGCATAGGTTTACAAAATCATGAAAATGACTGAAGTGTTATATGCTTGTTGCACTTTTACCTTCTTCAATGGATGAATGTTTTTATTGCATGGGATTCTGCACCACTTAACAGAAATTAAGACATTATATGATATTAATAGCTCTAATAAACCAGGGCTTCTCTGCTCCATGCAGTTCATTTTCAATGTCCTTTGTAGTTTAAAAGATATTATTATTGTATTATTATTATTATTGTTTAAATGTTATGTCTGATTGCAGCTGGAAATTTAGGAAGTCATGGTGTGAAGGAACAAGATTCAGGATGGGAGAGGTTCCAGGCATGGAGAAAAACATAGAGCAATTGACAGAACTTTATTACATGGACCTTACAGTTATTATATGGACTTTACTGTTATTACATAGTTTCATTGTATCCACACTACACAGTGCACAGCCTGGGCATGCTTGGGCTTGCCACAAGTTTTGCCTGCTCTCTGCTTTCCCGCTCCCCTCTCTGATAGGCTGAAGAAGCTGTAGAGAGGAGACAGTTACCATTCGCCCTTGCCTTCCCCAGTTCCCCCCACATTCCTCCCCCTTTGCCTGTGTCTCTACCCCAATTTGTTCCCCCATTTGTCTGTCTCATGCTCCACCCCATGTTCTAGCCCTTTCCCCGCCTGAAACCCATAAAACCTCTGGACACCTCAATAAAGCATTCCATTTGCACCTCTACCTCGTCTCCGGACCCGTCTGAGCTGTGTCATGACCCCATCCCCCCTCGGACCGTGGCATCATGGTTTCTTAATTTCAGAAATACTTGCAGGGTACAGATACTGTACCTGTTTCCTGATAATGCATATATTGTAGATCAGTCAGATGTAGAACCATAACGCTGCATTAATCCTCCATCGCAAGCACTATTCATGTTATGTGTCGTGTTACACGTATATAGTGTCATGTTACACATATATATTATTATTCAGTGGTATGAAATAGCCTATTAGAGGGATAAATTTCTTAAAAACTTCTGTCACAAAGTATAAAGTGCTTGATTTTTAACCTCTAACTTGCAAGCTGGACTCCAAATCATTACTGATTGCTGATTTGAAAAATAAATAATTTTAGTAATATTTTAAAACCATTAGAATTGCAATAGAAAGCAATTATATAGTGGTCTTTCAGAATAAGTACCATTATTTTCTATATTTCTTATTAAAATTCTTTAAGAACAGATTATAATTTATTTAGAAAGAGTACAGTAACAGTAAAAATATGAGGAAATAAAACTAGAGAAATTTGGGCTAAAATCAGTCATTTTTTAACCTTTTTAAAAATTTTAACAAATTAAAATAATGTTTCTTAATAAGCACAGGGTATATTTCTAAAACATATGTTAGTCCCATACATGTGCATTCTTTAAGGATGTTGGGGTGAAGTTTATGTTACCACTGAGATTATTTTGTCTGGCCTTCTGAATATCTTTCTTTCCTAATGATACAAAAAACTTATGTTTTGTTTTTTTTTTATATATCATTAAGTGGGAAGCATTGTAAATTTACATTAAAGTATAGTCTAATTAACATAAATTGAACTCAATTATAGATATTAGATTTCATTCATTGCATTACTCACCTAAGTAGTGTCACAGAATTACAAGAAATGTATCCACATGAATAGAAGAACTCAGATTATTAGTTATGTTAACAATGTGCAGACACTGTCTGCAGTTATATAATATTTTCTGGTTTTCTTATTCTATGCATTCTTGCAAGTTATTCAGAATATTTATGCATTAAGGATTACACAAATTTAGGAGTATTTTCAGCACTTCTCAGGAAGCACTCAGAGGTCATTATATAATGTTTTTCTTTGATTCCTTTGACCATCCAATGAAACTTGTATTCATAAATGTTTGACCACAGAGTCCCACCGTCAATCTGTTAATGCCTGATAAACTAAAACCAATCATAACTAGTCTGCAAGGCTTTCTTAACTGCCGCATTAGAACTATACGTTACCCATCTCATAATATATCTGTGCATATATTCTCGTGTCTTTAAGAAGGATATAATTCTACATTTTTTTTTTAAAATCGCAATAGAGGATACTTTTAAATAGTATATAACAGTTCTATATTGACCTATTAAAGTCCAGTGGTTTAGCTCATTATTTGGAGAACCTATGATTTAAAGAAACATTAAACATTCCTTCCTCCCTTGCCCTTAACACATATCCAAATCTCTTTGATTCATTGAGGTTACAAAATGAGGAAGATGTAGATTCAAGCGTGTTATGGGGTATAAATCACCTTCCTATGAATGTAAAGATTTTATAGCAGCATTTGCAAACTAAAAAGCCTGACATTTTTACAATAATATATGCATAATTTTGCACTTTCCTGTCCCATTCTTGAGATGAAAGTAATTTTAAAACACAAGGTCAGAGAAATATCTGCAAATGTCACTAAAAAAATAAAGGAAAAAGGCTAAGACCAATGATGGAAAGCAACTTATAATTTTTCCCCGTCTGCATAACATTCAGAACCTAATGTTCATTTTCACATGGAATCACGAAAAGAGGTAACTACTCCTGAAAGATAGAGTCTAGGTAGAGAACTTCTTCACTGATTTCATGACTCCCATTGTTCATTGGCCAACAAAACAGTTGTAACCACTCTCTCAGGACCACAGCATATGCTATATCTGATAGATGGTATGACAAGAAGAATGTCAGTCACAGCGGGAAAGACATTGAACAAATTGTCAGCACGATTAATGCACATGTTGTCAACAGCACCTGGGTTGCTGTGCAGAAGAATGATGGACAACAGATGTTTCCAGAAATGTTCCCATCTGCCCTGAGCATACATCCTCTGTGAAGCAGTAGGTTACAAAGGCTACAAGAGATCATCCTCCTCTAATTTTTCAACTTTGATCCTCCTTCCTATAAAATAAAGACTCACAGTATGACTTAACCAACATACAATTACTTACTAAATTATTACCCATTAATATTCTATCTTCCTACTACTACAGAAAACTGGTATGAATATCCAAAGATGGTAAATCAAAGTGGTCAGTAGTGACTATAGTACTTTCAGGTGTCTAACCCGTATTTCAAGCACAAATGAGCTTTTCATCTTTTAACCAAATCCTGCTTAAATAAATGCATAGCAAATACATAGACAGTGTCCCTAACGACTCCCTAATTCTAAACTATTTTTTTAAAAAATTATAGGAAAAAAAATTTTTATTTTCCTCTCTTCAGAAGAATAACTTTGTGCTTTTCCCAAAATTGTTCTTTATGATATACATATATATTTATTAGCCAAAAAAAAATCAAACTCTCACTGTTTTTATATGTATATTTACTTATAAATATATTTGTGTGTATCTATACACATACACGTAAACATACACGTGCATATATATGTATGTGCATACACCTATACACAGAAAAAGAAGGAATCCAGCTTAAAAACCCATATTGGAGTCATAGAGGGAATAGTGAAAATACATGATAGTGGAAAAAAAACCAGTCATCAACATCTTCTTGAGTACTATCTATTTTGTCCTTATTGCAGTCCTAATAATTGCTTAAAGTTTCTTTAAGCTGATTAATATTGCTTACTGCCATGTAACAGATACATAGCACTCTGATATATAGTCAGTTATTTTTTTATTTATATAGCAAACTAAAATGTCATGTGATTAAAATACTAAGTATTCATGAAAGAAACAATTGAAATTAAGAATTTTGGAAATATTATCTCTAGGTAATAACTCTATGGAAATCATTAGACTATGTGTTTTCTGCGACAACGGAGTTGATATTGAAAATTCCTGTCACCAGCTATCTGGTCCTGCTCAATCTGGTCCAGTTATAAACAGTTTAGGAAACCTGTTCCATAAAGTGCTGGCAACTTGTTAAACATGAAGGAGAAGGAGGGAGAATAGTATATTATTGAAAGTTATTATGTGTCAAACCTGAATATTTTCAGTGAGAGGATCTGTAATCGAAGTAAAAGAAGAAAAAAGTAAATAAGCATCACAAAAGCTAGTTATGTCTGACTTAAAAAAAAAGTAGGATTTTTATTAGGTAAGACGATTCGAAGATTCTACAGAATACGTTAAAATTAGAAAGTGTCCGTCTAGTATGCCATCCTGCTTTACTGAAGCTGTTTTTTTCTTAATTTAAGAAACTCCCCTCCTTCCACAGAGCATGAGAGCAGTATTCAGTGTCTAATTTTTCTTAGAGAAAAAAATTTGCACTCACAATTTATGAAGAAAACAGAGGAGTAATGGAAACATTTCGTTGAAATAATACTGACATAAAATAGACAGTTTCAGATGAGGGAACGTTAATGCAAAATAAAACTGTCGATTTACTAAGGAGATTACTCTTTTTGCTTCCCCTCATACAGTATTAGCTAAGTAGTCTTTAAGAAAAGAAATCAAAATGTTGCTTCTCATACATTTGAATTAGAGAACAAGTGATAAGTAATAACTGGAAACCAAGAACATAAGACAAATGCTTTAATCTCAGAATACAAATAGATTCCTGAGCAATTTGTGTGTTAGCTGGTAGGCAAATAACAGCATAACCTAGCAAGGTCAAACAAGAACATAGCATACATTGGAAAATACATTGTAAAGGTATGTAGTAAATGACACTGTTATTTGCAAAATCTAATCCTGCATTGTAAAACACACATAATATAAAGGTACGATTAATACATTCAAAACAAATCTACATAAAATTATTGGATAGTTTACTTGGAAGGAGTAAACAATTTGCACTGCCTTTAAACACAGTCTTCCTGATTTTGTCTTTGTGGACACTGACTTCAGAGTATGCATATAGGTACAGCATTTCAGCAAAAAAAAAGCCTCTCTGTACTGGGTCTGGCTGGGATGGAGTTAAGCTTCTTCATAGCATCCCATATGGTGCTGTGCTTTGCATTTGTGCCTAAAACTGTCGATAACACACCAGTGCTTTGCCTCAACAGTCCTTGCACAGCATCAAGACTTGCTGTCTTTCCCCTTTTTCCCCCCACAGCAAGCAGACTTGGGCACAAGAGGTCAGGAGGGGACACAAGAGGTCAGGGGGGGACACAGCAAGGACAGCTGATCCAAATTGGTTAAAGGGATATTCCAAACCATAAGCTGTTGTTTTCAGCAACAAAAGCTCATGGAAAGGGGGAGGAAGGAAGGACTTTCACAGGTTTCCTGTTTTCCCAAGAAACATTCCTGCTTCCCAGAAGGTAGCTGGACATCTGCCTGCTGGTGGGAAGTTGTGAATAAACTCCTTATTTTGTTTTGCTTGCAAACACAGCTTTGTCTTTCTTTGTTAAACTGTCATTATTTCAGTCCATGAAACCTATCACCTTCCTTTGATTTTCTCCCCAACCCAAGGGAGAGGGGAGTGATCATGAGGCAGAGTGGACGTCTGGCCACTGTCCAGGTTCAACTCACTGCTCAGATAAGAACCAGGAAACATTAGAACTTATAGTTTTTATCCCTCTAGGTTTTTTATTTACTGTATCTTCAACTGCAAATTTTGTGGTGTTTTTCTATTAAATATACAATCATAAATCCAAGTGTCTCTTCTTATTATACTTAACAGTTTATCCCTGAGACTAAACTAAATTAAACAATTAATGTACATAAAATCAATATGCTACATCTGTGCATTACAATGAAAAAAAATGTTTGTGGAACAGTGTAGGAAAAAGCTGTGGGTGTTTCACATTCCCAAGGGTCCACAAAACATTTGCATTCAATATCGATATCTAATATAGCAGCTAAAAATAAGAATCACTTATTTTTATAGCAAAACTGGGATGGAAAGCAGTGATGTCAGCTATAAATTGGATACTACAGTTGCAGATGATGGAAAAATGGAGATAAGTGTGTAAAAAATTAGCACTTCCTTCCAAAGATTATTTCATCTCCTGTCAGCTGCATTGTCTGCTAAAACATCTCTTGCTCACTTTTTATATTATTAATTCAACTACTCACTATATGACAAATCATTGCAAATTACACTTTTTCTGGCTATACCACTATTTATGATCCATTAGAATATTATTCCAGAATTGAATCAACTGCACTCATGCAGTTGATGACATGTTCTGTGTATGCTCAAGGAGATAGACAAGGAGATCTGACAACAAAAAGAGTTGGAAGCTGGGATAAGAAACGTGTGTGGGAAAACATAAGTTATGTATAAGAATTAAAACAAAGAATGCAGCACCTTAAGACAGCCTGAAACAGAGGTAATTATAAAATATTTCCAACATACATAGCACCACTGTCTCTGATCCAAACCAAACAAGTACCTAGTATTACCTGGAAAGCTAATGAATAAAGACTAGCAGGGTAAATATGGTTTAGTATCTTTCAGTAGCCATTGGAAGGGTTGCTAGTAAAGAATGCAACATTTATTCTCTTTTGCCTGATGGTAAAAGTCCAAGACCCTTTCATGACAAAGGGCCTCATACTCAACGGTGTATGCACTAGTGTTGTGACTACTGTAGGGATCCCTCCCCAAATCTGTTCTGGATGCAGATGGTATTCCTCAGAGTTAACTGACAGATAATCAAACAGATGCTCTTCCAACCCTTTTTGCCTTTCCTCCTCCTCCACTTGATGGGAAACCTGATTTGAATTATTATTAACTAGTCAATTTGTTGTCAAATTGGCAAACAAGTTTTTCCTTAAATGGAGACTGCTTATTGGTTAGAAAGGAGCCCTCACAGCAATAGCCCTCTTCTGTGAGCTTTGAACTATCTCCTTTCTGAGCTGATTCTAAAGATTTGGCTGAAAAAAAAGCACCAAAGAAGGAAAAGGCTCCAGGTATGAACTGCAAATACCAGCATGGTACAGATCCATACAAAACATTAATGTCAATGGCTCAGAGTCCAGATGGGCATCAGTGATGACTGGTGTCCCTCAGGAAGTTGTGTTGGGACGAGTGTTGTTTAATATCTTCATTAGTGACATAGAAAAAGGGATCAATTGCACCCTCAGGAAATTTGCAGATGACACCAAACTGAGGGACAGCCCTGAAGGATGGGATGCCATCCGGAGGGAACTGGACAAGCTCGAGAAGTGGGCCCATGAGAACCTCATGAGGTTCAACAAGGCCAAGTGCCAGGTGCTGCACATGGGTCAGAACAACACCTACAGGCTGGGGGATGAATGAATCAAGAGCAGCCCTGCCAAGAAGTACTTGGAGATGCTGGTGGATGAGAGGATGGATATGAGCCAGCAGTGTGTACTTGCAGCTCAGAAAGCCAATTATATCTTGATTACATCAATAGAAGCATGGCCAACAAGTCAAGGGAGGTGATCCTACCCCTCTACTCCACTCTCCTGAGACTCCACCTGGAGTACTGTGTTCAGCTCTGGGGTCCCCAGCAAGAGGCCTACAAGAAATCTGAAGAGGAACTGTTTATGAGGGCATGCAGTGGTAGAACAAGGGGGAATTGCTTCAAACTGAGAGTAGTTTTATATTGGATATTTCTAAGAAATTTTTCGCTGTAAGGGTAGTGAGGCACTGGCACAGGTTGCTCACAGAAGTTGTGGATGCTCTATCCCTGGAAGTGTTCCAGGCTAAATGGGCCTTTGAGCAACCTGGGTCCCTGCCCACAACAGTGGAGCTGAAACTAGATGATCTTTAAGGCTCCTTCCAACTTAAACCATTAGATTAATCATCTAATCAGAAATCATAAACAGAACTCTGCAGTTTTTCACAGCATATTCCGTTTGCATCAATAAAGATATAAAACAAGGCGGGAAGGATACAGAAGACTGAAAATATCTGCTGAATCCATGAAACTGCTGATATAGCTTAACCAGGCATTTTAGTGCGTCCTCATATATCTCACAAAACATATTGTTGATTTTCAGCATTTTAAATAAGCTAAAATAAATCACTTGTGACTTTTGAAAATGTGGAATAGGAACATTTCTGACATTTCAATTTACAGATGAAATAAACCATAATGCACAAAATATTTCAATGTATTGTTAAATTGCTCATTTATGTCTATTTGCTAGAAAAAAACCCACATTTAAAATTATAGAGCAGCACAGCATGTAACATTATTATGTCAAAAAGCATAGTTTTCTACATTACATTTTATATGCAGTTTTAAAATCTGTCATGCCTTAATTATCAGTGACCTATCTGATAGACCAAAAAATTAAATGACTGAGGTGGGCATGAAAAGCTGTACAACTGCATACATAGATCATCATGTCTTTTGATCACTGCACTGAACAATGCAATGAGATTTATTTATTTTTATTTACAATCAGTTTATCTCAAGTGCATAGTTCATTTAAATTTCAAGTTATTTCTGAGATACAGTTTTCACTTTTTAGATAAGTTTGCATTAGGCACTTAAGATAGAAATAGACATTGGTAGTGTTCAGACTACAAGCAAAAATGTACTTTAAATTGCTATTAAATAAGAGCATTAGTTAGTAATGTTCCTCAACACTAGAAACTTTCAGTTTTATCAGATCATTTTTAAACCATGCTTTAAAATCTTTACATACAATGACCCTAGGAAAAGCTTCTGCCATCAGTCCATGTCTCTACAATTTTTATTCCTAGAGTGTTTATCATATTACAAGTTCAAACACTTAAATAATCTCTTTTCTAGCCCTAATGTTTTTCTAAACTGCTATGCTGCTGTGTGAATTTCAGTTTCAGCTGAATTTCAGCTTTTAGGGTTTTGCCATTCCATTATATTCTCCTTTTATTACTGAAAAAATATCGTAAATTATTCATATTCCTGTTGCAGAGTTCTTTAACTAAGCCTCCTCTTTTTTTTCTGTCAGTTTCCATACTGAATTTCAACAATTGGCATTAGTTTTGACATTATCTAAAATCAATCTTGTACTCTTCCTCTTTTTTTCTTCATAGCTTATAAAATATGCTCTCTAAACAACAATTACTTTGGCAAAACCAAACTAATCTTCCTATGTGTATCTGTTCTTAAAGCTCCCTTTTAATTCTGCTGGTTATTTCTGCTCCTATTAAGGAGCAGAAAAAACACCCCAAATACTAGAAAACAGTGAGGCATCAATTATTCATTTACAGTCATACTGAACAATATTTTACCTTATGGTTCCTGGTCATTTGTTTATTTGCCTGCTTAGATTGCCATATCATTGCCCAGGTTGGTTTTGGGTTTGGTTTTGCTTTCAGTAATGTGCTACTCAAATAAAACAGCTCTCACTAAATAAAATAATGCTGAGTAGTTCTATTTCCTACTGTACCACTGTGAGGTTAAAACCTAGACTCCCTGCAAGATCTTAACATGTTAATGTCAGTTACTCTCATTTCAACAATGCATGTTAAACATAATATTTAACAATTTTTTATTGTTTCTATTTTGTTTGTAGCCTCATCAGCTACCAACACAGTATTTTGACACATGCAAGTTCAGTTCTGAAAAGCAGAATCATTCAGGCTTTAGCCTAAATAAATCTATTGTGATTTATTGTATGGAAATATCTATGATGCTGATTGCATGATGTCTTTATTTTATGTGGTATATTTAACACCTCCTAAGAGTGATCCAAACAAAGAGAAAACACCTTAACACTTTATGCCTTAGTGCTACTCAGAAGTCTCTTTTCTTGTACTGCATTTAAGGTTAAAGAAAAAATAAACTATCTCCCCTCAGGTGAAGTTAGGCTTCATCCAGAACTCCTGAGAGTACAACGAACATTTAAAGCAGAGCAGTGCCATAATAATTAAGAAATTTTAACTGTGTTGGTCAATAAGTGTTTCTGACAAACAATCAACAGTTACACAGAGTAATAAGAATCTGGAGAGGATCCTGTCAGCCTGACCTTCATGCTCAAGAATATTCTGGAACACATCACTTTGAGTGTGATCACACAGCACGTATAGAGCAACCAGGGGATCAGGCCCAGTCAGCATGCATTTAGGAAAGGCAGGTCCTGCTTGATCAACCTGATCTCCTTTTATAACCAGCGGACATGTCTAGTGGATGAGGAGAAGGCTGTGGATGTAGTCTACCTGGACTTCAGCAAAGCCTTTGATACTGCCTCCCATGGCACTCTCCTGGAAAAGCTGGAAGCCCACAGCTTGTACAGGGGCACTCTATGCTGAGTTAAGAACTGGTTGGATGGCCGGACCAAAGAGTGGTGGTGAATGGTGCTGCATCCAATTGGCAGACAGTTATTACTGGGGTTCCTCAGGGCTCCATACTGGGGCCAGTCCTGTCTAATATCTACACTGATGATCTAGAAGAGGGGATTAAGTCACCTCATATTTAATTTATTTGAAAATATCAACTTAGTATGTCAAAATTCAATAAATATTATTGTCTTTATTTTATTCCAATTCGATAAGGTTTCCTCAAGGTCAACAAATAATTAGGTCTTAGGATTCAGCTTTACCTTTAATACCTATTATATTTATACCATACTATCTTTTTTCTCGCATTAGGATTTTATGTATTTAAACTTAGCAATTAACAAGAAAGAAGAAAATTCTTCTGATTCTCTTCCCCATCCCACCAATTTCTTCAGCATTCCACTTGATTTGTGAACAGAAACTGAAAAAGAAGACCTTTCCACCAGCGATCTTCATGGGTTTAAAATGTTGTCATTCTCTACCTGATCAAGTCTTCTACTCAATAGGATAAAAACCTCCAATTTGTTCATGCCTACCTTAGTTTTCAGAGTTTCTAACTTTTTTCTTTTTTTCCATATTTGCAATGGATTGTTATCCTTCGTTGAAATTGCGAGGTTGTAAATGTATATCATACTCTACCAGAAGAAGACGAAGTTATTGACTCTGATCTGAAAGATCTGAAATTGGGTTCTAACAAGGTATCCTAAAATTATCTTTGTTGACTAAAATTATCTAATGAATCAGCCTCTTTTTCATCTAGGAAGAGGTAACTTCATGAATCATTTAATAATGAGTAATGCAATAATGAATGTAATTATGACTTATAAAAACCCCCCCAACTGTCTTTTTTTAAAAAAAAGAGAGATTTTACTTTCTAAGTGCCAACAATATTAGAAGATAACTTTTTGAGATAAATGATTGCACTTCCCTCCTTCTCACTGGAAAGCGCTAGGCTTTATCAAATCATTAGTTAATTATAAGGTATATATTTACCCTCCTGGCAAATTTTTCCTTCTGAAGCTAACTGGCTGCCTTCTGTGATATATTTTTGTAAAAAATACACTGCATATGGAAGTTACAGCAAATGAAGGATATCAGGGTTGTATCAAGTTGGTTTGACATAAGAAATCCAGAATTCATACCATTTCATTATCAACTATGAGACTGAAGCAGATATCATTAAATTCTGCTGAGAGCTAAAAAACTGCCAACTCAGAGACAACACAGGTGTATGAGATATGCATTTTGCTTATATGTGAGTTGAAGGAGTACAAATAGTGTAGTATATTATCAGTTTGCAGTAAACATTGTAATGACCATATTCTTTCTGAGCAGATTCAGAGAAAAATAAGTCTTCACAGTTCAAGTAAACAGATTAACTCTAATAATGGATGCTGAAAGCATTATTTTCTCTTAAATATGCCAGAGGTAAAATTTTTGAGTACCAAGAGTCATTAAATCAAATGTAAATTACACATTTCATATGCACTGACCTCTAAATCATTATACTAGTTATATAAAAAAAAAATGTAAATACCTGAGTGTTGGTTTGGAAAATACCATTTAGGCCTTTAGCTAAGTAGCAATTTAATAAATGATTAATATGCCTGAAAGGGCTGTCTTCAGCATCTTTACCATGTATTTGAAAGATGAGGACAGAATCTTTACTTTTTCTTTTCTCCTACCTGCAAAGAGGGAACATAACTACAAGTTTAAATGTTGTATCAAGTAATCGTTTATTTTTGCTTCAAATTTCCAAGTGCAAAGATATTTGTAAGTTCTTCATTGAACCCCTAAGCTTGTCTGTTTGCACTTTATAGCACAGTAGGATACATTGTAGCTATCCCTAGCTGCTGGTTTGTTTTTTTTTTTCAATATGATAATGCAGATAATAAAATATTAAAGAAAAATGTGAGATCTTCATATGTTCAAGCCGGAGGAGGAACATTAAGCTCTGAGCCCTTTTTTACACTACACCAGAAGTGACATTTTAGAAGAGCCTTTTCAAGAGTATTTGTGGCATACACGAGCTTTTAGATTTAAGCTGCCATGGCCTAGGTCTCTGAAAAGCTTTAAAATGAAGTTGCATGTCCTTTTACCACATTCAAATTTAAAGGAGCAACAAACACCACATCAAACCAGGAAACCTGGGAGGTGAAAATCTGAGTCCATTTTTAGTGAGTGAATGTCTTTGTAGTGTGGGATTGCATGTATATAATTACTACCAGGAAAATATCTTTACCATCTGAGATGGCAAAACATACAGATTAAAAGTTTTTATTCATTGGAAGCTATCTCTTGTCCTAAATGAGAGCTTCAGTTCTACCTTACTTTCAGTAATATAATGCTGAAGTTGTTTTTTAAGGTCTAGATTCACACAATTTTTAAATCAACATAAGTTTATTTAACTTTCATATAAAGGCCTGAGTTTTTATTTTCACTTGGTCCAGAAGAGTTAAAAAAATCAATGTTTACCCTGTCATCATTCGCTGCTTAAGAGATTACTAGCTGAAGTGCATGCTAAAAAAAAATTATCTTTGGACAGAAAAAGGAAGCACAATGTAAATGGTATATTCATCATCATGGCTGGGCTTTGCAAACGAAGATTTGGGAAGGGCTCTACCCACATTTGTTACAAGCACGCTGATGACTAAAAAGGTCAATACGAGATAGACATGTCCAGTTGCAAAAGGCACAGCAGAAAGACTCCTTAGGTGGTATATTCTGCAAGGCACGACTCTTTCTGCGTTGTCTTTTCTCCTCAAGGGTGATCCTGCGTGCGTTCTCAAAAACATCAGCAGCGTTAAAGATGGTGTGTCTCCAGGCCTCCCGATTTGAGGCCAGAGTAGACCAGTTATGTTGATCAATATGGCCAAGTCTGAGACGTTGTTTGAGGAAGTCCTTGTATCTTCTCTTTGGGGCTCCTCTCTTGTGGCAGCCGGTGGCAAGTTCACCATAAAGCAAGATCTTAGGGAGGCGGTGGTCCTTTATATGTTGAATTGACAAGTTGTTTTTTTTTTCCCTTATCCATGAATTAAAGCAGTAGTAGCAACGTAGTAGTCACTTACCAATACATATCATGCAGCCTGGATATAGAATCTCCATGAACTAATTAGACTGTGTAATTTCCATAAGTATACTCCTCATTCATCAAAATATATTTGAACATCTTAGCCCATTAGAATGAAATTTTATTTTCGTTTGATCATTCAAGAACAATTCCAATGTAATTGACATTCTATTAAACAAGAGCGGGGAAATGTATTCCATTATGATTATTACTAGTAGGAAGATAAAAAAGAGCATATCACTGACAATTCTCAGACATTTTATCTCTTAGGCAACATTCATGAATTTTAAGTAAAGCAAACAAAAATTACAACAAAAATGGCAACAAAAATTACTAGCACAGAATCTAAAATGCTGATCCAAATTCTAACAAATGCAGATTCTGCCCAAGTTGTCATACTCCTTCAGAGAATATACATCATGAAAAGCATGAGGACTGGATTACTGGATTCATAGGTAGCTATTTTGTCTATATAATCTCTTTGCATATTTGATTGAAATGCTCTTTTATCCTGTTACATTCTGATATCATTGATGTCTAACAGCAAAAGGACTAAATGCTGACCCTGAGTTTTAATTTTAAACTGGTGGATAAGTGATGGACAGATGATTCAATGAATTTTAACAGACTAAACTATAATTCAGAATTATTTTAATAATCACAAAAAAACTGAAGGATTTTTTTATTGTTTGTTGTGAACTTCTCTATATCCCTACAGCATGTTGTTTGTTCAAGGGAGGGTATTTTCCCTTTGCTTCTTTAATAAGTGTGGGAGGATCACAATACTGGTGAAAGCATATATATAATTCTTAATAAAATACAGCAGGATAGAACAATTTAGCATTTTATGTTGTATAAGACATTTCTTTATAACCCTAAAAGCTCATATGTTTCATTTTCCAGCTCCCTATGTACAAATACACTTTCCTTCATTTCTCTCCTACTGTGACATCTGACAGACTCATGCTGTGTCCCAATATCACTAATATCTTCTTACCTCCAGACATTTCTCCTAGGCTACTCCACTTCCATGTGTATGTTTCCATTGCTTCTTTCTGCTCTGACACACTTCTGCTCATCCACTTGTATTAAATGTCCATTTCCTATCTCTAAATTATTTTTACTCTGTTCTTCCTCTCCCTAAAACCTAGCCTATTTTTTCTCTTTTCTTTCCACTAAAAAAAAAACAACTCACTCTCCCTTTTTTCCTCAAATATCTCCCTCTCATCTCCTCCCTGTGGATTTCTCCTTCTAGAATTCAGGCTTCTGCTTCTTTTCTGTTGCTCCACAGACCTTAAATAATTTTAACAAAAGACCTAAACTTGAAAGGTAGTGAGTTGGCTGGTCATTTGATCCTGTCAAAAGAGAGAAGAAAATTAACCTATTTACAAATGAGTGGCAAAAAGCAAACCAAAGGAAATCTCCCAAATATTTAAGGTATTTAACTAATGAAGAACTGTCATGATGTAGGCCCACCTGGCAATTAAGCACCACACAGCCGCTCACTTGCACCTATCTGGTGGGATGAGGTAGAGAATCATAAGGTAAAAAGTGAGAAAACACATGGGTTGCGATAAAAACAGTTTAATAGGTAAAGCAAAAGTTGTGCATGCATGCAAGCAAAGCAGAACAAGGAATTAATTCACTACTTCCCACAGGCAGACAGGTGGTCAGCCATCCCCAGGAAAGCAGGAGTCCACCACAGGTAACAGTTATTTGGGAAAACAAATGCCATCACTCTGAATGTCCACCCTTTCCTTTTTATTCCCACAGCTGTATATGCTGAAAATGATGACATATGATCTGGAATATCCTTTGGGTGAGTTTGGGTCAGCTGTCCCAGTTGTGTCTCCCCCCAGATTTTTGGCATGCACAGCCTCCTCACTGGTGGGGTGGGATGAGAGGCAGAAAAGGCCCAAACTTCTACATAGAGTTTAGTTACTGCCCAGCAGTAACTAAAGCATCCCTGTGTTACTAGC
Organism: Pseudopipra pipra; assembly: GCF_036250125.1. Taxonomy (NCBI): domain Eukaryota; kingdom Metazoa; phylum Chordata; class Aves; order Passeriformes; family Pipridae; genus Pseudopipra; species Pseudopipra pipra. Next base: position 79,841,136 of record NC_087549.1, on the reverse strand, counting down.
AGTTTTCAGAACAAATTCAAAACATAGCCCCATAATAGCTACTATGAAGAAAATTAAGCCTATCTCAGTCAAAACCAGCACAAGAACTTAGAATCTTTCTGTTCCTTTTTCCAGTTCCCTTCATGGCTACAAATATTTACCACCTGAGAAGAGGGAAAATCTCCAACTTTTTTCCCTATAATTGGATCTATAGTCTGATGTTCTCACCGTTCAATAGTGTCCCCTATTTAGTTTTTACTAGAAAAAGTAATATTTAAAATTACACCAAGAAAACACAGACTGACAAATTCTAAGTAGCAAATATTTCTTCAATAATTTCACCATTAAGAATTCAATAGACAAAAAAAAAAAACCCAGAAGTGCTTTGTCTCATGCTGTAAAGGAGACAAACTCAAGAAATTATAATTTTATCTCTTAGATTTTCTGAAAATGAGTCAGCTGTTATAAGCAAGTTTTCAGGATCTGCAGATGTTCATTCAGGCATCTACTATTTTCTATTTTGCATCATTGAATTTGCATCACCTGTTTTCTCTTTTCAGTAGATCAATGGATTTATAAAAGCCCCTAACTTTAATTACAAAGCATGGATCACAGGTGAAAGAACTTTTCACCTGACAGCTACAGTTAGGTCAAATGAAACAAGACACTAATATAATTATTTTTTGTTCATTTTTCATATAAAAGTCTTTGAAAAATGAGCAACAAAAGAAACAACAGGATGATTATATTCATTGGGACTTTTGTGTGTACACCCAAATTGTGTATTCTACATCCAAAATTTCCTTTGAAAGACCTTGACCAAAAAAAGGAACAGGTGCTTGAACAACTATCTTGCCTTATCAAGTACCACTCATTGAAAATTTATTTTGTTGTGTCTTATATTTACTGCCAATGCATTACTACTTATCTGTATTCAGGACCACATTTCACAGTGTGTTGAGGAATAGAAAAATCTATCCAGATTTGGAGCAGTAAGCAGATGAAAAATGTTTTTCAGTCTATTCTAGGTACAGCTCTTACCCCCCCTCCTCCCTGTAATTATCGTATTTCAATAACATCTTAACAAGTTGAAAATAAATTTCTGAACAATAACAATTATTACAACTTTATAGCACCATGCATATGCATAGTACTTATACAGCATTAAAATCTCAAGAAACTAAAAAACAGCTAATCAAGTGTTATAATGTCATTCATAGGTGTGAGTCTGCTGACATTCAACACAGTAGTCATGTGAAAAAAGGTATGTGGGATTTGGTGCCAAGTTAAGATGTAGTTGCTGAGGTTCAATGTGCAAGTGCATCAGTTGAGGCAGAGAGATTACTAACCATTAAAAGTTTCATGCTCTAATTTACACTTTCACATTTTTAGATGTTTTATTTTAATTTCATAAAATTGGCTGTGATTCTGACAAACAATAAATTTGGCAGAGACACATATATCATCTTACATCTTTTTGCCTAGCAAACCTGATGTTCCACTGCACTTCTTGCCTCTGTACTTGGCATATTAAAAAAGTATCCACACATTCCTTCTCACCTGAGACAAGTAGGAGCTTCTCACAAGTAAGAAAAACCTGAAATCATTGATTTCTATGAAAGTTCTCTCTCTTTTTTTCAGAAAAGCTGAGTTTCTATTCCTAGTGGTTGTAAAGAAACCCTATAAAGGCATGAAATGAGCTGTTTTGCTGCAAAACTTGAAAGCCCTGGAATCACTACATAATTTTAGTGTTTATAGGAATTGTGATTTGCCTTACATCTAAGGTATGTAATGAACATCACAGAACCTAAGGATTCCTTAGTTATCTTGAACTCAACCCCCTTCTGAGTTCACAGAGGTAGGCAGGCTTCTTCCTCATGATGAGGCTGAGGGAGCCAGGCACAGGAAGTCTTCCCACCTGGGGGTACCACTTCTGTCCCCAGAGAATGGAGAGCTAAAATACCAAGTTGAATTGACTGTGCATCTGAACAGGTTTCTATGGGAACTGAAGAACCATGGTAGACAAAAAAAACTTAAGAAAACAGCATCTGTCAGAGTGAGATGAGCTAATGAGGCAACTGCTGTGACCATGCAGAGATTTAGCCCAGGGACAGATAGTCCAAGAAGGAACAGGGAGGAAAGAAATTCTTAGGAGACATCCATGTTCAAATAATCATTGCCAAGAAGTCATAAAATATGCTAGGGCATGAAAAGAAATTACTACAATTACTGAAACTGTGAAAAGCAGGGGCTGAACAGAAAAGCTATTTGCTTAAAGAAGAGATTAATTACAAGTTAGAATGCACTGTGTACAGCTCAGGTTAGGGAAGATGATAATGGTTAGGACAAGGGGGGAAGCAGAATTAAAATAGAGTAAATATAACCAATTCAGAAGGATTGCGAAGTGAACTAATGGCAAGATGTACCAAGTACAATATGAAGCATGAATTGCTTAAAAGACATGAATTGCAAAGAAGGACAAGACTATGTCATTGACTATTGTATATATTATTTTTATTAAGAATGTCTAGTCGGCAGTTGTAGACTGGACTGTTGAAGAAAAAATATCTAAGGACTAATAAAAGTTACCTACCAGTATTTCAAAGTAGTGAAAAAGCATTTAGAGGAAACTCTTTTTCCTTTTTTTCCTGTTATAGAAAAAGTCAACAAAATCTTTATTTTCTGTATTTCATTGGTCCAGCAAAATTATTAACTCCTTCTAAATATAGGCATTTTCAAATATGATCTCGCATTTTTCTAATTAAAAATTGATCTCCTAGAGTAATTCCCTTTGCTGTTCTCAGTCTCAGCTTTTGTTAACCAACAGAAATAAACCGAATAAATTTTCTACAATACAACATATTGGCCCAATGAAATTGGGCTTTATATCAAAACAAGAAATGGAATTTGTCCTCCAGCAACACCTGTTAACAGTAAAGAAAACCATCAGCAAAAGTCACCACAAGATTTTAAAAGAATTGCCTCACATCACACTTGCAAAAAGGGTATTCCAAATTCAAAAGATCATAATGCAATCAAGCTAATTATGTTAAGCACCTTCTTTAGAGAAACTGTAAAATTTATTTGCCTACAAGAAAGCTGGAGAGGGAAAGGCTGAGAGAATTGGGTTTGTTCAGCTGGAAAAAGAGAAGTCTTCAGGGTGACCTAATTGCAGCCTTCCACTACCTGAAGGAAGCCTACAAGGCAGATGATGAGGGATTTTTACAAGGGCAAGTAGCGGCAGAATAAGGGGAATGGTTTCAAACTGAAAGAGGGTAGGTTTAGATTAGATATTTCTATCTATTTTTTTTTCTTTCATCTAACTAGATAATTCTTTGCTGTGAAGGTGGTGAGAAACTGGAACAGGGTGCCCAGAGAAGATGTGGATGCCCTACCCCTGGAAGTGTTCCAGGCTAGGCTGGATGTAGCCCTGAGCATCCTGGAATAGTGAAAGGTGTCCCTGTCCACACAGAGGATTTGGAACTAGATGATCTTTAAGGTTCCTTCCAACCCAAACTAATCTATAATATGATTCTATACTAATCTGTGTGAAGAAGTATGTTATGATTTCTGCTTGAACATGTTTTTTCTTTCATTAGACTTCCCTCATTAAAATGCATTGATATTTTTCCTTTTAACATCACTACATCTTTGGAGACATAAGTCATGCAGCATAGGAAAACATATTTTTTAATATTTAAGGATGATTCACTATATCACCAAATGTTTAAACCAGGAAAGATTTTTCCTTTTCTTCTTCTCTCCCAAGTTTTTAAGTAGATTAGAAAAACAAAAACTTGCTATTATTCCTTTACTACATGAAGCTCACAGGTATCTGACACTGGTGCTGTTTTCCTCACATGATAGAATTATTTTTGTTTGTTTTTTTTTTCCTTTTTTACCATGTTACTTCTTTAATTTCAATGTGCTTCTCACTTTTCTTAAACAAAGAGAGGGGAAAGGGGAGTAATTCTGTCTGAAGTGGTAGTCGAGAGTTCTGATACAGCTTTGACATGAAAGAAAGTGTTATTGAAAGAACATTATATAACCAGTAGCCACTACAAGACAAAGTTATTCTGTCAATTGATGATGATGGGTTTTATCCATTGCTCTAAGGTTAATTACATTGTCTGATGAAATGTAAAAAAAAAATAAATTCTAAAGGACATGTTGCTAGCCAGCAACTCCAAATCTATTTCTTCTGCTGAAATGTCAATAACCTTTCATGACTTGAATTATTTTTACAGAAAAGAAATGGCATAACTTCTGAAGGAACTGATGCTTGATATGTCAATCAAGCTATCCTCTATTGTTGTGTATTTTAAAAAAAAATCCAAAAAATTATAAGTAGTTGTAGTTTTGCGTTTAATCCAGTCAAAGTTGTTATCAAATTGAAGAAAAAATCAGAGAAAAATTGAACATTTCCATAAGCTTTTACTGTATATTCCAAGATATCTCTTCAAATAACACTTCTAAGCCTAAAAAATAGTGACATTTCTAGCATAAGAAAAAAAATAATTAAAAACAATATGGCAGAGACTGACTTCTGAAAAAGGAAGTAATTGCAACAGTGCTAGTGAAATAAAAATTGGATATTAATATTAAAACTTGGGTCTAACCATTTATTTGTAATAAAATATAGGTCATTTAGCAAAAGAACTTCTACAGTGGGAAGAAAAAAAAAACCCTTACACTGAGGAGAAGCACATGGATTTCAAGTTTAGTAATGGAATCTGGAGGCCGTGGGTTATGAAGTCAGGGATTCAAATTAAGTCCAATTTAGAATTAGCCAAGTAAAGGCCTTTTTTATCATGTGTGTAAAATGATATAACAATGTCATATAACTTTCTACTGGATGATTACTTATAATCTAAAAAAACCCACACACAAAAATCCCAAAACAACCAGAACCACAAACCCCAAACTTGATATATTGTAGACGTGTCACTTTCCTCAACAAAATAAAATCAAAACCTTAGGCAATATAAAAAGAAAATACAGTCTTCTTGAGCTATACTGTAATCCTATTTTTGTTTCAAAAAGATCAGCTTTTGAAAAAAAAGTTGTAAAGAGGTTATCATTTTAGAGACAATGTTGCATCAATATTTAGTCCCAATTTTCACCATCTGATCACCAGCTTTTCTACTGACATTAAATTCAATACATTAGTCACTGTTGGATTTAAGACCATAGTTGTTGAAATGAGGTAATCAAGCAATTAAAACAGAAGTGCTCCAGATGACTGCAAGGGGTTTAAAAAAGCCCTCCAAACTGTATCCAGGTACTGATCAAAAGAGCATTTGATTGAATACACAGACTACGATTCTTATTTTTGAAAAGTAAGATGATTTTTAATACAGAAATAAAGCAGTAAACTCAAAGTATTAAACTGCATTAAAAATTAACTGAAATCTACCTATGAAGTGATTAATTTTTTGGAGTCACCTGTCTTTATCCATTCGTTACGATATGGCCCAAGGACAACATTGCTTCTGTTTTAAGTTCTTGTTAGGATTCCTGGACGATGTGAATAGGTTTTATGTATAATTTTAGAGTCCAGTTCTCAAGAACGAGCAGTCAGCAGCATTGTTCTCAATAATAACTATATTTTTATTATTCAAATTAGGTACTGAATAGATCACTTTTTCAAAGACCTTTTAACATTTACCATTAATTCTGCTAGGTAAACACCAGTCAGAATTACATAGTTTTGAATGTTTTCTGCAATTCTGTTTACCTTGAGCCTGTATATGTGAAGTCCTTACGAGCTCAGAAGGAAAATGCACCTTAAATTATCAATGCAATTTTCACTCAGTCTGTCAGTTGTGGATCTTTTTTTTTTAATAAGTTGTCTAAAGTATCTTGCAGGCTGTGTTATTCCTCTTTGATGTTACTTCAAGTGAGGAAGATTAAAGTCTAGCTTGAATTTATCACCGATGACATTTCTGTGACTTTGGTCCATCAATCCTTTATGATGGGAAGATGTCAGAACAAAGTCATCACAAATTGTGTAATGTCACTCCACCTAAGCCACAGTGCCAAATAAGCTGATGAAGCACACTATTGTGGAGTCTATATCCTTCCATATGGTACATTTATAGCTGCATGCCTTTGATTTATAATTCTCCTAAGATGAAGAAATTCAGAAGAACCAAACCATTTTGAACTGATCATTCTATATCCTGAGTGGTATCTTGATTCTTTAACATATTGGATAACCTCAATTTCTAAAGTTAATTCCCCTCTTTGGTCTTTCAGGATTCATTAAGTTGTAGAAACAGTGAGGAATCCAGCAGGAATTAAGGAATAAGTGTTCTGTGTTTGCAAATTTTGCGAGGATGTAGTTAAAATTTTAGTTGTTACTTATGATAGTTAACAGGGAGCAGTTTAAAACCCAAATGGTGAGGAAGGTTAACAAATTTCTACACCTTAGAGCCTTAAAACCATCAATAAGGAGACAGCTGTAGATAGATGGCTGTTATCACAGAGGTGAAATGATTGTTTTCTACACATATGGTACATTTACACTAATTCCACAGACTAACTCTTTACTCAACTCCTTGTCAAAAAAATCCTTTTTTTTTCCAAGTGATATAGGATTGTTTGGCAATACCTGTGCCTAAATGAGTTTTAGAAAATGGACACTTTTCTACTGTATTTCAAAACATTAGTGGAACTAGGTCTCTAGTAGTAGCAGCTTGGCAGTAGTTTTCTAGAGATGCAAAGGGGCAGAATGCCACAATACACCATTGGAAGAAAACTCTGGACACAAAGTGACTTGGAAGAGATCGGAACATCCCCTGCTCCCCTCACCCCCCAAAATAAAGTTAAAGATGGTCATGTACATGGGCATAAAGACTAGAGCTGGAGATTAGAAGAATAGGAACAGGGAAGTTCCATTGGCATTTGGGTTGCCTAAGAATGACTTATGAAAGATTTATATGAACTGGTCATACATAGATCCTGATTCCTCAGGCTATTATGCAGGAAAAGTGTTGGGCCCTTTTTCAATAAAAATCTGGAATAAGCAACAGGAGGAGGATGGGAAAAGAGAGAGTTTTACAGAGAACATTTTATAAGCCCTTATTCATTTCCTCTTTTTCATGAAACAAACTACCTATCAGAGCTGCCAATATAAAGAAAAACCTTCTGGGGACAAGGAGAACTTCTATTTCAAAATGAGCAATCAAATTATCAGAGTCTCTCCACTGTAAAGCTTCAGTGGATGACTAACTGCAGCCTTCTGCTCATTACTTCTCTCAAAAGATGAATTGAGGTCCTTTGTATTCTCTGGTAACTGAAGTTTCCGTTTTGCCTTTTCTATTTTTAAAAAGTAGTTACAGATGAAGAGAAAATGTGCTGCAGTAATAGAACGACATCAGGAAATATCCTCCTCAGCTGCTGTTCAGAAACATTTGAAATGCCTTCTAATAGAATGCTGCTTGTCCCATAACATTTGTAACTGACTGTGCTTCAAATGCAAATTTCTTCATTACACTGAATTGCATTAAATTTTGTAAGTGCTCTCTGCACATATCCCCTAAAAAACAATTTGCTGAGAAAATAAGATGATGTGGCATGATGATATGCATCCATTAGATAATACCTGAAAATAGCTTTATAAACATATTTCATTTTAGTTGCTACTTAATGATTTAGTTTTAGTGGGTAGCTTATGGATTCAGCCATTCCAGTGCAATGAACTAGAATCATCTTCAGAGCTAGAAATTTTATTAGTTTGATTATTATGCCAAATATGATGAGAACATGTAGATTTATAAAACAAGAAAAAAGTTACAGTCCATTAACTATGCCCTTTTCAGCCTTTAAAGGCAGTAACTAGGACATCTCAGCACTGTTAACAGCAGTTCTCTTCCCAGGGAGTACCTTATTAACATTTTTGGTAGCAGATAATACTGTGCAGATACTTTCTGACAATGTCAAAATTGTAACTTTGGGATGAGCCAACAAAATTTAGGCTAAAATCACTCATACTCATTAAAAATTCCTTTACAACCTACTCAAAATTCAAATGTGTTAGAACAGGTTGTCAAAATCCTAATACCCCCAATTACATCCTAGTTGTCTAAAGTTACTAAAACTATGAAAAGATAAAGTCGTCTTCATGGGCTATTTAGAATTATAGTGCATTTCTGCTCAACCTATGATGCCAGCAACTAAACTGCACTTCACACACAACTTTACACAAGGCCATTAGTGAAAAATATATTAATTAAATTTAATTTTAGACAAGACCCTACAACTTCATTGCCTTTGAGTTCAAGCCTAATTCTCAGTTCAATCAGTTAACCTTTACCTATATACAAGAAAAGATGGATAACCATTGCATACCTGGACTGCTTGGCAGAGGTTTTAAATGATAATCAAATAATAAGAAAAACAATATGTGCTTAAAATCACAGCAGTTTGAACAGAAATATTTTCCTATCTTTGGCTACGTTTACAAACGCCTATATAAGAACTGACCAATCAGACTCCTTTTTTTGTTGCAAAAGGGCTTTTAAGAGTCCTAGGTAACGGCAACAGTAATTGTCCGCAAAAGCATAATTCTGACATATTAAAAATAAATTTCAAAAAGTAATAACTCAAACCACCAGCATATTAATATTACTGAGAAAACATTTACAACCCCCCCCCCCATTCATTTATCTTCTACTTGTGCAGGCTTTTGGGAGCTGGAATATTTTTGCAATGACAACAATGTTATTTCTACAAAGCTTTGTGTACCTATCTGTATGATAAGGGGCAAACATGTTATTTGTTTCAGAGCTGCAACACAACAGGCCCTTCTCAATTCCATGCTCACTATCTCCCAGAATGTCCTTTCCTTACCCTCCTCCTGTGCCCTAATTCCTAGTTCTCCTTGTTCAGTGGCCAAGTCCCTGAAAGCACTGTGAAACAGGCAGTAGGACTAAAGTTGAGCCAGAAACTGCAAAGGAACAATACTATTACACATTAACAATTTAACATTAATTTCCATATGCAATTTCTAGTTACTAAGCACCTAACTTGTTTCAGAGCAATGCAGAAATTTTGTGAACTTACTAGTGCAATTTTTGCTCATAGAGTCTTCTGGAACTGTCTCATTTTCTCGTGTGTGCACAATAAAACCATTTTAGAGCACTTTTCTTAGCAAACAAAACTATGTGATTTTAATAAATATAATGTTTCATATACTGACTCAGTATTTGTGGATCTTTTCACATGTAAATTTTTTATCTAGCTACCATGAGACACAATGCCTTAAAATAATTGAATAAAATCGTGGTTGCTGGGAAGCAATCACTCTGCTTACAAGTGAAAGGCAATTTCTCAAGTATCACTAGAAAAGCTCAGCAGATATATGATGAATAGGTGGAACTAAGAAATTGTTGAAGAGATATCTCCTGGATTAAGGTTTATATTTTTGTATTAGACACTTTACAGGTAACACAATGATAGCAACAGGTAATATCTTTTGTGAGGCACTAAAATATTGTCATAATGAAAGCAGGTTAAAGTATTGCTCTTTGATGGCACAGAAGTAAGGAATTACAAAGTGGAACCTGTCAAAACCTGCAATTACTCGATGCCCTCAGGTAATCAGAAATACTATGCTAGGTACAAGACCATGGTGAAATTTTAATTATTTAAATAATTTTTTTAGAATAATTTTTCAAATACATCACTTTCCAAATCAGTTTGGTAAATCAACTTATCCCAAAAAGAAGCTTTATATATTTTAAAATAAAAATAAACCATGTACACAAACCCAGTACACAAATGTAGTAGGGCTATCTTGCTGAATATTTGAGGATTTTTTGGTATACACCTGGGTATCCTAAAAAACCTCTTGATTTACCCATAAGGTCAGGAAATAATTCTGACAAAAAAGAGAGATCAAAGGTGTGGTTGCAGTGACAGCGAGGTTTCACACCAGTAAACAAGAGACATAACTCCTCTTTTTCTCTATTTTCTTAGGTTAGTGCTTGTTTGTATAAGCCAAAGTACCTAAAATTATCTTACGCAATAGGACAGCATATAAAAACAGTCTTTAAGAGAGAACTCTCACTGAAGAAAATAACAGATATTGTATTATTTACAGTTTTGTTATTTTTTTTCACCATTCAGGTGTTACCATCACATCTAGAAATCTTATCTGAGCAGAAAATTTTACTGGAGAAAATGAGAATCCAAGCACATTTAATTTTATTTTTACAACTTGCTAATTTTCTGCACATTTTAGAGGGCCCAAACAAGGTACTATTAGTGACAAGTCTGCCAATTTCCACACCCTTATCAACACTGTGCTTTTTGGTAACTGTATTTACAGAAACTGGGTCTAGAGAAAAAGCTGAAAAAGTAGAGAACATTTTACTAAAAACTGACTTTGAGAAAGAGGTAACACACAAGCTGAGCACCGAATGATATAAAGATATTATGTAAATGGTTTGTTCTCTGAAAACCATTAAGTATTTTCTCTGAACATTTCTCTGTTTCTTTTTCTCTGTCTCCTAAAAAGTGGTCTGCAATTCTTCTTGAATACAATAATTTTGCACAAAATCTTGCCAATATTTCAAAGTACATTCTTTAGATTCCTAGTAGTTATTCTTGGAGTGCCTGTAAACAACATTAGCTTCCTGTACCATCAAAAAAATCCAGAGTTTAGTGATTACAGAAACTGTGAACGGAAAATTATTCTTTGGACTCACAAGAACAAAATAGTTTGCGTAGGATATTACTGCATGAAATAGTGGCAAGTACAGCAATCAATATCCGTACCAATAATATTTCAGTCACAATGCATTTCTGCAGCTGAAGAGATTCTAGAAAATATGTTCCTTGCCTGCCCTGTTTAAAAAAATGATATGAATATTATAGCTAATTCAAAGAGCATTGCAAACTATACAATTGAATTTTCATTACTGTGTGTGGAATGAATATTGCCAAATACGAATTTTGAAATACTGGCAATATATTACTTAAATTATCAGTGTCATTTCACAATCAAAAATAATGTATAAAGAGTGGGTTAAAAGGCATTTCCACAGAAGTTTCACAGAAAGATAAATCTTAATTTCAAATTTTAGTCTCCTTCTGGAAAAAAAATACAGTTATTGTGTATACTGAGGTTTGCCTTACTTATTGTTTATTTCTCACACATACATACATTTATTCAGACAAACTTAGTTATACACAGGAAATATGTCAAACAAAGGAGCAAATATATAGTACATTTTCATTTAATGAAAAAGAATCTTAGCATTGCTTAAGAAACTAAATACATTTTTTTCCCCCATTATTTGCAAATAAATGTTTAGACTAGCAAAACCCTAAAAGTTAGAACTTGCTATGTAAAAGATGTGTAAATTCAGAAGCAATAACCGAAGGCTTCAAAACAGCTGTTTTACCCTGTTTCACCCTCTCACTCTTTGAGATGCAATTGCAAAAAAGTGATTCATTTGAAGATTGTGATATATGGTCTAACCATCTTTCAGAAGTCAATAAGCAGCTAAACAGGCAGTGGTAGAAAATTAGGACTTCCTCTGACTTTTCCCCTGGCTATAAGTTATATAATCATTTCAAAGAGTTAGATGTTCCTGATGTGTTTCACAAAATAAAGTTTTAGGAGAGGACTTTAAGATCTTTGTCTACAAAATATTTAATTTTTGTGTGCACACACATGCACACACATACACACACACACCTGGGATAGTGAAAGAATTTAGTAAGATGAAGTTAGTGACTAAATTGCACAATTTACCCTGAAGGAATATCTATTTATTTATACAATTAAAGCAAAACTTGCCAAAACCTGCCATCTAGAGGAAAACAATCACAGTCTTGTTCCATTCGGAGCAAATCTTTAAGGCTACAAAAATGCTGCACAACTACTGTAGCTTCTTTGTACTTCCTGAAGTTAAATGCACTGTATTTTCTCTTTTAGTTACAAGTCCCATACAGGTCTGATTCTACTCTTTTTGCTTCAGGTCAATAAACCTTGCTATCCCATGCAACACCTTAATAGTGAGTGACCAAGGAAACGGGCAGTGTAATGTCTTAAAAGAATCAAGTCTAGCAGTCAGACGGGTACCATGGTTAAAGCCAGTATTGAAATACAGAAGGCAACTATTATAGGTTTGTAAGAGGGAAGGCACTGTTCCAAGCTGGGCAAGGTACTTCCAGTTAACAAAACATATCCAGAAAAAAAATAGAGGAAAAAAAATGTAATACATTAGAAGTTCAAAATCAGTCACTTTTTTTCACCAGTCAAAATTAAATTTGGGAATCTGCAAACTGCTGTTCTTGTGTACTGTATCATTTGTTCCAAAGACATTACTATACATATCTCAGATTTGAAGAGAGAGAGATAAAATAAAGCTAGGTAAAGCAAGGTATTTAATAAATAAACTACTCTCTGAATACTTCAGTAATTTCTTTAAAGATACTGTCTGTGGAAGAAGAACTACAGGTTCCTGGTAGAAGGGAGAATATTTTAGGGATGTAGCTCTACTTCCCTAAAGTTGCTCTGCAGTAACTTCTCCAGCCTGTCCCTGGCAAAAAAAAGAGAGTAGCTGCTCTGGTAGAAGTAGTTCAAGCTGTCTCTTGTCTCCATGAGCAGCAAGGCCTGAATCCATTCACATGCTGTTTAGCTGATGGTCTCTCAAAGCATCAATTAACTGTCAATTAGCTAAAGAACAAGTGTTCTAAATAATTCAAAATGCAGCTGTTTGCCTAGAAATTAGCTGTTTATGCAGTGAAAAAATGCTCAAAAAATTTAAATTATGGCAGTATGACACATTGTTACATAATGCCTCTCATTAACTACCAAGAATATGAATACAATGTCTTTGGAATATGTATCATCTTGCATTAGCTATCAAAGATGAGAGTTTTCTGAACACAGAACTAAATCACTGCAAAGTAGAGAAATAGCTAGATATTTCTTATTTCAGTGCTCTTAAGCTCAGAATACTCCCAAAGAAACTTTTTAGTGCTAAACCCAAAATGCATTTATTAATAATTAGCCATAAGATAAAATACTACCCTGTAAAGGGCAAAAACTAAACTATCTCAGTTCGGGGGTAAAAGCTGGAATCTTTATTGAACACGCAAATCGCTATTTAAGGGTCTTGGGGGCAGAACATGCTAATGAGGAGGCCGGGTTATGCCAACTAGGGGATTCCCAATCGATTAGCATTTCCAGTAACAAGGATTACATATGGGGAAAAATGGTCAACATTTCCCAAAACCAGGATTACATGGGGGGGAAGAGAACAAAGTGATTTCAACATGGTCTGATAGCATTATCACAAAGTCTTTCCATATCCTGCTGCAGGAGGCAGGCTAATCAACGTTTGAATATCAATGGCTCTTGTCTGGTCCTCAGATTAAGGAGTTTTTCCCAGCTCCTGCTGTCCATAGCCTGCTACATAATGCTATAACTTCCTTTTCTGCTGATATCCGAATTTCAGATTGCAACACTACCCCATAAAACACTGGGAAATAAAAGAGACCTGGAGATAGACACCTATTTTGTTTCAGACTTTTATTTTCAGAATGCCTCAACAAGACACAAAACCTTTCCATTAAAGTCTGTATTTGAAGTAATGATACAGTTGATACTGTGGGTTTTGTTTACAGATCATCATCATCATCATGGCCGGTCTTCGTGAACTAAGATTTGGGAAAGGTCTCTACCCATGTTTGTTACAAGCATGCTGGTGATACAGGGCTTTGCAAATGCTGGTAAGGCCTTCGAGCCTCCACAATGGATTTTTTAGGTGAGACACAGCTTGCGCTGAGCTTTAATCCTAAGGTTCATCTGCCGGGGCCGAGTGAGCTTGGACGGTGGCAGCGAGGTCCTCAGGACGTAGGTTTATTTAGAGTGACCTTCTCTTGGATGGCCTTACAGGGCTGACGAGCTCCATCTGCCCGAGTTTAGAGTTGTCCTTCTCTTCTGTGTGTTTCGGGGCTCCCCCTCTCATCTCCCACGATGGCACTGTTCGCACAGGCGAAGCTCCCACTCTTTCGCTCCTTTCCGAGCCCAGGGCCGGGCCTGAGTGCCCGGGGCCAGGCCACAACACCGCGCACACGCCCAGGGCCAGCCAGGCCCACGCTGCCATGAAGCACGCGTTCTGGGGCCGGCCCGCTGTTTAGAGATACACAATTGCAAAAAACATAGATAGCTTTTAAATAACATACCAATTATTTTTCCTTTTTTTAAAATTAGTATTATTTACTATAACAGTGATGTAGCTGTGAATCCAAACTTGAAGTCTGAATATCAGAGAGCCAAAATTTTTGAATGTAGGTTTTTGACTCCAAATATTATGAGAATACACACCAACTGTAAATCACAAGATTAAGCTGAGATATTTAGTTTTGGTATGGTTTTGTTCAAAATGTGCTAAATTTAAGGCATTTGAACTACAGATTAGAGGGCGGTCAATAGAAATGGGTGAGAGTGTAAAGGGTGTGGAAGAGACCACAGCACTCTGTAACCTCGTTACTTGCACTCTTGCTCTCTGCAGAAAGACTCCAGTTTCAGCAGCTGATGCAATACTGCCTCCTCTTCTTTTACTGGCTCTGGTCTTCTGCTAGCATATTCTGCCTGCTCCAAGTATCTACAAGATACTCTGTTCTTAATGTAATGTGCACTATTTATCTACTTTTTCCACATACTGATGAGGAAGGTCCTCCACAATTACGCCTCGCCTCACGTGAGTCCTTTCTGCATGTGGGTGATTAGCTTCTCCATTTGCTTTCTAGGAAAACATTGAAGCAAATTCAACAGCAGTTAACAGGTGATCTGTGTTCTTTTCAGTTACTAGACACAGGAGTACTGCTGTACTGCCTCTCGTGCATTATGCTTTTCTGATTTTTCATTGCTCTAATAATTTTCCAACAACAATTGGAAGAATTTTCATTCTTCATTCTTTACACTGTGACTGCAAAACTCCTTTGTTTTTCATTAAATAATTTTTTGCTCATTATTGCTCTCCTTTTTCAGATTCCAGCTCCTTCCCCTCTGTCCTCTCACATGTTCTCTACAATCTGAGTCTGTGTTGTTTCATGTGCATCCAACATGATCTTTTTATCTACTATTTGCTATCTGATTTTCCCTGTTCATATTTCCTTTCTTTCATTATAGGAAGCTTGTTGGTTTTCTCTATATATGATCTTCATTTACTTTTCTCATAAAAGATACTATAACTTAGAATTTCTCTAGATCTTAATGTTAGCAAAATTTTCTCATGTCATTATTTGACACATTAACTGCCTTACACAAGGATATTGTGGCCACTAATTATTACACAATCAATATATTTTGCCTTTTTAGTTTGTATTTGTCCTTGTTATGCAATACTTGTTGCAAGAGTAAGGGATCTGCATTTGCCTACTTAATCCAATAATGCAAGGCTAACATTTTTTCAGCATTCAGGTATGCCTCTCTAGCATGATTATTGTTAACTTGGAAAAGTTTTCCTAAATGGTGGCTCACATGAGAATCAGAAAAAACAGCTCATACAGCCAAAACATTCCAACATAGAGATGATAAGCTCAGATAAGCTCAGATCTTTGGACCACATAGTGATGGAATACTTCCTGAACATCTACACTGTCTAATAAAGAACAAAGCATGAGCATGAATCTTCCCCCAGCAGGACAAAATTCCCCACTGCTCAGTTTCCATGAGGAAGGAACATATGCAGAAGAATGTGACCTAGCTCCTAGTCTTCTACATCTCTATCTCTGGAATGTTCTCATTATTGCTCTTATGTTCTCAAATCCTCCTCTTCTCCAGCTGATTAGCTGGGTGTCTCTTGCCACACATTGGTGATTGCATCACCCCAGTCCTGGGACAACAGCCTTCTACATGGCAGAATTAGCCTACGAACAGAAAGAAATGTAATGTTCTCTTTCCCTCAGAATATATCTGAGAAATATTGCCATATATCTAAGAAATTATGAAATCAACATTTTGAAATCAACAACACATCCCTAGCCAAATATGTTGTTTGGAATTGCATGTTAATAGTACTTGCTTTGTTAGTAAGTCAAGTTTTCAGTATTATGAATTACAAATTACCTATTAGCAGCAAAAAAATATTTGTGCATCACTGCTTCTCCAATTTATTAGAGGATCAGACATGAAAGCAATCTATATTTCTTGATTTTTTTTTTGCTCCTTTTTGATAAGAAATACAAGTGGCAGTTTTTGCAGAGAGTTTATGCCTGCAAAGACAGTCTATCCCTACTAACCCTGAACATCCAAGAAGGGATATTCTGGCACCAGTCGGCTTTCTTTACATATCTGCAACCAAGCTAGAAAAGGGCTGAGCAACTGGCTGAACACCTGCTTTGAGGCTAGCCCTGATCCTGCACACTCCTTCTGCTACGAGAGTCAAAAGAATCAGCAGTGTGGATAATGACAGACATGAAAAGAACATAGCCTTTTTTAAATTCATCTTTTTTTTGTTTGGTTGTTTTTTTTACCTTACAGAAAATCTTTTATTCTTTTCATCTGGAGACATTTGATCAAACGATATAATTTCAGAACTTGAATTACAGGTGTGAATGATTGGTGTTAATTTTTATAGAAGTTACAAATTCAAATTGGTTTTGAGATGATGTCTAGCCCAAAACACGCATTTTGTTACATGTAACAAATTCTGCTAATCTTCAAAGCAATTAATTGAGAATCTTTTAGCCCTAGCCATTACGCAAATTACTCAGTCTGACAGGCAACTACATAGATACATAATTCTCTCAAGATGAATGCTTTCAAACGTGTAAGTTTTGACTGCTGTAAGAATAAGCTAAATATATCACATCTACCAATCACCAAGTCCTTTGGGAAAATCCAGTGATGCCAATGTCTGTTTAAAGACTACACTCAGAGCAATGGGTGATGGGACCCATTTAGCAAAGGCCACTTGGTTAGACAACACTAGGGGATCTGACAATCAGGCTGAACCTGCCCAATCAAAACTGCAGAAGGGGATAGAGTTCCTGTAGGGCATACTAAAAAATATTCTGGAGAAAACAGTCCAGGTTTTTCCTGTCTCAGGCAAAGGCACACTCATCTTTGGGATTGATTTTGATAAAGGACCTGGATATACTTGGTGAATAATATTGGAGTCCAGTGTGTATCTGTAGGGGATTTGATTTTGAGTGAGAATAGACTATAAATTAAGTTGTATAATGTTTATTGCTATGTAACACTGTGTATAATTACTTCTATGGTGACTATATGCCATATCAAGAGTATCACAGTAGAAATACCCAGATTAATGAAGAAAAAACTGTGATGAAGCTGGACAAGCCCAATGGTGATGGAATCAGAACTGACTTCAGCTTGCAACAATCCAGCACCACATACCATGCTTCCTGCCCTCAAACTGTTATGACAGATGAAGCCCTAAGTCATGGACTAAATGAACTCAACAGACTTTTAGAGGGATTATGCATAGACTAAGGGAACAATATCTGTGTGCATATATTAACAGACTGGAAAGATGGTGATGGTTAATGGGGATGTATGAGAAGGTGTGGGACCTGGGCGTGATGTAAATGGTATAGAATAAGGGATGGATGATGTTCTGGTTTCAACTGGGATAGAGGTATTTTTCTTCCTAGTGGCTGTGTTTTGGATTTGTATGAGAATAATGTTGTTAAATTGTGCTACCACTAAGTTGACATCAAGTAGGGCAGAAGTGCTGATCTGCTGGAGGATAAGAAGGCTTGCTGGCCACACTATTTCTGTTACAGGCCAGGATGCCATTGGTCTTCTTGGCCAGCTGGGCACACTGCTGGCTCGTGTTCAGCCTAGTGTCAATCAGCACCCCCAGGTCCTTTTTCTCTGAGCAGCTTTCCAGTCACTCTTACCCCAGCCTGTAGTGTTTCATGGGGTTATTGTGATCAAAGTGTAGGACCCAGCACTTGGCTTTGTTGAAGCTCATACTGTTGGCTTTGGCTTGCCAATCCAGCCTGTCCAAATCCCTCTACAGAGCCTTCCTGCCTTCCAGCAGATCAACACTCCCACCCAACTTAGTGTCGTCTGCAAACTTACTGAGGATGCGCTTAATCCCTTCATCCAGGTCATCAATAAAGATATTAAACAGGACTGGACTAAATACTGAGACCTGGAGAAAAAAATTAGTGACTGGCAAAAAACTAGATGCCTTTTAAAATATATATATGTGTGCAAATTTTGTACTAACTGCAATTTAAAAATAATGCAGTTTAATAATTGACTAAAAAGCGTAATTAAGTTCTATTTGTAACAAAAAACATGCATATATTTTAAAAAAAATTATTGCTAGTGAGGACCAATTTTCAAGATTCAGAAAAATATGTCTCTTGAGTTACTGGCTCTTCGTGTTCATCAACCCTATTCATACACTTCAGATAAATGAAAAATTTATAAAAATCAAAAGACAGATTGGTAAGGTTGTAACAATGAACACAATCAAACAAACAAAAAAAAGGAGAAGATGCACCACATATCAGAAATTAGATTTAATATTTAAAAGTATCTGACTTGTAACAGCTCAGAACACAGTTATAATTAATCGAGTCATAAAGTCATAGAACATCCTGAGTTGGAAGATACCCACAAGTATCATAAAAGTCCAACTCCTGGCCCTGCACAAGGCAGCCCAAAGAATTACACCATGCACCTGACAGAGTTGTCCAAATGTTTCTTGACCTCTGTCAGGCTTGGTGCTGTGATCACTTCCCTGGGAAGCCTGTTCCAGTGTCCAGCTACCCTCAGGGTGAAGAATGTTTTTCTAACATCCAACCTAACCCTCCCCTGACACAACTTCAGGCCATTCCCTTGAGTCACCATAGAGATCAGTGCCTGCACCTCTTCTTTCCCTTGTGAGGAAGCTGTAGAGTGCGATGACGTTTCCCCTCAGTCTCCTCTTCTCCAGGCTGAACAAACCAAGTGACCTTGCCACTCCTTGTATGGTTTCCCCTCTACACCCTTCACCATTTTCATGATGCAACTTAATTGTAATGTTTAACTTCACTTCAAATCACAGTCAAGGGAGCTGGATTTATTTTTTCTGTCTCCATTCCATTGGAAAAGCAAATAATTCAAACTTTTCAAAATGATGTCCAAATTTTAAAAACTCATAGAGAACATTAACTAACACCTCTTCAAAACATAAAATATTTAATGTAAAATACCACTCTGTCCTAATAAATATTAATAAATGAAATAAAATATTGTGAAAAGATAATTGAAACAGGGCACTGAAATTAATCAATTTCATTAAGAGTGTAAAAAATTTCAACTTTTTTCCTTATGAAAATTTAATTGGGAAATACATGCTTGTGAATATTAATGTATAGCTAATCCACGATTGCATGATTGGGTATTTTTAAAATGTGCATGATGAGATGTGTTACAGTCTTCTGTTCAGTTTGTAATCAAATACCTTAATTAAGTTTAAAAAAAAAAATCAGAGATTTTAAAAAATTAACAATAATATGTGTAAAATAATGGTATTTTGAAAACATTCTAGGAAATTTATGGTTTCTAATGCCATTTTTTCTGTCATATACAGAGGTTTATTTTAAATTATTTTTTTCTATTGTGTTTGCCATACATACATTACCAACGATGAAAATGAAAATTCATCTCTGATGAAAGGTGTTGAAGTCCAACCAATATAGTACATAAGAATCTGTTTTCAGAGATTAACAACTTTTATATGTGAGAATCATAGGAAAGCACTGATATGCTAAATAACTTCCAATTTTTAGCAAAAATTTATTGCTTTCAGAAGAAACGGAATAGTAGTACTAGTGAGTAATCAGCTATATAAAAGAAAGAAATTAGAACTGCTTCCTTCCGTTGTTCTATTAAGTTATTTTATTTGATAAGTGGGAGAACTATAAATTGGCAAAGAGAGGAAACACAGACATTCCTTGTAGTCTCACTTTTGAGGTATCAGGGTTGACACATAATGCCAGATGCAATGGTATGGGTTTGGTATTTGCTTGCTTAGCACAAAACCAAGAACTTTGTCACACATGTAAGCATGCAGCAGCTGCTCGTGTCAGTGACCACATTTCAATATAAAACAATTCTACCAGCACAGTGAAAAAGAACTTTGAATTGATATGTGGTTTTTATGGTAATATCCTGTCTTATTGAATACTGCAACAATTATCAGAATATTTGAGTTCCTTTCGCACAGGAAACGAGATTGACAAAGAGTAGAAAAAGCTGTTTTCTTGTACTTTCAATATGCTATTTTGTAATGTGGGTTTATGTTATCTTTTACTATTTTAATCCTCTGATCAAGTTACACATGTGTAGACAAAGGAGCCTCATCCCAACTCTTCATCTTGTTCACCAGTCCATTTTCTCTTCTTCCTCATGACAGTTCTCCTGTTTCTCTGCCTCTCTCATGCTTCTTATCCATTTATTTGAGTGCATTTTTTGTGGAGGTTATCCAAATATCATGTTATATAAAGGAATATATGGTATGTCTGGTTCACAAATCATTATCTAACATTTTCTGCTCCCTACTTAATTGTTTGCACTAGCTCTTCACACAAAGGTTGCTGTATTGATTTTCAAAGCACTACATGCTTTGAATCTTGGCTGTTTGAAAGATCCCTTCTCCCTCTCTTACAGTTTCTTTGCTCCATTGAAAAACAGAATGTGAGGGCAAACACTTTCTGTCATCTGGGGAAAACAGAGTTTTCATGAGAATTAGGCTAAAAAATCAGAACGAAGTACAAAGAGGAGCCCTAACCTTGCCTATCTTCAAACAAAATGTAAAGCCTGCATTTTTCAATTCAGATGCAACTTCTCATCTTTACACTGTCACTATATACCGTGTTCAGTGTCTTCTTGCTAGTTTGAAAGTGGGGGTTTTGAAAGCATGTGGAGTTTTTTTTGTTGGTTGGTTTGGGTTTTTTTTAAACAAGAGCTAGAGAATTATGAAATCTGGGCTACTCTCATAATAATAAGAACACTGGAAACAGTGCTTCTAGCAAAACAAATATGCATTAATCAGTTTTAGGTTGATCCTTTCTAAAATGCAACATTTGATGTATAAAGTAGTCAATCAAATTCTCTGTGGAAAACTGCATCCTTAAATCAATGACAGGATTCTATAGACACACAATACAAACAGATTTCTCATTTGGATAGACATACTGCATCAGGTTTTCTTAAGCATTGTGGCTCTGAATTCCATATAAACTTCTTGATCAAATTCACTAATGGGTGATCAGAACACTGTGTAGGATGGAGATGCCAGAAGAGATGACAGTATGTCAAATTTAAGATTGATTATATAACTTCCTTTCAGATAATATAATGTATAGTCTCTGCAAACTGGTTAAATTTCTGTTATAGTTATAATCAGATTGGAAACAAGTTCAGCTAAAATGAGGGCATTAGGTAGTCCTGCAATTATTTCAATATGATGCAGGCTATTTAATGCAGTAGATATGTTTCATCCCTAGACAATTCTTAAGTGAATTTTTCATGGATATATTCCCATAATCATAGGCTTAACAAGCATACGAAAACCGAAGATTTAAGAATATAGGAACTTTCACAAGGGGATTAGAGATTTCAAAAAAGCTTTTTGTTACAGATAACACTATTGGTTTCCTCCTATTCAAATTCTGCTGCTTTTGCTTAAAGTGAAACTGTCAGATATTAATTATTTTTTTCTTATTCAGCAATATTGGCCCTCTAAAGGCCATGAAACTTGAAGAAAAAGAGGAGGTGGGGGGAAAGGACAGAAAATGAAAATGCAGACTGTAAGAAAACAGCTGTTATTACTGGTGGGAAGGCACTAGTCTTTCTTGAGAGATGAAGTCTCAGAGAATGAAATGTAGAAAGCAAATTCACATATTGTTTAAATCAGTGTGAAGATCGCATCATACTCTCTTTTAAAAATTCTTAAAATGTTGTCCGCATTCTGCTTCTGAGATGTCAGGTCACCAATCATTCCTTTAAAAAATACTTTATATCCTTAGTCAGCTTTTCTTAGCACTCTATGTTCAGTAGTACCTATCTTCAACTGTTCCTCACATTTTTCTTTCTAATTCAATAGTTGTACTGTGTATTAGTGTCTTTTCATAGAATCATAGAATGGTCTGGATTGGAGGGGATCTTAAAGTTCATCTCATTCCAACTCCCCTGCCACGGGCAGGGACACCTTCCACTAGGCCAGGTTGCTCAGGGCCCCATCCAATCCGGCCTTGAACACTTCCAGGGATAAGGCATCCACAACTTCTCTGGACAACCTGTTCCAGTGTCTCACCACCTTCACAGTAAAGAATTTTAGCCAAATATGTAATCTAATCCTACTCTCAGTTTGAAGCCATTCCCCTTTATTACTGACCTGTCACTACATGCACTTGTAAATAGTCCCTCTCCATCCTTCTTGTAGGCTCCCTTGAGGCACTGGAAGACCACAATTAGGCCACCCCAAAGCTTTATCTTCTTTAATCGTATATTTTATAAACTTTCCTTTCCTCAAGTAAAAGATAGCCTTTAAAGAAAGACATGTGAAGATAACCACCAGTTTACAAATGTTGAAAGATTTAATTCTTCTGTTCAAAGAAGCAAAAGCTTTAATTTGAAGATTTGATGAATCTGACTTGATAATTACTCTACATATAATACTCAACTGAGCTACATGTAAGTCAGAGGAAATCTCAAAATGTCAATTATATTAACAGTAATTTCCCTTCCATATTCTGAATTTATGTCAAGTTGCACATATACAATTCAACTTGCACACTAGGACATTTTAGTCTTCTCTACTGTGAAAGTTTGATTTCTGCTTACCCTATTTAAACGGCCTATTACTAAAAATTTGATACTGTAATGTGGACCTCTCTCAGGGATAGTATTGAAATCTCCTAGAACTGTTTAAGAAGGCAATCAGGTCAATATCTCCATGGAAATTTGAGGCAATTGACTCTCCATAGCTGTACATGTAATCAATAGATTAAATATTCAAACTACTAGTCAATTGAGACCGTAACCTTTTCATTGGTTTCCTCCCCCCCCCCCCCAAACATGGCAAGAGATTTATGACTAGACATATATTTCAACTAATTAGTGTCCTTACAGAGCTGTGTGCACATGAAGGGATGCATAAAATGCTACAGACAAAAACTTCTAAGAAACAGACTAAAATGGAACATAAGTAACAGTTTATTTATAATTTCAAATACCACAAGATCTTATCTCAAAGCAAAACTTCCCAAAACTTTCCTTCATTTTTATCTTTGGGAGACTTAAGGAAATGTGTTCAGATAAAACTACTGATTACTTATGGAAAGAAAGTGATCAATCACACACTAGAGAGAATATTAAAGTGAGCAGAAGTTTTCTTTCCATCATAAACAGAACTCCAAGGTACAGTTTTAGAAAATTACATGTAATAAATAGAAACAAACAAACAAACAAAAACAACTTAAAAAGATAAACACTGACATTATCAGGACTATGCTGAAGACCATGATCATATACTGGAACTGCTAAAGCTTCAAGCGAGTAACGTACAATCACATTGGTTATGGGAGAGGAGAAGTTATTCTAAGAGAACAAATAGAATTAAGTGATAAAAATGGCCCTACATAACTGTATATTACCAGCATAAACTGAAGAGTACTACCAGTCCTAAGAGATAAGCAATGACTAGTACAACTAAAAGAAGTGGTTAGCTAGGAGTTTCCAAGATCTGAAATGCAGTCATATCTGTAGTGATCAAAATGGATACTGAACTGCCTAAATCTAACACAAAAACTCACATTAGCATTCTAGAATGTGTCAATTGTAGTAAACCCAAATTTAAAATTCCAAAATTAATCCCTTGTTTTCAAAGTGGGAGAGAAAGGGAAATAATGACCAGTTGTTCCCCTGATGATGAATCAAACTGTGCCCTCCAAAGGAAAAATCATCAGTGATGGTACACTCAGTGAGAAAATGTAATCTGCACAGTTTTTCTATTAGTATTTACCACATTATTTACCTTATATTGCTTTATGTGCCATTTGGCTCTTGCAAGGACTTAAGAGTATAACAGTCTTCTTTCTGGTCATCCTCAGAGAGGATCTGAAATAGTTTAGTATTTTAAGACTTTTTGTAGATTTATCTCCAAGTTTTGCAGTACTCAGATATTGCTACAAGAGGAACAGAGCTTTTTGTCCCAATCTCCCCAAAATCAGATGAAAAGTACATCCTCAAGGCAAGCATACTTAATTTTTTATTCTTGCAAAACTTAAGCATTCTGTCCTTGGGAAAAAAAAAAAAAAAACGAAAACCAAAAAAAGACCAGTAACAGTATGCAGTCTCCAATGTTCATAAAACAATCATTACTTTTCTTCTTTCAAATGAAGTTTGGAAGCTGTGCTTATCCTGCTCACTTGACATTATTAGTGCAAGAAAAATAAATTTCACAGAGTCATTCTCCATATCTTGACTTCCATTTTTAAATTCAACGTAATAATATGTTTTGTCTACTTTGGCATCTGATTTTTCAATCCTGGGATACAAAAGGAAACCAAAAAAATGGTGTTGGAGAGCAAATAGAAGAACATTAGCTTGAACAAAAAGAAGAAAAATGAGGCGAGAAGAGACAAGTTCACACTCCTGTCATATCCACCAGAGTATAGCTCATATAAAAAGGGAAGTGATTTTTATAACAGTGTAAACAGGATAGGTACATCTATGAAGCGCCCATGATCTGGTAGATAGGCATGGTAACTAATAGTGTCCACTTCTGAAGGTTTTTTCAAGAGCATAATCAGTCTCTGGATTTCACCTGACATCTGATATGTAGTTTCTGTCTCTACATATCTAAAAGATTCTCTAATGGAATAACTAAATTCAGTCAGTATGGAAAGAACAACACCAGCATATACATTTTTGCTTAAAATAATTTATCCAAAATATCTCCAAACTTACAAGGATATTAAACATCATCTACTCTCTCTAATTGTCTATATATAGCATACATAAATTATATGCCACTTCTAATCTGCAAAAGAAAACAAATATGAAATTAAAATATATTATGTATTAATTATCTTAACAGAATACTTTCCTCCGAATCAACCACAAAGTAGAGTCTAGTATAGCAATTTCTAATTGAAACACAAGCTATTTCAATATCTCTTGTCCAATGATAAACTCAAACTACTTTATGATAAATTTCTTAATATCATAAAAAGATTTCAAATATTAAGTTAGCACACTGCCAAAAGATGTATCTGAGACATGAAGATCTACTGCAGCTATTGCTGTCCTAGTCAGTCCTGCAAGCCAAGGCCTACCACATGTGGTCTGTTATTCCAAAAGGAAAAATAATGTCTGTTAAGGCGTAGTATTTTTATTGTTACATACCTGCACCTGCTCAGGCTGTTGGAGGCAAGTTAAAGGTCACCTGCTGGAAACAAACCACATGGGTTTGTTTTTCAGTAATCAGTTACAAGAAATTGGGCATGGAAACTTTAGATTTCTTACTACTGTTTTACATATTTGTTTTTCTTGTGGTAAATAGATATATTTCCCAGATCTAAACCATGCCATTTACACAACATCCCACTAGATATTTTATACAAAGAGAATGATTTCATCAAAATTAAATATATGGATGTTTTGGGGACAGGGAGTCATACATATGTATGAACATAAAAACATATATATGTTTATAACGTATATAATAATCTGGGGGAAAAAAGATTGGAAAAAAATCATTAAAATATCCAGATTTGCAGTGATATGGAAAGATAAGATATCTAGGAATTTCTCTCAGAATAGTGAGTTAAAAGTACTCATCCTGTAATGGCCAGACAGATATTGATTACAAGGTTTAATTAAACTTCAGGTCATTCTAATTTTAAATGACAGCAACTCTAACTGCAGGAAACCTTACTCAAAACTGATAGTCACTGAAAGATATATGAGATATTGCAAGATAAGACTTTCCCTTGGTAACTCTTCAGCAAAATAGGGATGGCTCACTATGGCCAGTTATACTAAAATGAATAATTTTTTTGTTTGTATTATTCTCAGTTTATTATTTCAAGAGAAAAAGTTTGAACCTAAACATAAAGTCAAGTGGTCCCTCCCCCTGTGTGTGACAAAACTTGGAGTCTACTATAAATGAACGTGAGATAATAGGCAGCAAAATCTGAAAATATTAACCAAAGCACTTCATTCAACTTATACTTTGCACATAAGCTAAACTATATGATTATGCATTTATTCTTAGAACTGAAGCTAATTTTAGAATTAACTTCAGAATAACTTCAGAAGTCACTGTGGACAAATAGAGATAAGAAAAGCAAAAAATGTAAGCTGGGACAAAAGTAAATCCTACCATTTGCCTTGAGAATCTGATTAAGCAAAATGGATCTTTAGTTATTGTTAAACTTGGGAAGATTTTAATACAGAGTGTGCAGGAGTCAGTTTGTTGAATATTCAAAACCTCTGTGCTAGCTGCATACCATGTCAAGGTTCATGATCTTGTTTGGACAGAGAAAGACAGTGAAAGAACACTGGAAATTATTTAGTAATGTTGAATTTTGTGTAAAGAAAAGGGAAAAAATAAATTAATATCTTAAAAAACAAAAATTATTTATGTATAGACGGTGATAAATTTGAGTTTTCTTCAACTTAGAACTAGACAGGAACCTTTTGGTTCACTGGCATTATTTTGTTTTTGTTTTAAGTTATGACAATTTGTATAGTCATGGAAAATTCAGATGAGACAGTTCAGTAGCAAGAACTTTTTTTAGAAAGAGTAAGCAGTAGAAAATGGTATCTGCATTCAAGAAAGTGTTATCAGACACCATATAATTATATAAACAACTAAAAGGTAACATCTGTGCAGCATGAAAAATGTTGTTGGGTAAACAGAAATGTCTCCCAAGAAAGTTATTTATGTTTTTTTCCTTTGTTTTGGGGTTGATAGGTAATGGGGGAAGTAGTAATGCTACTAAAAATTCTGCTGATTCCAATTTGAATATAATTTATTCTTATGAAGCCATTTCAAGATTACACTAATTTTTCAGAAGCAGAAGTCAGCCCTGCACGTATATCATTGCAGAAAGCTTGTAATTCCATATCTGTTTGGAGAATATGCCCTTGAATAATTAAACATCCAACTCTTTGATTGAAGAAAACAATACAATAAAGGGAAGAAAAGAAGGAGAACAGGCTTTTCTGAAACAAAAAACCCTACTAATTGGCAAAGGAAGATGTAAGGCTAATCAGAATCTTAAACAACAAAAATATTCAAAGACATGTAGGCTTTGGGATTTGAATAGTTTATTTTGCTAAATCAAAACCATATTTTTTCTAGCTATCTTGGGATTTGTTCCTGACATGACAGTCTTGAGGCTTCATCATGCTTGATTTGTTCATATATAATCAAAGAACATATTATATAAATCCCAATGCAGAACCTGACTACTTAATTTAAAGAAATGATTGCCATCACCTGAATAATGAGTAACAGCCTATATAGTCAAATTTCTGATGCCTTTTGTTTCACCTTATCAAGGAAATGCAATCTGAACATCATATCAGAACGAACTGAAACATACTCAAATTATTAGCTGTAAGATCAGAGGCGAGCTTTAAGCAATGCAATTCTACTCAACTAGCCTCTGTCTTTTTTCACGTTGTCACTTTTTTAAACAATCAAGATTAGCTGGCAGCAGAAACTATCAGTGACAACTGTTGAAAAGAAATCAAGTTAGGATAGATTCTTTAACTAATGAACTAATTCAAACAGACTTCGATGTGGTATTGTCATGAGATCTGCCAGCCTGCTGAATGACTGTAAATTATAGATGTCATGGATGCAAAACTAATAAATAAATCACACTAGTAAATCAAACTGAAGTAAGTTTGCAATAACAAATTGGGGTTTGGGAAAGTTATACTGAGAACTTCGCCAAATCTATTTTTTTGTGTAGTATCTTAAAAGCACTAAAAAAATGTAACAATCTTTTTAAAAACTATAATCTGTAGACTGCTCTGTTTTGAAGGAATTGTTGCTAATGACAGAAAAAGAAAAATTAGTCTCACAGAAGCAACTCTGGTTCTTCCAGATGCAGTAATAGTTGATACTGTTGTAGGGTTAGATACATCTTGTATGCATGAACTCTGAAGTGTCAGGTTTATTTATGTATCTTTTGAATCTTCATGTTTCTTTTCAGCTGGGTGCACACAAGCCCAGATATGAACAGAAAAGACATTGTGAATCCTGAAGACAGGCAGTATTATAAAAAATGTACAAGGCAGTGCTCACTTTGACCACAGTACATAGCTTCCTTCTGTCACACAAATAATTTGGAGAAGCACCTAAACAATAATCAGGTGTTGGTTTTAGCAAAATTAAGTATGGGCATATGTGAGTTTCTGAGTATGAGTTTTTCACAACTTTTAGGGATTGGACTGTCCTTATTGGACAAAATCTATATAGCGGTTCTGCTGTAGCTGTCCAAAGATCATCACTTTTTTTTTTTTTTTTACTGATCCAATAACAAACAATTATTTTTACATCATATGTTGAATGAGAATGAGCAAAAGAATTGATGAAGCTAGATGTAATTTTAATATCAAATTAGGAAGACAAGGGAGAAAGGTAAATCATGGAATACTCAGGAACAAAGAGCCAAACCTTGGCTAAGTACTGAAATTGCCATTACCTTTATTTCCTTTTGTTGCTATAACTATAGCTGGGTACTGTCTGCTCCATTTTATTATATGCTCATATGAAAGCATTAGGGGCATACACTTATCAAATATAGTAACAATTTAGGTTTTATGGATGAGATGTACACAATACCAAAGGAGATATATACTTAAGCAATTATAGTAAATGTAGAAATGAAGAAATTATTACATTTATTAGTGAAATATATCTACTACCCTCTTTGGAGGAACTATTTAGGAAGAAATAAAGGTTTTCTTTTTTTCTCTGTGAAAAATGAAAATCACTACTTCTGAAGCAGTAGACAAGGAACTAGATGAATTTCCAATTAAATACATGAGCAAATAAAAATTGACTGCTACATTTCACACAAATAGAATTTACCGTATTGTTATCCTCTAAGAACAGAGAACTTCACAGAATATACACAAATTCAGAGATCTAGGAAATAACAAGATTTGGGGATTTTTCCTTTGGATTATACTTTTTAATTCTTGCATTTCAATCTTTGAATATTCTGCTATTTTCTTAATTTATTCTACACCTTGCAAGGTTGTTTAAAAACCTTAACTTTCCAGTCACCACATCTTCACTAAAGAGAGGCTACTTTTTCTTCATATAATTAGTCTTCCAGAGAGCCCTTGGCCCTTGTAAAACCTACACATAACTCTAAACTGTCATTGGCAAATTATATGAGAATAGTTGCTCAACAAGGAATTTGGAGATCAAGAATATATCTTTATGACCCCATTCATAATCAAATTTTAGAGAAGCAAATTTAATTTGCATTTGAACAAATATTACCTTGCCTGCACTATTCAATCAGCCCTATTAACTAGATGTCAAGAAGCTCAGTTTCCCAAACTGACTTCAGGTTAAAGGCACTCTTTCATCCACTCATATAAATTTGTGTCTGCAATTTTTACTTCTGCTTTTTTTAATTTTACAGAGCAACCATATGTTTAGAAGACAAAAAACCCCTGACGCTATACTGAAATTCATCTTTTACCAGACCCCATCAATCAGTGAACTTAATAACATGGATTGTTAAAATAAGTAACAGCTCAGGGAAAGAATTATGAATGTTTGATCAAATAAAATTGCTCATAGCACTTTCAGAAGATATATGTTGAAGCATGAAAAGTTTATACTTTTATGCAATAATCTGAGAAAGAAATGGCATGGTTGACTATTATCATTTTGCAGATTTGTGCTGTTAGCAAAGCATTTTGAAAAATTTGACTAGCTGATAGCTTTTACATCAAAACTTATATTTGGTCTATTAATTAATTAAATGAAAAATAGTCCTTAGTTTCTTGATTGCATAGTGTTTGTGAATGTACTCAGTTCTATCACATAGGGAGTCATGGTTTTCAGGGTTCTATTTTTGCACTAAATTTCTAAAAATCAAACACATTTCCCTGAAATGTAATTTTGCTTTCCCCTGAGATAGGTAAGTACAGACCAGCAGGTAGTATCTAAAATCCTCTTAAACTATAGTGAATTTCATTTATGTCATTACAACTATGCTAATGCAGATTGAAACTAAGCCTCAAATGCAGTATCATTCACCAAGGAGAAAATTTGTATCTGAAACAAAATCCCAAATTTACAAAAAAATGTTGCTTTACCCATTCTTCTATGGGGGAAAAAAAAAACAGAAATTTGCAGGTTTAACATCAGATTAGAATTACAGTTCATCTTCAAATGAATCTGTTTTCAGTTCATTTAAAGGGTCATTCAAGAAAGTTCTATTCATGAAAACCTTAAGAACTCTTGGTTTTGAGCTACTCTCAAAACTTCAGGAAACAAGTTTGATTCAAGACTTTGACACCAAAGTCCCTCCAAATGAAGGTGCTCAAAATAAGAAGTATAATTACATATCTCCATTAAAGTATCAAATAACAGTATTTATGTTGTAGAACACCAGGTAAGATGTCTTCCTTTCAAAATCCATCCATGATGAAGTTGTCCCACTCTCCATACTTTTTTACAAGTGTCTTAATTTGTACTTAGACTGTAGTGTTGCTGCTTCCCTGTCCCTGGAGCATTTGCTTTCTCTGAAAACATCTCAGCAATCCCCACTTGTCTCCTCTCCTGAACCTAAGGACAACAGTCGGGGCAAGGCAAGAGGCAGTCTGTCTGCTACCCATCTCCTTTCAAAAAAAACATAGTAGACAATACCCTGGTACAGTTAAAGAAATATAATCTCGTTCAGACTCACAAGACTTTCATGCAGGTTTTTATTAGGCCTTTTCATCACTAATTAGACAGAGTAATTAGTTTTATTTCGGAATCCCAATATTCAGCAAGGTTACGCTGAGTAACTAACAGAAGGCTACAGACTTCATTGAAAATCATTGCTAACTAATACAGAGAATTATCTCATTGAGTTCAACATCTCTATCATATATCTTGCAGAGATCATCCAAAAGTTCTTTTCAAATATGTATGAAGTTAATCGTTATCATCTGCATTTTACTGCAATCTGTTGCCTTAACCAGTTTCTTTTCCTATTAATTCTTGAATATTATTTTAAGCACCTGAGGCTCAGTTATTCCATCTGTCACAATATATATATTTGTGTGTAAAAACAAACTTATACCTAAAGAGCATATGATGGCCCATATGACACCCTAGGTCAATGAATGACATTTCTCATCTCTATCACAGCAAATAAGGATGAATAAAACAGGGAAGAAACAGTTTGTGAAAAAAGCCTATGCTTCCACAAAGGATATCCTTCCATTTTGTTCAGTCATGACAATCACATTGAATGCATCATGGAAAATGGAATGAAGACTCAAGACAGGTAAAACATATTTCTTTCTTATTGAGCAAATGGGACTAATGTTGATTTCATTCAAAATAGCTTTTTAGACCTTTTAAATAGAATAGTTTATACGGAAAAATATAATATTGAATATATATATCAGGGATGTGAAATGGAACTTCCTATTTTAGGGAAGCAATAAAGAGAAGATTGCCACTGTTATTCATGGATATGCTTATATTTAGTGGTGTCTGGCTGTTGTACAAGAATCAAGTCACAGAGCTTTCCCATTATTAGCTTTTTATCCAAAAATCACCACATAGTTCTGCTTCATGATCAGGAAAGTAGAAAAGAGAACAAAGCTAACTCCAATATCTTAAATCCTCCATGAATTACGATTCTAACCCCAAGATAGTTGGTCCAGGGTATATAGGGAGAGATCAAGGAGCTGTGAGGCACTGGTGAGTAAGAGCTCCCTCTTTCTGCTTTTCCTTCCTGACAACCTTCAGCCAGAACTGCCTATGGACTTCCTCTACCACAGGAATGTGCTCTAGTCAGCCCGTTTTTTGTGAAATAAATTCTGTACAAATACTATCTGTAATTTCTGAGAATCATTACATTATTTCAATATAATAATACTGAAGCTATACCATATATCCCTGAAACATATCTGTCTTGAAGTGGTGCAACATCAGATCAGAGGAAAGATAGCAAGAATAATCCCAAAATATACAAGGCCCTACAAGAAAGACAACTTAGGGAATTCACGAAACCTTATACTGTACCAAGCCAATAATAGTCATATAAAAATTTCAGCAGTAGTAGTGTTCCATCATTTAGGCATTAAATGTACTTTTTTTCCTTCTCCATTCCAAGGGACTAATAAGAATTTCTCATCAATATGTTCTATCTGATTCTTCAAGATTTGAACCTTTAGGATGAAATATCCTGCATGTAATTAGAACCCATAGGAATATGCTCATTTTAATTGTTATAGTTTTATCACTAACAATAAGACCAGAGCAAATTTTAAAAAGATTTCCCCTAATTTTTTTAAACTATGCTTTCAGAATTGGAATTTTTCCCTCCTAGATATGTGCAGATTTACTTCACTTTTACTTATGTAGGCGAAAAATATTATTTTCCGTTTTCATGAGTCATAGTTCCTACTTGTATGGCATTTATCTTACGCTTGGAAATTGAACAATGTTCATTAATAGCTTTCTTAATTCTAAGGTGGATACTGAAAAACTTGACACGACAATAAAATCCAATTCATATAAGAAAAGAGATATTTGACCATAGTTTGATACTGATGCACCTATAGGCAACCTGGCAGACATCTGCATTATGTCTGAGTAATGCTATTTAAGAATTGTTAGTGTTATGGGAGCTGTATTTAAAAGGTGTTGTAAGCAGTACTATCTGACTGGCAATATCTACATTGTGTAACCTGTATAGCACATGAGTCAGTGTGTAATATGCAGTCTTTCTGTACGTATTTCGCCTATGATCAAGCCAAATATTACTTCAAAGACAATCCCTGCACCTGACTGCCAAAATATTCCATCTTTCTCTTCCTTGCAAATCAGCTGCTGTCATTTACAGAAGCATCATCAGCTGTAGCTGTAGGGTATCATCATAAGCTGAAACACTGTACCCTAGGGAGTCTGATACTGTTTCTCTACCTCACTTCTACCCTTTCCCAGTAGCTGTTAGCTCCTTTTCATTCCAAACTTTAGAGATATCCTAAATTTTTGGCAGCCAAACCCAAGCATTCTCACACACAACCTCTTCTTTTAACTGCCCCTCTGAAATTAATTTCTTTCCCCAGCTGTCCTTTTTGCTAAGATCAAAGAGGTTTTGGAATTCAGTCCACAGTGGTTTCCACATTTCTTTCCTAAGTAATGGTAGCAATCAACATGTTGAATGTCAGAATTTTTTTATCCATGTACTTTAAAATTTAGTCAACAAAACTGAATTCTACCAATTATTTGGTATAGCCAGTCGCTTGGTATCACAATACCTTTCTGTAAGATTTTACTTTCATTCAATTTCATATAATTTATGTATATATTCAGCTTCAGAATTTCCTTTGCTACCCACAGCTACCCTACATCTCTTGTGGAAAGGGATCATGTATTCTCACCACCTTTTTCACCTGTCTTTCATTATGGTATTAATCCATGAGAAAACATACCCTTCTAAGGAAGAGAGGTTGGAATACCATAAGACACGTGGTTTGAATAGCATAAGGCTCCTTGTGTAAAATGACCTGAAAAATTCATATAGGTATTTTTAAACTATCTTATAAATATCTAATTGACTTCCAATAACAATGGCAGTTTTGGGATTCACAATTTCCTGACTTTTCCCAAATACATGATTACATATTTGGTCAAACAGCTGTACTATTTATTGAAGTTTCTATCTATTTATCCTATGTAGAAATCAATCAGTTCTGGCAAGTATATCTACTCTTACTGTTTTAAAATATTAATAATTTTGTTGTAAAATCCTCTTCCTAAATTAATACGTGATATCTTTTTCCATTACAAGTTTTCTTCTTTTTCAAGGTAATTAGGTTGTAGCTCATTTGTACCAAAATCAAAAGCCATAATAATGGCAAAAACCATGCTGGAATCAGAACCCAGATTGGTATTTAGAGTACCAAAACTGTCTCAAATATGAATGAAAATTCCACAATGAGTTAGTATACTAACTTGTAAAACACATTATATAAAAAAAAATCTTGTACAGGAACCTTCAAAGTCAAGTACTCAAAAGTTCTAGTCTAGTTCCTGTCTAGTTCTGTACATAGAGTTTCTTTCTATCTTCCGTATTCACTGTCCATCTTCAGGTCTTATTTGAAGTATTTCACTGAACACAAAACCCATAAAATAACTTCTCAATATTTGCATAATGTTATTATACCGTGAGAATTCTTCATTTACAATACATCTATTTTCGCATAACCCTACAAGGCAAAGTTATATTATTAAACTTTTATATTCCTCAAAAAAATGCATAGGGTGACAAAATATTTAAAAATTCCTCAGCAGCAAGAGGAAATCCAATGAAAACAAGAGTAACTTATTCAATGGTAACAGAAATGTGATGACAAGCTATCTAAAAAAGGGCAAAAAAAAGAAAAGTGAAGCCCTCAGGATGTCTTTTTTTCCCTTTTATCTTAATTATTAAAAAGATTGATTACATAACTAAAAGTTAATATTACCAGCTCAGCTGAAAGACTTCTTCCCTTGATGACCAGATGAAGTTTTACATTGCATGGGTGAAGGACAGTAGTATTTTCTCAGTGAATTACTGATTCCACTCTTTCTTTTTTTCCCCACAGGGAAGCTTCTTCAAAGAAAATTAGTAAACAAACAGAAGGAAAAGAAGCATGCATTCACCTTCAGAAGAATCAAGAATTGGATTTACACTCATCTACACCAAATGAGAACAGTCAGCTGAAACGGGTTCTTCTGAAGGGCTACTTGGTCAACAGTGTTTGTAATACTCCAAAATTAGTTCTTTGGAATTACTCTGTATTCTTTCAAATTTCATAATGGCAAAGAATCACCAGGAGAAGTCTAGATTCCAAGGCAAAGGATGGACTTAAGTTTACCTCCACTTCAGAAATATGTAAATTGATGGTATGCCATGGTACGTCATAGACAAGTGTCTCAGAAAGAAAGAAAAGTGCTCAGACTGTGACAATTTGCATGATGGCTCATGTGAGGACAGTAAAGGACTGGAAAGTTCTGGGCAACGGCTGGAACAAAAGGACAGGACCAAAAACCTTACAAAGGAAGGGCTTTTACTTAAAAATTTTGTAAAATCAAAATATTCCATTTCAGGAAACTGTGACAATGAGCTTGACTCTAGAATAGTATTTTTCATTCATTAGTTAAATGAAATACATTTTAAAGTGTCCACTATTACATCGGTCCCTATCTGTGATTGAATCTAAATCACAGATATACAGAACAGATGAATAACACAACAGACTGGAATAAAAGAGTAAGAACATAAACCAGAGTATTGAAAGAATGCTTAGATAAAGTAAATTTTCTCTGATCAGCTGGAAGCCATGAAAATTACTAAAAATTACTTTGTAAACCTATAAGGTTGTCTCTCAGCTTTTATTAGCTAACAAATACTAGGCCTGGAAGAAGACAAATATTTACAGTATCTTTGAGGGGAAGGAAGGAGAAAAGGACACAAGGAACTATAAATCAGACAGCTTAACAAAAGTAATTACTAGGAAGCTACTGTACAATAAAACTCGATAGTTTGGGAAGAAATAGGTGCAGTATGTTTCAAATATGAGAAAGATTTCTATCCTAGCTTATGAGAATCTCTCAAGGATTTTAGGTTGATATATTTTAAATGAAAGTACTTACAAGGGAGGAACAGAATTAGTTATGAAAACACTCAAAACTCTGATAAATAGTCTTTCTTAACTTGTATGGTTGTATACAGTAAGGTTGTGCCAGCATAGGTCTTGTAACCATTGGTCTTGAATGTATTAATAGCACGCTGAAAGGAGCAGAAAATATTTGCATTTGCAAATGGAAATTCATAAGTTTGAAAGAAAGGATCAAAATGGAGCACTGTTTGATATACTGGAAATAGTTTAAAATAAAATGTTACTATATGTAGATAAGAGCAAAGAATGATCATTAATTAGCAATAGTGTAAAGTAGATAGCTTTTTTAAAAAAAATTAACTACTCAAATCAGCATGAATCAAGATATTGAACTAAATCATATTAGCAGGGGTAAAAAATGGTGTTATAGAACAAGCTGTCTGAACAATCATCTTTCATGAAATATATGGAAAGTTGAGAGGACAAACAATTAGATATGTTGTCTATTACAAAGCTTTTCATCCTTAATTATCCTCATTTTAATGATGGAAGAAACAGGATTCCCCAAGAAGGAATGAGGAGGTTGAGAGAATGTCAGATGAGAACCTCAGTCCCAGAGAGGAGCTTTAAAGGATCATCCTCAGAGCCAGTGTCGGTCAAATAAGGCACGTGCTGAAATCCATCATCTCCTCCCTAAGTTAATGATACAGCTTAGTTTCAGCAAATGTTTTTAGACTGCTTCATGTAAAAACAAACTAATTTACAAAATTCAACCAGGAAATAGGATATGAGATTGGAGAGTTTTACATTCTCTTTTTGTGTCTTCAAATTAATATAAAGATAAAATGAGAATATTTTCAGAGCACCAGAAAAAAACACCACAGAAACATCTTCCAGAGAGAGTCAGTGTCCCATTTTATGGTCTGTGTAAGGATTTATTTCTCTAAATATTAAAATTCAGCAAAAATCTAAGTTACCATGTGCAAGATTTTTTTTTTTTTTAGGGGAAAAAGATATATATCTTAAATGGTTAGGTAGTGGCCTAACAACTCCTTGTGAACACGTCATTTTGGGAGCTATCCCCTTGCTCCAATTGCATAAGGTTCAGACCAACTGATTAATCTTTGAAGTAAGAATAGAAAACTTAAGAATCATATTGGATGTCCAAGACTTGGAGAGTAGAGAAACAAGAGAAATAAAATTAAATGTCAGTATTTGTTCATCAAATCATTATGAGAAATTTCTGTGTACACTTTCACAGTACCTGGTAGTTATTAAAAGCCCTTTAACAAGATTTAAATGCATCATATAGAATAACTTCTAATGCTTTTCCAAAATACTTCTCTATGGTCCTCTAAAGAGTAAAAATAAAATAAAGGAAGATGTATGCAATAGTCTCTGTCATTGATTTGCCCTGTTATTCTGTCTATGGGTAATTTGAACAACAAAAAGGTATTAGAAAGGTCATTTAAACAATACCTAATTTATTTTCACTGTTATTTTAACTATTATTTTGTGTAACAAAATAGATTTTCCTAGGTAAATTTGCTAACCCTAGATATGATTTCTGAGGTTTTTAGTTCTCTAAGCAAACTACAGAAAGATTTTTTGTACATTCTTTCACAGTACCAAAATTTCCAAAGATAGAACTCCGTAGTTCCTAAATATACTTTTCAGACAATAGTATTTTATAGACATTTGTCTCTCGTTTTGTAAGACTCCCAGGTCTTGGAGATACGAGCTCACTAAGGGAGTTTTACTTTAAAAATATAAAAGGCTCCAAAACTTCGCCTGCCAAATTATTAGAAGATCTCTCAGTTCTTTTAAAACCTTAAGAAAGAGCAAAAAGTGGAAAAGTTGCACATATTTTCTCAGAGGTTACTTTTACTGGTAAACTTTAGGAAATAAGAGATCTTGGCATAAGTTTAAAGGGTAACATATAATCAAAACAAAGCATTCCCCAAAGCATTGACTAAGCACATGCTAACCCACAGACCTTAGCAAAATCCAACCTATCCGGCTCTAAGTCACCCACAATATTAAGAAAGGAAATTAGAAGACAGAGAAAAGAAAAGAAAGAGAGAGAAAAAGAGAAAATTATATGGCTCCCGCTAGAGACTTCTGTGCAAGTCCAGCTTCCATGTAGCCAGGTGATAGGGTTCAAGCAACGTGTGCAGCACAGGTCTTAGTTTTTATTGTTCTGGCCCCTTGTGGCCACCCCTTCCAGGTGGGACTTCCATTCCACTGGCCACTCTGGGGCTCTGAGGTGGGGTGAGGGGCAGTGCTCCCACTGTGCCAGACAATCAGAGGCTGTTAGGGGTTCCAAGGGGCATGGTGTGGGTGTGCTCCTGGGCTGCCTTTGACAGCGGCCCAGGAGTCTGGCAGGTGCTGGGGTGTGGGACAGGGTTTGACCTCACATCTGTGAAATTTGACCTGTCCCTTCCCCGCACCACATTGTGATAATGTGGTTTTGTTTTGTTTTTGAAATCAAGACTATTAGTTTTAATTATGCAGCTAAGTAAAACATTGTTATGATCAATAATATATAAACATTTCATTGATTTATTTTCATTATCCTAAAGAAGCTTTCTATATCTGTTATAGAAATGTATTCTTAAAAAATATAGGGCTTATTAAATTTATACTGAATTATCAGGCTTCCTCTCACTGAATGAAAAGGTAGATTAGGTAGGTTATGCCAGTAGATAGATTACGCCAGATCTTACATTTATTATATTTATGATTCACTTAGTTCTCAAGATTTATTCTTTTAATTAGAGTAATTAAGAGTCACAGATACAATTTTTTTCTTCCAAATTGGGAAAATATTTTCCTATGTAAAATAAAATAAAATAAATATTCCTACTTATTGTCAAAATAAACAGAAGGGATATTCCAATACCTCTCCTCTTGATGTTTTCTAAAATCTGAATTGTTGCTCATCAGACTAAGATTTGCAGAGCTCTTCCACACAGGAACTTAATAAAATGTTTCAAATGGACTAATCGAAGGTGTTAATTTTTCAAAGTTGATCAACACTGTGGACAAAAAAAATGTTTTTAAAAATTATTCTAGGTAAAAAGGAAGAAAATTCATGTGTCATCCAGAAAGTACTTAATAAATATCACTGGAATTATCATTGTCTTACAGTCGTAGGGGAGAAAAATTAAAAGAATTAGTTTCATATGGAGGATGATTCAACATTTAACTCCATGAGGTTTGGTCCTTCTTATTCAAGACGAATCTCTGATTCATTTTATGTTGCTGGACCATGGAATGGCACACTTTTAACTTAATTTCAAAATCACTCTTTCCACAAAGAAGATGACAAAGTAATAATGACTGTGCTGCCAGAGCACAATGAGAATTAGCAGCTGTGAAAGGGGTCTAAAGGTAAAGTGGTTCCAAAGTAAATGCAAAAGTCTTTCACAATTCATTCAAACCATCCTAAATCTTCTAGCTTTCTCCAATGAACTAGTGTTCTCAGCATGTTTTTCTCCAGCCTCTCATATGCCATGGATAACTCTCACAACCTGTTCACTTCTAATCCTTCAAACTCCTATGGTTAACTTCTTTTCTGAAGATTATCTTATCTGCCATTTTATTATATACACTATGACATATCAAGCAATCCAAATTTTACATGATCAGAGCTCAGGTTAACCTTGATCGTGAGTCTGATGTTGTACATCTGAACTTTGGGAAGTACAAAAAAACATGGGGAAAGGTGGGGAGAAAGAAAAATTAGACAGGCTGAAAAGTGGTCTTGTTAATGCACTGAAAACTGGGAAAGCTTTTAAAAAAATATATACATAGAAACATTTAAGAAGCATGGAACAGGGAGTTTCCATTAGAGCCTGAGACTGAATTTATATCATGCTTTACCTTGTTTTGAACGGGAGCCTTTTTGGAGACAGTTTATGAAGCACCAGTATAACCACTAACAGGTGATTTGGAGAACAAAACTTTTATGTTCACTGTTGTTTCTCAACCTAAAGGGTACCTTGAGCCACTGGAAATTGCATAGCACACATTCTGCTACAAAAATTTTTAGAAATTCCAAATTCGGAATTTCTGATTTTTAGTCAAAACATGAAAGAAATAATCTTTAAAAAAAGGGGAGGGGGCAAATAATTTCTATTATGTACTAAGACTTAATGAAAGGCACTGTTACCACTGTTCATCGCTGCTAAGCATATCCTGCCTGTAAGAGCAGCACCTAAATGTTTGATTATTCGTTTATACTCCATGAAACAAGAATAGTAGTGTTTCAGATTATAGCTGCTAGCGTGGGCTACCCAGGGTAACTTAGAAACAAGTCAGTATAGATGATTCTTTATATATCCATCAACACAGAAAATACAGAAAAAAATGAAGACTTCTCTTTCATGTAATAATGAAGGAGACTCCTTTTTATTTTTTTCTGTTTTTTTAAACATGCATCCTGTCTTTTTGAATTTTAAAGCAGTAACAAAAAATGTTGCTTGGTAGTGATACAGCATATTTTAATTTCATGCAACTCAAGTCCTAAAGAGATTTCTAGCAAGCAGTACTCATTTGGATTTTTATTTTAATACTCAAGAATTCAAGAAAACAGTATTATGGTCAACACAGTCAGGAGAGAATGTACACACATGGGTTGGAGCAATATTTTACACAGATATACCAAAAGTAAGTGTAAGCTGTGTATTTCATAAGGATAACAACAGCACAGTATGAGATACGTGCAACATCACAGGAGAATCCTGAAGGTTCGCACTTCAGTTGTTCCTGTTAGATAGTAGTCAGCAAGATGATTGGGGGTTTTTATATGAGACATGAAAGCACTGATTGAGAGAGCCGGGTTTGTTCTGCCTGAAGAAGGAAAGGTTAAAGGAGGATCTTACTGCTATCCTCAAATTAAGCGTATGGTTGCAGAGAAGTTGGAACTAGCATTTTCTTGGCATTAGACAGCAAAAGAAGGACAATGGGTAAAACTGCAATGACTGATATTCTAGTTAGATATTTTGAAAAAGTAATTCACGATTATCTGTCAAACACCATAAGAGGTTGCTCAGGGAGATCTGAGTCACCTGACTGAACAAAAAAGCCAAATTCAACATCAAAATCAATCTTGGTCTGAACAGTGGGGCTGAGCAGATGATTTAGGGAGATACCTCCCAATCTCAACTATTCTCTAATTCTGGTCTATAATATACGTATCCTTTTTTCCACTTTCTGTGTTCCTTACTCAAATTTTCTGAATACTAATCCCACATCTTTCCGCTTTCTCACTCAAACCCCAGATACAAGCAACATGAAACAACAACCCTAGCTGTTTCAAAATGGCCAAAATAGTACAAAATAGCAAACGTGATACCAGTACCTGAGAGGCTGACCAGGAACAGTTGTGATTTTTTACTGCAGATAGGCAGCAATTTTCAATGCATCTTTCAGGTTGAGCTTGTCATCTGTTCTGACACCCTACACAAAGTGAATTACCTGCAATATTTCACAGAGTGTAATATACAAGTAAAATGTATACTTATCTTAAATAGTTTTTCAAGCTGTATTAGTATCTTCCATGGAAACAGGATGAAAAGCACAACAAAAAGATAGAAAAATTCTACTGCTTTTAATTGTATACAAGTAGCAAATCAGTTACAAATGCAGAAGCATAGCACTGCAAAATGAAGTTTCAAACCAATTCGAGGATATAATTCAGAACTGCAAAGCATTCTTTCTTATACTGATTTTCATATTACTGTTCATACATTATATCAGAATCAATAGTTATATGCATACTTTGTGCACTATTCTATAACCATATATAGACATTTATAGCAAAGACCCTATATCTTCCATAAAGAATCATCACAATAGTGGAATTTACAAATACTTCTTGTTAAAAAGTCAACTTTGCAGTTACTGATTGAATC
Organism: Pseudopipra pipra; assembly: GCF_036250125.1. NCBI lineage: Eukaryota > Metazoa > Chordata > Aves > Passeriformes > Pipridae > Pseudopipra > Pseudopipra pipra. The sequence goes on along the minus strand of NC_087549.1, from coordinate 79,799,370 downwards.
AAATGTTGTCTTTTTAAAATCTAATATGTTCTGTGATTGGTTTAACATATCAGGTTATATTAATGTAAGGTTACTCAAGAAGCTGTGCATTTTCTAACCTCTCATGTGAAAACGTTATGCAAATTATTTGTAAATGTGAAAGCCTCAGCAGAAGGGCTGCATTAACAGATCCTGTTACAAAAGTATCCTCAATAATTTACAACGCTACAAGGGCTGAATTGGATATAAATTGTTTCTGTCATCATAAATTCTAAAATAAATGCAGAGAGCACCATCTGTTGGAGTCAATGAAGCACTGACTTTTTTACAGTGAAAGCAGAGTACTGAATTTCAGTTAAATAAATGTTTATATATGCAACAAGCTTGGCAAATTGTTCTGTGAGCGGTGTAACTAATGAAGCGTGGTTTCAGACAGACTCCTGTGCTGTGTCTCCCAGCACATAATCTTCCCAACCTTGCCAGCTCCTTCTGTGTCACTACTGCCTGTCTTCCTCTGCAGCGTGATACACAGCTTTCTTCACAGGTGCTCGTTCAAAGAAGGGTTTCTTTTCACCGGACAATAGCTACTCACACTCTGGTTAGCTCATAGCTATGTGTGTAGTCAACCAGTGCATGTGCTGTTTGGCAAACTGTTAGCTGTTTCTTGGAGTAGATAAAGGGTTGAAAATTTTGCTGGAACTGTCCAATGGATTAAAAAGCTACTGGGAGTTTAACAAGAAATTCAGGCTTATGGAGTTATATTAGGTTTTCAGTCCAAAAACTATTGGCATAAAGCAGGTAAGCTGTACCCAATTAAAAAAGAAAGGTGATATACCAATTAGCAGCTTTGTAGAAAAGGACCTGGGGTCCTGGGAAACAAGCTGACCATGGGCCAGCAATGTGTCCATGCAGCAAAGACAGCCAATAGCATCCTGGACTGCTGCAGGAGTATCGCTGCCCATGAGTCAACGGAGGTGATTCTGGTGAGGGCCTGGTGAGATACATCTACAGTGCTGTGTCTAGATCAGGGTTCCCTTGCTCTGAGCAGGGAGTTTTTGTCACTGTGAAAATTTGTACTCCAGGCATATTTTTATCTCTGCCACCATTTTTTAGACCTATGAATTAATGCCATTATTCCTTTGCATCAAAAGTTGAAGACCTCTTTTGAAGAATCTCTTGCTTAATCTTGCAGTCTAACTCTTATGTTTTCTGTCTTTAACTCCACACTGGCAACAGCTCACAGAGTGCAGGGCTTTCTAGCACATAAACTCTCCATTTCTCTTTAAGATTTCTAAGTTTTAAAAACAGGGGCAGATTTTTCAATACAAAGCAGATCTGAGTTTGCATAACCAGTCAATTCTTGAATGACTATTTTCCAGTATCATTTTCTTCATATCCTGTCATGCCGTGTAGATGCTTTCAACAGGATGACAGTATTATCACAGTGTTATTTGTATGTCTTCTTGCTCTGTTGAGCTGTGAACATGCAATTGGCTATGAGGTAGTTTCAGATTTATCTTCTCCATAAGAGGTCAGCAGAGGACCATTTATCTAACCAGGATCTGAATGGTTCCCATTTCTTCTTGAAATTCTAGGCCATTCAGCCAGTAGCAAAAAAAAAAAAAAAAAAGAATTTGACATTATGGGTCAGAAAAAGCTAAGTCTAAAAGTTCACAATAACTATTTTCTGTTCCATCTGGAATAGCTTCATTGTAGAATCATTGTAGACCAATTTAGATCACTTTAAAAAATTGTAGAATTTTAACAGAATGCCATGACAATTAACAGCAGTGTGAAAAGACAGATTCATGAACAATAGACATGTCTACAAGATCCTGCTTATGAAGACAAACTGCACTGAAAAACTCACAATTTTATTATCTCTTCTTACTGTTTAGTTTTGGGAGCAGGAGTAAGTCTAGCAGTCAAGAGGCTGTAAGTTAACTCACTGTCTCACATTTTCAGTACCTCTGAAAAGTCACCTTTACCCAGGAGATCACCTAGATCAGATGATTCCTCTTCCAATTTTTTAAGTATCCCTGTCTAAAGAGAGAATTTCACCTCACTTTCCACAGAAGAACATCTATAAAACCACTGCTTCTCCAAGCCTGAAAGTAGTCATGACCTTCACACAATGACTAAGAAACCTTCATAGGTGTCCAATTAACAAAGATTTGGGATTGTGAGTTATTTTTTCTTTAGCTGTCACAGAAACTGTACTGTTTTCAGTCCTGAAGTTAAGCTTAGTCACTGTTTTGTCAGAACTGAGGAATGTTTCCAGAACTAGTCTGACAAGGATTTGTGAGGGAATAAAGGACATACACATCAAGTTATTATGAATACTGAGATTTATGATCGCAGTAAACTGTTCTCCCAAAGGCCACGCTGCCACGAACTCACCTACAATTAAGACTGAAAAAGTTCAGATTAATGAGTTCAAGAATGTACACAGGGAAATAGTTCTGAAAACAAAGAAATCTCCTAACAGTATCTGAACAATATGCTATTTGAGAAAAAAAAAAGTCACACTACTGAAAAAGAAATAATAAACCAAAATATGATTATATAGCCACACATGAAACCTCCCTGCTCCAATTTTTCAGGCAAATTCCAGGTTCCCCAAGACATTTTTTTTGTAACTTCTGTCGTACAAATGGATTTTTTCATCAAAAGTAGTCTTAACTATGGACAAATCCTCTAAATGAAATTTTCCCATTAGCAGATTCTCTACCAAAGCTTATTTTTGAAGAATATTAAGCAGATATGCTTTAGTGAAAATAATCTAGATTGGAATTTTCTAATCCAAGAAAAAGTATTCCTGTTACTGACAAAAAGGGAAAACAGCAAAAAACCCAAAACCATTATTAGCCTAATTAAAGTTTAGTAAATTAACAAAACTACAACAGTTATGACTGATCCAGTAACATTAATATTCACTGTGCCAGTCCAGCTGCCACAGTAAATCCGCACTAATAATATCCTCTTTAAAAACACCATACAAGAAGAACTGCTAGTACTGATCCCCCTTTGTTGGTGGTAAGATCACCCTTGCAATGCCCTTCTGGATACTCCTGTGGGCAGCCTCAGTATTCCTAAAACAGCATTGGGGTGAAGTAGAGAAGGTCACATGCTAGGTCTTCATCAGAAGAAGTTCATGGATAGGCTTTCTTCCTCCTGTTGTCTGACAGAAGCAGGGTGTCAATGAGTTCTTCCTCATCTACCTTGAGCTTGTTTGGGTTTATATTTGTGCTTTCCTTTAGCACGGCCAACACCACCAATTGTATGAGCAGACTCAGCTCACCCTGGAGAGATGACAGTCACTCATCCCCAGCAGCTGGGGTGGCCAGCACCACCTAGACCAGAATCAGGCTCTGGTTCCACAGGGCTTCTGATAACAATGGCAAAATGATAAGTATGCAGATCACACACTTCCATTCTGGTCTTGAAGGAAACAGCTACAAGCACAAACACAGTTCCAGTGGTGTCTTAACCTGACGTGAGCCCTGCTCTCAGCCACTGTATATTACTATTACAGTTTCATGAGTGCATCTTATACCATGTCTTGCTTTAGTCTACTTCCACCAGTTATTCTGACTGTCCAACATTTCAACTGCTCCTGAAGACTTCAGAGAAGGTAATCCTGAGAAACTTGAACCTTAGAGCAAACTGGATGCCTTTGTGAAGGAAATAAAACCAAACCATCAAACTCAGCTCTCCTCAGAAAAAAGCGCCAAAAAAATAGAGAGAGGCTTGCGTAAATGTATAAGGTTGTCATATTTCCTCTCTTTCTCAAGAAAAAAAAATAGTTTTTATACAGACTCACAGACATATACATCAATTGATCAAGTAATTTCTCCTTTGGTGGCAAAAAGGGAAGGCTATGTTTTCTTACCATCTTCTAAGGTCAGCAGATTTATTTTCAGTGAAGAACATAAATTTAAAACATAAAGTTATCTTCTGAGATAAATGATTGTAACTAAGAGAAAAACTTAGAAAAACTGAAGGCACAACTGTAGCTTGATTAATGCAGATTAAAATCCAAGGTGGAAAGCATCATATGTTTCCTAAGGCAAATATGAGGCTGCAATTGCTGTGTTTGTGAAATCCCACATCAAAGAGAAATCATTTTTATGTACATTGCGTTTATTTTGCGAAACATGTGAAATATTTATTTAGTATTGTTCTATGGTAGATTACATTCTATCATCCTCCCACATGTCTAGTCTAATTTTGACTTAGATATATTTTACTTGAACTCTGCTAAAATCATTTGTAATAGGAAGAAACAAGGAAAGAAACAACCCCCTTCAAATTATTTCCACTCTAACTCATCAAATATGGGGAAAAAACCCCAAACAAACCAAAGAAATTACCAAAAGCACATCAAGAGTAAAGGCAGTCATCTAAAGTAATTTGACACATTTACCAGAAAACCTGATATTTTTGAAAAGCCTCTAAAAATTTATAAAAGGACTGTGCTGCCTTTCCAGCACTGACAGAAAATAGAAGCAGTATGCATGCATACACAAACATCTGTGATTAGACAGAATCCAATGCCAATTATTATTTTTTGACACACCAATAAGTTGCCTTATAAGTGCTGCCATCATCTCTTATCTATTTCTTCTCCATGACCTTTCCACATGGTAAAATAAACACACTGGTATCCAAAAGAGTAAACTACAAATTACAAACCCCAATATTTATCAATTCATTTGGAAACCAAACAATGTATATAAAGTAACATTCTCACACACATATGAAAGTTTTATTTTAACCTCGATTAAAAAAATAAAATAAAAAAATAACTTTCTCAAACCAATATAAAAAGATAGCATTGGTCTGATACCATACAGTACTACTACCAAGTAATTATAGCAAATGCACAATATGCTAAATCATCATCATTGTGCATATTAGCCCATATTACATCAGTCTTTCTACTTGCATTCATATCTCACAGAAAATAGACAAAATGCTACCTGTTTTATTAGGTTGAATATGCAGTACTGTGACAGAAGATTTTTTCAGCAATTTACTGAATGTTTCTCACTAATTATATTATGGAGACCACCATCATCATATTTCTGTTCCACTGGCAGGAGGATAAGTTTCAGACAAGCCTATCTGTCTGGTACAATCATTTTCCTAGTTATACCAGGCTTACTGGAGCCTAAAATAAAAATATTTAACCTTTTCTACAATTCTGTAGCTGCATTACAGCATTTTAAATTCCCTGGCCTTATGCAGTCAAAACTTCCAAGGACTCTGGGATGAATTTTCTGTGTTAGTACTGCAAAAACTGATTTCATCCCCTGAAAACTGTTTTTTAAAATCACTTTTTCAGATATATACTATCCACATTACACACAAACTTCAACACAGAAAACAAATCATAATAGTACCATGATAGCCAGATCCCAGCTCTCCAGACTCATTCAGTCAAGCTTTCACTTATGATGCTAATGACTTATTATGATGTTAATATCTGACTGTTTTGTGTTTACTTATTTCCAATTAATCCCTGCCATCCATCATATATGTAGCTGTTTCTTTGAAATTCTAACTCTTAGATTTAGTATGCACAGCAGCAGCCTGCTGAACAGTATCTCCTCTATGTGTTGGCTTCTTGTTGCGAGCTTTGTTCTTTAAGGAAGAGTGACCAGACATAGTAGATGTGGAAAGAGGGCAGTGATATTCCTGGAGTCAATGAATATGCACCAGAGGAGAAGTTTCCATGTTGAAAATTACAAGAAGCAGTCATTGCACAAGTAGCCAGACTGCAGCTTGTTCAAAGACACAGGGAAGCCCCTGTGGGAACAGAAAAAACAGACCAAAAGGGGATTTTTCAGAATTTGCAGTAACCCAGACAGGTGCTGAATAGACTGAAATCAAGCCTAGAAGCACAGTCCACCTGGCAGTAATCCATGAATAGGCAAGGAGCTGTGTATATAGACCTTTTATTCTAATATAGTCATCCTACTAGAAAATGCAAATACAGGGGATTGTATTCTGAAAAATTCCAGGTTTTGTATCTCAGAATATTTTGGGGTTCCCTTGAGAAACTCACTTCTACAGAAAGTTTTAGAAAGATTGATTTGAAATCTCTAGCTCACTCCTCATTTCTGTTACACTATATGGTATATAAAGCTACACCAAGATGAGGAGATATTACCAGCTGTCTCATATTTCTCATTCCTTTCCCCAGGATAGAAGATAACATTCTATGCCATACCTGCAGAGAGATGGGCCTGTTCAGCCTCAAGGAGAGACAATTGAGAGGGGACCCCGTTAATGTGTATAAGTATCCGAAGGGAGGGTGTCAAGGGGAGGAGCCAGGCTCTTCTTGGTCGTGCCAAGCCAATAGTATAGTGGCAACAGGCAGAAACTGATGAACAGGAAGTTTCATCTGAATATGACCAAGAACTTCTTTACTGTGTGAGTAGCAGGTTGTCCAGATTGGTTGTGGACTCTCCCTCACTGGAGATATTCAAGACCCTTCTGGATGGAGTCCTGTGCAAGGTACTCTAGGATGACCCTACTTGAGCAGGGACGTTGGACTAGATGACCCACTCTGGTCCCTTCCAACCTTATCCATTCTTTGAATCTGTGATTCTGTGACTATAAGTGTGTATGTCTTAACTGTTCCCCTCCCCATTTAACTTATTCTTTTCCTTAGACATTTCTGAACAAATTTTTAAAAATCCCTACCTATTTCATTCCTGTTATACATACATAGTACACAGATTACATGGCTTCTTTGGAATTTCATTTGTAACTGTTCAGTGCAAACCTAAAACTAATTTTTGCCTCTAAAGAGAAACGACCTTTCAACTTCCCCAGCCTTCACAAAGAGCTCACAACCAGCAGCAATTCATACTGACTGCAGGAGAAGGAAGGATTTGAGTCCTTGTGAAAGAGTTTGAGAAAGCCAAACACATCTGAGGGGACAGGAGTAGCACAGAGCTAAGGGTAATAGGAGAGACAGAAAACACAGAGCCAGACATTTATAATGCATTTTAGCATGCGCTTCTTTTAATTCTTCACAGCCATATCTACTAACTACTCAAAACATGAATATATGCTACTAGAAAACAGCTCAAAATACAGTATGTCACCATCTAAACTAAAGTAACTGGTATAGGATCTGGAAATTACTCATCAAATTACTGACCATTGTTACAGATTTTGCATTACTCATCTAAATGACCCCTATGACACAATAATACATATTCAGTCACTGGAGATGGAATATTTTTATTTCATTTTCATAGCTAAGTGCATCTTTAGTTCAGAATTTGTGCTTTTATTTAGGTAAATCACGGGCCACTCCTCCTCAGATCTGAATACCATCACAGTTCTCAGAGCAAACTAAAAAACAAAGAACACTACTGTTTGCTTAACCTATGCACTCTATCAAGTAAGGCTACTATTAATTCTCATCTATCTACCAAGAGTGCAATCAGCATGCAACCTGATGGTTTAGAAGCACAAGAGGCAAGAGCCCTCAAGGCTGAGAAATTCCTCACTGTCTTTGTGCCTTAAAAATCTTAGTGTCTCGGTATATATTGAAAAAATGAATAAAGGCTGAAGTTTTAATTTGCATGTTGAAATTCATAGGTGTTTATGCTTTAAAAACTGTTTATTCCATGTATAAAACTTATAAACATACTAGTACTAGCATGAAATAAAGCCATGATTTACGTACTCTTTTGTAACCTCTGTACTAAATATATAACAGAAAAATTTGAGAATAATAATTTTCAGTGTATTGCAATTTTAGAAGTATCCATTTGTTATATGATGTCCTGTAGTGGGTTTCTGTGTCTAGGTTTTGGTAACAGGGGTGCTACAGCGGTGGCTTCTGTCGGAAGCTCCTGGAAGCTTCCCCTGTCTGATGGAGCCAACGCCAGCCAGTTCCATGACGGGCTTCCTGCTGCTGGCCAAGGCCAAGCCAATCAGGAGTAATAGTAACGCCTCTGGGAAAACATATTGAAGAACAGAAGGTTGTTGTGCAGGTGAAATTTCCAGCCAGGAAAGAGTGGAGTGGGAACATGGGAACAACAACATAGACACCAAAAGCAGTGCAGAAGGAGGGTGAGGAGATATTCCAGGTGCCAGAGCTGAGGCCCCTGCAGCCTGTGGTGAAGACCGTGGTGAAGCAGCTGTGCCCCTGCAGCCCATGGAGGATCACTGGGGTGCAGAGACCCACCTGCAGCCCATGGAGAAAGGACCCCATACCGGAGCAGGTTTTTCCCAGGTAGGACTTGTGGCCTCTGTCAGGGACCCACGCTGGTACAGCACCCCTTGGAGGAGTGACCCACGGGACAGCAGTTTGTGAAGAACTGTTGCCTATGGGAGGGACTCACGTTAGAGAGGTCCATGAAGGACTGTGTCCCATGGGAGGGACCCCACAGGAGCAGGGAAAGGATTCTTCTCCCTGAGCAGTGGCAGAAGCAACAACTATAACCTCCATTTCCCATCCCTCTGCACCACTGGGGGGGAGGGGAGGGAAGGAGAACATGGAAGGAAGGAGGGGTGGGGGGAAGGTGTTTTTAAGATTATTTTATTTTTCACTCTTTTGCTCTGATCCTGTCAGTAGTAAATTTAAGTACTATCCCCACTTTGAGTATCTTTTGCCCGTGAAGGTAATCGGTAAGTGACCTGTCCCACCTCTTATCTCAGCTCATGAATTCTTTGCTGTTTTTTTTTCCCTCTTCTGTCCAGTTGCAGAGGGGAGTGAGAGAATGGCTGTAGTGAGTACCTGGCATCCAGCCAGGGTCAAGCCACTAAATGTCCAAATACTGATTTTTAATGTAATGACTACAGACTGATTTCTACACATATTTTGAATACATTTTTCCACTTTTTTTTACAGGAGTTGGTCATTTGATCTTAAATAAGAAGAGATCAAAAGGAAGGACAGTAATCCTTCAAGATGGGATATGTGACTATTTTTCCTTGAAGAATGGTAACCTTCAGAGAGGATGAGATAGTCCTGTTTATCTGTTTCAGGTTCCTAGCTCTACAATAAATAGATGCTTTTCTTCATTTCAGATGCTTCTAATGGTCTCTCCCAATCAGTGCTGCTATCAAAATTCTAATAACCAATTGTTCCTCTTTTCATTCTAGTGTCAATAGTAGTTATTTAATAATTTAATAAATAATAAATAAACAACATTATACTGAGCAAGCAGGCTAACACAGTTCCAATTCTGAGCTGACAGAGATATTATTTATATAAATAAATCATTTTAGGTCAACAATAGTTCTTCACTTTTAAGCTAAAACAAGAGATATCGCACCTTTAGGAGTAAAGTACAGTCTCTGCCTTCCATACCTAAAGGCAACAGCAGATGATTTTTTCCACCCATATTCTTGTTTTTATAGTTCTCAATTAATTGTAAGAGCTTTCTTCCTATCATAACAGTATCTACATTGCTGTACTTATCCCCCAGTTAATATGATATACCCCATATTGGACATTCTCCTTCTCATACATTACCTAAGCCCAAATAATATCATTACATAGCTGGAGACAGAGTAGAAATTGCTACTACAACAGAAATTCTTTATTTTAGGATTACTTTTTTTTCTCTTTTCTAAGGATACCAAATGTTAATAATGTTGCTTGAGCTTTGGGGATTAGGAATTTTTGTTGTTCATGGTTGGTTAGTTCTTTTTTTTTTTTAATTGAGAAGGCAGTTAAAATGCCATAAGGTAAAAGACTGTAGCTCATCTTGACTTATTTTTGGTCTCTCACCCGAGCTAATCATCCAGTCTTCGTTTTCAGTTAGTGGATCAAAACCACACCTCTAGGACACATTCCATTCATTTGTTTCTTTACTCCATGATGCAATCAATCACACCAAGGAAGTATCTTACTCTTCCATGATTGTAGGACAATACCTGAATTAATCACATAGCCAATGTAGGACATGTGGCTATCTGATTAATTCAGGTATATGGGTTTTTCCTCTGGAACGTGATTCCTTCCTTAAAACTCTTCAAGGTGCTTGCCAAGAAGAACAGGTAAATGTGTTGCTTCATAACCTCTATACTGAAATATAAAATTTATAGGCCTTAAAAAATGCAATGCTTCACCACCACTTTGGCAATGGCCTGAAGGGCAGGCAGAACATTTTGCTTAACTTGCTTTCTCTCTCTCTCAAAATCTATGGTTTTATTTCTGTCATAGCTGCAAATATGAAGCTATAATACTGTTATAAATCATACTATTTTTAAAACTTCTCACTAAAAATTCTTTGCAAGCATAGTGACAGATTTGCTGCTAACAAGCAAATGAGCATCACAGGAAGAAACAAAAATAGTGTACTACCTTGCACGTTTTTCTCCTGCTTTCCCGCTCCCTGTGCAGTACATAATTCTACATAATTATTTAGTGCCCTGTGGTACTGAATGTTGTAGGTTGATGAAACACAATGCTGAAAAATTGTCAGAGAAAGTAGAACTAAATGACTCTATGACCTTTCAATGACATGTCATCATCAGATGGTAAGAAATTTGCATGCAAGCTGAAAGGCTTTTTTAAAGTTGCTTAAATGTATTTTGTGACATAGTTTTATATTTAAATCCTACAATTTCCTTCAAAGAATTCTTCATTATCTTTCAGGTTAAAAAAACCCCAAAACACAAAAGCAAAGAACAAAAAACAAGCAAACAAACCTTTGTCAGAAGTTCTGACTAACAAATAAAAAATCCACTTGAAAACTATTTCAGAATCAAAATTCTATATTTTTTTTATTCTGGTTTAATTATATGTTATATTATATTAGAGCAAGAATTTATTTTCATATCTTAAAGCACAGAGGACTTTTGTTTGTTTTTGTTAAAAAAGATAGTACACCACTTGTCATTTATATGAACAAAGTAATGAATTGCAAATCAAGAGAACTTGGTGAAGCATGAGACCATTTAGCAAAATATTTATATATCCTGCACAGATTATTCCTGGAAAGGTTATTTGAGTGCAAATGTGACATTTTGAAATGTGTGACTGCAGTGAAAACTAAATCAATCATAAGTCATTTATCACTTAGTAATGAAATTTAATGTTTTTCTTGATTCTCACTCTTATTTAAAGAGGTCTTGTCCCTGTAATTATTTGCCTTGAGTCGGATCTTCCTACTTTTTTCCAGACAATTAACATTTTTCTTGATTACATCTGACCTGGATAGGAGTCTGTTCTTCTGTAACAAATACATGTTTTAATAAAATTAATATCCCAGCTTGAGTCATCGATATATCACAGTATTATTTAATATTTAATTCCATAGCATTTGGCCCACTTACTGTATCTTTTTCACCAGCTTTATATCTTTTGCAGCCATTTTAGATAATCAGGCAAACAAACTGTGGTCTCTAGGTTTACAGTCCCAAGCTAACCCTTTCTCCTGCTTGGGCTTCCACTTCAGGGCACTGGTTAAATAAGAAAAAAAGGTAATACATTCTGTGTACTAGCAGAACAGACTACATGTTCACTAACATGTGATTTTCTGTTTCTATGTTGCTTGAAATTTCCCAACTTGCATTCATTTCACTTATGCATACATATTACCTGCACAAAGGTCTTACGGCTATACTTTGATAACATTTAAGGTATTTCGTACTATTTTTGTACATAAATCAAGGAAACATTTCCCCTACCCCCCTCTGTCCCCCACAAAAGAAAAAAAAAAAAGGAAAATTGAAAACACACCAGCACATGATCAGGTATTTAAAGGCTGAACAAAGGTTGGGTGTACATACTGGATCAATAAGAGAAATTATGTCTTTATAAACAAAATTAAACTTAACTGCAGTTTTCTTTATCAGAAGATCTTTTCTGCTAGCTCAGTTAGGGAATTTACGTACATATATGCATGTGTTTTTGATTAAACATAATATTAAATAAAATAGCTCCTTCAGGGTATACATTTTACAAAGGTTTGTCTCACAGATCCTTCTGAATGGAACAGTAGTTTTGCTGTTGCAGAAAACTGCCTTTTCATCAAAGGTAACGGTGGGTGTTGCATAAAAATAATGGAACACAACTTAAATGGGGTCAGGACAGCAGCAGTGTGTTATTGCAGCTATAGGAGAGAACACAGAGCAGCAGCAATGTGTCACACTGCTAATATGAATTTTCCCTCTATGGGTCAGAGTTTATATACCTTTAGGTTATACAGTCCATTCTGCACCAACACCATGCCAGACAAGCAGGACATGGTAAATAACAAAAGCAAACTAAATCTTTCTGATAAGGAATGTCTACAGTACAGCCTGACAGGAATAATCCACTTCTTTTTTAACTAAGTTGTGCTGACTGGTAAGACTGCCACATGTTTCTTAACTAGTGAGGTCTACAAAAACCCATGAGATCTTCAGTCTCTTCCTTCCACAAAGGAAATGTGTATCATAGAATCACAGAATGGTTTGAGTTGGAAGGGGCCTTAAATGCAGAAGCACTGCATTACTAATCTTTCCATCAGCAAACAAGACCATCACTGCACAGTTTTGGCTGATGCCAGTCATCTAAAATAAATACACCCTGTAGTCAAGCTTATGTTCCTAAGGCAAGAATGTGCCTTCATGAAGGTATTGTTCATCAAGAAAGAGTGCATTTCTATTTGGTCAAGTGGAAGTTATTCAAAACAATAACAGAGTTTTTAGAAAGGCAAAACCAAAAAATAGGAGAATCCCATGCATTTCCCTTAGACAATATATGAAATTTCACAATAAAGTTTGAGTGTTTAAATAACCAGAATTTCTGGTTCGAATGCAAAGAACTTATTGACTCTTGGATTATTCTGGGATGGATAATTTCTTATTGTTAATGGTAATTCTCTTACTGAGATGAAAGTTTACTTTTTTGAAGTTTTTATGGGATAGTAAACTCAGTTTCCTTTCATTCCATTGAAGTGCCAGTCTGAAACTACTGTCTGACTCTAAGAATCAGTAATAGCAGGCTGAGATCCCTTCTGCTACAATTGCAAGGCATACTTCTTGAACTCACCTTTTCTAAAATGAAATCATCTCTCACCTCTACTGCACATATCTTTTCCTTTAGATCTGGAAGGACACATAGCATTATAAGAAAGGGGTTAGCTCCAAAATCTGCATGTAGACTGCTTCGGTACAGTGGTCAATAATCACAAAGTCAACTTTGGGTTCCTTACCCAGTTTACAAATGACATTTCCTGTATCTTTGTCCTATTCAGAAGCTGCTCAGTAGTATGTTGTGTCACACTGTGCTCAGGTGGCAATTCTCTCTGTGCATTCCTGTAGAATTTTGCTTTGGCACCATTAATATTAACATTCTAAGAAATGGTTGAGAAGCATAGAAAAGTTACAGTTACAGTACAAGTAGTATAGTTCAGAGAATCAACCTTTAAAAGCAAGCACTCAAAGATTAAAGAGATAGCTACTTCCAAACTGACAATCTGCAGAATAATAATTTTTTATGTACAGACTCTTAGAGACGTGGCTGAGGGAGAGGCTGTGACGCCACACAGGAGCACACACAAACTCATATGATAGTCTAACAACAGGTATCCTACTGTCTTTCTGTTCTTTTTGAGATATTTCTACCTACATTTACAAGACCTAAACTCTCTTTGTAATTTGGTACATCACACTCTTCAAGAAGCCAGGTCTACAGATAAGATAATGGCTTCAGCATGAAAGTATAAGACAAATTCAGGTGTACACATCAGGATTTCCAATTAAATTGTTAGGTGATTTTTTATATATATTTTTTTTGTTTCTGAATCTTATTAAAGCATTTACTGAATATAAAGAGACAAGGGAAATATATATAAAATATATGAAAAGAGCATGCAAAAGAGGCAAAGTGAAAAAAGAGGTTATCAAGTAATGGTGGAAGGGGACATAGTAAAACATAAGGAAGAGATAACAATATACATTTGTGTTAAAGCACTGGGAAGTAATAAGTCAATGTTACTGAGCTACTCAGTAGTTTGAGAATGCACAAACCTAGAAGCAAAGTGATTACATATGTCTTTAATCCTATTTAGAAATTACATTTATATACAAAATTAGCTAGTTTATCTATTTTAATTAGTCTTTCTCCAGACAGGCATTCTTTGCAACTATATATTTATACTAGAGCTTATGGGAACATTTCCTATGCTAATTTGGCTTTTAATACCAAAAAATAGATATAAATAATAATAATTAGAAAACCTTTGGATTTGTTTAAGAGATGTTTGTGGTTAAGTGGGCTTTTTTGTCTGTTTTGTTTTTAGATATAATTTTGTGCTGATTGTTTAAAAAAAATATAGACATAAGAAATCCCCTCTAACAATTTATCTGGCATTTTATACTTCCATAAAACACTCCACGGTGCCCATTACTTTTTGATATCAGCATGCATACTAAACTCAGTGTAGGTGAGCTGTGTTAATATTATGCTTCAACATCATACCCTGGTGTGTCTTATTGCCTAAATGATGAAAAGGCCAAACATTTACAGTGTGCTCTCATGTTTCATAGAAAAAATCTACATTACCATTCTTTGTTACTTTGTCCTTTCAGGAAAAAATGGTTTAAGAAAAAATAACAAACATCATTCAATTAAACCAGCTTTCTCCAAGTGCTAATACACAGCATAGTCTTGTAGTTCTCTTTCAGTAATGAGGTCATATCCCTTGTACATAGTGTTAACACATATGCATACTAATACATAAATTATATATAAGTAGGAAATCCAGCAAAACTTACAATCAACATTTAATTAGATATTAGTATTTTTAATTTAACTAAACATCAATATGTTTAAATAACATGAAAGGACTGAATGTTGTAGAGGCTGACATGTTTACTGCAGAATATATTAAGCCTGAGAAAGAGCAGAACTGCATTGTGTGGGAAACAGAATTTTAGGTCAGCATCAGTGTCTCATTACACATCTCAGCTGTTTTAGGGCAGAGACTATCATCCTGAGAGCCTTTCATTGTAACACTACAGTGGAGTACAGTAGAAGAATCTGCAGTCACAGAAGTCTTTTAAACAGCTTCAGAGATGGTGACTCAACCACTTCCTTGGGTAGCCTGTTCCAATGCTCGAAAACCCTTTTGGTGAAGAAATTTTTTCCTACTATTCAATCTAAATCTTCCTAGAGCAACTGGAGGCCATTTTCTTGTTTGTTACTTGGGACAAGATACCAGTCCCCATCTTGCTACAACCTCCTTTCAGATAGAGAGTGATACAGGCACTTTGACTTATTGAATCCTATATAATGAACCTCAGCTATCCAACCTGTCCAGATCCTTGTGCAGAGACTTCCTACCCTCCAGTAGATCAAAACTCCCACTCACCTCAGTGTCATCTGGAAACTTACCGAGGATGCACTCGATCCCTTTTTTTAGGTCATCAATAAAGATACTAAACAGGACTGGCTCCAATACTGAGACTTGGGAACACCACTTGTGACCAGCTGGATTTAATCCATTCACCACCACTCTTTGGAATTGATCATTCTACCAGTTTTTTATCCGGTGAACAGTGTATCTGTTCAAGCCATGAACAGTGAGTTTCTCCAGGAAAATACCGTGGTAAACAGTGTCAAAGGCTTTAATAAACTCCGGGTAGACGACATCCACAGCCTTACCCTCATTCTGTAAGATGGTGACCTTGTCACAGAAGGAGATCCAGTTAGTGCTTCCTCTACTTAACTTGTTTTTGATTAATTAATCAACTAGTCTGTCACACAACAGTTCTATATATTATGAAGATTGAGATTGCTCAAAATAGTATACCTCTTGAATACTACTTCATCTTTAATTTGGAATCAGCAGCCTTTAACTGGTCCTACAGGAATCTACCAGGAAAAACTTAACATGAATTTTAAAAGCAGAATATTTTTGCACAGCAAGTTAAAAACCCTGGTTCTCTCAGCACCTCAGCTCTCATCCTGGAAAAGGATTTTACTCTACCTATGGGTGGGGGACACTCTTTCTGCAAGCACATGACATTTTGTGGTACTGAGGCTTCTCTAGGAAACATCGGACCCTTTTCCTCACCCTACTTTTCCTGACGTTGTAGGATTAATCATGCCAAGATGTCTTGTATCTCTGCAGAATTCCTGGAAGGTTGCTAAAGAAGGCTGTAGGAACAAACTGCTTCCTAAATGTTACTGAAACTGACTCCCATCTGCAAGTGCATAGTACCACTTCAGCATTAGCTCCTCAGCTTGACCTATAAGATACCTCTGAAGTCTGAATACCATTAAAAGAAAGCAGCAACCAACTTCATTGTCGTCTACCATCCTTCTGGCATTTTATTATCTGAAGAACCTTACCAGTCCTGAATCCCGATGCTGCTTTTTTTGTTGTTTTGGTTCTTTTTCTTTTTCTTTTTCTTTTTCTTTTTCTTTTTCTTTTTCTTTTTCTTTTTCTTTTTCTTTTTCTTTTTCTTTTTCTTTTTCTTTTTCTTTTTCTTTTTCTTTTTCTTTTTCTTTTTCTTTTTCTTTTTCTTTTTCTTTTTCTTTTTCTTTTTCTTTCTTTTTCTTTTTCTTTTTCTTTTTCTTTTTCTTTTTCTTTTTCTTTTTCTTTTTCTTTTTCTTTTTCTTTTTCTTTTTCTTTTTATTTTTATTTTTATTTTTATTTTTATTTTTCTTTTTATTTTTATTTTTATTTTTATTTTTATTTTTATTTTTATTTCTTTTTCTTTTTATGTTGTTTTGTTACTGTCTATGGTGGACAGAGTAAATTAGGGCTCACTGGAAAAATGTGAGTGTTCATCACTTGTGGTGTTGCTAAGTATTTGTGCTGGAATACTTCCAGTAGCTATTTCTCCTGGTTTTTAGAAGTTTCGTTTAAAAGTTAAAATAATTGTTCTTCCAAACTCCTGAACATCACTTAGAAGAGAAGTAAAAAACTTCTTTCAGGGTTAAGTAGGGCCAAGCTGCCACTTATTTTGGATACAAATATACCTGACTTAAAAAAATGCAATCTTCAGGATTATAATAAGCAGCACTGGTGATCACATTAGTAAAGACTGAAGTGTAGAAAAGGTTACTTGCATAGACTAGTTTTGTTCTAAATTTCTTTAAAGTGGTCTCAATATTGCATATTCCTTCACCCATCTAAGTGGGTTTTAGCTTCACCTTAAAACATTTGGTACAGAAACTATCTCTATCAGCATGGATTTTAAAATTCACATCTATTTTATACAACACTATCTTTAATGTTTCATTTATGTGCAGCCATTATTAATAATTAATAATTAAGTGAAAAGCACTTACTCCATGTGTACACATATAATTAAAAAAATTAAATAACAGGAAAAAACTTTACATTTTTACATACCTTTCTGATTCTATTTTCATTCCAAATTGGAACTGTTCAGGGACATTTGGAATGAACAGACCACAAATACTGCTGTAGGCTTTTTAGGACAATAAATTATCAGTACCACTTTGAAGGTAATTCATCGGTGAAATGTGATTTCTTTTTCACACCTAAAGGGAAATGCTTCTTTTGCCTGGTACACAGAGATAAAAAGACATTTTTCTTTTTCTCCTAGTTTTTATGCCCTCTCTGAAGGTTAGACAGGCTGCTACTATCCTGAGACCAGGAAAAACCACAGCTTCCTCTCCTTCTGCCAGCATGTTCACTTCCCAACACAAAGTTTCAAAAAGAAATAAACCAGAATATTGCTCACAAAATAAAGCAGATATTTATGAAATATTTTTTTTTTTCCATGGAGTGAAAATGTATGTGTAGACAAACATATACCACTATAGTGCTATGGTTTTGTTTTTCTAATTTTAATATAGACAATATAAGAAAAGTGAATTTCAGTGAGACCTCATGTAACAAAATCCAGACTACTCTCACCTTTCAACACCACATAGGTATTTCTTTCCCTCCACAGTTAAAGCTCAGGGCTTCATATTTTAAAAATCTAACTCTCACTCTGATTTACTCTACTTGAAAGAAAATGTATGAGTAACTGTGAACATGCATTTAATCTTTAAAGTACTCCTTGAAAAATTCTCCTTACTTTATCCATCGCTTAAGTCCTTCCCTTGCAAATATGCCTTGTCCAGTGCCATCAATGATCCATGACTACACTAAAAAATAGACTTCCGATGAAGAAAAAAAGATCCCCTTCAAATGCTAGAATTTATGGACTACTAATTTTTCTTTTTATTTTTGTAACATTCAAGGGAGGCAGTGTTTTAATCAAACTAGTGCATGCTGAAATTTGTACCAGATAGAAGCATTCTTAAATATATCAATCACACTGTCTTTGGTGCTGTCTTCAAATATATTGCTGTCTTCAAAACAAACAAATCACCAATTCTGAATTCTGCAAAGACATGGAAAATACAGATTTGAGACCTATATTGAACTCAGCTATACTTCCTTTGGTGGGTTGGCCTTAGCTGGAAGCCAGATGCCCCCCAGTCTGCTCTATCACTTCCCCCTCTGAGCTGGACAGTGGAGAGAAAATAAGATGGAAGAAAAATCATAGTTTAAGATGGAGAAGTTTACTAAAACAAGGAAAGAAAAAGAAACCAAGGTTTTATTCTCTACTTCCCGTCATCAAGCGATACCTGGCCACTTCCAGGGAAGTAGGGCTCCAGCATGCATAGTAATTGCTCTGGAAGGCAAGCTTTGTAAATAATGAATGCCCTCACTTCCTCCTTCTTTTCTTAGCTTTCATATTTAAAATGACAGTGATATGGTATGGAATATCCCTTTGGTCAGTTTGGGTCAGCTGTCCCAAAGTTATGTCCCTTTCCAAGATTTTGCCCACCCCTAGCCAAACCACCAAAGCACCTTTCTAGGTACCAATGCAAAGCACAGCACTGTGAGGGCTGCTATGGAGAAAATGAACTCCTTCTCGACTAAACCCAATACACTTCCTGAATTCAACAGGTAAATCAATATAACAAGCAAGGTAATCTTAGAAGTATTAGCTTTGTCAGATAAGTATTTTGGATTCAAAATTCCAATTGTTTTTTCGGTGGTTAAATGCCGTTAATCTCAACCATTCTGTCTCCAAATTCTCATTTAAATCGTCTTATATTGTATTTCTCTAACATATTCTCTAAAGTCTCCTCTCTCTTTTGATTAGAGTGTGGTGCTAATTACACCATAATTACATGTAAATGTAATTATATTTGATCCCTGTATGGGCCATTCACTTAAGAGCTGGACTTGATGATCCCTTGTAGGTCCCTTCCAACTTAGAAGGTTTTGTGATTTTTTTAAAATATCAGTGCTTCTTAAAATAAGACAATTAGACAGGTACTCACAGATTGATTCCCGTCACAGGAGAATTTTTCAAGCCTTTCACAGAAGCAGAAAGTCAAATTGCGGAGGACCAGGCATAGGCATGTTTTGTCTCAAACATTTTGACTGTTGTGGCAGGAAAGTTGTGATTGGGAGAGGGTCCTGCAGAGCTGCATGGGGCAGTGCTGCGCTTAGCCAACTTCCTGCCCTACCTTGAGATTTTTACTCAGTATCATGTTCCCCATCCAACCCAAATCACTACCTGAAGGGCTCAAAAGGGTTGGCTGCACATGTGTAAATGAAATGGCATGAGAAATCTGGTTTACATGAGAGATGTGCACTGGGTTAACTATACAAGGAAGGAGATTGGTCCCCCTCCCCCTCTTTTTCCACTCTTTGCCTTTCTTTGTCTCACTGTCACAGCTCCAGACCATTCACACAGCAGGATCAACACAGGATCTAGGGACTGGTGATCTTCTTTGTTCTCTTTTTCTCTTTTCTGCCTTTATTTCTCTCCTCCCTTGCTTTGTCTGGGCAAAGTGCAACTATGATATTCCTGTACTCTGTACTGAAGTTTATTGTGGGAGTGGGAAACGCAGAAGTGTGTTGTGGCTCATTAGCCAGCACCTTTGAGAAATGGTGTGTTGTGGCTTATTAGACAGGACCTTTGAGAAGTTTGTTGTGGGAGTTGAGAGCTTATTGATTTGTAGTGTAAAAATTAAGGGCTTGTTAGCCACTGCTTTTGAGAACTGTATTGTAAAATTTAAGGGCTTGTTAGTCAACACTTTCTGGGTCTAAATAGTGGGCTGGTTGCTGGAGTTAAGGCAACTATACAATAAAAACATTAGAGTTCCCTGACACATGGTCTAGTGTCTTTGTTCAGTCTGGCAAGAATTGACAACAAACATCACCCCCCCACCAAACGAGTTGTGACACAAATAGTATCCATCATTATAGTGTTGATATGAAAGAACTAAAGTCTCAGCAACCATGGTAAAGGTAACAGCTATAAAAAGAGATACAGTAGTCATCTTTTGGGTACTTTTGGTTGTGCAATATGCTAACTAAACAGAAGAAATGCAAGAAGGAAAATAATTATTTTCCCCTCAAAATTTTGCAACCAATAATCTGGAGGAACACATTACTAAAGAGTCAGCAAATCAAAGAAAAAGTTAAAGGGCAGTGTTGCAGGAATTCAAAAGGAGAAAACAAATATGTGCTTTTACTATATGAGGGATGCTCAGTAATCAGCAGGTTGCACAATCTTTCTGATAACTATAAACATTATTTCACGAAGAAAATGTGGAACGTAAAATAAGTAAAATGAACATATCATAGTTGTATAACTAGAAAAATAATCTTCATAAAAGGTACTCAAGTAGAAGTACTGCGTCTGGTGAAAGAATGAATAAGATGGGTAGCAGTAAGTTGTAGCAGTGACAAAATGGGTTCTGCTAATTGCAATTAAGGGGTAAGTGGCAGTTTAAAAGTTTAAACAATTAAGCATGGATTTTCAAGCCAAATTAGCAAAGCATATGAAACATCCTTCTACAGATATATAACAATGACTTTCTTCCTTTCAAGAATTTTAACTCCAGATTTCAACAAACAAATACTGGAAAACAGGTTACAGAAACTGTTTTATTTTTTAGGTTCTAAGAACCTATTCCACAGTACTACCACCCTCCCAGCCTTTATCCACATGAAAAGTATTAAAATAATATTTACCTTTCAACTACATTTAACTGGCCACTGATTCTGCAGTGGAAAGTAATCTCTCAGCTAAGACACTATTTGAAAATGCAATGAAAAATTAGATATCATTAGAAAAGTGAGAGGGCAAGGAAGAGAGAAGCCTATATGTAATCTTTCAGGAGATTGACTAACATCAAAGGTCATATAAATGTTGACAAATCTCAAGTCATATTTTCTTTCACACACAAAGTACTGAATATGTTCATGTTTAAATGAACATGCTCAAGGTGTTTAAGTAAATAAACAGTTCTTGGCCTTAAGAGGTTCTTTAGTCATATACTTACTATTTCTAGAATCCACAATAACACAAAAAAAGGTCATAACTGGGTCTCACTTTAAAATTTCCTTGACTGAAATAATATTTATTGTCACAGTCATCTTGAAAGTGTAAAATTCTTTGAATTGTTACAAGAAGTCAATCATACAATCAAGCTCAGTTGTACATGCGAAAATACGTAATCATTCAATCCTTCAAAGGAAGCATATAGAATTGAATATACAGATCTCTTAGAGTAGCAAAAGTAATAACAAAAATAATATAGATAAACTGTGAATCCTTAATCACGGGGCAGAGAATAAAAAGAACACAAAGGAAAAAACTAAATGGTTGCCCGTTTGCAAAATGTCTGAGACAATATTCCTACTCCATGATGGGGATTCTCACATGATATGATAACTACCATTGACAATGAAGAAGCATTCACCTGCAACTTACTTCAGTGAAATGCAACACTGTTTAATATGTTTATCAACAACTTGCAGAAGAAGATAGAATGAATCATCATGTTTGCAATGACATAGAATTAGAGAGAATAGTCAATGTGCTCAAGGCCATGGAGAGGGACCTAAATGGGCTAGAGAAATGGACCAACAGGAATCTCATGAAATTCAAGAACAAATGCTGGATGCTGCACTGGGCAGAAAACACTGGTGTAAATGCACAGGGCAATGGCTGCCTTGGAGAAGCTTTGAGGGAAGGGACCTGAGGGCCTTGATAGACACAAGTTGAGTGTGAGCCAGCAGTGAGGGTTGCCAAGATGGTCAGCATCACCCTGAAAGATATCCATCAGGGCATAGCTGAGACGTCAAGAAAAAGGATTATCTCAGTCACTTCAACACTGTGAAAGCACAGCTTTCAGGATCTAGGAGGAGTTACTGAGGAGATGTAGCTAGGCTTTTTATGAAGGAGGAAAAGTTGCTGAGTCAAATAAATAATAAGGAGATATATGAAAATGAGTAATAAATTTTCTTACCGTTTTCATGCATTTCTAAAACAGTAAAACTTAAAAAAAATTGATCTGAAATATTACCATGCACTTTTGCATACACACCTTGATTTTTTTCTTCCTTAAGAAAGTTCATATTCTCCCAAAATTATTAATAATTTTTCACAGGCAAAACAGTGGTACTAGCAAGCAGAAAGAAGATACAGTGCAAAAAAAAATATTCTGCACTGACTCAAGAAGGGGAAGTAGGCAGTTGTCCCCTTCACTTTTCATCATACAATCAGGAACAGTCTTCAGTTTTTCTTACCTCCAAATCTCAGTGTCAACTTTATGCTTGCTCTTCTAGATGTTGATACTGCTTTCCTCCTCAATTTATCTGTCTCATCCTTTGCATCCTTTATTCCACCATATCAAATCAACTGATGGTTACTGATGTGGCAATTTCCACAGTTCCCTCAATTTCACAGATAATATCGAGACGGTCAGAAAGAACTTACTGTGGTGCAAGGACAGAAAAGACATTGTGCTGTCTTGATTTGCTACCAAAGCCCTCTGCATTTTTGTTTTGAAGATCAAGCAGTTCATTTTAGAAACAGATTTTTTTATTTCATGAGTCTGTTTGTCAAAGGTAGTCAGTTGGAATCTACATTGTTCCATTAGGTTAAAGCTAGAAAACACTGTTTATTAGTGCTATTTTCTCTCTTAGGTCTTTAAAAATAGTCATTTAAATGATGATTTATTTCTTTTATATAAACAGTTTTTAAAAGTAGCCTCGGAAATTTTCATATTTCTTAGCAGGAATGGGGTGGCTTATGGCTATAATAAGAATAGAAAAGCACAGAAAGGTCAACTGATTATAATGAATTACTTGTGGAAAGTAGATTTCATCATTTTGGTCACAAACCACACCAAAAATGTATTATTCAATCCACTTTTTTAAATAGGAACAGAAGTCAACCAAAGTTAGCTACTTTACCAGGACAGGCTTCAGAATCAACAATGAGGCATCAACATGTATAGGTTCAATTTTCAGCTCAAAATAATTAGGTACCATAAAATGTTTATTAAAACAAGTCTACTTTTGACATTTACTCTGAAATGATGCCATTTTTAACTAAAAGAAAAATTCAGTGAGTTTATAAGTGCCTTAAGAGCTCCAGACAGAATTCAGGTTTCTGAAGAGCCTTTGTGAATACACTGACATTTAGTTTACAGCAATCATAAGAAATCCTAAAAAGTTCTATATTTTCTCTATTAGCATATCAAGAAAATGTTTTGTCACAGTTACTGCCACCAGTCAACATGAAGCATTAATGCTTACTTAAAATGACAGTGCTCAGAAACTTGTATGAGTTCTCAGCATTGCTAATGATGGATAAAAGCCAGAAGTATTTTGTGCACACACTGAATGATAAAACAAAGACATACAATGAAAAGGCAAATGAATACAAAATTAATCTTTTTAATCCAGCAGAATTTGATACTAAACAAATGGACAAAACAGATTAGAGATTTTTTAAAAATTATTTTTTTCTGTTCAGTTATCAAGCTCAGGCACTGAACAACAAAGAATTCGACTAAGGAAGGCCAGAGTATGGACTTCATTTGAACTTAAACTACTTGTACATGACACAGAATACACAGCAGTGCTAGAGAAGACTTGTGTGTTCCCTGTATTCTTACATATTCCTCCTCTCATCATATCCCCATGTCTTCTGATTAATGTTTCAGTACATTTATCGCTCTACATCACACATCGCCTTGTAAAGCACTGAAACTCTCCTGTGTGTGACATAGGCTAAGTGACAGCCCAGGTGAGTAGCATTCCTCATGAGTAAGGGAAAGAAAAACAGGAGTGGCCTGGTCTGCAGGACCCACCCCACAGGGAGAAGCACTCTCACCGACTACAAAGACTCACATAAGCTGTAACAATCTGTGGTGGGGGAAAAAAGTTTTCCCCCTGGAGTTAAAAAAAATGGTAACCCCCAAGGGGGTGGTGACCCTTGGGGTTGAGCCAATGAGCGCTCCAGCGAAATATAAACATATCACACCAGACAGGAAAAGAAGAGGGTAGTTGTTGTTGAAGAGGAGAGTGGCCATGTTGTGAAAGCCTCGAGCTGAGGGGCCAGGAGCCCCGTTGGGGGCTAGGCCCCCCAAGCCCCCACTGGGGGGCTGCAGGAACTTGGAACTGTGTTAGACTGGGCCAAGTATCTGTAGTTAAGAACCTGAAAGTTTTCTCCACTGTGAGTGGGCAGCAGGAGCAGCGGCAGAGCAGCAGTGAACGGAGAGACTGTAGCTGAAAGCCAAGAAATAAGGGAGAAGCAGCAGAGACGGCATGCAGCCAAGGAAGACACAGAGATCTCTAATGGAGAGAGAGAGAGCAGAACTAAGCCCTACAGAGAGAGAGTTTGGGGTAAGAACTGAAACAAACTCCCCAAACTCCTCTGAGACCTCCTAGAGAGGAGGAGATGATGGACTCCTATTTAAGGAGAGGAGTCTTGGAGTGCAGCAGCACCAGGGAGAGAGAAGCTAAGAAGCTCAAGACGTTCTGGAGCTGGACTGGGATGGCCAGACGGAATGCAGAGGGGGGTGACCTTGGCCCCCCCCGCTGCTGCTGCCAAGTTGGCAACAGCCTGAGACAGAGCACAGGAGCTCTGATAGAACTCTTGAGGTAAAGGCTTTTAACTGAGAGCTGCCCGAGATGTTCTGACTCAGGGGTGAATCTCCTGAGGAAAGGGACCATCATGAAGATTCCTGCACTTTGTGATATGACGTGGTAACACAAGCTTGTCCCTGATATAGCAGTCCAAGGGAGAGAGGGGGGAGAGGAGACTCCCTTGTGTGTAATGGACGAAGATCCATTACAGCTGCTGCACGGAAGAAGAGAGACACTGCTGCCCTGAGAGTGGAAAGGATCTTTCCTTTTTCCTTCTGGATCTTTATTTGGAGGGAGAAGAGATTGATCCATTGTAAATACTGATTTATCATAGGAGAGATAGTTAAGATTATGTATATGATGTATTTATTTGTACAGTGCTTGTAATATAATTCCTTTTCCCCCCATATTGAATCTTGTGTTGTATCTGGAAAACCCATCTCACACTGGGTTGAGATGTGGGAGGGGGGCTTGGATTCGGGAATTGGATTTTAGAGCTCTCAAACCACGACACAATGTCTTATACCTGACAACGGCATCCAAAATTATCTCTGGAAAATTCTGAAATATACCTTGAAAGTGCAGGCATATATGTGTAAAAACAGGGAAAAGAGGGAAAAAGAAAGGACATGATCACAGATGCCTATGTCCAACCTTTTCTAAAAATTTATGAAAAACTTAGTTTGCAACTACAGATGAATTTTAAAGATTTCTATACTTAAAAAAAAGTATTTGTATCATGAGCTGGTGGCAGTACTGGGGGGTCTGTTAAGGCAGCCCCTGTGTGGAGCAGTCAGGGCTAAATCCCTTGCAGCCCCTGCACTGTGGGCTGTGGAGGACCCTGTGATCGAGCAGGTGGCTGTTTCCTGAAAGAAGATGCATCCTGTGAAAAGAACTAAACAGTTATTTTATAAAACTTGTTTGGGGACCATTATACTCAATAAAGTAATAAATTATAAGATTTTACTCAGGTTGTCATGTGAAAAGCTAAAACTTCCACCTTTGCAGATTATCCTCTCCTATCCGCCAAAGGCTTAAATATCTACCTGAGTACATTCAGTGCTCAGAAAACCATATGACAGACAGTTATCCTTTATTCTGGTAACTAAAGACAGCCCCTTTCCTCTAGACATGGAATAAATTTTAAAAGCGCTTCTCTTTGACTTTTCATATATAGAGCACCACCTTTAATTATTTTATTCCAGAAAAAGCTTTGGCTACTTTGCTGTTTTCCACAGTCATGGTATTTTGATTCAAGTTTAGTATACATCCTGGATTCTGATAGCAACATCAAAGGAATAGCAAGTAAATTTTACATTTGCATATGAGACAGTGAGATTTCAGAGAAAAGCCTACTATACTGACCAGTAAGTGTATTATACCCATTTGCAGATGCAAATATTTCTATTTGAAGCTCAAACTCAGTTTTTTCAGAAGAACTAGGTTAACTACAACAATTCTGCATGCTAAATTTTCAGTGAAGGTCTCACAAAATACGCCTAATGTACTGGATTGCAAAAAAAAAAATCTTAGTGAATAAACTACTTTATGTTGCATAGTTTTCCTTGGGTTTTTTGTTTTACAACACCTACACAGAAATAAGAAAATTCAAGAACATGTCATCCAAAACAGAAATACTTCATTTACTTTCTAAATTAATTATAAGAGCATTTGACACCCTTACTTGCTTTTCCTTAAAGAAAATAAATAGAAAATGTTTTCTTCCCTAAAAGCTCTATTCAGGTGTTATAAGCATTAACAGGAATCAGAAGATACTACTGAAGTATCAACTACAATGTTGTCAAACTGTTCCTAAGTCTAAAAACATCTGAAAGGGAAAAGTGTTGAAATACTAGTGTATTAAAGATTAGAAAGTTATGGGGGGTTGTGGCATGAAAATATAGCTACCAAATGCATATCTGGTTCAAATTCAAATCGAAAGGTTGAATAAAAAACAGCTGCATCAAAAAGTACAAGTCCCTACAGGTACAGATTCTTCACAGATTGTAAAGGCAATTGACCATCAAAGAAGTCAGAGTGCTATATGACACCTGATAATGCAAACTCTTGTTTTCCCAGGTTCTAGAAAAGAAATGCAGTCACTTGAGTTCAGCATAGATGAAATCAGGAACACCCATATGAAAGACTGATGAATAAATAGGATAACACAAAATCAGTTTAATTCAGATGGCACTGAAGGGATAAAGTAGACATGTAGTCACGTCTTTCTGGCATATATTCATAACATTTAACAGCTGGACAGCAAAAGATAAAATATAAACACAGATTTAGCAATATAAAGGCTTACTCCAATTCTGCATTTCCTGTGATTCTTTGTTCTTAACAATTGATTTCCAATGCAATTTATTTTAAAATTGTTTGAAGACTTCAAGTAATATTAGTAAGAAATATACAATAGGATAAAAATGAATAGCCAAGAAAAGGCTACTGCAGTTTATTTTAATTTTTAAATCTATGCAGAAGTACAAACAAATTCTACATGCAGTTCTTCTCATCGTACTCGTTACTATTTCATATGTTTCATCTGTTTTCCATCACATAGTTAAAATTATGATATAATCCTCTGGTTCTCCCATCTCGGCTGCCAATTCCAATGGTTGAATGTGGATAGGGAGGGGGAACTCCAGCACCAGGGGTTTCTTCAGCCCCAGACGCTGGAGGGGAGAGGTGCTCCCCCCTCCCCCCACCACGCGGTCCCATGGCAGCCACAGAGACAGCACACAGGACGTGGAGAGGAGGCAAGAGAGAGAGTTTATTGTTGGGGGTGTTACATTTATAGGGTTAGGAGGATTCACAGAGTAACCAATTACAGGTCTCAAGGGGCTTACAGGAGCACCCAATCACAGGAAGGGGTTAACAACCAATAGGAAGGGGTTGAAAAGGTCTAATGAGAAGACTTCTTGATATCTTCTCAGGACATTCCTGAGACAGAGATAACACTTGCCGTGGGGGGCCTTGGGAAGAAGAAGCATGAGTTAGCAAAGAGACTACAAAAAGCCATTTTGAAACATGTTTAAACAACAGTTTCTCATATACTGCAGATTTACTGCCACATAATCCTGCTATCCTCCATGACCCAATCTGGTTAGTTTTGGTTGGTTTTGATTTTTTTTTTTTTTAATATTATGTAGACTGCCTATTTTTTTTCTCCAGTTCACTTAGAAGTCAAACTTAGTGATCCTCAGCAAAAATAAAATGAAGACTAAGTGCCAAATGCAGCATTTATACTTGCTCCCATGCTTCTTCATATTTTTTATCTAAGTTCAGGGCAATGAAAATCAATCAGGTCTGTCAGCTCACTGGTTTCAGATGCTAGTTCAGTAGCTAGTTAAAAGTGACTTTCTGTCTCGAATCCTGACTATCTTGTCACTTAAGCAATGTGTAGTCCTGAAGATTAAGCAAGATATATTTGACATTTTCTTCTATATTTGGTTTATATGTAAAGGTTTTAGTAATGAAAAGGGCTGCAGGGGTGGCTTCTGTGAGAAGAGCAAGAGTGGTAATGCCTCTCGCTAGCTCCTTTTTTTTAATAAGAACATATTTAAGAAAAAGTAAAAAATTCTGTACAGTCACCACAAAAGAGGAATGAGAAAAACAGGAGAGAAACAACCCTGTAGACATTGAGGTGAGTGCAGAAGGAAGGAAGGGGAGAAGGTCCAGTCACAGGTCCTGTGGGAGAGACCTCATACTGGATCAGGGAAACATTGTGAGGAGGAAAGAATTATAGGGTCAAAGAGTTAGGAACTGGACACAGCCCTGTATTCCTCCTCCTGTGTTGCTTGGGAAGGGGGAGAAGGTAGAATATTTGGGAGTAAAGTTGAGCCTGAGAAGAAGGAGGATGGGAGGAGGTGTTTTTGAGTTTGGTTTTGGTTTTCACTACTCTACTACGTTATTAAGTGGCAATAAATTACATTAATTTCCCTAAGCCGAGTCTTTCTCATTCATGAGAGTAATTCGTAAATTATCTCCCCGTCTTTGACATCTGTTGGCTGTCAAGGACATCTGTTGACAATCTGTTGGAGTCTGAAAGTTCAGATACCAGAAAAAGAAACCGGGTATAAGCAGAAACCTTGGACTACAAAAGCTGGGGAGAGAAACCTGCATTTGAGGGCCAGATAGGATGTCACCTGTTTGGAATGTCCTGACAAGATACAGAGACACTGTGCTGTGATGTTATCAAACCTCTGCCTAAAATCCATTGTTGTTCTCCCCCTCCCTGTGTATCCTGGGTATTCTGTAAACATTGAATATCTCTCCCCATGTAAGTCCCCAAAATGTAATCCTAAAATAAGTGTTTTTTCCCCATGATGTAAGTGCTAAACCCAAAAGGTGTTACTTGGGTTTTTCCCTTACCTCATCCCTGTAAAACCCCCTGTTTATAATAGCTCAGCCTCACTATTAACATGTAGACCCCAGACCCTTAAAATATCAGCTTGTATGTCCAATAAAGGATTCCATTTTTTTGCCTCTACCTGAGATTTTCTTAACATTATTGACCTGCTATAATGATCCATGAACTTTTTTACTGTATTTTTTCCACCTGTTGAGGGTCTTACACCCTGAGTCTGGAGCTATGAGCTCACCCAGGTGTATTACTTTTAAAAATCTACAAGCCTCCAAAAGTTTGCCCACTGAACTTTTGCAGAGCCTTTGGTTCTTTAATACCTTGAGAAAGCATAAAGAGAGAACGCTCCACATGTTTTCTCAGGAGATACTTTTAATTTTAGATGAAATATGGGAGAAAATAAGGATCTTGGCAAAAGTTTAAAAGGGGTAACACACAACCAAAACATAGCACGCCACCAAAGCTGTGACTTAGCACACACTAACCCACACAATTTAGCAAAATCCAACCCACCGATTTTAAGTTACCCAAAATATTAAGTAAGAAAAGAGATTAAGAGAAGAAACAGGAGTAAAGAAAGAGAAAAGAGATTAAGAGAGATTAAGAGAGGAGAATAAGAGAAAAATTATTATTAAATAGCTACCATAATCTTCCATGAGATTTTAATCCAGTCTCTCACAGAGGGTGAATTAAGAGAGCAGCTTGGTGGGCACCTGAAAGGCAGCTAAGTTTAACCCATCACAGTTTCCTTTCAGCCAAGGCATAGAAACATACATAAGAGGTGACTGCACATAAGTTTTCATTAACACTGCAATACCACTATGTATAAATAGTAGGCAACCACATAGAGACAAATAGGGACTTATGGTGTAGTTGTGGAAACAAGGTGTAGGAAAGCATGCACATAGTAAAATCTGCAAGATGAGAACCAAGGGTGAAATCAGAAAGAAAAGATATGTGGTAAAACATTCTGAAGAAGGGTGTCTGGTGCAATCAGAATGATCCTGCAGAAAAAAGAAGGAAAATGACTGACAAAACTAGAATGAGTCCTCATTCAAAAAGATTAAAATGAGCTACGTGACAAGCAGATAGATTCTCTCTATTTTACTCTTTGAAGGAGGCTGAGGAACATAAATCAATGAAACTGGAAAGGTGAGGAATAAAGTAGAAGCACACAGTAGTTCCCTCATTGAGACGTCTCATTGAGGGAACTTGATCTCCCCATCTAAGACCATTAATGACCACAGCCATCTGTGTTAAGTTAACTTTATGGCAACAACTCTCTGGAGTAACGTACTCCAAGGTAATTGTAGATAAAGTCTTAAACGACTAATTTTATTCTATACAGCATGACAATAATGAAAAATGTATAGGAACTAATTATTAGCAGTGTGTAATATTAATTAATGACCATCCATTTTTGTTCTGAAGTTTTGAAACTCACCTGGCTTATCAGCCTTTTAAGCAATCTAAAGACTTATATATGCATATCCTTGATATGCATATAAATAGGCATGCATTCAGTTGCAAAAGCTGCACAAATCCTAGATTACCTATTTTTTAGTGTGTTCAATGCTGAGTTACACATCTCAAAGAGTCAAACATTTTGATGCATATGGAGTCAATAATTCTTCAGAGAAGGTATCCTAAAGGAGAATAACAGGGCCTACATTTTCTGGACTACAAAAAACAAAGACAAAAGCCAACAAAAACCACCCCACAACAGTTTCAATAGCAACAACCAATTACTGGTCTACAGGTTTCAGCACTGTTTCTAGCTGTTGCTACTAAGTGTATAACATTGGGAAAAACTTCATATTTCTGTCTTGTAGCCCTCAGACTAATTAACTGCTTGTGTTGTGGTCATGTAGCTCCTTGATTCCCAAGAAAGGCTGACATGCCTATGATGAAGAGAATTTTTTTTCTGTGTGTCAGACACAATTACAAAGGGTTTGAAAAGCAAAGTGTAATATTATCTCGTAATATAGCAAACATGCTACAAGGAATACAATATATTCATTCTCTTGACATTAAACATGCAGTGTGTGCTCTAGTGCCTCTGATAAGCAAATCTAACTGAAGCTTTAGAACATGTCATATAAGGAAAAAAATCATACTCTATTGAAATTCATCTAGTTGAGAGCACGAGGAGGTCTATCCCGTAGGGAACAGGATGTGCTACTCATATTACTGAATACTTCAATCCAAGCATAGTTTTTCAATTCCAACCCCTCTTTACAATTACTCAGGGTCTAACGCCACTTAGGATCTTTTCTAGAGCAGTACCACAGATTCTGCTGCAGTAGTTTAATGACCTACTTGTCAAAGAGGTAGTTAATAACTAAAAAAATCCCTCTATTTTATCGTTTTGAGCACTAAACTCATTCTCAGATGGGAGTTTTAAATACGTATCTTCAGTCCAAGATATTAAAGATAGATAAGGCACAGGTAACATGTCACCAGTTGCTAAACAGAGTCAAAAGGTCAGTGCACTGATTTGGGCTGGGATAGAGTTCATTTTCTTCTCAGTGGCTGGTGTGGGACTGTGTTTTGGATTTGTGCTGAACACAGAGTTCATAATATACAGATGTGTTTGTTATTGCTGAGCAGTGCTTACACAGAGCCAAGGCCTTTTCTCCTTTTCATGCTGCCATGCTGGTGAGGAAGTTGGGTGTGCATGGGAGACTGGGAGGAGACATGTCTGGGATCAGTGACCCAAAAGGGATATCCCACAACAAATGAACTCATGCTCAGTATATAAACTGTGGAGAAGGAGGAACAGATTAACTTGCTGATTAACTTGTCTCCAGTTTAGTACAAGTATCAGGCATAGTTAGAACTACACACATGTCTACAGACTGTAGCTATCAGTTGGCGGTTCAACATACTCCTTCGTGAACTGCAAACTCCACAGGAGTTAGTGTTCAAGTGCTTATTCAAATACCATCAGAATTTCATCAGAGTTACAGAAAAATAGTTAGTTTAATGAAATGTTTTACTGTCATAGAATCATAGAATCATAGAATCGATTGGGTTGGAAAAGACCTCCGAGATCATCGAGTCCAACCCTTGGTCCAAATCCAGTCCATTTACTAGATCATGGCACTCAGTGCCACGTCCAATCTGCGTTTAAAAATCTCCAGGGATGGTGAATCCACCACCTCTCTGGGCAGCCCATTCCAATGCCTGATCACTCTCTCTGTAAAGAATTTTCTCCTGATATCCAACTTAAATTTCCCCTGGTGGAGCTTAAGCCCGTGCCCCCTTGTCCTATTGCTGAGTGCCTGAGAGAAGAGACCAACCCCCACCTGGCTAGAACTTCCCTTCAGGTAGTTATAGACAGTGATGAGGTCACCTCTGAGCCTCCTCTTCTCCAGGCTAAACAACCCCAGCTCCCTCAGCCTCTCCCCATAGGACTTATGCTCCAGTCCCTTCACCAGCCTTGTTGCTCTTCTCTGGACCCGCTCCAGCACCTCAATATCCTTTCTGAACTGAGGGGCCCAGAACTGAACACAATACTCAAGGTGTGGCCTCACCAATGCAGAGTACAGGGGAAGGATCACTTCCCTGCTCCTGCTGGCCACGCTATTTTTGATACGGGACAAGATCCCATTGGCCTTCTTGGCCACCTGGGCACACTGTTGGCTCATGTTGAGCTTCCTGTCAATTAGTACCCCCAGGTCCCTTTCTGCCTGGCTGCTCTTCAGCCACTCTTTGCCCAGCCTGTAGCACTGCATGGGGTTGTTGTGGCCAAAGTGCAGGACCCGGCACTTGGCCTTGTTGAACTTCATCCCACTGGAGTTAGCCCATCTCTCCAGTCTATCCAGATCCCTCTGCAGAGCCCTCCTGCCTTCCAGTCATTTCAGACTCATGTCCTCCACTGCATATTTTCCTTATATGTGCTCCCTTATGATTTATACTTTTTTCTTCCTTTATCAATACTGCAAAGACACCCTTCCTTTACTAAGTCCCTGGAAACTAGACATAATATTGTTCTTTTGAAACACATACACTTAGGTCCTATGTGAAGTTTCAGAGATTATATTATGAATCCTCCTACTTTATCTCTTAACAGAGGTGTGAAATATTGATGTAAGCTGTCATCTGTTTCCTTGCTCCAATATGTCCAAAATATTGGGATCCAGAGAAATACTAGATAAGAATTATGATTTTAGTTTGTATTATCTCATATTGTTTTGTTTAGGAAGCTTTAAAATAGTCACATATGAATAACATAGATAACTGCTGTAAGTAAAAAACCAAAGATAATAAGCTAAGTTTACACTGAAATTTCATTCATTTTATAACAGTGTCAAACAGTATCAGAACATTTATCAAGCTATTCAAAATACATCAAGTGTCTACAAAGACAAAATAAAGCAAACACTGGGTGCCTAACAAGTCCTAAAACTAAGAGGGTCAGAAAACTAACACATCAGATTTTACAATCCGAACCCAATAAACAAGAAGTGTGACCTTACGGCAAGGATATGTTATGAACTAACTTAAAATGTATTAAGTCCAGCAAACCAGCTGAAAGACCCAAATTAAACTGGTAATTTAGAAAAAAAAAAAACCTGGTGAGAAATTAAAAGTACTGAGAATTATTATGACGAAGACTGTCTGACAGCATCCAGATCTGAATTTCCAGGACAGTACACCAGCAAATTTCTGCAAGCTCTAACAGCATGATTGCAAGTAACAAGAGGAAAGTCACTTGTGATCTATACATGACTCATTAAAAATGGAGGGTCATAGAGCAAGCAAACCCATCAAGTGAAATAGAAAAAAAAGAAGTTTATGCTGAGTTTGAGGAACTTTGAAATGCTTTGCATTTAGAATACACAGCCCACTCCTCTACAGAGAATGCTTGAGAGGGGTCCTCAGAGGATAAAAAGAATGCCAGAATGGTTACCTGTTGGGATGAGGGGATTATGGCCATTGCTGCACAGAAAAAATATCCAATACTGTGATACAAATAAAGATAACACTCTTGATCACTGTTATTTTCTTGTGGGAAGGATCGTAGTTGCATAAGGGTGCATATTGAGGCATAAGAAAAATTGAAATAAAAAACGAGAGAAGAAATATTTTTGTTTAACAATAGAAAACTATGTAAATAGACTCAAGTATTTTGCTTCCTGTTTAGAGATGATAGGCTGCAGGAGACATCTAAAGATTCAGAAAACCCTAACTAAAAATTGTTCTAAAATAGGGGGGGAAAATCAAGTAAATGAATATTCCTGTAGTTTACTACACTGTGTAGAAAGATGGGATTTTTTAATTACTATTTAGGTCAGAAAGAATTTTTTTAAAACAATAGTTTTAAGAGTTAGTATATTAAATCTTATTAGTTCCAAACTAAGAACTAAAGCTCTAAAGTTCTGAACTAGTTGAGTTCTGTCACTAAATGATTCATTGGTACTAGTAATGTACAAGTTATTCAAATGCATCTTTTTTTTTTATTTCCTGATTTACCCATTATTTACAAATGTCATACTAATCCAGAGACCAGGACCTCTTTCTCTTCAAGCCTATGATAGATGTGAGAAGTGTTTCTGTTCTGGATGACTGGGAGCATGCAGTATGGTCTATGAGCCATAATAAAACTAGGAAATTGGCTTTTTATGTGTAAATAAAGGCTGGTATCCTCAGTATGAATATTTATAAAGTCCTACTGTACTCCATATTTAAGTTGTGTTATAAGAAAAAATAGAAAACAGGTGGTGGTGCACACAAACCAAGCATAGAAAAACTGGAGTTTGCAGCATGTTTTAAAAATCTGAGTTCAGAGGTTCTACACACTGTTACATTTTAAATAGTAGCTTTCATAGAACTTTGAACGCTTTATTGTACTAACTTGACTTGTCCTTTAGAACCAATCCATCACCATTGTTATTTCCAGTATATAAAATGACAACAAATATTCCTCAAATAGCTTGTTAAATAAACAATACCTTTTCTGAGACTGGCAAGTCTATTATTAGTTCTGTGGTTTTGTCATTCAACTCTTAACAGATGCATTGCCTCCCTAAAACAGCCCTCCAGAAATCACAGCTTAACCTACCTACTCTAACAAAAAATTTGAAACTTGTAGCAATTAATTGCTTAAGCATTCTTTCCTATTAAACTATTTAGTACCTCTTCAGGCCCAAAATATTCTATACAGTAGTATTACTGCTCCCTTTCCAGTAAAAATAAGTCTTATTTGTCTGTTTGACTATAATTTAAATATGAGGCAAGCAGGAATTACAAAATATCCAGCAAAAGTGTGGGGAGACAACTGCAAGTTATCACAACTAAAAAGGACTGGGATACATAAACAGAAGTTTCACAATGTCTATATATGTAAAGAAGGTAACTCTTCACCACTAAGTTTTACGTAAATATATAAAGTGCCAGATTAATCAAACTGTTTGCTCAAACACAAATCCCATATAAATCACACATGATTACTACGTGCTATTTCCCAGAGAAGTTGGTATTTTCCCCTAGAAAAGAACTAATCGATTATAAAATAAATTCTCGTTTTGATGGAGGCAGAAGCACAGACAGCTAAAGCAGATTGGGATTTTTGCCTGGGTTTTCAAAGACAGCCGGTAAACTAGAAACAGCTCACAATTTTCTTCTTTTCTACCATGGTTGTTACAATCTCATTGAAGGGTACAGAAGCATAACCTTTATTCTTATGAAGTTAATTTAAAATGAAAGCATGAAAGAGTGAATGGAGAGTTCACATGATACAGAAAACTGAGTTTTTGAAAGGCATTCTTGAAATGAATATGGATATGCAGTAAATATGGATATTGAGATGATAATTCAGGGATAATTTTGAAGATCACAGCCCCTTAAAACTGGTTAAAGATCAGAAATCATTAAAAGCTTTTCCCTCCAAGAAAATTTCTAGTTTTACTGTGTAAGTTGTACATAGGAGAGATAGGAAGGCAACTGTTCCCTCTGTAGCTACAAACACAAAAACAAACAAAAAAGTAAATATTTTTAACAGCAGTTATTTTTCTGAAAAATTATAACATGCCTAACTTTAAAAATGACAGGTGTAATTTCAGAAGTACAAACAGAAACCACATCAGCTCCTCTGACTGTCTTCTAACAAACTGTATGTTCTCTGAACATACATTCAACCACCCACCAAGGGTCTCACAGGTAATCTCATGAAAATTCTGGGTAATAATTTGCATTGCATGATTTAAAAGAAGTGGGATAAAATTGAAACTGAGCTTTGATGCCATCTACTCTCAAGTGAAAATTGCATTGCTGAAGAATTAAAATAAAGCTAAACACAGGGAAGGATTAAATAGTGCCAGACATTCAATGGGAGAGAGGCTTTGGTTGATAAAGAATCAGTTTTTCTTCAGTTCTCAAAGGGTAAAATGTCTCAAGAATAGCACTTTAAACCAATCACCAGGAGTATCAAAATAGCATAAATATTTTTAAATTTCTTACTGATCAGGGAAAAAAAAAATTACAGAGTACCACAATTTTTCTTACTTTCCCCAAAAAATTTCCTTTATATAAGGAAAAATTACACCACTTGCTAGTGCTCCAGTGGCCACTAGATGTCAACAGAATCTAACAATCTAACACTTTAGATTTTATTTTAAATGAGGTGCAAAGAAATAGGTTTGAAGCTATCTTTGCTATGCGCATTTGTATTGATATACGCTTAAGCAAATGTATACTACTTAGCTCCATACAAAATCCAATCCAATTCAGCCCAAAATCCAAGCAACTAAACATAGTAGCAGGAAGGTAATAATCCATACACATAAGCACTTCCAAGTTCACCCAGGCACATGTAGCTAATCACATTGTAAGTATAATTTTTGAGGTATCATCTAAGCTGCCAGCAGTTGTCAAAATAGGCTGATCTTTGTTGCCTGGATAACTAGTGAACCATAACACATGCTCACATTCAAATTGGAAAAGGCTAGAATAACTCTTTCTTTTCCTACTTTAAGATATGTGCAATTTTATGCAATAAAAGTCTATGAGAAGATCTGTGGCAGATTTGCCATGACCTACATAGTGTATGCAAATAGCCACATTCTGCTTTCTTTCTTGAGCACCTTGCTTCTTTATGACACATTTTTATGTCTCTGAGAGAAAGAGCAGAAGCTTATTTTTACTTTTGTGTTAATCAGGGGAACTGGAATGAAGAGAAATAGAATTTTCCCTGTGAAAAGAAAAAAAAAGGCTGAGCATTCCTTCATTCTGACAGGAAAGGGGAGGCTTAAACTTTCACTGCTGAGATACAGTAAATTAATTACTTTTCTTCTTTTTGAAGTTCAGCGGCCTAAATATCAAGACGAGCACACACCCTGATGACAGTCTCTCACTCACAATTGCATCAGTTTAAGTTATAACAAATCACTCCAGATCTAACAGATGCCACAAGTGTTTGTCAACCAAAATAAGGAGCCCAGAAAGATCTTACCTCCTTCCACCTTTTGATTTTTAAAAATCATGCAGAATATGAGCAAAATTATTTCATACTATAACAGATGGAGTTCCAGATAGGGAAATTTGCCAGTCTTTAATTCAAAGATTCAATAATTCAGTAATTTCTAGAGCCACTCTTAACCACGCAATTGATAAATAAAAAACTTAGAGGAATTTTGTAATACTTCTAAAACTGGCATTATCATTCAGGTCAACCAATTATTCATACCACAGCTGTTTCAAAGAAAAGCTGAGTAGAAACTCCGGGATCCAAATTGTCTAAATGCTATCAGTTTTGTTCAAAAATACTATGGTATACTATTCTTCCTTTTAATTGTGAAAGCATTAATATACGTATACTTTACATTTACTACCAAAGAGTTCAGTTGTTAAAATTTTTTTTTTATTTTTTTTTCACATCTAAATAAAGACAACTAGGAATGATAGACTGTGTAAACAAAAGGGCATATGTAATTTTCAAACAATGAGTGAAAATGTGGGTCACATATTTATTTCTTTCTGGACTTTCGAATAGTTGGATATAGTATCTAACTAGATGTAGTTCAGATGAGTACACTTCAGAGGAAACTTCCCTCTTGCTTCTTTCTGAGTTGTTGCAGCAACTATTCTGATTATTAAGATTTATTTGGAGGAGCAACACATGCAAGTATAGAGGAATCCTCACAACTATAGTGCAGATATCAGGAAAAAGCACCCCATAACCTAGAAAAGACAAAACAAAACAAATTTCTTCAAATCTACCAAGCTATCTCTTTTATTTTTATAACAATTATTAATTAAGTAAATCTCTCTCATCTATTCTGGCTTTTAAAGCTTTCAATTTGCTCCATAAAGCCCAACAACATTCAGTTATATGACCAATGTTATTTTTGCTATGATCATTATAACATGAAAGACAGACATTTTGACTCTCCTCTCCTGTACTGGTCTGAGCTCACATTAATGAGTCTTTTGCGCTTTGGTCCATTTCAGCTGTGGTGAACTGAAAACAAACAAGCAACACTTTCTACTCCTTCTCTTAAAATAGAATTATTTGCAGTGGCATACTACTGGATGCTTCGATACACATTCAGAGAACATTTCTATGCAAGATTGTTCCAAATTAATGCAAAGTATCAGATTTTGAAAACTTGGCCTAAAATATCTGAGATAAAAAAAATCCTGCAGTTTGAACCCTTCTCAGTTATGAACACAATAAGTTACAGTAGTTTAGTAACAGAGTGCCCTTTAAGCAGCTAAAACCACTTTGTGGGACTTTGTCTTTTTTTCCAGTTAAAACTGAAGATGCATTTTTATGAAAGTTGTACCTCAAGATTACAAGTACCAGAAGTTATTAAAAAGAAAAAAAAAAAAGTTACACTAGCATGCAGTAAAATATCTCCAAGATAAAGGAATTTGGAATTTCTCACTGTAACGCATTTACTTTAGCGCTCTTGAAGATGAAAGTTTTGACATACAATATATAAGCAGCTTTCCAGAATGTACATTGATTCCAGAAGTGATCACACTGATAATTACAGCACAAGGGACTAAGTTGCCTAAAAGGAAATTGGAAAGTGTGACAGAAGGGAAGAAAACCAAAAATAAACCCAAGAAAAACAAACATTCCCGAAAGCCTCTTAAAATAGAGAAGTAGGAAGAATGAACCTATTTAAGCATCCAGAAGATGATGACAGGAACTGGAAGAAGAGAAAAGGAAGCAGTGATGGAAAGCAGTGGTTATTGCAGCAACTGGTATTTTCCAAAGATGACAGAACATTTATCCCTGTAATGATAATCCTATGATTATTGATGATATGGAGGATACCTGCTGGAAGGTATTTGTGTTCCTATGCTAGAAGAAGAGTCTTTTTCTTGCCAAATGGAAGGGCAAAGCTGTTATTAAAGTAGATTCTGCTTCAGAGGCATCTGTACCACCCAGAATAGAAGGCCAGCCTTTTGGCTTGAGGTTTGGTCTTTGTAAACTCTTCCAAACTAGCACAGTTGGTCAAAGCTCTGGAAAGCTATGAAAGATCCATTGGTATACAAACATACATGCATGTATATTTCCAAAAATATGTGTTATATATACTCCTAGATATATTTTTACAGTAGAACATCTCCTTACAGTAAAGACCTTACATATGGTTGATAAACTTACCCTCCAATGCATAATTTCCATCTTCAAACAGTCACAGACAAAATCATTGTTCTGTGTGTCTATACACAAGGGAAAAAGCAGAGTGGATTAAAAATTACCTCCTACATCCATAAGAAAGGATGATCTCTATAAATTCTGTCTGCTTTTTAACTGTCTCTCTCTAAATCACTAGACTATATGTTACTTTGCACTTGTCATATATAATTCCTGAATGACCAAGGCTGGCAACTTCCATTTTTATGTGTTAGCTATTTTATGTATGCATGTGTAAATATCAGTCAAACCATAAAGTAATCAGGACAAAATCACTATTACTTTAATTATATAGTAAAAGACTAATTTTATAGTCATGTAAAACTGCTGGATTTCTCAAAGAGCTGTATAGCATTGCATAATCCCTAGCAATTATTGTCATCAGGCAATAAATCTTTCGTCAGCAATATAATACACAGTAAATTATACCAGGAATGCAGCTTTGAAGAATGACAGGATGACATATACAGTGTGGAAAAGAGAATCACCTATGTATTTCTGGCAAAAACCCAAAGCAAGCTCATTAAAATCAAGATGTTTACTTCAGTCTACCTGAGAACCATCATCTCATGTGAAATAGATTACAATGGATCACTATATCTGATGTGAAATAGATTACAATAGATCCCATAGTGAATTCTTTAACATGCACAGCATCTATAAACATCCTGAATTTTTATTGCTGTGCATAGTGACAACAAATATAACTAAGAATACTTGGGCTTTTTTCTTCCATTATGCTAATGGTCCCAGTGCATGTGAACCAAGTACTGCAGGCACAATGCCACAAGGTACTCAAAAACACCCCTCCTCTTTCCCCTCTCCATTGCTTCTCACTATCAATGAACAGGTCTCAAAAAGATCTAGACAGCCTCCCAAGAAGAAAACTTTTGACATCTTTGTGCACATCACATGGAAAGGCAATACAGCCATATCAGCAGAAAAAAATTTGTCTGTCAAAAGAAGCCACTATACTGGCATAAGGCCTGATAGAACTTCTATATCAACATATTACAATTCTGACAGCATAGATAAAACTCCTTTTTTCAATCACTGCTCTTCTCAATTTGTCTGTTTTTGGGCTGAGTTTTTCTTATAAGGCTGCCTGAAAATTAGCTTTTGAAATTACACAACTGCTTTATTCTAATAGATCTCTTCGTGAAACAGTAACATGGACAAGTGAACTTCACATCTAGGAAAAGGGAAAGCCTATCCGTATTCTGGTGTTATGCTGGACAATTTCCAGTTCAGAGTCAGAAAGATAAAATCAAACAATCAGATTTCATTTGCATTTCTAACATTAAAAATCTTAGAAACTTGGGTTGCATAGTCATCATATTTCATTCATTGTATTCATTGTTTTAAAAGAATAAGACCAGCTTGTGCTCCCTCCTACTTCTCTCCGTTCTTTTTCTAAAAGCCACAGAAAAAAATTGTTTTAAAATGAAAGGCAAGAAAGACTAGTCATCAAGAGGCTAAGATTGTCTCCATGTCGCTTACTCATTACTTAACTGTCTGTCACTGAGAAAAGAAACAAGAAACACAGGAATGAAAATGCCCAATCTGACTTGCCCATTTTACATTATAAAGAACAGGATGAGAAAGTGCAAGCAGAATGAACTGTATGTTCTGCTACATAGGACTGGGTATATTTAAGAAGGTCACTGCCATAGTGGGACAGAGAAGGATTCAATAACTCAAAGCTACAACAGATGATACTATGTTTTTGGTTTTTTTTTGCTAAAGACGTAAACCCATCACAATTCGAAATGGGCTGGAAGAAACTTTATTTGAGGTCATAATTGTTTCTTATGAACTCTTGCTTTTTTCTGTGAAGGAGCTTCATCACTATGGATGGAATAGACCAGCCTAATTTGCTACTGGTGTCACTTGTGGCTTATGTGACCTCATTATACATGTAGTCAGCATGGATTTTTTCTGAAACCAACAAAATACTGTGGTTTTTTCCTGCTTGGATTTTGGATGATAAATTTAGGATTGGACAGCTAAGAAGTAGCTTTGACAACTGTGAAATTGACATCAAAGTATTCAAGAAAATGGAATGCAAACAATTTGAAAGGCGTAGGATTTTCAGCTACCTTTAAGAACTCTGCTTTGTTTGCTTATGACATCTTTACTTACCACTACATGTTGAAAGACCAATGCCTAATACACTTCCATGAAAGATTCTTTATAAAAGTCAGTGGATGTGCTGTGTCAATTATTGAAAGGATTTGCAATGCAGAAAAATTTGGGGAAAAATACTGACAACTCTGAAATTTTTGAGTGTCAATCATAAGGTAAGTAAATATACCTCTATGCCATTTAATATTAATAATCACAAAACTAAGTCACAGGAAGATTATTAATCAAGTTATATCAAAATCATGATGAATACAAATATGCATAGTTTATCTTATCTCAGGGGAACTAGACTGATTTGTTCTTCTTGGGAATCTGCCTCCAAGTATAGGAACCTGAGGATGTCAGAAAATAGTTGTGAATATAAGTGAATATAAGTCTAAACCTTGGTTGACTCCTTAGTTCCTTTGATATAAACTTTTAATATGAATTTATGGAATCCATTGTTATTTGTGGATGCTTCCTGTCTGTCCTAGATCATCTGTGAGACAGACTATTCTTGAGGAAGATGAAGAGGCTCTGAATATTTTTAGCTTTAGAATTTCCTACTTTTTCATACAAAAATTACTGTAAATCAGATTAAATAGTAAGTAGGGTTTTTTAAAAAACCCTAAACATTTAGATATCAACAATTTGATTGAAACAAGGGATTACTAAGAAAATCAAAATCAAGAAAGCAAGGTACAGCAAGAAATTAGATAATTAGTATGGGAATATTACTCTGGAAAATTGGTGATGCTTATACTGTTTTGTTGCAGGAGCTCTTGCTTGGTAAGGGCAAAGCTGACTTGACCAAATGTTGTCCTGTGGATTGGCTTATGCTGTCTTCACATACAGAAGAAAGAATGGTTAAAAAAAATGTTAGTTCAAAAATAAATTAAAGTCCTATACTTTAAAACTATTTAGATAATCATTCTATCCCTGTAGCAGTAGTATCTGACCCACATTGGCTGATACTTGGGAGTCACCAGCCTTTCAGGCCCTTATTTTTGTGCCATACAGCACCACCCCATGGCTGTGTATGTCATGGTTCCTGGTCCTGTATGTCATGACCCCTCATAACTAGCATACCTCTAATGAGGAAAGAGAGCAATCTGACTGTTCTTATGGCTTAAGCACCATCATTCGCCACATTAAAAAAAAAATAAAAAAATAATATCAACAGCCTCATCCTATGTGCAGCTTCACTTTTCAAGTTATGTGCTCAGTTTTAACTGTTATCTGTGGAAGGCTGTACAGGTGCACAGTTCTAAGAGGATACAACTGCTAGGTAATGTGCTGCTAGAGTATAACTGAGGGGTGCACTGGCTCGCCTCATACCCATTATTGTTGCAGATGCGTGTCAGGAAAGACATAACTAGACTATCAGACACAACAAACTAAACAGTGACTACACGGAAGGGACAAGATTGATTATTTTGTCCCTTGTGTCCCAGGGTCAAAAAGATGATCAGAGGAATGGACCACCTCACCTATGAGGAAAGGCTGAGAGAGTTGAGGTTATTCTGCACAGAGAAGAGAAGGCCTTGGGAAGACCTCATTGCAGCCTTCCAGTACCTAAAGGTGGTTTATGAAAAGGGGGGAGAGGGATTTTTTATATGGGCAGATAGAGGACAGGACAAGGGACATTGACTTTAAACTGAAAGAGGCCGTGTCTAGATTAGATATCAGGATTAAATTCTTTACTCAGAGGATGGTGAAGCACTGGAACAGGTTGCCCAGAGAAGCTGCAGGTGCCCCATCCCTGAAAGTGTTCAAGACCAGGTTGGATTAGGGCCTTGAGCAACCTGACCTACTGAATGGCACCCCTTCCCATGGCAGCAGGGTTGGAAATAGATGATCTTTAAGATCCCTTCCAACCCAAGCCCTTTATGATTTTATGATTCTATAATTATACTTTAATTGGATATATTACTATGTAGTCTTAGTCTGTATTAGAGACTTATTTGGAATCAGTTGATTGGCTTCTCATCAGATTTATAGCTACATATCATATGATTACTTTCAAAGGTACAATGGCCAAAGATATGTATATAAAATGATGTTACAGCATTTGTTCTAGTATGAGCTTTAAAGCCTGATTATTACCATGACAGAAAATGCAATATTTTAAAAACCATCATATATCCATTAATATTACACCTGCACCTCATATAATCATGTTCTGGACTAAAAATACCATCTGATATCCAGAGCTGTACATCAAATAACCTCATGCTCTGAAATGGGTAATGCAATAGATAAATCAATCAATTCTCATTTTATCATTGTGCAAAACAGATTTTACTAGTTTCCTAAAGTTGAAGGAAGCAATCCCAAGGGTCTATCAAGTTAAAAACAGCCAATATAGATAATTTCTTCCAAAATGAGGAAGAACAGTGTATGCAGTAAAAGAGAAAGGAGAATTTGTTATATGTTGTCATGCAGTTCAAAACAGTTCTATTCACAGTTGCTATCTGAATGAAAATTTATTTTCCAGTGGCTTTCAGGAAAACTGCAAGAGCATTCTAGGAACTCATGGCTGGAGAGTCAGTAGTTTGTAATGGCCAAGATAAAGTGCATTTCCATAGTCAATTCTTTCCTTACATAATCAGCTAAATTCTGAAGTGTCTGTGTAGAAGG
This sequence comes from Pseudopipra pipra, assembly GCF_036250125.1. NCBI lineage: Eukaryota > Metazoa > Chordata > Aves > Passeriformes > Pipridae > Pseudopipra > Pseudopipra pipra. The sequence continues at coordinate 79,754,705 of NC_087549.1, read as the reverse complement.
GATCAGTGCTTTAAAGCTCCAGAAACATTGCTACTGGGGTAGGAGATTACAGCCATTCTGTTTATCAGTAGTCTGATAAATTCCTGATAAGTCAGGAATTTCTAAAGTATACTTACATGGTAAGTACAAATTGAACACCTACCTCAGGCTACAAGAAAATCAAAATGATGCTTAGAGGCAATGTCAAAAATACCTTGGAGAGACTAATTCATAGAATGATTGGTGAGTTAAAAGCATAACTTAGAAATGCTAGAGAATAAAATGCTGCCAGATGTGACTACTCAGCACAGATGTGTCTGGTCTTTGTGTTTTTTATGTGTGTTTCATAGTGCAACTACCCAACACTCTTGGCCTTGGACTGACAGGTGATTGCAGTGACTTTGGGTGGAGAACGACCTGCCAGACCAAGCTGCTCCAAAGGACCTGGGAATTGACTTTTTCATCATTAAAAAATGAATTATGTAATATCTATTGAATGGCACATATATCTTTCTTATAAGACTATAATCCAAATCATGCAGATCAGATAGAATCTATTAAACATTTGCCAATGCCTGATGGCACATTTATTATACACAAATACAAGCAATAGAAATTCTCAGAGAAGCAGAAAATTTCTGATTTGATAATTTTTAATAGTTTAGTCCAGGTTTTGGGACATTCAGACAATACTGGGAGAAGAGTAAGAAGTATAAGTCTGGGTGAACCTCCAAGCCAGATGAAGTTAATCTACTATTAAGATCCTGGATGATAATGGAAGAATAATATCCTCAGAACATCTAAGCTTGTCAGATTTTGCTACTAATCTAAAGGCAAAAGTTTGACTTTCCAGACTGACTTGCACTTTTTCCACTGGTGTCTGATGGACTGATATTCTACTTGAAAGACAATAAAGTGGGTTTTGGATGCTGGCACAGGATCTAGAAGTCCAAAGATTTCCACTCACTCATAGATATGTCAGATGGGCTCTGTTGGCTCCAATAAAAATACTGAACTTCTCAAGCCAGAAGACGTTATACTAATGTATCCTTTTAAAAAGGAGGAATTCAACAGAAAAAACATACTTCATGCCTTTGCAGCCTACCACATCACTCTGAAAAGCAGAGTATCAAGATGTTTGGGAGAGTAATTAGTCATCCACACCTTTTACAATGAACAAGCAGTCCCAATAAACACATAGGCTGTTTTAAATGGGCACTGATTAAGATGGTATTGACTTTTCATTCTCTGAAAATGCTGAGATAAATTTGAAGTCTGAGAGTGGAATTTCTCTGATTTCTTTTATGACAGAAATCTACTCCCATAACTAGGTAAGTCGAAAGAGCAAATATGAGCCTTCTCACTAGGAAACTTTTACTCCAGAGCCATCATCTTACTGAAAGATTTCTGAGTTCTAGGGTGTCCTTAAAGGCTAAAGCAATTACAGTTCTCTAAGGATACACAATTCTAACATGCAAGAGAAGCAAACTGTTTCAGTGGTAGTTAATGCTACAGTAAGTTTGTTAGAGACAGATTCCCTTTCCAAAATGCAGAGCAATGGTTGTGATCTTCTGGAAGTGTTTGACTGTCTCTCATCAGGCAAACAGAAAGAATATTTCTTTTAAGCTCTCAGACATACATTAAATGCTACATCTCATCAGCACTTTGGACTTCTCAATAGAAGGGTCAGCTGACAAATATAATAGTGAAATCAGAGAATTTAATGGCACAAATACAATGGACCTGCTCCTGAGGGTGCAATTACCATATAGCATTGAGATATCCTGCCAATGCTCAGATTTTTCCTTTATATAACCTTCTATTTCCTTTGTCACCTGTACTATGCAATTAGAAAGTGGGGTTTGAGAATTATTAATAGTAACTTCCATTCTTCGTATATCCAGTTGTACACCTAGTTATTAGCAAGGAATACTTATATGATTACATTCAGAGTTGGCAAGTGTCTTGCTAGATCCTTAATGGGGTCTCCAAAGCTGTCTGAGTATCATCATTCCTTTGCCTTCTCTTATTTTCAAAGTCTTTTGTCACCTGTACTAGTTTTGGCTAGGATAGACTTAAATTTCTTCACTGTAGCTCATGTGGGGCTATGTTTTGGATTTGTGATGTAAAAAGTGTTGATAACACACAGATACTTTAGCCATTGCTTAGCACTACTTACACAGCCTTAAGGCCTTTTCTGCTCACATTAACCCAGCAGCATCAAGGCTAGAGATGTACAAGAAGTTGGGAACTTTGTGCACTGGAACAGATGACCCTAACTGACTAAGGGGATATTCCATGCCATATGATAGTGTCCTGGTTTTGACTGGAACAGAGTTAATTTTCTTCTTAATAGCTGGCACAGTGCTTAAGTTTGGATTCAGTCTGAGAACAATGTTGATAACACACTGATATTTTGGTTGTTTAAGTAGTGCTTACTCTGAATCAAGGACTTTTCAGTGTCTCATGCTCTACAAGTGAAGAGGTGCCCAAGAAGCTGTGAGGGAGCATAGATGGAATGAAGGAGTCCTCCCTTCCTGGAGCTGGCTGTATACCTGCCTGATGAAGGGAAGTACTGCCTTGTTTTGCTTTGCTTGTATGTGTGCATATGGCATATGCATATGGCTCTTGCTTTCCCTATTAAACTGTCTCTATGTCAATCCATGGGTTTTCTCACTTTTACCCTTCTGATTCTGTCGCACATCCCACTGTGCGGGAGCGAGTGAGTTGCTGTGTTAAACCACTTAGTTGACAGACAGAGTTAAACCCTGACATCAAATTGTCTATAATTTTTTTGGTCATTCAAGCAACTAGAAAATGTGCATTTTGCTTTTTCTGTGTTTTTTTTTTCTCCAGAATCAGAAGTGTCACACAGAAATATAAATTTGAATAAGGACATAGTGTATTTATTAATATTTATTTAACAATTTTGTTTTACAGTTGATTTTATTCTGATTATCTGAGTCTGCTGCACTTTGTCCTAGGGTACTTAGTGAGATGGCATGTCAGATGTCAGAATATAATCAAATATGTCCCAAAGATGTCACATAGCACACATCAATTCAGGAAATATAGAATGCCTAGGTAGAAGAAGAAAGATAGGAAGTTCGCTAAAGAATCTACTACCCTGAGAAACATCCGGAGAAGACCTCTTGGAGCAATTTTATAAACCCTGACACAACAATTAAAATTGTGTGTGTTATCCTAATCTCTCTTTTGAAGAAAAATGTCATGACATAAGTCTCTCTTATTTGGCTTTACCAAACACATTCTTGATTAGAATAAGGCTTTTGGCTCCTGAGTTTTGCAGTACTCAACTCATGTCACATTTTAAGATTTATGATCCTCATAAAAACCATTATCAACTTTTGTCTTTTCAGCTATTTGTTCTTCCACCTGCATTGCTCCTGGCACCTCTAATGACAATAAAAAATCACTCATGCAGCATTGGTGTGATGAACCTTGCTACACAACTTTTTTTTTAAAGCAGAAACTGCTCATGAAAACCACAGAAACCCAGAAGTAGCAGCACCCAAATGATCCCAAGCTGAATTGCAGCAAGCACTTGGGCAATCCAAACAGTATATGCACCTAGAGAGAAAACCTATTTTGATCATTGAAGGTTTGATTACTGAAGGTTTGAGGGAAGCCAAAGAAAAGCCAAGACTAGAGCCTAGATGGACTTAGTGAAGAGAAAATAGTAAAAGGCATTTAGAAATTTACTATGCAATCAAAAAGCTTTTGAGCAGAAATCTACTTTTTAGAGACACATGAGAAAATTTGGACAAACATGCTTGTTTGTACAAATGATTAAAATACATTTTATCTGCTGAAATATTGCAGTACCTGTTGCATATCAGTGAGATTAAAGTTGGATCCTCTCTGAATAAAACATACACCTTGAACAAGTTTTCTTGCAACAGGCATTTAAAACTGTTTGAAGTGAAAGCATTTAAAGCACCATCTCATATTCCTACACAATTTCTAAAGTAGTATGGGCATTTAAATTATTTTTTGGCATAAAAATTCAAGGAAGAGATAATTTGAAGAACAAAACCCCAGAAAAATAATTTTTAGATTTGTAGTAACTGTGACATATAAACACCATCAGAAGACAAGTGAACTAGCAAAATGTGTGTTCACACTCTAAGTATACATTTACATACATAAAAAGGCCATACATAAATTGTTTAAAAATTAACATGCAATGTGAAGGTTATTTGAGAATTTGTTCTATTGCAATGTATGAATTTTTAAAGTCAAAACGTAAAAATCCTCTCATCTTAAAACACCGTGTAAAAATCTGACTGAATAAATTAATTTAATGTTTAGATGCAACTAACACTTCACAAACACCCCAATATATTGATTTGCACAGTCTCTGCTGAAGCCTTGACAGGCTTGAGAGATAGGCCCGTACAAACCTCAGGAAGTTCACCAAGGTGAAATGCAAGGTCCTGCACCCTAGGTGAGGGTAATCCCAGACATGAGTACAGATTGAGAGAATTTACTGAAAGCAGCCCTGAGCAGAAAAACTTTAGGGTGCTGGTGTATGAAAAGCTGGACATGAGCCAGCAACGTTCACTTGCAGCCCGGAAAGCCAGTGACATCCTGGGCTGCATCAAAAGCAATGTGACCAGCAGGTCAAGAGAACTGATTCTGCCCCTCTATTCTATCTTGTGAGACCCCATCTGGAGTATTGCATCCAGTTCTGGGGTCCCCAGTGTTAGAAGGACATGGACCTGTTGGAGTGAGTCCAAAGGGATCCACAAAGATGATGAGAGGACTGGAGCACCTCTCCTAAGAGGAAAAGCTGAGAGAATTGAGATTGTTCATCCTGAAGAAGAGAAGGCAGTCTTCCAGTACTTGAAGGAGGGCTACAAGAGAGCTGGAGAGGAGCCTGGAAGTGTTCAAGGCCAGGTTGGATAGGACTCTGAGCAACCTGCTCTAGTGAAAGGTGTCCCAGTCGAAGACAGGAGGGTTGGAACTAGATGATCTTTAAGGTCCCTTCCAACCCAAACCATTCTATGATAAGCCCAGCCTAGCTGAAGCTAGAACTGACGAGAACACTCTAAAAAAGAAGAAATGAGGAGACATATGCATCTGCAGTAATTCAAAGAGGCATTTTGTGAAAATTTAACATTCTTGCAACATGCAGTATATTTATGTGAACAAGCAAACTAAATTTTCTGCCTTCTCTATTAGTTCCTATTTTACCTTAGTTTAAACAGCACAAAAAATATTTTATCATACAGAAAGCTCTGCAATTATGTGGAATTTTAGAGAACAGCTAACACTTTTTTAGCTCACTTCACTCACAAATACTTTGTTGTCCAAATTACATCAAGGCAAGATAATTCTAAACTAAGATTTAGCTCATAATTTGATCAAAGTGTTAAAATTACATCAAAGTTTTAAAACTAGTTATTGCTCAAGAAAACACTGATTGATACTTATATCAATATTCCTTAAAAAAAAATCATTGCACACAAAAGCCAGCTTATTTTATCTATAACATATGCAATTTATCCTCTGAAAGGAAATTACTCAAATCACTAAAATGCACATAGAAAAAGCCATCTGCACAGATGAGGATTTTTTCATTTAAGTGATCACAAAAATGACAGCCCCTGAAGTGTCTTAGTACACATCAGGAATTATCACAGACACGTTCAATCATGCTCTGCAATACTGAACAATATACTTGGTTTTATAAGAACCAGTAAGATCTATGGCTTGTGCTTAGTACTCATTTTAAAAGGTACTAAACCAGAGCCAATCATCGTACATAAGATGATGCGATAGTTTCGGTATAAAATGTGATGAAATGGTAACAATGTTAACCACAAGGTGATAAGAAAAATACTTCAACAATAAGTAAGATATCAATTTGTCAAAACTAAATTATAAGAGCTGTTGAACTGGAACCTAATACATGGCTGATAGTAAAAGTGACAATGTTTAGGAAAATAGTGTCTTCTATTAAACCGTTAGAGATATGTCAGAAATTTCATTGCTTATTCAACATTGTTGAATGGGTGCAGATAAACAAAATAAATTGCAGAATTTTCTAAGGTTTTCTAAGATTGCTTGTGTATCCCCGCTTCAGTTCATTATACCAACTCAGCATAATCTTAGTAAACTTCTGACCAATGGGATTATTTTATCCAGCCTTGACAGAGCAGTAAAGACCCCAAAAGAGAATTAAATTCCAATAGGTTTTGTAGACAAAGTTCCTGCACTGGGAAATGTAAGAAAAATGCAACTATCACACATTGTTTGGCAATTGATATTGGCCATAAGGACACTCTGATCTACAATGCCAGAGCCACTCTTGTCCTTGGTCCAGTGGCAGACATTACAGGTTTGAGGGACAACCAGGGTTGAAAGAAGAGAAAGGAGGGAAGAAACCCTAGAAGAAACCCCACAGGAAACAGGATATTATTAGCTGAACTGTTTTGAAACAATGTTCTGTCTGCTAACATACAAATAAACTGCTACTGACCTCGAGAAAGAAAGCTTTGGGGAAGAATGAATACTTTGAGCAAGCAGAAGACATGGCATCTGAATGAAAAAATAACCCATGAGAGATTAATAAATACTGAAGCAACACAATATATCAGATATAAAATAATACATTGTTTACTGCTTCCAACAATGAAGGAAGGAGAACACACAAAGGAGGAAAAAAAAGTAGTGAAATTTCAGAAATCCTCATTTCATTTGCAATAACCTCTCACTGTAATTATTTGCTTTGATCTTCTGCAACTAGAACTTTAGTTTGAAGATGATGTGTAAGATAAAAAGCCAGTTTTAAAAGAGTGAGGGTGAAATCACATGCACACTAGCAAAAACTACTCATTTACAGAGGAAAATATTACTACGCAAACCACTTGAAAAACTGCTTTTACAGAAGCTGAGAATGTAAAAGTTACCATCTTGTGTGTTATAATTATGAAACAGAGATCATTAATGATGTAGAAGCCAGGAAAAACCCTTTAAAATTAATAGAAACACACCATTCAAAAATTTTATACATTTCCTTCCAAATTATACTTTCCAGTTAAGCAAGAGAAGAATCAATTTAGAAGAAGGCAATTTTGTCACACAAGCCAAAGTTCATTCCTGTGTGGAACTTGTCAAAAATTATCTGCTGAGATAATTGGTAGGTACTTACCAACTTTCTACTCTAAGTTATACCAATGTCAAGTCTGATTGCAATTTAAATATTTCCTATTGTAGGAACTAATCCACTGATTCTAAACACACAATCATCTATTACAGTTTTATCACAGTAGACTGGTATTCTTAAATACATTAGATTACATTCAATTGTCTGAACAGTCATGCATTTCAATGTTATATACAGAAATAATTGAAAGAATCTTTTGCTGTCTTGCAAATTCATTCATGTTACTAATAAATGCAGAAGATCCTTTGAAGGAATCTCATTTCCCAATTCAGTTTGAAAGAATTTTTCGGTTTTTTTAAATAGATGTTTTGGCTCTCTTTCATCAGGTAGAAGCAACCATTCAAAACCTGTCATTATCAACTGGATTTCTGCTACTAAGAAGATCCTTAGTCCTGCTGATGGCTACTTTCCACTAGGCAGAGGAGCAAGCAGAGACTCATCCTCATTCCAAACTCTATTACCAAGCACAACCACATCAATGTTACCATGGTCCTTAAGACATGGAGGTGTAACTCTCTCTTCAGACTTCTACTTTCAACTTCCTGCTCCCCACACAGAGGTTTAGCTGCTTGTGTATCAAGGATCCAAGACGCAGCACTGATGTGGCAAAACTCTCTGACCCTAGCTCAGATTTCATTAAAATTTTAAACAGAGAGGAAAAAAACTGCAGGAATGTTTGGAGACAAATAAGTTAAAACTCCAGACGAGGTGAAATTGAGTGAGATCAGTAGCTAAAAGATTAGCAAGGAAAAGCAACAACACGGTATGGTGTAAAATCAAGCAACAAGAGTGAAGGTAGGTGTGAAAAGACATCACCTTCTTCAGGTCTCTCCCAGGAGAGATACTGCGTTCACTACCTTTGAAAGGGATTTCCTCCTCCTCAGCCCTAAGCCTGCTCAGGTTTATTTTCATATTTTTCTTCTGAAACCCTTTGCATTCTTCTCCAGGCACTAAGGGCAGCACGGCTAGCATTTACTGGCCACCTGCAGCCTTTGGGAAAACTCAGGTTGGAGTTGGCCATGCAGCAATGACCACAGTTGTCACACTGTCTGCACAAATAGTATCGCACAGCTCCAGCTCACCCCAAAGACATAAGAGTCATTCCCAAGCAGCCAGGGAAGCCAATGTCATCCATACTAGGCTCAGGTCCCACAGGTCCCAGACTTTGCATCCCAGGGCACTGGGATTATGCCAGTGATGGCAAAAAATATGACATTTGCTCTGCTCTGCATGGAGATTCCACACTTCTATTTTGTTCTTCAGAGGTATTACAGCTTTCCTGCAATCTTAGTGGTGTCATAATTTGACATGAACACTGTCTACAGCATTTCCTGCATGTCATCACAGTCAGCACTTTCCTTAAGCTGTGCTCTAAAGCTTATTTCTTACTAAACCTTTTTACTGGACTTATAACATTTACAGAAGCCTTGTGGAAGGAAACAGGAAATTAGGTTTTCTCCTTTGAGGCAGACAAAGAAGGAGTGAATTTGTAAGATCATAGCTACATTAGGCACAAGATATCCTGAAACATGTCAAGAGCACCACTCCTGCGTCATTTTTAGCATTTCCAATACCTTAAAGACATATTTAAGAAGTATTTATTTTTTACAGTTAAAGGTCCTAACACAAGTGATTTATGTGTTGTAACTAGTATCTTTCAAGTATTTTAAGACACCATTTTAGTATTTCAGGGCATTGAAAAAAAACCTGTCACTGAATATAGTTTTTGACAAGTTTAGGAACTCAAAGCTGCTTTTTGGTGGCAATATCCCATACAAAATATATTGCCAAGTGTTTAAACCAGTGTTCTCTGACCTTACAGTAAATGCAATACCCTTTTAGCTTTGAGTAGCTTGTTGAAAATTTATCTATCACTTCTGTACTTCTTACAAGCTCTATGAACAGCCATAGATACAAACCAACTTTGAAACTTGTTTGCAACAAATCTCAAATTACAATTTTGTAGACAACCCTACCAAAAAAAAAAATCCCATAGTTAAGCAGAAACTCATAGTACCAGAGAGGTGATAAGTGGAGAATTTTAGGTGTTTTAAAGATGTTTTGTTTACAAATGTCTTTGTAATGTGATTTGCAAAAAGGAGCCCCGAGGGCAGAGCAGGAGGAGGGCAGGTGGGGAGGAGAGACCCCGGCAGGGATGGCCCTGAAGCCCGGGAGAGACTCCCGCCAGGGAAGGTGTTTCCCTGCATCCCTGGGAAGACCCCAAGCAGGAGCAGGGAAAAATGTGAGGAGGGAGGAATGGCAGAGAGGGGCTGCTATGGACAGCCTGCAGCCTCCAGTTTCCCATCACCCTGCGCTGCTCACTGTGGGAGTAGGAGATAAAGGACTCAGAGATGAAGGAGTGATATCGAGCCCAGGAAGAAGGGAGTATGGTGGCAGAAGGTGTTTTATTTTTGCTATTTGTTTCACACAATACAACTCTATTTTAATGGGCAATACTTTAAATTAATTTTTCCTAAATTGTGTCTGTTTTATCAATTATGGTAACTGGTGAGTTTCCTGCCTTTATCTTAACATATGATTCTTTTTATCCTATTTCTTCCCCTGTCTGGTCGAGGAGGGGGACTGAGAGAGTGGTTGGGTGAGGTCTTGTGGACAGTCAAGGTCACCCCACCACATCAACAAAGTTGACTGCAAGACAGCATGTTTTTGCACACTAAACAACATATTGCAGTCCATTCTCATATTCTTGGCTGCCAAAGTAGTCACACACAACTTGATTAAGTAAGTAACTTAAGTAATTTGAACTCTAACTTTTTTTCCCTCTGATCTTGAGAAAAGTTTTAGAATTTGTAATAATTCAAAGGTGATGTATAACATAGCTAATTCAGGTACTGTATAAGGCAATGGCTTAATGCCTATAAAAGACTGAAAGCTTTCAAGTGTTCTCAGCATTAGCAAGCAATTTCCAGGACTATTTCTAGGGATTTTAACTACCGTAAGAGAAACTATTTTGATTTTAATGAATGATTTATTCAGGTAAAAACTGACAGCAACAACACAACCTGAGGACAGAGTAGGGTAAGTGATGTCCATGCAAAGGGAATGGAAATCCTTTATCATCTGTGACACTATCAGGTTTAGAGAACCATCAGAGATGTAGTTTTCCTTCCTTCTGGAAATAAAAATTAGAAGTAACACTATTCAGCAAAACATGAATATCTAAAGATAGAGCAGAAGAAAAATGTGGAGTGAAAATTACCCTATATGATGCATAGACATATAGAGTAGTTGAAATGAATCGATAAAAGGTGTCCTAGTTAGAGCAGCCAGGACCAGTTCATCACTGTGTGGGTGTAACCCAAACTGTGTATTCTACACCCTCTATGTCATTTCCCAGGAACTGTTAACAATAGACCATTTGCAGCAGCTGCCCAGAGCAGGACAAAAAGGTAACTTACCTACTTGCTTAATAAAAAAAGTTGAAGAGCCAGGACATTTTTTTGCCTTTTAATTAGTTTGGAATTTTTTAGATTTTTTTTTTGTCCTAACTCAACATTGACTTTTATCAGATGCACCCTTCCAAAGGAATTTTAAAATTTTCCATCAGTGAATTGAGTTACTTGGTTAACTCAGTCTGTAGTTTGGTTTCAGTTTTAATCACAGCTTGTAAATACTCAGAGTTTCATAATGGATCAATCAATTTAAAACTGAAGAAGAAGAGGGGGAAATACATGTGTCTGTTCATTCACTTATAGCTCTTTCCACTTTATATATCCTGCCAGTACTTTGACTTCTACCATTTAAAAAAATTCCATGTGCCACAGTCAGGAAAAAAAAAATCAATGAATTATATAACTCAGATTAATAGCACTCATGTAAGAAACTGAGACACCGAACATGATGATGAAGGAAATGTATACTTTTTTCTCTTAAAAACAAAATAAACAAAATAAACAAAAAACAAACAAACAAAAAGACCCAAAACCAAAACCAAACCAACCAACCAACCAACCAACCAAACAAAAAAAACCAAAGAAACAAAAAATAGCTGCAGGGTGGAGTGTTGGATAGCTTAGGATGTCAGTAGGAAGCAGAGTCTATTACAATTTTCAACATATTGCTACTTGACAAAATAGAATTGCCCTACGATTAGTACTAAAAGGAAGACTTCAAAAAAAGAGCATAAATCAGCTATGCTGGCAGTTGAAAAGTTGGTAAAGAAACATGACTAAGATCACTGCTAGTGACTTGGGAAACAAATTATAATTTTAGAGTATTTGTAAACACTTGGAATAATAAATGAAAAGAGGTTTTGAAAACTGATGATGGGAATTTATCAAAATGAATCCCTAAGTTATATAAACTATATCTATTCCTCCCGATTTGAAAACACTGCAAGGAAGGGATTTAGGAAAACACTGTGTCTTCAAAAGAAGAAGCAAATGTTGACAGCAGCAAGTATGGGACTGTGTCAGGCAGTTTCAGGTTTTAGTATCTCATACGCATGGGAGATAATTTAGCACAGAACATATAGCTTATTGCTCATAAAAACACATCACAAACAGACACAAATTCAAAGATTCCAAATCTATAAACAGTTTCTAATTTTTTAATGGGTAGAAAGGAAAGTAATGATTCAAAAATGCATGTTTGATCTGCTGAGGCATACTCCAGCAGTCATATTTGGACCATTCTCTAGAGGAAGAAAGCTGGTACTTGCTTCTGATTTTGAACAAGTCAAGTCATCGTTTTCCCATTTTAATTAATCAATTGCATACATTTGATTTTCTGTCTTGAAAATTGTGTTAGGATTAATTACTACAAAGCACTAGAAGTATTTACATTAGGATGAAAGAGAAAATTATGAAATATTATATTATATATCAAAATGTCCATAGAATAGAATTTTAATCTTTTTGAGTTCCAAAAAATTTCAGAAGTTATAACTGAATGTCAGCTACAAGTAGCGGACATTATAACTAAACAAATGCACTAATAGGTGTCATATACTAAGGTTTACATAAGTTTCTGAATAGGACTAGATAGACTATTCCTATTTTACTTAATCTAAACAGTCTAAATGTAGACTTCTTATAACTCTAATCTTCATCTCCTCCAGTCACTTCTCCCTCTAAAAAGAGAATATTAAAGACAGGACTTTGTTCACTTCCAGGAACATTTAGAATTTTTCCAGGACAACAAAATTAAAAAATAATTGTGCCAAGATAAACAAATGTATTTATTTAGTTAATTAATATCACCTCGGTAATTATAATTGAACAAGTCACATCCTTAGCATTTCTAATCTTTCCCTTTGAGCAGAAGAACACAAACACATAATTCACAGTGTATATATCTTAAATATCTTTTGATTCTGCACTTGATTCTGACTTTTCATCTTCAGACATCTGCTGAGACCTAATGTTGTGAAAGTCTCTGCTGAACTGTCTCCTTCTTTAAGTCTTCGGATTTGTCTATTGCTAAAGGAGAAACATCGTCTTCATCTCTCCAGCACAGGGAAGCCCTGCAACGCACACAGCTTACTGTTTATTTGCTGACTGCCATCTGTATCTCTGGGGATGCAAGAAACAGGAGTCAGTCTTTGTGCAAAGAGTATTCAAATGCAGGATGCTAGCATACATTTAGCTCACATTGACAGCACTATGCTGAAACAATGAGAATCAAGCCCCTAATTCAGAACAGCTCCACCAAGATTTCAAGCTCAGAATAGTGTAGAATTTTTTTCTCCACACACACTATGTAATTTAGTATGTAATTTACTCCTGACATTTAAGAATCATTTAAAGGACAGATTTATTTTTATTTTTCAGCTACACTAAAGGGCTGTATCAGTCAACCGAACACTCCTAAAGGATACAGTTATTTTGATATTTGATTTAGGCACTGAATTTACCTCAGTACTACCACACAATATAAAAACTCTGAAACAAAGCAGAAAAACAGTCCCACATTTCACAAAGGAAAAAGGTATAAAAGTTGGAGAAATCGATTAATAAATTCAGGGCAAATTGAGATCCACCCAGAAGCTGCCTGCAACCTCAGGAGACCACTCTGCCCAGTTGGCATGTGCTTTAAGAAAGAAATCTTAAAGGTACAGGAGCAGGCCATCACCTGTGCCAAAAGACAAGCTGGCAGGGAAGAAGACCAGCCTGGCTGAACAGAGAGCTTTGGCTGGAACTCAAAGAGAAAAAGAGAGTGTATCAACCCTGAAAGAAGGGACAGGCAACTCTGGAGGAGTGGAAAGATATTGTGAGGTTATGCACAAAGAAAATTAGAAGGGGCAAAGCCCAGATAAAGCTTAATCTGACCACTTTTGTAAAAGACAACAAAAATGTTTATACAAATACATCAGCAACAGGGTGAAGGAGAATCTCCATCCTTTATTAGATGTGCGAGGAAAAGGAGAATCTCCATCCTTTATTAGATGTGCAAGGAAATATAGTGACAAAGGATGGGGAAAAGGTTTATACCTTCTTTGTCTCAGTCTTTAACAGCAAGACCAATAGTCCTAAAGGTACTCAGCCTCCTGATCTGGGAGCAGAACAAAACCGCCATAATCCAGGAGGGAATGGTGGGCAACCTGCTAAGCCACTTAGACCACCACAAGCCCATGGTGCTGGATGGATCCCCCCAAGAGTACTGAGGGAGCAGGCAAAAGTGCTCGGTGAGCCACTTCCAGTCGTGTAAGAGCAGTCAAATGAGGAGCTCCTAGTTGACTGGAGGTTAGCAAATGTGATACCTATCTACAAGAAGGCCTAGAAGGAGGATTCAGGGAACTGTAGGCCTGTCAGTCTGACCTTGGTGTCGGGGAAGGTCATAGAGCAGATCATCTTGAATTAGATAATCTTGAACTACAATATCCCTCAAAAAAACATAAAATCCAGAGAAGGTTATTGGACTGCTATGGGAAAAAAGAGTGCTTACCCAAACTCTGAAAAATCTCCCTCAATTTGAAATAGAGGGCTCATGCTTGTCACTCCTATATCACAGCCTTAATTCCTTAACAAGTTACTACTGATGTAGAACAGTAAAGCAGGATTTCTATTCTAATATCTAAGCCAAGAGAATGACTAGCTTCTATAACTGGTTTTCAAACACTTATTTGTATTGGTTAATAAGAGCACGAATTCTTCATTTGTTTTTAGGAGGTAAACAAATAAGATCAGGTAAACAGCAAACCTAGTTAGTAGACTAACAGAGGAAGGCATCCAAACACGTTCTGTCACACATGGTAATGGCATCTTTCAAGTATGCATACTGTTGCTTCTGCTGAAGAACAGATTCCACAAAAAAGAGGCTTAAAAAACCTGAAGTGTAACACAAAAGAGCATTATAAACACGCAAATGTAAGAACTTCATCCCCAAACACCCTCTAACTCTGTAAAACTCAAAGGCCTTGATCATACAAGTCTCTGCTTGTAAAAACTCCAAACATAAAATCCTGCTTCTGTGCATAGCTAGAAAGAGATTTTTCAGAGCTTGAAATGTCTTTGTTTTGATAGAATTTCAGAAACCTCCGTGGACTGTAAGAGTCAAGAAAAGTGAAGCACATGACTATAATAAAAAACCTTTTTGTTTCAGAGAAGGACAAAGTGTATCAAACATACTTTTCTTCTGCATTTTCTGCATCTGCTTATGGTGATGCTTGCTCTGCAGACTGAACTCTTGTAGAGAGAGCCTATATGCCCCACAAATGGGCTCACATAACTTATAACCTAAAAGTGGATCTATGCCACGGTCCGAAAAGGTGGTGGTGGTGGGGGAAACTGTGGCATTGCACGAGTCTGGGACACAAAGGTGGGATGCAGCTAGAATGCTTTATTCGCGCATGCAGCCGGTCTTTTATCAGCTCGGGAGAGGAAAGGGCCAGAACATAGGGCGGAGCATGAGACAGAGAAGAGGGGGGACAAACCAGGATAGGGACACTGGCAAAAGAGGGAGGAACGTGGGAGGAACCGGGGAGAGAAGGGGCTAATGGGGGCTGTCTCTTGTCTGCAGCTTTTCCAGCCAATCGGCAGAGAAACAGAGGAGCAGGGAGGTGAACAGGCCAGGATATGCCTGGAAGATACAAATTCTGGGGGAACATATAATGTGTGTATACATAATAACTATAAAGTCTGCATCATAAAGTCCATTCAATTGCTGTACATCTTTTTCCACTTCTGAGATTTTCCCCATTCTGATTCCTGGTCCTTCACAGATCTACACATACAAATCCAGCAGTTATTTATAAGGCCTGCAGTGAATGGCCTAATAGCTCAACATTACTATTTAGATACTGGTATCCAGAATCTAGCATCCTTGCCCTTCTATTTTTACTGGGTCAAAACAATGCAATTGTTCCTTTCAAACTCCACTACATAGTTATGTAATCTGGTTTCTACTGTCTCTCCTATTTTAAGACTTAAAGGTCAGAGGTTTTAAAGTCTCTGAGTTCTATTAATGAAAATATTTAATTTCCAAACTCCTAAAATGCAGTTAATGACTTAACAGAGAATTGTAAAAACAGACAAGTAGCCAAAAAGACTGTGACAGACAGGCTTTCTTATGAAAGAGGACAACATGATCATTATAGTGAATTACTGTGATTGGAACACTCCTAAAGTGAATGTAAGTCTTCCGAGTCACTACAGTGAACTGTAGTTTCTGGCATGGAAGTGGCTTCTACACCTCAGCAGAGAGGTTGACCAGTAATAGAAAATAATTATTTTACATCCAATGCTGTCAGGACAGATTCTACATCTCATTTGCTCCTCTATCACTGTTCATTTAAAGGAGCTAAAGATGTTTTCCTTCAGCAAAGGACACATGATTCACTTGTTAACCAAACCCCCTCTACCACAGAATGCAGCAGAGAAGCTAAGATTCATATTCTCAGGAGAGAACCATACCCTTCTTGTCTGGTTCATACCAGCAATTATGTGACGTGTCAAGCTAGGAGTTACCAAAAGCTACTCCCTCGTTCAACTCCTCTTGAGAGTTTATTCTACCAGAAGTCAAAAAAGATCTTGATAACACCCTTGCAGGAAGTGAGTTCATCTCAGGGGTGAGACTCAAGGTTATGATCTATGTCAAAAGCACTACAACCAAGTCTATAGCTGCTTTTATTATTTTGAGAAGACATTCTTCCTGTTAAATGTCAGGCTCCTGTAAAAAGATCTCATTCCAGGTACAAGATCTCCATATCTTGACAAAGAACCATGTGGCTCCAACACAGATAGGGTACTGAGTATTATGAGAAATCATAGGGTTAACACTGAAATCTTTGGGAGTGCTCTAACCTTGCTCCACGAGAAGACTATTGTCCCCTCCTGTGGATAAATACTTTCAACTATTTAACTGTATTAGAGATAAATAGGTGAATGTTTCTTTTACAGACAACTGGCAGCTCATAGGCTGTATTATTTCCTAGTTCCAACTCTCATTCAAGTATTTAGCCTAAGCCCCTCTTCAGCTGCAGGTACCTCTTGGCAATGAGTACTTCACACCTCAATACCGATTTATAGCAGAAGTGCCAGAAATCTTCATATTGCCACTTCCCTTCCTACTTGATTCAGAAATCATTCACTGTAGAGCAAACAGCTGATGTTTACTGAATCCAGACCTGGTGGTCAGCTTCAACACAATGTGCAGAGCCAGCCCCAAATTTCTTCCAAAGTAATTATGCTTTTAATAATATTAGATAGTGTCAAAGTTGTGATTAGCACAAGAACAGAGGAAAAAATATTTAATATTGCCTCTTCTGCGTATTAAACATCTATTCAGATGCTGTTCTAAAATTTTGAGGTAGTGATGCCTGATTTGAGTTTTCATACAGTACAAATCAGCAAACAAACATGGTAGTTCAGGCATTTGACCAGCCATAGCCACATGCAAATACTTGATCTGTAGTTGTAAATTTGACATTTTCATGCATATAATTATATACTTACACATATCACTGAAAATCATTCCCATCACCTTAGATTAAAATGTTATCAGATCTCTTAAATTAGACTCACTGACATCTGGTCATTAAAGTAATGTTCTGACAGAAACCCATCAGGGTCAAGTAATTTAACGGATTTCTGCTGTGTAGGGTCTACAGTAAGATAAAATCCCCTTAAAGAATCAAAAGGCATTATGCCATTAGTGATGATGCATCTCAAATGAGATTTAAGTGCAAGTCTTAGAGATCTTTTTGTTGCTAATACCTCCACGTCATCACTTTCAGGAGTTATAAAGCTCTGGTTCCCTGCACGAACTCCCTCTATTCCATTAATTTACATTTGTATAAGTTTTCCTCTGCTTTTCAATTACATGTAACATGCATTGGTTTTCTTAAAAGCCTGTATAATGTTACAGTCAGCAATTGCTCCCCTGCATTGTCAAAGACAGCTGTCCTATGGAGGTAGATGAAATGATATTTGCCTGTAACAGCATTAGGATCATTTGGAAGGCCAAGTACTAAAATGCCTTGCTATCCTCTTCTCATAATTTATGAGAGACACATTTTCACATTTACACTACTTCAAATCATATTCCCCACTCATTTACTTACCATTGTAAACCTAACTTGCATATTTAAAAGGGAAAAATGTGAGGAGCACAATACAGTATTCACTAAATTGAACACAGAAATGAATAATCACCATTTCTCACTAGTTTTCAGAATTTGCTGCATTGGAAAACATTAAACAACTGTATCTGGAAATAGCATTTCCCTCCATATTTAGTAAAAATGTCTGTATTTATTTTCTGAGCTATTTAAACTTAATCTCTTCTATTCAGTCACACTTCGTGGTGAAGGAAGAACTAATTCAGAAGAAGAAAAAGGAGCAGTGATTGTTTACAACAGTTCCCTTGAAGGCAGAGAAATGTATACAGTATCATCTGAGTAGGCTGACAGTCTTGTGGCTGAGGTAAATTAGTGGCATATGATAGTTGAGTGACAGTACTCCATTTCCACTGGACTCAGATATTGTCATTAGTATTATCTGGAATTTCTGTCTGATATGGATATCATCTCATGAACTTCTGGGGACTAGCAGGAAAACTAGTCCAGTTGGAGGTTCTGTTCTTACATATTTAATGTGGGAAATGTTAAATTATCTGAGAAAAGTGGAGACAATTTACATACAGTGAATGAATGAGACTTCGTTGGGTTACTCTCTGACTTGACTGATCTTTGAAATACTTTGGCAATAAATTACCCTGTGGAGGTGAGCCTTTCTTCCTTAATTGTAAATACTTGTGGAATGACTAACTTAAGAGATGTCTGGAGAAAGGTTTTATTATCTTTGTAGTGAACATTAGGGTTGGTTTCGGCTTTTCTATGTCTGCAGTGTAGACAGACATTCATCCCTCAAACTTATGAAGAGAAATTGCTGTTGCTAAAATCAGAAGGATCATATACCAGCGCTATTTGTCCCACAGACTCCCAAGGGAGCCTCTAGTGATCAGATCAGATGTGGACAACTAACATTTCACCTGGCAGCTCCCACCACAGGAATCAAATCATATTCACTTATTTATTTAAGGATTGCCTTCTCTTGTTTAATTCCAGTTTCTGATTATGAGAGAACTGGATCCATTAAAGGAGTGCTTAACATTGACAAGTTTGTGTTTGGCTTGTGCATCATCCTACCAACAGTATTCCCAGAGCAACAGCAACTGTTCTTAACACTGTCCAGGACCAGACATATATTCCCTTGATGGAGCTATGTGTCTTGATTTTCTCAAATACCTCAAGAACAAGATAATATTTTTGATAGGTAATCACCAATGACCTGAAGGCAGAATTCATACTGATCCATTGATAATGTATGGATACAGGCCAGTTTACATACCTTCTTTGTTGTTATATCCTTGCAGAAGATAGAGAAAAAATACAGGTGTCGGGCCTAAATATAACTTCATCCTCTTTCCCCAGAAAAATTCTAATACATATATAACAAGTTATATTGCAACTAATTCACATAGCTGTTTCTTTGAGTCTGAGGCTAAAATCCTGTATTAAGCCATCAGATGTTTTACAAAACAACATCCTTAAAATAAAATGTCACATTTGTTTCATTCTCAGCTATAAACAACCAAGAAAACTGGTTGTTAATCTGTGGCTGTAAAGTTCTGTACTTATACATAAGATTATAAGCTCTTTTGTGTCATTTTCTTGGTTGTAAGAAATAGGTAAACAGCAAAAACTATGTCAGAAATATTTAATGCCCAAGTATGGGGAGAGGAACTCACTGGAATGTCCATGACAGATCACAGCCATGGCTTGTGCCTTTCTCATGACAAACATTTCTCAGACATTCACAGATCTTTACAGAATCTCAGAATATGCTGAGTTGGAAGGGACTCACAAGGATAATCAAGTCCAACTCCTGGTCCTGCACAGGACCAACCCCAAGAGTCACACCATGTGATTGAGAGCATTCTCCAAACGTTTCTTGAACTCTGTCAGGCTTGATGGTGTGACCACTTTCCTGGGGAACCTGTTCCAGTGCCCAACCACTCTCTGGCTGAAGAACATTTTTCTAATATCCAATCTAAACCTTCCCTGACACAACTTCAGGCCATTCTCTCTTGTCCTGTCACTGGTCACCACACAGAAGGGATCAGCACCTGCCCCTCCTCTTCCCCTCGCAAGGAAGTTGTAGACTGTGATGAGGTCTCCCCTCAGTCTCCTCTTCTCCAGGATGAACAGACCAAATGACCTCAGCCACTCCTCGTAAGGCTTCCCCTCGAGGTCCTTCACCATCTTTATTGCCCTCCTTTGGATGCCCTCTAATAACTTTATATCTTTCTTATATTGTGTTACCCAAAACCTCATATGGTTGGTGATTGCTCAGTCCTCTAATTTGTCAAAGTCTCCATGCAGGGACTTCCTGTCTTCAAAGGAGTTAACAGCTCCTCCCAGTTTTGTGTTGTCTGCAAACTTGCTTAATATCCCTTCCAGTCCAATGTCCAAGTCACTTACAAAGATGCCAAAGAGCACGGGGCCTAAGATGGAGCCCTGTGTAACCCCACTAGTGACAGGTCACCAGTTTGATGTCACCCCAGTCATTGTTACCTTCTGTGCTCAACTCATGAGCCAACTGCTCACCCACCATATGATGTGTTTATCCAGCTGTGTGCTGGACATTTTGTCCAGAAGGATCCTGTGAGAGACAGTATTGAAAGCTTTACTGAAACCCAAAATTATTACATCAATTGGCTTCCCTTGATGAACTAGATGGGTTACTTTTTAATAGCATGAAATCAGGTTTGATAAGCAGCGCTTTCGTCTCATGAAGCCGTGCTGTCTGTGACCAATGACTGTGTTGTCTTTCAGTCATTTTTCAATACCTCCCAGAATAAGAATAATTTTCTCCATAACTTTACCAGACACTGAAGTGAAACTGAATAAGTGATAGTGAAGTTTCTGGGATTTTCTTTCTTGCCCTTGAAAACCAGGGCAAAGTTGGCCAGCTTCCTCTACAGATTCCCAAGACCATTCAAAAATCATCAAAATAGGTTTTGTGATTACATCAGCCAGCTCTTTGAGGATTCTTGGATGAATCCCATCAGGCCCTGTAGATTTGTAGGGATCTAGCTGGAGCAGTAGGTCCCGCACAATTTCATGGTGACTGGAAGGTGATCATTCTCGCAGCCATGGTCCTCCAACTCAGGGCACAGAGAAACCCTTGGTCCGTAATTCTTGTTGAAGATAGAGGCAAAAAATATGTTAAACACCTCTGCCTTGTCTCTTTCCCTGTTTGTGAGGTGACCATCCTCATCCTGTAATGGGGTGATGTTATTTTTACACTGCCTATTGCCATTAGAGTATTCAAAAATCTCTTTTTATTGTCACCCATATTTCTGGCTATCTTCAATGCCAGTTGAACTTTGGCTGCATGAATTTTCTCCCTACAGTGTTTCTTTTTTTTTTTGAAGGGGACTTTTGGGTACAGGACTATTGCCTAGTTGTTTTTGTGTTCTGTTACTGTCTTTGCCAACATACATGTATCTTTTAATAAAGGGTTGTTATTTCTTCCTTTTTTTCCATAATTCCTCGATTGGAGCCTCTTAATTTTGGATTTACAATTGCTGAGGGAGAGGAGTTTGGTCTGTCTCATAACTCATCCTCCTTAGCAAATATTCCAGTCTCTTCAAACTGAGACACCTTTTTTATTACTTTTCAGTGCATATTTAAAGCATTACAGAAGGGCAGATGTAGTCTGTATATTTTGGGTACGCTACACACACATACACACACATACCCTGCCCCAATATTCTTGGTTCATTTTTGAAGCACATACCAGTCATCTAATGAGTTAGAACAGGGTAGACATAGCCAAGCCCTTGCTTACCTGAATGATGCTTTCAAGTAGACTTTATCCCATGATACTCTGTGTGATCCTGAAAAAAAAAAGAAAAAAAAGAGAACTAAAGAACTAAGCACAGAGGAGCAGGGAACTCTATTATGTAACAGGTGTCTCTAAAATACATATGTATTCAGATGTCACCATTTAGAAGATATCCCTCTAAAAGCATAAATGGCTCTATTCCAATCCAATTCTTGGTAAAGGCAATTCACTAAACAGGAAAACCTGAATGACTCATGTTTTTTAATCACTGCCATGATTAAAATTGATTATAATTCTTTCTCCCAATCACTATCTTTCCTGAAAATAAAAATGGTCTGAAATTGGCAACTTTGGAACTCCCTTTAGAGATAAGAAGTGCTGCTGTTACTGTATTTGGAGGTAGCTGTTATTTAATTTAGAAGTTGAAGGTGGAGAAGATGACTACTTTTTGCTGTGAAATAAACTAAATTTATCTTACTTTCAGTATAGATAATCTGCTCTATAAAAATAACGTACCTTTTTTGCTTGTAATTTTGCTTTACTTAGATGCTCTCATCCAAAAGTAACAAAAGACCTTGAATTTATGTATGTTATGCGAGGACTTGGTGAATGTCACCATTTCCTTTCAGTGTGCTCAAACTAGTGAAATACTAATGAGGCAGCAAGTTATACGTAGCAATATATATCAGACTGTATCAAATGAAGGTTAAAGAAATGATGAATAAAATATCTTTGAGCTTAATATCCCTATAGTGCCCCTTGAAGCAACCATTGCCAAATACATTTAAATCTGTGCATTATTAACCAGCTGCCTCTTGGGAGCCATGGAGTGTTCCCATTCTGCACAGGCTGCCATTACATATCAACTGCCTATTATGGCATTTGGTCTTTACATCTCGTAACTTTAAAATATAACTGGCCCTATATGAAAAGCTATTTCTGTAATTCCAAGACATTTGTATTCCAATGCAAAGTGTTAGTTCAATACAAAAAGGACATGTATACCATTATGCACCAGCTGTCTCATCTAGCTGTTTGCAATTGCAAATATAAAAAAGCTCTTTATTAGACATGCAAAAATGAAATTAGAATCTGGACAGTTTTATGCTGAAAAGAATCCTCCCTCTAACTGCAGAGAAGCCACGTATTTTAAGGATTTCTATCCAGAGCACTCACTGGAAAGGTCAATTTTAGAGGTTTCTCCTTGCTTTGAAGTATAAATGATCTCTCTTCTGGCAATTTTATTAGATATTTTGTATGTGGCCAGGGAAACAAAATGTGCAGAGAAAGAATTAGTACACAAGGAGAAAAGAAAGATATAAGGTCAAGAAAAGCCTTATGGTATGGTATCCACCCCTCTCACCTAAAATTCCCACACGCACACAGAAGAAACAACAAACCACAAACCCAAAACATCTCCTTCCTTAGCTTGGAGGATGGTGGGCAATAAGGAAGGATGATGCGTACAATAGGTGTATGGAAATCCAAAGTAGGTGGGAAAGGACTAAATATCATTGAATTATAAATTATGAAGACATGGTATTTTAACTGTTTGTACTATCTTAATGCCAAATTTTAGGTTTTAGTCCACCATATGGTGTCATATGATTTTAGCATCTGGTCATTCCTCATTGTATTACAGGAATTCATAATACAATCCATAGAACACAAATTAATAATTATTTGACTGGGGTGTGTGAAACCCAAACAGATGTTGTGGATCAATTTAGAATGCAGAAATAAACATTAGTTTGCAAGAATGCTGAGGTTCTGGAGGTCTAAAAGAGTAGCAGATTTATAAATAAAAATATAAATATTTTGCTATTAGCTGCTGGGTCTTTTTGCCTTGGATGATGACTGATGACATATAGGATTTGATCACAAGGAGTGCAGTCACAATATCATTCACATACCGATAGCTATTTAGAAAGTGAAAGATACAAGATGATTTTTGACTCTTTTCATTACCAATATTATTATATGCTTAACGTACTAAGATCAGTATTTTTGTGGTACATATACATTGTTAGTACATCCCTGAACTCATTGATTTCTTGGATGAAGCAATATAGTTCAGTATAAAGCTTAAAGAGTCTGGTCAAAGAGTAAGAAACTAATTTCCTTCAGGTGATGAAAAGAACACCCTCTAGTGAGCATTCAGGGGTTTCACTTGGTAAAACACAGGCAGTGCAAAAACAAGCAAAAGAAAGGTTTTATTGTAAGTAATTCAGTACTTCAATAAATTTAAGCTTGGAAAGAAAGGAAGGTTAATATGCTCTGCAGCAGAAAGCCCTGTTATATCAAAATAGGTTAAATTTTATAACAGAACTTATGTGCTGTGTTGCCCCATATTGAGTTAAACAAGTTAACATAGCATTATAGGCTTTTGTTTTCAAGAAATGCCGAAAAAATTGTAATATGTTGGCTTGATTAACTGCTCAAGAAACATTTATGACCATCTCAGCAATGGTGATTGTTCCCAGCAATTACCTGAAGAATATGAGAAAAGCGCAGAAAGTGACCCAAAACAATCAAAAATGAAGACTACTACATTTTGTTAAGTCATATTTTTAATGTGTTATTTATGATTGCTTAACTATTATTACATACAAGGAGACAGATGTCCAGCATCAGCTAGGATTTTATATTCTATCTATTTGTACGTACACAAATTTGATATTATATGTATTTTTATATACATGTCATTAGCTGACCAGGATGAACAAACAAGCCGATAAACAGTACTTTTACAGAAATACTTACTACAGGACATCCTTACTGGAACCATTATATGATGTACAAAAAATATATATATTAGTTTAATATAAAAAAAAATCAATATGTCCTAATAATCTTGGGATAGCTATTTCCAAATTTGGAAGCTATACTGTTCATATTGTACTACTTTTTTGAGAAAACTACTAATTAATTCCAGTAATATACACTTTCAAGATTTATGGCTGCTGGAGATTAATAATACTAGTTATACCTTGTGATTATTACATTTCATCTTCAATTAGAAGTTTTAAAAAAATTTACTTAAGGAGTCTGTTACTCATAGCGAAGCTGATCTCCCAGAAAACTTTTAAACCACAAAGTATTTGGTTTTACTTAAAAAAAACTAAAGAGATTTTTAGCATAAGAATTTAAACAACATAATCAAAAACTGTTATGCATTTCTCAAATAATTCCATCTTTCCATCATTCATTCTTTCAAAGCATTTCTCAGTTATAATGCAAATATCAACTATATCCTCAGCTACCCTGTGATATCAGCCCACATTGTAGGCAAGGTATAATTTCAAAGCATTTTTTTTCATGATTTCTCCAATGTAGTTTTCTCATTTTAGAGGATTTCCTTCTTATGGACTGACTCATTATCTACTCTATCATCTTTTCTCTGATGCCAATAGAAATTTTGGCAAAAATTCTGCTGTTGAAATATTTAGCCTAATGTATTTGATGATGACTAATGCTATCAGAGAGCCCTTTAACCTCTCTTATTCAAATATATCTTCTGTTCTATGTATCTCTGTATCTCTTTTATGTGTATCTGTACCACAGCTGCAAGTTCTCTTGTGCTGCTTGTTTAGCACAAAAGGCACAGCACAGTAGCCTTATGGTCATGAATGGTGTTTCTTGAGACTCTGACTCTGCACATACATAAAAATACTTCCATTCCTGTGTTGCAAGAGAGCAAGCATTTCCCATATTTTCTCTTCCTTTCTTCAACCACCTGCCACCTTCCTCTCTCAAAATTTGCAATGCAACCCACCTTCTTCCTTCCTAACTGCTTATCACATCTTTAATATTATATTTGATTCAGAAACATAAACCTGAAAACTTGAGTAGAGACAGGCAGATAGAGAGCAATTGGGGAAGATGTCAACTGGGAAAATCCTTTGATCCTGTGGACTTTAGAATAATAAAATAATCAAGCTGATGAGATGAGATTTATCAGGTTTATGGAACTTTATTTACTGAGGTTAATAAGAATACTAAGTTACCTCAAACATGATGAGCAGTTCCTCCTGAAATACTTCAACACCACCACCAGAAAATGGCATTAGTCCTTGTTAGCTTTGATGCTAACCGAAATCCCTGTAAGAACTGTTAGTTTTTATGTTGGCTATCAGGCTACATCGAGATTATCAGACACCAGTAATAATTTTATCCTTTCCGTTACGATTCCTTAAAATCAGTCATATAAAATTGATAACTAGAAAATGGTTTGTTTCAGCAGAAATCAAAAGACAAATATTAATATTTTCATTTCTGTAATTAAGGAAGCACTGCTAAGAAGACAAACCTTTCTAAAACCAAGACTGTCAGAGAAATTATTTGCAAATGGGCTTAACAATGAAGCTGTCTTTGAGAAGCCTTTTCATCACATTCACATAATTTTTTATATACAACCCTTAACACATTTAAAGTGACTAAAACATCTCTGACAATTCCACATTTACTGTATCGTTAAGATGAAAATTACCTGAAAAATATTTGTATACTTTGTTTTTATTGAAAAAGCCCATCACAAGGGGTTAGAGTCTTATCAGCTCTAACCACCTTCCTACCATAGACACGAAGGTATCACTGAATTCTCTGATTTCAGTCAATTAACAGAAACTAATTGCCTTCTTTAATACAAACTAATTTGCAGTAAAGGCAAATTTTTCCAGATCTTGCTAAACCTAAATTATTCATAGTCAGTACTAAACTACATGCTCGAGTTATTACAAAAGGTTTGGGGTCATTCAATTTGAATGGACCAACATTCTCCTCCAAACATGAGGAGAATTACAGGCTTAAAAAAAATGCTCCGCAAAAACATTTTCCTATGCTGGGGTACTTCGTTCCTGAATAAAATAGGGGACATGACAGACAAAAGCAGGAGGGTATGAGAGTCTTTCATTCTTGATATTTGACATTGGTGGATATCTACCACCTACAAAGAACCAGCGACAGCATGAAATTGTCAGATTTTTATTTTTCAGGTCACTTGTGAAATCTCAGTTTCCAAAATTTAATATGAAAATTATCAGGAACTTTGGATGGAAGCTGTATACTCCAGGATTCTGATCCATTCCTCTTACTGGTTTTAAAAATCTGGGTTATTACACAGACAAATCTGAGTAAGGCTTCAATAGTTGTCATCAAATACATCAGGAAATATTATCATTACACAAGGGCTTACTAACAAAACAGCTGGATGTAGAAAAGGGACAAGAAATCTAGTCTATTGTAAAAAGCCCTTTGCTGACGCAAGGTCATTGGCCCACATTTTTTGAGAATTTCTTATACATAAAGGAATAAACACAAATTCCATTGAGTCTATGTAGGCTCATAATAATGTAGCAAAAACCCCAGCCATGCTACAGACTGCTGCAGACACTATGGTTTTGATAACGCAAAACAGATCTAAATCCAAGCTGGCTAAACAGCAACTCCCAAGTACACCATGTGGGAATTTTGGCTTGTGCAAATGCACGATGTTGTGTGCCTTGGCTGCTTGCATTCAGACCCATCTGTGAAGCAGGCAGAAAGCTTTATTGCAAGTCGGCATGCCAGTGTCACAGGAGCTCCAGTGCCAGGGTAAGGGAACTTTAGACAGGCAATTTGCATGGCTAGCCTAAGTGTTGTCTATTCTGCATAAAGCAACTCTTTTGTATTTGCTAGTCTAGATAAAGCAATGCCTAGATTTTTGATGTGCATTACAATAGATGATATGCATATGAATTGGAATGGGATTGTGTGGACTGGAATGGCATGGGCTGAATGGTACAGAGATGTCTTCCAATATACAGAGTCTATATATGGTATCTTTGAGCACACACCTGCAAAGCATGCATATTTGTATGGTCAAGGAACATTTTTAAGCTTTAAGATCACTTTGGCAATTAAGAAAATCTTCATTCTAATTATCATACAGAATATTAATATATATGCCAGAAGTTACTAAAATTGTGTAGCCTGTGTGTATTTTGTTAGTCAGTAAGAAAATTCTTGATGCAAGTGGTTACATTGGATCTTAGGATATGGTTGTCTGAAAATATAACCATTAACATTATATAAAACATAAATCATATATGCTATCATATGATATGAAAACTCTTTCAAGTGCTCTCAGAATTTCTGCCTTCCTGAAAAGTATACTTTTGTGCTATGGTTGGTAGAATGCAATACATTATATACAAATATTACTATTCATGTGGTTTTAATTATGTCTGTGATAAATCACAAATTATGCTACATTTATATTGGATTTTAATTATTCTATGCCTTTATGCATGTACTATTTGGAGAACATGGTGTCCTTGTTTTGGCTGGTATAGAGTTAATTTTCTTTATAGTAGCCCAAATCGAGTTCTAGGTCAGTGGTTTTAATAACAAATCTCACAGATAAAACATCACTTATCACTACAGAGCATAGCAAACTGGAAAAACCAACGCCAATCTTTAACTCTTATAACAAAAAAAAAAAGAGCATGGTGCAGATCAGGTAAACTAATGTTGAGAACAAATGAATCAATATTGTAACCTGCAACTCTTAACAGATATAAATACCTTCCAGCACATTCTGGTCAATATGTTATCGCAAATCCTCCAAGCCCTGCATTGGGCACCAAAAAGGACTGTCGTCCTGGTTTAGCTCCAGCTGACAACGGAGCACCACACAGCTGCTTGCTCACTCCTTTCTAGTGGGATGAGGGAGGGAATCAGAAGAGTAAAAGTGAGAAGACTCATTGGTTGAGATAAAGACAGTTTAATAAGGACAGTAAAAAACCAAGCACACAAGCAAAGCAAAACAAGGAATTCATTCGCCATTTTTCATGGGCAGGCAGGTGTTCAACCATCTCCAGGAAAGCTTCATGATGCACAGTGGTTACTTGGGAAGACAAACAACATCAAATGTCCTCCCTTCTTTCTTCTTCTCTCAGATTTATGTGCTGAACATGATGCCCTATGGTCTGAAATACCCTTTTGGTTAGTTGGGGTCAGCTGTTCCGGTTCTATCCCTTCCCAACTCCTTCTGCACCCTCAGCCTCCTCACTAGAGGGGTGCTGTGAGAGACCGAAAAGGCCTTGACTTCATGTAAGCAACAGTGAAAATACCTCTGTGTTATTAACACTGTTTCCAGCACAAATTGAAAGCTGCTGTGAAGAAAATCAACTCTATTCCAGTGAAAACCAGTACATATGGTTTATAAATTTGATTCAGCTATTCTATTCAAGGAAATATTCAGACTGTTAAAGAAACTCCTGTGTGGTGGTTTGAATCACCATAAAAATCTAAAATTCAATTTCCAGGGTTCCCCCACCCCTTCCCACAATTTTACCTTAACCCCAAAGAGAAACTTTCAAGCAAGACACCTCTGTAGAGGGAAAGGGAAGATATATACATTTGTTCTACACAAATAAATGTTGTATAAGCTAAAAGCAAATATATATATACAATATTACACAGTTCTATCAGTCCTGCTAAGCCTTTAGAAGTACTTTAAACTATGTATGTAGGGTAGCATTTTTCTAATCTGAAGAGAAGGCACAGGGGGCAAAACAATTGTATCTCAGCAGCAACATTACAGGAGGTGTTCTTATACCTGGGGATTCATGGGGTATGACTTTGGACCCTTGTGAAATACCTGTATAAAAATGGATTTAGTATAGAGAAGAAGCAGGAGGAATAAGAAGTCTAAGCAAAGCTGCAGAGCTATAACATCACTGGGATTATGGAGACACAGTGGAGTAGCTCTCTAGAGTGGAGTGCTGCAGTGGATGGATAGAGATGGGAAGGCAAGGAGAAGGTTATGCTTCACATCAAGGAGTGGCTGAAATGTAAAAAAACTTTGCCTTGAAACCAGAGAGAAAGCAGTAGAGAAGTAGTGAGTAGGAGTTAAGGATCAAAAGACAGCCTAGCACAGGTAATGTAAGAGGTGTCTGCTAGAGATAATTATATTTTTACAAGAGCTCCAGGAGTGCTGTCAGGAGACGACAGAAGTACTTAGCCTTTGGTAATTTAAGACGTGAATATTTTGATAGTCTTTTTCCCAGACCAGATTTTACAGCACTTTTTCCACATATTTTATTTCCAATTTTTGCGGGTTGTAGATTCAAGCCTGCAATGCCTTAAATAACTGCTACAATCCACAGAAGCCTTCTACATGCATACAACCTGAAGTAAATGCTGATCAGGAAGAGAATATGGATACAGCCTGCTTTAGACAGCTGGAGAAAACCTTAGAGTCACAGGCCCTGGTATTCATGGGAGGCTTAAATCTCTCTAATGTCTGCTTATAACGGAACTAGAGATGGTTCAAGCAATCTGGAAGAACTCCAGAATGTTTTGAAGACAATTTTTGACACAGGTGATTTGTCTACTGACTAGAGAAGGTGCTCTCTTGAACCTGCTGCTCACAAACGTGGAAGAAACACTGAATGAAGTCAAGGGTATGCTTGGCTGCCACAACCATGGGACTAGAATTTAAGATCTTGAGAGACAAACAGCAGAATTACAACCCTGGACTTCAGAAGACCAGTTATTAGTCTATTCAGGAATCTATTTTATACAATCCTAAGAGAATTTGTTCTGGAGAGGAAGAGGTTAGGACACCTTTTGGATTTCCAGGGAGAACATCCTGAAAGAACAAGGATTAATTTTACATAACTGTACAATTTCCAATTCTGAAAATCCAATCAGATAAATTGTTTTACCTAGAAATATGAACAGGAAAAATTTCTCTAATCTATCATACCTACTAAATCTTTTCCATGACTTCTTAAGAAAGCATAAAACTTCTATTCCTTTAGCACACTTTAAAGTCTTTTGCTAGTGATATTAAGGAAATTTATTCTTCCTTTCATTGTTATACCCATCGGGTAGTATAATGTCTGTCCTACTTTATGTTTACACTTGAGATCACACCAAACCATCTTTGAATATGTAAATTCAACAGTACAAATGGAAGTATGCATGAAGCTATTATGATAATCACTAAAATAGTATTTTTTTTAGAAGAAAAACAGGGTAAACAGCCACAGATACATGCTAAGCTTAGCAATTATTTGACTTTTGGAAAAAAAATTGATTTGGTTTAAATTATTTATGACCTGATTTTTATGTTAACAAGCCCTCCTTCTTACTTCTTTTTGGGTTTTGTTTGTTTGTTTGTTCATTTGTTTGTTTAATGCTGCAAGTGTGAGATGGTTTTGGTTTTTTAGGTTCTAACAAGTTTTAGTGTGAGAAAGGTATATTCTTACAGTGTACAACAATTCCAGTTGTAATATTGACCCTCAAAGTTGCTGCTTCCAATTATTTTGAAGATAAGAGCATTTATTTCTGTAACCCCATTCCTACAGTTTAAATATCTTAACAGATTAAAGAGGATACTTGATCTTCTGAAAGATTTTACTACAGGATAGAACAAGATGCTTTTACGTCTGACTATTTGGGAAATGGATGTACACAAAAGACTTTAATACAGCTCTACAGCTGAGAAACACTAACCTCAAGTAGTCATCATCTTTTTCATTTTCCCTTCTATAAAAAGACCATTAGTAAACCCAGAGATATTATAACTACTGTTATTGCTTCCCCACCACCACCACTTTTACAGTCTAAGAAAGCAGACATAACAGCCAAGACAGAACACAGCACCAGATAGTTGATATTTTACTTAGTTACCACAAAGCTAGGTAAACTACCTTCTTATGACCCAGTTAGAAGTTTGAATATATACTCATAATAAGAAGTGGGATATTATCTAGTGTATTTTCTTCTTGTAAAATCTTTCACTCAGTGAGTATCAATTGATTATCTTCCACCACTTTCATCAGTAAACTGTAAAATTATGTGTTTTAAGAGTAAACCAGTTCAAATTCTGAGGTTCTGCACAAGTTATTTAATAATACATTGAAGCTCTGCAAGTCTTTGCTAACCCAGCCAACCTCACGTGTAGGATCCCTTATTCAATGTGAAATCAAGCCTAATGCTTAAAATCTGATCCATGTACACCGATGCATCTATTACATACAAAATTAGCATTTTGGAAAATACAATAAATTTCCTCTGTATTAAAACTGGAATTATGCAAATCCATAACCCAGATAAGAAAAAAAATCCATGCCTGTGAAACTTTGTAATCCCCAAAATTGTGCCACATTTTCTAAGATTCATAAAAATATAAGAACACTTGAGCTAGCACATAAATGTAAAAGAATAGATTTACAAAAAAAAAAAAAAAAAAAACCAAAAAAAAACCAACAAAACAAAAATATTTCCTCAAACTAAGTCATATTTTTGTTTATTATTTTAAAATTTTAATGAGAATTCTGAGTTTATGGTAATTTTTCATGATAAATACATCTCCTGTTAATCTTCCTGCCACTCTACCATGAATTAATCCTGACTGGATGCCATGTGCCCACCAAAGTTGCTCTGTCACTCCCCTCCTCAGCTGGACAGGGGAGAAAAAAATATAATGAAAGGTTCTTGGGTTGAGATAAGGCCAGGGAGACATCACTCAGCAATTACCATCACGGGCAAAACAGACTCAACTTGGGGAATTTAGTTTAATTTATTATCAACCAAATCAGAGTAGGGTAATGAGGAATAAAAACAAAATCTTAAAACTCCTTCCCCCCTCGACTTCTTCAATTTTGCTTATGAATTCACTACCTCCTCCCCTCTCAGGGGATGGGGAATGTGTATTGTGGTCCGTTCATCATGTGGTGTCTTGCCTCTATTTCCTCTGGAGGGGTATTATTCCTTGTACTCTTCCTCTGCTCCAGTTTGGGGTCCCTCCCATGGGAGATAGTTCTCTACAAACGTCTCCAACCCGGATCCTTCCCTCAGTCTGCAGTTTGTCATGAACCGTTCCAGTGTAGGTCCCTTCCACAAGGTGCAGTCCTTCAGGAACAGGCTCCTCCAGAGTGTATCCACCATGGGGTCACAAATCCTGCCTGCAAACCTACTCCAGCATGGGCTTCTCTCTCCATGGGGGCACAGGTCCTGCCAGGAGCCAGCACAGGCTTCTCACAGGGTCACAGCCTCCTTTGGGCATCCCTTTGCTCCAGTTGGGCTTCCATGGGCTGCAGTGGCATAGCCTGCCTCACCATGGTCTTCACCAAGGGCCGCAGGGAAATCTCTGCTCCAGTGCCTAGAGCACCTCCACTCCTCCTTCACTGACCCCAATGCCTGCAGAGTTACTTTTTTCACATATTCACACTCCTCTCTCTGGTTGCTGTTGTGCAGGTTTTTCTCCCTTCTTAGATATGTTATCGCGGAGGTGCTACCATTGTCGCTGATGGGCTTGGCTTTGGCCAGTGATAGATCCTTCTTGGAGCCACCTCTCATTGGCTCTATCAGACATAGACAAAGCCTCTGGCTCCAAAGTACATATATATGTATATACATATATATGTATATACATATATATGTATCTTTGCAACATATGTATATGACCTAGGAATCTGCCTCAATGACTACTTTCTATGTTATTTTAAAGTCTGGACAAAGAAAAGGTCAGGACAGGGCTTCGTGGCAGAGGTAATGCCTTATATTAAAGTAGAAAATATAACTGGAAAAATCAGACAAGCTTTCAGGAATTCTAATTTTTCCTCAGTTATAAAATAGATTCAGATTTTGAGCCTAGATACCAACAGTGAATCACAGGTTAGCAGAGATTTAGAGGAACATGTAATCTTTAGGTCAGCATCTCTGAAACAAAAGGTATTTCATATACCAGTGAGTGTTAGGAAAAGGACTGGAAGAAAATGGAAGCGATAGAGAAGAAGATGGAAAGATAAAAAGTTATCTCTTAGGGGAAAGAGAGAGTTCATAAACTGTGGAATACAAAGAGATTAATGAGTTTGGTATTTGATGAGGGCTATGGCAATGGGTTACAAAACCATTACCTTTACTGAAGTCATGGGGTTTGTTATCCAGTAGGGCTATGAATTTTAATTCCAAAGTTTATTTTTGTAAGGAGTTTTGGTTCTCTTGAGAAGCAGGGCCAGGATATCAGAGATTGAACTGTTGTCTGAGAAATTTCTGCTCTGGAATTTGAGTGGGTTTTATTCTTCACTGATTATCTATCCAGATACATTCCTGTAGTTTTACCCATATAGTTTTACCCATATAATCTTGGTTTTACCCATATAGTTATTCTGAGATTACTTGGTTCACAAAATGAAGCATATTGGATTCCTAGAAGTATAGAAATGTGACAGTTCTGTTTTAAATGGTAGACTGTCATCTTGCCACAGTGCTAAATTTATGTATCTCATGTAGAAATGCCCTAGGTTGTTTCATTATTCTAAGGACTGGAAGGATTGAATTCTCATGGCAAGTGAGACTTGGACACTGTTTGAAAGCAGTGATGCAAGTTATGCAGAGGGGATTTTAGGAGGCCCAATCATTATTTTAACACAGACAACTTTTAATTAAATATGTTACGCAACTTTCTCTACAGTTACATAATTTCATTATACTTGGGATGACAGCAACCAATCCAACTAACAATGCATGAAAAGTAGGGAAGGGTTCATTTTGGAAAATTATGAGGCTATCTTTAGTGTCAATTATGTAGTTTTTAATCATCTGAAAACTTATCAAAATTGGATGAATGACAAGGTTATTCTTGGAATGAAAATCCTGGAGTATTTGTAATGGCAGGCACGTAAATATACAAATCTCAGTGGCTCAATAAAACTACTAAAACAGGGATTCAGCCATTGATTATCATGAGCAATAGATCATTCAATTCATATTTTTTTACTAAACCCAATATGCAACTTGCCATTTTTTCTAAAGTAATCTCTGTAAAGGAATTGTAGTTGAGTGAAGAAAAAACACCAACCCAACCACCAAACAACACCAAATAAAAAAACCTCCACTCATACTAAAAAAAAGCCCCATGACTGTATTTTGTTTAAAGAGACTTTTTCTGCTAGAATATAGATAAAAGAGTCATCTATCAGAAATCAAAGCTAATTTTTACTGGAAAATACACTGCTTCATGAAAGGTATAAAAAAATTAAAGACACTTTT
Organism: Pseudopipra pipra; assembly: GCF_036250125.1. NCBI lineage: Eukaryota > Metazoa > Chordata > Aves > Passeriformes > Pipridae > Pseudopipra > Pseudopipra pipra. Next base: position 79,720,175 of record NC_087549.1, on the reverse strand, counting down.
AAAATGTTCTTCATAAACCTTTAAAAAAGGCTATTTCACATTTGTGATTTTTAGACAAAATTGAAAAGTTTATTAATGACTAGTTCAATAATGCTATCTCTTGTCAATATTGCTGAAGTTTTCTATTGGACATTTTGTTACCGTTACTTGTTACTGAAAAGTAAATTTTGACCTTTAGGGATGAATTTCCACCTGTCTCAAATAGACTTATTATAAAAACTAAACGCTTAAATACTATATGAGAAGAAAGTAGAGGAAATACATAAGTGGGTGAACGCATGTGTAAAATAAACTCTGAAAAACTTTTTTGGCCACAGCTATAAAATTCTGCTTTGCAACAGAGATTTGGCATTTGGGGCATTTCTCAAACAGAGTCTATTTGAGGAATGTGTCTTACCATCCCTGTGAAAATCCATATGAATTCAATCAGCATATAAACCCTTTATGCTCAGCAGATACTTTTCAGAGCTTAACAAAGAAAACTGCTGAAGCACATGGGACTTTTACAGACTGACCAATCCCACATCAGACCAAAGCTAGGACAGCCTTGAAGTTTCCTGTAACGATTGTTCTTGGTCTGTGAAGACTGAAGTAAAACATAGAAATATTCTAAGTAATTTTTTTGCCTGCAATCAGGAAGCAATGCAAGACTGCCAAAAGATAAACTGTAATTAGGACACAAAGGGAATGACACATATCTGAACCGAATAGAATGCTATTGTAGATGCTATGAAGTGGTGCTATTCATCTGCTCTTGATGTTCAGCTATCATTTCAGAAGGGCATATCTCCTGTAGATCCTGTATTGTATCTGCCAGTCTCATGCAGTCTCATGTCAGATACTGCAGAATTTTCAGAAGTGTATGTTTTGACACCTGAAACTCTGCAGGAATCTGATAAAAACAGAAACCGGAAGAATGGGGAAAAATATATATAAATGTGAGGAAATAATACATTTTTGAAACTATAACATGTTATTTCAGAGTGTACTAGGAACAGTGAAGGAGTAGGAGTGCACTGAAAAACACTGGGAAATTAGGGGGCTGAACTGGGAGACAGGGCAAAGGACAGAAGGCTGCCAGTACAGAATGAAAAAAAAAAAAAAGGGAAATAAAATGTTGGGAAGAAGAGGATCTATATTGTATTTAGAAGCCCACAGGGAAAAAAAAAAAAAAGGAAAGAATGAGAACCAACAGCATGCTGAGCTGGGTATGAGACAGAGGGAAGCTAAGGAGCCTGAGGTTATTAAGATGGATAAGATACAAGGAGTCAAAGGACTCAACTGTAAGGCAAATTTGGGAATCAGGAAGCAATATGTAGAGGAGTTTCAAGGTGGAATTTAAAAATAGTGCAGAAGAGACTGACGATGCAAATTATGTGTTACAAATCGTGAGTTGAAGAGAGAGAAATTTAAGACAATACAAAGCGTCATCCTTTGAGGAGCAATGCAGAAGGACCTGAGGTACACAGTCATGCCTCCCTTTGCAACCTGTAGTGGAACGCAGCTGTTCAGAGCCTTAACAGTTTTCTACTTTATAATATTATATGCAAAATACATTCTTACAGAATATAACCCCCGATCTTCTAATAGAAGTACCTGAAGAGGAGAATGATTTACTACTACTCTGTATTTCTCCGTTAGCTAATGTAGAAGATCTCAAGATTACAGCTCTGTTGATAAACCATAAGACTGATTCAGATAGGCCAATGACCCAAGTAAGGCCAGTGTTTCTTCAGCATGCTCAGAAGAAGATACCTACAGAGAAGCATAAAAGCAGGGTAAAAAGGTATCACATCCTTCCTGGAATAATTTTCCCAGCTTCCAGTTTTCAGTTCAATGACTTCCTGATATGAAAATAGTGTATTTACATTTAACAGCCTTCTGGATTCCATGAACTGGTCCAACCACCCTTGAATTTATGTAAGGTAGTAGCACTCAAAAAATTGTTAAATCTGGAAGTTCCACAACTGAGTTAAATGCTATTTTTTGTAGAAAGGGAGTCTTCCATATACTTCTTGTGCTCAAAAATGGCAGGCATACTAAAATTAACCTATTAGCACAAAAAAGTGTTGTCCACAAACTGAATTTCAAAATAACTCAAAACAAAACTGTACCAGCAGGATGTCTTAGGCAATTTTGGACATGATAATCATTAATACTTCTGCATTTATTAATTTCCAGCTTCTAATTCCAAATAATTTAAGAATTTATGATTTTTTTTTAAATTTTGATATTCTACTCAGTCCTGAAGATATTTCAGAACTTTTTTACTGCATCTGTAGGATAAGAATGAACAAAATTTGGTAATTTCTTACCATAAATTTTGTTTCAGTCATTTTTAGTTTATCTTACTTCAACTTAACAAGAAATATAGCTGCTCTTACAAGGAATATTTCTGAAAATTGAGGTCAGTATGAAGAGAAAAAGTACAGTTCAGGAAGAGTCAATATTGTATTAGACACTAACCCTCTTCTCAGAGGTGTTGAAAAGTAAGTCTCGTGTTTATCATCACAATAATTTAATATTGATATCAAATCACAATCACTCTTCAGAGAAAGAAGATATTGAATTATGAATTCTTCAGGCAAATCAGAAATACCACCTTTTTTGTGTTTGAGTCAGTAAGTCCACAGTTTGATAGACAGTACTTCAGGTACCTTTAGGTACCATATGTAGTCACATGGTACCTAAAGACCTATGTAAGTTATAAATAATATGAAATTATCAATAAGTTTTCCCATGCCAGAGCCCATAAAAATCATCTGTCTCAACAGCACCTATCCTACTCTTTTTGATTTTTAAATTATGGAGGATCATTAAGATTCGATATGCTATTTTAACACAACTTAACTAACATTTTTGCTGTAAATTTTCATCCATTTCTATATGCTGATTTACAGATTAATCAAGTAATATTTTTAAGCTGGAACCTAAATGACATATTAAAAAGTAGAGATCATAGGTAAATGAAATTAACAGTAAAGAATGCAGAAGAATGTTTTTAATAGAGTGTTTGTCAAGTTATTTCTAATAAAAATAAACAAATGAAGTAAAATATTCCCATATAACCCAAACCAAATATGCATGACAGAAGACAGTGGCAATTATCTCATTATTTCAGGACCCAACAGCTAAACATAATGAGATGAAACCAAATATGTAAAAAATTTCACTTGATGTTATTTAAAAAATTGCTACTTTTAAGGTTTAACTTCTTCCAAGGTGATTTCTTTAGATTAGGTGACATTCACAGCTCTTCCATAGGCAATAGTCATGACACAGTAAAGACACAAATCTAGTCTTTTAGACATAAGAGAGACTAAGAGACAGAGATTTTCTTCATCTCTCCTCTCTGAAAAGATGAGAACTTGCTAGCAAAAGAAACAAAAATGCCTGTAAGTTATATTAAAATAAATTCCATTGACCATACATAGTTATTTATAATACAATAATTCTTTCCTACCTAGAAGAAATAGTCTTTCCAGATTTTATCTATACAGCAAGAGCTCTGCTGAATAATAAACCATATGATGAGATTTCCAATATGTAAAAACACATTGCCGGGTAAATAATTCTTGTTGATTAAACAGTTTCTTATAAATTGAATTCAGATTCCAAGAGCTTAGTTTTATTTCTTTCCATTAAACGTAATTTGCATTGGGGTTTATTGGCTATTGTTAAATAGTTGGTGATGCTTAAGCCAAAATTATATAATCATGTAATCAGAGGATAAAATAACGGTATTCAGAATAAGTCAGTGTGGCACTATAAAGAGTGGAAAAGAGCAACTGAGTGTTGAAGACTTCTAAAATGTTATCCAAGATAATAGCACACCATCTCAACTAGTGCAGTATCTAGTTGATACCAAGGCATCTACATGAACAAGCAAAAACTAATATTTAAGTATTAAGAGAAAATATTATAGTGTGATATATATCAGTTATGTCCGATATCTATAGTTTACATAAACAGAAATGACTAATAATGTGTGGTTTGGGAAAAAATATTTATTTGGACAAATTTGGGAGTTTTTTTAACAGTACAAATGGAATATCATAGATATTTATATTCAAAAAGTTATTATTATCACAAGAAGGAAGAATGGATTAAAAAAAGCAAAGTTCATCAAAAAATAAAGCTTCTGGAGTGAATACTGACAGGTAAAAAATATACCTACAGCAGTACCACATATAAAAAATTAAATTACAGCAAATCTGAATGATTTTTGTGGTGAAAGAGTTACAGCCCAACATTCAGATGTTTTTTAAATGTACAAAGTTGTTTACATTGCATAAATGTTAAAGACTTCCGTCCAGAATAGTGTAGTTGAAGCTGAAAAGCACAGTATGAAGCACACTGAACATACTATTCAGTAAAATACCAAAACTAATCACAATTTGTAAGCCATAAACATTTAACTTTTCTTCTTTATCTTCACCTCTTTCCATATCTGTTGGTTTGGAGCCTGGCTTTTATCCATAGTAGTAGTACTTACAGGGGAGGGGAATCTTATATTGCTAAATTCACCTAAATGATTTCTTGCTAAATCATTTAGGTTCTTTAAGTCAAAACCAACACCACACAGACTGCAGAATAGTAGTGAGATACACTTGCAGCCACACATCACTTACCATGTGGCCTTGATCCAGAACCATGGTGCATAACTTTTTTCCAGATATACCCTATGCTTCTACCAAAATTTTTTTATACATTTGGCTCATTAAGCTTGCATCTATGGCATTCATTCCTTTACTTCTTAGGGGCTAACTTTGCTTTATACAATATTTCCAGGCACCAGGCACTTAGAGGAAAGAACTGGCTGAAGGGAGAGCAGAGGTGGTGTATGAAGACTGGCTAACAAATCCAGAGAGTGTTTCTGAAACCTATCAAGAGAGGACAGTCAAGGAAATTCATAACGCCTTGAGCCTGTTGACTGGTCCAAGTCACTCATCCAAAGATGATGCTGGGCCATGCTTCCTGCCAGCCTGCCTTTTAACCATGAGTATTTAAGCCATGGCATACTTGGAAATTAAGTTTAGCCCAGCATCAGTGAATTACTGGATTTCCTGTCCTTTTGATCTAGATAATTTCATTACTGAAATTACTTGGCTAACTCTACTACTGGTTTGTACTTGTTACTGTATTTTTATTTAGAGATTCCCCCCCCTAGCCACTTGAATTTGATTTTCTAAAGATTAATTATGAGATTAATGATGCCACTGTTTCAGCAAGCTATGCTTCCAGCTTTGCTTTTGAAGTCCACAGAAAAGTCATCAACATAAATATTTTATTAAGACAGAATAGATAATATGATGTATAAAACTTAATTTGAATATTGCTACAGGTGAAGTCGTCCATCTAGAAATAAGACACACAGACCAGATCTACAGTATAAGTAATATAAATGTGACTTTGAAAAGGTAAGGGTGAAGGTGTTCATAAATAATTGAACAGGGCTTCTCAGGGACATGTTCTGGTCAAGACAGCTCATATTTCTAGGAAAATATATGCAGTCTTGGAACAATCTTAAGATGGTAGTTTATGCAATTTACACAGTTGAGATGTAAACATGGAAACACCATCACCAATTTAAGTATTCAAACTTCAAAAGAATGTTATAATATTTAAAATATTTAGAAAAGAGACAGAATTTCTTTAAATACAGAGACCAAAAAAAACCAAAAACATTCTGCACTGTTGAATTCACTTGGACATCTCAGAAAACAGGCTAACTTTACACTCCTGCCCCAGGACATAATTTTGACTTACAGGCACTTTAGGGTATTACTGAAGATCTTTAAATCACTCTTATTCAAGTAACAAAAGCAGTCTTTCTTTTTCATGTTGGTACATTTTTTTAATAGTGTTTATGCAAAAGAGTGTGTCAAACTTTTCTTCTATGATCTCTGCAATTCTCTGTAATGAGCTGAAGAATGAAAGTTATGGGGAAACACACCATTTTAAACACACCATTTTTCTTTTAGAACTGTAGGAATTGTAGAGAAGAAACCAATCAAATTCAAGTTTTATGGTATTAGAAATCATTAATAAACAGATATCAAACAGATATGAATAATAGTAGCTGCAGCTCAGATTTTAATGAATCATGGGCTGATAACCCACTACTACACAAATGAAGCACAGTACCCTGGGAAAGTAAATCTTAGTGATCCAAAGAAGACAATGTCTAGCTCAGACTCTCACTTCTGTTGCTGAGTTACTGCGGTCACAAATATGGCCTCTGGGTGCCTCCTAAGTAGAGAATTCTTTACAACAGCCTTCTGCTACTACATATATTGGAACTCTTCAACATATTCTTAATTTTAATTTCAAATAGAGATCAAACATTTGCTTCGAGTTGTATGCATGTAGAAGGGTTCTGTGGATTTTAGCAGTTATTTAAAGCATTACAGGCTTGAACCTACAACCCACAGAAATTGGAAATAAAATATGTGAAAAAAAGCATATTTTTCACACATTTAACTGTAAAATCTGGTCTGAAAAAAGGCTATCAAAATATTCACATCCTAAATTGCCAAAGATTAAGTACTTCTGTCATCTTCTGACAGCATTCCTGGAGCTCTTGTAAAAACATAATTGTACCAGATGTAAAGAAGATGAAATATGTATTTTCATCAATTTAACAAAATAGAGAATAAAAATGTAATAGCTTTTACTCATTTTGTTTCCTAGCATTGATCAAAGCCAGTAACTGCTTGCCAAAAAGAGAACAAGACAGATTATTTTGTTCTTCCTATGTACGTTTTTCACATTAAAGAATTATTTCTGCATCTCTTCTTGTTTTCAAGGGATGAAATCACATTAATTAAGTTCATGCTATGACCTTACTATAAAAAATTAGGAAGTCAAGGTCCATTTTCATAGTTAATTTCATAATTAATGTTAGGAGTGGTTTTGGTTTTGGTTTTTTGGGTTTTTGTATGTTTGGTTTTGTTTTCATTTTTTTCCATTTCAGTGCTAACCATGTTAAGTGGTTATGTGGCCTATCTTCTTCTGGGACGGCATAACAATTAGTTGTTCTTAGTTTTGCATTGTTTCTTTGCTACCTAGAAAATTCAGATGACTTCATTCTGAAACTTATTTTGATGCTGAAATCCAAGAACAAGGGAGAGATGCTCAGTGAGAGGAGTGCTACAGAGTTAAATCTTATAGTCACATATAAAAATATTCTCAGATGAGTATGTTAAAATCCCATTAGATCTCACAAGCACCTCCTCTCTTCTCAGTGCTGTCTGCTGTTGACTGAATCTAAAGTCAAATTGCCTATGTACATTCATAGTACACATGAATCTGTACACATGGATCTCAAGATCTGTTTCTCAATGGTCTACTAAAAACAAAGATGCAAGGGAAATTAATAAGAGAAATACAGCAGCCTGTGAAGCCTAGAAGAAGATCATGAATAGATATGGTAACATAGGAACATGCAAAAAAAATCTGTAACCAAGAAATACTATGAAAAATTGAATGACTGAAGACACCTTAATAATAACTTTTTCTTAAGTTCTTTCCTACTAAATGGATTGCTAACATAACAAGCATTCCTATCAGTAAAATGTAGTATAAATAATAAATCCTAGTGTGAGAATCCTCTGCTAATTTTTAGTAGCAGAAAGAATCACTATAATTAATTAACAAGCCCTATACATTCTTGTAGCTCCTTGGACATGGACACCAAGACTTGTAATGCAGAAAACCAGACAGTTGTTAGGTTTTCAAGCCAACAGTAGAATAGAAGTTTTAGTAATAATACCTATCAATTGTATTTCACAAGTAATTGGACAAAACAAAATATTAGTATGAAAGTATTCTATGGTAATAAAAAGTCAAATTTCACCCCAGGTACTAGGGAACATATGCACCACATGCAAAAAAAACCAGGAAAACAAGGAGTTTAGGACTTCTTTGGAACTATAATCCTAGTGTTGGTACATGGAATCTATGCTAAAAAGAAAAAGTAGCTTTCAGAGGGAAAGTTTGTGGATCAAGAACAATGGGATACCAAGTAACAAGTAACACTGAGGGAAAAAAACACCAAAAAATCACCCCCAAAACAACCCAACAAACTAAAAACAAGTGATGTGATGTAGAGGATATTGCAAAAAGGTCAATAGTGAGTCAAGTATGCAAACTAAAATTTTAGTTGCAGCCTGAAAATTTTGTCATGATTTATCTCAAGTCAGAATGTCTATGAAAGAGGGTATGGTAAACAGGTAAAATGAGCAGTAACAAGAAGAAGATATTATATTTAAAGGAATTCTTAAGGAATTCAAAGAAAGACTGCTGGAGAAAATAGGAGTGGTCTGTAACTTCTGGTTATGGTGTGCATATTTAGTCTACAGAGCAGTCTTTCTGTCATGACAAGACTGGAGAATGAAAAATGTGGAAATTCTTTTACAGGGCCACCTGTGAAACCACAAACAAGTAAGACTGATGCTTGTACATTACTAATGTACTTAGTAGACTCTTGTATAAATACAACAAATTGAGGAATAGTCAACATGATTTCTAGACTGGATAGCTCTGGGTCATAATCCTGCGGAAGTTCTCCTGCTCACAGAAGGATCAGCTGTGAGGTCAGACCCCAGAATTCAGTCAGGGAGTACACGGACAAGGTAGGGTCATTTGATACAATCTTTGAGTTTATAAAAGTACTCAGCAAGTTCATTCATCAGTTATCTAAGGAAACAGCCATCAGTTATCTAAGGAAAGATCTTGCAGGATAAGTAATTACTTAAGAGATTGATAAGGATAGTAGGAGCAGATGATCAATTTTTATAAAAGGGTGTTTACAGATATCTGTGCTACAACCAAGGTTTATATTAAATGTTTGTATGAATCATCTGGAAAGGAAGGCAAATAGTGAGGTGATGCTGGTGGTATCAAATTACTCAATTTAGTAAACATGAGAGCTAACAGTAGGTGCAGACAGAGTTTAGGAGGATCCTTCTTTTTGAGGGATGGCACCTGCTACTCTGAAAATATACAAAGTAATGAAGATCTCTCTCCACTTTTTGGACCCTTTCTTATGCCTTTCTAAGAGAAATTATGCTGAAGGAGTGACAAAAAGCGAAAAGTACTTCCCAATTTCTAGTTTTACCGAGTGTAAGATAAGATGGACAGTGTAAAGACAGAGACCAAAAAGGTTTAACTTATTTGGAGGAGAATAACTTTTAAGGCAACAAAGATAAAGTTCTGCTCTCTCAAGCATAATCTAATCTCTCCAAAATTGTCACTGACTGAGCTATAATGCAATTCTATGAGGTATTTCCTTTGTAACTTATTTCAAGCCTAATGACCGCTATGATCTGAATTAGCCAGAGAAGGTAAGAGATTCATTACCTAACAAGTTGTAGAAGAGCACTTTCTGAAGTCCACTCATTTGATATCATTGCTACTAAGTTCTCTGAACTTTATATTTACTTCATAAAACCACACTCAAGAAAAATGCATGGAAAATTTGCCTATATATGTCCCTTTTTGTGAAACTACACCTCCCATCCTACAAAGGTAGAAAACAGTAAAGCTAATTCATGCTCTGATAAAACAGATGAAGTACATGGTCCATGCATTCCCTCCTTGTGCCTGACCCAGCACATCTGGGGGCTTTCCTCCTTGCTTTTTGCACAGAAAAAGGTGGTGAGTTAGGAAAAATGATCCAATAGTGACTGTGCTAAGGTAATTTGATATGGAAATGGTATCTTCTGTATGGAAAGAACTGATTGATTTTTTGATAGTTTTGGTTTGGTTTGGTTTGGTTTTTTTCCCCCTACAAACTCTCAAGGCCCTGTAGTGTCTAACAGGCTTTACTGACTATGACTGTTCTCCCCTTCAGCCTCCCTGCACCCCTGCCCATGGGCCCAGGAGCCCATTTCGGCTCAACCTGGAGACTGAGCTATCTTGTAGATGTGCCTGCCTGTGGCCTGTCTCTAAACTGTTGTTTGAGAAGTTATGCCAACCCTTTCTGTCATGGAAACAGTGATGCACTTTACTTACCAGAGAGAAGTTACAATATATTTTATAAATATAAGACACTGAGTTAACAATGGCAAATTGGTTAATGGCTTAAAAAGATTCCATGGCAAGGTACACTTGATTATTTACTGCATAGAACACAAAGCTGTTAGGGAGACCCTCCTGATGAAACATGAGGTTCAGAAAGGACACCCCTGAGTTCTGAACTCTTTCCCAGAGTGGAGTCTAGGTGCGGCTGAATCCAGACTTAGTGCCAACTTTGTCAACGGTTTATATCTAAGGATTATGTATTGAAATCTAAGATTTCAAAATTTCAGTGCAATTATTTCCAAGTCATTTATTCAGTACCTGACACAATAAGAAGTAATCTTAAGAGGTATCCCTACTCAAGAAGAGATCCTGGCATACAGCCTGCCACCATGCAGGAGAACTCAGTGGGCTCTGGGCTGTTCACTATTTATGAAACAAGATGACTGAATTATAGTCACATTTGCACACCAGTCATATTCCAGATGGTGCTTGCTCAACTAGCCCTCAGCACCTGAGTAAGATTTGTAGCCCTCAGCTATTGTGTTATCTGTCTCTCCAGAGTTCAGTTTAAGCCAGATGCAGCCATCAGGACCAGCAGCTGTTGCTTAAGCAGAAAGCAGGGCAGGGGAGCACAGCACCACACCTTCTCATCTCTTTATGTAAGAGCGAGTCTCTCTTCACCTAATAATTCTTTTGAGCACTATTTGAATGGTCTTGCTGAAAAAGAACAGCAGTATAATGGAACCTGATGTATTTTATTATAAGGTCATCCTTTTGAAAGTGATCAGATTAATATGTGAGTAGGTACAACTCACAAAACTATGTTAAAATTTATTTAGGGGTCACTATATGGCATATTCTGTAGATACTACATTTAGTATCCTTCATCAGAAATCCATTTACCTAGAAGTGGTGTACTATCAAAAATCCTAGTTACTGAATCTGAAGATTTGCCTTACATTTTCTGAGGGGATTTGAGGGGCAGGAGGAGCTGACTTCCCCTTGTTGTTTATACAGGTGCAGCAAGAATTGGTATCTTGTAGGGTCAATGGTGTCTGAAGAGGAAGCGGATGAGAGGAGAGCAAGAATGCATGAGAAAGTATCTGGAGGAAAGGATCCAAATGGAAGGAGTCAGAAGTTACAAAAGGTGAACATGTCAAGAGCAAGATCAGCAAAAGTTTTGGCAGTGGAAAGCTGACTGCACTAAAGGAAGACTTTTTGTCCCAGCTACTTTTATATAATAGATCAATAAAGCCAAGCTCTTTTGCTCTGCCTCAAACCTCCTCTCTTCTCATTAGAGAAGAATTCTGGGCTCAATAAACTCTGCTCAAGCACTATGGACAGCAAAACTTCTCTAAAGCTTTGTATCAGCAAGGAACACAAAGCAGAAGAACCATCAGATACTCTGATCTGTTTTCAGTGGATCAAGTTGCTTCTCCCCTCAATTCTATCATTGTGATTGGTATATTTTAAGAAGTGAGATGCAATATTACACTGTTTCCAACAGAATTAGTTTTTGTGGGTTTTTTTTCTTAAATTCACCTCATTGTCATCTCACCTCATCTCTTCCTACAAATGGATCCAAAATTGTCATAGTTGATGACAGTTCACTTAGATACAGTTTTATACATTCTATGTTTGTGAAGAATTATTTTTATTCCTTGACATTTACATCTTGAACTTTACTGAAACTGAATGCTGGAGAATTTTGTGTTGGCAGGCCATTTAATATTCTCTAATACACTAGGATTGATTGGTTTATCTGCATAACTTTTATTGTTTTCTTCTTTTTTTTAAAAAAGGTTGCTTTCCAGCCTTTCTACTCAGAAAGAAATGTGCTACATTTTGTTAGTTACAAAAGAACTTACCGAGGAGCTGAGAAGATGAAACATCAAAGGCTATTCTCAATTGTAAAAGAATTATGAAAGAAATACAGTTTCTAATAGCCAATCTAAACCTCCCTTGACACAACTTCAGGCCATTCCCTCTTGTCCTATCACTAGTCACCACAGAGACTGGATCAGCACCTGCCTCTCCTCTTCCCCTCGCAAGGAAGTTGTAGACTGTGATGACGTCTCCCCTCAGTCTCCTCTTCTTCAGGATGAACAGACCAAATGACCTCAGCCACTCCTCATACAGCTTCCCCTCAAGGCCCTTCACCATCTTCATTGCCCTCCTTTGGTTGCTCTCTAATAGCTTAATATCTTTCTTATATTGTGGTGACCAAAACTGCACACAATATTCAAGGTGAGGCCACATCAGTGCAGAGCAGAGTGGGACAATCACCTCCCTTGACTGGCTGGTGATGCTTTGCCTGATGCCCCAAGACATAGTTGGTCCTCCTGGCTGCCAGGGCTGCCTGGCTGCTGACTCACGTTCAACTTGCCATCAACCAGGACCCCCAGGTCCCTTTTCATGACACTGCTTTCCAGTATCTCATTCCCCAGACTGTCCATACATCCAGGGTTACCCCATTCCAGGTGCAGAATGCAGCACTTTCCCTTGTTGAACTTCGGATGGTTGGTGATTGCTCAGTTCTTTAATTTGTTGGAGTCTCTCTGCAGGGACTTCCTGCCTTTGAAGGCGTCAACAGCTCCTCCCAGTTTTGTGTCATCTTCAGACTTGCTTAGTATCTCTTCCAGTCCTGCGTCCAAGTCATTTATGAAGATGTTGAAGAGCACGGGGCCTAAGATGGAGCCCTGTGGAACCCCACTAATGACAGGTGGCCAGTCTGATGTCACCCCATTCATTATTACCCTCTGTGCTCAACCTGTGAGCCAATTGCTCACCCACCACATGATGTGTTTATCCAGCTGTGTGCTGGACATTTTGTCCAGAAGGATCTTGTGAGAGACAATATTGAAAGCTTTACTGAAATCCAAAAATATTACATCAACTGGCTTCCCTTGATCAGCTAAGTGGGTTACTTTTTAATAGCATGAAATCAGGTTTGATAAGCAGGACTTTCCTCTCGTGAAGCTGTGACCAATGACTGTGTTGTCTTTCAGGCCTTTTTCAATACCTCCCAGAATAATTTTCTCCATAACTTAACCAGGCACTGAAGTAAGACTAATAGGTTGCATTTTCTGGGGCCCTTCTCCTTGCCCTTCTTGAAAATCAGGACAACATTTACAAACATTTACTTTGAAATCTTTAGAGGAATAATGCTTTTATTGATGAGTGCTTTTTGTGATGAGGATTTGTTAGGAAAAGTTGAACTCTTCAAAGCAATGCTTGCAATAAAAATGAGCAATTTCCCTTTATTTGCCTTGAAGAATGAGCATAGCATGGTCTCATATCCTGGACTGTGTATCCAGGTCTAATAATCAATTAAAAAAAAGCTGCTCTACTCAAGATTGTTATTTGAAATTTCAAGAAATCTTTTCTTTGTTTTTTTTTTTTTAAGAATAACTTTGAGTTCACTTCTGAAAGGAAAGCACTGCCTGTAGGATGCATTAACATCTTCATTTTCCACGTTTGCTCAGTTATATATCTAAGCAAGATATAGGGAAAACAAGGATAGACAGATTTGATATGTGCATCAAGATATGATTATCAAGTAATTTCATGAGTTTAACTGATAAGGTAGTGATACATCTCTATGGATTCCTAGAGCATATAAATAAAACAAACATTAAAGAGAGCACAAAGCAGAACAGCAAAGAAGTATATATGAAAGCATTTATAGCTTACTCAGAATAATACAGCGTCAAAATTCTGTATAAACACCAAACTTGAAAGAAATTTTAAGTCTGTGTTTCTTCTTCTATAATATGAAAAATAAAGTCCTTGGTACGTGCAGCTAAAAACCAGAATTTAAAGACCAGTATATGTGGCTTTAATGGAAAACAGATGTAGGTATTTGAGTTAGAGGGCTTTATTATATTTTTAAAATATTTTTTTAGAGATTTACCTGTACAGTCATGTTCAGAGGATATTTTCAGGAAAGAGCTTTTAAAAGAAAATATGAGAGTTTTAATTTTTATTTCAGTGATCATCCAATGGTGTTTTAAAAGAAAGCACTTGACTGCATTTTATTCACAGGGACTGAATTCAAGAGGAGTGGGGGGAGCCAGAGAGGAAAATATAATTACATTTTTTCCAAGCTCAGCATACAAAATATCCTTCATGTGATTGAAGTGGCAAAATAAATCACCACTCACTTAATTGTGCAGATGTTCAAAATATTATAAAGTTTAATTTTATCAAGATTTTAAAAAAAGCCTAAAACAAAACAAGGAGACACTATAATTTCTCTTTTGGTTCCAGGCAGTTCCAAAGCAGTTTTTTTCTTCCTATTTGTGATTTAATGAAACTAAGCCCTGCAAAGTTCTAGTATTTATTTTGATGGGTAAATTTGTGCCTCCCTCATGTCATGCATAAGCTAATGGTAGTTTTCTTAGCTAGGTCTCATTGCTTTGCATATATTTTTCTCAGAGTGTTATGATCTTATCTGTTTGACCTTTATTAAAACTATCATGGGGTGAGACTTATCAATATGTCAGAGTCCTTTAGGAAGGATTTGCTTTTTGCCATGTTTATCCCATTTCCCTAGATATTTATAGTCCATTTCATTGAAATAGGTTTATGAGTGCTACGCCTGGTTAGTTATAACATTGTTAGACACCACATCAGTATTTATTGGGTCGAAACCACCTTGAGGGGAGAGTGTGTGTGTGTGCGCATTTGTGTGTGTCTGCGTAGGGGGAAGGAATAGGTCGAACCTCACGGAGGTGGGGTGGCATCTTATCCTTCATGGCAGGTTCCCTTTCTTGATGCTTAGGGTGGCCTGGAGCTGGAGGGACTGGATTTTGACCTACCTGTTGCGGTTTGGTTGGATTTTGACTTGTTGTAGATTAATTTTTGCTAAGTTGGTATTGTGGTGGAATATTTTGTCTAGCTTTTCTAGTGCCCTTTTTGAACCTTTGCCAACTTTCCTTATTTTCCCCTCTAAATTAATAAAGAAACCTCTTGGGAACAAGTCTGCAGCTTGATTCTCTTGATGCTATCTTGAGGTATTAAAGAACCCTATATCTATATTTTGAAGTAAAACTCCTAGCTGAGCCTGTGAGCTGGCAGCTCCTGGGGCTAGAGTCTTACAAGCATCTCCATTGCAGACTGTTTTTGGGTGTTCAAGCATACCCAATTTTCTTGATACTCATCAACAGATTAATTTTCGCTCCTGTAAATCCCTTCCGTTGTAATAATATCACTTCAAAATTGACATTTCTTTAGTCTTGAAATAAGAAATGTTTTGTTCACCAAGATAACATGATTGCAATCTTCCTCTTTTTCATTAATTGTCAGTACAGAGAAAAGCTGTACTTTACAACACTGTGGTTTACAACTTTATCAGTTGACCTCTTTGTTGTTACACTCCCTGTTTTGTCTATAACACCATAACATGGGATAGCATATGAGCTAAAAACATTAAGACTTTGATGTTCAGCTAGTGTAATATATGTACTATAAACACTTCAGAGGGATC
The DNA here is from genome assembly GCF_036250125.1 of Pseudopipra pipra. NCBI lineage: Eukaryota > Metazoa > Chordata > Aves > Passeriformes > Pipridae > Pseudopipra > Pseudopipra pipra. The sequence continues at coordinate 79,704,661 of NC_087549.1, read as the reverse complement.
ATTTTAAATCTATCAAAACATATGTGGGTGCTATAGCAAGTTTAGGAAGACAGAAGTTGATCTTTATCTAGCATTTATATAGTTACTATTAATTCTTTCTCACTCTTCAAATGTTTTCTATATTCTGCCTAGGTTTGCTAACAGACTATAAGCCTCTCACTGGATTCTTGCAGTTCTAGAACCAGTCTGGCATCTAAGAGGACAAGATCACTAGCCCAGTCAGGTTTATAGGCTTTAGCCATAACCTGTCTTGCCACCCTGGCTGTGACAAAGCAGTTCCTGCTCACCATACTCTCATCCTGCTGCCTTCCTTGTGCTTACAAGAGCCAGGGGAGCTGATCAGGGGCTGATTTAGATGGGAAAAAAAAACCCAACCATGCATTATTCTCTGTATTACTCAGTTGCCTCAGCTCCCTGATATAGCCAATAAAGAGTCTGCCTTGGCACTATTAAAAGAAGTGGGAAGTGGGCAGGGAGGAGTGACAGGACAGAGTCAGCCAGGAACTGCGGATTTTGGCAGAATGCTGTGTAAATGCAAGTCAGATGGCCTTTCTGAGAGTAGTTCCCATGGAAACTGAAAAAGTGTTACTTTCCTGAAGTTTTATCACTTGGAGTTATGAATTTGTATCTCCACCGATATCTCTCTCCTCATCTTTGTGGAGAAAAGCAAGTGCCATTAAAAATAGATTTACTGAATCTAACAGTGAATCAATTCTGAACATAGTTGTTTGCACACAGTTCCCACTCAGAGGCAGACTGTGAATTATTTCTCTGAAGAATGCATTAGTGTTTCATGATTAATGGTCTATTTAAATTTTTACTTCTACTGGAGGAGTTTCAGCAACAAATTCTTGTGTGTAAGGTACTTGGTTATAGACATAACCAGGCTTCAACCTATATTTACAGATCAATTCCTCCTCAAAGCATATACTCCTCATCTTCAGTTCTGGTGAGTGAACATGGCTGTCCTCAGCCCCCTGGGCCACATTCAGCTCATTGGGGCATGGAGCCAGCAGCCCATAGCCCACCTGTGCACCTTCCACACTGTCAAGCCTGTGGGGTCAGGGGTCTACAGGGCCAGGGTCTGCTGAGGCTGGCAGTACATGGCAGGAGGGACTCTCGCCTCCCTGGGGGGAGCCAGGGCTGTGAGGTGCCCTCAGTGGCACAGACCACGCTGAGGGAACGTGCAGAAATAAATGTGAGCTAGCCCAGGGCTGAGGAGGAAGAAATTCTTGGCAACCAGGAGAAGGCTTTGGTGTGCTGGTGCCTTGAGGAAGCCATACCCACCTGCCCCTGGTGAGGACCAAGGCATGGATCTGTGTGAGGGTGAGCATCCTGACCAGGGAGAGGGGGACTGTCTGAAGGGTGAGCAAATGACAAAATAAACTCTGTTTTTAATGAGGCTTTTCATACTTGTTAGATACCTTGGACTTTTAGGTTGCTGAGGGATTGATTGGACTAACAAAGTTTTTAGCACTTTGTCCAGATACATATGTACACAAAAGCATATATTAATGATACACATGTGATGTCTTTCCTTTATCTTATGTTAAGATTCTTTAGTTCAACAGAACTTCTGGCTCAGGGCAGATTGTCATTTTACACCTAGAATCCCCATGCAGTCGTTGCTCCTGATGCCCTTCTGAGGGTTTGAGATACATGAGAGAAAAGTTGCCGGTAACCAAACCACACTCCATCTTTTTTTTTTTTTTTACCTTGATTTATTCGCAGTGAAGACATAAGCAGTCCTTGTAAATATGGACTTAAAAACACAGCAAGAGATAACAAAAATCATCTGTAGATGTGCATACCCTACCTGCATCCTAACCTTTCATAGGAACAGATGATTTATGTGTATTTGTCCCTTCTTGCTTACCATGTGTTCAATTGTATAGGAGGAAAATCTTGTTGCCTGTGTCAAAAGATCGACACAGCCCACTTCCAACATCTTCATGAAAACTGAAAATTCAAATTCTGTATTGTGTTGGAGTTTGTCATCTTAGTTAGCCTAAACTCATGTAAACTGAATATACAGTGTCCTTCTAAAGATCTTAAAAATGTACTTTGATTTGTTACTTTGTAATTATTCTCAGTAATTTTCTCAGGCTGTGTCTGCATGATATCTAGTCCAAAAAGAAATCCCTGGCCTCTAGATAAAATTTCAACCCTGTTTCTCACTGCCTGCTGTTTTTGTAGGGACCATCTCCACTCTGCATATTCCACATCTCCTCTGGATCTCATGGGGAAGATCTAAGGCCTTAGAAAAATGAATTTTTTTTCTATTTCTGTTGCAAGAGCTTGAAATTGTTGCAGAGTATTATCCTGGTATCATTATATTCAATAGCATTTAGGAGTTGTGTGATATGTATTCTGTCCCTTGGAACCTGGTGTGAGAGGGTTTGAGGTTATAAAGCCTGCTGTGAGTATAAGAGAAGTGTAACGGCACAGAACTAAACATGGTTTGGCTATATTCATGTTATCTATAGGGAGTAATACCTTTAGCAGACTGTCACAAAAACTGTGATTAGATTTGTCTTCTAAGGAACTATTTGATTAGTACTAAAAGATAACTTTGAAAAATGGATATACAGATTCATAATGAGCATACCAAGGCAATCTGGGAAGGTAAATTATCTGGAAAAAGCCTCTAACACAGGATAAAAATATATATTTTCATTTTCCAAACCACCCAAAAAAAAAAAAAAAGAAAAAAATAATAGTTGCTTAAATCCTGAGCATCAAAACTGCAGGTTTTCATCAGAACTTATAAAGAATTAAAGGCCTGAGGTAGAAGAGACCACTGTAGGTGCAGAGACCACTGAAAGCATGATGAGAAGAAAACAGATATATTCAGCTAGATTATTGTATTTTACAGACATGAAAATATTAAATTGTAGGATTCCCTGTTAGTAATATAGCGTTGTATGCTTCCTACTTCTTATGCACTCCAACAGAAGGTATTTCTGAAAACATTGATGTGGTTTGGTTTAGGTTATACATCACATACAAAGGTAATTGCAAAGGTAATTGGTTTAAAAACATCAGTGTAGTAACACATTAATTGGTACTACTGTGTAGCTGTAGTACGTGAAATTAGTTGTAACTACACGCATCTTTAGAGCAAGTGTTGAAATATATTTTTAGAATTGTTTGATTTTTAATTAATATACAAACCTGTCACAGTAATTTTCAATTAAATATTTTTATGAGATATTCAGCTTAAACCATGTTGGAAGGAAAAGGTAGCAAAAGGAAATCCTGTAACAAGGATGGTAGCTGGGCTCACAGATAATATCTGCAAGGGATGAGCCCTTGCCTAATTAAAGGAACTCCAGTTGGCATTAAGTTAGAGGTGAGTGTCTTCCAGATTAGTTCCATCAGATAGAGCTACTGTGTTTGCTATTTGAGAAACAAGGAGTGGATGGCCTTCGTGCTGGTGTGGGAGTGTTGAGCTCCCAATGGATATCTCTGTACTTTTACTAGACTGTGTAAATAGCTCTCAAGAGATCTTTGCAGTTTGAATTCTATCCCTTTTCATGGGAGGAGGAAAAACTTGTCCCTTTGTTCATTAGATTTATCATCTCAATAAATAACTTCAGAATATTATGCGTTACACAAAGCTTATACTTTCCTTCCTTCAGATTTCCCTACTTTCAGGCTTTTCTACATGTATACAGCTTAGTTTGATACAAAAGCATTATCTACCTTGTACCAAAAACCACACATTATTCTCAAGCTCCTGCATGGTTATTTTTCTTAAGAGGAAACATGCTGTTAGTTTTGAGCAAGGAAAAGTTGCTAAATGATTATTATTTCCTACATACCATATAATCTCTTAACAGAAAATCATTTCTTTACAAGCTAATAAAAGGCAAAAGAAGGCATCCAAGTTTCGTTTAAAATAAATGTTGAATCTATTAAAATATAAAAAGACATTAAAAAGCATCTGCACTCTCATCTGTCAAAAGGGATGGGTGCATAATATTGTGGAAAAACTACTGGCTTTTTTTTTTTCCCAAGCTATACATCTGTAAGGTTCTATGAAGAACTGCTGCTGGAGGGAGTGAAAGCACTTGCACTCTATAGGAGAACTAACCCACAGATAAGTTAGCTACACAGGTTTGCTGTACTTGGATGCTTAATATGATGCAGAATGGCATGGACTAATTGGATGCACAAAAGAGTATCACTCCTTTCAGTGGAAGTTGAAGATTTATCATGCTTGTAAAACTGTTAGAAATGTTGCAATCCTGAAAACAACCTCTTCATAGTGATTATACTTCAATCAAAGCTACATTCTGTAAATTCTCTAACCGGAAAAAGTGTAATTTCCTTCTCTAAGAAGTTTATCTTCCCACAAAAATTCAGTTATTATTTCTAGTCACGTGGTCCTCACTGCTTTTCTCTATGAAACTATTGACTTCTTCATGGAAAACTCAGAACCTGTGTTGCAGGATTATTGGTGTGTTTGTAGGTGTGGAAAAAATATCTTTATAATGAAGGGATTTTTAGAGATGTGTTGGGATAATGAACTATATTTCTTATAGAAACTTAAAATGCTTTTTCTGTTTATGAAGTTCTACTAGAGATTCAGGGCCAGTACATAGAAAGAACAAGGCATACCAGTATAATAGAACAGGAGTGGAAAGAGCAATGGGGAGATATGAGCTACAGGAAAGATTCTCCTATGCACATAGCTCCTGTAGTTGATATACAAGTGCTCAGACAGCTATGACTCTCATGCTACATTTTATGTAGCTACTGTCAAGCCCTTGTGGATATGAAAGACAGTTTCTGATTTCTCTAGTTGTGGCACCAATACAAGTCAGCTATACTGAATTCCATGCAATTTCTTCAGATTCAGAACATGAAAACTAGAAGAAAGATAGACTCTCACATAAAGGTTCAGACTAATCTGATTATTGCTCAAGATTTTCATTTTACTTGCTTTTCACTTCCGAATGTGGCAGAGATGTAAAGGAAGGAGGAAGGAAGGATTGTTCTTACTCTAAAATGTAATTAGGAAATGCCATATATTCTAAAAATAGCTTAAAAATGTTAATACCACAGGATGTACCGGCTCCCCTGCTAAGTCAGTATGCTTTGTGATTAGTGGGTAATAAATAAATTATGAAACTATTTCCCCCAAGCACTCTTTACACTTTGCCATATAGATTTACATACAGGTGGTCACAGATGGAACTGTCTGAGATAAAAAGTCTATACGGTACTGAGTCACAGGTTTGTGCATTTCAAAACCCACTTGCAAAGATAACGACACAATATCATTGTGACTAAATAAATTACAATTCCCACCACACAAGAAACTGTAGTCTGGCTACTGAGCACCTGTGACTTATGTCCTTGGAACCTTACAATTCAGTTTCTTAGAGGTAAACTCAAGATTGCTTTTTCAATTTCCAGCAACACTATGAGCAAACAAATGAGAAGCAGTTTTGTTCAGACATTCAAATGTACATTTACCTGCACACAAGATCTCATTCTTCACTTCAACCCATTTGTGCTGACCAATAGCCCAAAGGTCTTTTTTATTAAGCAAAAATATATTCATTCTTAGGGAGGTAGCTCATACTCAGCCTCCCACAATGTCATATTCAATAGGGAACAGCTATAAACTAGCAGAATGTAGTTATGTTACTCCCTTAAGAGGGGGAGTCTTTCTCTAAAAATCGAGGCAATGGCTGTCCAGAGCAGAACATCTCTAGCTGATTGTAAGTGCATATAGACTCATTCTTCTTTAAAAATACACCTCTGTACAAAGAGCCAGTTCAATTCTCCTAAGCCTATGAAGGATTTTTTTCACCAGAGACTTTGCGCTTAGCCTCAGCAGATCCCCTGACATAAATAAAGTTTTGAGTGTCATTGCCTTTAAACGCCGCCTTTGCAGTTAGGTAGGGGAATTTTACTGGATTATGAGAACAAGATTTTGTCTATAAAGTAGGAAGCAGTAGCACTAGCATGGAACTAAATGGTGGAGCTGTATTAAATAAAGGTTTAATATGGTTTTGCTGAGCACTGTCATAGAGCAACTTAGGTTGCTCAGTGGAAAAGCTATTAGAGCACAAGTTACAGGAAGGCAAGGAGAGAGGTTGACTATAGACGGCAGAATTCTATGATAAACCAGGAAGGAAAGAAATGCATGGGCAAATTTCAGAGTCTGTGTTTTAGTCAAGTGAAGATTCTACTTTCTGCTGCCCAGAAGTTCTGTTTGTGAAGATGCAGCAGATAGAGAAATAGAAAAATTATGAGGGAGGAAAAAAATCTGGTCAAAGACAAAAATGCCAGTACTTAAAAATTTATATATGTTTGTGTGTATATATAAGTTAGAGTCCTTGAGGAACACAGTGGCTTAGAAAGGTTTAGAAGTTCTAAAACATTCTTGCTAGAATTTCACCCACTTTGTATTGGAGGTCTGTGATGTTTTTCGTTTAATTCCCTGTAATAATGGCAACATTTTGAACCCACTATTTTCTAAATTCTTTCACTGTTTCAAGAAAATAGCGTCATGTCAAGTCATATCAATCATGAATAACCTTGTCTGTAAATAGAAGGAAATTGTGTCTTTCAGACACATTCCTTGATCCCTTCTTGTAGTAAATAAGACAGCAATTATCTATATTTATTTAGCATTAAATTTATACAAGCATATACATGAAAGAAACATATAATGAAAGATGAGAATACAATATAGAAGCAAGGAAATTGATTCAAAAGTGATCTGAATAGATCATTTTTGCATAGAACTTTAATGGGAAAATAAACATATGAAAAAGACTTGGTGTTTCTTGAACAGTGACTGTTAGTATCAGAATAATTCAGGCCACATTGTCACAAGAGAAGAAAGCATATCATCTGTGGGGAGAAAATCCCACATGCTCAGAGCAGGTCTAACATAAAGAGGAGTGGTAGGACCATGTGGTTAAGCAAACTTCACTTCAGGTGATACAACCACATAGATAATCAGCTGCTACTACAGTAGTATGAATTCAATTTATGAGCACTAAGTATTGGCAAATCTTCATAACAAAAGATGTGTTACAGCAGAAACAATATTTTGAGACTGAGTGTATTTGCATTATTCCTGTATTAACCTGATTTCTGTATATAACACCTGAATCCCAGATGAGCACAGTAAGTCTTTATATTATCAAGTGAAAAGATTTTGGCAAGTTCTCTATTGGTCGTAACGGCACAGAATGATCACAGAATGATGTGACTTGACTTGTGCTTGGTATTATATTGGTTCTGAGCCTTTGAAGGATACATGGAAACAAGATTTAAAAATGATTACACTCCAGGTAGTTACATTCATAAGGGATCAAAGGCTAATCCTGCCTTTAGCTGCTTAGAATAAAACCAAGATCCAAATGTCAAATGTCTTTACAGAGTAACAGTGTGTCTTTCATATTTGCAAAAATTCTAACTTGTGTATTTCATTAAGCTCTATTTCTTTTAAGTGGCAATTCTTGATAACAAAAAGCCTCTGGTAAAACTTTAACATACAAATGAATCTCATTAATAATGAGACTGCCTATTTGGCTTGACAGGATGTACTGTACAAGATCTGTTTCCCACATGGTAAGCTTTGTCACATAGTCTGTCTCTAAGCAGTTGCATTATTTACTATGTCACTAAAGTTAAATAAAAATGTTAAGAAAAGCTGCCAACTGTGAAAACAAATCAAAATAAAAAATTAAGCATCCAAACATGATTTACTGTTTCATGTGGCAATACATTACTAGAACAATGAGGAAGCAGTCTGTCCTATGATTTATTTTATACTGTGAACATACTTAGTGTAATTCCTCAGTAAGAGCAGTCAACTTTCTCTTTCTGCATATCTTTCACAAAACCCCCATCAGAAAAATGAAATCACATAAATGTTTAAGAGAACTCAAGAAATCAGAAAAATTAAACCGATTTTAAGTCGATTGTATTGCCATCAGTGGTTCCTATGCTAGGGATGCTAACTGGTATCCATTCATTTCTAGCTAAAAAATGCATCTTGCTCATTGAGAAAAGTTATAGTGAAATAAGAGTAGACCAGCATGGCTTAGATGTCACAGATGTACGAAATTAAGCATATATATCAAATAGTAGAATATACATACAATACTATTTTATTTTCATCCATGTATGACATTCTTATTGCAAGACTGTGATCTTATCCAAATTATCAGAAGCCAGTGCTGTTTAACCTAAACACAAGAAATAGATAATATTTCAAATATTGAAATCAGAGACGAATGTCAAACACATAAGTTTGTTTTTACTTTTAATGCCATTAAAGTTCACCAATAGTTGTATGTCACTTTAAACTGTGTGTATAAAAGACTGTGCTGAATATTTTTGTAAGTTAAGTAATCAATTCATGCAAATCAACTGTAGTGGTACTTTAGTCCTATTTTGCAGTCTTTTTTTCCACTTTTTTTTTTTTTTGGCAAAGAAATAGTTTGTTCATTAAGAAAATAATTTTTCTTATTTTCTATATTTGTCACATTGAGGATTCTGAGTGTAAAACAGAACTGAAAAGGTTTAGGCCACTAATTTTCAAGCGCAGGACTTGTAGAGAAGAAATAATGCTCTATTGGCACATGTGTGTACCCCTCAGAGATGCCCACAAAGATACTATGATAAGGGAACTAAGGGAATGTGTCTTCTATAATGACCTAGGGTGCTAGGTCATTATATCTTGGCATGTCTGAGACTCGCCATGAGCTTGACGGTGAGAAGAGGTCACAGTTTGGCTTCCAGAACTTAGTCCCACACATACCAGTCAAGAAGTGGTAGTCTTGTTCTCCAACTGTCAGCAGCTATCTGGAATGAATATAAGAAGGAAAATAATGAATGCGAGTTCTGCTAAATGAACAGTACAAGTGGCTTCTAGTTTTTCTTTGCTTCTGCTTTTTTTCCCTGCAGTCATAAAGAGGCTGGATATTATTAAACCTTGTAATATGTGTCCATTCTGTCCTCTACCAAGAAAAGTAATAAAAAGATACCTGTCTAACCTTTTCTATCTTGAGATGAATCTTTTCTATACTACCTTTGCTATGAGTGATCCAATAACAAAATAAATTCTTCAGGCACTATTCCTTTTTAATGATCAAGGCAGTAATTCCAAAACTTTGTCTTTTGCACTTGGAAAGGATAAACCAAATTGTGATTCAGAGAAAAGTTCAGGAACTGCAGGTTAAAATATTGCTTTTTCCTCCTGCTCTCAACTACTTTTATTATTTGCATCTATGCAGAGTAACTATGAAGTGTTAGTGCTCTGACGGTATCCTCTCGCCATACATGCAAAATGACTCGTTGAATTACCAGGAATAGATCAGTTCTTAAGACAGTTGTCAGGTAATTAGGAGTCTTCTTTTTCTCCTAAGTCCAGAAGTATCTACCATGCTTATTATTGCTAAAAGTGAAACGTGCTGTCCCCTCACATTTACTGTGAAAATCATGTTATGTCTTTCAGGTGCAGTAGGAAGAAGCATGAAAAATGATGGAGAATGTTGTATGCACTGTTTGTTATGCTTCACATCTAAATATGTTAAGATTTATTTATTGAACTTTAGAGAATGATCAGATGCTACAAAACACATCCATGAAGAGAAGATAAAGATAAAAGCAAAACTGCTAAAAATAAAGTGGTACATTAGCCCTAGAGAGCAATTTGCAAAAAGAAGGGACTGTTATGAAAACTGGTGTGCAGCTGTCTGGCCCAGTGACTGTGTACCATCCTTTTCTTCTGTGAATTATAGCTAAGGTGATTAGATCTTTTCTAGAGGAAAACTTCAAGGACATAGATCGCTCTTCCCTGTGATTTGAAATACAGAGTAAGATACAGTATTTTTTGTCATCCTGGGAATCTGTTATCCAGGCTTTTTTTAATGCCTGACAAGACTTATTTTCCTTTGTAAATTTAACTTCATAACATTTTGTAATGTGCCTAGAATCAGTAAAACATCCATAGTTTATTATCATCCATATTTCAATCGCATGTTGAGATTTGCCAGGTCTCACCTACCATCTGAATTCCAACATAGAATATACATGAACAGTGACCCAGTCCCTAGCTTCGTGCATATCCAGTATATTCACAACATTAAATATTTCCAGAATTTGTTGCACTTTCAAGTAATGCAAAACATTCTGTGATTTAATCCCCTCCCTGTTTCCAGAAGAGTACATAATCAGGGTAGAGTGATACCCAATTACACTGGTAAACCAGCTTATAAAAGCTGTAGGTATCTGCAAAGGTTACTTTTAACAGTATGGGCAACATCGATCCTAATCAAATTTTCTCTCACTAAAATTGTTCATTGTTTATTCACACTCCTTTTCTGGGAATAAACTTATAGTAAAAAAACAGGACATCTTCCTCATTTCTTTTCTTCTTTGGTATAATTTTAAGCAATGTTGCACTGGATGACAGATTCTTCTGAAGAAATTGTCTTTAGCCTTCAACTCTCTATTACAGAAAGGCCACACTTTGTAGTGCTGCCTCAATTTTGTTATTATCCTTTCATGCCAATTCAGCTTTGTGAATTCGTCACAACAGTGCAGAAAAGACTAAGGGTTTTCCTCAGTTTTCTGACTGTGGAACTATCAGAAAAGGAAAAATTATTATCATTAGTTTCTCTATAATATTGATGATAATATTGATTTATTAAACTATTAAAAGATTAATAGTTTTGAAAACAATGAAGATTCATTACTTAAGCAGCTGGTATAAAGAGATAGTTCTTTTACTACATGAATAACAGATTTCCCCACATAGGTTTTTATTCCAGTGAGTAAAACTATTAAGTCACTCAGCAGCTTGTATGTGTGTGTGATTTTTATTTATGTGTATGTATGTGTGACTTTTATTTATGATCTAAAATGTTCTGAAGGAGTTAAAGTTTTCCTTATTGCTAGGGCTAAAGCTCTTATCTCACAAACTATGTTTTACGTTTAATTCCTGTCCCATATTATGTATAGGAGTATTCAAAACTAAACTGTAAGGTATTATCTGATATCCTAGGTTTACATAATGTGATTTTTTTGAGAGATGTTATATAAATTTTGTTATTATGTTATGTACCTCTTGCCTTATCACTCTTAAGTTCATTAATTTCATTGCAGCTGTTCCCATTCAAGAGAAAGTAATCTTGAGCATGATATAGTTTCCAAGGAGACATAATTTTGATTTCTAATCATGTAGTTACAGGCTACATAACCATTTCTCTGATAGTGTCTAACATATACCACACCACAATACTGGAATGTGCTACAGTTTGCTTTTAAACTAATGGAAGAAAACCATGGCAGTTTTTTACAGGAAAGTTTGAAATTAGCCCTTCTGTGTTTGCATCTGTATGTATGTATTTTCTACTGTATTTTAAATTCAGTGTATTTTGGTTGTAATGAAATGTAGATCACCAAAGCTCCTTTATGTAAAGAAAGAAACTGTCTTATGCCTTTGTCACAACAACCTCACTATTCTGTGTTTTCTATAGCAAAAGATGCCATATTGAAAGCTAAAAATATTACTTTATGTTTGGAAAATATTATTTTGACAACATCCTAGTCTTACATCAGGTCACAGTATGATGTATTAGTTTGAAGTCTGAACAAAATATCTATTTGTTTTGTTCGTAAATAGAAATTTGATTTAAACCATTCTCTCTTTCTTAAAATAGAATTTTGAAAATAATATCAATATTTTACACATAAAAATTTGAGGCAAACTTATTTAAAGATGTCTGCTTTGTATCTTCAGATATCTTTTATATAATTTTATCCAATGTTTAGACTTATCCAACGTCCTTACACATCAAAAAAAAAAAAAAAAGGAAAAAATGTGGCCCTTGGAAATTAGGTATTTAAAATGTTGAGTAATGTCTAACCACAATGAAGCTCACAGACATTTGATTCCCTGTACAGTCATTTACAGGAAATATGCATTTATGATACATTTTTTAAATGATGATCTTTTCTGTGACAGTTAATGAAGATGACTCTGCAGGCACAATTTACTTACATACTGAGTTAACTGATTCAGGAGAACGATTTAGGAAGCAATATTTTTCCCTAATTTCCTGGAAAACCTTATACGGCTATTATAAAAGCAGGATACACTGAAAAAAATAAAAAAGATACAGTTTTATTATTATCTAACAACCTACTACTATGCTTCATAGCATGATAAAAAGTATGATAAAATATATTCTAAGTATTAGCTTTTTCTACTAAAACCTAGTTTTAAATGTCAAAATATTTAAAACTAATCTTCATCTCATGACAGGCTGTACTTTTCTTCTTTGTCTGCATTGGAGTAATTAAATTTTACAGCTTTTCATTCAGTAGCATCTGCTTCATATTTTTGCACTGTAGTTAAGCTATCAATTTTTGGCAGTGTAACAACCCTGTTGAGTCAATAGCTACTGTTTGCACTGACATTATTGAATCAGCAGCAAATTCATTGTTTTGCTTGTTTTTACAGCACATGCACTTTATACACATGATCACTTTTAGCTGATAGAGGATATTAATAAAAGATGTACTTCACTGGCTCCAGTAGAGAGTCCAGTGCCACCCATTGAGTGGAGACTTTAGTGAAAAGTTTTTATAATACCATAACTGGAGAGAGTTTTAAAGTATACTCAGTGATACAGCACTGCTGCCATATATTCCAATATACCTACAGCTTGAATAACTCTTTAAACTTGGTCAGGCATAATTTGTCCTATTTCAAGGACACCGTACTTTCAATTGTTCATTAGCCATGTAGCCACTCTACACCCTTAAGTGATCTAATACTATAGACTCATAAGATGGTTTGTGTTGGAAAGAACCCTTAAAGTTCAACTAGTTCCAAACCTGCTCCCACAGGCAGGGACACCTTCCACTAGACCAGGTTTCTCAAAGCCCCATCCAACCTGTCCTTGAACCCTGTCAAGGGGAGTGCATCCACGACTTCTCTGGGAACTCTCTTCCAATGTCTCACCACCCTCATTGTAAAAAATTTCTTTCCTATGTCTAGTCTAAATCAGTCCCTTTTCAGTATAAAAGCATTATTCCTCATCCTGTTGCTACAAGTCCTGGTAAAAAGTCCCTCCCTATCTTTCCTGCAGCCCCTCCTTAGGTACTGGAAGGTACAAGTTTTTCTCGGAGTCTTCTCTTCTTCAGTGTCTCAGCCTGACTCCACAAGGGAGGGTTTCATCTCTCTTATTATTTTTTTGACCCTTCTCTGGACTCACTCCAACGGGACCATGTCTTTCTTTTCTTGGGGGGCCCCTGACCTGGATGCAGTACTCCACATCAGGTCTCACCAGAGCAGAATATAGGGGCAGAATCACCTCTCTCAATCTGCTGGCCATGATTCTTTTGATGCAGTCCAAGATGCAGTTTGCTTTCTGGGCTGCAAGGCCATATTGCCAGGTCATGTCCAATCTTTCATCCACCATCATCCTGAAGCCTCCCTCTGCTGGGCTGTTCTCAATCCCTTCATCCCCCAGCCTGTATTGATAACAGGGTTTGCCCTGTCCTGGCTACTGGACTTTGTTCTAGGCCTTGTCAAGTTTTATGAGGTTCACATGAGTTCAATCCTCAACTCTATAAAGATCCCTCTGAATGGCACCCCCTTCCTTCAAGTGAATCATATGCACCACTCACCTTTGTCTTCTTCAAACTTGCTGAGGTCGCACTTGGTCTCACTGTCTATGACATTAATAAATATATTGGATGGCATTGTACCTAATATGGACCTCTGAGGAACAGCCCTTGTTATTGACCTCCACTGAAGTCTTTGATTGCAATTCTTTGGATATGGTCATTCAGCCACTTCCTTATGCATCTAATAGTCCATCTATCAAGCCTGTACCTTGCCAATTTAGTGGCAAGGATATCGTTGGAGATCATGTCAAATGCCTTAAAGAAGTCAGTAGGCGACATTAGTTGCACTTTCCTTGACCACAACACAGTCAGTCCATCATAGAAGGCATGACACTAGTAAGGCATGATTTGCCCCTTGTGAAAGCCATGTCTCTAATCACCTCCCCATAATCCATGAGCCTTGACATAGCTTCCAAGAGGATCTGTTCTATGATCTTACTGGGCACAGAGGTGAGGATGGCAGGTCAGTAGTTCCCAGGGTCCTCCATTCTACTCCTCATCAGAAAACAGAATCAGAGTGATATTCTGTAATTGTCTTCAGATTTCATTCCTTTAAGTGCAGTGACTTAATGCTATTGTATCTCCCTGAACAATGTATATAAAGCTAATAAAAAATCCACAATACAATGGGTATCTTAATGCACAAATATTCTCAAACACCTGAAGTTTGTCCTCAGCATATTAAAAAGAAATGGTGTCTTGTTTGAATTACACGAAAATCTGTGCAAGTGAAAGGCATCTTCATAAGGAAGATATGCTATGTAATTTGAATTATTTAGAGGGAAGGGAAGAAAAAGTATATGATTTCTTTAATTTCAGTTCAATTGTTTAAAACAATAACTTGTGTAGTTCCTTCCACCATCTCCCTCCTCTAGCAGTAATTCAAATTAATAGAATTATCACACAAGACTAATTGAAATTCCATTCCATGTTTTAACTGAAATCCATCAAAACCAGAATTACCAACTGGACAAAAAACATGTAGAAACCTATGACATACATAAAAATTATTTTTGCCTCTGAAGAAATGCTTATAATTACAGAGAGATAGCCACACAGAGAACATGGAAGAATGAAAATGTTATTACTATGCTAACCTTTATGTATTTTGTATTTGGCAGAACTATTAAGCAGTTTCTGACCCATTTTAGGTATAGAAGCAAAGAAGAAGATAGAACAGGCATATTGTATTTGCTTCCCTGCATATTTAGGTCAAGTTCTTGCTGTCTAGGCTCCCAAGTGTTTTGAAAGATGTTATAGCACCATTAATTTCACTAATCACACAGAAGATAAATCAGTCAGGTACAGGTGGCCCACAGGCCATGGCCAGCTGTCCATGGCTAACACTGGGGATAACATGCTTTAGCTCTTGCTCAGTTTATACTTTCACAGCATGTATGAGAAGACATCCAATTCATCTCTTCTTTCCAGACTCAATCCCTCCAGGATCAGCTAACTGTACTTTGACTCCATCTTTTCTTGGCACCAGAACTACAGTGTAAGAGTTTGGCCAGATGACTAGAACTGAAAAACAAATCACCACTAATCAGAGTTACATTAACACATAAATGACTGGACAATTTTCTGTACTGGCATTCGACACCTATGAGAGAAAACAAGGATGCAGTCCACAATGTTAACAGACACACTACATTTTTTATCTGAGTGAAGATTTTGTTTTTTAAATCTTTTTCTTATTTGGAGTTGTATATGAACAGAAGTGAAGTACTATGGATATTTTTTGTTGGAAGTTTTTATGCTAGTTCTGTAACAAAGTAGAAAACTGTGAATGTACCCATTACAGGTCTGTATTTTGAATACTTCAAAATTATTTTTTTTCAAATCAATCTCTGATTCAGATGGGTAGGTTTCTAATAAGACAGGCCTCAATATCAAAGTTATTAATGCAAAGGAAATGGAAGACTTCTTTATACAACTAGAAAATAAATTGCTAACTTTCCCTACAGTTAGCAAACTAGTATGTCTCTCTTACCCACACTCAGCTTCAGCTTTGCATGAAGGTAGTACAAAACCACAGTATTTTGGGCATCCATCCCTATCAAACTTGGAAGAATTGATTCAAAAATCCTTGGGAGTGACAGAGGAGGCTGGCTGAGACTAAGTGACAGACACACTGAGGAAGCCAGTTTAAGAAATGCTAAGTACAAGTCTCAGAACTAGACAGTAACTGCATTTTATATAAGCAGGTTATTAAATACAAATCACTTCTCAGGAGGTTTCTTTTAGAAATAAACACTGATGCTTGCTCTAACAAAGAGCTTAAAAGATTAAAAAATATATCTAGTTCCGTATTAAGAAGATTGCAATTTAAATGTAATTCTTTGTAGACTTCAACTTCTTAATATGGACTTAATACAGTTTTGCATTGAATAATCATGCTTTAATGCAAAAAGTACAAAATGTGTTTCATGTTAAATTACATTTAATGAGAAGACTATGTCCTTTCAAACCCTGAAATTGGTGGATCACATCCCCAAAAAAATGCATAATGTGACAAGGAAAAACATTCCACTCTGAGATTGACAATAGTTAGGAGTGCTTTTTGCAGCAAAAGAGACAGATTAGCATTTTCTGTATCTGCTTAACATAGAATTAATCAGATAAGCAGAGTAAAGCTGTGACTTTGTTCTTTGGTTTTATTATGAAATGGAAAATTTATCATGATCTCACGTTTCAAAGATTTTGAGAGCCAGCTCAAGCATTTCTGTCATGACAAATAGTTTCATATTAAAAAAAAGTAAATAGTTGCTTGCGCTTGAAGTTAAAGGAGCATTAATATGCTGATCATGTACACCTTAAACAGGAAAGAACTTGCTGGTAATAGAAATAAACTTTTGGTTTTAATCCCTCCCTTTTAATCCCTCTGTCCCACCTACATAGGTTTTTAATTGGATAATCCACTTATGTGCAAAATACATCAAGCAACCACCTTGTTTATGTGGCTGCTTTGAAGTTATATACAAGCACAAAAATGTTTCCCAGTCAAGATAACTTTTAATTAGAGCATATTTCTTAATAGCTTTGTTTTAGATTTGTTCCACTAAAACACAAAGGGTGATTATTAGTCTACTCTTCACATACAGTGTTCTACTTTAGTTTTGTGTGATTGGCTTCAAACTACGCTCTATGCTTTTCCTACACTCACTGTTCTAACAATTTGCTTGTTAGCCTGGATTTTAAGATGAATATTGCTAGTTTATGTGAAAAGGAAATAATACTTCTTATTACTCAATGAAATGTAGATAATAGAATTCAGACCTCTGATTCTTCTGCAGTATATATTAAACTGCAGAAACTTAACCTGCTCTTAAGTAGGATTAGTGTCATCATTGCTGTCAGAACCACTTGACTGAATATTATAAAAAATAAAATAATAACCCCCCCTACTTTAATATCTAACTTCCCCCAAAAGAACCTGCAGAGTTTTAAAATAGTATGCAATTCAAATTCATTTCCAGTATTGATAAAATACTTTGCACAGAGTTGTTCTGTTTTATTTTGCCTTGCATTTCTTTACATTCCGGAGTGCTAGTCTGTTTTGTTACTAGATTTCAAAACACGATGCTAAGAGATTCTTCAGAAATTGCATTAAACCCAATTGCATAGTCTGTTTCTTTGGTATGTAGAGCCAAGCCTAAATATCCTTGTCTTGCTAGTGTTCAAGAGCAACGTATTTATTGCAGATCATGTGTGTAACTGGCTTCCCTTTCAGTTAATAGATTTACTCATTAGTTAGTTCACATGGTCAATATTTAAGGCTCATGGATTTGTCATGATTAGCAAGCAGTAATTTGTGTTTTTATTACCACTTATGAATTAATTTGTTCAATTCATTCATTATAAAGCATTCTGTATGATAAAAATCCTTACAATTTTAAAATGTCAGGGCAATTCTGCATCACATACATGTAGACCATGAAGATTACTATCAATTCTACAGTAAATTGTGATATTAATATTGTTTGCAGATCATTTAAATTATTTCCTTGTTCACTTTATTTCATCCAAATAAATTAAGAAACATTCCAAATAGACCAATTATTAAGTAATAGTTTATTATTAGACATAAGTATTTCTTTAGGTCATAAATTCTAAAAAAGAAATCACAGAAATGCTTTGACCTTTTTTTAAAACACCAGATACATATCAGTAGAACTTTGCTTTATATACAGAGTTGCATGTTGCATATACAGTGGGAATAGTGGGCAAAAGTGAAACTATATACTTTCTGCCTTGCTTAAGGGCTGGAAGTACTCAAATGCTCAGGTCAATACACCTATAACATAGATTTGTTTTCCAATCTGTAGGCACTTGAAAATTTTCTTTTTTTCAAAAACTATTTCATCATTTAGGGATTAAATATCACACTTAACTCTTTACGAATAATTCACATTTTAATTTTTTTACATTTTCATATTCGTCATTTGCTCTCTGAATTTCCATGGAAGGCAACATCAAGTAACCCAGCATCATATATTTCACTGCTGAGACAAGCTCTTTTTCTATCCTAGCCTCTCTCGAGCTTCTGGAGTACTGTGTTCAGGGAACAACCTTTGTACAACTTGCAGCCTTCTATGTTATGTAGATTGGATACTGTCACTATTTGTCCTAAATGTTGGTAAAAACTTGGGAAGTGAGAGCTTAAGTAAAATTCAAACATTTATGGAACAATGAAATGAGAAAATGTGAAGAACCTTAAGGGACTAGTGTTGGTTGAAAATGTGGGGATATCTTTTCATCAATTTATACACAGTTCAATATATTACAATCTGACCAAATCAGAAATCCTCTAAGAAGCCCAAATCAGGAACATGGTACCTGAGAAAACAGACTAAAATTGCTATAGAATTCTCAGTGTATTCCCATACAGAGGTTTTGCATATGCTGAAAAATAGGAAACCCAATATCTGCTTTTGTGACTGGTTATATTAAAATAGAAGTTAAAAAGAAAATTAAAACACTTTCAGCTTTAAAATGATTAAATGTCAGTAGATTGTATAACTTCTTTGATTCATGTTGCCTCTATTTTTTCTATGAAAAAAATAGTACTAGCTTCCAGATAGATTATTTATGTCTAAGAATTGTCATTTATTGATTTTTTTCCCCCTTGATAATGCCTTTTTTCTGTCACAGAAACTTAAGACAACATATTTTTTTGCCAATGGTTGATAAACATGTACTAGTATTCACAACAGAATATTCATAATAGAAGAGATGATTAAAACTGTGGTTGCATTTTCATTTTCATTCTGATTCGTGCCAACTTTGAAGGTATGTTTCAAATATCATTTAAGTAAAACAAATATGTATGGTGTTGTTTTTTTTAAGCTGTCCTAGCAAGAGATACACAGAAAAATGTGTCCCATCTTCACACTCGGATCTGATACTAACTAGTGGACTTCAGACAACTCAATCAGTTCTCAGGGTAAGTTATATCTACTTCAAATATTCTGAAAATTATAATCAGTTCCTCAGTAAATCCCAATCAATCTGGTAAGAAGCTAAAGCACAATGCTGTATTGAGAACAAACTCTTTTGCAATTGTTCTATTTCGTTTCCAACATATGCCATTCACACTACATCTAGTATCCCAGAGATGGCACAGTTAATTTATGCTGTCACAGTGGTATTAACTTTGGTTATCATCAAAGAACGCTAAAAGACTAAGTTCCACTGGTGTTTCGCTACCTGCAATGTGAGTTCTAAAGTAGGACTGTTCAATGCACAAGAGCGTTGCAGTTTCTGAAAAATTGCAGAAGAAATTAGAAAGGAAATAAGAGGGAAGGGCATGAAGGGCAATGTGATTCTTAATTTTGTAAACTGCTTTTTTCCAGTTTTATGTTAAACTAAGGTGCCAGATAAAGTTACTAGCAGCAAATATGACATGAGAAACCCAAATTGAAAAGTAATTTAAACCTGAAGTAAATTGTCTCAGTGGAACAAGCAGTACTTTAGGTCAGACTACAGAAAACCCTTAGCAGCTAAAAGGTATTCTTTGGCTGTTAGCAGTAATAAATATCTAAGGTCACCTTCATGTTAAGCTCTGCTGTGACTTTCCTTGCAAAAATGTTGAGAGAAATCTAGAGCACCTAAAAGAAGAAATGTTGCAAAATTTGCTCTGTTGATATTCTTTATTTCTTTGGGAGAAATGAATCAAGTGCTATGAACAAAATGACAATATTTTGCTATTAATAAAGATTATCAAGTAGTTCTAGAGTTTTGTTTTTTATTCCATGTCACTAAGTTGGGCAATCAGTGGTTATAACATGCCCTGGCAGCTAGGAGGGCCAACTGTGCCCAGGGGTGCATCAGGCAAAGCATCACCAGCTGGTCAATGGAGGAGATTGTCCTGCTCTGCTCTGCACTGGTGCATCCTCCTCTTGAATATTGTGTGCAGTTTTCAGCACCACAATATAAGAAAGATGTTAAGCTCTTAGCATTGAAAGGAGGGCCATGAGAGTGGTGAATGGTCTGGAGGGAAAGCCATATAAGGGGCATAAAACCAGGTATCCTGGCATTTAAAGAAAGTCTTCATCTAGTCCAACGAGAAAAGTTTCTATTTCAAAATGGGACTACAGAGTCAAAATTCCTCTTCAAATTTAGCCCATACAGAAATGACAGAGCATATTCAGCCCACTTTTACAGTTTCTCTCTTTCCCTCACTTTCTCAGTCCACTGAGCATCTTTTTCCTGGCTTTTAGAAGCTATGAAGTATTTCATCACATATCAGAAAAAGCTACATGAAAGCTGTAGCAGTCAGGCTTCTAGTAGCAGTCTGAAAAGTTTCTGGGGAAATAATTAATGAAGGTAGAAAGCTAAGAATGGGAAGTCTGAACTAGTTGGAGCTAATCTCTTACTTGAAAGTGTCAGCAGCAGTAAAAGTGTTATCTACTGTTTGCAGCAGGGCTGTGGATACATGTCATGCCTGGATTCCTACTCTACTTACCCTAGGACTCATCTCAAGGGATGGGAACCATTTGGCTTTATTACTGTGATTACATCAATGTGCTTTAAAGGACTTGGATCTTTCATTTCTGGCCACTGTAGCCAGAATGCTATGCTTTCAGAAGACTAGAAAAAACTGAATTTTGCAGTCAGGAGAAAGGCAATATGAATTTTGGGAGGAGAATGACAATTGAAAAATCTTTCCTCTTTCTGCCCTCTAAAGGGACAATGTTTTCTTTTTCCCTGGAAGAGGTATTTATCAGGTATTTACAAACAATAGTCTGCAGAGTTGAGAAATTCAAAACCCATTGTACTCCTGCCAATTAAAAGAGAAGATGTTGTGCTCACTGTACACATGTTTCTATTTTGGGGAAATCCAAATTTCTGTCAAAAAATTGGTGCAATGCTGTTTGCACTGGCAGCAAGACTGATAGGACTACCTGTTAATGAGGTTGTTTTCTTATCATCAGTAATCTACATGGGACAGTAGATTGCTAGTTGCCTATTGCAATAATGTGAACCTAGTTTCAGACAAAAGGAACAGGATTTTTCTGCTATTCAAGCAGAACATGTCAGCCTTTAAAATCAGTTTTACTTTGTTAATGTATTTCCTGGAAGACAAGGAGTAAATTATTAGATGAATTTAAGAGCTTAAATAATTGCATCTTTCTTTTTACTCACTTTCTCCATGAGGTAAAATGGTTTATATTTATGGGTAATGAATTCTTAAATATATTAATTTGATTGCCATTTCAATGCCTTTTTGTTGTAACACACGCAACCTTATCCAAAGCATTTGAAAGAAAAGTTACAAAATCTATAGCTCAATTATAGTTCTAAAAGTAATGCTGAAGACCACACGGTATTCAGTTTGAAGTTAAGACACATAAGTTTTGACAAGCTGGATTGCCTGTGTGTATGCAAGATCTCTAAAATCATCTGTTTCTGACATTCTGGGCCCAATTTGTCTTTTTAAATACACCCATCTGCTGAGATTTTGTAGTTTGTCTTAGACATTTCCCCCAGGACAGGTATGATAGAGATCGTACAGGGGGTTTACACTGTCCTGCAACAGTAGACAGCAGCCAGACAAGATACACTAGAAAATCTAAAGTAGCACTAGCTGCCCATGTGAGGAAATGGAGCAGAGCTCCTAATGGCTACTCAGTTACTGTAGCAGCTGCCATTGCAGTGAAAGACAACTGTCTTAGGAAAGTTGCATGAAAAGGACTGGAGGCATAGTGCAATGGAGGTTTGACAAAGAAGTCGTCATGAGTTTAAGAATGCATTTATGAAAGTAATGGAAAAAAAGATATATTTGCTTATTGGGTGGAACACCCCCCTACAGGTTTGTGGATGATGTCAAATTGGAAAAAGGGTTCTGGAGGATTGGACTGCTGTATAAAGGGACTTAGAAGAAATGATATGACAGAAATTTGATACAGTGTTAAAATTGTAAATGCTGAGTCCTGCACATAATACTCAAAAAACCCAGTATTGGATGGACATCAACCTGACAGAAGGCAGTTTAGTAGAAAGAGAGCTGAAGGTCCTGGTAGGCAGCAAATTGAATAAAAGCCACCAATGTGCCCTTGCAGCAAAGAAAGGTAACAGCACCTTGGTCTGCATTAGGAGGAGTGTTGCAAGCAGGTCCAGAGAAGTGATTGATTCTTTGCCTCTCTTTGGCATTTGTGACACTACATCTGGAGTACTGAGACCAGTTTTGGTCTCCTTATCACATGAAAGACATTGATGTGCTGGAGCAGATCCAGCAAACCTTTACCAAGGTAATTAGAGTACTGGAGCACATGACATAGGACATCATATGACATATGAGGAGAGGATAACAGATAAGTTTGGTCTCAGCAAGAGATGCTAAGAAGGAGGTCTCATAGATACCTTTAATAAGACAGTATAAGAATACAGAGCAAACAGAGCCTGGCTCTCCTTGAATGAGAGACAGCGGACACAATTTACAACATGGGAAAGTCTAAATGTATAAAAGGAAATCTATTTTCATTATGGGGGTGGTTAAATTGGCCTCCCAGCAAACTTGCAGAATATTCGTCTGTGAATTTATTCCAAACTTGAATGGATAAAGTCTTAATTTACATAGTGTAAATTGAATCTTTTTTGAGCAAGATTTTAGACAAGATGACCTCTGGAGGTTTTTGCCAACCCAAGTTATTTTGTAATTAATGATTCTATGAAAAAAAAAACAAAGAAAAAATGCGACATAAGTTTAGTCATGTAATGAAATAATTTTTGTTTCCTTACTATGAGTAAGGAAATAGTGGTCTCAAAGCAGATAAACTGCAATAATGGTACTGAGAGTTTGAAATTACCAACTGAGAATTTTTTCCTAATGCACTTTTCTTTTTTTAATTTTAAATATTCTTGACTGATTACCTTCAGAAATGCAAAAGACTCCAGATCCTGCAAATAGAGGGCAGGCAGATTTTTACAGGCAGCAAACACAGAGAGAGTGTGAACTGTTAGCAGTTTTGTCAGTTTGTGTTTTGTAGGACTGGTCTATCATTGCTATATTGCATGGGTAAATCATCCTGTGTTTGTGTGCATAAGTATATAATTTAGTGTAGTTTTGTTCTCTAATACATATAGAGAGCAGAGATAACTTGATGAAATACAAATTAAAAAAACACAAATTTTTCCCTCTGCATATACTCTTTTTAGGCAAAGGCCACCGTATTTAATGATATGCTTCTTATAACTGATTTTACAAGAATATCAAACCCAAGAAAAATGGGATTTTTCCCATCTGCTGTACCTATTTAGATCTATCAAGTAGGTAGATTTACATTTTGCAAGACAGAAAAGACAGAGACACACTCTGTCAAACACAGTTCATAATAGATGGGGATTACACAACTGTTAACCATGTTGACAAACATATATTTAGAAAGTATCCTGAACTATTCAAAGGGATACAGCTTGATCTACAGTATAATGCAAACAGGGGAAAATGGTTCAAGAGAAGAATACGGGAAAAACAGGTTTTAGCAGTGGTTCAACAACACCAGAGATCAATTTATATATGAAAAATGTACTGAATTGCTGAAAACTGACGTGTTGATAAATTTCAAGTATCTGGTCTCTTCTTCATTACTTTCTTGCATAAATGAGTTGGTTTTTTGGACCTCTCCCTCTTTTTGAGTTTTAACTGTCACACAACTATACTGACACAAATTAAAATACATTCACATATTACCATAATTCATCTCTCTAAACAAGCCTGATTTCTTCTTTATAAGTTCACAAAACAAAAATACTGAAATGGAGCAATTGCTTCCATAGAAAAAATATATTATGTAAGTTAAGAGAATTCAGTGTTTCTGTCAGATTTAAAGAACTCTGACTTTTATATACCATTACTGATGTAGATAAAAACAAAAGCATATTTGTCTTAGTTAAGTGGCAGTTTTAAAAATACCTCCTTAACATCAATTCTTGAAATGTCCAGGATTCTTCATTCTTATGCATATAAAACTCTTTGCACTTTAGGAAGACAAGTGGAAATAAGATTTTTTTCTCCTTAAAGAATTTATGCAGAGTTACAAGTAAAATTTGACTTTAACTTTACAGAATTTTAAAACTGCACACGTTTTTTCATACTTTGCAATTTCTCTTTTCACTTACTAAAAATCTCAATGCTCTCACTAAGAAACAATTTACTAAGAATTTTACTACATCTTGTAAAGAACTTTGCAGCCCTATCTTATGGCACTTTCATTCCTGTTTTAAATAGATTATGTATCTCGTCCCACAGTAAACTAAGACATTAAACTGGATGAAATTTGCTATAGATCCTAATGAAAATGAAGTACCTGCACAACTAGGAGACTGTTGCCAGTTAGACTGTTTCAGAGAGAGAGATGCATGCTATTGTCCTCATGGAGGACCAAAGCAAAGTCATAGGGCTTTTGAAATAAAATGCAAATACCGAATAAATGCAGATAAGAGTTTCAGGCAGGCAGCAGATTGCATGCAGTCAAGAGGAATGTGAAAAAGGACCTGCTTTATCCAATTTAAATTAGAACAAAAAAAAAAAGTAGAGTATTTTTCAATGTTACTTAGTAAAGTCTGTTTTAGGAGATGATAAAAGCAAAGCTTGAAGCCACACATTATATTTCCACAGCTTTTCTCCATTGAACATAAATTGCATTTAATGGCTTTATTTCACACATATTTCAATTGACTTAGGGGCATGGTTTGCAAACAAAATGGCAATACTGACTTTATAGTCTTGCATTTCATGCTCCTCTTAGCCACTAGGATTCATTTTAATCATCTCACTTCATTGTCCTAGAGAAATATTATCAGACACAGAAAAAATTGCTGGCAAGGCTCCAAATTTAAGATCAATATTCATCACAGTATGCAGAATGCTAAGACCAGACTCAAGAGGAAACTTCAACACTTCAAATTAATTTGCAATAAGTTTTCACACAGAGTAGAGTTATTATTGGCTCCCTGTACAAGTTTCGAGCTGGCTTCCTGCCAAGTCCCCCGAAACTCGACAACAAGGACCCGCCTCCCAGAGAGGGAAAAGAAGAAAAACCAAGCAGCCAAAGCTATAGCAAAAAATATGTATATATATATATATGTATATTTATATATAAGACAGATACACGAAAGGGGAATACCACACACCGGGGGGGGGGGAAGGGGGGGGAGGGGAAAAAAAGGAGAAGGACAAAAAGGGGCAAGGACCGAACAAGTCAAACAGCCAGTCGAAGGCAAACTAGCAAAAATCTCACCACTTCCCTTCGAACAGGCAGGATGGCCAGACACGGTCCTTGGCTCTCCCCTCACGCGTGGCAGATAACGGCAGTCACTGTAGGCCTCGGCTCCAGATAAGCCCAACCGAAACAGGGACCCACCGTTCTCGAACCTCGCCGGAGAGGAAAGAGAGCGAACTCTCTTATCAATGCCTTATTTATACCCTGGGTTACGTAAAGGAATAGCATGGAATACTTCCTTGGTCACCCTCCTAGTTCCCTCCTGGTTACAAGCTGGTTTCCAGGAAGGCCTAGACTGAAACCATCACACTCCCCTAAGTCAGAGTTTTTAAGAGAAAATGTACTTGCCAAGGTAGACTTACGGATTGGTTAGCTAAAGTTAAGGTACTCAATGAATATGAAGGGCCAGCTACATATGATATAAAACTACTTAAGCATTGATTGCAACAAGAAATTTTTCTTTTCAAATTCCTGTGTGCAATTGTAAGACTAACAGAAGGTATGATTTCTGACATGGAATTTCTGCATAACACGTATGTTACATTATACATTTTTAAAAACCAATAATTATGTGGAAACAAACAAACAAACAAAACAAAGAGAACAATTAAAATTACTGAGTCATTTAAAGAAACTTAAAATCCTGTTGCTGAAGGAGATAATATTCTGAAGTTCATTTTAGTGAAATAATTTAATTTCACCTGTTGGATAACTTAAACATAGCAAATGATGTGTATGTAGGGAAAATTGGTAATTCCTCAAAAATTAAGTTTTCTAGCTGAAGTGGCAGCAAATTTTATTTATGAATCTATTATGCTTTTTTTTGACTATTACTCAACAACTAAGTTTCTCTAACAATCTTTCCTCGCAGCTATAAAGGCCTCTAGAACACACTCATGAACTAAAGAAAGAATACCATCAATAACCAGCAAAAATTTAAACTTAATATAAGTAGGAAAAAAAATAATTCCTTTGTGAATTAAAATCTGTTTACTCAAGTGTAAGCAGAAAACTATTGTTTTCTGATTGTTTTGTGCTTCATTCCAACCTACTCTTCCCACCCTGATATCTGCCGCAAAAGTAACACGGTGAGCTATGCAATCCAGAATACTTCTGGAATGCACGTAGGATAACTTCCTAAGCCAGGTAAAAGACAGACCTACCAGAGGGGAGGTGATAAAAAACCTCATGATCACCAACACAAGCAAACTAATTGAGGCCATTAAGATTGGAGGCAGCCTGGGCTGCAGTGATCATGTGGAATTTGCAATCTTGAGAGATATGGGTAAGGTGAAGAGTAAAGTCGGGTCCCTGAACTATAGAAAACTTTCAGCTTTTCAAAGAGATTGTCAATAGGACACCCTGAACAGAACAGAGCTGGCAAATTTTTAAGAAAGTCATCCATAGAGCACATGACTTAGTGATTGCCAGGCACAACAAATCGGGCAAGGAAGGTGAGGGACCATCATGGCTGTGTTGGGACCTGCTGGTAAAACTAAAGGGCCAGAAGCAAATGCATAGGCATTACTTTATTTTTATTTTTTATTTTTATTTCCACTGTTTTAATATTGTGCCATTGATATGATTTGCAGTCCATTAAAACTTCTAAATCTTTTTTAAAAATAGTACTATAGACAGATATTTTCTATTTTTATGTGTCTCAATTTTGTTTTTCCTCCTGCTTTATTTTATATTGCTTCTCTTTTTTGTTAACTTGATCTCATTAAATTGGAGTCAAGACTGATTTTGACAAGGTCATCCAGATCTGTTTTTGAAAGTGTTTACTTTTCTCCTGTTTTGGTGATGTCTGCAAAATGTCAAAGAGCATTTCACACTCTGTTGTCTGAATCATTCATGAAAAAAGTGATTTGAACTGGGTCCATCCCAAGACTTTGCAAGAATCTCACATCATATGTTCACGCAAGCTGAGTGAATTTCAAATATGTGTTAACTGAATGTGACTTTCAACCTGTTGTGCACTCATCTTACAGTGTTTTTTATCTAGGCTGTTGAACTTCTTTTAATGCACTGCAAAATACTGGAAAGCATCACAATTTTACAGAAGAGATAGATGTTGAGTGGCCATCCTTTCTTCAGAGGACTGGACATGATGGGTAGTTCTGCTCTATTTTGTTTTCAGTGCTTAATAATATGTACCTCTTACTCTGTAACTTGTCTTTCATTTCATTTACTGCTTTTTGCATAGCAAGCACTGATACCCTCTGACATTTCCATTCCTTACCTGCTCCAGTACTTTTCCTTATACCTTGTGAAGTTCTATATGTTGCAACAACCAGTCAAGTGCATCTTCTAACAATAGGTTATTTACGAAATTTAACTTCAAAACTTGCTTATAAAAACAGTACTTGAACTACAGTAATGTCATTTTTTTCAAGACCCAATTCCAGTGCTGTCCTTTCTTTGGTAACCCAAGTTACTCAGGTTGGACTAAAACTAATTAAGGATCATGAGGTCCATACATATATGTATATGCATACCTCTCTGTTATATACCTATATATAACATTTACAAGTACATGTGTACACATACATATAACAGAATATTCTGAGTTGGAAGGGACTTACTAGGATCATGGAAGTCTTAATTCCTAGGCCCTGCACAGGACAGTCCCAAGAATGACACCATGTGCCTGAAAGCATTCTCCAAATATTTGAATCTTGAACTTAGAACTGTGACCACTTCCCTGGGGAGACCGTTCCAGTGCCCAGCCACTCTCTGGGTGAAGGACCTTTTTCTAATATCTAATCTAAACCTCCCCTGTTACATCTTCATGCTATTCCCTCAGGTTCTGCTATTGGTCACCACAGAGAGGAGATCAGGGTCTGCTTCTTCCCTTCCCCTCACAAGGAAGTTGTAGACTGAAATGAGGTGTCCCCTCAGTCTCCTCTTCTCCAGGATGAACAGACCAAGTGACCTCAGCCACTCCTCATATGGCTTCCCCTCAAGGCCCTTCACCATCTTCGTTGCCCTCCTTGGGATGCTCTCTAATAGCTTAATATCTTTCTCATATGGTGGTGCCCAAAATTGCACACAATATTCAAGCTGAGGCCTCACCGGTGCAGAGCAGAGTGGGACAATCACCTGCCTTGACTAGCTGATGGTGCTTTGCCTGATGCCTTCCAGGACACGGTTGGCCCTCCCGGCTGCCAGGGCACTGCTGACTCATATTCAACTTGCAATCAACCAGGACCCCAAGGTCCCTTTCCACGGCACTGCTTTCCAGCATCTGTGTGTACAAACATCCAGGATGTCCCTGTCCCGGGTGCATAATCCAGCACTTCCCCTTGTCAGATTTCATATGGTCATTACGCAGCCCTTTAATTTGTTCAGGTCTCTCTGCAAGGCCTTTCTGCCTTTGAGGGAATCAATGACTCCTCTCAGTTTTGTATAATCTGCAAAAATACTTAGTATCCCTTCGAGTCCTGCATATAAGAAGTTTATGAAGATTTTGTATATGTATGTATACATATAGACATACTGTTTGTATGGTTAAGAGTTCTCTTTTCCTAATAAAATTTTTAACGAGGGTATTTCCCTTTGGCACACTTAGGCTTTGTATTAACAGCACAACTCTATTTCAAAGTCAAAAATAAGTATATAATAAAATAAATAATTATAAATAATAAAAAAAATTCAGAGGACTAGGAAAACCTGCAATTTGTTAGATGGCAGGAAAACCACCCTCCTAATTGTTTTAAGTTCCAGTATTTAACTGATAAGGATAGATCTCACATTCTACCATGTCTGACATTTGTAATTATCCTCATGTTATGATTCTGTTTTCTCCCTCTTTCTCCTGGCTGACTCTGTCTTCTATTCATGACATGAAACTCTGGTGATTAGCCCACTCAAGAGAACACTACTGTCTTTATTTTATTCTTGTTAAATTAACGTATTGGGTTGACCTTGCCTGGACTCCAGGTGCCCATCAAGTTGCTCTATCCCCTTCCCAGCCCAACAGGGGAGAGAGTAAAAGATGGGAAACAATTCATAAGTTGAGATAAGGCAGTTTACTAAAGCAAAAGTGAAAGTTTGCACTTGAACAAGAGAATAGGAAAATAACAAGGTTTATTCTCTGCTTCCCATCAGCAGGAATGTCTGGCCACCTCCTGAGAAGCAAGGCTTCAGCACGCATAGCAGTTGCTCAGCAGGCAACGAATGCCCCTTGTTCCTCCTCCTTTCTTTAGTTTTTATGTCTGAGCTGATGTCGTATGGTGTGGAATGGTTACACTGGCCTACTTGTGTCCCCACCCAGGATCTTGCCCTTGATTGAGCGTGCAGAAGGAGGCTGTGCCAGTGTTCCCAGCAGTAGCCAGAACAGTGGAGTGTTATCAGCATCTTTCTAACCAACAATGTGAAGCATAGCACTGTGAGAGCTGTTATGGAGAAATGCACTCCATCTCAGACAGACCCAATACAGTTAAGTATACTTGACTTAAGTAACTCTAATTATTGACTCAAGTACATTTGGCCTATTTTTTTGAAATAGGCTGTGGCTTGTTAAGTTCTGCCCTGTATGATTGTTGGTCAAAACTGCTATTACCAGATGCTGTAAATTATTAACTATATTTACAGTATAACCCAGAGGGCTGTTGCAGCCTACAGGTTAGATCACTATTTACATTAATTATTACACTAATTATTCACCTGCCATAAAAAAATTATAAAACATACAAAGTCCTATGTCATTAAATTGGCCAGTTGGGCAGTCTTATATAAGTCAGTGTTCTAGAGTTTTTCAATATTCAGAAGGATCTGTAAATTGCACGTGTCCATGGAGGACTCTTCCCTTTTGGATTATTGTTCTGAAGCTGCATAAATTGTTGGCCACTGGGAAGATCACAATTCTTTCAAACTGTGACCCTTATGATCCCATTAGTGACATGGCAAGTTCAGACTGCATTTTATCACATTCTGGTTGTTTTCTCTTGCTAATCTTGGCTGAGGTTATGCAAGAGTCACTTTATTTAACAATTAATACAAAAAAATTAGATATTATTTCTTATGGTACTTTAAAAAATCATCTCAGCCTCTCTGTAATTACAAGTAAAATGCATTTTCTAACCACAGCTTATCTTCAGTTCAGCTTAAAAGCTTCAATAAACAAATACCTTCACTGAAATCAGCAGACATAAACAGAAAATGGTTTAGTGCTTGAGCTTAGGAAAACCTAGGCTTAGTTTTTACTTTTATATTATGTTGTGCAGTAATTTCATCCCCTATATTAGCATGTATTACACATCCTCAATATTGTTGAAAGTTTTTATTCAGCCTAGGCCTATAATGCTGTATTTTTCTGGCTTCTCTATGAGGTCTCATGTGGCACTGTTCAAAAAAGCTTTATTAAAGTAAAGTGATCTCATCTTCTACTTCCTTCTTATCCATTATA
Source organism: Pseudopipra pipra (assembly GCF_036250125.1). Lineage (NCBI taxonomy): Eukaryota > Metazoa > Chordata > Aves > Passeriformes > Pipridae > Pseudopipra > Pseudopipra pipra. Next base: position 79,673,851 of record NC_087549.1, on the reverse strand, counting down.
CTGAAAGTTACTATGTCAAAGGAGGAAATTAGATTGTTTTGACATAATTTACTCTTGAGAGAGCTGCGTTGGCTGGGTTTTGTCACCTTTTTATTTTCCTGTAGAGTGGTTTTAAACTGGCTGTTTAATAACTTCTCCCAGGATCTTTCCACATGCTTAATGTACTGTAACTGGTCAGTGGTTTCTCAAGTCTTATCTTTCCTAACCTTGCCCTTCTCCAGTCCCCTGAGACTTCTCTCTTCTATGAAATCTCAAAGATAATATCTTGTGATTCAGATGCTACTCTGGCTATTTCATTAAGTGCTCAAGGTTTCATTCTGTTCCTCCACCCTTGTCCTGGACCATCTAATTGCATTAATTACATTTAAATACCTTGTACCATGCCATTTTAATTTGAGTTTCAGTATTAGAATTACCTACACTTGCTGTCTGATCACAAAGATAATACGTCAATGAAAACTATAATGTTCTTGAAATTACATCCTTTTTTCCCCTCTCAGTCTAACAGAAATCCTAATTTAGCTATGTTATATTTTTGTACAGTTTTCTGCTGTTTCTGTGTTTCTGAGAATCTCTATTCTCAATATCTGTGAATATTTTGTTTGGGGTTTTTTTCATGGTAAGTCAAATCTTGCTATGTCACTCATCTGGTTCCTAAACAGATAGAAACTTCTGAAAAAAAAAAATCTTTTAAAAAAACCCAAAATAAAACCATTGTTACTATTTCAGTTCCCTTCTTCCTTTCTTTTTCCTTAGAATTTTAAATCTAAACTTCCTGTGACCATCCCCAGTACTTTGCACTTTCTAATCCTCAGCCACCTGCTATCAGTCAAGACTGGAGATAGTTGTTTCCTAAACTACCTCCCATTTCACGTTGTTCCCAGTGTATTGTCTGCCTTCTGTTACAAATTGGTCTAACTGTGTTGCTTTCTAACAGGTACTGGATAATTAATGTGTACCCTTATCACTAGCTCTCACTTTTTCTGTTGCCAAAAACATCTAGTTTCCTACCCGTGGTACAACAGTTTAAAAGAATCTTTTGGTCTCTCATCATTACAAGTATTTTTTCTTTCCTTTCTATATTCACCCCAACCCTCCCCCCCTCAAAAAAAAAGACAAAAAATTTAGTCTATCACTATATTTTTAGAGCAGATATATATTTCTTAATATTTAACATTTCCTCCATTTTTAGTTCTGTATTTGCCCTCTTAAATTCTAATCCTGTGACTTGTCATGAATGTTTGTGGTGCCAGCTCTATAGAAATAGCTGAACTTCAAGTTCTGCTTATGTTTTATACTCTGATGTTTAGGCAATACAGTTAATTTTTCTTCTTTTACTCTCTTCCATCAGTAGAATGAAGCAATCAATTCTCAGCATCTTTGACTAAATACTTAGTGGGAGGCTTTTATCACCAGCTTCCATCAAACAGTCTAGAGCTCTTTCCTCGAGTTTACTGAATTGATGACATCCTCTATTATATGGTAGTTCTTGAATAGAAAGGTTTTGCAATTTGTTAAAATTTGGGTTAGTTAGGCAAATTTGCTGAAATTAATCTTAGGTGATAAATATATAGAAGAGTGATTTAGCCTTAACATGGCTAGTGTCTGGTTTTTGCTAGTCAAGGATACACAAGGGTGCAAGGGCAACACACCCTGTGTAGTGTCAACCAATAGAACTGGTGTATGTTTTCACTATGTAGAGAAAGAAAGGAATTTTCATACTTAATTCTATAGAAAATACTTCATTCTCATGCAAGTCAAAATAACTTCTCGTCTCCTTTGCTATTACTGTGACCACAAATGCCAATGAGGTCAGGTAAACCATTAGTATATGACACCCCTAGTTACTGAAGTTTATGTATCTAATCCTAAATATACTTAAATATACTTGATTACTTGAGTTTGTTCCAAGATAAAAAAGTATTTAAATGGAGTAGGCACTATTAATTACCAGCACCTATTACCATGGTGGTATTTGTTTCTCCTGCACTTAAAAGTCCTCATAGAACCCAGAGGAACACATCAGATTATTGAGGAATATAAAATTAGGGATAAAATCGTGCTTTTTTCAGTTTATCAGAAATAAATGTATTCTAACATAGTCAAATAAAATATAAAATACAATATAAAATAAAGTTGAAATAACTGGTTACTCATTCTCATGATTAATCTTCATTTTGATTGAAACATAATAGTTGTATCATTTTAAATTAAACATCTAATAGTTAGCACCAGCATTACCAGCATTTCACTAATAAAGTGAAGTACAGCACAAGTCATAACAAGATAAGAAATTGTATTTCCTAGAGAGGATGTAGCAAACATGAACATATTTTTCAGAAATGTCCATCTGAAGCCATCTGAACTTTGTTTTTTTACCTTAAGAAGAATCCTTATACATCTTAAAAACAAGATGATACTTGACTCCAGAACCTATTAAGAGTATATCTTTCACTACAATGAAATCTGCAATTAATAAATGCTTTTGAAATATGTTTTCAGGATACATTTGGCACTAAAAAATAGCAATTAAGTGCAAGTTAGGTGTAGGGAAAGAATTATTCGCATAATCAGAGCCCACTGTATCTGTATCCTACTCTCTCCTAAAAGTGAGATGAACTGGTCTATGTCTCTGCTTTATACTTCCACAAGGGCAAAAAAGGACACCTTTTTCTTCCTCGATGAATGTTCATTTAGATTACTATTTTATATGCACTCAGTGTTCATAGTCTCATCAGCAAGAATTCTTGTTGTGTTCTATTCATTTTCCTTCCAGCAGCAACTAGGAAGGTGCAGAAAGGCCATCTTCAGGAATTAAAGCTCATATTACCAATGTTTGCATGCTGAAAGAATTGTTTGTTTGCCATTCCACACATATTTCTAAGATGTTTGGTGTGTTCATGATATCTTACCAAAGAAGTGTTTTCACAGTTTTTCTGTCTCAAAGACCTTCAACTATTCTACTTGTATGAATAAAGTTTATGCTTATCGATCAATTGAGAAACAATAAAACTGAGTAAAAAATGCAAGATGAAAAAGTTCTAAATATTAATGTATGTTTTAGTAATTTTAACTGTAATTTAAATCACAGCTATGTAGGGGCAGAGTAGATGACTTAAGAAAATAAATAAAATAAAATTGTCTGGGTTTTGTAGCAGACAGGAAGAAGTAAGCAAATCCTATGTTGCTTGCCCTCTTGATTGGATGTGAAAGAAAGATGCCATCAGCTTAGCTCTCCCGAGAAGCTGCTTTTTAGGGTAACCACTTTCTGATACTAACTGTGAAAAAAGCTGGCATTTGTAGCCCAAAATGGAATCTTTTTAAAAATCTGACCTGACCTAGTATCAGCAAAAGGCATCAGGGAATAATTGATACAGAAAAGACAGAGATTATCTGCAGTTTGCTGTGCAAAGTACACACGCATACAAAGTCTGTAGTCTTCCTATTTGAACTTCATTGCCTCAGACAACCCTGTACTCCCACACTCCCACCAGAAGGATGATAGCCATCAATTCTACACTTCAGCTGCACCTGTCTTTAGCTTTTGGCTTGGCTGCTGGAGCTACCTCCCAGGCCTCTTCCATTTGTGGTCCCTCAGGGATTCAGCACAACTGCCGCAGGAGCAGGGTCAAAGGCTGACTCAAGAAAATGGCAAATTTTTCTGCCCTTCCCAGCAATCCTTGCAGCACAACTAGGAGACAAGTGTTACTTAGAATGGTTCACCTTAGACAGAACTGAAAATGGGCTGTGCTATCTGAGTCATCATCTGTGTCACCTGCAGCTTGCTATGGCTGCAGTAGCAGAGCACTTGCTCCCATGGTGATTTCACGCTGTCATAGCTGAAATCTGTACCCAAAAAGAGTCCAGAAAGTGACTGTGTATTAGGAAGAAGCATCTCTCATCTGGAAAGGCTGCAATAAGCATTTATACACAGCCAGGCATGGGCATATTGCCCTTTTGATGCTGTACACGTTTCTCTCACCAGCTGTACAGTGGTCCCTTGTATCAGAGCACAAACCAGATGGCTCCTGTGACATACTCGTGTAGGCAGCAGCTCCAAACAGCAAAAGCGACTACTTGCCATAGATGACATGGTTGAAGATAGGATCCTTCCATGTCCTGACAGCATTCCTCAGTCTACTGTCAGATCTCTATCTGGGTAGCCAAAGCATGGCTGTCACATGAGGGAAGTTGAGGGTGTGTGTAGGAGTGGGCACGAAGACAACGTTTGCAAGACATACAGCAAGGAAAGAGTAAGAAAGGGTGCACCAGAGGACTTGCTGCTCTCAACCCTCCCTCCTCTGCCCTTTTCCTGAGAATGTTAAAAGAATGAGAAGAACTAGAAACTTAGAGAAAAAGAGCAGAATTTAATCTAGAACACTTACATGAGGCCTGTCTAGCACAGAAGGCATATATTAAGACAGAATAAAGGTCTAATTAGGATTCCTGTGAGTGACTGCCTGATAGCAACTGCTTGTGGGAAAAGACAAGTTTACAGAAGTTTTCTTCTGAGATTTAGCAGTTGAGGGATTTCCTGGGCCCTCCTATTGCATCTATTATGCAATGGTATTGCTGCCATTCTTGAATTTGATTATGTGGTATCTTTTAGGATAGGATCAACTAGGATCAAATTTAATTGTTTGCTGAGAACCGGCTGCGGCAGTGAAAGTAATTGTATTTTTATGAAAAAAAAATATTTTTCTTTACCTTATGGTGTCTATTAGAAAATTCTGCTGTACGAGCCATTCTAAATGGCCAGTAAATGATGTACTTTAAATTTAAATTACATAATTGACATTTTAGTATTTTAGCTGCAGTCCATCTTATATATATATATATATCCAAAACTACTGAAGATGGAATTTCAGGAGTTCTCTGCCTTCACTGAAGTTCACAGCTGAAGTACATTAAATTCTATATCTGGATATAAAGGTGTAGACTGTATTGCATTCCACTAGCATGTGCTTTAGTCTAATTAGACATGGTCAAAACCAATGATCTGAAAGGCCTTTTCCAATCTAAATGATTCTATGATTCTGTGAGTCTGTGATTCAATTCCAGGTCCTGGAGCTGGAATGGAATGCTCAGTAACTATGCACTAAGACTGTTGTTTTTGAGGATGTGACAGATGTGCATGTGTGTAATCTCATCGCATCACTCTGATACACGAATTTGTGCCACAGACAAGAATTTGGCCTACTAGAAAGGACCAAGATAATTAGGCAGGTTTACAGATGCTGTCTCATACCCAGTCAGCTCAGATAACCTTCAATAATCTATACAAATCTGCAGAGGTATACTGTACAGATATATCTGTATACTGCTAAGTGCAGTAAAATGTTACTTATTTTTGTTCACACTAAAATAAGTGGATGCTTAGTACTGAGAAAACACTGAAGCTTTGGTAGTAATCTGGGTACTACCTTCAGATTAAGAAACATTCAATTCTATTTCTATTAATTTTCATCCTTCTTCTGCATGCCTTTCCTCTATCTGTGAAATGATTTAGAAAAATTCTTATTTTTATAAGAATATGCATATATGTATATGTGCGTGTATATATATATATAAAAACTCCTATATACTCTTCTATATACTCTCCTCTTTTATTTTGACTTTCTAGCCATATATACACTACACGTAGTATATATATTATATATATACACTATATATACTCCTACATACTCTTCTATATACTTTTCTACATATTCTCCTCTTTTATTATAACTTTCCAGCTTTAGGACCTAAATATTTTCTCTGGGCTTATTGGCAGAAGAAACCACATCCCTAGAACTACCTTATCTTTTGTCACATTGCGAAGTGTTAAGAATTTGACCAGTAGTATTCTGTAAAATCTACTGGCTTTTGGTTTAATTTCTTCCAGATGTCTCCTATCCTCTTCTCCTCTCTCTTTTTTTTCCCCCCATCATTCTTAAGATGATATGTTCTTGTTAAAAAGTTCTTATCATGCTTTTGTATGTTTATATATGGGCCCCAACATTCTTTTCTGCAAAACACACTAACTGGATTGACTCTGGAACAATTGCAATACCGACATCTGGTGCTGGACCTGCAAAACTGATTTTCGCTAGTTGGCAAGTATGCTTCAGTGACTTGACTGTCCTTTCTTCTTAAGACTGCTTTCCAGGACCCCATAATTGGATTGTTTCCCTCAAAACTCAGTCTTTTGAGTAATTAAATAGAGCTTTATTTTGCCTACCACAAATGAGAATGCCTGCTTTACCACATCTATTTCTATGTACTAGCATACTGAAGTGCGATATAGGAAAATAATTCCCATGACTTTGAGAATTAGGACATTAATTCCTTCTTTTTTTTTTCTCTGTGAAGTGATGTAAGTAATTTTTCCTAATTTCATTTTGAAATAATATGGTAAAATCTTTCTCTTGTCTGCAGTTGCAATCAGACTAAAACAATGTATATTACCTTTTAAGAGAGCAGACCTCTGATTGTCAAGTCATCCAAAATACTGGAACACCCTATTTGGTTGTGAATCGAGTGAAAACACTTGGTTTTTCATTCCTGAGAAATTTTGCTGAGTATCTACTCAGCATGAAGCTCTGATATATCAAATCCTAAAACTGGCTGAAAATATAGTTAGACCTCTTTGGCCAAAGTTCTGGGCAACAAGGTTTGAGTTTAGGAGAGGAAGTAGAGTTGGGAAGAACAGACTGAGGTGTTGTTTACCTTTTTTATACAACATAGAAAGGAGGAGTAGTGACTAGTGCATGTGTGGAACTTGTGATTGCAGACAGCCACAAAGAGTGTGATAGACCTGTCTGTGCATTTGTCATTATTTACAAAACCATTTTGACAAAATATTTTGTACATAATATGTACTAATATTCTATAATGTGTTTAGCATGTTATATCTGCTTCTCTTTTTTTTTAAAGCACTTTAACTAAAAATGAGACAAGAAAGTAATTTGCATATAAAGTTGCATTAGGTAACAATGTTGAAGTATTTTAATGTAGGAACATTATTTTCAAAATACTCTGATGGTGTACACTATTCTACTGTAAAGTTTAACAGTTTCTGACTTAGAACTGGGTGGAAATTTGGAATTCATGTGACTAATCCTAAGAATTTACTTCTATATAAAGTACCTGATGCACTTAATGCGTGTCTTATCACGATTTATAATGTATCAGATATTTGAGACATCTGATATGAAGATTTTCAGTTTGAGAGGAAGAACCTTCTGTAGAGTTTGTGCTGTAAATCTATACTTTAAATTATACACCTGAGCGGGGATCATATGTAACATTTTAAGTAAAAGAGAACAAAAGAGCACCTTGAAATCTAAAAATATGAGAAAGTAATGTATCTCTATGTTAGATATCTACTGAGAGACTATTCCTTATACTCTTCATCTACCTGAAATCTATACTAAAAGCACTGAACCTGCCTACAGCTGAAAGAAATGAGTGACCTTAGCAAAAATAAATTAAAAGATTGCACAAACCATATACTACACAACAATGTTTGGCTCTAAGCCTGTTATAATAGTGTTTAAGATTATTTAGTTTACATGGCAGTAAGTAGGCAGCAGGACAAAATAGATTACATATACTAGGAATTGGATAACAGAATCAGATGAAGGAAATTTGACAAAAAGCTTTTTTTCCTGAAAGCTTCCTTTGCTGCTGGTAGGTTTTTTAGAAAAATGGAATACCTGAATCATCTACTGAGAAATGATACACTGATTTCAGGTATTGTCCAGAATTTTATGTTAAGGACTCTTTAAGCTAACTCATTCAACTCTTAGTAGCTTGTTAGAAAAAGATACTGTACATTATATTCATATGTACTTCGTACCATACACTATGGCATTTGGCTAGAAGATGAAGCTTCTAGAGATCAAATATTAGTGATCTAGGAAGATCAACTGTCAAGATATCTGTCAAATCCAGCCTCACTGAGTATTGATAGACTTGAAATTATTAAAAATCCAACAAAGAGAAGAAGCTGCAATGAAGTCTTGTCACTTATGCTTCCCTCCAGAGGGTAAAATAAAAGTATTCAATGTTATAGTAGTGCAGGAGCAAGTAAAACCATACCGTATTTATTAGGCACTGCCAGGGAAATGTTATTCAATGTAATAAGTCTCCATATATAGCTTTAGAAGTATTGAAAACAAGTAGACTCCATTGAACCATGTAGAAACTTGCATCTTCTTTCATGAAGAGTTTGTCATAGAGAGTGATTCAGTGGTGCTCTATGAGGAAAAAAGCTATTATAAGATGCCTTAAAAAAAAAAAGACAGGTTACGCATAGGATATCTAGGAGAGCAGAGTGTATGATAGACACTAGAACTTTAGCAGCTATTCTGGACAATTTAATATAAAAGGTGGTTGTATAGCAGCAGAGCAATCTGTTTATAGAAGGAGAGTGCAGTGATATAAACGCAGTTTTCAATCCATTTGGCAGCTAGCCTTGAGCTGTGATTGCTTCTAAAGGTTTCCAGTAAAAGTGCGTAAATTAAGTACAGAAAAATGACTCAAAAAATCAATAAGAGAGTTATCCAGGCCAATGGTATTACCTGCAGACTTCCTTACCACATTCAGTAAGTTTTGCACCAATAAGTCCTACGTCAAAAATCCTTTTCTATGCTGACCTTCATCAGAAGATTTGCAAGGGCCATTCTTTCACCAAGGAAGTCTACAGGTTTCGAAAAATAATTCTGAAGTACCATTAATGAATAAATTTAATCTAAAAATGAGTAATAAAGCACAAGACAGTCCAGGCATTTTGGTGTCTAATGCTGAGCAGTTTCAAAAGCAATTTAGTATATATATGGAAGTGTTGTGCAGGTACCTTCAAACTTGTAGTAAATGGGAAGATGGTCATTTAATGCATGCACTTTGAAAAATTGATCCCCAAACGTGTTTAGGTAGCAAAATCTATCTATAAAATAGATAGATGGTGTATGTTATCCTCAGACAACAGGGTATCAATGTCTATATGTAACAAAATCTGAAGAAGATCTTTGCTCCTTGAGAGTTTGAGTACTGTCAGCACCTGAACTAGCTTGTTTAGACATTCATCTTGAAATTTACCTTACAGTCTGCAATGTCAAAACCTTAGTATACAGATGAGGTGGCAGCCTTACAACATCATGAACTGATTGGTGTATTTTCTAGATTTGCTTACTCCTATTCTGAAACACTGTCTTGAAAATTCTTGTCTATGAGCAAATTCACTAATCAATAATCAAACTTTCTGTAAACAGTAGAAAAATAACTAAACTATGTAGATTTTACTGATAACTACTTCTCTGTGTATAAAACAAATATTATGCACTTTAACATGATGGTAATATGTTTTATATTTGCTTGAAGAACTGATAACATTTGTAATCCTATAACAAAATGTTGATCTTCTGTCATGGAATAATCCAAATATTCACAGCATCATGCTTATGCATATTAAACAGAAAAATTCATGGGAATAGTAAGTGTTTTGTTACCAAACATTGTCTATCATACAAGTATCACATATCGAAATGCAAACCTCATTACTTTTGTATGAAATCACTGTTCTTAAACAAAGCCAAAAGATTATATATGTTTATCTGTTTTATTAATTCACATTAAGCACATAAATGTTAATTATTGTATATCTGAATTGTGGCTGAAACTTGCAGTGTACTATGACCACAGGACTTTAATCATGGGTGCTGTCTCTCGGCATGAAAAATAGCACAATGTGGTGCTATTTCACCACAGCATGGTAGAAAGACCAACAATAAAGATGGAAGAAGGAACTAACTTGATGTTCTTTCATATCACTGGTATAATAACTAAGAGTTGGTTTAATACAATGCTCTGTTAGATATTAAAAAAGCATTATTTTTACAGGCAAGATTGCACCTTATAGCAAATGGCTGTATTGATAGTGGTGGCATAATATTTGCTGACATAAACAAAGTGCATTACTAAATCATCCCTTGGAAAGTATAGCAAAAATATATGCTTGCAGCCAGAATTAATCCCTCTGATACAGGCTGCCTTTGTTTTTCTACTCTGAAAATAATTTACTAAAGCATCAGCCTGATACAACAGTGGAAATGACATTGCACATAATAGAACTAAAACCTTTAGACTGCTTAAGTGGTGAGGAATTTCAGTGTCTATATCATCAGCTGATTGAGCCCTGCAACTATAGCCACTTCGACTGTCATGTTTGATCTCCTCAAAATACATGCCCCATCTTTTAAGTGTTAAATTGCCTGGGGACTCTGGTGTGAATATTTGCCTTCACACACATGTGCAGTTACCCTTCAGCCATCTTACATTCACAGAGCAACATTAATATGACTCCTCCTTGGATACTCTTACTTCCTCACGAAGCCTAAATATATTTTCTTTCTTACTCCAGAGGCCCTGAAAAAGCAGTTATGTTGAAGTCACTCCAGCTGGAAGTGGTAGTGTTTAGATACATTCCAATTCTTGGCTCTTCCTGCACCTATTGGTTACTAGAGTTCTACCTTGTCTTTGATATCAGATTAGCCTTTGCAATTTTAAGAACAGGGAAAGCCCTGCCTCACCATCTCTATACCAGGATCATCACTAGACTAGCAGAACAGCACCTCCTTCCCATTTTAAATTTTATTGCAAACTTTTCTAGTTTTATTATAGCACAGTGAGATTTTATTGCATGTCCTGTTTTCAATTCATATGTTAATTGGTTTTCAAATTTCCTGTTGTCAGAGGAATCCGCTGCTTTGCCAGAATTGTTGATTTGAGTTCAGTCTAAGGCCAGTGACTCTCTGTGCTGTATTTATGAGATTGTTTTCCATAACTTATTTCCCTGTTTCCTTGCAAAGCCCTCACATTTTCAGATGCATTTACTCCTTCAGATATTTTGATAGTTCTAATTAGCATACATCTTTGACATTCTGCAATTTTCTTCAATTATTTTTTCAGCTTTAGAGGTTTTGAAATTGCCTCCGTGAAAGTGCACTTTCAACAGACTAGCAGTAAAGGTAACCCAGAAAATAGTAGACCCCAAAATGTATGGTGACAAAGTTTGTTAATTACTGAAGTGGATTTAAGAGTGCATAATTAAGGTATAAGCATCCAGTCCATGGACTGGGAAAAGATGACAGTTCATGTCAGATTATGGCCCTTCAAATGCATCACTCATCTGTTCTGTAATTCTTTTCTTCTAATTTTATAACATATTAGCTGATTCAGTAAATATCACCTGTGAGCTGAAAACTTTTTTACTTGAAGAAATGATTTATAAAAACCAAAGTGGTTTCTGTTATGGTAATTAAATTCCCTAGGATTAGTCTCCTGGAAATTGCTTGCTAATGCTGAGAACACTCAAAAGGTTTCAGTGTTTTAGAGTCATTAACAATACTGCCTTATTAACTGCCTGAATGAACTATGTTATACATCAGCTTTGAATGACTGCACATCCCAAAACTTTTCAAAATATTAGAGAGAAAAAAGTTTTCCAAATTATATAGTTTTACAAAATTTGTATTGATTGATAGCCTAGATTATGAAAATGGAGTGTAATACTTTTGTTTAGCATGCAAAACTTGCTGGCCTCTACAACTGCAGTTAACTTTATTGATGTGGTGGGCTGACCTTGGCCATCTGCAAGACACCATTCAACTGGTCTTTCAGTCTCCCTCCTCTAAAGGACCAGGGAAAAAAACAAGATGGAAAAGCTTGTGAGTCAAGATGAGGACGGGGAGATCACTAATCAGTTACTGCAAGGGGCAAAACAGACTCAACTCGGGGAAAAGTAATGCAATATATTGCCCATTAAAATACAGTTGGATGTGTCACAAAAGTTTCCCAAATGGCCTATGCTGATCAGGAGAGAGGTTAAGATGCAAAGTACAGAACCACAAGTGTAATTTTATTAATGTGCATGAGGTGTCCTATTCATATTTGAGGCACATCAAATGAAGTTTTACATGTGGTTGATAATAATTTCAATCATTCATGTACAATATGATTTGACTAATTACTACTTGACAAACATACTATTTTTTTGCAAAGCAGCTATAGTTCTAGGGCATCAGCAGGTTAGCTCGGTTAGTTGGAGCAAGGTGCTAATAATGCCAAGGTTGTAGGTTCAATCCTTCAGTTAAGAGTTGGACTTGATGATCCTTGGGGGTCCCTTTCAACTCAGAATATTCTGTGATTCTGTTCCTGGTTTTGACAGGGATAGAGTTAATATTCTTAATGGTAGAATCATAGAATTGTTAAGGTTAGACAAGACTTCTGATATCACCCAATCTAACCATTAACATACCATTGCCATCTTCACCACTAAACCATCTCAAACCAGTCTCAAGTGTTACTTCCACATCTTTTTAAAACACCTAAAAGTATCCTAGAATGGTTTGGGTTAGAAGGGAACTTGAAGATCATCTAGTTCCAAACCTTGTGCCATGGGCAGGGATACCTTTCGCTAGACCAGGTTGCTTCAAGCCCTGTCCAACCCAGTCTTGAACAATTCCAGGGATGGGGCAGCCACAGCTTCCCTGGACAACCTGTGCCAGGGCCTCACCAATCTCACAGGGAAGAATTTTTTTCCGAAAAAATTACACCCCTGCCCTCTGCCAGCGTGAAGCCATTACCCCTTGTTCTGTCACTCCACCCCCTTGTAAACAGTCTCTTTTACCCAAGCCCTCTTGGTCCTCCCTATTGTGTTGCAAAATTTATAAGCTGATGTTATGCCGGAAAGGTGAGGGACAAAGAGAAAACGGGGCTCTGGGCCAAGGACTGGGAGCAAGTACAAGGCTCCCGCTGCCAGGGCTGGGGCAGGAGAGTTGGGATTAGGCCTGTTGAGGGATAGATCATTCAGGGATCTCTCCTAGTTTGAGGGATAGATTGTGTGGGGGTCTATCCCAGTTGGAGGGAGGGAGGGTGTTTAGATAGTGAAGATGTAGATATAGATGTAGTGAAGATGTAGATGTAGATATTGTTGACTGTTTTCTTCAGGTTATCAGTTAAAATATTTTATTCCATAACCTGTCTGTATCTGCATGGAATGGGGAGGGAGTGCAGGGTGGCAGCAGAAAATGGCATCAAGCAGATCCACCAAGGCCCAAAAGGCTCCAAGGGCACCCAGAGGGCACCCCCAGACCTGAGTCAGTGCTGGAAGTGCAGGGACTTATGGAGGGTAACTCCCCTGTTCCCTTCCCTTATGGAAGCAACCCTTTGGCATGGGAGTCAGAAGTGAGGGGTCCATGCAGGACTCACAGACATGGCCCCACACCAAAAGCAGCCCCGAGCACAGCCTGGGCACCATCCTCCCACTCTGGGGCTTTAGAAGGCTGCTCCCATTGCTCCCAGTGCCCCCACCATGTCTCCAGTCATCCCACTGCAGCCCCAGACAGAGCTCCTGCAGGCTGCCCCGGGGCTGCATTGGGCAGGGGCAGTAAGTACTTTCCTTAAACAATCAAATTATAATCAGATAATGCTTAAACTTTGAGTGATTTTCCCCCCAGTAGTCTTTTAGTGCTCATCAGCAAGAAATTGCTTTCTGGGGAAAATGCTATTTGGAATGATAGTACTTTTAATCCTGATTTTGTAAGCCAAATTACTTATTTTACCCTCTCGCACTAAGCAATACACTGCAAAATGCAAACATCGCTATAATTTGCTCATTTAATGGCTTTCTCAACTCTACTTCATGTGATTTTCTGTGGAAAATAGAAGACCTTATATATGGCATCTGCTTGATGCTGCCTTAAATTGCAGAGAGCTTGCTTGTGAATATGAATTCTTGAAGATCCATTACATACTCTTTTTGAAATCATCCTGCACAACAAAATTAATCTCATATATTTTCTTTTCTGTGGAAAACTTTAAGGAAAATAATATCCTGTTTAAATATTTGCTCATTAGCCAGTAGTCAGCTACATGATCATCCTTAAGGTTTGAGGACTGTGACTTACTTGAAAAAAAAAAGAGCGTACAGACATCAGTTGTGACATTCAACATTTTTCCACAATCACGCAATCTTCTCCACTTGTTCTGCTCCTTACTGTGAAACATATGAATTCCATGACAGTCATAATAAAATGAAACAGTGTCCTTCCGTACTAGCTCTGAGGTTTTGAGGTATATTCACAGAAGACAGAATTGAGAGGTGACGACCAGTCAGCCTAAGAAGTAAAGCTTTTTTGACAACAATGTCTACATGTTGCAAAAGACATGGAACCAAAACATGGATATTCTTGAAAAATAAAAATGTGAGAAGAGATTCTATGAAGAGAGGAGGAAAACAAACTAACAAAATCATGCAAAAACTCACTTTAAATGCAAAGTTTTAAATACAAATGCCCAAAGACTAAGAAAATTGCATTTCAATTACTTGTTTCAGCTTGAATGGAACACAACACTCTTAAAAGTTACCTAAACAGTTATTTAACTGTAATAGTCAGTCAGATGTAGACATGGAATTGCTTGCAGTAGAATTCCAATACTGCTCCAAATAGAGGTTTTGAGAGGAGGAGTTTCTACTTGTGCTCTGGGGTTAATTTCATTATTAAATGTTAGTTACAAAGGAAAGCAATTCAGGAACAATTGTATTGTAAGAATGTTAACATTTTTATTTCTAGATATGTAACAATATAGGAATGTGACAATATATATCTACTTGAATGTAAGTATAACAATTTACCCGAATGAATACCTAGCTATCTCCTCTCATAAGAAGAACACTGACCTTTGTCTTCTTCTGTCTTACTTGCATAAGAATAAATACTGACCTCTTCAGTTAATGCCTGTAAGTCAGTAAATGCTCCACAGAATACTCTATCACTGCCACCAGCCAGCTAAACTAGCAGTACAGAATCTTGGCCAAACACCTGTATTGCCAATTTCAAATATCTGTTTCCTACTGAATAATGTATTTTTGTGTATAATAAAGTCTGTATTTAATATTTCAGCTGCCTGTTTGAGAAGTGCATTTAAGTGGCAAAATGGCTGTCGTCAGTGTTTTATTTTTAATAAAAACACTATTTTCTGAAAATTAATATTTTTTAAAAGGCATTAAATTCTACAGAATTAATCTGTCCTAACTTCTGAGTTGTTTACAAGTGTTGTTTCAAGTAGGTATATATACTAGGTATAAAATACTATAAAATCACAGGAAAACTTTGCCATCATAGTCTTTGTTACTGTTGAATATGAACAAGGAAACAAACCAACCAGCCTGAAAATAATTGCCTTGACCTGAACTGTAGGCAAGTTAAACAATAACAGGTGTTCTTACATCTGGAAGTAAGTTTGAATTAAGAGTAAATTATCTCAAAAGTTCACACCTGCATAAGAGACCCCAGCCAAAATCCTAACCTGTCTTCTGCAAAGCCTATGTTAATAAATGACTGTGCATCCTGAAATTCAACAGACCAGACATATATTCAATTCTATCCAAGTCTGAAAGATTTATACAACTGAATCCTGTGATCACGACACCTCATTGAAATTCCATAATTTCTAAAAAGTATAATTTTAAATCCTATCCATTTTAAAGTTTTTATTTCTCAGAAAGATAGTATGTGCACTTTAAAATATGATTTCTTTGATTATATTTGTCCTGCTGCAAGTTTGGTGGGACACATCTGTTTCTTCAAATTGGCAGAACATTAAGTAACTGATTTCTGTACAGAAGTGCCCTGGCTGGTTTACTTCAATGCAAGGAGTCATTTTAGTATAATGACTCGTATTCTTGCTTTTCTTTGACATATTTTTATGCTAGTTATTTTTGGCTAGTAATCCACTTTTAAATTGCTTTGGAGAAATGCTGGTTTTACCATAAAATTCAGTTGTTCAAGCCTCTGTAGCGTATGGCTTGATTTCCTAAAGAAATTAATCTTAATGATCATTTAAAGTCTTGATTTCATAATTACTACCAAGATTTTTTGTCATTTTGTCCCTCTTTTTATAGTGTCCATATTTAACTTTCTTATTAAATCAGCCCTACCCTGCTGTCAAAGAAGTTTGCACATCATTCTTTGAGCCACGCTCTGAATGAAGGCTAAGGCAGACACTGACTCTTGTCCTCCAGAATCACTTGGCATCACAGAATAAATCAACAATGTTGTTGGGGTCTTACAGACTGCACGTGACTGGTAGGACATTAATCGAACACCTTGGATCGTGAAGTGTATTCTTTAACCTTGGTTCCTGAAAGACTATTTAAAGTTTGGTATAATTTTATTATAATTAACTAAAAATCTTTTCCAGTGAGCTGAGTGTTGCAGCCAGCATTTTTGACACAGAGGTATCCATATTACAAATGACAGCAATTGTTCCTCACCGTTAAATGTTGGAAAATTAATATTACATTTCTCGTGAAATAGATTGGGAAAATGGAGAACATGCAGTGGTTAAAAATAACACTTCTAAGGATGAAGTATTCCTTTGAGGATGCTCACTTGTCAAACAAACAGCAGTAGTGCGGAAATTGCATTATGGAGTTGTGCTTGCTAGATGGTATTTTGGGGTTTTCAGTGGTTCTTTTTTTTTAATGGGACAGGGTAGAGTTTTTATTAATGGCTTGGTTTTGATTCTGCCCTCAGTGTTGTATCATGGGCAATATTTTTAGATGGAGCCAATTGGCAAAGGTGGAAAAATGAAATCTATGTGTTATTTTTCCTTCTGGTTCACTTAGCTAGGTTCTATTTTTATCAGAAATGAAACAAATCATACATTTTCATTCCGTATATGTCACTTTGATCTTGTTGTTACCGACTCATTTTAGACGAAAACACTGGTCTATATTGAAAACTGCGTTTCTTTGGAACACTTTATGCTTTTTTAAATATAACAAACAATATAGCTGAAGCTTGGCAAGAAAACACATAAAACAAAGAATTGTCAATGTGTAATATATATAGTTCTCCTTTAGACTTAAAAAACCTCATTAATGTATTGTTAAAACCTTATATTAAATGCAAGAGAAATCTCAATCATAGAAGAAAGCTCTTACATCAGACTGAGTTCTTGTGTTAGACACTGTGGTTCTGAGTAACTTTTTTAGGTAAGTTGAAGTCTCTTGAGAATATTTTCACAGTTGAAGTGCTGACATAATCTTAACTTTAGCAGTGTGATCATACAAAAACTGAAAATAATCAACATTAATCTCAACAAAACAAAAATAAGTGAAAAGCGCATATCTGTACTTGCATTTTCTGAAGAGATATCTAAGTTGTTGAGTGCTGCCAAAGAGAGCTATTTTTCTTGAGATTTACTCTGGATAAAAGAAAAGGAAGTTTTTTCTTGTTTTCAGAAATTTTACTCAACTTCTACTCACAGCATTGCACATTAGCCTGTCAAGAAAAACCATCACCTAGCAGCTCCAGATATCTTTCTAACATTCTTTTATGGGTTTCTACTAACAGATATATGCCATTAAGACAGACCATACTGATGTAATCATGTCTGTCTGTGTACGTCTGCGTGTGCACTGCACAATTACGTTGCTGAGTCTATACCAGACTTTTGATTTCATGAGTAGTACAGAAATTTACATATAAAGTGGGCTTCTTTCCTGCTCACCCTGATGATAAGTATTACAATTTTAACACACAGCAGTTTGTTCAAAATTTGGTTCCTGTTCTCAGGATACACTTTTATGCAAGGTATCTTATTTCTTCAGATCAAGAAGGACAAGAGGCTACGTGTGTTGAATATTTTAGTACTATTTTTTCTAAGTTGTTCATTTTGTTTTCTGTTATATTCTTACCTCTTTCTGTTTGGAGCTGAAAGAGTTCTCCCTTGCATTCTGACATAAGGCTTTATCATCTTGCAGAAGGATAACCAGATCTCAGGCAAGAATCATGCAGTTGCAAGCAGAGCGACATCTAACAGCACAGTTGTTTGAACCATGCAGAATTATACTTTACTGCAGGTAATCACAGTGGAAGGATTAAACTGAAATCTACTGGTTTCTTGGGAAGTTCAGTGTGTAATGCATTGTCATGGTTTAACTACAGTCAGCAGCCAAGCCCTATGCAGCCGCTCACTCCCTCCCCCTCCCAGCAGGATTGGAGAGAGAATTAAAAGGATAAAAGCTAGAAAAGCCATGGATTGAGATAAAGACAGTTTAATAGAGAAAGCAAAAGCTGTGCACACAAGCAAAAGCAAAATAAAGAGTTAACTCACTGCTTCCCATGGGCAGGCAGGTGCTCAGCCATCTCCTGGAGAGCAGGGCCCCATCTCTCCTAACAGTGACTTGACAAGACAAACACCATCACTCCAGACCTCCCTTCCTTCTTCTTCCCCCAACTTCATACACTGAGAATGATGTCATACAGTCTGAAATATCCCTCAGTTTGGGGTAACCACTGGCTGTGTCTCCTCCTAGTCTCCCATGCACCCTCAGCTTCCTCACCAGCGTGACAGTATGGAAAGCAGAAAGGGCCTTGGCTCTATGTAAGCACAGTTCAACAATAACAAAAACATCTCTATATTATCAAACCTGCGTTCAGCACAAATCCAAACACAGTCCTATACCAGCCACTGTGAAGAAAACTAACTACCCCAGCCAAAACTAGCACATGTATGTTTGTGCATGTACTATCTCTAGTAATCATTGGTTCCTCATCTTCTAATCATAGAATAATAGAAACATAGATCAGCTGGGTTGGAAGGGACCTCCGAGATCATCAAGTCCAGCCCTTGATCCAACACCACTGTGGTTACCACAGACCATGGCACTAAGTGCCACATCCAGTCTCATCTTAAAAACCTCCAGGAATGGAGAATCCACCAGTTTTCTGGGCAGCCAATGCCTGATTATCCTCTCTGTAAAGAATTTCTTCCTAATATCTAACCTAAACCTCCCCTGGCAGAGTTTAAGACCATGCTCTCTTGTCTTATTGATAGCTGCCTGGGAGAAGAGACCCACCCCCACCTGGCTACAACCTCCTTTCAGGGAGTTGTAGAGAGTGATGAGATCTCCCCTGAGTCTCCTCTTCTCCAAGCTGAACAACCACAGCTGCCCCAGTCTCTCCTCATAGGACCTGTGTTCCAGTCCCTTCACCAGCCTTGTTGCTCTTCTCCGGACCTGCTCCAGCACCTCGACATCCTTCCTGAACTGAGGGGCCCAGAACTGGACACAGTACTCCAGGTGTGGCCTCAGCAGTGCTGAGTCCAGGGGAAGAATCACTTCCCTGGTCCTGTTGGCCACACTGTTCCTGATCCAGACCAGGATGCCATTGGCCTTCTTGGCCACCTGGGCACACTGCTGGCTCATGTTCAGCTTCCTGTCAATCCAAACTCCCAGGTCCCTTTCTGCCTGGCTACTCTCCAGCCACTCTGTGCCCAGCCTGTAGCGCTGCTTGGGGTTGTTGTCGTCAAAGTAGAGGACCCAACATTTGGCCTTGTTGAACCTCATGTTCCTCTTTGCACTCTAACGTCAGGCTCCTTGTTCCTTTGCTGATAGCTGTGGAGAATATGGCAGAATAGGTAGTAGGTATTTAATAATTATTCCTGTGCAATGACACAAGAAACAATACTAAGGAAAGAAGAAAATAAGAAAATAGATTGGAAGAGTAATTAATCCATAGGGTATTATCTGCTAATTAGAATCAGAAAGAATTAACACTGTAATAAAAATCAGCATCATGAAATGTTTATACCTTAAGTTCATGAGCCTGCCTTGCATAAATTGGAGTCTGCTGTAATCCTGAAGACTCAGCCTGAGCTGAGTGTTCAGGTTGTTAATAAATGATCATGTCTTCTTCTGATGTCTGCATTTTGAATCCTTAAATAAATATTACTAGAAGCAAAATTTCTATCAAATCAATGATAAAAAAATACTGCCTTTATGACAATAAGCTTCCCAGAGGAACTGCTCAAAAGAAAGCCAGATGATTTAAACAACAATCTGAAGTTGATGAGAAAATCTAATAAAACCACTGACTGCTGTTTGGCTACATTTGTCCACAAGCTGAGAGTATGACAGGTGTTTAATGCTTTCAGATGGACAAGAAGGAAAATAAAAGGGATTTGTTGTGTCCATTATACTGTATGCTGAAGCAAAACACCAACTACTCATTGTACATGTATACATATATATTTTCTTTTTGTATAGTTTTCTTGGGGGATGGGCTGTGTATGAAACGGTTCAAATTTCCACAACCAAAGGATAAGATCCAAGATTTAAATAGGAAGATCTTCTAGGCTGATAACAACTTAAGGTCATCTTTATGCAGCTATATTCTTAGTATATAGAGTAGAAAAATTATGTTAAGATGAATTCCAGAATAATCTTCTGGAAAATAGCAGAGAAAAAAGTGCAGAGGGGAGTTTTTAGGCCATGATTTTGGAGACAGTGTCAATCTGCAGATTAAGGTTCTCAGAAAACAATTATAGGAATGGATACAGAAATGATTTCATTTGTTGAAAATAGCTTTTTTTTAGAATATATTGATCTAATTTTGTCCACATTCCAAGTAGTCTGTTCCTATAGGAGGTTCCTTTATGCAATACCAAGGTTTGTGGCAACTTGGGTGAACGCAGTATCCCGTGAGAAGCCCCGTTCAGGTATATGATTGCATGAAAATGATAATTACCATGTACTTGCAATAAATGTGCTATAAGCTGAAATTCTGAGAAGCTGCAGTGTGGTCAGATCAGATGTGAGTGGGAATGATGAATAGTATATCTTTGATGTGTGGCTATTTCAGGTGTCTGAATAGATGAAGAAAGATGTCAGAACTCTTTCCCTACTCCTCAGGCTTATATTTCACCATGAAGCATCACCTAAAGAAATCAACACCATTCAATAAGGACAAACAGCTGTCATGATAATTAATACTATGTTACTACTGCTCTAAAGTGTCACTCCACATTTAGTATTGCTGTATGCCACAGGATGGTACAGTGATCTAGTATGTTCCTCAAAAATATGTATTCAAAGGAGAGAAAGTTGAATACCTGTAACTTCAACCTTAAAATTTATAATTTTTTTCCTCCTCAGTGCTTAAATTGACAATCTTCCTGTTTTTGGAAATGTAAATTTCACTCTAGCACAAAAAGACAGAACAGAATATAGACTGTAGAAACATATTATTAGAGCTAAAAATATAAGCTAATGTTACCTTTTTCTCACTCTTACACTCACATAATGATCATTTAATAGCTGAAATATATTATAACCTTCTTGCCCAGTCATGCCTGTGTCTTTCCTTAAAATAAAAGTACTGAAGATTCTGAATAAACTTTTGCATTTCTTGAAACCAAAATCCTTTCACTTTATGAAAAATAAAAGGTTTTTGATGTTAAGCATTTGGGAAAGTTGAAAAGTATATTATATTTTTCTCTAAAAGCTTTAAACACCTATATTTTTAATATAACCATAACTTCTGGTTAGAACCTTGAAGAATAGAATTCAAAATTAAGTTTATTCCCAAAGAATTTCAACCACAGCCTATCTTGAAGCCTCATGTGCATGAAGTACACTAGCAGACGACTATGTCACTTCTTTCTGTTCAACTGTCTGGAAAATGTATTAGAGGAATGTAAGAAATGACAAATTGTGATTTGTAGAAGTAACAGCTGATGACCATTTTCCGTAGAAATAACCCCGAAGCAATAAGTAAAGGTATCACAAAAACCAAAAAGACACTACTAATAAAGACTCGATTGCCAGGTTTGTATGTTTGTGTTTTTTGCCAAATATTACAGTTCAAAATCTAACCTGAATCTTCCTTCTTGACATATAAAACCACAACTTCTTAATTAATATTATGTAACATGTCCTAGGCTGTACTATTGCCATGTCCAATATATTAAATAATCTGATTTACTCTCCGTT
Source organism: Pseudopipra pipra (assembly GCF_036250125.1). NCBI lineage: Eukaryota > Metazoa > Chordata > Aves > Passeriformes > Pipridae > Pseudopipra > Pseudopipra pipra. The sequence goes on along the minus strand of NC_087549.1, from coordinate 79,652,028 downwards.
TAGTATTTACTTTGTTTGTCTTCTAAATTTCAGAGAGAAATGTGACTAATAAACAACATGAAGGGACTGAAATGTCTGACCATACATGATGTCACTGACATACTTTCAACGGCAGACTTGTAGAAGGAAGATACTCCGTCATTGTCACACTAAAATGCAAAATGTACAGGAAATTCATGGTAAGCCATATTGGTCACAAATTAGTACTGTAAGTTAAAGAGAGCTAGAATCAAGTCAAATAAAATAACCATCCCAGCAAATAATGCAGTATCTGTATGCACTGAGTCTTTAGACAGTCATTTATCACCATATGCTGAGACACATAAGGAGACAGCAAGGGAAATTAAAGTGGGATGAGAGACTCCACTTTCTGTCCCAGGTACATGGGCCAAATATAATGCCAGGATATGATACAGTGGAAAAAGTTTTAAACATGGTGATTATTTGTTTCACAGAGCAGCTTCAAGAATCTGCAAGAGGAGATACAATCCGTGATTTGGTGCCAAGCAGTGTTCAGGGTCTGGGTAAAGAATATATTAGGGAGGAGCAACTGTTTAACAACGATTGTCATCATATTTGGAATCCTCACAGGATTTACAATACGCCAGTAGGTCTATTGAAAAGCAACTTATGTAAGAATAAAGACATTTTTAAGGCAGAAACTAAAAAGCAAAGCTAAAGAAACTAAATTCTTTTAGTTTTATGGCCATACCTTTCAAGAGGTGCAGCACTAATGAATACAAAAAAAGCTTTGGTTTAGCTGAAAAGGTAAGAAAAATCATTAGAATATGAGAAACCATGTCTGAAAGGCTGAAGACAGCTTTTTCAGAAAAAAGGCAGAAAATATGAGGAACCCAGCAAACAAAATTTATTGGGTAATTAATCTAAAAGACTTTGAAAAGCAATTGACATAAGAATCAAAATAAATAGCAAAACGAGAATCACACACGAGAATAAAAAAACCTTTTAATAAGTCTGTTCAGCTAATTGCAGATCAGGTTGATAAAAGAGTGCTTAGAGAGGGCAAGACCTTTACAGAGAAGCTAAAATTATTCTTTTTAAATGGTTACACTATGAAAGAATTGCAGCAATTCACATCCTAGAACCCATCACTGAGGATGGCTCAGCAGAGGATCAGTCTGAAATTGAAGAGGATATGGAACAAGTTGATAGCATGAATACTCACGAGTCAGCAGGACTGGAATGGTGTTTACTTTCTAACAGAACTCAGGGGTAGAGCAAATAAATTACTAATAGTATTTTTAAGCAGGAGTTTATCAATTTCCTTGCTACCAAGGTAGGGTAGAAAATGTAGCACCAACTTTAAAAATAAAAGTTCTAGAAAGATACAGTAAAGTACAGTCCAGACCTTTCAGCCTGACATCAGTATTAAACCAGGTAAATAAAAAGTGTATTAATTAGCATGGATTTGAACTGTCTCCTTGAGAAGAGTTTTTTTTTAAGAAGACCTGCCTACCTTCTTCTGTCAGAAATGTTATGAAGGAACTAACAAAGATGAAGATAAGATTGACTCAGTTGATATCAGAAATCAGTTGACCCTGATTGATTTTTCAAACAAAATTTTATAAAATATCGTCCAGAGGTTGTTTAGTCACTTCTTTTTAACACCACTGTTTTGAAAAGAAATCCAAATAGTTACAGCTAAAGTAAAGATAACTTCAAATGTAACAAGGATACTTAAACCTACAGAAAATAAACCAAGAGGAATATTCAGCTCTTTCATAATGCCGTACAAATTTTGGACATACAGAATGTTAGAACTTAAAACCATTTCTGTTTCTGGATTCTATTTTGGGTTTGGACTTGTTTGTGGTTTTTTTCCCAAGTAATTTATGTTTCTGCTTATTTCCTAACTGGAAGTACCAAGTTCTGTTTGGACCTATTGGTATACAGAACCACTGATATATTTGAGAAAGGCCTACTTCCTTTAGAAGTTCTTCTGAAGTGGGAAACTCTCCAGTATAGCAACTGTACATATACAGACAATTACTGCAGTCCTAATAGGAGATGCCATTCCAGAATGCATATTCCCAAAATGAGAAACTCGGATCTCTCTAAGACACCTATTGTTTGTGTTGAAAATGGCTTTTCAACACAGTTGCACAGTCTTTTATGTGTGCAACTGCAATAACTCAATGAAAAAATACAAATGCTTAATTGTGTGCTTACTATATTAGTTTGTTTGTTTGTTTGTTTTGGTGTGATTTTTTGGTGGGGGTTTTTTGTGGTTCTGGTTTGGTTGGTTGGTTGGCTTGTTTGGTAGCTTTTTTGGCCTTTTTTTTTTTAAATAAAAATAGCACAGCTTTGAATGGAATTTGTAAAATCAATGGAAATTTTTTAGCTGCACATTAAATTAAATTTGCAGGAGGATTTAGGTCACCTCAACAGGTGAAAGTGAGCTGCTGGAGGAGAGAACAGAATTTAATCAGACTGTACACACTGTTGATAGATTATGATTAACTGCATTTTTCTGATGAAGAAAAATTTTTGGATAGATTTTTGAAAAGTACTCTAGCAAAGATTAAAGTACCTCATTATATTAGGATAATTAAGATTCCAGCTGTTAGTAAATCAAGAGTGCATCCCACTAGTTTTCAGTGCAATTGGTATTTTTTTTGGCATTATTTTCAGTTACAGAATGTTCATTATTGCATACAGATGTTCAACCTTCACAACTTTCTTTTTCCGAGGTAATAATCTTATTAGTTTATTGCACTTCAGCTAAGAAAATACTATTAGTGATAGGTTTTGTCACAACATTGGTCATGTTTATTGTACTCCAGAGCTGAGCTTATTTTCTTGTTTTCCTACTGCATAGTGTCGATCACATCGACTCTTGGCTCCTGAAGTTTGTCATATTTTATACTGTGAGGATGTCAGTAAAGCATTTGAATTTACTCCTCTTCAGACTATCAATCCTTTTGTTCTGTTACATATTCTGCGTTATCAAAGTCCATTGCAGTACTGTAAAGTCATGTCTGCAGTCACTGTATTGTGAAAATTGTTGAGAGCAGACATTGACATCAGAGGCATCAGTTACTATAGCTATTTTAAGGTGCTGTGCTGTTTCTCAAACATCAATTAAGCCTGGTTGAATGAGGATTAAAAGTGACATATATGATATGCTTCTTTCATGAACTTGGTATTGAGTGACAGATACAATGTGCTTCTGTTATGAGCTCTGTATTGAGAAAGTGTCCTGTAATAGGATGAATCATGTAAAAGTTGTCAACTTCTGTCAGTGCTGATATAATTTTATAAATTTTAGGTGTCAGCATTTTAAAACTCCTCTCCTACTGATTAAAAAAATAAGCAAGGACAAATACAGGCTGTTCAGATATTTAATTAACATATTGGATAATTTGCAGGTATTGTGAGCATAGGTACATCCTTTATTGGAAATTAGCCTATATCTCTTTTGACGTAATTTTGTGAGATGTTTGTACAGACGAGATCACAGTCAAAATAGCTTTTATATCTGCCTTGGTTTCAGCTATGCACGCACATGGAGCTTTAACTTGTGGGGTAGCTTTAAGTTGTCAGGTTCACTGGATCAAATGTTCGCTTCTGAACTAAACTAAACTAAGCTAAACTTTATAATCTGTGAAAAGAAAGAGATGCTTAAAGTGCATGATTGATCTTAAAGAAAATGCTTGAAATAGGTTACAGGGTTTGTGTCCTAAAATTATGAATTTAATTTTATTGACTCAAAAACTGAAGTAGCTCTCTCAGACACAGATGCATACACAGTAAATACTGAAATACTGAGGAGATGAATTCCATCCAAAGTATCAGAAAATAATTTTTCTTACATTCTGTTTTGAGCACAGTACTTCACCTGCAGATTTTATGAATGAACTATTTCAAAATGCTGAGCAACAATTAATCTCCAACTGTTCTGTATTTGGACATTAAATATACTTCTTAAATAGAAGAAAGCAAAGAATTTGCCCCTTGTCATGTGAGAAAATGTTCCTATCATAAAACAGCCCAGAGTCAACGAGAATTATGTATGCTTAATGAAATAACTGAATATGACACCCCAATTCTGTATTTTTTTAAAGTCTTGTGAATACCAGAAACTAGTAGGAATTTTTGAAAATGAGAGCTGTTATATCAAGGATAACTTACACATTTGAATACTTGTTAATTGTTGTACAATACAATTACAAGAGGACAAATGAAATGGAAAGCAATTAACAAAAAAACCCCACTAAATATTTAATTTTTTACACAATGCTAATTATTTTCTAGCATTCATTGCTACAAGCTATGACTAACACAAAGTCTGATGTGTTAAAGGATTAATTCTTTATATTACTGAGGGCACACCCTTAAATAAGATAAATCCCCTCAGGAAGAGGAGATAAAACTCTTCATGTTTCCAAGCATAAGACAACTGAGAAGAAATTTCTTGTGTGGTTGGATTACATTTCCAGGCAGGTTTACCTGCCACTGAGCTAACATAATGATAAAGACTGCTTCTGACCTTTTCTGACACTTAAATTTTGATGGATGCCATATTAGGAAACTCTTACTGTAACTTTGGTTACAACCTAATTTTATCTTATTGTTTATCAAGCGTAGGGAGGTTCTTGGTCTTTCTTTGGATGAAACATTTGGTGTTGAACAAAATCTTCACCAGATGGACCATCATTTCTGACATGGAGATTACCAGATTTTCAGAAAACTAACCCAAATTGTACTAAAAAACTGTAAGGGGTGCATACTTTAGAATAAAACCTGTCAGGCTTCACTTCTGATTGAAGCTTCTCTGTGATTTTTCTGTAAATTAATTAAATTGAATTTAAGATACTGTACTTTAGCTGTTTAAGAAAATCCAAACACTTCCTAGCTTTTTGCAGGATGGTAGCTTATCTTTCTCATAAACTGTATTTAAAATTCAGGGTGATGGGTTTTTTTTCTGCTGAAAACTCAGAATTATAGTATAATCAAAAGTTTTATTAGTATCATGTGTTAAAATAATTAAAATAAAAAATCAAAATAAAATAAATTAATATTAAGATTAAATTAAAATTAAAATAAATAGTAAAAAAAGTATTAAACCAAAACGAGAGAAGACATGTCTGTGCATACCGATATCACCTTTTAAAAGAACATCATTTATCAGTCATATGCAGTAATGAGCTGAATATGCCCTAGCCAGGCCTTCAGGTTTGCTACACTGAAAATACACCACAGTATTATTTACCACCTCTTGGCTTTTTATATGTCATATGCAGCTGATGACATTAAACTTCTGATCCTTCTGTGAGCCTTCATGTTCTTCCTCTGGAAGCGAACAGGTGCACCTGACAGCAGGCATCACATAGTTGAATGATCAAAGATGATAGCTCCTGATCAGCAAAACCAGAGAGGATTAAAGAAAGCTGAAAACATGCTAGAGTATAATTGTATTTTTAAATTATTACAAATATATGCAAAGTGAAACTTACAATGGCTTTTAAACCTGAAATAACCTGTAAGCTTGACACAGTCTTACATGAAACTCTTGTTATTCATGCACTAAAGCTAAAATTTGTAACAGTTGCTGTCTTGTTTCAGACTTAATAGTTTGGGGTTTTTTTACTTGTATCTTTTTCTTGTTTCATTTATTTTTCTAAGTATGACATACATGAATCCATTATCAACAAATAGATACATACCCACATGCTTATTCTATATATTATAGTGAGCAGACAATTGTAATTTTTCTGGCAATTACTTCTGGTAGTTGTAGATATCCTATTATGCATAAAACTCATGATTTCCTTTGTTAAAAGGTTAAGACTCAAAATGAGGCCTTCTGTTTATGTTTAACAAAGTGCATTTGACTTCTTGATGGTCTAGCATGTGCTAAACAAATGTTAGCTTATTTTTTATGAATCTGTAAGGCTTCCAAAAGAATATAGAAGCAATGAGGAATATAGTCATTGAGGATATGAGTTTCTCTCAAATTAATCTCCTTTCAGTGAATTCATTCTATTTGTTGTGCCTACAGATAGCAAACATAAGATAAAGGAAAAGCCAAAAGTCAGAAATTCTGTAAGGTGAAGATTTGGTTTTATTTAAACCATGATAATAGACTTTCTGGGAGAATGATATCTGCAGTCAGTTTTCTTGCTTAGATGTCAACGTGAGAGTTAGCATCAGTATGTGTTATCCAAATATCTGTCATTCATCAGCTTTGAGAATTTTGATTTGGCTTACTGGAGAAATCCTGACAGATTTGGCATGTCTACAGTGCATTTCTCTAAGCAGATCTGATTTGTCCTGAATTTCACAGTGATTATATATGTGAATTTTATAGTTCCTACATTGCAGACTTAATTCATCAAAGTGTTGGAGACACCTGGATACACTGACAAAGCTTAATCTAATTGCTCAGTGGTTAAAAGATTGTTGAAACTGGTTTATCACAGTATAAATTCTTTCATTAAGCTGTAAAAAGATATTACACTACTGTTATGTATGTTACTTTGGATTTATAGAGAACTTGCAGAATCATGAAGAAAGAAGTCACATTCAGATTTTTTTTTTAGGCTGTTGTTTGGTTGAATCTTAGTAAGGCATATTAGACTTGTTAGTACTTATATATATTCAGCCACTGGCTTTGATAAGGTGACATCTTTTAACAGGTTTCTGTTATATTTGTTAACCTCTGCACATATATGAAGTAGATTTTTTCTATAATATTAACGCATTAATATTACATGATTCTTCTCCCATGAAGTATTCTATTAATATTCAAAATGCAATAGATATTTTAAAAAGACTGTCAGAAGCTGAAAAAAAAATCTGGAGATTAAGAATAAGAGAGGATGCATTTCCAATACTATCAAGTGCAAAAATATAAGAATATGGCTAAATAGTAGCTTATACAAAGTTCTGATTTATGTTAGTTCATTGATCAGGGACACGGGATAAACACTGAGAAAGTTTTCATGTGATTGCAAAGAAGGTTATTAAAGCTGAAAGAAAATATAATGGAGCTGAGGGAGTAAATTAGGTGAATGGGTACTATAATATTGAATGAAATTGTTTATGAAGGGAGTCCTGTTGGAGGAGGGGATGACACCCTGTAACTACATAACTGGTAAACATTTAAAAATGAAATGCACACACTTCTGAAAGTGATCCAGTTACTAAAGCAGAAAACTCACTAAATGTTGATTAATGAGCAATTTCAGTTAAAAAATGCTTAATGAGAACTTTAAGTCTCTGACTGTGTCAGTTATATGAAAAGCAATACAGGGTATCTCATCTTAGAGGTCTCTCAAATTGCTCTGAAACACTCACTGTGAGTGTGATGAGCAGTGGACGAGGTAGTGTTTACACTTTTTAATCCAGGAAAGGAGATATATAAGAAGCAGAATGATAAGAATGTAAAATCAGAAACAGCTCAAAGAAGTTAAATTGGATGGGGCTTAAATTGTATAAGGTGTCAATCTACTATAGTTTGCAGGCTACTTCCTTTATTTATCTAACATTATATCTTTAAATTCAGGGTACTTGTGCATTCATATAGATTTTAAATTTTGTAGGTGTTACAATGTGAACTTAATTGAGCTCTAAAGGGGCATAGGGATGGAATTTTGAGAGCTATAGAGGTATTTCAGGTGTGAACTATGCAAGTATGAATTAAAGCTCGAACCACTGGAAGTAAAAAGCACAAGTAGATTTTGGTTGTGTCGGGGCACGAATACTTCTATTAACTTAGCACACACAGACCATCAGGGAGGGACGGACGAAAGAGGAAGTTTATTGTGGGGTTGGGGTTTATAAGGCTTTTAGGAGGGTCAAAGGGGACCAATCACAAGTTCAGGGTCACACAGAAAAATCCATCAGGTAAGGGGTCAACAGCCAATTGGAAGGGGTTAACGAAGGACCAATGAGAAACACCTCAGGACACCTTCCCAGAACACCTTGTATGAGAGACAATAGCTTCACAGGGGGTGTCTGGAAGAGGGAGACAGTGACACTGCAGAAAATACACAAACATGTTGAAACATGTTTAAACTACAGTAAAAACTTCTGTTTCTATAAGCTGTTTTCCTCACCAGTCCATCTCTGACAGGACTTTTTCCATCCTGCATATGACAAATCCATTGCCACAAACTTAGATACAGGTTTGGCCAGCAGAGCTCTCAATTTATGAATCTTACACAGGTCTAAGCTCCTAACCAGGCAACCTTTTCAGACAATATCTTACTTCATTATATGCATTTGAGCTAACAGCCATGTTCCTGGAGAGCAGGCTGTGGCATAATTCATCACAAAAACTGAACAGTCTGACTGGGAGATACAACTCCATTCAAGTTATTCCAACCAAGTTAATATACATGGCCAGTAAGCAAGGAAGCCACTGTAAATCTGCATGAATGGAGTACTTTGTCTATGAAATAATCTGACCATTTGTCTGTATTTTGTGTCCCGTGTCACTCTATAGGTTGGCTGACAGTAAAATAACTTGTCTGGAATGAAATTCAACATGTCTTAGAATGGTACTTGAGTTTAATGTGAAAATCAGTTGCTAATTAGTAGACTTGTCTGGAGAAAACAGTACATTTCTGTTCCATTAATTCCACAAGCTCTCCATCTGCTTTTCAGAAAAAAACAAACTGCTGCATGGGATTTTTGTTGAATCATCTCTAATTTCAAAGTAGTAACTTCCAGTTTTCTTATATTTCCTATATTGTGAAACCTTATGGAACTTTTATGCAAAACACTTTGTGAAACTATATTTAACTTTGAACCTTGATGTAGAATTGAGGGATCTGGCTCTTCAGACCAACTGAGACCATTCAGATGTCAACAGTCTTTCAAAATTACTCCAATCATTGTTTTTGTGGATGACAAGAAAATATTCAATTGAAATTGACATTTCAAGTTTTGTCCGATAAGTGAATAACAGTAATCAAAATCCATGTCTGAATTTGAGTCATATCTTTCCTTGAAATCTTCTCCAGTAATAACCAATTAGACAGAATACCCCTCCTTTTTAAACATGTTTTAAAGTTTAATTTATCACAGATCATTGATATTGTTTGGCAGCCATGAATATTGGCCCGTTATTTTCTTCTTGCTATGCACCATTGGTTTATATGCTATTTGGGGACCCTCTGGTGGTCTAGTGGTTAGGATGCGGCGCTCTCACTGCCGCGGTCCAGGTTCGATTCCGGGTCAGGGGACTTCCCCAGGCAGATGGAGCTCGTCAGCCCTGTAAGGCCATCCATCTAAGAGAAGGTCACTCTAAACAAACCTACGTCCTGAGGACCTCGCTGCCACTGTCCGAGCTCGCTTGGCCCCGGCAGATGAACCTCAGGATTAAAGGGTGGGCTCAGTTCAGCGCACACTGTGTCTCACCTAAAAAATCCACTGCGCAGGCTCAAAGAGTAATGACCTTTCCCAAATCTTCGTTTGCGAAGACTGACCATGATGATATGCTATTTAAAATGCAAAGCCAAAGTAAGCACTGCTGAAATATCACACGAAAAAGAAAATGTTTTATGAATAATGGAATAAAGGAAATGATTACTTAGTCTAGAATTTTAGAATCCTATTTCTATCTTGTAGCTCAATAAATCAAGCTGTAATAAAAAGACATCTTTAATGCCTAGAAATACTTGTAACAGCGTCTGTTGTTCATGTATTTGTAACAAACTGAAATTTTGCTTTAGAACATGAGATTTAGATATTCCTGAAATGTGGAAAGAAACCAGTCTCAGTTAAAGCAAAGCTATTATATGGGTTGTACTTTCCCTTAAAAAAAAAGTTTAAAAGCAGCAGAAATAAGAAAAAGGTCTGACTTGATAATAGGAAGGATCGTCAATTTGTTTGTGTAATCCTAAGAGATTTTCAGACAGGTAAATAATTTCACTTTTCAAGTTGATGTTTTACTGTTTGGTGCTGTGAGACAGTTGTTAATCTCACATGGATTTTTTTCTGTTGAAACTTCAATGTGACTTTCAAGAAATACAGCAAAAAAATATATAAACCTACCATTTTTATATTATCTTACTCTCTGTTCACAAGGTTTTGACATTTATGTGCATTTGTTTTTATTCTACACAGAAATTTCAGTTCTGTTCTCTTTATAACATGAAGGATAACTTACGATCTGAGTCAAGCTTTGACATACAACCCATTTTACATCTCATTATGACTACAAAGTTATAAAAAACATAAAAAGCTTTTAATCAAACTTTTGTGGTTAAAAGGTGAAGTATGTTCTTCTCACTTAAAGACCAAAATGTGAGTCATCTTACTGGAATCAAGAATTTCATTTTATGGATGGTATAAATTGGTACAACTTCTGTGCCATTGCTTCCTTACTATGAACAGCATTCACCCTTTTTTACAGTTAAATTTCAATGAAAATACCTAATAGAAATAAGGGAACTAGTTAAAAGAGCAATGAAACTGTTATCAGTATTGTCTTTTAGAGAGTTAGCACATCAATGTTTCATGTGTTGTACACCACTCTTCTGAAAGCTTCTCTTCAACACATAGAAAAAGATTATCTACTATTGCATACTCATAAAATTTACTTCAATTACTCTTTTTGCTGAAACGGATACTTTAATGTAATGCAGATTCACTAATATCTTCTTATGAATTTTAACAAAGATTTGATCCCTGTATTTTCCTTGATGCAAGGATTCTTGTGTCCTAGAGTATTAACTTCTTCAGAGACTATAAGAAAGAGATGTAATTTTCTTTACTCAGCTGGATGTCAAAATAAGGTTAAATGGTATCATTCTAAAAGGTGATGCAGAGCATTAATTAGTTTTTCAGAGAAAGCTTTCCTGTGAGCCATTATCTTTTGGTTATAAGCTAGCCCAGAGCATGTAAGTGCATAAATGACAGCAAATAAATGACAGAAAATAACTGTTAACATATTTTTTATACCAGATACTAACTTGTACACTCTTCTAATAAAATCTAGTGAAGAGAATTATGCTTTCCTCTGATTAGCTGCAATAATTCTGTCAATTTTTTTGCAGTTTAGAAACTAAAAGATTCTTTAAAGATCCAACAACACCTTTCCAATTACATGCTTCTTCCTTACATAAGGCAATAAAGTCTATTCAACCATTTTTAGATTGCTTTTAAATTATTCTTCCATTTCCATGAACGGTGGGAAAACATCACTGAGATTAAATAATGAACAAGGTGCTTTTTTTGCTGGTTTGTAGCTGGTTTTTGTTTGTTTTTAATGGATCTAAGGAAAGCCTATATGCTTAATTTACCATGGAGTTCAATGAAATATTATCAGGAAATTCAACTTTTTGCATTTTATCCAGCCTTAAACCTTAAATTCCCCATATTAAATTTACAGTAAAATGATTTGGAAATACCTAAGACTCAAAATTCCAAAGCCAGGAAAAAAGTGAAGAAGAAGATACTTTCAGAAATCAGTGATTCCTTAACTGTCCATTAACGGTGTTTCAGCTGCCTTTGGCATTGAGACAAGATGTATAAACACATGGAAATAGATTTAAAGCAGTATGAGAGTTCTTGTGTTTTAGAAAAAATATTGCTTCAGATAACATTATCATTATAAGTCTTATATTATTTTATCCCAAATAGTATTCAACAGTGTAATTTGAGATTTATAACTGTGCTGTGTCCAGTAAGACATTCGTATGGATCCTTGAGAAATAACCTGATATTAATTTTCTTTTTATCTCTCAAAGAGATGTGAGGCCAGATGTTAATTCTGTGAAAACTACAAGCCAGTCAGTATTAACTCTGTGTCCAATAGGATTATGGAGCAGATCCTCCAGGAAACTGTGCTTGGATATAAGAAAAAAAAGGAGGTGATTCATGACAGCCAACATGTCTTCACTAAGGAAAGATACAAATTTGGCGGCCATTTATGAGAGGGTTAGAATATTGGTCAATAAGATAAGAGCTAAGCTGGAGAGGCACGGATTTGATGGCTGGATCACTCAGTGGATAAGGAATTGGCTGGATGATTATACCCAAAAAGCTGCAGTCATCTGCTCAATGTCCAAGTGGAGATCGGTGACAACTGATGTTCCCCATGGGACATGGACAGTGGGATTGAGGAAGAAATTCTTTACTGTGAAAGTGGTATGACACTGGAAGAGGTTCCCCAGAGAAGCTGGGGATGTTTCATCCCTGGAAGTGTCCAAGGCCAAGCACATTGATATGATCAACAAAAAAGTGACAAGGAAATTCATTGTATTTAGTTTTCACTATGGGGAAGAAAAATTTCACCATCATCTTTATAGCCTATGTAGGTTTTTTTTCCTTGCATAGTTCAGCATTACTTCACTCACAGATGTTCACTTTATGCTACAAGTTATGTAGCAATCAGTCAGGATAAGTGATAAACAAGCAAGATGAACTAGTATAGAAAATGTTCTTTCACTGAGAACTCACTTGAAAACATACAAATTCTCTATAACCAAAGATTTGCAAACAGCACGTTTGTCTGCAGACAGGGGCATAGCACACAAGTTCAGACGTGCCTATGTAATGATACAGGCTTCATATCCAATGGCTTCCTCTGCTTAATTTGCAAATGCTTTTGTGTATACCTGATTATTGCTCCCATCAGTATAACAGACATAACAAGCAAACTCACTCTTTAAGAAGGCTTGAGGCCCTTGTATAATTCTCCAAGGATATTCTGTTGTTTATTCACTAACTAGATCTGCCTCCTCTTTCCATCTCAGTCCTGAGAGAAATCTGTATGTGCCCAGGGTTACAGGTAAGTGTGGTGAGTTGACCTTGGGTGCTCAGACCTCCACCCAAACAGTCTTTCAAGTAAATATTTTAATAAAGAATTCATACTAACCAAAGGTCTATAAAATTGTGGTGGATTGACTGTGGCCATATGCCAGATCCCCATCCAGCCATGCTCTCACTCTCATTCCTACACAGAATGGGGAGGAAATAAGGTGGAAGGTTGTGGGGCGAGGTAAAGACAATTATCATCATGGACAAAGCAGACCCGACTTGAGGAAAATCAGTTTCATTTATTTCCAGTTAAAAACAGAGTTGGACAGAGAAAAGAAAGGGAAAAATCTTCTCTCCATCATCTCCTTCCCCACTTCTTCTCCGGCTCACCTTCACTATTTCATTCCGATTCCCCGAGTAGTGCAGGCTAGTGGAGTCAGCCCATAGCACCTCCTCTTTGCCGTTCCTTCCTCGTCACACTTTTCCCTGCTGCACCCTGGGACATTTCCAGGGGCCGCAGGGAAACGCTCACCCCACCGGGGTCCCTGCTGGAGCCGCAGGGCCATCCCTGCCGGCGTCTCTCCTCCCCTCCTGCCCTCCTCCCTCTCTGCCCTCAGGGCTCGCAGGGCTGTTTCTCACCCTGTTCCCCTCCCTCAGCCCTGGCTGCCGGGCAGCGTTTTGCCCTCCCTTGCCCAGGCTTTCCCCGGGACTCCCGCCCGCCCGTGGCTGAGGGGCTCAGCCCTGCCTGCGCTGGGGCCGCTGGAGCCGCTGGAACCGGCGGGGTCCGGGCAGGGCAGCCCCGGCCGCCAACCCGGCACAACACTGGGACCAACCCGGCACAACACCAGCGGTGCAGTAACTACATAGGAAATTGCCTTTGTTTACCTTCTTAAAAATAAATATTTCAAAATCTATAAATATTTTACCTCGTGTTGTGCGTGTATACCTTTTGCTGTGGAGTATCTGTTGGCGGCCCTTTGGCTGACAGCTGCACTCGGTATCGCTGTGCCACACCAGGTTACCAAAACTGTGGCAGCTTTGAATGTAAAAATCTTGAAGCACAGAGCTGACATTCTACAGTATCCATACTTGGTGATACAGTATAAATGAAACAAATGCTGAAGATTAAACATACTGTGTCTGGCTTCCATCTATGGTGAATTCCCTCTAGAGTTCATGATCTGTTCTGTAGGTTAAGTTCATGGGGTTCCACAAGGCACTATGGAAGCTATTAGAGAACTGCTGTAAGGTGAACCATAGTTTCTTCATAATAATTATCACAAGAATTCAGGTCAGGAGTTTTCATAATTTTCTTTTCATGTACCTTGAAATGAATTTTGATGTAGTTATTTAAAACCTAGATATAGTTATTAACATACAGAGATGGTAGAATAAATTGGCTTAATAAAGTGTAAATGTTTTCCAGAAGCTATTTGTAAGTCTTCTGAAACTACACTCTTGTCTTAGAGAAACTGAGAAAAAAATGAGAAGCATTATTGACAAAATCAATTAAAAAAAAAAAAGAAATTGGCTGCAGAGAATACCAAATGTGTCCTGGCTCTGTAGAATAAACATTACTTTCAATAAATGTTTGTTTAAGCAGCATAACATGTCATACTTTCATTACAGAAAGGCTACACTTGGCAAGCTTTAGAAAAATATTTTGAACTTCAAAAGAAACAAGTACTGTAGTGAAGCTTTAATAAGCAAAGAGATGTTGGAGGTTAAGAGAAAAGGGTAGTATGTTTTTCGTTATTATCAGTGCCCCATTTTTGCAATTAAAAAATTGCCATTAATGTTTTATGTAGCTGATTATTGTGTCAGTTCTTTGGTCTTGTCTTATGTATATTGAGAATAATATAAAACCTTGACCTTACACTGTGGTTGAGGATGAATGCTATGGTTGCATACAGTTCCAAAAAAATAATTAGCTTTATGATACATAGGTAGTGAATATTTGTTCTTTAGAATTTGTTTCATTCTGGGCTTCTCTTGGGAATGACTCCATTACAAAAGGTGTGGTCTCCAATTTGAGGTCTTTTTGACTGCCACAGCCCTCTGGATTAGAGCTGTGTGTGGCAGTGTATGTCCATGTTAACTCAAGAAAAAAAGGAAGAATGGTATAGATAACCGTGTCTGTCTAAAGCACATTTTTGTCCAGAGGAATTATCTCTGAAGAGCTGTAGTTTATAACATCAGAAGTCCATCAAGACACTTGTCAGTTCACCACTGCAAAGAACTTCTAGCTCCTGTATTATTAAGGTCTACCAAAAACAGTGTGTAGCTGGATGCGTTCTCCTGCAATACCAGATGAATCTTTTGTGGGTCCATTCCATGCCTTCTGGTCGCCTTTGGCTCTGTGTGCCTATAGAGTTTCCATGCCTAATACCTGCTAGATGTTAGATGTAAAAGAGAGAAACAGAGTCTGCTGGTATTTGAGAAAAATATGAGTTATATATGGGATGGAGGACAATACCTTTTTTGTGTCAGATGGGAAACAGTTGTGAGAGTTCTTGTACTCCAGACTTGAAAGCACACTTTTTCTTTTATTATGACAAAAATAGAAATTTCTTGGCCTATTAGGTGATTTTTTTCTTTTTCTGCCTCTCAGGATTTATTTTTTTTTATGTCTCTTTCAAGCACACAAGGAGTATGGGGGCAGGGAGAAAATAATGCTTCACAAATGCTTGTATTGCCATAAGTGGAGAGGCAGTGTAGAATGTGGGTTTAGGATATTGTACTGGATTTTGGTGGGGATAGTTAAACTTCTTCATAGTAGCTTGTATGGGACTATGTCTTGATGAAAACAGTGTTCATAACTCACTGGTTTTGTTACTGCTGAGCAGTGGTTACACAGCAACAAAGCCTTTTCTCAGCTTCTCAGACCTTCCTGCCAGCAGGTTGGCTGGGGGTGCATAGAAACCCGGGAGGGGACACAGTTGGCATAGCTAACCCCAGCTGACCAAAAGGATGTCACGTGTCATATGATGTCATGCTCAGCTTATAAAACTGTGGGGAAGGTTGGGGGTGTGCACTGCTCAGGAATTGGCTGGGCATTGGTCAGTTGGTGCTGAGCAATTATTTTTATTTACATCACTTTCTTGAGTTTTATCTTCCTTTCACTTTGTTATTTTTTTGTATTTTCCTTATAGTTTTTAAAAATTATTATTTATTTTTGATTCTTAAGCTGTTTTTATTCAACCCATGAGTTTTCTCAGTTTTACACTTCTGATTCTTTCCCACATCCTACGTGGGGGACACAGCAAATGAGGGGCTTTGTAGTTACCATCTGTGGTTAAAACACAGTAGTGATTTAACAAATAAATGAAACTTTTCCAACCTTAATGATTCTATGATTCTGTATTTTCCGATAAACTTCACACAATGAGTAAAAAACCTATTGAAATAACTTTAATATTTCAATTATTTTTTCAGTAAAATGTTCCTCCCGGATCTTTAAACTTTATGTCCTGAAATTGTCTCTCAGATACTAATACTTTCATGGCACAGACAAAGTTTGACAAGAACAAGCAGACACACGGAGCAGAAAATCCTCTATTAGATCTATTCAGTCATTCCATATTCATTAATCCTGTTCACTTGTATTTTTGGACCCTACTTTTCACATCTATTTCAAATCACCTGCTCAGATCTCCACTTATTCACTTACCTTGTCCCCCAGAAAGTCTTGTCCCTCTGTGTGCCTTATCCATACCTGAGATGGTTGGTAGGACCTCCTCTTCTATGCTGATAACAAATAGACATTTTGCCCAAACTAGAAAAGTAAATGGAGACTGTATAGAATAGAGTTAGACTAGGGCTGAAGTGGAATTACACTAAAGAAAGCTGGTAGTCCTAGTTACAGCAAATAAGTTTCTTCCAAAAAAACTCCAGTGTTAAATGCATTGTGCAAAGCCTGCAAACTGAACTGTCCAAGCTTTACATGGACTTTCCTCACACGTGTGGGCCAGGGAGCAACCCTTAACCCATTATATGAGCAGAGCTGCAAATTTCATAACAAAATTAAATGTATTTCTAGTTTGGCCATTCCTCTGTGAATTTGAAATACAAGATATTCCAGTCACTATGTAAAGAAGTGTTGTTGTTAAAGTCGGAACGGCCAAAACGACACAGATATCAGACGTAGTCCAGGTGTAAGGTGATCAGGAAGCTGTTTACTGCTCTCAAGTGTTTCTTTTATACTCTTTGTACGCTATCGTACCACAACACAATTGGTCAAAAGTCTCAAGCATAAAACACTGTATATACTTTAATTGGTAATACAGAAGACACTGCACGCACTCTTATTGATGACACTGAAGACACTGTGCATGCTGTGACATGCTATTGGTGACACTATACACATTTTGATTGGTGACCTTTGGTCTGGGCTGCATTACGTTTGTTCCGTCCGGCATTACAGTAAATATTTCCTAAAAGTTGTTTAAATTCCTCGTCACTAATTTCCAGGCTGCTGACTGGTTCTCTGTCAACCCCGACAAAGAAGTATTAATCAGATGCTACTTAAGTTCATTTAGTGACAGAATTCAGCAATTGCAAAACTTAAGAGACTGCTGCACTACCTTGAAAATTAATGCCTTTGTATTTTGTGCATTTGGCTTTTGTGTTTGCTTTATGGGAACACCAAGTATTTTGCTTGCATAAATCTTCTCAGAAAAAGTACTTTATCCAACTTCTCTTAATGCACAGCATATATCAACAACAATCCATCAATAAAATTGTGACTTATATGAAATGATAGCAAGTAATTGAGTTTCAATCATCCTTGGTTAATTGACTATATGCTATTTCTTGCAGAACAATTAAAGTATGCAAAGCATTTTTCAAGGCATCCTCCTACTTGAGGAATGACAAGCAATCAAACTTCCTATGGGAATATGTCAAAGTTTGTTTTGTCATGGTAAGTACATTGTTCATTTTTAAGTCTTAGAATGATACAATAAAGTAGGTATATGTTAGTTTGTCTATAGTAAGTCTCAAACATTTTACTAAAATTGATTTCTGAGAAGCACTCTGCAACCTAAGCCTGGTTGAAGCTGGTAAAAGTAACAGCTCTTTAAAGAAACTACTGAACTCCTCAAAGCAACAACATGGAAGGATTCGATGCTGATACTCGGAAACAGATCAATGTTTAATGCAACTTTTAGAACATTAAGAGTATTGTGAAGAAAAGATAATCATTAGACTTGATAGATTTTCTCCTGAAATTGCTAATGTTAGATAATCTTTTTACTTTCTAAATAACATGCCATTAACATATATATATATATACACACATACATGCTTATACATATACACATGTAATACATATTGTGGTTTAGCACATAATATCCTAGACCTACTACAATTGCTGTATGTTTTAAGTCAGTTTCTGGCATTGTTCTGCATAATATCTGCTGAAAAATAGTCAACAAGGGTGAAATCCTTACTGTCCAATTTAGACATCTCTGTATGCGTCTGAATTTGAAGCCTCATTAACCTACCACTTAGAGAGTACTGGGAACACAGGCTTGTATCTCCATCACACAGGCTGTGAGTCTAAGTTTAGGCAGCAATGGGAGTGCAACTGGAAAATCTACTGAATTACTTTTAAGAGTTTTAATCTGGAAAACTTGGATAGAAATAGGGATTTTGATTGATTGGAAGAGAATCACTAATGGAAACAGGTTTTTTTTCAGTTTTAACAGAAGTTATGTACCTGGAATCCTTTGGATATCGAATATGTCTGAAGTTCATTTATATTCAGATCTAGAAATACTTAGCCTGTCTTTTGCCCTCAAAAAGTTTCTCTGTGAATGTTTTACATCTTCAAATCTGATACATATTTTCAGTGTCCATTTGCGTGATTTTCACTTGTAATTTTTTTCTATTATAATAAAAATGGTTATGTGAAATCTTATATTATACCCCAAGTAAAACATTTAATAGTTTCTCCCAAGCAATCTGATCATCTGAGACATGTAAAAGATGTCAACTGACAACAGAAAAAGCATGGGAAAGACACCAATGCACAATGTTGAACAAAAATTCTTAGTCTTTTTCTTGTTTGATAGCTGAATTTGATCTTGTTTTAAAGAATTTGGCTCGAGATAGGCTAGCACTGGAAACAAAGTAAAAAATAAGATATGAACAAAATAATTTAGGGGGTGAAAGATCATGCAGCTTATGAGTTCAAGGAAACTGTTTCATTTGAGAAGTGAGATGTTTGCCAAGGAAGCAGATACCTAGAAAATAAAAAACTGTCAGAGGCAGGTCTCAGTGTTAGGATTTAAAAGTTATTTAGACCCTGAAGAAAAATCAGATTTGTGTTTGATGTAGGAATAAAAAGGAAAGCAGAAGAGAACTCAGAAATACAACAGAAGGGAGTATTTCTTTATAAAGGAAACAAATTATCTATATCCCTGAAGTACAGTTACTGAAGCATTTTCTCATGGTATTGTTACTCTTGGCAAGTTGTGGTTTGGTTGTTTTGTTTTTAAGTAAAGGGTTTAGTTAAAATAGGCTCTTTCAGTTTGTTTGGGATTGACTTTATTAGGGGACACGTGCCAGCGTCTACACTATGTGATGAAGGATGATGGAATGCTTTCAAGTCTATCAGTCTTTGAGATACAGCTTCTACATAAAAGTAAGTTATTTGATTAGAGAGTCATTAAATCAAACCTGAAAACAGAGGCTATGGAGGCATATATCTTGAGCTACCTGTTTTCTATAAAATTAGGCATAGATATTTTAAATACTATTCCCGTTTAGGAAATGAATCTATTTATGCTAATCATCTCCAGGTGACTGACACAGTATTAAATGGTGTATAAATAGCACTGTTGAAGATGCACTTGGTGAATGTGAGGAGTTTGTAGATTCCAGAAATTAGCATCTCAAATAAGCACAGATTACACAGATCCATTCTAAAACTCTGCTCAGGTCACTTCCATTCACTTCTGGTAAATTTTTTCATTATTTGAATTCTAAAAGTTCTTTTCTGAAATAAAAAGAAAAATCCTAAAAGCTAGCTGATGCATTTGTTTACTTCTAGTGGAATAAGGATGTTCCTAGAAGTATTCAGAAAAAATTACCTTTATGTAGAATATTCTTTTTCTGTTCTTCAGCATCCTTGTTCTGTCAGTGGTCCAGTTTACACAGACTTGTTATTTGATAGATTCAATTAACATTGTATGAAGCAAAAATATCTTTTAGTATGAATGGACCTCTAGATGTGTCAACATTTGGTGTCTTCCTTGACTAAGTATTAATCCTACCTTATCCATCAAAATTGATCACTTGATATGCTCTCCTGATTTACAGCCTTTTCTAACAAGTAAAGCTTTTATACTACTGACTTGAAAGATATCAACATAAATCAAAAGATAAATATTTATTGGGTAGGTACATCATTCCAGGTGATTATCTTAACCTGTGATGGATGAAAATATATTGATTTTAAAGAATATATCTCTGTAAGAATTAATTAAATTACCTGATACACAGTGACTGAAAAAACCCCAAACCTGTTTTATTTCTTTTTTTTTTTTAAGGGAAAATGTAACACCTACTATTTGCTTTGCAAAAATGGTTGTCTTGACACATCTGACTATTGTATTCAATTTTCTCTACTGTTCAATTTGTTTCAGTTGGAACCAAATAATGAATAGATCATATAGTCAAGATTTAATTTCCTTATTCACTGAATCTGTATGAGCTTAGTACTCCTATTATATAGCTGTATAAGCTAATGTGAAGTGTGAGAGTAAAGCTTTCACTCAGGTGCACATTAGAAAGCAGATAAAAGTCTACAAAATGTGGTAAATAACACTGGTTAAATAAAAATGGTTGACATTTATTACACAATTAGAACATTATTTCACTGTCAATATATATAACTTTCTCAAAAGATTCAATTTGGCAGACTAATCTGGCTAGAGACAAAACAGGTACATTTGATTAGAGGAAATATTTTGGTATGTGTCAACTGAACAGTTAGTGACTTTTATCTCTTTCAGAGGATACATTAATCTCTCACTTACTTCAAAAGCCCCTTAATTATTACTGATTCTGACTCTTGCTGAAATTTTCTAAATTATGTTATGTACACTTCATAATCTAAAGTGCTGAAAGAGCAGATAGAATAAATTATGGTAAGATTCTCGCACTCAGCACTTTATCCAAGGTGTGGCTTCATCAGTTTCAGTGGAATTACTCGTGGAATAAAGCACTAATGTAATCTGATAAGCATGTAAACTTCCTGTAATAAAACTGACTGTGATTTTCCAACAGCACTCTGTGAAATTGTTGTGCCTTACAGAATAACTAAACATATTGCCATCTGTTACTGAAGTAAAGGGTATTTACCATACGAGTCTGCTATTAGGATAGAATTTGTTCCTCCTAACCCTGGTTCTTGGTATCTTTTGCTTCTGTATCTATATAACAGATATAGTGTGCAGAATGGATCAAATAACAGGTATTTGATGATTATGATATGAATATGTTTAGAAGCACGGTGAAATATGAAAAGTTACCGAATGGAGGCTCATTTTTCTTAATAACATTGTTTGCTCTAAGTGCAATTTTAACATATATTTCCATACTTTCAGAAAAACTCATCCTTAGAATGTTGAGATAGACATGAATTAGCAGGATAATAACAGGATCTCCCCTGATTGGGTATTTGCTGTTCTGGTGCTGTCTGACTATGCTTTATTAGAGCCTTTGTGGAATCTCATTCCATAGGAATTCATTTTCTGCTGCTGCTTCTCTAAAGTTTGTCCTTGGCAGACCAGATAGTTTTTAACCCATAAGCTTATACTATTCAAGATTAGGAAAATAATCATTGTAGTATCTATGAATGAAATAAGAAAGAAGCCAATTCTACTTTAGGTAGCTCAGAAAAAAGGATATGTTGATCGAACACAATTACTTAAAGCTGCCTCAGAGAAGAAAATTGGATCTGTGCCAATTTTTTTCAATATGAAATATAAACAAGGTCAGAAAGTTTGTTATTTGTCTTTAAATAAATGTTTCTTATCTTAACATTCAATATTAAAAAATCCAAATTAATGTCTTTTGTGAAACATTTTGCAGACAAACATCTTTGAGTAGCAGGCAATTTTTTCAATGACAACGTAAACATGATTTTAAAATGTTCTCACATCACTGACATGAGTCATGCATAGGCATGATTTTGTACAATTATTACCTGATACTTTTGCAAAAATCTCAACTTTTCTGTTTTAACTGTTACTACATTGGTTGTAGAATATTTTTAGGCAGAACCTATCAATCATATTGATCATGGCAATGAGACTGACAGTGAATAAGGTACATTTTATATGTGATCTTAGTTCAGGGTAGAATGCTAACTCAATGACTTAGTTTGTAAGTCAAGTGTAGTAAGCACAAGATGATGTAGCATCTTTACTATGATTAGGTTATTTTTGGTGTTACACTATAGTATCTATAGTAGAAGTCAAAGCATAAAAAGCCAGGAATTTTAGGTAAGGTTGTGGATACACATAAGATACACAAAACCACTCAGGTTTGTATCATTTAAATAAAATGTCATATACCGCTCACTGAAAAAAAAATATATCTAGTCTTAATAAGAAGTTGAAAATAGGGCACCATATTTTTAAGAAATTTGTACAGTTTTACAAAAATCTATACAGAAAAGGTCTAAAGTTCTCCAAAAATTGAAGTAAGACTTCAAATCCAAACTTCTCTTTTGATCATACTGCTGAAAACATAATTCAATTAGCAAGGACAAGTTAAAATACTCAGGCATATGGGTGTGTTACCTTCTAGTGTTTGCAGCCAGCTTTGAAACTGGATCGTAACTTGTCTAATAATTTACATGCTTGTTTCTCAATTAAACAGAAAGCATTTCCAATTGATTTTAGTGTGTTGAAATCTATGTCTTCATTATTGTCTGCACTATCAACATCTACCACATTCGTGGAGTAGGAGCGATTGTGGTACCACTGTCATGTTTTATGAGCCAATAATAATGACTCTAGTGAAGTTAAAATGAAGGAATGTAATAAAAGGAAGAATATATGTCCAGGGGTGTAATCATGTCCATTTTTCTCCTTATCCTGACTGAAGAAATGTTTTTCTGTGAGCAGACAGATTTAGAAACAGTTCCTATGAAAGGGGAAGGTAAGAAAAAGGGCAGTGTGTAATAACAACTATTCTCTAGCTCTAAAGGGAACATTCTCAGCTGGATGGAAAAGGTGAAGATTACCATACCATAAATTCTTAAAGACTCTCATTTTCTCCAGTGTTGTCACAAAACTCTGTTTGTTGAATAAGGAAATTACAACTTAAAGTAGCTGTCACCGCCAGCAAGGATGCCAGTTAAATTTTTGGAACACTCTCTTACTACACCATCTGGATGCCTTTAGTACAAAGTCTGAAATATGAAATCACATGAGACCACATTTGTAACAGACGTACTTGTTTGAGAATAGGAAACATTTTGCAATATTTATGTACTGTTTTTTTTCCCTTCATACAGAAATACTAGACTAAATCCTTAATAATGTACAAATAAACTGGATTTATCATCTATTCATAGCTCGGTTCTTCACTTGCTCCTTCTTAAACATTTTTAATAATACATGGGATGTAGATAACAGAATGTCTCATTGTGGTTTTAACACACATTGTACAACATTGTGAGGCATGGAGAGAAGAGCCAGAGATCACTTCCTTGATTTTTGCAGTGTGACAGTTGGGCTCTATAAAGTGAAATCTTGCTTATTGTTCATATTTACACAAATTTAAGCATTTTACTGTCTGGTAGTAACTTCTTTGCTTACTTTTTCGCAATACACCCTTTCCTCCTTGTAGAGGTACATAATGGAAATATGTACTCAATTTAATTTTAATTTTTTGGTCAAATCTTACCAATTCTTTTCAAGGTGTCATCTGTTGCTAATAAAAACGTAAGAATCTGTGGCTTTACAATATTGAAGACTGCAGCCTTCAACGTAGTTGAATACTTGATGACTGAGGTTCGTCTCTGTTACAATCACATGTTGTAACTGCAATTTTTGCAATTTAGGCCTTATGCAACTTCCATGCTCAGCTTCTGTTCTGTAATTAGGCTAAATGTGAGAGTTGATCCACTGTGATCGGGTATTGCTGCCAAATTTTGTTATACAAGCAGGATCACAGTTTTTCTTAGTTCTGTCTCTTACCTGTAGTCTTTCCATATGCAAAACTAGAAAGAATAAAACACTGTATACTTAGTCATGCTGTTTAATTTTATCTTCACTAGAACTTTCAAATCAACTCTCACTTAGGTAAATAGTTCTGTTATGAAGGGTTTAAGTCAGCATAAAACTTTGAAAGTACATTACATTTTTCTGTGTGTTTCTATGTCACCTAAAATATTTAGTGGTTAATACGAACTACTATGATTAAGCCAATAAATAGAAATCACTTCTACCTCCTAGAAGTTTTCATTGCTGTAACTAGAATCAAAGTATTATTTATGTTTGTGCCTTTTTTCTTGGGGAAATATAATCTTAAAAATAGATGAAATTTTTTGGTAAGATATAATTCACTAATAAGGCCTGGAAATAAAATCCCATACAGGCTGTCTTAAATGAGAAGACATGAGACTTTCTGGAAAAGACATATGAGCTCTGGGTTGTTTTCTGATTGATTTAGTTTTTCTTGTTTCAAATAACCGAAAGTCAGTACACAACATGGTGTGCAGTTTCCTGTACAAACTTAAATGTTGCCTGCAATTGTGATCCAAACCTATGTAATAGTGGCACGGAGTCTGTTCTTTCGTTAAGTCCTCAGTTCAAAAAATATAATACCTCAATCTATGCATTAACTTAGATGTAGTTCCTTTGAAATCAATGTGCTTGTAATCATGTAGACAATTAGACAAAAAGAGAAATTGTGGAGCTGCTTGGAATGTGGCATGATGCTTTATGAAGCAATAGTATGAAACAACATTATAAAGAAATATGTGCCTCAAATAAAGATATTTCTGTGTCTTATTCTGTCAAAACCAAAAGAAATGAGATTTGCAGATTTGTGCTTTAACAGCAGTGTATTTTTTTTTGAATCACAATCCTAAATTGCCAGTACATCCTACTGTGCCAGTAGAATTTCCACTTTGCTGGAATTGCATTTTAGGAAAAAATAGGAACCTCAAAAATGATTTTTGTATGCAGTCAATATTACTTACCTATGGAAAAAAAGGAACAGAAAATTTTTTTGATACATTCCCTACACAAGTATTGAACTTTGAACTGAATATTTTGTGTAAGGAATGGAAAAGATATCCTTGGCTTTCATCTCCTCTGACTCCTCCTTTTGTTCTTCTTTTGCATTAGACTGCATTATCATCTAAGTTCATGAAAAAAATTGAGAAGTGGATCTCTGCCTCGTTTATTAACTTTATTACGGTGATTGAGCATTAGTGGAACATCCAGAAATAGCAGTTTTCTGGTAAAAATCAGGTTATGTGACCAAGTTGTATAAAATTAATGCAATATATTGTAAGAATGAGGATAGTTTGCAATGGTATGTGTAAATAATACTTTAATTTTGTTAGTTCTTAATAATTTCTAAGGTCTATACCTCATGTGTGAGCATTGTTCACTATGCTATATGAAATATTTCTTCTTGGACAGAAAAGAAAGTGCGGTTTTCCAAATTAACCACAACAAAAAAAAAAAAAAAAAAAAAAAGGAAAAAAAAAGGTTTAATTATTTTTTACTCCGTGTTTCTGACTGCTTCAGAAACTTTCAACTGCAACCTAGAAGTCAACAGATAAGTTCTCTGTTACTTTCAATGTTTTCCAAACTCAGGCAAAGTTAGCTTTAAAAATGTATAAGGAAATGTATCACAAGTCAGGAAGTTCCTTTAATGGTCCTTTCAAAGTCCTTAAGTTATAGGAGAAAAAATAATGACCTGTGGTTTGCAGTGCCAAATGAAAGGAATGGGTACGACAGCCAGATACTAAGTGCCTCTGAAAAATCAGTCTATCAATCTCAGTGTCCCTTGTCTTCCAGAAATGGAAAACAGGAATAACAGAAACTCCCTACTGGTCGGTGGACTGAGGTGCAATTCACTGACATTTCTAAGATGCTAAGATGCTATGGTGCTGAATACTTACAGCTACAATGGTAAATAATAGAAGTAAACATAATTAATTATTAATTGGTGTGATGTTTATTTCTCTTTTCACTTGTCTCTGTTGAAAAGGACTAAAATTTGGATGATTTTAAACAGTAAAATAACTGGTATTTTTCTTTTTGAAAAATGGAGTTATACAGAATTTAAAAGCTGACTCTGAAGCATTCATGACTATGTCAAATACAAATTTAGTCTTCGTTAATGTGCAGACAACTTCAATTAATAGCGCTGATAGCTGTGAATTTCAGTTGTTAGATGTACATTAACAAAACAAATGCACATAATTAATTTTTACTTTTAGTTTTAGTCTCTAACGTCATGTTGAATTAAAGGAGGAAGATGAAGATATTTACTTCTAGTTTAGTCTCTATTAGGTGTTTTGTGTAGTATCAAAAAAAAATCTTCCTCTGTTTTCTTGTCCATGAGAAATCTATCGTGTTATTTGGAAGACATCCTCTCAATGGTTTCACTTTTTATGCCACATTTTCATATTTGCTTCTGTAATGAAAACTGTTTTGGAAGAACTGTAACATGGAAGAGTAGAGTTCCCATCCCCACCAAAAAAAAAAAAGGCATTGAAATACCATGCCATCACTGCATAGCACCAAGGTGGACTTGGAAAGAAGGTATGTCTGCAATACCTAGGGCATACCTAAAAAAAAAAACATCCCAGTCCTGGGGTAAACTAATAAGACACTTGGATGAGAGATGTGGACCAGATACACACAGAGAGTTTATGTCCTTTTTCACCCCTTCTATATCAAATGCCACTTCACATTTTGTACTAGTCACAAAAGCAGGGTCCTTTCTTCCAGCACTTCTCTCTTCCTGTCTTAAGTGTTCTTCATCCTTCCTATTGAGCACTATGTAGGCATTGTCTCACAGTCTCAAACAAATCAAGTCACCTGTAACAACACAGGCAATTTTCACAAGCAGGAAATGGAATTATTCAGATTGCTAGGGCAGTTCTAGCTGACTTTCACACCCTTCAGTTTCTTCTCTCCTCTCATGGTATGACTAGCTATTAATCACCTTTCCTCTGAGACTAATAAACTGATATTGAACAAGAAGTGCAGAATTCTCTGGCTACATATACTGGCAACGGCTTCAGTATTTTAGTGCAAAAGGTCAGATACTCTTGATTTTGGAGTGTGGTGCACTTCTGTGAGTGTATATTTGTCTTCAGTTATAGCTGACTTCCTTTTTTAGTTGTGGCAGATTACATCAAATTTACAGCACTTAAATTGTTTATAACTGCATAGCACTAATAATATAAATTATGTGACATTTTTCTGTATGTTCACAATGAAAGAACAAAGACCTTATGGAATGTGCTACTTAGAATAGTAGCCATCCTTTAGTAAGGAATATCTGCAAGCCTAAAACTGTTAGAGCAACTATAATATGTTAAAAGACATTAGATTTTACTTGTGGAAAAGACAGCCAAATATTTAACTCTATTAATTCTGAACCTCTAGTCTTCAATTTTTGGCTGTTTTTTATGTGAATGACATTTCCCTTGAGAGTGTGCTTGTGTCCATTTTTCAGTAACAGAAATAGGCCACTCAGCATTTGATTTGATGGGTTGATCCCATCTAATGGAACTCCTTGCTGACTCCCGTCTGCTATGTGTCAGAGAGGAAAAAAATGGCAGGTGATAAGATTCATGGATTGACATAAAAACAGTATAATAGCTGGAACAAAAGCTATATGTGCAAGCAAAGCAAAGAGGGAATTATTTACTGCTGGACTCACTTTGGAGAAGTTAATGGAGGACTGTCTCCCATGGGAGGGACTCCACACTGGAGCAGGGGAAGGAATCCTCTCCCTGAGCAGTGGTAGGAACAACCTGTGATGAACTGACTCTAACCCTCATTCCCTGTCTTCCTGTGCCTCTATGGTGTAGGAAGTAGAGTCTGGGAAGGAGGGAGGGGTGGAGGGAAGGTATTTTTAAGATTTATTTACCTCTCATTTTTCTGCTCTGATTATGTTGGTAATAAAGTCGATTAATATTCCCAAGTTCAGCCTGTTTTGTCTGTGAAAGTAATAGGTGAGTAATCTCTCCCTGTCCTGAATTCATGAACCTTTCTGTATTTTCTCTCCCTTGTTCAGCTACAGAGAGAAGTGATAGAGGGGCTTTGCTGGGTACCTGGCATCCAGGCACGTGATACTCCACCACAGTCTTTTTGGTGCTGAAGCCCAGGAATAACCAGGGACCTTTAGAGACCTTGGAATTTTTAGTCTATCTAGATATTCTAGTAACAAATACAGTATTCATTATTCATATTTAGTGTTAACTGTAAGACAAATTTCATTGTCAGAGTTTGTAGAGTTTAAAGTTAGATTGGTCTCTAAACATACCACTGTTAAGCATTTTCTTTTTGTGTCTGTCTTCCTCTGTTACTCTGTCTCTCAAGTCTGTACCTTATTTTAATTCTTCCAAAAGAATTAACTGCTAACAAGAGCTCTTAGGTTTGTCAGTTAAACTTCACAGACAGTTTAACAAGCTACTTATTACAAATCTTCTTAGAGAAAATCTTGTTTAAAATTACATAGTTTGCAGTTGAATTTATAATGCTGGAGTAATGTTGGTTTACAGGTTTATAGGAATAAGAATAAGAATAAAAACATAAAAGCAAGCGGCGTAAGAAACATCCCTTCACTTTGTCTGAGGAAAAACTGCAGTTTAGAGATCAACTGTTGACAGAAACATGGCCTCTGATCAAACAGCTGGAGGAAATCCTGTGTTAAAGGATGTCTCTTGCTAAGCAACTTACAAGAAATATCCATACAGTTGCATAGCTAATCCGAGTAACTGATCTTCAAAAAGACATAACAACATAACATATGGGCTGTAACTTGTTAAAATGCCCATAAATCATTATGACATGAATAATAAACTTAGTTGAATGCACGGTTGTCAATTCTATAGGATTAGAAAGTTCATTTGAAGGGTTTAATTTAAAAGGTTCATGTAAATATCCCTAAGGCCTAGCATTAAGGCACAAGTTCCTCTGCAAATCTGCTATTTAAATTGCCAGTGACAGCCAAAATAGACTTTATTTTTTTTCTTTGGATAAAATCTTTACAGAAATGACATAAAGCCTTCACACAATGATGACTAAGACTAGCCTTAATGAAGAAATTAAACACCTAAGCTTAGATGCACCAGTGTCTTAACGGCTAGCCCCTCCTCATTAGAAAACCAAAGTCCAGAAAGGGGTACTGAGTTTGCTTCAAATAAATAGGACATTCAGATTCCACAGCATTGTCAGTTGAAAATCTAGATGCTCGTCGGGGAAGTTTTTTAGTTTCCATTCACTTTGAAACCATGGGATGATAGGAAAATTGCTCAGACAAAGGAACTGCAATCACATACTTTCTGAATTTTTAGCATGGTGCCTTAATTCCGTCTACGTCCCATTTTAGATCAATATATCTTTTACTAAACGATCAGTGATGGTTTCTAAACATATGGTCTTATAGAAAAACATTTGATAGACCCTGTTATATTCAAACCTATTCCAGCACTACGCTGCTCTCAGTTTAAGTCAAGTCTTTTACAATTTCTTTGTTGTTGCTTTATGGTTTTTTTTTTGTGCATCAGTGTTGGTTTTCCTCAGACTGTTTCCTGGCAAAGAATATCACTCTAGTCCATCTCAGCTATCAATAAACTAGGATGAAGCATTTCTGCATCCACTCTAAAAGCAAAGTACACTTTTGGGATTTAACCTTCCACAAGAAATTTTTTTGTGGAGTTATCCAGAAATAAACAGATAAATATACTGCCACTGTTCAAAGTAATGAAAAAGGCAGAAATTTCATGAATTTCTGTAGCCAGTTTTAAAACAAATATGAGAAAAAAGATAGCCTTTCAAAAACAATCTAAAATATTTCTCTGATAAAATTAAAATTGTCTGTCATTGTGTCTCCAAATAGTATACAATGTAAGTTAAAATAAAATTCCCTAAATCCACAGATAGCTGGCAGTAAGAATTGTATTTCTGTACTCTAATGGCTAATAGAACACTGAACTGTGACTCTGCTATGAATTTTACTAATGTCTTTAGTGTTGTCTAAACCAAATTGTCTTTAGGGTTTGGAGCTTTTTTGAGTTTTTTGGATGCTGTAACAACATTAGATTAAGTTGGGGCATTATTCTGTATGGTTTGTTGGGGATTTTTCTGAAGGTGAAGATAAATGTTCAAAGGTCTTCTCTGAGAGGACTTTGCAAAGGAAAGCAAAATGTAATTGAAAAAATGCCAGGATCAGAAAAAAGCATAATGGAGTTGTCTTTTGTTCATTATTTTTAGCAAATTTTTCTTTCTCCTTCTGCCACCTACTGAAAAATCCTGAATATTTTAGGGTTTTTTTGTATCTCATACTGAAAAAGACAAACGGTAGACTGGTCCAATAGTTTTGAAGAAAAATAGACAATTATATTTTTTGTGTCAAATACTTGGGTTTTTTTTTATTGATGACAGTTGGCAATTCCTAAACTGATGCTATCAAAGGAAAATAATTGAAACATTAGTAAACTCTTCAGGGGAATTTGTAGAAGTGTTATAAAGAATAGCCAGGTTTTTTCACTGTTCTTTCCATAATGAGATATTGTTTACAGAACTGGAATTTAAAAAATCAATATAAAGTACAATACTCAAACATTCCATTGTCATATGAGGAAAAATTATGACCAAAGAAAATGGAATTTAAATCTTCATATAAAAGGAACCTGTTAAGTCATTAAGTGAATGGCATATGCAGATTAAAAACAGAGATAAAGGATGAGAGGAAAAAGTCCTCCAAATTACGGTGG
This sequence comes from Pseudopipra pipra, assembly GCF_036250125.1. Taxonomy (NCBI): domain Eukaryota; kingdom Metazoa; phylum Chordata; class Aves; order Passeriformes; family Pipridae; genus Pseudopipra; species Pseudopipra pipra. Next base: position 79,621,304 of record NC_087549.1, on the reverse strand, counting down.
TCTAAATGTTTTTTAAAAGTAAGAAAAAAGAATATTTTTACAGAAGTATATGATACTATTGTAATCTAATATATATTAATAAAAAAAGAAGGACTTATTCAGCTTCTGATGCCAAGCCTACCAAAAACACGTGGTTATTGTACATGGTTTTTTAAGTGTGGTTATTTAAACAGGAAATTCAGTTTCTAAAGGTTTTCTTTTTTTCCAATAAGCTCCTCAGCTGATAAAGTACCATTTTTTGTTCACCTATGTTTTGGACTTGACATATGTTATTGATGTAAAACTTGCCCTTTTTTTTTTTTTCAGCTGGTGTATATGCAGGAAATAGTAGTTACATATTTTTCTCTGCAGAAGTTTTAGTTGTTATTTTGTGACCTTTTTATATGCTTATCTGTGCTCATTTAAGCAAAGCTGGCCAGTGGTTTTGGAATTTTTTGCCCTAATTCAAACTCTTGTCAAATTACAATTTTGTAATTCCATTAAAATATACTAATGTGATATTATTCTTCCTGTTCTCCAGCTAAATCTAACGTTGAACTTTTATGCTTAAAAGTAAAACTAGTTTACTAAATTCTTTCACAAGATTTCAGAATAGAAATTTGTTAAATAGATCTATTTATCATGAGAATCTGAAGCAATAATTTCCAACGGAAAAAAAAAATCAAATAATGAAAAAACTTAAATTGAAGGTAAAGTTAATTTAATACAGAAATTAAGGCAGCATCATGACTCTTATATAACCAGTTATAAAATGGTACGGCAAATGTCCGATCTATTCAACACCAAGTCTGGCATTACAACCAAAACTTTTAGAAATACTTAAAAGTCGCTCTTGCTCTGCTGCGCTAAAGCAACCTTTCGGTGTTATAGCAGCTATTTGGAAAAAAAAATTAAGTTCGTCTTAAACTATGATGTCTCTGATGTTGCTATATTTCAGAAGTGCTGCCATGAAGAATTATTCTTGTTGAAGATATGCTGTGACTTTTTAGATGTGGCATTCTGCCATATTTTTTTTCTTGGAACACTGGTGTTGGCTTGAATATATGACTGAACAGGCAGTAAACGAATTAACAACAGGGCTGTGGGTGACCAAGAGCATGAGAATGTAAGACCATCTATTCAAATTAAGAGGAATACATGCTACTATTTTTATAGTCACAATAAAGCTGAAAAAAATAATTCTTTTCAGGGACTTCACTAAATTCACATGCCATCAGCTGTTACTTTTCCTTGACTCAATACTTCTGTGGATAGCTGTTGCATCTGCTTCATATCATGAACTTAAAATTTGTTACTATATGAGAAATGAGTTGTATTTGTTCTAAAATTTTATAATCACACCTTCTTTTTCATGGGGATCTGTTATGACACCTTTAAAAAGCATTTAATTCTTCCTTCTATTCAGTGTAGTTTCTGAGAGACCATTTAACTTCATTGGATTTTAACAATAATTTAAATTTACCTTCAAATTAATTCAAAGTCTATATTTTGCATAGATACAGCAAGATCTTTGAATAATATTTTTAAGTTTAAATGGAGGTAAATGATATTTTTTACTGCAGAGTGATTATCAAAAAAAACGTAATGTCATTTTTTCCTTAGTGCTCTTAGGTATCAAGTTCTTACCTTCTCAATATAGTAAGGATGGTCTGACAATTGATGAATTCTTTACTTAATAGCATAATATTTAAATGTTCAGCAATATAAATAACATGCAGTGATATCACACAGAAAAAAAACACACTGCATGAATCAATCATTCCTATCACTTGAAAGTCGACAGGGTTTTCACCTAGAAAAAAATATTTTCTTCGAGAAGTTTTCCAAATGGAAATTTTAATGAATTTTGTAACTAAAAGGTGTTATAACCCCATACACACACACAAAATTAGTTTTCTTTTTGAGGCTTACAAGAACTTCATTTAAGGTCAAACTTGGTAGGTTAGACTTTGTCCTGAACAGATAAATCACGTAAACATATACTTAATCATGTGGTTAGTTCTGCTGACTCACTTGATTTTTTCCAGGGAAAAAAGTTTTCTACAAATGAAGTTTATCTGGCTATAGCTTTATTAGTTTCATTGTTATGTTAATTCCTCTTAAAAACTCTCACTCAGGTTTTTTCTGTAGTGTCAGATACTTTGATAGGACTGCTAGAAACTTTTGTCTCCCTTTCCCTTTTACACACTAGGAGAAAGACTATGGGGTTTCTAGACATTCCTCCTTGTATGACAAAGAAGGAAGTAATTCTCAGTGACTTACACAGGAGAGGTCTGACATCCCCTGCGAAGGAATGCATTTTCCTAATTCCATTTCCTGTTCTGGGCAGTTAATGAGGGAAGACAAGATCTTATTTCAGATGAAGCAGATCATCCAAGTTCACAGTATAATTTATTCTAACAAGTAGGTCTTCTCCTGCCACCCATCTTAGAAACACAAACTCTTATTTCATTTTTTTTTTATTTACAGAGAAAAAAAAAACCAAAAAACAAAACCAAACCAGATCACTATGTTCGTGCATGACATTCAGGTAAAATGAACATAAATTTAACCATAACGATTCATAGAGGCTGACAGCACTAGGATGAGTAGCAGCCACAGTCTTATGATTTCAAGGATTTCTTGTTTGCACAGTTCTTCTGTCATCAATCACCTTACTTACTGCCATATTCTCTGTCTTCCAAGGTATACATGTTGTTTGCATTACAGATTTCCTTTATACTTGCTTTGTATAGTGCTTTTATTTGTCTAATATTAAATTAAATCTTATGTATCCATCATGCCAAATCAGTTTCATAATTTCAGACAAAATTTGAAAGTATGAATGGCTGCTTGAAGTGAACATGAGCAATGAGTAGAATTGCAGAAGATATGCAATTTTCCCACATTATTTGCTCTGATAATTTATGTCACAGAGACAAATACTAATTAAATATTTTTTTCCACATTCTGTGATTTATGTAGGCTATCTATACTCAAATCACTCATTTTGCATGTTGTGTGGTCATTGCTGAGTCTATAAAATATGAATTTAACAAGGAAGAGGATTTTTTTATATATATAAATCATTAGAATGCATGTTGACACTGCTTCTGGGAATGTTCAAAAAATAATTAAAAACAAAAACAAAACCCAAAAACCAACCAACCAAACAAACCAAAAAAACCAAATCCCAAACTTACATTTCTACCAGTCTCTTACTTTTTCATTTATAATATGGCGAACAACTAATTCCTGATTCTGTATGCATGCATCTCAAACACCCCAAGATAAATCACTGAGATGTAACTGAGTAAGTATCACATTAAGGACACATCAGGTTAAGGAAGATGTAATTAGTTTCAGAACTATCCCCACATTGTACCTGCATATTATTTTCCATCTAAACTCAAGTGAAGGAGATCCAAAGATTTTTTATATATACTAGGTTGCATAATGCTAACATGTCAGAGAAGTGCTTATGTTTCTGATCCTTGAAATGCCCAAATTTTTCAGTTCTGATAATGGCTTTCAGCTTACTGTTTTGCCAGTCATGTTTCTACTTTCTTATTCCCTGGTACTACGTCATTAGCAGTAGGGTTAGTGCTTCCTACAGTCTTTTAGTCAACTTCATCTCCAGAGAGGCTTTGCAAATGTCCAAGTCACTTTAATCAGCCACGTCACCTCTTTGGAGTGTTATTGAACAGCAAAGAACTGAGAATTACCAATATTTTGCAGATATATCTCCATGTCCCTGTGTGATTGCCAGAAATGTAATAGTAAAAAAGATTATTTTAAAAGAGGTTCACTTAAAAAATTATTCAAAATTCAATATTTAAGCTCAGAAAGAATTTCTCTGCTTCACTCTGAGCCCAGTTTTTGCAAGTAAAGCTGAGATATGACAGGCACCGTTCTGGTAAATGATCTGTGCTGTAGAAGGCAAACAAGAAAATTATCTGCAGCTGCAGGCCGACAGACTGCATGCATACCCCTACTACCCTGGCATTTTAGTACAGTAGTGTGTGCTGAATTGGTAGAAAAAAGAACAACTGATAACACCCCCATAATATATATTTATTTGATATTTTAAATCCATTAATTTATTTCTATATAATATAAACATATTTGCTATTTTAAATTTAGTGATTTAACTCTGTATACACTTTGGCACACTTAGTTTTAAAGGAATTTGCTCTGTGAGCATTTACTATTCTCTCAGATCCCACACTAGTCAAAGCATTGAGGTAGAACTTTGTATTTTCCTTAAAGTAAGGACACAAAGAAATATCAGAAAGTTTTTCATATTTAATGATCTCCTATTACAGTATATTCTATATTGAAATTAATTTTGAATTACAGAAAATTTGGGTTTGCCAGTAGATACTTGTTCTGAAAGTTATTTCCTCTCTCTGCTTCAGTCCTGTACACTCTAGCCAGGAAAGTTAGCATCTTCAAACTTGTTCTCATTTATCAGGTGTCAAGGTCATCTTAATCTGGTAAAGACTTCGCACAGTCATCACCAAGTCTTTAGGAAAGTCTGTTAGTTTTTTCTTATCACAACAAAATTTGGCTCATAGCTGCCCAACTGCCACATTAGGAAATTCCTATCTCTCATGGGCAGTGGTCTCCCTGCCTATCTGGGGTCTGGTGTGGTTAACTTCTCTCCAAGAAAGATGCAGTCTCATGCCACCTTCTCATAGCTGTACCTTACCCAGTGTGCAGCAGCAAGAACACGGTAGAGTCAGTTTTTCTCCCTGCTTTTAGCCAAACACAACATGAAATTAACATTGAGTCAATCAAATTATTACCTTGGGCATAGGAAACAAACCCGTTGAACCTGCTGGATGTACAGTTACCACCTGCCAGCGGATGGATGTACAGTCAGAATTAAAAAAAAAGGTATTTGGAAAGTTCATACAACAAGTAAGTGAGTGAGTCGCACTGATCAAACAGCAAGCTCAAATAGTAAACCCCAGTTTGAACAACAGTCACTCCTCATCTGTGTCTTGGTCAGCCAATACGATTAGGCAATCTAAAGAATTTCCTTTCAGAAAACTTCTGAACTTCATTTGGGAATTTGACCTTAATGTTGCAATGAGGTGGTACAAAGAGCAACTCCTCCTAACTGAAGTGCATTCCTAAAAGTTTCAATAAATTGAAGTACTTTAAAAGTCCCTGTACACCCACCGTCATATGTTTGTTTTACATATCCCACAACAAATTCATTCTTCATGTAGAATATACTCAGAATATTAATTATTCTCTTGATCATCAAACAATAGCTTCCTTATTGTAATTCCTGACAATCTGAGTCCATAGCAGATCGCATCTTTTGGCAGCTTCAGATTGTCCTTATCATGAGAGAAACCTTAGATGTTCAGTTTTTTCAAACCACCTTTTTCTGGTTTTGAAGCAAACTGATTAAGGAATTTAGATGTAAGTAATTACTTTGATCTTTCTGCCATGATAATTCATAGAAAAAAAGATCCTTGAAATCTTCATATTTATTAAAGTTACCTTGCATACCAGAACTTTCTAGTCATAGTTTTTTCAGACCTTATTCAAAAATTAGTTGTGAAATGAGGTGTGATTTTCACCAGACAATTCCCAGTGGAAACCAATTCCAAGGCTCTTAGGCAAGTGAGATATATTAGTGAATTTTGTAAGAGATACTTAGGTATTCTAAGCTATACTCTAGGCTAGAGTAAAATAACTGAAATCCTTTTCTGTACTCCTTTGCCCTCTTAAGTTATCAAAGATTAAATGCAGCATAGATAAACAGAAAATGGGCTTAAAAAATGCATTCATCCCCAACTCTGATTTTTGTCTTCAAAACCTTATTTCCTTGTCTAGCTGAGTTTGGCCACATCCCTTTACTCTGGATGTGTACATCAGCTCTTTAGCTCCTGGAGATGGTATAATCCAGGCAGAGCAATGTGGAAATTTACACTTTGCATGTGTTGAAAAACACTGTCGTATATTCCATAATTGAAACTGTTTCTGTGTTCTATATATCCTGCAACCATTTTGTATGTGCAGTCTTTGCCATCCATTTTCGGTAAAATATTATCCACAAAGGTTCAGAAAGTTTCATTAGGATTGCTATAAAAGTCAGCTATACCATGTTTTATGTTTTCTCTTAGGTTGAAATATCTTGCACATAATAGAAAACACTTTGTAGACCACTTACTAAATAAGTGTGTGGCAGACAAACACTGTAGGTGATTCGTTTTTATATAGAGTGATGATATTAGAAGAGTTAGAAGCAAATACATCTTTAGCTAATGATTTTTCTTTTATTTTCAGCACATGAAAAAGTAGTTCATGCTTATTATTCTCTCTCTGGGTCCTGGTTTTGCCTGGGATAGTGTTAATTTTCTTCTTACTAGCTGGTACAGTGCTGTGTGTTGGATTTAGTATGAGAATAATGTTGACAATACCCTGATATTTTAGTTGTTGCTAAGTAGTGCTTGCTATGAATCAAAGGACTTTTCATTTTCCCACACTCTGCCAGTGAGGAGTTGCACAAGAAGATATGAGGGAGCACATCCAGGACAACTGATCTGAACTGGTCAAGGGGATGGTCCATACCACAGAATGTCACGCCCAGTTCAAAAGATCAACCATGAGGGAAAGATCTTTGCTCAGGGATGGGCTGGGCATTGATCAGTGGGTGGTTAGCAATTGTATTGTGCATCACTTGTTTTTCTTGGTTTCCCTCTCTCTCTCTCTCTCTCCCCCCCTCCCATTGCAACACTATTAGTAGTAGTAGCTGTAGTAATAGCAGTAGTATTAGTATATTTTATTTTATTTCAATTACGAAACTGTTCTTATCTTATCCCATGATTTTTATTCTCCTCACCCTATGGGGTGGAGGGAAGGGTAGTGATGTGTGCAAGCAAACAGATGTGTGGAACTTGCTGACTAGGGTTAAACCACAGCCATCTTTCCTTGAGAAAAAGAAGAATAGTCCAAATCCTTCCAAAAGCTGGTTTTACCATAAAACAAAGTAAGGTCAAGGATCTGCATAAGTGATCCAGCTTTTAGATATAAAATGATAAGATGTATGGTGTCAGATCCCAGTGCATGTGATGAAAAAGATAACAGCAATGTCTTCACAAACAAGAAAGAAACACAAGTTTTTTTGGGTATTACGGGCTTTTGGAGAATGTTTCAAATTACAGCCTGATTGTAAACCCTCTCTATCAAGTGACCCAGAAGAAGAATGATTTCGAATGGGGCCCTGAACAATGACAAGCCTTTGAACAAATCAGGCATCAGTTAGTTCATACAGTGGCCCCTGGGCTAGTCTGGACAAGGGAAGATGTAAAAAATGCTGTCTACACTGCACCTGGGAAGAATGGCCCTATCTGAAGCCTCTGGCAGAAAACACCAGAGAAGACTTGATGTTGACAAGGGTGGAAACAATCACCAGATGGCTGGAAGCATATCCTGTGCCACATGCCATTACCAGGAACACCACCATGGGCCTTAAAAAGCAGGTCTTATGGAAAGAATTGAGTCAGACAATGGGACTCCTTTATGAAACCATCTCATAGATGGGCCAAAGAGAATGGCATTGAGTGGGTATATCACATTCCCTATCATGCAGCAGTATCTGGAAAAATCAATACAGTGGACTGTTAAAGACTACACTGAGAGTAATGGGTAGTGGAACCTTCACATTTTGGGATACACATTTAGCAAAAGCCATCTTGTTAGTCAACACTAGAGAATCTAGTGTGACCTGCCTAATCAATATTTTTATGTACTGTAGAAGGGGATAAAGTTTCTGTAGTGCATATTAAAAAATATACTGAGGAATGCAGTCCATGGGGTTGCTTTCTCTCAAGGACCTGGGTGCACTTGTTGGGCAGTGCAGGAGGATGGGAAGGTCCAGTGTGTATCTCAAGGGGATTTGATTTTGGATGAGAATATCCAATGAATTAAGTTGTATATTGTTAATTACTATATAACACTGTATATCATTACTTCTATGCTGGGCATGTGCCCATCACTGCACTGGGCATCTCGCAGCACCCATCTCTACTACTGCAGATTTGAGAATCTGAACCCAACTCCTTCTAATTGCCACATTAATAAAGAATGGACTTTGATTAAACCAGACAAGTCCAGCAATGATGCAATTGGAACTGGCTTCAGCTTGCAGCAATCCAACACCACCCACCATTTTTTCCTGCCCTGAAAGACTGTTACATTTTCATCTAATAGAAAACACTTTGTATACTACTTACTAAATGAGTGTAGCAGGCAAGCAATATAGGTGATTCATTTTTGTATGGAATGATGAGAAAAGTTAGAAGCTAATACATCTTCAGCTAATGATTTTCCTTTGTTTTCAACACGAGACATTATTTCATGCATATATTTGTGTCTCTGCAAAGCATCTAAATCTGCATTAGGACTGAGTTTATTTTTATTGAATAAATGAAATGTGTTCTTCCATGTACAATTTTTTTTTGAGGGACAATGGAGATGAATTGCGAATTAAAAATTCAGACATAAGATATACTTAGCTCACTTATTTTTCCCCATACATCATGCAAAGAGCATTACAGGTAGGCTATGGTTTACAGAGTAGAAAAATAGTACCAGATTAAATAGAGATTGGTCATTAGATGTACAATCCCATGAGAAATATAGCAATAAGTTTTTCTTTTCTGGTGTAGATATTGTAAATCAATCAGAGGAAAGAGGAGTCTGGCTCAATAAATTGTGACACAAAAAACCCTATGAAATGTCCCCATGAAGATGTTTCATCACAGGCATTGGGATGTTGATCCTGCTGCAATTTCTCCTTTTGTGAATGCTGAAGCCAGTTAAACTTTCTTATGCCCCGCTCTGAGTGATACTGTATATTATGATTAGTTAAATGAATTACAGATACTTTGGTAATAAATTATAAAGTTTTTCAAATAATTTTCCTTGGGTTTTTTGTTTTTGTTTTTTAAGCACTAATCAAAAATTTCATATGTGACAGGCAGAAGTGGCAAGGGGAGGAAGAAGAAATGGGATGCAAGAAAAAGAGTTGAAAAACTTAGGCTTAAAAGTAACACTAGAGAGCTAGCTTGAAGTTGCCATTCACAGGTTTGTACAGGGACATTATCTCCTATGTATTGTGATCTTCCCTTCGGTCACTATTTTTTTCTATTTCTTTAACTGTCATGGTTCAAGCCTAGCCAGTAGCCAAGCACCACACAGACACTTCCTCACTTCCCCACTAGCAGAACTGGGGAGAGAATCAGGAGGGTAAAAGCTGGAAAACTCATGAATTGAGATAAGGACAGCTTAATAGGGAAAGCAAAAGCCACACATGCAAGCAAAGCAAAACAATGGATTAGTTCACTGCTTCCCATGGGCAGGCAGGTGTTTAGCCATCCCCAGGAGAGGAGGGCCCCATCATGTGTAATGGTTACTTGAGAAGACAAACTTCATCACTCCAAACATCTCCTCACTCCTCCTTCTTCTCCCCACTTTATATACTGAGCATGATGTCATATGATCTGGAATATCCCTTTGGTCAGTTTGGGTCACCTGTCCCAGCTGTGTCTCCTCCCAGCCTCCCATGCACACCCAACTTCCCCAACCAGTCTGGCAGTACAAAAACCAGAAAAGGCCTTGGTTCTGTGCAAGAATCGCTTAGCAATAACAAAAACATCTCTGTATTATCAACCCTGTATTCAGCACAAATCCAAAACACAGTCCCACACCAGCCACTGTGAAGAAAATTAACTCTACCCCAACCCCAACCAGCACATTCCACCTCTTATTCCCAGTCAGGCTAATCTCAGCCTCCAATACAGTCAGCTGTTTGGATTCCCTTGTCCTTCCAGGCATCACTCTGATCAATTTTATGACAGGAACAGTACTGTATTCATTGATACATGTTGAAAATCCTATCCTACCTAGTCTAATAACTTTTTTTACTGTGGTTACAGGACCAATAGATAAATAAATAAGCTTTGATTCCCATAAAATAATAACTTCCATTTTACTCAGAAATGCAAATGAGTCTTTCAAGGACAGACATTTGAGAGTATAGTTCTATCCTGCAATAGAACCCTATTCTTTTGAGTCTGGAAGAAAGAAGAAATAATGTTTTTAAATAATCTGCCAGTTTTGACCCAGATCTAATTTTTAAAAAAACCTTATATCTATTTTGAAAATCATCAATACCAGGATATGCATTTATCTTTAAATATTTTGTTTAGTGCAAAAAGTACTCAATTCTGATCTTAACGGAGTTGTATTTTGTTAGCACAAAGTTTTTCAGTGAATCAGTTTAATCCTGTAAATCCTCAATACAGACAGGTAGACAGGGCCTATTTCAGCACAATTACACACTGCTGTGTTAGCACGATTGCCATGAAGGCTACTTTAGGTAGAGCAAATAACCTCCCTAGGGCAGCAAAGAAAACCTGTTATAAAATAATTTTCCAAATATTCATGAACAGAGGTTTGGAAAACCTTTCAAAGAGCTTTTCATCCCTCACCTGACACCATGTGTAAAAAACTTTAATCTTGCTTAGGAGTAATAGGTAATTTGACACCAAATGACCTTATCAAATTTTATCAAAAGGAAAAGTAATACAACTGGTTTCCCTCAAGTAATTTCTTGGAAGCACTTTTAATATAGTGTTCAACCAAGGGGTTTTTTTAATCACTTTCTTTTAGCACAACTTTAGTTGGAACCGTGTTAAATTGGTGCTAGAACACTTTCATCTACAGTAGCACAAGCATTCACTTTTTCACGTAAACATGTTCATGATCTATTTTTAAAAAAACCTTTGGAAACATATATAGAAAAATCCTACTCTTTGTTCACCTTCTTTGATTTTTATATAGAAGTAGCTTAAAACAGACTGATGAATTCATGAGGTAAATTGTGCTTAACCAACCTGATTGCCTTCTACAATGGGACAATGGCTGGACAGTTGACAGAAGAGCAGTGGATATTGTCTACCTTAACTTCAGCAAGGCTTTTGACACTGTCTCCCCTGAAATCCTCATAGATAAGCTCAAAAAATGTGGGCTGGACGAGTGGACAGTGGATTGTGTTGTTGTGCACTTGTTATACAACACACTACAATGGAAAGTTGCTGCCTTCATTCTTGCGTGAGCAAGGTCAGAACTAAAACTTTGTTTCTGTTTTGCTGTTTGTGCGTGTTATGACCTGCCCCTGGAGGGGAGGGTAACTGAGGTTCTTGTTGATAGATCCCTTGGGATGAATTAGAGTGAAACTGAATGACTGCCCTCTCTCTCTATATATATATATAAATAAACCCTACATATATATATGTATATATATGTAGGGTTTATTTTAGAACTATTTGATTACAGTGGAAATGAGGTACATAGCCATTTTGGTTATTATTATCAACATTAATATAACAATATAAAAGTATTAAGATATCACTTAAGAAAATATAAACATAATAAGGAAGAAAAAGAAAGGAAGGAAGGAAAGGAAGGAAAGGAAGGAAAGGAAGGAAAGGAAGGAAAGGAAGGAAAGGAGGAAGGAAAGGAAGGAAAGGAAGGAAAGGAAGGAAAGGAAGGAAAGGAAGGAAAGGAAGGAAGGAAGGAAGGAAGGAAGGAAGGAAGGAAGGAAGGAAGGATAAGAGTAGATAGCAGAGAGGAAAGATATTACCACCTGTAGATGCAACAAATTCAATGTGTGATGGTTGCAATTTAGATCTGTTGGGACTGGGCAAGTCTGTACAACATAGAGTTCAATGGGCTAATGTACCTTCAGGTTCAGGTGGGAATGCCCAGGTACCTCCCTTGGGAGGGGGGAGTTTTACACTGTCTATTGCAACACTGTGGATCATGTGCAGTCCTCTGGCAGGAGACCCCAGAAATTTATCTACGGTCTTTGATGGTTTCTGACCCTTTCACAGCTGCCTGTCAGATCAGCATACCTGAGTCAGTTATGCCCCATCAGAAGGGATGAATATCTTCAGGCCTATATGTGAATGTCCCAATACCTCCACCAGAACACTCCTGAAAACTTCATCAGAGGGGAGTTTACTCCTGAGCTAGTTGTGTAAAGGAGGATATTGGCGTGATAAAAAGTATTATTCCACCACCAGGATCTGTTTCTTATCATCCTTTTCCCTTATCTGGCTCAAACCTCAGCTTTTTGTTAAAAAAAAATTGTTTTTCTGCTGTCATCCTCTGGTGGTGGGCGTGCATCCTGTCTTATGCCAATAAGAGGTTTCGCCATCACACTCAAGAAAAAACTCTGCCTCTTCTCTTTGGTTGTAGAGTACAAACCTGGCTTCAGCAAAGCACCCTTTTGCAAATGGCTGATTGTTTGAGTCATTAACCATCACCATTTCAGTCTCTCACAGTGCATTGGCACCCATGGTGTTTTCTGCAACAAGTTTCACCACTGAGCATGTGTTTAAGGCATATGATGCTGTTATTAACCCTTTCCTTACAGTGAACTCCAGTGGTCTCTTCCAACCTTAACCATTCTGCAGTTCTGTAGTAGGCTGGAAGTTGCTATCTCTTCCTCTGGAAATACAAATACTGTATCTCATTCAAAAGTTAGAAAACAGTGCAATAGCCCTAACATGAACAGGAAATGGAAGGATTTAGTCTTTGAACACTTTAAAACTAGCCTTTCTGCCACTGTCATGAAGTGTCCACCATGAAATTTTGAGGTCTCTGGTTCTGAAAGATTTTGGCGTCACATTTCTGTTGAAAGTGGACAAAAACTCTGACAAAACTGAGCATTCTGATAACCTTCACGACTGATAGCCTAACTAAAATTTTATTATAGCCAAATAACAATAGCTCTGCAATCTGCAATATAAGTGGGAAGAAAAGACAACTCTGGATTTGTTGGATGTACCTCTATATACATGTAAATGTACATATGCATGCATGTATGTTCACAATTTGGTAGGTAAGTTTCTTTTGGTCCTGAGATGGGCTTAGTTAGATAGTGAGGGAAAGATGTCACAGAGAATATGAAATTTCAAACACTTCAATTACTTTAGAATATTAGGGAAGACTTCTGAATGAAAAAAAAATGTAACAGAAGAATGTGTCCAATGTGCTTCTGCAAGCTACGCTAGCAAGTTTTCCATTAAAAATGAAATTAATTTTCTTGGTGTTATATTACATTGGCTTATTTTTTGTAGTCCTTTGTGTAGAGTCCTTTTGGTGATAAAACTATAATGTCAACCTATTCATCAATTCAGTCAGCTGAATAGCATTCCCGTTGTCTATTGCTGGGATTTTTTTCCAGGTAGAGTGGTGGTACGGAAACAACCTGTACTTGAGTAAATTTGAATTTTCGTGGAAAAGAAACTAGACATGTAACAGTGAGAATGAGGCTATGTGCTTAATGAACTATTTTAAAGGAACAACTGATGAATTTTTTACAGCACTATGAATTATGTAAAGCTAGACTTACTAAAAAAAAGTTTGGATATCTTGGACCTAGTTTTAGAACTTCTATTAAATAGTCTTTCTATAACAATTGTGGTAAGAATAGTTGAGGATATTGCTTTCTGAATATATTCATGTTACTTGGTTTTAAATGTTTAATTCTAAAATAGAATGTTATACAGAAATATTTTCATAAAATCCTTAAAAAGCTAGACACTGACATGAATTATGCAATATTTAAAGAATGCAGCCTATCTTTATTTTTAAAACTGGAGACCATTACATATTTTTACTCTGTTGTCTTCTGTAAATTGTTAAAATGTCAGGAATGTTTACTGTATTACAAAGCAATAATTCATTAGAGTTCTGGATCAAAGAGCTAGTTGAAATGAAATGTTTATTTCATTAAATAACCTATCCTATTTGATATGATCAGATATAACATTTCATTCTGTACTGAGATCAGAAGCCAAATATCAAAACGAATGCAGGAAAAGGTATTACTGAGTAAATTCTCTCATGTTTAGATACTCAAACTCAAAGAGTGAGTGATACACACTTTACAGTCACATATCTGGTCAAAATCTTTTGCACTAAACTGCAGATATTAAACTGAATTACTTGTGCAGTCTTTGATAATAGGTTCTCTTTCTCATGAACACTGTAAAAGAGAAGACCAACTTAAACTGACAGCTGAGAGGAAATTCAAATGCAAATAAAAAATGAGCAGCTGATGAGCACAATATTTTTGAAATATTTTGAGGGAAAAAAGTGTCTATCGACCTAGTTTGGACTCAGAGTATTTTGATCTAGATTTCTTGGAAGTAAAGAAAAAAGAACAGTAGCAGAATTGAACAAACCTGAGCAGATGCTTCCATGATGAGTTATAGATGAAGAGTAGAGCATCCAGTTTAAAAGCAAAGTGTAACATTTGCACTTATAAATGTAAGAATCTCAAGTAAAAGTTGATGTCCAGCTTTACCGATTACTATATACAGAATTTCTGGGATACTTATTTGGACAATTCTAAAAACCTAAACTGGTATTGGAAGCAAGCTGTAGGAATTATCAATGTTATAACATAATAATTTTTAAGGACTGGTTGAAACAAATTAAAAACTTTTAGTGATATTTTTCTTTGTCTGTTGACTCTGTAAATTTCAATTCTATTTTGTAAATTTATTCACATATAAATAGTTGTAAAAAGTTTTATTCATACTTATTTATGCTTAAACCTGATCACAGATCCTTGTTGCTCTCTAAAATTAACTGAAAAAAATAACATACTGTTATTGCAAAGAATACAGAAAAACAGACTGCACTTGTTACTCACTAGAAAGTACTTTCAGACATAACTGGAAGATCGTATTTTCATCAACATTTATAAATCTACTTCATATAGAAACTAAGATTACATGCATAAATTTAAGTTATGTGTATGTTTACATTTGGAGAAAAGCCCATCACATTGAATATAGAACAAATGAAAAATTCTGGCAACAGGTGGATGTGTCTTTTGCACACAGTTTATATGCAAATGCATTTATAGATAGATATAGACTTGCATTTATACATATATATATACATGCATATATATGTAAATAGATATAGACATAAGCCACCATTAAGGAGAACTAATGACAGAAATAAAAATAAGACATTGAAGGAAGAAAATTACTCTAATATTTATTATAGTTTGTCTCATTTTATAAGCATGTAAGGTAAAGTCCTGACTTGATTACAATTAAGGTAAAGCTCCCTGTCTCTAACTGAATCAAAATTCCACTCCCTATGCTTACATTCTTTATGTAATATCATTAAGACACATCATGAGAAAATTAACCCTTGATATAATTCAATTGAAGAAAAGGAAATATGTATGGGATGCATTTTCTTGTGGCCTTTGCTAGTTCCTTACAACATTAATATAATTCAAGATCACAAAGCTGTATTAAGATTCTTATTCATTGGTGAAAAAACAATGAAAGAAGGCTGAGACAATTTCACAGACTTTTCTTCCTTGAATAAGTAACTCGTTCAGACTTACAAAATACAAGTAGGAGTATTAAATCTAGAAAACATTAACATTCATGCATTCTAACTTGCAAGGAAAAATATTTCACCTAATAATTAATTAGACTATAAACTGAATACCCTTTGAGATGGATACTCAGAAAAAAGTGATAAGGTTGCTGAAAATAAGGATTGAGAATAAGTGGGAGCAAAGTGTGACATAAAAGAAAGGAGTAAAACTGACTTTTAATGAGAGGGAAGTTAATAACTCATTATAGAAACAATGCAGGAGGGACTGGGTTACAGTATAACTACTGCATGAATCAAATGGGGTGAATAAATTGTA
The DNA here is from genome assembly GCF_036250125.1 of Pseudopipra pipra. Taxonomy (NCBI): domain Eukaryota; kingdom Metazoa; phylum Chordata; class Aves; order Passeriformes; family Pipridae; genus Pseudopipra; species Pseudopipra pipra. The sequence continues at coordinate 79,605,547 of NC_087549.1, read as the reverse complement.
GCTGTCAGTAGGCAACTGTAACAGAATGGCAGATAATAATACTAAGTTAAATTTAGATTTAAATTAATGTAGGAATTGCCCATCATAGTAAAACATTATAGAAGGCAGTATCCAAGCTCTTCAAAAGTACTGCTGTTTTGATCAAATAAAACCTTTACATTTTCTCATTTTGAGCAGCTGATCGTTATAAGTAGACATTCCTAAGCAAAAGAATTCCATTTGTTACAGTATTTCACAAAGAGTTTTGAAAACTAATATTCTGAAAATATCAATTTCTTTAGTACTCTAATAAGAAACTTAACCCCGTGGCACACATGGCACATTCAGTTTTATACTTACAAAACCTGAATGAGTTTTTTTGAATTCTCCCTCATATATATGTATATGTATATGTATATATATACACACATATATATGTTTGGTGAAAACTACAAAACTCCAAAAGAATTATTAAAATAAACGTAACTCCTATCTTGACTTCTACTCTTTACTGAGAGAGTGAGAGTGATGAGGCACTAGAACAGGTTGCCCAGAGAAGTTGTAGATGCCCCATCCCCAGCAGTTTTCAAGGCAACTGAAAACTGGGGCTCTGAGCAACCTGGTCTAGTGGGAGGTGTCCCTGTCCATGGTAAGGGGAGTTGGAACTAGATGATCCTTAAGGTTCCTTCCAACCCAAACCATTCTGTGATTCCATGACTCATAATATATGGATTTGGATATATTATTATGATTTACTTATCCTCAAATATTTTCCTTAACATCAATTGCCAGTTGTATGGTGGATTCATACCTATTTCTCTCACATCTTTTAGTACATCTTTTCAATGTGCAAATTAATTCAGTAATATTAGAATGCTAAATGGGGAAAAAAAAGGTTTTTTTTCCTTAAATTCTATCATTATAATAGACAGATGTTAGAATCCATCACATCTATGTCACTTCTTTTTTCAAAATGGAATAGATAGTACCATGCAAAATAACTTGTTTCTAAAAATGATACAAAAAGATCCGCATGAGAAGTATTAATAAAGCACAAGCCTTCATTAATCTAACAAAAATAGGAGAGGGAGTTGAAATAATAGGTCATTGTGGAATTTTTAATCGAATGTAATGTATTTACCTCTGCTAGTCTGTCAAAGTACTCATATTTTACTAGCAATTTATTCTGAGAAAAATTATTTCACTGAGCATTTTATTACATACTAATTTAACATGATGTAGGTGGGGTAAGAAGTCTTGGCTGCTGTGGAGCTACTTTATTACCTTCCTGATTTTCTCAGGTTCAGCATGTGATGTTCTCCGTAAAAAGAAACCTGCCTATAGACATAATAACCTTTATTATTTTCAGAGTTTATAGGATTTTTTTTTTTTTAATTTAAAAAAACCAGCAGCTTTTGAACATTTTGAAAACTGCATTCTATAACTCATGGCCATACAAATATGCCTAACTGAACTATGTCATGCCATCAAATATATATCGACTTTTATTTGATTTTTAAAATGGAATAAAATGATGCTACAAAGACTGGTGATGTCTCTAAAGCAACGTTATATGTGGAATACTAGGGGACAGAAATCTCTGATTCTTTGAGATGATTAATAGGAAGAAATTATGGCATAAACACCTCTGATTAAGGTAATGCTATTGACATAAAAATTAAAGGCCTGGTTTACCATTAGTGTTACTCTAGTTTTTCATCAGCACATCCTAGTGAAATCAATGACTAAACTTGATAAGTGCTACCTCCATTAGCTTAGAAACATTTTAAAAATTGTGGTTTTTTTCCTTTTTTCCAGTGCACAGAAAATTCAGTCATTTCTTTTATTTCTTCCATCCCTATTAAACCAATTAACATTTTTACTTATAAATTAATAAGTTGTAAGTTTTAAGCCAGTGTTTAAAATGAAGCAGTCTTGAACATTGCCTGACTACACCGGTTTTACCTGTGCTGGTTTTGGTTGACGTACAGGTAATGCTTTTCATAACTGGCATGGTGCTCTGGTTTTGATTTGAAAAAATGGAAACAGTGTTGATAATACAGAGATGTTTTTGTCACTGCTGAGCCACGCTTACACAGAGTCAAGGCTGTTCCTCACAGCACCCCACCAGCAAGGAGGCTTGGGGGAACATAAAAAGTTGTGAGAGGACACAGCTGGGACAGCTATGCCCAGCTGACCAAAGGGATATTCCATACTGTACGGTCTCATGCTCAAGATATAGAGCTGGTAGAAGAAGAAGGAAGTGAGGAACATGTTGAAGTGATAGCGTCTGTCTTCCCACGTCACCACTAATTGTGATGGGGCCCAGCTTTCGTGAAGATGGCTGAACACCTGCCTGCTTATGGGAAACAGTGAATTAATTCCTTGTTTTACTTTGCTTGTGCACATGGCTTTTGCTTTCACTATTAAGCTGTCTTTGTCTCAACCCATGAGTTTTCTCACTTTTACTCTTCCAGTTCCCTCTCCCATCCCACTGGGGAGGAGTGAGTGAGTGGCTGTGTGGGGTCTAGTCGCCAAGTTGCTTAATAGGTTTATCGAGTTAAACTATGACATTATCTTGCAGCACTTTAATGTACAAAGGTGCCTAAACAGATGAGTGCAAGTAGTCCTACTCTTCCTCATATGCTGTGAACCAATTGTCTATGAACAGCGTCAATTCTTATAGTTATCTAGCCTCATTAGCACAGTAGTTGAAAAGGGATGTTTCTGGTCTCAGGTTTGGCACCACAGTAAAATAGTTTGACATCTGCCACAGCTGCCTGAGAGGAATTACCTTTCGAAATAACAGGCTTTTTTTGCTACAGGCTTGTGTTTCAGTATGAAGAGAATAATACCAAGTATATTCAAAAGATGCAGAAATAGGGCAAATGATGAGATCAACTACATTATCATATACTTCTTTTTTTTAAATTTCAGACATCCATCTAGCTTACTGAATGAACTAGATGTTAAATAGAAAGAATAAGATTCATTACAGACTATAATATTGTATATAATACTGTTTGTACTAAATAAGCACAGAAGAATTAAAGGGTGGTTGCACCTTCTACCTTTACTGGGACAGATGCATGTAAGAGTAATCATATCGGTTCAGAGCAGATGTGCAAGAAGCCATGAATCCTATTTTCTAGAGTGAACAATAAATAGATACTTACTAAAGAGCACAGGGACAAGTAAATTATATAATAAGACTCCTCCAAACACCAGTGTTTTTTATCTTAGGAACTACGTGGCACAGATCTACTATCTGTGTGTAAATAGTCTCTGATTTTTATATTTTTTTTACTTTATTTCATGATTTGAGCTAATTGCTTTTGCAGTTTTCAGAGTTGAGAATAGGTTGTGGTAGGGAGTTTCATGGCTTTATTAGATTCTCTGTGAAGAATCACATCAGTCAGTGTCTTTTGAATGCTACTTCTTGGATTCATGTAATATCCTCTGGTGTTTTATTAGATGTGGAAAATAAATCACCTGCAGGTCTTACACTTTCCTAGATTCTTGTCTCTTCCCACCATAGTCATCCTTTGTTTTTCTAAATGACAGCACTTCAGCCTATCCACTGCACAAGCATCAGCTGTTGCAGACCTGTGGTCATCATCGTTACTTTCTTTGAGAACATCCCAGCTTTAGTAAAATCTTTTTGAGGTGGAAGCACCAAAACTGCAAGAGCTGTTCAGGGTGGAAGTTGATACACAACTGTATCCAAGTCCAGGTTGGATGGGGTTCTGAGCAACTTGGCCTGGTGAAAAGTGCCCCTGCCCACAGAAGGGGGACAGAACTAGATGATCTCCTAAGTCCCTTCCGTCTAAAAACATTCTATGATTCTATGTAGGATGACGTTGTTTTCTCTTTTGTCTTCTATTCCTTCCAGGATGATTTCTGACATTTGTACACCTTCTGTCCAAGTTTTCCTTTCTGAGTGGTGTTCGCCAGCTCAGAGTCAATCTTCTGTTGCACAGAGTTAGGGTTCTCATCCTGAAGATATAGAATTTCACACATATTTATGTTAAAAGAATTTTCCATTTTATTACAGAATTTTCCCTATTATGAGATCCCTCTGCAAATTTGTCATGTTTGGGTAACATCTTTCCTACCTTGAATTCAGCACTGCCAGCAAATATTATTATCTTGAAAATTCTAATGGTTCCACACTATTCCTACTGATATGCTTAGTGCAAACATTTGTCTTGAAGGCTTGGCATCTCATTAAGCTGCCTAGAATATTTTCTAATAATTGACAACCCATCAGCTGTCTTACTATAGAACAACACTCAGCAGTTTGGAGAGGAACTCCATATGAATTCAGTATTTCAAATATTTTGTCCTTTAGGAGTTTTTCCTGATCATATTCTGATCCTTGTGATTTATTACAGTTCTCACTAGCATGTATTGAATATCCTTTTTCAGCAAGTTTTTAATTTAAACAGAACTTCCAATAGGCCACCCATGTTCTGACATGAGTGTTTCCCTTTCTGTTTCTCCTGTAGTGTAAAAAAAAGTACTTATTATTTTTTCAGCTTTTGAAAGTTGTTTGTCATTTTCCTGTTCATGTTTATCTTTTCTGTATTCTGCATATGATATAACTTAATCTTTAGAATGAGTACTTAAAGTAACAAAGAAACAAGAATGTAATATTTGTCAAATGTACTTGGTTAATTCTTAGCTTTCCTTTTTCTCTCATCCCAAAATTCTTCTGTATCCAGCTGGCTTTCCTTGCGCTCATTATTTCTCACAGCCCTGCTCAGATTCCCAGGTGTAACCTGCTTCTAGGCAGCTTGTCTTCTCCAGGAAGTCTCAGATCCTTTACTATAACTCCTAGTTGTAGTTTTACCCCGCCAAATACCATTTGAAGATTTGTCAGCTGACCTGTGACCTGATCTTCATCATCTCTGTGTTCAAATCTTTCTTTTACTTTGACAAAAAAAAAAAAAAAAGTGATGCTAGTTTGTAAGCAATTGGAAATCGAATCATTTTGTGGTACTTGTCAGCCAACAATAGAAGGTGAAACCAATTTGCTTACAAAAGGGTAATTTTGCTTGAGAGGAAGTGTAGTAGAATAAATAACAAAATATCTTTATGGAAAGGTGTTACATCCACTATGTAAGCACACTAACATGTTCTGGCTAGTTCTGTTAATTGTAAATGGATCTTCAAATGAAAGGGACTATGTTTCTCTCCACTTAATAGCCGTCATGGACAGGGAAAAAAAGAGAGGAAAAAAATCACAGAAAATACATATTTATTTTATTTGAAACTTCATGACAGTTTTCTTGATTGCTTGTAAACTTTGTAAGTCTAATCATTATATTGTGAAGTATGAGTAACAGATTAGAAATCTGATCACAGTGTGCATCTCTTTTACTACTGGCTAAATGTAAATCTAGGGATTATTTTACTGACAGAAATGTCTATTTTGACTTTGAAATTTGTCTTACAGAAATATTTCCTGATGTTCCTGTCAGTAAACTTTCTTCACTAGAATAATTCCAGAAAGTGATAAAAATGGAGATCACACACAGTAAAAATTAGGTTATTTGAAAAATATCACTGTTTACTTAGATGCAAGTATCCTTTTTCTACACTTCTTTCTTCATCCATTAATCCATACAGAGCTACAAAAAGAATAAACAGCTCGCAGAATCAAAACTCAGACTTCTCATGACAGTGCCTTGCCAGCAGACCTCAACATGAGCAAGACCCACTTCTGAGCAGTAAAATGCAAATTAAGAGACAATTATGATAATTATCTAACGGTAATATTAACTTCTTGATTAAGCATTATTCAGGAGTTTGGAGTTATACCTTCATGCATACATATTTATTTTGTTACTTTTATTTAAATTGTATATATGAGATATAAGTGAATATATTAATTTATTTTTTACCTTCACCTGTTGATAGCATGTTTGTGAAAGCTTTCCTTTGGAAGAAGGGATCGTAAATCAGAGAAATCAGAGAATCACAGAATGGGTAAGGTTTGAAGGCACCACAGTGGGACGTCTGCTCCAACTCCTCTGCTCAAACAGGGTCATCCTAGAGCACATTGCACAGGATTGCATCCAGATGGTTCTTGAATATCTCCAATGAGGGAGACTCCACAACCTCTCTGGGCAATCTGTTCCAGTGCTCAGTCACCCACACAGTAAAGTTCTTCCTTGTATTCCTGTGTAACTTCCTGTGCATCAGTTTTTACCCATAGCTTTGTGTGTCCTAGTGATTTGCACCACCATGAAGAGCCTGGCTTCATCCTCTTGGTACCCCACCCTTTAGATGTTTATACCCATTAATGATGTCTCCTCTCATTTGTCTCTTCTTGAGGCTGAACAGGCCCAGTTTCCTCAGCCTTTCCTCATAAGAGGTGCTCCAGTCCCTTAATCATCTTTGTCGCCCTCCACTGGACCCCTTTCAGGAGCTCCATGTCTCTCTCTTGTACTGAGGAGTCCGCAACTGGACACAGCACTCCAGATGGGGTTTCACCAGGGCTGAGTAGGGGGGATTTCCTAATAGATTGTCTCTTGGGGATTTTTTAATAAAGTAAATGTATCTAACATTTTTCTTTCTTATTTTCTTAATTATTGCAGTTTCACATTGGAGTTATTGCTGTATCGCTTCTCAAAAACAGAGAATTTTATTGGTGGCACATAAGTACCTTCTAGCAGAGTCTGCCTATGCATCAAAAAGAGGAGTTTTCCTTTATGGATTAATTTTTCTGTACAGAGTTGTGCTGCAGGGGGCACGTTTAAGGTACAGGGGATGTACCAGGGCAAGAGTGCCCGAGGGAGCATGCACCGACATGGACAACCTTATTGGTCAAAGAAGTCACATGGTTTGAAGGGATAAAACCAGCTCCGAATTTGAAATAAATCCTCTTTGCTCACCATCTCACAAGGAGTGTGCTTCCTTCTTTACCGTGTAAAGTCCCCACCATGCTACACTGTGCAGTAACTTAAAAGAAAAAAATCTGCATTACGCGTAGAGCTAAAATAAACAAAGAAAAACATTTGGGTTATAATACCTACCATCATTTGTAGGAGGAACAGAAAGAAAGAAAGGATAATGAGTTGCTTAAGGGACAGCAGTAATGTTTTTGGTTTTGACATATTTATCTTAATGTATTTCACTTGGCTAAGGAAAAAATTGTTTAAACTTTCATTATAGTACTTGATCTCAGTTCTTTACAGATGAGATGAAATTATGTGAACTTAAGAAAGCAGTTGATACAGGGAGTTACATGCCTGCATGTAGTCTATGTTATCTATTTTGGCAAAGGTACACAACACCTATCCAGTTATATAGATCAGCTATATATAAGTTACTTGTCTCAGTATCTGTTTCCATCACTGTTAATTAAGTAGGTCAGCTGTTTTACTGGCAATGCGTATATATTTATGTATAGCTATTAAATACTACTTTTTTCATCAGACCTCATAATTCAAGTGCCAGCATCTCTTAGCCTATTATTGCTAATATTTGTGTCCACATACCATAACCAGGGTTTTTTTTGTGTTGCCTTTCAGAAAAAAGTTACTTATTTATATAGAGATCAGGTCCTGTCCATTTTATCTAAGTTTGCTTATTTAAGGGAAAACTGCAGCTTGGTGTCTTTATGTAAAACTTTATTATGGAAAATTATTAATCAAATTATCTACAGACACATTAAGGCAGGTGTTGGTGACAGGAAAGGGCCAGAAGGAAATTGAGAAATTCTTAAAGGCAATGGAAAAAAGAAGACAAATTCTAAAACAATAGAGAGCTGTGATGCTGGAACACTTCCTTCTCTGCTCTTCTTCATGCCTGGAGTAAGAGATGGCTAGGGAAAAAGGCGTGAAGCTGCCCCATACTTGAGGTGCATGTACTCTGTTGGCATTCTGGACAATTTGCACTATCCTTTTCCCTACAAAATACATGGATTTGTGGGGGTTTGTGGCTTTTTTTCTTTTTTAAAATTCCTTTTTATGCTTTGTTCTGTTTTGGAATAAATATGTACAATAGAAATTGAAAATTAATATAAATCTGTAAAACATATAATTGATTTTTGAGCGATGAAGTCACATTAATACAGGCGGACAATGAAAACACAGTAGAACAAATATTTGTTGCTCACAGACTGGTTTTTTCATTTATAATGACATTATTCCTTCTTTCACATGTGTAGACAAATGCTGAATAGCACCCTTTGTTTTTCCTCTGCTCATGTCAGTATAATTGTGGTGAACATCCCTGCCTCCTTTCTCCCTAAACATAGCAAAAAGAGCAATGCTGCACATTCTGGGTTACATTGTTTTGGTAGCAGTAATGACTGATTTGCTTGGGGGAAAATTGTCAAGTCTCTGTGTAAATTATTAACAAACATATTTCTGTATTATTTATAAGACAGTGCAAATATTGCTTAATTATCATTTAAAATGATGGCTTTAGAAAACAATTGTTTCTTTACAGTTCTTATTGACAAAAACAGTTTTCCATCTTTATATCAAGGAATATTTCTCAGAGTAGCAAAGAAAAGCACAATTTTAATAGTATCTTAACACGACTGTTGCATTTGCCTCAATATTTTCTACCTTTTTCTAAAGTTAGCTTTTATTGTAAGAGACAGGAAAAGTCTGAGGAGAGAATAGAGATTTACTTAGGGTGAAATTAACTTTTGTGTGAATGTAGCTGCAACATACTTTTCTAATATTTGCAATTTAATCATATTAAGTTGCTCCTTCTTTATTAAAACTGCAAAGAAGAAACTTATATGTGATACTACCTCTGAAGTTCAAAAAAATCCTAGGGAGTACTATGCTCATGTTTAGGTGTCACATAACAGAGGGAATGTAAAGCACACTCTGTTTTTCTGCTGGACATCATAGAGAGAGGGTGATCCTATAGTCAAGAACAATTTCTTCCATGGATACCCAGATCTGAGCTTGGATAAGTAAATCACCCTCTGGGTGCCTTTATATTTCTGGTTTAAATTAATGTTGTTGATAATTTCTCTGCACACATACGGTGATGTCAGCGTGTATTTACTAACTGCATGACACCGTATCCGTATTAATGGGATCACTGGAGCACAGCCTAACTCTTATCTGGGACAAGGATGTTTACATGAGCTTTTATAAGAAAACTGGCAATAAAATTTTTGTAAAGAGAATAAAAAATTACTTAAAAGTTTTCAATCAAGCTTCTTAGTCTTACTCTGGATTTGTTCAAAACTTTAATGACTTCTCAGATTACTTTTTCTTGTTCATGTGTGTGTGCCATAGGCTTCCTCAGTTTGAGAGCTACAATTAAGTTAGTAGCTCTGATACACTTGTGATAGCAATAAGGTGAGATGTTTTAATTGTAAGGCATGAAAACAAGTTCTTTTGCTGTTTAATGGTTTGTCAGACACTGTTTAAGGCATAATTATTTAGAAAAAAACAGATTTTATGTTAATTATTTCTCTAGATACAATTTTGCTTATGAATTACATAACAATTCAAGGGTATATATAATGAAAATCAATAAAGCACCTAGCTTTATTTATAAAAGTTAGTCTATCTTGCATCTTTTACTTCATTAATGGCCATTGGAAGGTAAAGAGAAAAACTACCCCTGACAAAAATAAAAATAAGAAGCTCTGTTGTTAATCATCAATATGATTTGAAATATGGTGGGATTTTTTTGTTTGTTTTGTTGGTTTTTTGGTTTTTTAAGTAGCATTCAGATTTTGGAAAGGAACCTTTCTGATTGCATGGAGCAATATCAGCTCTTTCTTCCAAACTATTTGGCCTTAATTAACACTCAGGTAGCTGCTGTGAAGCCAACATAAGAAATTCTTCTTTATTCACTTCAGTTCCATCAAGAAAGAGTGTCCAGAGTCTTTGTATTACTTTCCCTCTTATGTTACTATCGCTGCACAATTTCTAATGAGATTTTGTCAAATTGATGGGATAGCATAGACTGCATTGACAGTAATAAAAGGAGATAACATCCTTTAACCAGATTGTGTCTATTGATGATCTGGGTAGTGTAGACAAAAGGTTTAGAGTAGCCTTATTTTCAACCATCTGTACATGTTTTCTCAAGGCTGATTTTCTACATGAAAGGATATGGCCAGATTCCAGAATTTTGCAACAATTTTCTGGCAAGAGATTTTGAGTACAAGAGCATATTATGACATTCCTTTGGCTGTATGTCTTACACTTGGAACAGAGTTATAAAAATACTATGAATATAAGTAGCAATTTAACAGCATGGTACTTCATTGCCTTATGTCATACTTCATTCTTCTTTCAAATGCAAGGACACAATATATGAAAGTCAGAAATGATAGGTAGAATCATTAATCAAATATTTGTAAGCACTTCTGCTGGGTTTCCCTTCCCTCTATTAGAAAAGTTATCCAAAAGGGAGTTTAAGAAGAACAAGTCAATTTGTTCACTAAAATAAACTTTCATAAATTTTCACCTAAGACTGAATCAGTGATGGCACCAACTTTTTTAATACTAATGAGGTGAATGCAGCTGTGAGAGGAGGCTAATAAAAATATTTTTAATCCATTTGCTTGAAAGGTAATAAAAATCCTTGTTCCTTGGTGGGATAAAAGTGTAATACAGCTGTTAAAGATATTGCAGGGAGAAGGAGATCTAAATAAAGCTGAGACATCACATTTAGTATGATGTTTAATGGCATATAGGAGTCTCAAAAGGTTATAAGGCTTAGAGAAAGTACATATTGGCATAAGTTTTATTCAAGTGTTAGATGAAATGCAGTGTCATCAAAACTGAGATGAAGAAAAGGTCTGTAATGCTGGGATAAGTAGAGAAGATAATTACATAAAAAATGTATTACTTTGTGAAATTTAAACTGTGATAATATATAATGGAAGGCTTTGTTGTACAATGCATCCTTGGTGCCTTTTGATGCATCAGAATAAGCATAAGGATGCTTTAAGCAGCCAAAAAAGACACTCTGCTAAGAAGCATATATATCCCTATGTCAAAAATAGATGCTACATTTGTTTCATTAAAACTCACCACTTTGGAAAGGAGTGATATATGGAACACTTCACCTATAGGCATCTTTGAGTCTGGTTTTATGAGAGTCACAAGATGAATGTAAATGTTATCTTTTAAAGGTGATCCAGTAAGGAGAGATGCAGGAAAACTCACACTCCTACTCACCATGGTTGTCTGAAAACCATACTGCTTTTATTCCTTCCACTCTGAGTGCATCTGCATTAGCATTTTGGTTTGCATCAGGAGTCATCTTTTGCTGTAACTCTCCTGATTCACAGTCATATTATTTTGATTGTAAAATTGAGTGATCTTGGAGTTCATGAGTTGTACTTATCTGGAATGGTGCTAAAGAACAGATATGCATCGGGAGCCCAACTGGTACACTGCATCCACAAAGGAACATTCAGGCCATGGGAACGAAACATAGTCAGTACTATGCACTCCCTGGCCTCCATACAGTGTCGATATTGCTTCTCATTGTCAATTAATTTCTTTATAAATGTGCACTTTTTCGTACATGCTACTTACTGAGATAGATGTAGCCTTGTTGTTGAGTACTCCTCGTGATTTGAGAACACGAAGAAAAAGTGAAAGGTTTCAAAACACTGGCATTCATTCAAATTTTTTCTTAATGGTTGCAGGAAAAAAGTTGACGTCCTCAAAACTTCTGACAAAAAAGTCTTATTTAATTAATAAACCCCATATTATTCCTCCCTCTAGTTTAACAAATAAGCAAACAGTATTAAACATTACTGGATCTGCAAACTCTCTAACTGTCTAGCAGAAGGAATTCCTGTGCAATTTATCCTAGGGTTTTCGTGCTATTTTTATTTGTTAAACCCATTCAATCATTGTTTCTAAGTCTACTTAGAACATACCATATTGAACTAATAGTGAATAGATGTAATTTTCATTTGTTTAGTGCATTGGGCAAAATATGACATGATGACTCCAGTGAAATCACTTGGTATATATGTCATAATTGATTCATCTCTAGTAGATGGTAGAGCTTATTTTGGCTCAGCAGACAGTTCTGAAAGACAATTGAATATGAAGTCCCAAAGTGATATTTGAACGCCTTGTTCATTTGACCTTTGTATGTATTTTATCTTGTGTATGTATTTTATCTTGTCTTCAGATTGTTTCAAGTCTCCAGCTCTATGAAGGCTTCTTTGAAATTCTAACTGTGATGCTTAAGAGCAAAAGATGAGCAAATAATTTAGCAAATCCATTAACGCAGTATTCACACTAATATAAGTTCTAAAAACTTGTGGCAAGCTGATCATGGCCAAATTCCAAATTCCCATGTAACCACTCCACATATAAGCTACCTTTTGAGGTGTGTTTTGGGAGTTTTCATTCATTTTGCAGAATGAAGAAAGACAAATTAATCTGAAAACAAGTCTGTGCTGTGAAGTCACCAAGCTTATGAGCTGTGCATTGATATCACATGGCAAAATCCTTCAGTTCTTTCCATACTAAATAGTAGAAGTAATATTTAGTTCATAGATATAAACCATAGAAAATTGGTGCATACATACTCATGTAGGTGAATGTTTCCAGGGTTATGGTATAAGCTTTCACAGCAGGACTTTTACCTTAGCGTTAAAGTTCTGTCTTGAAGATGACCCAGTTATTGTATCCATTTCCATTTACATATGCCAGCATTACAGTTTTTTTCTATATAAGTTATCATTATTAGGCATCAAAATGTTAGGAGAACAAATCTAGCTGTCTTTGTTCGTATTAGTTTTTACTGTGTTTATAGAGTTCTTGGCTCTTATTATTAGAAGACAACTTTTGTGCCAATTACCACTAAAAAAGCTATAGTTGACCTAACACTTCTGATGAAAACTTTTACAAGATATTGCTGAATCTTATTTGCTACTAAAGCAGCTATATAAATGTTTTTTTCTAAGAGTTGAATGCACACTGTTCTTATTTGAGAAGCTCAAACTTTCATTATCTTTGTGCTTTTAGGTTTACTTTCTCACTACTCTTATTTCATTTTACGTAATCAGATTTAGCAGGCTGCTACAACCCTTAGGTATTACGGTTTACTTCTCCACTTGTTTTGCCTTCTGTATTTCATTATGCTAGTATTTCTGTTTGCTGCCCTAAAGGATTTCTTTTTCATTATCTTGACTAGAATTTGCTTATGTGTCAGCATTTGTTCTCATTAAAAATTTATGTATAAAGTATTTGTAAATAAGAAAAAACAATACAACTTATCTCTTGAATCAGTGACACTCTGCATATACGCTGAAACATAAGAGACATGAAAATGAGCATTTAATGTGGTCATTGGTATAAAGGAATGTATGGGATTAATTTGCAAAATAACACCTGGGAAGTGATTTAATAACATGATTTTTCATATAGGAAGGAAAAGGCCCTAACACATCACAGCTTTTCTGGGAAAACCTGAAGGATACAGCAGTCTGTCAAAACAAAAATGGAGTATGCTAAATGCCAAAACAAATGGCCAGCCCATCCCAACCCACACATGACTTTTAAAAAGCTTTTAAACACTGGACAAATGGACCTTCAGGAGGTATCCACACACAGATTAGATACAAATGTGATTGTTTGGTTGTTACTCATTCTCTTTTTATGCCTATTAAATTGTTTGTTCAAAATTTTTCATCTCAGTTAAATTTCCTGCTTGGAGATTAGAAAAAGCAAATATTAAATCATGTTCTTTCTCTTATATATCCTGCATATTTATTATTCCACCTTTTATTGCAATCCATACGGACAGTATTTTCCTTCAGTTTTTTCTTACATATGCTAGTCTGTCTTCTGATCTCTATTTTCCATAGGTCTCCATATCAACTTCTTCAAATATACTGAATCCGAAAAACCGGTTTAACAAACTGCTCAGAGACTTTTGATCTTTTGAGCAGCAAAGGTATTTATTAGCAGTGCTGGGAGCAAGCCAGCTATTGCTGGACAAACTTGCTCACCGGCTCCTCAGAAAATCAGCACTTTTATACAATTTTCAGATGTGATTAAATGCATATTCAAACGATTACAACATCTATCAATACATATTAAAAATAGGCAGACTATAGGCGGAGTTTAGGGTGGTGCTTCTCTTGGCACCCCATTTCGAGGGGTCGTTCCCATCTTCATCCATAGGGCAGGGGTCTCTAACTCATCTTCCTCAGCTTGACCCTTCTTCTTTTCCATTGTTCTTGACCCACTCACTGAAGCTTGGAAAAGGCCCTGGCTCCAAGCCTATTTCTTCTATTCAAATGTCTACTTGATGCTGTTATACTTCTAATTTATTGCTTCTAAGTCTATTACATGTTCTTGTACTATTCTCTTAAGCTTTGGTCCAGTAACTAGAACAGAACAAGTACAGATCATTTTGGATATTGGTAACTTGTTTGCAGGCCCAAATCTCTTAGTTAACTCTTTGGGGCCTAGCCTCCTATATCAATACAATACTTAACATTCCATGATTTCTTGGAAACTCTGCTGCTCAGGAGCCAGAGGAGGTCAAACAAAGGTGCCATTCTCATTTGATCTTTGATTGCAAGGCAGAACACACTGCACAGAGTGCCAGCAGGGCAGCAATCCCCCGGCTGACAGCTAAACCCTGACTATAGAGCAGCCATTTGGCTTAAAGAGCTCCAAGATAATCAAAAAAGGTTGCTTCCACTCATTTCAGTGGAGCCAGCCCCACTAAGCAAGTTTCCCCTGGAAGATAATGCTACTGGTGTTTACACCAGTTACATCAGACCTAGAGTCGCGTTACTGGATGGCCTCATGAGTCCTACTTCAAAAGAGCTCCCTAGTTCCCAGCACAGTTTATTTCCACCCTGATCACTCTGAGTGGGGTAGAATGTACCAAATGGGTATGAAGAGATGAGACCATATTGGCAGAGAACATATCCATGGGGAGGTAAGGTCCAGACTGCTCATGGGGATGGGTCAGCAGGGATGGAGGACAGGCTGCTTTCAAAGAGGAGACAGATCAAGAGCAACAGCAAATACTTTTCTGCTACTGAACCTGGGAGGAGAAAATGTCTGGATACCTTTTGCTTCTTGTCAACATTCTGTGACCTGGATCCTACTGACAATCCCTTTGATAATTTATTTACTTTAAATTTGGATATAAACCAAAAGACAAACTCTGTTTGCATCATAGGAAAAATTCTATAATCCAGACCTCAATGTTAACAATGACATCAGGTCCGTCCTTGAAAAGTGGTCACTGGAAACTCATTTGTGTCAGCTCAGTCCTGTGCTGAATTTCTCTAAATCTATGCTCATTTTGGCAATTTTATCCCATGCTACTTTGTATGTAGTCATTTGACATCAATAATATTTTAGAGGATGGCAACAAGCTCATTGTGGTATTGCACCCAAAGTAAAAAAAAAAAACAAACAAAAAAACAAGCTTGGAGAATAGATGCTTCCTTGTTACTTGATGATTTCTGTTTGTTTAGGTGTATTCGAACTACTGGGTCTGGGACTCACAGAAAAAAAGGAAAAAAAGGTGACAGGGCAGGGGGAAGGGTAGAGATGGCCACTTAAATACTTTTTCTGATAAAGTTATGAGAGAATTACTCATGATTATGTAATGTTGACAGAAGCTTTGTGTCTATACAGCAATGAGGTTGTCTTGGGTGAACGCTGTCCCTAGCCAGGGAAAATTCCTGTGGTTGATACCCAGCTCTCCCTCTCCCCAGACACATACACTTGTTTATCCAATTGGTGCCCAGGTCCTTTATCACAGAATAACAGAATTTGCTGGGTTGGAAGGGACCCACAAGGATCACTGAACTCCTAACCCTGCACAGGACTAACCCAAGAGTCACACTGCATGCCTGAGAGTATCATCCAAACTGTTCCAGTGCCGAACCACCCTCTGGGTTAAAAACCTTTTCCTAATATCCAGCCTAACCCTCCCCTGATACAACTTCAGGCCATTCCCTCAGATTCTGTCACTGGTCACCACAGACAAGAGATCAGTGCCTGCCCCTCATCTTCCACTCACAAGGAAGTTGTAGACTGCAATGAGGTCTCCCCTCAGTCTCTTCTTCTCCAGGATGAACAGGCCTAGTGACCTTAATTACTCCTCATACGGCTTCTCCTCAAGGCCCTTCACCATCTTCATTGCCCTCCTTTGGATATTCTCTAATAACTTTATATCTTTCTTATCTTGCAGTGCCCAAAACTGCACACAATATTCCAGGGGAGGCTGCACCAGTGCAGAGCAGAGCAGGACAATCCCCTCCCTCGACCGGCTGACAATGCTTTGCCTGATGCCCCCCAGGACACAGTTGGCCCTCCTGGCTGCCAGGGCACTGCTGACTCATATTCAACTTGCCATCAACCAGGACCCTCAGGTCCCTTTCCACGGCACTGGTCTCCAGCATCTCATTCCCCAGTCTGTCCGTACATCCAGGGTTGTCTCATCCCAAGTGCAGGATCCAGCACATTTCCTTGTTGGTGATTGCCCAGTCTTCTAATTTGTTGAGGTCTCTCTGCAGAACCTCCCTACCTTCAAGGGAGCCAACAGCTCCTCCCAGTTTGGAGTCGCCTGCAAACTTGCTTAATGTTCCCTCCAGTCCTGCATCCAAGTCATTTATGAAGATGTTGAAGAGTACAGGGCCTAAGATGGAGCCCTGTGGAACCCCACTAGTGACAGGTCACCAGTCTGTGACCAGGTCACTATTACCCTCTGTGCTCAACCTGTGAGCCAATTGCTCACCCACCACATGATGTGTTTATCCAGCTGTGTGCTGGGCATCATTTTGTCCAAAAGGATTCTGTGAAAGACAGTATTGAAAGCTTTACTGAAATCCAAAAAGATTACATCAAGTGGCTTCCCTTGATCAGCTAGGTGGGTTACCTTGTCATAAAAGGAAATCAGGTTTGACAAGAAGGGCTTTCCTCTCATGAAAGCAGGTTGGCTGTAACCAATATGAGGGGCAGATCAGTTTTCCTTTTACTTAGTGTCATTATAACGTATTGATACATGGCCCTGAAGTTCCTGCAGAGCAGGAAAGTTACAGTTTCCTGTAACTTTCCAGGAAAGCAGGGCTCCATGAAGTATAAGGGCGACTTGGGAAGGCAAACATTAAACTCCAAACACTCCTGGCCTTTTTCTTCTTCTTCCCCCATCTCACATGCTGAGCATGATGCCATATGGTATGGAATATTCCTTTGGTCACCTGTCCTGGCTGTGTTATTTCCTAAATTCTTATGTACCAAGAACCTATTTGCTATTGGGGTGGTGAGAGAAGCAGAGAAGGCCTTGACTCTGTGTAAGTACTTCTCAGCAATAAGAAAAACATCCCTGTGTTGTCAACACTGTTTTCAGCACAAATCTAAAACAAACCCAAATGCTAGCTACTGTGACAAAAACTACCTCTATTCCAGCCAGACCAGGTACATTAGTTCATATGCAGACAACCCAAGATACTAGCAGGCCACACAGATTGCAAAATTCATGAGTAATACTTGGCCTGTGGTACATATCTGCTACATAAGTGCTAGATTTAAAAACACTTAATTTCTGGTATAAAAGAAATGAATCATTAAGTAGTAGGCTAAAAAACACCCTCCATCTAAACTAATTGTACACCAAAAAAATTTATTGTGCATAATTAGAATGATTTAAATTCTATTTCTTCCTTAAAAAGCATGACATTTAAAGAACATCTGAATTTGGGCAATATCTATATATTTGAAGATATGTGATTCTCCTGTTCATCAACCTTTGCAGTCCCTTTCAAACCATCCTTCACTGCAATGTTACATGACTGAGAATACTTGCAAGGTTGAGGCCAACTGTGCTATAAAGATCATGCCTCACACCCACTATGAGCTTCTGAATGGATTTTTTTATTGAACAAAAATAATCAATAATCTCTTTTTTAATTCTTTCTTGGCTTTTTTCTTATTTGGTCAAAGAAAGAACTGAGCATGTGGTTTGAGAAGTAAGTAGCAGTATGAATGTATATGAATTTAATGTGTATAATATTTGAAATGTTACTGAATAGAGATCACTGCTTACTTTCACAAGTTCCTATCAGAATACTATAGTAATATTAAAAAAGACTCACCTTGCAAATGCAAGTTTTTAATGGCCTTATATTTTTCTTGCAATGATTGCATTTGAACAAGCTTTAATGAAACATAAGAGATTGCTGAAGCCCTCGACTTCAGCCTTTTCAATGTCCTTTTCATTCCAAAAGAGTAAGAACAAAAGATGAATGAGCTGTAAGCCAAAGCCCACACAGAAAGGAAAATGAAACTACCACTTTGAAAAATCCACCTACAAATAACTTTCACACTAGCTTAATTACACCATATGGCAATGTCAGATTTTCTGTCTTATAAAATCCAACAAAAACAACACGCAGAAGATAACCTATATTTTTCAACAATTCACACTGAGTCAATACAACAGCTTCAGATGTAATCTCAAAATTAGTAATTACAGAAGTACTTCGCTTTTACACTACTATCTGTCTTTAAGAATCAATAAGAAATTCTGTTTAACTTTCATACTATATACGAGCATCTGCAAATACACAAAATACATATTAAATGATGACTTAGGTCAATACCAGTTAGAAAACACTGACAATACACTCTTGCAGTGACCACACAGTGCAAATTTGTCAGCATGGCAGTGAAAGGTGAGCTTTCAAAGGCGGGAAGTAGGAGGGTGCTTTATTCCTTCATTTCTCACCTGTTTTTATTCAAATATGCAACAGTCAGCTTTATAATTTTGGGTGCCAAAATCCCATGTCTTTTGCAAATAGAAATGTATTCAGACATGCCTTTGAAAATACTGAGATTCAAATCTTCAAAGTCTAACATCAAAGAAATGGCAAAGATTAAGTTTCAGAAATTAACTGAAGACTCATTTGCTCTTCCTCATATGAAAGTGTGAATGCCTAACTTATGAGGAAGGATCTGTAGTCCATTTACAAGAGACATTTCTTCAAGACAGGCAGTGTGAAGGGTCAGGCCCTAGGCATGTATGACTGGGGAGAGTGGGGTCGAAGACCTGACAGAAGGGACTTGCACAAGAGAGCATTTTGAGCAAGGCTGGCAAAAGCATGCCAAACCCAAGGCACTAAAGGAAATGTGAGGAAAGAACAATGGGAGAACAAACATCACCATTAACATTCCTGTTCTTTTTGCATTCCTGTTTGTGGTATGCTCTAACAGAGATTGTGCTGGCTTTTTGTTGGCTTGGAAATGTCCCCAAATTTAGTAGTGAATCCTGCTACACTGATCTGTAAAATAAATTATAATTTCTATAATATGAATAAATACAGTTAAGTCTTATTTGTTCTCATAAACCCCATAGGATCCATTAAAAAACCCGCAAAAACTAAAATAAACAATTCAAAAATACCCCAAATAGCAGGGAAACATTAAAACAATTTACCTTTTAAAGAACTATTCTGAAATAAGCCCACTGATTCATAAAAATTCTTGTATGTGTGAATTGAAGCTTTCTATTCACTTTCTACACTGTAGGTTAGCTCATGAGTTCAGTTATCCACAATTTTCTGTTGTAAAATTGCTAACCTCTTCAACGCATAGTACATTTCATTGCACACTAAAATAATTGTAGAAATTTAAATGTAGCCCCACGTTAGTACTAATAGTTGTTTGTTGCCTGTCCACAATAAATTCCTGGTGAGAGTAAAATGTGCATTAAAAGATTACTTTCCCTGATGCTTAGCAACTTGGTTGCTTCTTCCAGTACTATCACAGCTCTTTTGCCTCTATGATTAAGTTTAAAACAGGAATAAAAAGCATATGAGGGAAAGAGTGACTTATTTAATCAGTATGTGAGGGAAAGAGTGAGTGACTTAATCAGTTTAGGAAGGTTTTATAATTCCTCCTTCCATAAGCTAATGAGAAAAAAAGAGTATGCATTCTGTGTGCTATTTCCTATTACAACTGAATGGACATCTTACTTCCATACAAATATCTAATCCTCAACTTCTGGATTACAGATATTTCCTAGTCTATGTCATAAACTGGTTCTGAAGCTTATGTGAACATAAAGTAGTTAATTAAATTTTCTAAACTGGCAAAGAAACAAACACCTACTGCTTAAAACAGAAAAGTCCTTTATCCTGGATTAGTTTTTTGCAATTTTACTAGCTTAAACAGGCAAGCTTCAAGTCAGGATAAAATGAGCAAAAGAAGGACAAATGTAAGAGGACAAATGACTTCTGTCTTTCAGAAGCAAGCTGTTAATTTGTTTCCACTCATAAGAAGGAACCTCCATTCTTTTTCAAAACAGCTAACTCCAGGTATCAATATGTGGTCATGTTAATGACTATTTAGTATATACCTACCTGTTTCTATTTTCAGTACTAATTTCTTAAATTTTCCTAACATTTTGCTTTTTCATTTAATGAAAGTTTTCTTTCTGAGACATTTCTTTTTCTTAGCAGGAGTTTGAACTCCTCTCAAATTCCAGAAAGATTTCTTTAATAGTCCGTGTAAAAAATAATGTGGGACTTGATTTTTTATTTTTCCTTATTTGATTTCTAAGTTTAAATGACATAAATAAAATGTTTTGTTTTCTTTTGAAGAACTTTTCAACTTGACTTTTGTACTCTATGAGCTACTTATGGAAACTAATTAAACATTGACACTGAGATGATTTCTTTAACTAGTAGCACTGTTTTTCTGTGATGAAATGTGGCCTATTAGTATTCATTATATTTAAACTTACTGCATTAAGCAGAAGCTACTTCATTTTCTAATACCTTATTACCCTGTGTAGTTATTGTTAGAAATAATAATCACACACTTTAAAAGGTGTTTGTCATCTTGTTTGTCCAAAAAGCTTGTACGCTTTTAGACATGTATTTGACAGAACACTTTCCAAAATTTCCCCAATTGTGTTTTGATTAAAATTTGAAGGTTTTTTGTAAGTTTTTGTAGAAAAAAACCCAAACACTTCCTATTAGAAAAACTTTAACCCTGTTTCACTGCTGTCCTTGCAAAGGAAATAGTGGAGGGGAAAAGGCACTTCTAGTGATAATGGCTTATAACTCTGACAATACATACTTCCTGAACAGAAAATATCCATTCAGAAGTTTTGCAGTCTCTTTTAATGCACTCTTTTAAAACCTTATTTGTCTTAAAAATGACTGTATTTTACAGGTAAAGGTTACATCTGTGCTAAAGTCCTATCAGTTTCATTTATTTTATTCTTTTTCAACAAGCCTTGTTCTTGAAGGAGATGCACATATTGATTGCTAGTGTGCTGACAAAAAAACTTTATAATCTTTTGGGTTTTATACATCTCAAAAGTAGAAAGATAATTTAAAAATCATTAGACATTTTACCCAAAGAACAAATGTGAAACATTTAAAAAAAATTAATTAAATTATGACAGTAGATATAAAAGCTTCTCTGCAGCAAGCTTATAACATATTTGCTGTTTTATAGTCATGAATGTTATCTCTGTTAATAGCAGAGACTCATTCTAGTGTTGCAGAAATGAAAATTATCACATAATTCCTCTGAATAGCTTGAACACATGACTTGATCAGATGACCAGTCAAAACATTAACCTATGGTTTTCTTCCAATGTTTTGAGTGCAAAGATAATTTAAAATGTCACAAAATGAATGAAAGATACCTTTATACTTAACATTATTGCAAAATAATTGCTTTATTTGTTACTACACCTTCATTATCAGGGAGGTTTTGCCTGGCACCAGGTTCATTTCCAAGTTTCTATCTCTTACCTAAAGTCTGTCAGAGATGCTGAACATGAAAAATTCTTCTCGTTTTTGTAGGACCAGAAATGCTGAACAGTTCCTCCAACTCAGTAATCCAAAATTCACCAGTGCTGAGGCATCAAAAAATAATGATCCTGTAGAAATCAAGGCATCGAATTCTTTTTTGTTCTCTTTTATAATGAGTAGCACAAGTATTTTCCAAGGAATTTACAAGGTCCTATTAATTAATTCCTATTAATTTATTTAAAATCCTGGTAGAAAAGGCATTATGTAATTGCAAATATTATCATTCTTCCTTCAAAATATGAGCTTCATTCCTCATTTTATAAGTGGAGCATTCCATCTGTTTTTCTACTGGCTAATTGCCAAAGTGGGAAGCCTTTTAATTACCTGCTAGAGTGACAAGGGCCATTAGGCAGCTTAGAGTGCAGCTTCTTATTGAGAAACTGGTGCTTCCATCCTACAGAGGATTATGTGTGCCATCTACTGCACAGGAGTCAATTAATAATTTGAAATGTCAACTAAAGAAGGGAAGGATGAGCCGTGATGACATTATGTTAATTGATTCCTGTAGTTGTACTGAACTGAGTCATAGCACTACATTATAGAATTAGTGCTTCAGATGGATTAGAATCATAGAATTGTTTAGGTTGGAAAAGACCTTTAAGATCACTGAGTCCAACCATTAACCTACGCTGCCAAGTCCACCACTAAACCATGTCCCTAAGTGCCACATCTTCAAGCCTTTTCAAAATATTATGAGTATGATTTCCTGTAAAGCTCATTCTGTTTATCTAGCCTCTGATTAATGTTTTTTAAAGTGTTGCCATTTCCTGCCGGGTATTGATTCCTTTAATTGAAAAGTGCTCTAGTATCTCAGCAAGAGCACAGGAATGACACATTCATCTGATCATGTTTCTTGTATAAACAGAAACCTTATTCATCATACTCTTGATAGTCTTATTGGAAATTATTTCTGTTAATATTATAGAACATATGCTTCTGTCAATATTCTAGAACATATCCTTTCTGTCTTACCATTTCCTACTATACTAAAACACTCTATGTACATTTGAATTGCTTGTTACTTGGTATTCACCAATACTCAAGAAAAGACAGAAATATGGGGGAAAAAACATCTCTCACCTTGATTTTTTGATATGTTCTCTGTATTTTTTTTCACAATGATTCATGTTTAAACATGTTATTAAAAAATATAATGTTATATTAAACAATAAACATGTTCTTAAACAAAAAATCTGAAACTGTGGTCTTCTAAAGGCTGAAGAATACTTATTGTCTGGCCCACATGATATTGAGTCATAAGAACTGGGTGTATTACTATATCTCATGAAATCTTGTACCTACTTTAAATATAGGTGAGAATTTCTGGTTAAACAGCAACTCCCTTGACTACCTGCAGTTTGGATATTCCAGTACACACTGTTATGACTTGGTCAGATGGAAATGTTCATTATGCATGAGTTAACTGAAAATGGGCATGCTTAGACAGTAGCAAGGAGTCATTTATATCAAATTGATTTATATGTATCTTTCTAAATATTCACAGCTAGGAAGGAAGCTGAATGGGGTATGAATAGAATAATCAGTAAATTTCTCTTGAATAAGCAGTCAATTATAGAAATGATAGCGTCACAGAGAGGTTATCACAACTGTGATAGCAACAAGCAACAATGGTATTTATCAAATGCAGGTGCTAAGATGGGATGTATCTGGGAACCTCACATACAACAACATCAGATTTTCTAAGCAGTCTGTCAGGTATTATTAATCATCAGCTTTAGCATAATCATGCCAGGCAATACTTAGGTACATCATGGTTATTTACTAGCCAGTTAAAATTTACAGAACCCTTAAGTAGAGTAGTACCTGAGTTGTATTTTGACAATTGGTGAAGCAGTGGATGTTCTTTAAAAATTTGAAAACAATACTTACCACCCTGAACTGTGCTATTCAGAGGTAGCTTCAATGGGAATATAAACTACAGAACAGGGTGAGTTCATGATTGCCAGAAACCACTGTTCTAAATTAATTATTCGTAGACAGGATCTTCCACCACCATAGATTTCTTCATCACAATGCGGATTGCTCCTTTCTCCTTTGCCTCAGTGCAGCCCCCTTCGTCTACTGGTCCTGCCTCCATGACCTCTTTTTGTGTGTGTGTTCTGTTCCTTTCAGCTGATTGTTCACATTCCCACTTTCTTTCAACCTTAGGATACTTCTCACTTGGTTGAATCTCCATCAAAAGCAAAAGGGCTTTCCAATAGGGGAAAAGGGTTTTCAGAGCGGTACAAGGTGGAGGCTGGGAAAAAGAAAACTCTGAGCTAGTTTCTCTGACCTAGCTATTTAAGAAAGAGTATTGCTTGTCATAGCAGTACCAACACAGCATGGTGTTAGTCTTTGATTAGAGCTTGTACCTATTAATAGGACACAAAATAAAATTTGTCACAGCTCAAGGTGTATAAAGCAGTTCTTCTCTGATAAGAAGAAGGAATAAAGCAAAGGAATTTTTGCTTTTTTTTTGTTTGTTGGTTTGTTTGGTTTTGGTTTGCTTTGGTTTTTTTTCCTGTTAGTTTTATTGCACTGTTCCTTGGATCTCTATAAGTAATTCTGATATTTTATTTCTGGTATAGCTGGAGGTGTCTACCCTGAGATTAATTCATATTTGAAGGATGGAACACTGCTGCTATAGAGTGACATAACACACTTAGACCAGTTGCACATTCATTTCAATAAGACCTGGTTGGGTATTCAGCAGGAACATTCTTGTGGATTTTGGAGGAAACAAACCTGTCAGTTTGGTTGCACAAAATAACCACACATAAGAACTATTAGGAGGATAGTACACTGACTGTTATTTCTTACAGTCTAGGTATAAATTCATATTTCCTGCTCTCTATTGAGAGATTGAAGAATTATTTGAATTTCACCTCTTCCAGGTAACAGCTGGGAATGCTCACATCATAGCTCCTTTGCTTGAGTTGGATTGTGCTCCATGGACAGACTACAAGTTGTAGCCATTTTCACCTCAAAAAATGTATAAACAGACTCTGAAACACTTTTTACCAAGCAGAGAAGGGTTGCACTCATTGCTAGTGTGGGGAATCCCACAACTCTTTCCTGTACTGCCTGAATACTGTTAATTCTGCCTTCCAAGACTTAGATTTTAAAATAGATTTGGATCTCATAACATACACTTCCTTTTGGTTTAATCTAACAGTTCTAATCATGGACTGAGTGGTGTGTTCGAAATTATTAAATCACAACAATCTTGTCTAGTTCAGGTATATTCAGTCCTTCACAAGCAATCTTTCTCTTCTGGACATGCCATTTTCTAGAGGGAAAGCTGTGTTAGCATCCCACTGATCATCACACATGTCCTTAAGCTAGCCAGTAACAGGTAAAGAACAAAAGCAGGAGAAAGCTCCACAGATAAGCTTTGTCTAATTTGTGTTGATTTGGATGCAGTAAGTGTGTGTGGGGAAAGCTTCTGTTTGGTTGTGTGCTTGGGGTTTTTTTGTTGTTGTTTTTAACCTTAGGCAGCTGTTTCCCTTTGAAAGCACATTTGCAGGTCAATTTTGTCTACCTAGTTTCACTGTAGTGAATCTCCACAGTTAGTGAGTCCCATCTGGATCTCAGTAGGAGATCTAAATATTTTATTTTATATTGTTTTCTTGAATCACAAATGGTCTTACTTCTGGGGTGACTCAATATTTCTATCACTGCCCTTTCTTGCTTCCTATGTCCCTGTAAGATCCTTTATGAACTATTTTAGATTCAGTTTTGCCTTTCATTCTATTACCCTAACTTTGCTGTTCATATAGAATAGTAAGAAATTCTGCAACAAGTTGGTAAATGGTATCAAAATCAAGGTAGGAATGAGATTTCAATGATAGAAAAGAAATAAGAATGAGGAATCATTTTCTTTTTGTCTGCTCCCTTCTTTTTTGAAATAAAGTCCATGTAGCCTTTATAAGTGAAGGAGAGAGGTGACTATAAAGGACATGCAGTATTTTTGACTCCCCTCCCCAAAAAAATCAGTTTATTTCCCTGCACAGGATCTGACAATGACAATTGTTAGTATCTACATGGAATTCCATTTTTCTTCTTTTCAGGCATACTGAGCCACATTTTGACAGGAAGTAAGTAGCTTATTACTTCATGTGTTAGGAAATAGCTACTATAGAGATTGTTGACTGGGTATATGAGACTTTTCTCTATATGAAAAGAAATGACTTGTGTGTCATTAGTCATTTCATTCTATCTGTATTAAATTATTGTAGAAGTGTTTAATTAAGAGAGAGGCTGCTTTTCTCCAGATATTTTTGTGTGATGGACAGCCATTCTTTTGTAATTGGGTCTTCTAAAGGAATCTTACTTTGTAACAGTTAGCTGGTACAAAATCTGACTCTTGCTTCCAAGTTGCTTCTTCATTAACTAGATATGGAAAAGAGAACATAAACTATTTTGTAAAAGAGCAGATAGATGAATCAAGTGATCCTTCTTGGTATTTTGTAATTCCTACATATATGCCATAGCGACAGCAGGAAAAAAGGGGAAAAAAGGAAAAAAAAAAAGAACATTTAAAAATATTTTAGCAGAGTCAATAAATAATATCACTATGTGTTTAGCCAATTATGGAAATGCATTGAACAATCTGTTCAGAAAAGAAATATCATTTTTACTGTAGACAAAGAATACTCTCACTGCATTATAAAACATGATGTTTAATATTTTTCTGCATGTCATTTGCATGGAACTTATGTTCTTTAGGCTTCTTTCAATACGATGCAGTTGTCTTGTTCGGGATTGGTGTAATTGGAACATTCAAGATCCCATCTGAAACTGGCATTTTGACACTCAGATTCATCATGACAGCAAACTCTGATGTGTTAGATATAGACATAATGCAGCAATATATTTCAGACTAGAAATACCATATTTTGTTAGCCCAGGGTCTTTTGCTGTCATCGGTATATTTAAATGTTTTGCTGATCCACCTGGCCCATACTCACTCATGCATATAAAAGCTATTAAAGATTTTCTTGCCCCATGTTGTTTTCTGCCCTTGGCAAACACCTGTTTTGTTCGCATGGCAGAACAGGCCGTATCAGGATCAGTGTTTCTTAGCAATCATTATTAGACTCATTTAATGCCCCCTTCACTAAACCAAAAAAAACCCCCACAGTCTTAGTCAAATGACTACATTCGTGGTTAAAATAATTTGGGGGCTTCTTTATCTACTCTTTTTTTTCCCCCTAGAATTTCTTATAATATTTAGAGCTATTCTTTGCAGCAATTGATAAATCCATTGTTTTTTCCAAGAAGGAAGGTTTAAGTCTGTGTTGAAAGAACTGATTTTTTGCAGTGCTCAAGAGTAGCTCTTACAATATTCACTTGGGATCATGTGAATTTTTAATTTCACTCCAAAGATTACACTGGTTCTTAACTTTTACTTTCTTTTAATATTGAAGAGCATTCATATGAACAAATAAACATTAAAATAAGGTTATAAAAGACCTTGCTTTACTGGCACTGACTTAGCTTTGCAGATCTTAGCTTAGACAGTACCATTATGCTACTTGTGCCACAGCCCTCTCCTGTAACATGCTAGGACCTACAACTAATCACTTATATCCCCATGTACAGTGAATGGATTGCTTTCTGACATTTCTGGATTTACACAGCAAGGTCTGTGTGCAGATTGCAGTGTGGCTTGGTCTGTGAAAAGCTTGGGAAAGACAGCAGCTCAAAGTGGGCTACTCCTGAGTGAGCACTTCAAGCAGTCAGCTGTAGTCAGACTGAAATGAGCAGTTCAGATAGGTGCTAAGGTTGCAGCAATGTCTCCTTGAGGTTTACATGCACCTCCCTCTGCATCTAGAAGTTATGTTTGGAGCATCTGGGAAATGGGGGAAAGCTCGAACTAAATGGTACTTTGTGCAAGTATCTTTAGGTTAAATTAACTATCTCTGGTAATGGTAAAACATTAACCATATAGGCTATTTCCATCACAGAGTATAAAGAAGAAGTAATAGCTCGTGTTCAGATGGAAGTGTAGCACTTGAGAGAGTTATAAAGGTTAGAAGATAAGGTGATGCCAGCCCTATTTTTCATCTGAAGACAAAAAAGCCAGTCAGAGCCCATGTAAACTCCTTTGAAATTTTCTTTTAGCCCAAAAGGGCCTCAAGATTACCTTTGTTGGGCATTTAAAGCTTCCTCATGCTTAGTCTTAATGGCAGTCTTCTGCTCCCTCCAATACAGGAAGTTTATTGGGTTTAAATCTGACATAGTGCCCAGGGGAGGAAGGGGAAGAAAAGTCAAGAGCTTTTCAGTGAAGGCCTTTTCTTAGTAACCATTCCCAGGAGACCAGGTAAACTGAGACAGGCTCAGGCAATTTTAAATGTAAGGCAGAGCAAAAAGGAGTATGTAAGGCCATCAGACTCTGCTCCATTGGAATGCATGTCTTGGACTCTTACACTTTATTGAGAAAAGATAGAAAAAAGTAAGTTATAAATAACTCAGACTATTCTGTGAAGCTGCTTTTAGGTGGTAATGTATTGATTGCACAAAAAAGATTCTAGTTGTAAAGTAGCAGACTTTAATGAAGGTTCTGTCTTAAATCACAGTATGCTATGAAGTCACTTCATATACGTTGCTAAGAAACTTTCTATGCATAGTAACCAAGTTCGTAGCTATGAGATATATCACTTGGTACTATCCATAAATTACCTAGAGCCAAATATGTAAAGAGATAATGCTGGAATTATATTATTGGACTACTGCAGGCATTATTAGCACTAGCCAGAGTAATAGGAACACTATCTGTGTCCTTGATTAACAACCTAGCTTAATAGAGTCCTTGGCATTTCTGGCAAAGCTCATCTGTCACACAAATTCAGAACGATAGTGGTCCTGTCACTGTGGATAACTGAAACACTGCCAATGCACAGCAGTGTCCTAGCTGTAACATTTATGAGTGTGATGGGGTTTAGAATATATTTTACAGTTATGGTGATGCACCAGGGGCTCAGATGGCTGTAATCATTGGATAACTGGCTACAAGAACTGTTCAGTGAAGAAGGCAGCATATCTCCTTTGTCTGATACCCAGTTCTGAGAAAGCAGAGGTAGAAATAGGAAAACTAAAGAATTAATTGTCTTTATTTGTGGAACTGCCATACATCGACAGGCTTCCCTTTATCTCTTCAACTTTAAAGAATAAATGAAAAGGAAAATGAGCCAGTGTTTCACTGATAAAACCCCTGACCCCACAGTACTCAAGGAGCAGGGCGTCTGACACCTGTAGGGGCATCCTGGTCCTGATGGCACTGGCTGTCCTTACTGCTCGGATGTGAGTGGCTCTCAGCTCCCTGAGGTGATCTGGGGCTGTGTGATACCATCTTCCCTAAAGGCAGGAGTAGCCACAGAATGACAAACCCCAGTCCTGGGCATGTCTAGGGTGGGGACAGCCTGCAGGTGCTGGCCACCATGCCCTGGCTGCCTGGGGAGGGCAGTGGGACATACTGAGGAAGCATGAAAAATAAATGCAAGTATACTCCAATATTAATAAGGAAGACATTTCTAGCATGAACACCAGATTCTTCTTGACAAAGACGTCAGGATGCTGATGGGTGTTGCAAAAAGCCACTGTCAGTCAATAACCTAAGAAGCTGCACAGAAATGCAGGCATAAAGTATGTGTATATGAGTCTGAATAAAAATTTCCTCTCCGATATTAGTTTCCTTAAATTACTGCAAATTAGGGATTGCTGTAATTTTGGTGAACTCTGTATTCAGTTTCTGCTCATCAGCACATCCAACTCATGCTTTTGTTCAATTGATTAACATTACTTTGCATATAAACAACATTCCCATCAAAGCACTTTGCAAAAGAGGTCAGTGTCATTAACTTCACTTTACAGTCAGTGAAACTGAAGCATAGAAAGTGATGGCTATGACTCTAGTCTGCTGAGGTCACAACTAATCCATGCTGCTTAATCATTTGGCTCCGTGGTGGGATCAAAAAATAAAAATTAAAAAATCTTGTTGTAACAAGAAAAATCTTTTTTTCTAAAAATCAAAATAATTGACAAATTTGTTAAGAATTGTGTGCTGTTTACTACCTAAACTGTTGGTAAATCAACTCTGAAAGTCACAATAACTCCAGGAGCATTAAGTACAAGGGATGTTCAGCCTTAAAATTTGTATTTAGCCAACAAATCTTGGAGTAAAATAAAATTATGATTTGATAGTTTGCTGTCAATCATTCTATAAGTGCCAGCTAGTTCCTAAAAACATAGGATTCAAAGTTGACTCAGCTGACAAAAGCAAAATACAAGTAATTTTGAATAATAATTGCATACACAAGAGCAGTTTCCTTCATAAAGTTATAGATATGTTACTGCATAGCTTCTTTTGCTGCAATAGCCAACCCTGCCCATCATATTTTCTTTAAGGAGAATTTGATTATAGGACTGAAACTTTCATGGTTCTAGACTTAATGAGAGAATTTTTTTTGTGTATTCCAAATTTATTTGACACAAGAAAAAATGGGAGAGAGGGAATGACTGTGCATCTGAATGAAAATCTATAATCTTCAGAATTTTTTGGGGTAATTCCTTTGTAGGAAAGAAAAAAAATATATTTTTCCATCTTCACAGTAGTTTCCCTGAGAAGATTTTTGGTTTTGGTTTTGGTTTTTTTTTTTTTTTTTTTTTTTGTAGTGAAATTTTTATTTATTTAAATTTTAATAGTATCTCCTTCAACTGCTCATGTAGGCCATTGTTGTATGGATGCTGTTAGGTCTTTGTCAGTTGGAGACATTTTATTCTATTCCTCAGTGGCAGAGACAGTTGATTAACTAAAACTAGTTGTCAAGATAGAAAAGGAATGAAACAAAACCGTGAAAAAGTGACTGATTCCTTTAGTTGTACCTGGAGGTATATAGGAAAGCAGTTCAATGAGAAGGACTTTAGCTTTATTCTTTACATATTCCACTTTTGGAATACTCACTGTTTCTCCTTGAGCATGGTATTTAATCACTTCTCCTTCAGTTCTGTTTCTAAAGTAAAAACGCTAACATTTATGTACATCAGATACTATTAGAGAAATACACAGATACTTATATACTACTATTTAACCATGTTTATACTGCTATTTTTTTACATTTATGTGCCATTATTGAGCATCATAGAAGCATCAACAGACATACAAGCATGTATACATGTGTAGAAAAAAAACACTGAACATTGCATGTTGTCGTTCTTGTCAAAAGTAGTGTTGATGTATGTGTAGAATTAATGGGAAGAATGCTGATTTAAAAAATTTCTATGCTTCTCATTCTCTTATTTTTTTTGCTTCCCTTCCTGCTGTAGGCACGAAGCCAACGCACAAAAGCAATCATGTTAGTGTTTAAAACATAAGTAAGCTTGTGTGTATTCACAAAAATTCAACAAATGGTATTCCAAACAAAGTTTCTAGGCATAGTCACAGAAAAAAAAAGAATTCAATTTATCAGTGAATCACAGAATCATAGAATGTTAAAGAGTTGGAATGGACCTTAAAGATCACCTAGTCCCAAACTCGCCCATCATGTGCAGGGGCACCTCCCACTAGATCAGGTTGCTCAAGGCCTTATCCAACCTGGTTTAGAACGCTGCCACAGTTGGGGCAATATTTAAGTATGTCTTTTTCCACACAGTTTAGGTTAAGGAACAGAAAAATATTTTGTGTTCAAAAGTAGTTAAAATTATATGCTAAATTTATAATTCTATCTATTTTTGTCTCTGACATGTTTCCCTGCAAATCCATGGGAAGTGTGTCTTTAAACTCAGTGCAAAACTATTTGTGTGTATAACTAAGCACTGGTTGCAAAATTATACTCTTCATATTTTCTTTTATCTTTTCACAACTTTATGTGAAATTCAGAATGATGGCAGTTTTATTTTGCCCTCTTATTTGGTTGTTTTTTTTTTTAGTTTTAGTTTTTTAATTAAATTAGTATAGTTTGTGGGGTTTTGCTACTTTCAGACTAGGGTAAGAGCAAAAGTGCAGTGTATAAACTGAGATCGGTTTTTTACAGCATGACCAATGAGTACTATGGCAGAGACTCTTAGAAAGTGGTGTTCTGCACTGAGAGACCTTTCTGAAACAGCAAGGTAATTTGTACCATTTCAGAGTAACCCGCAGGGAGTAATATCATAAAACCAGCAAAGTGTGTCACATGAAGTTTTTTGTACTGTAGAGCAACAGATTAATCCTAGATAACAGGCTCTAAGTGCACATGTCATGTTACTAAGCCACCTGTAGAGAACAGTCAGTCAAGGTCAAAGAGATTTCAATACACTGGAAATAGTGAAAAAGTTAACAAGTAGAAAGTAATAAACTAACACCTGTTTGTTCCCTTCCACTACAGCAGTATTTCTGTCTCTGTTTATCTGGCATTGGAGGAAAAAGCTGGAAATGCCACCATGTTAATCCTAAAATAAACTACAGTAGTGCAGACATGATGTCAAGAGCAAATCTGTTACATCCTTGCACTTTGATATTTTTTACACAAATTTACATTGCTTTATTTTTGTTTTCAAAGTTACATTAGGCATGGATTTACCAAAATTGCTGAAACGGATTGTTCATCTTCACCTTTCTGGACCGACCTGTAATCCTGCAATGTGTGCTGTGGTCACGGCTACAATACCTTCTGCCATTCAGGTAGGGGCTGCATCCACTGCTGTTTGCTGTGTGATAGTGTGATGTGACAATGAAAGTGTGAATTGCTGGTCTAGGTATATATATGTGACAGGAACATAACTGAGGCCCCAAACACATAATAGCTTGAGTGAAACGTCCCTAAAATAAGGAGAAATTTTTATCTCCATATTGATATATTTCAAAATATCTATAAAATGGAAGGTAAATGAAATCTTTCTTACCAAATTCTCCTTGGCCATTATATTAATGGAAGAGGTTTTTGTTTGGGGAAGTAGTCCATGCCCAAGAAGATGCAAGCAAAGTTTAAACGCTAATAAGCTCACAAATTTTAACTTGACTCCAAGTCTTTGGACTAAATTTTGAACCACAGTTATTAGCTTTACTCGTGTGACTGAGATACTGAAGAACAGAGATTATGCTTTTCTCAGACTTTAAGCAGTAGCATGAGCTGAGTAAGGAAAGTAAGTTAGAAAAGGGGTGTAAAAGAAGTTCAAGTAGTAAAAGCTGCTTCTGGCAGCAAGTCAAATGCTGGTTAATCAGGACTTTGGCACAGGCAGAGTCAGGAATGAGCAAGCACATGGAAGGTTTGTTTTGCCTGACAGGAAATCACAGTATGATATTCTCAAGTGTTTATTTTCCCTTAGCAAGGGGTCGCCTTGTCAAGTCTTGATTCATGCGTGGTCTTCATCTGAAATATAATATTATTAAGAAAGTTTTTTTTATAATTTTGTTATCAAAGTTGTGTTATAATAAAGTTTTGTTATTTGGAATATATTTGCTGAGCTGATAGAGTTTTCGTAAGTAATGTAACCACTCTCACCATTTTTTTAATTCTTTTTTTTAATAGAAAACTGATAAACCTACATGCAAAACTTTATGCATTTTCTGAATTACATTTTGATTTCTTAAAGCTGTGTGTTTGTGTGGGTTTTTTTCTAAATAGTTTCATTTATTTTCATTGAATTAATAAATACAAGAAATGTTGAAATATATCTAAAAATAATTTTCATATCTGAATAGATAAGGAAAAATTAGATAAATACTTAGATCATATATTTGCATTGAAAATCTCTGACCACAAATATCAGAGAAAAACTAATATTGTGGGATTTTTCTATTTTTCCCTTTACCTGCAGTGTTCATCCTTTTGATTTGTGTTTCACTAATCCAATTTCTTTCAATTACTTACAACACTGAAGCCCACTTCCTTGAACCTCACACTGAAAGCTTGCAATTTCCTACTAGCTAATCTGATCCCAATACTTACTTAAAAAAAAAGCCCCCAGAGCTACTGGACTAATTGTATAAGTCTTTCCACAGATAGTCTATGAGAACTTCCCAGAAACACTTTTCTGTGACTTGATTTATTTCCCTCTTACCTGATGAAGTATTTTAAAATGATTGTGAATTTGAAGGAAGAAAATAAACAAATATGACAAAGCAAAGATGGCCTGCAACCATCTATGATCTCATGACGTGAATGAATTTAAGTGCGATCAGGAAAGCCTCAATTCAATAAACCCTATTCTGTACTGGGAAAATAATCTATTTGTCTACTTAAAAGACATTACTTTCAAGAAAATTTTTACCTAAAATGGAGTGTGACAGAAGTAGTTAAATGGCTTTCTCCATTCCTTTCCATGTATTAGTTTATACGCTCTGGCTGTCATCTGTACTACTTAAGAATGGCTGTAAAACTTATTCTGAAAAGAAAGAAGAAAGGAAATTGGAAAGTAATTTTTCCTGTAAATACTTTCCTGTATTTCAACTTTTTATGTGCTTGTTCAACTGCCTGTAACTGTCTTAGGCACACTTGATATCATGTGGTTTGGTTTTGTCGTCTGCTAGTCTGCTGCTTTGTTAAAGAGATGGTGCTGTATTATGTTTTTTTCATGACCAATGACAGGAATCAGACTTTTGCAAAATGATTATGACCTACCCCTGGAAGTGTTCAAGGCCAGATTGGATGGGGCCTTGAGACACCTTGTCTAGTGGAAGGTGTCCCTGCCCCATGGTAGGAGGATTGAAAACAGATGATCCTTACGGTCCCTTCTAACCCAAACCATGGTATGGTTCCATGATTATCTTCTTACTATAGCATGAGATAGATGTTTTACAAGAGAATCTGGGTCAATACATTAAAAACAAATATGGAAGGAAGATATAGGAAAGAGTTTTCTCACCAAAAAGCTCATTGTGATTTGTTTATCAATGAATCCTCTAATAAGCAGTAATATTATAATTGGTAAATTCCAAAAGAGGAAAGAATTACTCCTTGTAAAGGTCCAAATCAAGGACAAGGAAACTTGATGCACTAACAAGCCTGGAAGCAGGACTCTAAACTCATAGACTGGTGTTCATTAGCAACAATAAGGTAGTCTTTACCAGAGAATTACGTATGATGAAGTAGATGGCTTAGAATTTCAGGACTAAAGACAAGAATAAAAACAATGCTAGATTAATGTAACTGAAAAAAACGTGCAGAACTAGCAAATGGAAGATACTAAGTTGCATCTGTGGCCTGATTTTTCATATTTTTTTGATATTCAGCTCCCATTAGTCAGTGTCAGAGCCTATTTACTCTAGGCTGACGCATTTGTCTAGTCTAACTTGAGGCTGATGTAGATGATGTATATTTATTTCTAAGTGGCATATGCTGGAATTTTGAATGTGTAACCCTTTAAGTACTCATATAAGAAAATCATATATATATATAACTGTTGTTTTTTCTTAAAGAAAATTTTTAAACAATAGCAACAAGTAGACCCAGGTTTGTCTTCTACATTAGGGAATATAGTGGTCAAGGGCATTAAGGCACAGCTGCACACGTTCAAAAGAATTTGCATATTGCAAAGAGTTGGGATTTTACTATAAAAATGTTTTTTGAAGGGAGATGTATGATAGAGAGGAATACTTCATTCAAAAAAATGTTGAAGGACAATTTTACTTTGACTCTTGTAGACAGTGCACTTGTTAGATTGTAAAAGAAGAGGCTAAGGTATGTGATTAGGCAGGTTATTGGTGTTGTAGAGAGTCATCCAGCAGAACCTCTTTTAGGGGACAGCAGTGGAGTCATTTATAAGAAGATTTCCTGCCTGAAGTCAATAGGAGGTCTGAGTCCATTAGAGATTCAGAACAAGCTCATAGTAGGAAAGAGAAAAGACAGGAAGTCAAGTGTCTGTTGTTTCCTCACTAAGAAAGACCTAAGGGAAAGGAAGATCAATACAACTGAAGAACTGGAGTTAAAAGGAGGATTTATGAATTATTTCTCAGACTCTTCGTTTCCAAAAGAAGAAAGTAAGTGTCTAAGTTTCTTGTCTGAAGAATTTTTTTTTCTTCTGGCAAATATCAAATATGTAGGTAGAATTTTGTTGATGCTAAAGTTAAGAACCAGAGGAATTTCCAGAAGTATAATTTTACTAAGCCCTTTAATCACTTATCTTTTCTTTTTCTTTTTTTTTTTTCTTTTTTTCACCCCCAAACCAGCTCAAGGTCAAAAACCTAATCACATCTTCTTTTACCCAGTCAAACTTACACCTAAGGATACTTCCAAGGTTCATGAAACATAAGAATCCGACGCTCCCCTCGCCATTTTAAATCTATATATAATTATACATACCTTGTATATTAAAAATAAACGTTGATGAACTTCTTCAAACACATTTCAGTACCTTAAGGGCAATAGGCTAGCATTTTCTATATATGTATGTATTTATTTGTCTTTTGTGTGTGTGTTTATACTTGTATGTATTTAAAGAGATAAACATTTCTGATGTTCTTTATTATTTGAGCTACCCTAGAGGTATAAGTATTTGTAAATTTAGCATATTTAAAAAATATGTCAAGCATTTTAATTCAAAAAAAAGAAGTATTTTTTTCAGTGAGTTTTAAACTTCAAAGCTATGAGGATTTTACTCTGCTTTGGCATCTAGATTTCCTTAGTAATCGGTATAAACAGGAAGATACATACTCTGTAAATGCCTGATTTTGTTTATAGGCGGAGCTTAGATGAACAGCCTAGATAAAGCTCTTCAGTTTTATAGGTGATATTATTATTTTTGCAATTACATTCATCCTGAAAATGGGACTACATATTTTTAAAATATGACATATTTATTTATAATATTAGCAGTGATATAGGCAATAAAACATGCTCTATTATGAGTTACAAAATAATAGCTTTCCTTTGTACATTGTTTTTGTTTATGCATTATCTCTACAATTGTAAACATAAAATTTTATGTTATGTGCCACTTCTAACTTGAGAATTTGCACTTGTCGTTTAAGAAAAGAGGAAGAAAAAGGAAATCTTAGACAAAAGGACAAATGTCAAGGAAAGGAATAATAGAAAATTCCTTCAAAATTCTCTTCATTTATTAAATATTGGCATCTGACAATGAGTAAAGAAAAGATTATTTAGCCATAATACCTCTATAGTACTCCAGCACTAGAAGAAACAACAATAGAAATTCACATTGAAAATAGCTTTATTAGTTTATAAACAATAAGCAGGAGTGGAGTAAAATAATTATTATAGAGGAAAGTTTAGTTACATTGCTAAGGACAAGTAACTCCCTCTGTCCCATTAATAGAGGGGTTCCTTACAGATAGTTTTATGCAGCTTAATGGAACCTAAGCATGTTTTAAAGGGCATGTTTTACACTTCTTTTGTTGAATTACACTATTTTAAAGTAGAATGTGTCATAAACCTGCATTCTTAAGTTTGTGCATTTATTTCCTTTGTGCAAGTTCAGAATATAAGGAAATGCTCTGATAGCTATATCCAAACCCAAATGTGAATCTAAGTTCTGCTCCCCTTGAAAGCCAAGTTCACCTCTACTTTCTTTTCGTGGCTAGATCTACCCTTTTGTCTACACTCTAAAGGATTATCTGAAGCAATGCCTCTTGGGAAGCACCTGTTGAAGCTGGTGTGTCTCAGATAAACTGAAGGCGCAATTCTTGTCTTTTGTATCTATTTCCTTCAGTCAATGGTGCTGAATATATGTTGCCTTATAAATGTGTTTTACCCTGTGCTCCTGAATTTGTCATGCCTCAGCTCACTAACAGGATGTAGAAGGAAGAGTAAGATGACAAAGTAATTCAGTTGATATGAAGTATCTTGCAAATAGAATCTAGGACATTTGGAAACTGCATTTGTTGTTGCCTCTGTCTGATTTTGTTTATTTGTTTGTTTGGATTTTTTAAGCTGACTGAATTCTCCATGCATAAGAAACTCTGATTGATTCTACAACTCACAGTGAGTAGAATTATTTGTAATCTGGATTATTTGTGATTATGATAATGATAATTTAGAAGGAAGAGATCCGGACAGAACAAAAATTTTCTCATTAATATCTCCATTTTAGCCATCCCATTTTCAATCAGCTGAATTCCTAATACAATAAAGGGCAGCTCATACTTGTCTCCACATCAGGCCTGAAAGGATTAGCAGCAGGAAACAAGCAAAAATAAATTATACAATAAGGAAGTTTAATGGACATTAAATAGGGTTTAGCTATGTGCTAGCACACAAAATATTGCCCAATTAGTGAATTTTGTCATTTTTCCCCTCAATCTCTCTGCTTTCTTCCTCTGACTTACATTTGTTTAGAGCTGTGGTGGTACAAGAAATAAGAAACTTCCCAAAAAATAAGCTCTTCAAGTGAGATGATAACACCAATTATTTCTTCTTAAATATTGTCTTGTGCATTCAGGTACTCATTTCAAGGATTTGATCTTAAAGCAATTTGATGGTCATTGGCAGGTTGACAAATTATTAAAACTGACATTCTTCATTACAAGTCCAACAAGCAATGACCTTGAGTTTCAGAGGCCCTTCTTTTGCCAGAGTTGAAATATTTTAGTGATTCTAGTGATTCTATTTATTTTAGGTACAAACAAACATAATGTACAGATTTTGTGCTACTGTGTATTAGGAGTTATATTGACAAAAGTAGAGTACAAATCGATAAAATATCACAAGCTCTTCCAATGCCATACTCCGCCAAGTCTGAAGTTCTAACATATATGACTGTTGTTAAGGAGATAATGGAATTATTTCCAAAAGAGTTTCTAACTAGAAATTATTTTCCAGCACTGCTTTAGTTTTTTAATTTTTCTCTCTCATGAAGTCTATTTGTCTGTCTTTCAAATGAATGTAAAACTACTAGAATATATTGAAACATAAAACTGTAAAGATCCTTTTCCCAATCATTTTAAAACACCATATAACAGAGCTTGCCATTTTGAAGGAGCAATTTTCAACTACTGGGCACTTCCCCTTCTTTATGAATAAAAACTACCAAACAAATAAACAAACAAACAAAACTCCAACCAGATATATAAATCTTTAGGCCAGTGAAGCGTATGATTTCCATTTTTCCAGGTAGAAGTAGACTTTGTACCGACACTGGAATTTGGAGGTACTTTTGTAACAATATGAATTTCAGATACAGAAACTAACTCTGTCCAAGTGTGTTTGACATAAAATAGTTCATCATTGAAATATCTGTGTATTAGTTTTAATTGCACGTAATTCATTATTTAGAATACTTGCATTATAAAGTTTTTGGTGCTAACATTATCCTGTTTGCTGCTGTCAAATTTTAACTTCTCTCCCCCAAATTTTACAAATTTTGCTACTACACAACTTGCTGTTGAATTTCTTTATTCTATATACAGATCTGGCAGCTGTAAGGACTTAAAGACCACAGTTCCCTGTCTCAAAACACTGCCAAGGCCACAGAAGGAACTTCAGATAAGCACAGAAGGCAGAAATTACAACAGGAAAGTGCTAGTTACAGGCCTGGCAGATGTAAGGTCTGGTTAACACATCTTGGTTAGTGCATCCAGACAAAAAAAGTCCCACTGTGACAAACTGTGGGAAAGGAAGCAAATGCTCATGCACATACCACCCCAAGTTATGGGAACATCTGTGACCACCCTGTGGATACCCGGAACTTGGATCGTATAAAGGTGGTACCCCCAGAAGAATGACTCCAGGACGCCCCCCCATCAAGAAGCCCAGGGTGAAGAAGGACCAGTGGGGCACTGCTGGATGCATGGGTGATGACTATCTTCTGCTTGATCTTCTCTCTCTCTCTCTCTCTTCCTTCCCTCCCTCCCTCCCTCCCTCCCATTTTTTCTATTTCTTTCTATCTCTCTTCCTCACATTTACTACTAAATAAAATCCATATTATTAACTTCAGCGTATGGTCTCATTTGCACCTGAATTTGGGCAGAGGCATCTCTCACTAATCAGAACATAGCAGTGGCAGAGACCCAAACTGCCAAATATCTCCCTGGTCTTCAGGATGCCAGGCAGCGTGAGAGCATCATGAGTGGCAATATCTGACAAGAGAGGAATGGATAGTAGGAACTAGCTGCCACATCAGAAATGTGTGTATTTGGCATTGGTTTTGAGGTAGGTTGTTCATTGTTTTGAAGGACATTTTGGTTTGCAAAAACTTAAAGGGGGGGGGGGGGGGGCAGGGAGGATGAGAGCAATAGGGAGGAGGAGATGTCTTGATCCAGAGAAATTATTGAAATTTTAACAGTTTATGGATAACTCTAAGAGCTTGAAGGCTGGCCAGTCATTCTTATGTAGGACAGTCGTTTACAACCACAAAGTGCAGAAAGTTATTCAAAAAGAAAATGAGTGCATGAATTAAAGAAGAAACAGTTGTTAAAAGGTTTTCTGTGATTTAAGAGGTGGAAGAATGTGTTTAAAAGTCTTTTGTAAGTAAAAGGGATATAGAAGTCATCATCTATTTCTGAACAACCAAAATTGTAGAGACTATTAAAAACACTGAATTCCTTAGTAAAATAGAAGGCAACAGAGTAAAGAGGAGTGTGGAACAGCTAGGGCAGTTATAAAGTGGGATTATTGTGAGAGTGTTGTGGGACCAGCCAGTGAAATAGAGCAAGAATAAAAAAATTAACATTTTTTGCAGAAGAGACTGCGAAAGAGCAGGAAAGACATCTGCACCAGCAGTTTTGTCCACTAGGAGCAGTAGAAGCAGCAGTAGAACTCTAAAAATTAGCTATTATTCAGGAATTGAATCTTAGCCTTCTAATACTCTTTGTTGTTTATTTGCTTTACTAATAGTTGTTTGTAAGTAGAGAGAATTATCTCAATGAGTACAACAAAGTTCAGATTAAGTTCACCATTATGTGGAGGGTCTAATCTACATTTTATTAGTGACTCCTTTAATTTTACCCGACCTATATTCCCGAAAAACAGAAGTCCTTGCTCGAAGTTTGTATATAAATATGTATATGATGATATAGATTTCTTCCAGATTCTCTTGCTGAAAAATATGGTAGCTCATCATAAAGTATAAAGGAAAATAACTTTCATATTTGTGTGATATTGAACACAGTAAAGCTATTCTTGCATCCCCAAATCATTCATTACATTCTGGATGCAAATGCATGCATGTAGCTCTTTTCAATTTCACTGGAGCCTGACTCATTTAAGAAATGAGTATTATCCTGTGTACCAAATTTAGAGGCATTGGTGCAATGAACTGAATACTAAACAAGCATTGAATCCTGCGAATTTCTTCATGCAAAGTGCCTGTAAAAATATTTTTGTATATCTGAATAATGAAGACAAACTTTTAAAAGAAGAAAATTATCTCCTGTCTAAAAATCTTAATCTAATAAAGGGATTCGTAGAATATCTCAAATAATACAGTAAATCAGATATTAATCTTGGTATTTATACCCAGAAAAACCTCTGTATGTTTTTTAATCTGGATAGTCTGAGCTGCTTCCATTTTCCTATTTTCCTGCACTGTCATTAACACATTCTCTGATATTCCAGACTTCTGGCCTACATCCGTTATCCTATTCATATTCCCCTTTGTAATGAACCACTTTCAGAGGCCAGCATTGCTCACATTCAGTGAGCAGAATAGATCCTGTGTGGCTGTTCATCATTCCAGAAAAATATAGTTGCTTCCCATTCAGTTGTAGATAGCAAATGTCTGACTTTACTGAAGATTTGTACATTTTCTGTGTAGCTTTTCTGGTTTTGGTTAGTTGTTTTTTGGGAGGATATTTTCCTCAGAGGTTTTACTCAAAGCCTACCAGAGGTTTTGGATTTTTTATGAGCTCACAAAAATAGTTTTGTTGTTCTGAGTTAGCACCTGGGTTTTCCCAATTTCACTTCAACCTGAATGTTCTATGTTTGTCCAAATTATCCACCCTTAGGAATTATAGCAGCCTAGTTGGGTAATTTTTAGTGGTGATGCAAATTATAGTTATTCATTTTTATGTAAAGACAGGAAAAGATAGGTTTATAAGCTTAGTGTAATTATTTAACACCCAATTTTTATTAATGAATTAGTTTCTTTTTAATATGTTTTCATCTGCTTCTTTGAGGCACCTGTGTGTAAATGCCCATTACTCGTGCTCACATTCACAGGTTTTCCTCTCTAGGGCATTACATGAATCTGCATTCTGATCAGTAGTTTTTAATTTCTATTACAATTTTTTTTTTTTTTTTTGCTTATGAACTTTGGATTAATTCAGTTTTTGAGAGGTCACATCAGTAATTTTGAAGTAATAAACGCCAAAGGATGAAAACACAGGACAGTTGAACTTCAATACATTATGCCATTAAAAGAATGTGGTTTTGTGAGGCTTTCTTTGGCAATGGAGGTGGTTTAAACATCAAGAAAGCTCTGTATTTCCTTCTGCCACCTTGCCTACAGTTCTCAGTTCTGAACACAGAAAATTTTCTCCAGATATTTCTACAGAAATAAGAATTATTACCATCAGCATTTTTGAGAACATCACTACCTGAAGGACAGTGAAGTTTCTGTGTGAGAAACAGGTCCCTATTGACATGTTCAGCAATGACCTAGTCCAAAAGTACTTGATGTCAGAACTGACCGACCATCTCAAAGCAAGTGAAAAACAGAGGATTTGAAAGGAAGGAAAGGAAATTAATCCCCCTGTCTTCTCACTTCTAAAATGCTTGAGATGTTCAGCTGTCAGTACCATGTAAATATGGCTTATATTATATGACTAATATGATTATCAAAATCATTTTGATATTTAAAAATTCTCATCAACTGCAGTGTGAAATATATGCAATAGGTCTAACATTGCATTTCTAGCACCACAAATGTCCATATTTATTAATTTACTTTTTAAACACAGTTGAAGTTTTGATTCTTGCCTTCCACCAAGATTCAATGGAACATGAAACAAGTGCAAGGTGTAAGATGATTTAAAAATTATGGGGAAGTGCAATCCTCTACATCTATTATATCCAATTCAATATCAAATTGATTGAATAACAGGCCAACAGTGCATATTTCAAATGTGTAGTCTCTTCTGTTCCTAGATTTAGGATTAAGTAGATGACTTGTTGCATTCTTTTGTCCAATCTTATTGTAGAATTACAATGAAATAAACAAGCAGTATTAACAAGAGTTAATCCTAAAATTTGAGCTCTGCAAAGCCAAGATTTGTCTAGCAGCTTAGTAATCATACATTTTCCATCCTTCTTTATAACTACAGCAATTGAATTGCAGTTAGAGAGAATCAATCCATGGTTTTAGGAAGAAAACCTATTAGGGAAACAAAAGAGTATGGAAATGGAAGAGTAGGGTGTGTGCAATGAAACAATACCATCTAACAAGTTTGAATCATTATATTCATTGCATTCTGCAGAGAATCTCTATGAAACCCACAGTGAAAACTAATTCCTTTAAATTCTACCAGCAAAGATCAGAATATCAAAGCTCATGGCTGTTCCTGAAATATTTAGACTAACATGATGAACTTTAATTTTGGACTCATCTATGTGATAACAAGAGTGATCTAATAGTAGACCATTTTTTTCCACATTTAATTGTTGATCATTATTCATTTCCTTGTTCTTTGCATTTCTAAAATACCAAACATAGCAAGTCTGATAATCTTCCTGTACCTTTTTGCCACAGATTGTTAAATTCCAAAATATGTGACAATACAAATTCAATACGACAATACAGATTCCTTTCAAAATTTATATGGATGCCAAAGCTCTTTGCAATTTTTAGCCTCCTTTACTGCCTCAGTAAAGAAAGAGTAGAGGCACTTCAGAATTCAGAATAGGTTTCTTGTCTGACTTATTGTTGTAATTATGAACATGGAAAAATTCATTTCTGTCAATTATGCTTACTTGAAAATCATGAAACATTCCTAAAACAGAACTTCACCTCACATTTTTCCCCACTTAAAAATAAAATAAAAAATAATCACTGCAATAATTAATGTTCTAAGAGACACTGGCATTAAAAAGAAGTAACCCTGATGCTGCAACCAGTTTATTGGTCTTGGTAGAATAGCTATATTTACACCAGTTTAAACTGCAACTGAATCTGACTGTATGTTCATTGCTCATAAAACCTCCTTTTATGAAGATAAAACTATCCCATGCATAAATATATGAAATAGTGCTGAAATGTATTTTCAGATTGGGCCTACCTTTCAGTATATATCCATTTTATATTCAGATATGATTGGTTTAAAAAAAGTACACAATACTAAGGAATGAAAGAATGGTT
The DNA here is from genome assembly GCF_036250125.1 of Pseudopipra pipra. NCBI lineage: Eukaryota > Metazoa > Chordata > Aves > Passeriformes > Pipridae > Pseudopipra > Pseudopipra pipra. Next base: position 79,561,518 of record NC_087549.1, on the reverse strand, counting down.
GTGCTTCATTGAAGAAAAGGTTTTTTGGTAACTGCCAAAACCTTTCTAGTAATACTTGGTAACATTAATATCTCCTAATGAAAATTGATTTTGTTTATGTACAGTCATAATGGATGTGGCCACATAATTAGTATGTGTTGACTGCTACTTATTAATTAATGATTATATTTTCTTCTATAATTTATTTTCCAGAAAAAAAAATCAAGTCTGAAGCAGCATCTGCTTTCCAGTGAAGTCTTGCTTTGACTTAATTTTACAGCTGAGCAGGAAGGCGAACAAAGAGCTTGAGTAACTTGCCCAAGGTCACTGAGACTGCAATCAGCTTTGATTACAGCCAAGAGCAAATTATTTTTCATTCTTGTGTTCTAGTCACTGAAGCTGATGTGGTTTCAGTTTTCAACAGCTGTTGCTGAAGTCACCAAGAGAGGACACAATCTTTGATTACATTGACCACTTTCTATGCATGGCAGTAAGGCAGGCACAATTTCTTCCCTGATAATTTTAGTGTAAAAGAAGAGCAGTTTGAATGTATGGAGAAAAAGAGAAAAGGAACTCCACATTTTCACGGGCACTTTTTTCCCCCTGTGTATACAGATGTTTTAGATAACAGCAATGCGTGTAACTGAGTTGCCATGATAGACTAAAATCCATCAGGTGCTTGCAGTTTTAGTATTGGTACCATTCATCCTGCTTCTGAGATGCATGTCCTTGCTATTTAGGCAGACATAGCTTCTGTACTACTGGATCAGTTTCTGCAGCAGCGTAGTTTTTAGCCAGGCATATTAAAATAAAATAATTTGGTCTGCCACGATGTGTCAAGCTGAAGATCACCCAGGTTTATCAAGCTATCCATGAGCTAATCAAGTGTCCTACATATGTACCTTAATCTGGAAGATTGCTTGTGTGGTTCAAGTGGATCTTGAAGACACCTAAACAGACATTTGTCAGACTCTTTATGTGCAAAATACACTCCAAGTGCCACTTATATTTGCCTGTGGAAGTTGGAGTGCATGGATCCCTCTGTTCCTCTACACTGTATCTGTAAAGGGCCAGGTATGATGGCTGCACAGGCTCCAATGGGATAGATTGTGCAGACATCGTTTGAGTACACTATTTTAAACCCAGACTTCCCTTCCAGCCTAGTCTTTCCTTTGATCCTGTTATCCCTCCTTCATCCGTTGTTTTGAAGACTACCAGTATGCAAAAAAAAAACAAACAAAAAAAACCCCCAAAAAAACCCTCAAACAAACAAACAAAAAACCAACAAAAAATACCCACCACCAAAAAAAAAAAAAAAGAAAACCAACAAAAAACCAGAGGATTCTTGGGATCAAATAATCATGAAATAATCTGTCTCTCTAGCCCTGTGAGACAGTAATATCATTACAAAGGGAAGATGATGGCTTTTGCAATCCAAAATGTGCGTGAAATCCTCAACTAAATTATGAGTCTGTAGAGTGACATGATGGAGTGAATGGCCAGACCTTTTCTCAATGATTTAAATTTTATATGTCTACCTAAGCAGGGATTTCTATTGTGGCTTTACTTCAAGGCACAGTATATTTATGTAATAAAGAACACTGTGACATGATACCTGTATTATCTCTTCCTACCTGTTTGCTGAATAGAAATTTTCTTTTTTCTCTTACTGATAAAGGAAAACATATTGTAGCACATGCTTTGTGGCTGTTAAAAAAGCAGTGTGTCTCTTCTTTTCCTTCCTTTGAAGTACTGGAAAGCTACAGCTGATGTCACTTCTACTATTTGTTTTTCTAGTCTTTTTCATAGCACTAGGCAATCATATAGGTAGTGATTTGGATTCGGTTATGAATCCTCATATTTACAGGGTACTTTATTAATGACAATTAAAAAAATGCAAAATGTTGCAAAACAAGTAGATTCTTAAATAACTTCAAGACACCATAATGACCCACTGAAAAAGACCTCAACCTAAAATTAATCTTAGAACCACTTAGAGTTACAGAAATTTATTTGGGATATACGGATAATATGCATACCTTGAAGAGATAATTGCAAAGATTTTTGATTTGGAAAACTTAACCTATTAAAAAAATGTATGTTTACAGCAGTACTAAGGTAATAGGTATTAGGAGTGTGCCTCGAAATGTAGTGAAAGAGACCAATAAAAGTGGGCAGTATCAGGAATTATAGTAAACAGACATTTTATGTGGGTCCATGAGGCTCAAAAATTCTCTAAAAACCAACTGAGAATAATTTTAAAACCTATTTTCCTCTATAGAAGGAAGACAGCCACAATAACAATGGGAGTATGACTGGAGTGCTCCCTGGGAGTATGACTGCATAAACAAAACAAAAGATTTTTCTTTTTGGGATGATGACTCCAGCTTCCAGCTAAAGCTGCCACAGGGTAATAACTGAAGTGTTACTTGAAAAGTTCATGTACTGCTGTGCCTAAGACTACTTCATGTGGGAGGAAAGCTAAAAGATATTTCTGAGCAAGCAAAAGCATCGTACTTCCAGAGAAATCAGGATTAAGTTCCATTTTATTTAACATATTTCTTGAGTATTTTGATGATAAAAAATTTGGCACAAAAGTAAGTTTCATAATACTAAAACAGGGCAGTCCCATATACTGGCTATGATGAAAAAATAATGCAAATATAAAGACAGAAAATAGAAGTTAAAATAGAAATTCATGGTATCACAGTGGCTGAAATGACAGGGATTGGAACCACTAGTCAAGGAACAGAAAGATGTTCCTATGAACAACCTGAGTTGAAATTCAATTGACCATTTAATTACACAAAGAGATAAAGGCAGTTAACTTTCACTTTTTTTTTTAAGTACCTGCTTCAAAACATCAACCATCTCCTATATGGGAGGCCTGAAATATATTTGAATACAGACAGACCTTGGAAAATACTAATGGCCAAAAAGTCCCCGCTGAAAGAGTATATGTAAAAGTAAAAATATGATTTTTTTGTATGATATGGGATAAAAAAGTAATCTAGTCTTCATAAGTATCATGTACTCTATAAAAATCATTAAACATTAAAAAAATCATTAAAAGAGCACCTAGGCTTTGTACAAGCTGATATAGCCCAATGAGAAATAATATAACAGGCACCACATTTTCCTAAATCTGTCAGAATATTCAAGCCAGTCAAAAAAAAATTAAAATACTATTAGAGAGTTGGGCGAGTGGCTTATGATGGAACATTCTGCAAGAGGATTGCATGTGTATGTAATAGCTGAAAGAAAGCATAACATATTGGCCTCAACAAAGTGTTAACTCCAAGTAATAAGGAATATTATTTGGTGTAAGTTCTAGAGAAAGAGGTAAGTGTGGTAAAATTAAGTCAGGTAATGAGGAAATATAAGATGCTGTGAGAAAAAAATTGTCTCAGCAGTGGGATTTTTTGAGTAGTTTCCAAAGGCGTGGAGTGTAGCTTTCAAATAAAAGAACTTAGAACTACTAAAAAAACATAATTTTGAGAATCATATATACTTTTGCAGCAATTACTAATCTAAAAAATTTTCCAGTCGTAACCCATCATACAGGTTCATACAGGTGTACTGGCACAAATCAGGAGCAACAGGAAAACCATAGTAATAAATCCTTTCTGACAACTATCACATTCCATTATTTACATTTGCCACTTAAATAAATTCATGAGGGTCAGACTGTTTGTCTCTTGTTGGTGAAGGGTGAGGAAAAGATTTTGTGAAAAAGTAGGTGGAGCTTTTTTAGACTGAGATTTTACAGCTTTCTTCCTCTGCAATCTGGTCCTTCAGTTACCGGACTTCCATTCTTGGAATGTAGGAGGATGCATTTAAAGGGCCTCAATAAAATAACTAAATTAACTTCCCAAGGTTGCAGGATAGCTTTAAGGTCCATCATCTAAACCCCACGGAATTTATCCAAATGTTGAATTGTGGACTCCAGGCAACACTTTTTCCAGATTTCATGTTTAAAGTTGTCCTCCTAAATACGTATTTAAGGATCAAGAGTAAGTTGCACTTTTTTCTCACCAAAACTTAAGAAAAAAAAATCCAATATTTTGATCCAAAGACAAATGCTGTACTTCTGATATTCTTACTGTTACTTACTTAGTAGCCTGATGTCAGGAATGTGCAGCCCCATCCACAGCTAACAGCTGTGGTGCAATGTTGCTGTACTTACTAGAGCTGGGCCTCTGTTCCCTACTACTGAAATCTATTTCTTGGCAGCTCATCATTAGTATAAAACTTGGGGATACTTTTGTTTGTTTCTTTTTTTTCTTCTTCTTCTGATGTCAAAACTGTCACTGAATGAATGCTAAACAAAGCAAGCCCCAGAGCTAAAGCAATTTATTTTTCCTTTAACTTGTTTGGTTACAGAGTTTAGTATCCAAGGGTTGAATCACTTAACCTGTTGGGTAGATGCATTGAAGGGACATGCAGTCCAATATCTGAATTATTTTTAAGCTGCTACTGCCAAGCAGATTGTCATTTAAATCCAAGCAGTCATCTGCTGCTACCAACTACTGTCGTTAATACCATGGCTTTGAGCACTGTTTCACTGTTGCAAATGTTTCTTAAACTGGCTTTTCTTCCTTCTGCTATGTTCCTTTAAAAACATCAACAGTGGGTCTTATTGGGAGTTTTGAAAGCAACTGGCCTCCATGGCATTTATTAGTGGCAGGAAGCAACAGACTTCTGTGGGCTCCCACAGAGAAGATAAATAGCTTCAAACATTTTCTATCAGCTTAAAGCAGTGTGCTTGATGGTGCAAGCACACTTTGCTTCCTTTGCCTTACAATCGCTCTGGGACATCCCTTCTGAAAGCAGATTTGAGTGAACTTGAAAATTCAAGATAGGCTTGATTGCCAATCTGTCAACAGACTCTAAAAATAATAATTAAAAAAAATTAAAAAAAAATCAAGTGACAACTCTGAAAAGCAAACTGCCTGGCATACTCCATGCCCTGCTCTGTGTCTTCTGACTTGTTAACTATCAATATTTACGTTCAGCAGGTAAAACCTGGCCAAATTAGAGGATGTAAGAAGGCACAGCTGAAATCATAACTGTCACAACTCACAGTTGGGCTTGACTTTTGTTTCATTAAAAATTTAATTGGAACCAAACTGTGCAGTCACAAAGCTCATCAGTGTGTGCTCAACAATGCTTCCTGTTCACAATGCTAAAGAATCAGATGTTCAAACACAGCAAATTAGTGAAGAGCATGTTTACACTCTGCTCCCTTATTACTGAAAATGATTATTTGATAAACAAAGAGGCACAGCCAGGAAGAAACGCCAGCATTTGATGACAGATTTAGCATGCCTTGGTGATTGCACCTTATACCTCTGGGTGGATCAAGAATGGTGCTTCAATAAGTACTCTTGAAGAACTGATAAATAAAAGAGAGCAGCCAGCTGCCTCTGCGGTCTAAATTAACCTCAGGGCAAAAATGGCACGGGATGACTCCATGCAGTCCTGGCAGTGCTGCTGGAAACCAGTGAGTTTACGTATGTGCATAAAGGGGAAGCTCATCTGCAACACGCAGAAGGAGCTCAAAGGACAACACGCCTTTGTAGGCAGGATCTTTACTATGTTCAGGGTATGTGATTTCTCACACTGTGAATCACTCACAGGTAGACAACACAAGTTCTGCTCTCGTGTTGGTGGAAGCTAATGAAGCCACTGTACTGTTGTAGTGGGTTTACTTGGCTGGATGCGAGGCACCCACCAAGTCTGCTCTATCTCTCCTCTCCGCAAATGAGATGGGAGAAAAAGTATAATGAAGGTTCATGAGTCAAGGACATGAAGAGATCGCTCACTGAATAACATCACAGGCAAAATAGACTCAACTTGGGGATATTATTGGATTTATTACCAATTGTGGGATGATGGATAAGGGTTAAATTTAGAGGAGATTCTGAATTCTAGGGTATAAAGCAGCTGCAACTCCCTAGATGGACTGAGGTCAACATGCTCCCCAATATAATGATAAACATCTGTTCAGAGAAACAGAATGGAGTGTGGAACAAAGTGGAGACTACATGTCCCCCCTCCATTCAAATCCCAGCAGAATTGGAGAACATTGTGGTACTAAGACTGTACATATCTGTCTGCCAAGGGAGAATCCAGATGTTCTGCTGCTGAAGCCAACAACCACGTCAAACCCTCTCCTCAGCTGCCAAGCCATGACCACTATCACTCCCCATTAAGTACAGTGAGATAACTTTACACCAATCAGAAAAAAAGGTATTTTTCTGGTAAACTCCACCTAAACATAAAGAAAATAGTACAAAAGTAAGTTGTGGTTAGGGGGAAAGTGGGAGAAGACCTCCAGTAAAACTGCTGGGATCAGTCAATAGGCTGAGTCCACCTTCTTCTCCCCAGAGGGACGCCCTGGGTGAGAAATATACTCTATGTGTGTAAAATGCTGCTTTTAGGACTAGAGCTTGTGTTCGTGCTTATCCCACAGCATATTAGTAATTTCCTGTGTATCAGAGCTTCTGCTTGCCTAATATATGTATCAGTAGATTGCTTTAAAACATAATTTTCCAGTAGGCACTATCGCCAACAACCATCAAGACTTATTAACCTGTCACAATTTGTACTAATAAAAGTGTTATTCTGTAATCTGTTTAAGTGAGTCCTTGTAGTTGCCAGCAGCAGATAACACCTTGACAGGACGCACTGAGGGGTCTCTGCTCTATTGAGCACCCCTAAATGGGTGGTCAAAGTACCCTTCAACCTTGTGAATCTGTTGGTGAAGGGTCTCATTACAAGACACTGACAGACTGACAGACACCAGGGTCTCAACTTTCCCTGGGGGGTACTGACAGGCAAAAATCTAAACTCGCACCTTTCACATGACACCAATCAAAAGCTGAACAATGGGAAGTAAAATAAATCTTAAAAACACCTTTCCCCCACCCCTCCCTTCTTCCCGAGCTCTACCTCCTCTCCCCCAGTGGCACAGGGAAACAGGGAGTGGAGGTTACACTCAG